>NC_143551.1:84051666-85408333 GCF_054136105.1 Typopeltis vanoorti | reverse complement strand
AAACAGTTTACAGGGGAATAAATAAAGGAATGTACACAGCAACCGTTTTTCTTGATATATCTAAGGCGTTTGACTGTGTTCATTATGACTACTACTACTACTGAAAATGTCTAGTTACGGCATTAGAGGAGTTACTAAAGACTAGTTCAAAGGCTATCTGAGTAATAGAAAACAATATACCTGCTACGGCACATTCAATAGCGCAACAAAAATAATAAAATACGGAGTCCCGCAAGGTTCAGTGCTAGGACACATCCTATTTTTAATATATGTTAAGGATCTGTGTAAATACGTTGGCAAAATGTTATCGTTCGCTGACGATACGGCATTAGTAAACACTGAAATGACCCTTGAGGATCTAGAAAATCAGATTAACCATGATATGTTGAAACTAAATAAGTGGCTTACCAATAATGGTCTTAAAATTAATACCGATGAAACGAAATATATGTACTTCACGTTAACAGATAAGCTAGATCACAACACAACCATAAAATGGCATGAAATTAGATGTAGTGATATCCAAAATTGTAACTGTAGCTTAGTAAAAAAAAAAAAAAAAAAAAAAAAAAAAGTCAAGTATTTGGGCCTGCACATCGACAGCAATCTGAAATGGAACTCCCACCTCACATTTTTAACAAATTAGTTGAGGTTTACAATTAACAGAATATATTATGTTAAATGCAGCATTCTTAAGATGCTTTTATACTATTCCTGGGTAAATTCCCTACTGCAATATGGTATCACCTGTTGGGGTGGAGATTACAACAATCTGCTTTCATTGATACGAATACAAAACAGAATAATTAGAGCTATAGCTATTACTGACTTAGCACATTCAACCAACGAACTGTTTGCCATTCATGATATTTTGCCATTACAGAAACCCTATCGCTATGGCTGTATATTATATGTAATAGAGAACGTTGTAACTTTTTCAGTATATAATGTAGACCAGAGTGTTTCTCAACCTGTAGTCCGCAGGCAGACTTAAATTAATTAAATAAATATATATTTTTTAATTATCTAAACAAATTAAAATTGAATAAGTAAGTAAAAATTATTGAAATCAAACGGAGACTTAAAAACAACAACAAATATCGTCAAATGTTCAAAGCGGAAGTAATAAAACTATATTGTTGTTCACTTCACCCCTCTTTTATTATTCATCATTCTGCCGTTAAATTTGTAGCGGCAGAATCACAATAATAAAAGAGGGGTGAAGTGAACATGTGTTATCCCCATTTCAACCAATGGATCGCTGTTTATTGATTTCCATTATTGAAGGTTTTTTCCTTCCTTCAACTAAGGCTCAGTATATCTTGAGAAGTGGTAAGTGATACTTGGACAAAGTGTGTCGTGCCCAGTATTATATATTTATATATTTTTCGGAAACGTTTTTTAATAATGGAAAAGTAGCTTAGAACTAAGACTTTGAAAAAGAAGGACAAATGAAACAGTTGATGCTAACCCTAATTGTGATACAAGTGTTGTAACGGCGAGTAAATCTGATACTATTAAAGTAGAAGAAACAAGCAGTTCAAAGAAAAACTACAATAAGAAATAGAACAGTTCATATTAGGAATTCGGAGTGAATAGAAACCTCAAATGTGTTTTGTGTTATGAAGTGTTGTCGAACGGGTGCATGAAACCTGCGAAACTCCGACGACATTTAGAAACTAAACATTGGGATGTGAAAAATAACCCAAATTAATTTTTTCAGCGACGTTCAGGGACATTAAATCATGGGAAAGATATAGTTTCGGCCATGGGTTCGAGTAATAGCAAGGCACTGGAAGCATCTTATCTCTTGAGTTTGCTCATAGCGAAAACAGGGAAACCTCATTCTATCGGGGAAAATTTGCTACTTCCAGCTATAAAAGATGTGGTAAAAACGATGTTTGGCAACAAGTTACTAAAAGATGTTGATTTGATTCCTCTTTCAAATGACACTGTCGGTCGCAGAATTAATGATATGGCAGGTGACGTAGAAACTCAGTTAATCGAAAGAGTTAAAAAGAACTCTTATTATGTTACAAATAGACGAGACTACTGATGTTACAAGTGATGCGCAGTTAATATGATACGTAAGATATGCGCATGATAACAACATTCATGACGACATTCTGTTTTGTAGAACTTTGCCATCCCGAACAACTGGGAAAGGAACAGTTCACATTCTCAATAATTACATAATACACAAAGGGATCCAGTGGGGAAAATTTATAGGCTTCTGTTCGGATGGAGCTCGCGCCCTTACAGGCAGGCATAGTGGGGTTGTTTCTAAGGTCAAGGAAGTAGCTCCGGATATGAATTGGGTGCATTGTTTCATACATAGGAAAGCGTTAGCCTCCAAAGGAATGCCACCAGAATTTAAAACTGTACTATATAACGCTATAAAGCTAGTTAATTTTATTAAAGCTCGACCGTTAAATAACTGGTTATTTTCAGTACTCTGCGATGAAATGGGCAGGCAGTGAATATATACAACTTTTGCTTCATTCTGAAATTCGCTGGCTTTCCAGGGGAAAAGTACTAACAAGGTCATTTCAATTAAGGCACGAAGTTTTATTGTTTGTAAATGAACGTATTTCTAATTTTGCATCACTACTCATTGAGGAAGCATGATTATCAACGCTATCCTACTTTTCAGACATTTTTTTCGAAATTAAATGAACTAAATCTCTCCCTTCAGGAAAATTCTTTAACTGTTCTTGCTGCCTACGACAAAATAAAGGCATTCGAGAAAAAACTGGTTTTATGGATTAATTATGCAAAAGACAAACAATTTGCACCTTTTCCAACATTGGAATCCTTTTTAGTGGAAAATGATATTTTTGTTGATTCTGAGTTTCTGGAAAGGGTTTGTGACCACCTCAAAACTCTGAAACAGAATTTGGAAACATATTTTCCGAATAACTTTTATAAGAAATTTCTGTGGGGTTCGCGATCCATTTCAGGCTTGCAGTCACGAGAACGACCTTTCGTTATCGTAAAAAGAAAAGTTAATTGAGCTTTCAAGTGACAGTGGGCTTAAAATGCAATTCTGTGATCTTGGTTTGGCTCGATTTTGGATCTCGCCTTCAGTGAGAAGTGAATTTCCCGAATTATCTGAAGAAGCATTGAAAATCGTCATGCAGTTCTTACAACTTAACTTTGTGAAGAAGGATTTTCATCGCTCCTTCAAATAAGAACAAAATACAGAAATCGTCTTAGTGTGTGTGCCGATCTTCGACTGAAGTTGACCAATATTGAGCGAGATATCCAGCAACTCTGCAAGGGCCGAGAAGCTCAACCATCTCATTAAAAGTAAGTAGTAACATAATTATATCATCTTATTTATTTGTTTAATAAAAATTAAAACTTTGTTCAATGATGATACACTTTTAATCGTTTACTTCCAATTTAATTAATTATGTTTACATGTATTCAAAACATTCTTTTAGATTTATTATGTTATAAATGGCAGTTTTTCTCAAATGTTGGTAATTCCTACATAGGTTTTTAAAAAAAATTACGAAAAGTCAAAACAACGTATAGGGAAATAAATTAAAAACACTATGTTAATTTTTGAAGTAAACTTTAATTCCAACATTCTAAAATATTATTTTTCATGCTTTTCTGTTCGCAAAATCTTCGATGACATTGTCGAAGTCTATGTCATCACTCAGTTGCTGTTTCATACAGTATATGAGAAGATTTCTTAAACGCCAAAAAAGTGCCACCCAGGGTGGATCGCTCCCCTCCCCAGTTACGCCTTTGTAACTTAGTGGTCCGTAGAATTGTTTTCAGCATTTTACTGGTCCTTGGTTGAGAGAAAGGTTGAGAAACGCTGATGTAGACTATGGTTTACGCTGTGGCCGGAACTTACTGGTAGTACCCAAGGCAAACAACGAAATCTTTCATAAATCCTTTGAATACCTAGCAACAAACAGCTACAATAAACTCCCAAATGAAATCCCAAATGAAAAATTAGTGATTTTTTATAATATATATATATATATATATTATAAAAAATCACTAATTTATTTTAAACATTTGTGTAGACTACGAAAACTATCTGATACTATATTCTATTTGTTTATAAAAAACAATCAGTCCAAAATAAATGTAAAAATCAACGGAAAATGTTGATAGTATACCTGAATTGTATATTTCTAAATATTATGTATATGTGATGAGAATAATAAACATAATGATATTTTTCCCATCTAGATCCAATACAGCAGCATTTACTTTCAGATAGAGAGCTTTGTTCCTGTTTGAAATGCGATAACAAATCCGTAATTTGTCAGATGATAAGCTACGTAAATACCCCCTATAAAGAGGCACAAGTTTGTTGCTAAACAGCCCGTTGTTTGGATGCCATTCTCTGTTGGGCATCCTGATAAAGTCCACAGGTATCACTCGACACTATTATAAGTCCAACTAACTTCGTTAGCATCAGATCTCTCACCAGTACGTCTTCTTTAAGGGATTGAATGTGACTGAAATGAAATAAGTTGTTAAATTGCTGCACATTCCATAGAGAAAGCTTTAATTGGTTAAGTTTTGAAACTCAGGGTTGTATGAAGGAATAAAAGGCAACCTTTATTGTTGTTGTTGTTTGTTTATGATGTATTAGCTAAAACTTCCAACAATGAATTTTTGTAGTTAATTGCCTTCTCATTGTTGACCTCATTTATTCTTTATTTGTTGTTTTCCAATTACTGTTATCCAAGTATTGTTGCGTAAAGACATGAAAAAAAAAAAAAAGGATAAATGCAGAAGACTTTAAACAATGGACACGTGACAAAACACGCAATCAAAAGGAAATTCACAATTGTTATGAAACCTACATGAATTTGTAGACAAAATTTATATGAATATATTTTTTCCCTTTTTTCCCCCACCACATAAAATATATTTTTACTTGCCATTGATTATTAAAGAGGGCCTGTTCCGGTTAAGTAGACTGCCGATGTAATCTGCTATTAGGATTTCTACCTCAGATGAGGTAATCAATTTGTCATAGCCGTAGGTTTGTATGTGAGACAGTTTTCTGCCACTTCTAAGCAGGGTGTCCATAATATTCCAACCACAGAAAGATAGCAGGGTTAGATGGAATTTAAAAGCACATTCTTTGTACTCCGCCCTATAGGTGTTTCCTTTAATGACTAAGAATAAGTGACACGCCTATGGAAGCCGAATGTGTCGGCAGGTCATCAGCTGACGATAGTGCAGCGGGTATTAATTTGCGGGTGGTGGTGTGGAGCTTAAAAGATTCTTGATAAATCTTTGTGGTTTGGGTGATTTCTAAAGCGGAATTTACTTGGCTCATACCGAGTAGTGACAAAGATATCTTAGGTGCAGTCTAAGACGGCAGCATAAGATGTATTAGATGCGGTTTATGACAGGGGGATAAGATAAGGGAAAACGTCAAGAGGAAGTACGACTCCTTGCTGTTACCTTTTTGCATTTCCATGGTCTAGCAAAAGTCGTCAACTTTACGACACTACGCAGATAAGGTTAATTACCGAACGAACTTCTTCGTATCGAAATGGCTAACATTAGTTGTGATTTACGGCCAAGGATTGAAGCTTTGAGTGCAACTTACAACATTGAATGGTCGCTTCATTAACTGCAGATTATCACCCAGGAATAAGATAAAGATGTTTATGATCATAGTTTATTATTTCTGGATAACCCCAATGTCTTCTACAAGTGGTAGCTAGCTATTAATATTTCATTTTATTACGAATAACGTACAGTTGCTATTACAAGTAAGAAAAACTTCCTCGATATATTTTAGTGTGTTTAAACTATACATGTTCATACCTATGCAATCAAATTTGTATCTCCTGTGTTCAAATAATAAAATGGTTAATTGCTATGTTATTAAATACTTGTGAGTAAAGAGAAATATATTTTTTTATTTGAATTATATAATATATTATAAATAACAAGAAATTTTTTATTTGAACACTTTATATATTCCTACGAAAATCAAGGTTTACGCGTGAAATATCTTCACGACTGATCTATTTGTATATAAAAGCTGTTGACTTCCCATCAATTGCCTTGAATATTTTATAATCTAAAAGCGTTATGAGAAGATTGAGTTTCATATATTTCAGTAAATTGTTAAAAATGTAATATAATTTCTTATTATTTAAAATGTATTCAAAAATTAATGAAAATATCTTAAGTAGTTTAAAGTGATTACAAATATGGTGATACACCATTTTTAACTTTGTATAATGGAGTTACTTCATTTCCAACTGGCCTTCAAGGATGGTTTCAATCCAATACCCTTGGAGGGTAATGGATGGCAATGCTGTAGCCAATGAAGTTCTAACTGAGGCTCGGCTATTGCTGTTACCCTCCTGCCATGATCAGAGCTTTAATAGCTCAATACCACCTTATTCCTACACTGTCCTCTACAGATAACGGGGAAGATGAAAAGCATTCTTGCTTCGCCCCTTTAAGCCAGTCCTTATAAGGACTATAAGGATGGTTGTCAGGTGGGTGAAAAGTGAGAACCACCATATCCTTGGAGGGTAATGGATGGCAATGCTGTAGCCAATGAAGTTCTAACTGAGGCTCGGCTATTGCTGTTACCCTCAGGCCATGATCAGAGCTTTAATTGCTCAATAACACCTTATCCCTACACTGTCCTCTACAGATAACGGGGAATATGAAAAGCATTCTTGCTTCGCCCCTTTAAGCCAGTCCTTATAAGGATGGTTGGATGAATCAATCGACCGTGAGATGCGGTGATTGACTCATTCAATCCAATACCCTTGGAGGGTAATGGATGGCAATGCTGTATCCAATGAAGTTCTAACTGAGGCTCGGCTATTGCTGTTACCCTCCGGCCATGATCAGAGCTTTAATATCCAATGAAGTTCTAACTGAGGCTCGGCTATTGCTGTTACCCTCCGGCCATGATCAGAGCTTTAATAGCTCAATAACACCTTATCCCTACACTGTCCTCTACAGATAACGGGGAAGATGAAAAGCATTCTTGCTTCGCCCCTTTAAGCCTGTCCTTATAAGGACTATAAGGAACCGCATCTAGGATTTGAGAAATCTATCGACCGTGAGATGCGGTGATTGATTTTATATGAGATGCCCATATAGGGTAACGGATGGCAATGCTGAACCAATGAAATTTAACTGAGGTTCGGCTGTTGCTGTTATCCTGGGTAAATGAGTTCGCTCTCTTAGGTTTTGCCCTAAGGGAGCACTTTGAGTCTCCGGGGAAAGTGTTCTCCGGCACGGCCCGCTGAGGGGTACTTGCCGGTGAATTATTTTCCTCGGAATATGAGCGGTTCTGCTCAGTGGTCGGGGAGACCGTCACTGAGTGGAACCAACGCTGAGATTAGGACGGTCTTTCGTCCGCTATGGAGTGGCCTAGAGATCGTCCGTATTTTTGAGATTTCACCTTTACTTACATAGTCGGTGATTGATTCATTAATGCCCTTGGAGGTAATGGATGGCAACAATGCAATGCTGTACCAATGAAGTTTAACTGAGGTTCGGCTGTTGCTGTTACCCCCTCGGGCGATGAGTTTTTGAGTTCGCTCCCTTAAGGTTTTTGCCTTAAGGGAGCAATTTGAGTCTCTGGGGAAGGTGTTCTCCGGCACGGCCCGCTGAGGGGCTTTGTCGGTGAATTATTTTCCTCGGAATTTGAGCGATTCCGCTGGGTGGTGGGGGAGCCCGTCACTGAGTGGAACCAACGCTGAGATATGGACGGTCTTTCGCCCACTATGGAATGGCCTAGAGATCGTCCGATTTTTTGAGATTTCACCTTTGCTTACATAGTCGGTGATTGATTCATTCAATCCAATACCCTTGGAGGGTAATGGATGCCAGTGCTGTAGCTAATGAAGTTCTAACTGAGGCTCGGCTATTGCTGTTACTCTCCTGCTATGATCAGAGCTTTAATTGCTCAATAACACCTTATCCCTACACTCTCCTCTACAGATAACGGGGAAGATGAAAAGCATTCTTGCTTCGTCCCTTTAAGGGTATGTTGTTGGAGGAACCAAGACGTTATCTTGCTGTCCATGTTTTTAGAGTTGGCTTTACTTAAACATCATAAGAATTTACATTATAAGGTTAATCGTTAAAACCTTAAAAATATTTTTATTATGAAATATTCTCGTAAATTTTAAAATTCCTAACATAGTTGGAGTATCTCCCTTCTTTTAGTTGAGTAGTGATGACTTAAGGAGGTTGACTGAGCAAACTTCCGGAAAAACTTGACCCACCCATCTACTCTGACCAGCAATTACAAACATCAAGTTTGATAAATGAAGGATATCTCGATGAAGGATCATTTTGGGCCACCTGCTAAACATCATGTGGTTACACGGCCACCTGACTGATATCTGAAGGCAGTTTATTCTTAGACTGCACGAACCCATTATTAGTTTTATTAATTGGAATTTTTGAATTTTGATTACGAAATATCCGTCCCTTGTAAATATATTTAAGTAACACTTTTCACAATACATAAATTTTATCAAATTATTTTAAATAAAATCAAGCTTATTTTCTTCCATTATAAAATATTTCGAACTGTTTCTCCTCTTTTTTTTTTTTTTTTTTTTAAATAGGAATCTTGGTCTACAAGGCGTTGATGTACTGAGGAATCCCCAAGCTTATTTATTGGGTGCTCAACCTCTCTGCACCCAGCTGAAAGGACTCTCTCGAGGACAGACCAAACTCTGTTATCTCTACCAAGACCACATGGCCCAAGTAGGAAGGGGTGCCCGTTTAGGGATCAACGAGTGTCAGTGGCAATTTAGACATCGGCGTTGGAACTGCTCCACTGTTCAAGATTCCAGTGTCTTTGGAGCCGTCCTGAATATAGGTATGTTTCCAGCTGTTTTTTTTTTCCAATTTTACTTTCTTATTCCTATCATTAGAGCTTTATTGATGGTTGACACGAAACATCCAACTTCAGCATCGGTGACGTCACACATTGGTAGGCGCATGCGCATTCTCACTGTTGGCATTCCGATGCCAGCAACGAGATTTTAATCCACTGTGACTGTAAAGCTCAGTATAACTAATGCGGCTTTTAGTGTGGGTTACAAGGGCCCTTATACGTGACCATGTATAAGGGCCCTTGTACGCTTTACATGGTCACCTTTTATAGAGGGAGGTCCCAAATTTAAAGGGGTACAAAGCGTAATAAAATTCATTTAACTAATTGGGAATTTTTCGATTTTTTTGTGTTTATTTTGGAAGTGTTTGTAATGGCCTTTCGAAATCTTGAAATATAAGGGAGTTAAAATTTCCCTTCATGATGATAAAGCTATTTTAACCACAGTTAATTAGCAACTGGGACACACAACAATTTAACGTTTCAACTGGGACAACAACTTCGCTTATTATTGATGCTAAGAGGGAAAGGATACAGAGGAGTTTTCCTCACACACACACATGATACTAGAGAAAGAGGAAACGCTTGATTGGTTGAGACGTAATAAGCCCTTCTTGGTATGTTGTCGTTAGAGTGGAACTCTGGCATTTACTTCTACAGTCTCGCATGCCGCTCATTAATGAAATTGTCTAGCGCGCGCGCACACACGCACACATGATGCACGACAGTCTTGCGGAGCGAATAACTCATTTTTGTTGTGTGCTTACACGTGGCACATGTTGTCGAGGCTACCGAGGAAAGAGAGAGATGCTAGAAACGGGGGATGGGGGGGGAGAGAAACCACACTGGCGCCTTTGGTTTCCGACTCGCTAGCAAATCAATGACGACCATTTGTTGCCGTGGCCGCTAGTGGTCACATCTGTCTCGAGGCCCACTATTAACACGTCATCTTTACCCCATTACGGCGGTTACATCTAAGAGAAAACTTACCGCATTGGAAGCTTTCTCTCTCTCTCTCTCTCTCTTTCTTTCTTTCTCTCTCTTTTGCAGCGAACGGTAATCTGATTTGGGCAAAGAGTTCGCACACGGAGAAAGACAGAAGATGAGAGATCTCTGCCGTTCCCTTATTTGCAGTTGTCAACACGATTGACCTCTGTAAAAAAAGACCATGCGAAGGAATCTTCATGGTGGTATGCGATTACATTGCGCATGCGTGAAACTTATGATGCCCCGGATGGAATCTTTTGAATATAAGCTCGGAAAGTGGTTACGAATGAATTTCTAGTTGTCCTTCTTTCACAGCCATTTGAAACTTGAGGTTTGTTTTGTTTGTCCGTATGTATATTATGAACGGATAGATTTTAATCGAACTGGGAGTCTTTGCCACTCAGTTTTGGTTTCGATCGGATCATTTGTAATGGCAGAATTAGGCAAAAGTCTGTCTTTTCCATATGAAATCTGAAGTCAACGAATAAATTGTCTCTGTTGAATGATCCACAATCGGCTTAGGTTAACTTGTTGCACTAATAAATGGCGTCACAAGCAGAACGTTTGCGAAACCGCCTTTTTTATGTGTGTGTTGGATCATTTTTTTCATGGTAATTTCTATCTTTCTTTCTTTTTTTTCGCGTATTTGTTTCCAATTTCTTATCTAGTGTGTTTCTTTATACTTTAAATCATAAAAGAAGATACGTCACCTCCGATCACCTGATTTTTTTTTTTTTTTTTTTTTTTTTGTTTATATCGAGTAGTCATGACTGGATTATTTACGATGACATCATTGTTAATCTAAGGGTGTGAGACGAGTATTTGGGGCTTTAACTGGGCCTGTTCGCAGACCAGCTTGAGTGTTTTGTTAGAAGAAAGATTGCCATGTTCCAAGGAGAGAGAGAGAGAGAGAGAGAGAGAGATCGCATCCTTCTTCGTGAACGATGCGAGATCTCTGGAATTTTTGTGTCGAAAATTCCTAAATCAACAATGTTATGCATTTCTTTCTTAACTTTCTGTTGACCCAAGTGTGAACTTTCAACTGCTTATAGTATTACATTATTAACAAAAACAGTATACGAAAGAAACTTTCGAACGATGTAGGTATCGTCACAATCTTTTCATTAATGAAGTAATTAAGAGAGAACCTTTCTCTCCCGACAATCTCATGCCTTGCTTGAACTATTTCAGGAAAGTGGGACTTACTTTAACCCTCAATTTCTAGAACAATCTCTTTGCATTAATTCCCATCATTTTGTCCGCTACACTTGCAATAGGTTTTTCTTTTTTTTTTTTTTTTTCTTTCGTTCCTTAGCCATTCTAGTTCATTCCCATTGTTAGTTTTGCCTGCTAAATATTATTATTACATGTTGGACAGTGGTGGTTTTGTGTGCATTTAACTGCACGAATTGTGCTTAGCGTGCGATGCTCGTTCAAACAGTAGCTTCTCGTGTATTCTAACGACACCTTTACGTGATGTAAGTTGTTATGCAACACGGTATGCCAGGACGTGATGCGTGCAAATAATACGAAACGGGAGCACGCAAAGGTGCGGCAAAGATACACATTTTAACACTTTTGTTGGTAGTCCGCTATTATATGGTTTTATCAGTTGGATAATTCCACATTTTAAAAAAAATTTTTTTTTAGAAACTTTGCTTAATTTTAAAATCTACATTAACTCACGAGCAAATATGAAAACTTTATTTAATTTTTAAAATTTTTTTAAAGTCTGATATGAGAACTTATTCGGAATAATCAGCTAAAATTAGATCCCCATAATAATGATTTTTAAGTATTGTATTGTGAACCAACTAGACAAAATAACGTCCGGAAGGTAGGAGGGGGGGGTCAGTTACTGAACGAGATACACGGCGAACTTTGTGACACCGGGTGTTGTCTTGCTATCCCGATACATCGGGCTACATCGTTACCATGTGGCCCTATAAATGGTTCGAAACAATCCCTAGATACGAAATAGTAGTCTAAGTGTGTTCACTGGGGGTGGGGGGGGATTAGAGGACCCCAACGATGTCTTTTAGCACAATCCCCATACGGATACGGTCTATTTCCGATCAGCCATGGTCGGAAACAGAGCCGTTTGGTTTAAGAGTGTATGTGTTTTATATTCTTAAAGATATTTTTTAAATATATATTTAAGAGTTTTTAAATTTTTCTTATTAAAACAAATACAATTTCTTTGGTATCTGTAATCTGATTAGGCCCACTAAAGTTTAGATATATCGTATACTGTCTGAGATCCGTAATAAGAAAAATTTTAAAATTTAGCGATCATCTTTTATTATTTATTATTACTGTATTTTTTTTTTTTTTTTCATCTCAAAGTTTTCAGTTTAATGCCAGGAAAAAAAAAATGAAAGTTCAGGCATTAAGAATTGTTAGTAATAATAATAATAATAATAATAATTAAAGGATAGGTATCGCAATATCATTCTTGTATTCATCATTTATCACAATAATGAAATGAAAATCGAGTCTGTCTTATATACTGTACTGTATATATATCTAAAATTTTATTTGCCGAATTTTGCCTTTAAAAATAGTTTGACTGAAACTAAAATTAAAATGACTTGATATCACCATAACACTAATTAGGTATAGACCATATTGGTCTGTTCCGGTCTCATTATCCATCCAATATCCTCTTTTGAGGTCTACCCTGCCTTCTCTTTCCAATTGGCTTATAGTTTAGTATTTGGATGTCTGGTGTTGACCATTTCGGTTTACATGTTCAATCCATTTTTGTTTATAATTGTTTAGTTTTTCTTCTATTGATTTTGTTTTTAGTTCTTTTAAAATGTCTTCGTTCCTTTTTTGATCTAATAATGTGTATTTTGCAGTTCTTCTCATAAATCTCATTTCACTTGTTTTTATTCTTTGTTAATCTTGTTTGATTATTGCCCAAATTTCACTGCCATATAATAATGTGGGCACTGCTAAAGTATTGTATATTTTCAAGCGTGTTTCTTTTTGTACTATATTTGGGTTGAGTGTTCTATTTATCAGGCCTATAATCTGTAAAAAAGTTTGAAATTTTTAATTTTTGATATAAATTCCATATTTCTCCATCCAGTGCAGAATTATTTTTTATCCTATTTCATTTTACTAAATTTTTCCACTAAAATAGCCCGATTATAACCCAAATCCAGATACCCCCCCCCCCCTCAGCATATTTAGTAATGATCTACCAAAATTTAATAAAATTCCTGCAATCAAAGTTCAAGAATTCTAGACATACGAATAGACCGATAAAATGATTGAAATAGGCGTAGTGATTTTGCGGAAGAATAATTCCATGACCGTCGACTTCCCTCCAACCTCTAAGAAGGAAAAAGGAACTAGTGAAGATATTATCAATCCTTGAAAACGAGGAAGTCTATTAAGTAAGGGTAAAGTACTGAGGACGTACGTGTTTGGGATTAAGCAGTATATAACGATCGGGTTGCCTCATAGTGCAACGAAGATAGGTCACGTGATTTATTTTTATTTGAATACGAGACCAACAAATAATAGACTTTAAAATCACCTATTCTACTTCATTTAGGCAATGATTTTAAGACCTTTTCTAAATTCTTTTTTTTTTTTTCCCTTCTCCGACGTTGTGTTCTTCGCGCACATCACCAACTAATCTTCTTAGAGCCATTACTTTTCTTCCACTGCAACGAATTACTTTCTGTGTGACTGCCGGCGCAAACTCGCGCGTCTGCTGACAGAGGGGACACTTGAAGAATTGCTTTCTGACATCTCTAGCACAGTTCAAGATGCTCTTACAACCGACGATCTTGTCAAAGAATGCAAGTTCGGTGAGAAGCCCCTATCCATCAAGAAAGACAAATTTTCCTAATGAAGGAGACCTCTGTCTTTGGGATCACGTGATAGATTCGAGGTTCAGTCATTAGAAGCCATTAAGAGGCGATAATGTGCGCCTAGTACGCGTCATCAATCTTACATATCGTCGATGCTGTCGTCGCCCAGTGGAAATTACAGGTCTGAATCCCTGACTCGTGGTCTTTCGTCGGAATGTTTGTTTTTCAACCCCCCCCCCATACACACACACACATACGTAATAGAAGCCGAGTGATCTTTTTGTTCTTTCAGTGTGACCGGAAATTGTCAGCTATTAATGAAGATGTTTCCTGTCGTAAGTTTGTATCGGCCCTAATAGTTTCTCATTGACGTATGGCCCGGAACGAGTTAACCGAGTGCCACTTTGGCTCCCCCCCCCCCGTTACCATGGAAGGATTGCAATTAATTTAGTCGACACAATGATTTGAAGAGGCCAATTTGTTTCTCTTTTGCTGCAACTTTATCCGATAGGTCTCGTTTTTTTTCATCTTCTTTTTTCTACGTACGTTAAATGGTTCTAATTGATGAGGACGATTTGTTTGAGTCTTCGTTATACTGGTTTCGTTTGCTAGACTTTAATAATAACTATTCGCCTTTGCCGAGAAGGTATGTTACTGGCCTTTTTTCCCTCCGGCTTTGGAGGTATACGAAAATGGAGGATTAGTATTTAGATCATCCCCTAAAACGTGGGTTTTTTCCTGGGGTAAGGGGAATTTTGAACTTTTTCTCTTTTATTAAAGTCTTTAGAACCATCTAATCTTATTTCTTTTAATTTTTGAAAGTGGAAAATAATGCAAAAACATAACGCATTTATCCTAAAGTATTCTCCTTACTTGGCTATCGACACTCAGTAACCAGATTATCAGATAAATCCCTATTATCAGTAGGATCCATCTCTTCATTTAATTATATGTACTTTCATACTATATAAACAAATACTGAGTGCGTTACACATGTAAATCAACGAGATAATGAATCATTAACACAACCAAAGTGACTTTAAGTGTGATGTGATAATTGCTGCCAATGCAATAATAACTGAACTTTTCGTCAAACGTCTCCTGAAAAGTTTCACAAACAGCAGTGTCGGGAGTGTACTCATAATGATTCAATATTTAGAAAGTATCCATCCAACGGCAGTCCTTTAGCCGGAGAGTACTTCATATGAGAATAATATACTGGATGAGACGAATTGTGCAGACTAGCTGAAGCCCACATTCGATCAAATGAAAACCCATCACCAGGGTATTCTGCAAATGAACACTGGAATACGTATTGCATAGTCATGTATGGGATTGGTAGCACATGACCTCACTGAATTGATTCTTCTCAGTCAGAAACAAAACAGTACGAGTTCGGTCAGCACGTCACTAATGATGGATACTTCAGCAGTGGAAAAAAAGATTTCTAACCTTACCAATCCTGGTTCCAGCTGTTCTGTGCCGAAGCCAATCCGGGATGTGACACACACCCACTTTCCTTGATTGGAAAGACATGGATTTGAATCCGTTGAATGCTTTCCAGGCCTTTTCAATCGTATTTGCATAACCTGTCTCAGACGGAGCATTAGGGATATTTTCTTCGGAAAAGCAAATCTCGGGTCGACGTTATATATTAACGTCCAATAGCCTTAGTAAATGGAACTGTTAGATGAAGGAAAGGGAGGAGAAGGTGATCGAAGAAAAAACAAAATAATGCATTCTGTTAATTAAAAATGAATATATAATAAGTGAAAAATGAAGTTTATAAAAGCAAGATTGTTTCTTATCAGGAAAAATCCACAAACAACATTGTGAACTTTACCATTTTTTTATTTTTATTTTTATTTGTATTAAAATCATTTTGGAAAGTAAAAGGTGTTCGAATTGTGTATTATAAAATTATGTTTTGACTTGATAAAACTAAATAATATTTCGAATTCTAGAAAGTAATTAAGAATTAACTTAGTTTTTAATCAAAATTTATTTTATTTAAATTGATAAACAAATATGAAGTTTAATAATATTTGGCCATTTACGATCTTCATTAGTATTTGTCAATTTTGATTCTAGTTAGATAATTTGTAGTGGCAAAAATCTAAAATTATATGCGTAGAGTATATTAAGAGTTCAAAACAGGTAAGCATGTCATAAACAGCACTAATTTTTGCCACATTAACCGGATTTTTGCAAAAGTACCATCAATCAATAGAGTTCTTTGAATAACGCACATCTGTTACAGACATTTTTTAAACAAAACAATGGAGACAATTGAAAATTCAACTCCGATCCATAGAATTCAACATTGTAGATAAACAATTATAAGAGCCTACAAGCGAGATTTGTGTTGGATCGCGTGGTCCATGGCTTAGTGGTAAGAGACTTATCTTATCGAGTGAAACGCGATAAGAACGACAAAGTTCTTCGCGTCTTAGACGGAATTCGAACCCAGGTCTTTCCAACCAAAGGGCTTCGTCTACCGAGCTATGGAGAATCTGTTTTAGTTATAGTATTAAAATTTAATTAAGGAATGTGGAGAAGGAAACTTGAAAATCTTAGTTAACTTACACTCTATTCAAACTGACTTGCTTTTTGAACCTCTACATTGAAAAATGTTCTAAAGGTCTTACGTAACGCGAAAAAAAGCTATTATAGTATTCTTTTTCACGCTTTGTTAGCCGAGTTAATAGATTTGTTTACACTCAAACGTTTGGTAAGTCTAGAAAGTGTTTTATTTTTATTAAAACCATTCTAGTTCTCTTAAAAAAAAGAAAAGAAAGAAACTTGCTTGTTATCTTTTAGGCATGCCATTACTTGTCTTCGTTGTTGTATCCAATTCTATGCCTTTCTCTTTAATAGAGATTTATCTTTACTTCCTTATTCCATGTCAGATGTTTTAAATGCTAATGATGTAAAGATTACTGCTAATTTGGAACACTGGAAAAAAAATATTCCAGGAATTATATTACGCAACAAAGAAATGAACATTTTTTTATATGTAAAACAACGAAATGTACTTTTTTAATCAGTGAAATAAACAATTAGCAACAGACATATCACGTGGCGACAATAAAGATTCCAAACTGTTGTCATAGTAACATGAGCTTAGACAATGTGCCACAATCGCTTTATTGTTAGCGCAGCAATCTATCGTCTTATCAATCAGAAATCAATTGAAAATAGAATAAATAATTTCTTTATATTAATGACGCTCTATTTATTTCATGTGTGTCACTGAAATATCTTTATTTCCACTCTCTCCCAGCCAGTCGGGAAGCTGCCTTCACCCATGCCATCGCCGCAGCCGGAGTCGTGCATACCATTGCTCGCGCGTGTCGAGATGGTCAGTTGTCAAATTGCGGATGCAGTCGGGCCATGAGGCCGAAAACCCTTCATCGCGATTGGATTTGGGGCGGCTGCGGAGACAACATCGAATACGGCTATCGCTTCACCGAAGGGTTCGTCGATGTACGGGAAAGGGAGAATAACTACCCCAGAGGATCCAAAGAACAGGGTCGGAAGCTTATGAACCTTCACAACAATGAAGCCGGAAGACGAGTAAGTGATCTTAAGATATTTTTATCATTTTCTTACAAGATTAACAATACATTTTTTTTTTTTGGGATATTTCCTTATATTTAAAATCGTCGGTCCTTTTAACTCCAAGAAAAATCGGAAAATTCATTTCCGTAAAGTTCTGCTTCGTTTATTTCATTTTTTTTTTTTTTCTTATAGAAAACCATAAAAGTAATTAATGAGGAAAATCGTTAAACTGAGAAATTGGTTTTACAATCGCAGTTATTCTCATTAAATGAGAACCGATGGAATTGGACGTGCACTGAAAAAGCGTTTAAAAACATTGATTTGGATTTGGGGTTTAAAATGAGATTTCATTTCGTTTACATTTCAAATACATTTCCTGTTTCGACTGGGCTTCAACAAACCGAACAGGATTATCATTTGTAATTCGTCATTATAAGGAAAACAATAAAGAAAGGGCAAAAACAACTCTAAGCGTGCACTTCTTTAAAGGCGACTCAACTATCACTACCACTGAAAATTACTTAGGGAAATCGAATATTTACAGATTAGTACTAATTATCTTTTACTTCGTACACGAACGATTCATGTCCCGAAATTCCCTTCATTCGGATAATAGCAAATAATGCACACGCATGCGTACAAGGTTTGACTGATTCATTCGATGTAGATTTCAACTGAGTGTTAGATTTCAAATTGTTCAATTTTAGATTTCATCACGTTCGTGCTAAATTTTCAACCGAGTGTTAGATTTCATCTTTTGTTTGCAAAACTCGTAATGGTAACTAAAAGAAGCATTGCTATAGATTCGTCACAATCTTGGAGTTCCACGTTTTACTTGAAAAAGAAAACCAATTCATTGTTATAAGATTAGCAATATCTAGAAGAAGAGATATATCTCGTCACAATACTTATTTGTTGCAAGACTTCTTAACTACTTGTTTTAGGCTTAATAAGTTACGAATGAAGACAAGAAGTTTAAACATAGTTCGGAATCTGAATATGCAATGGGTAAAGTCTTTGAACGCTTGGGATGGCATAGCTGTTAGCCATAAATCTTATTGTGTGAAAGAAAATAAATGACAATTTCAGAAACATTCTATTAAACTTAACTCCAGGCTGGTGGTGGCGGTGTGTGTGTGGGGGGGAAGACCTCGTGTGGTATCTGTACGACATTCCGCACTTCTGGTTACAATGAAAGGAACGGAGATGACTGTCGACCGTGCCGGAGTTATGTCGGCGGAGAAGTAAATGGTGATAAGCCGCTGACAAACGGGCATGTCCAGCAAAAGTCACAGAGAGGTGCAAAAGGTTTTTATCAGTATACAACTTCTGATACATAACACAGTAGGGGAGAGATCAGGGGGAGGGGTTCGACTGATTTATGAACAGTATTCAACCAGAGCTAGTGCCCCGTGTTGCCCACAAAGGAAATCCTGCAGCTTTCCCAGCGGTCAGCCATTATAGTTACCGTACAAAAAAAAAAAAAAAAAAAAAAAAAAAAAAAAAAAAAATCAGCAGTCGAGAGGCGGATGCGATACGACACCCAACTACAAAATGGGGGGGGGGGGGAAGGGAGGGAACTGAATGAGGATTGGGATGCGGGGAGGTTTTTAGGAGGAATAAAGCTCAGACTCGTGGAGTATTTGTACAGCCTGTATTCAGTTGTTTGTGTAGTATTCTCCCCGTACAAATGTAGCCCCGATCGCTGTGTCGCACAAAGGTCGACTCCGATGTCTGTGTTAGTGACGGAGACAATAGGCACTCGATGGATGGCACCGAAGCCGCCTATGTGTGTTCAGGGGGTTGGCGGGACTTGGAGAACTCTCTAAAACCTCTCGAGGAATGTTGTTAACGTCGGGTTGGTTTGTAGTTTCGCTTCTTAGAAAGAGTATATTTGCAGCCAAGAGTAAAATTAGTCGCGTCCTCTTGCCGAGTACTATTGTCGGATGCTTGTTCTTAATCTTGTGACATCCGCCCATTGTCAGGGATGGGTAGGTGCTTTTTTTTTTTTTTTTTGTTCCACGGCACTGGCTCGGAATGCACTCGAAAACGAACATGGCCGCTTTTTTTTTTTTTTTACCCTTCTTTATTAATACTGTCATTTAGCAGTAAATGATTCGTTATTTAAGTTAACGAGTAACTAACAGGAGTTAAAACTCTCGGATTGAAGTATATAGCCAATAACTAGCAGTTAGAAGGGTGCTATACCCATAATCCATTCAATTCTCGTAATCAACAGGACAGCTGTAGAGTAAATTTTAAAAGAATAAAAGAAAAGAAAATCGTTTTAGAGAAGAAACACTATAAGGAAAGGCAATTCATATTTTTTTTTAAAAAAATGAGGATGCATTAATGATCATTTGCAATTAAACAAACTTCCCCAAATAAATAGTGTTGCTGACCACAATTCAATTTCGAAACAAGGATATTGTAAATTTGCGATGTTAATAAAGGGAGTGGGGAGGGGGTCAGAGAAAGGATTAGACTTCTTGACAATATCGCTAACTCTCTTTGGCGAGTCCTTTGTCATATTTATAAAACACTGTAATACTTCTGTGTACATACATTTCCATAGGCAGTCGATAACTCAATATTAATTTAAATAATAATCATAACATATGTAAAATTATCGCTGTGTTACCTATTATATTATAATAATATCTACTATAATATGTAATATAAATTTTAACACGAGCTATTTTACGGTTCTGTCTGGCTTCTGAGGAGTACCAACAACTTCGAAACAGCATAGTCAGTTCACACTCTTCGGAGATTTGTTTTTTAAGTAGTATAATAGAAGACCACTCATGCCAAGATTCTGTGTATACAGAATCGTGTATGGGCGCAACAGAAAAAAAAAATACTTAGTGGAAAGTGATGAGATGATAATTTTTACTGAAAACAAAAAAGACAAATTTAGAGTTCGAGTAACAACATTGGTCTTACTGAAACCTCCTACTTTAACCACATTTATATTCATTCGAATATACAAACTGTATAATACACGATTCTTACGCTAGTTCCTTATAGCGTATTCACTTTTCTGTTGTTCAATCATCCTCTTCTCGTATATCGTCGCACCGTAATATGATCAAAGCTCAGGTGATATTGCAGGCTCGGATTCATGAGTGCTTTCGATACATGCTACTGGATCAGAGAAAGAGAGATGAAAGAAAGCTTTACATGGGGGGGGGGGAAACAGGGAGGGTAGAGAATTAATGAAAGAGTCCCTTGACAGATTGGCCTCTTTACCAGTCCACTATATTGAACTCGTAATACTCCGCAATCTAGAAGAGCCTTTTACGGGGGCACATTGCCCATGCACGCAGAAGCTTTCCGGCTCTTGCCCAGAAATTAAATAACATAAAAATATTATCTCCCTGTTGCCGCTGTGACCGCTGCTGCTCTCCCCCCCCCACCCCCTCAGTTACCCATCCTTTCCCCCCATGGCTGAGCGACGACGGCACGCAGATGTTCCCGTGGTTTCCTCCGGCGTTCCGCTCCTTGTGCTGTCTTGCCGGCAATTTGCCAACTCAGCGAACTGTGTCCCTATCATAGGAGACCAATCGGTAGGAATCGGGATGGATCACCCTCCCCACCACTCCTGCCTTTTTTTTTTTTTTCTTTTTTTTCCCCCTCCCAGCTTACTGACAAGAGCTGTTTGTGAAATATGGCGAACTTCATTCATAGGGCAAAGAGAAGTTCGGTTTGAATCCGTAAAGCGGCTTTTAAAACTTGCTTCTGCTGACCCCTTTCAAGTTTGGTGAGGCATTTTTAAGTACTGCTGACAGACCGGTCCTAAAAAGGTTTTGTGTTTTCCAAGAAGAATATTGGTTGTGATAACTTAATAGGTTCCTCTAGTGGTGTAGGATTTCAAGTACATGCATCTGCACAAAATCTCCGCGCTTTGGAAAGGGATGATTGGCTAGATAGGAAGCATCTTACTGCGTAGTAATTCCACTTTGTCTTAAGAAACCATCGAGTCTGATTGTACTTGGAAGAGAAAGAAAGAGAAAAAAAAAGTACGGTTCTCCACTGTTGTAGTGCTTGTATAAGGGGGATCCTAGGCCCTACTCGCTTTATGGCGTCTACCACGGTATAAAAGAGGTCAACTTCGGGTGTCATACTTAGCGCAATTTATAGTTTTTTAAATCTTAACAACGTCACCGGTGAATGTAGAACGATGATCTCTGTTTGTGACTATGTACAATGTAGATTCAATATAATAGGATTAATTAAGAATAAATTAACATATAAAAATTGAAACATGTGATGTATCAATATATATTGATCACGAAGAATACAATACATTTTAAAACATCATCGATTTATTATTATCATCGCCTCTGAACGTATAGATGAAATGGTTTGTTATTACAGTCAAGTACCTTGGCTTGATATAAAACCTAATTAATGTTCTGAAAGGGAGATTAATCTCTTTTCTGCTTTGTTGCATGTATTATTCTTATCATGGGACACTTCCAAGAAATCCAAGGGCGCATTGTGATAGGACACTCCACACAGTAGGGCTATCTATCTACTATGTTACTATCCATCATCCACACGAACGCCATCTACCGCCCACCAATAGTATTTTTATCTAAAAAAAATGTATGTGTACGCTGGATGAAAAATTCCTCCACCTCCGTACGAGACCGGTTCTTTCGTGTTCGCTTGAATAGCCTTTATAAAGGTTCGCGTCATAAAATGAATGTTATCTGAAATATATTTAAATAGTTTTTAAACGATACTAAGGTAAACGAATATAAATTACTGTATAAAACTAATTCTTTAAAACAGTATATTTTTTATTCTTATTTATTCGTTGCAGAATCATACTCGGTACTCTGGGAGGAGACATTTCCATTACCCGCCGTATGTTCAACCCCGTTATAACACGGTCGCTGTGTTCCGTTCTGACAAAACACATTCTCTGCTAAAATATTAACTGTAAGGTACTTTGACCTAAAAAAAAGAAAAAAAAAAGAATTAAAGTTTAACCCCCTTCCCTCTCTTCACGAGCCCAACACTTTTCCCCCATCTCTCTTTAACATCTCGGTTAATGTGATTGCGTCTCGTACTGTTCAAGTTCCAAGAGGGCCAAGCAGCAACATTTCACTAACCAACAATGTTCGTATTGTTTATTGGCTGCGAACCGTCACCTTCTCATGAAAGGATTGCTTCTGACTCATGTCGCCTCTACTAATGTGTTTATGCACACATACACGAGAACGTTAAGCACCTTCATAGACGTAGTTCATAACTAGCAAACTTTGCGGGCTTGAGACTTTGCCTTGAATTTTTTTATTTATTATTATTTTTTATTTTTTGAGGAAACAGCGTCATCACGATAACGCTGTATTTTACGTGAAAATGCATTTATTTATTTAAATATATTATGATGGCAAGAACTTCTAACTTTACTTGTAAATTTCAGTGAAATTTACACTGTAAATTACACTGAAATCCGTAGTCATTAACTTTTTTTGAAATCTACACCCCTCAAAAATTTTAACTCGACTTACAGCGCCCTTATACACAACAATGGAAACTTAAAAACAACAAGGTTGATTACTCAATTGAAATCACTTGTTTCAATGTCCATTGTTGACATTACCTAACAATGATAACGTTGCCTGCTTAAATAAAGATGAAGACTGATTGTCAGCAGCGATTCATATAACGAGCCACTTAGGTATTCCAAACCAACCTATTGAATACATTCTATTTTAAAACAGTCGCGTGTTCTTTTTTTTTTTGAAGTAAAAAGCTGCTATTATCCATTAGTTCCCGTGGGAATTGAGCTCCCAACCAGAGCTGAACACGAGTAGAAAGAGAGGGGTAAGTGGTGCAGTCATTAACTTCTTTGAACAAACACTGCAGGCCATTGTTGGAGCGATGACTTCGTGCAAATTGAAATACCCTACCGTAGTCTCATCGGGAAACAAAAGAAAACATTAAGAAGGAGAGTTGAGCACACATTTTGATCACTAATGAATCAGTTTATTCAAAAAATTCACTCTTAACTTTTTCTTACTGCAAAGTAATCTTGAAATCATCGCATAATTCTTTGGAACACAGAAATCGATGACTAACTCAGTTCTTTGCCTTCCGTTTCCCATTCTTTGTTATTAAAGATAATAAGGAGCGATTCTCTCCTCCATCCCCTTCCGGCCAAACACCGCCAATGTCTAAACCTATTAGTTAAAAGCCGTAGTCATTTGGCCCTTCTCATAAAAAGTCTTAAACACACTTGACCTTTAGGTACGACCCTATTATTTCACGGACAACTACGACATTTCGAAATTTTCTTACACGCCGATCTCCTCTGAAGAGAACAATTGTACACCTCATACATTTCGTGGCTTCCTTGACGCTCGAGTCGACTAACAAGTTAATGGGCGAAATGCCGTCGGGTACTTCCTTCTAGAAATGGCGGAGTCTACACTAGATCCGCAGCTATTAGCATCGTTTGTAAGGAAGCGTCTGTTGCTAATTTATTGAGAAGGGAAGAACGGATAGGGAAAGACACTCCCCCCCTCCTCCTAGCTCTTTTGTACTCCCCATTAGCTATGGGGGGAAAGACGGAAAAAAATGTCGAAAATATTTTAAGATCGGGACTTTCCTTGTAAGTTACCACGTTTCTGTCACTATGAAGAATTTTTATGTGTGGATGCGTATAGATTGGGGAAAAACGTGCAGAATTCTCTCAACACTTCCCTGTATGCATTTAGATAAATGTGTAGTAACGTCCTGCTATTATACATTGAAACACGCCCTCATAGAAACAATAACTTAGTAGAATTTAACCCTAAAGTCATTTACTTTTGAAATATTCCGTTCTAAGCAGACAGATGATGAACCCTTCAGGTAAGTGCTACGTACTGCTCAACCGTCGTTTAAAATAAAGGCCAGAGAATAATAACTGGCCCTGAAGTGTCATAAAACACAGTTTGATTGGGGTTAAACTATAAAATACCGAACTATGGAGTGAAGGTGCTTGCAAGGCTATGAATAATTCAGGGATAATATTAGCCGTCTGGTGCCCTTACAAGTGGTAAATAATTTGAATAAGTGCAAAATTACAATAAACGACACGCCATATTTCTTTGGCTTCTTGCCAGGGGAGACTTAAGAAGTCGTTAAGATGGTATTCAAATAGTCCGGAGTCTCGCTTACTCAGCACTTACTTGCTAGAGAAGCAGGGATGAAGTGGAACGCTAGTTTAAATGGTGAGTCTCGGTTTAGAATATTTGGGATGTTATTAATTCTTGAACTGTTTAGATGATGGGATTGTACTAATGGAACGACTTTTATCGACGACTGCTTCCTTGAGGAGAGGAATCTAATTCCCATACACACAATTGTTTCGAATGAGACTCTTTTGGGAATCCATTAAAACGAACACGATGTCGCACCCTATTCGAATGACACAAAGTCCTCTGTATTGAACCTTGTATAGAAGGATAAACATATTAATAGAAACAAGAATATAATTTCTTGTCAAGTATAATTAGCCATTAAATTCTGACCTTCGGGTTCCTAATTTATAAATTAAAAGTGAATTTGGTGTTTTTTTTTTTCAAGCTTTTTGTCACCATAAGTTTAAAAAGTCCAGCTGGTTTGTTTTGTTGGTTTAGATGACGTGAAAATAACTAAAATCACGAGACCAGAGTACGAAACGGGGTGGGGGAGGGGTGTCTGGAAAGTTCAGTAAACGCCGAGAACAATAATAATATTAAAGCAAGTGATATAACCACAAGAAAGAGCATACGAGGATATACTCGTAAGAATATAAGAACGTAAGTTACCTTCATAGCTCTGCTACTACTATGCTCTTGCTTGTAGTTATATTAGTTGCTTTAATATCATTTTATTTGGCAGATTTATCTAGGCTCTGCAGTTATACCCCCCCCCCCTCTTGATGAGACAGACTAACTCATCTATTTTTCATAAGTCGTCAGGCAGTCCACATATACCATACAGACAGACAGACTTGGTGATCGAAAAAAAAAAATCTTCGGTTAGTTTTCCTAGCTGGAAAACGATAGTGTTTCTTTGACTTTATTCTCATTCTTACTGCGTAACAAACAAAGAAGCATTTAAGTTTTAAAATTTTAAATATTAAAATCAAACTTATCGTGGTTACTTTTAAATATAAATCTGTATAATATATAATGAAATCTTTTTAAACAAATCAGTTACCTATTAAATAATGAAATGTAAAATAAACAGGGTTTATTTAGATGTAAAATAATGCAGATACAGAATAGTTTCTGAAAGAGACTTTCGTCTAATCCAGTGGGAAAATGAAGAAAAGGAAATGATGTAGTTTGGGGGGTGGGGTGGGGGAATATGATATCCGCAATTGCTCAGTTATTACTCAAAATTATTGTCATTGTCAGGTTGGAATTGCTTGTAACACGTGCGCTTTCAACGCCCGGATCATACATCAGCACTAATTTGACTATGATTGGCTGATATGATAGGTCTGAACAGTGAAAATGGCAAGTTGAGGGATGGATTGGTCGGGGATGACACAACGCTATAGAGGGACCAAGAACGGGAGGAGGGGGGGGGACTCCTGACATAATAGTAATGTTAGAAAGCTCTGATTAATGTGCCTGGCACAGGAGGATGGAATGAGCACAGATCGGAAACGATGGCGAAATGATTTTTAAATTTCAGGCTATCTCGACGAGCGAGCATGAAATATCCGATTGTAATACCAACGTCAAGGACAGATTTGGGAATCGGACATGATCTATGCTCTTGTCAAAAGCAAGAAGAAACACACCCACCTTTGTGCCAGTGTCCAAATTGAAATTTATTTCAATTAAGGGATTTCTGAAACTGGGGAGAGGGGGGGGGGGTCTTTTTAAGGACACTTTTGACAAGGACAGGAGGCGATCGATGAAGAGAGAAAACAAAAAATGAATTTAAAAAAAATGAAAGGAATATAGATTTGTTAAGACGTTTATCGTGGTAATTGATACGAGAAAATGGGCCCCATGATGTTGTATTCCCTTGTCAGGATTGGGTCAATTAAACAGCTGTCAGAAAATAGACTAACTAATTACTTCAAGCATTACAAACGATTCTTTGTTGACTTGGTATTTAGGGTATTCGTGCTTTAAAAGCTAAAAAGAAATTACGTTTTCTCTCCTCTTACAAAACTGTGTAGGAGTGTTGGGTTATGTACACAGTCTTGTCTGATAATGATGACAGATGTTGCTGGCAGATGGCGTTACGGTTCAACTTTATATATATTTTTTTCAAACATTATTTAAGCATAGTAATGAAACGTAAATTTAATATAGAAAACGGTAATTTCAAATGGTCTTTGTAGATTTGGGGTGGGGGGGGGGGGCAAGGGAAACTGCGGATAATGTACGATAATTCTTAAGCGAAGAGTGAAAATACGTAAATCGATTGGAGCGATATACTCCATTATAGATCTGCCATTCACACAAGGTCGGAATGATAGATGGAGCCAATACTTAGCATGTGTTTTAGCTTGGTCATTTGTTTCTGCCTCCTAATGACTACGGAATTACAAAATGTGCTCGTTTTGTCATTCCCCCCCCCCCCCCTTCCTCCCACTAAATATACGGGTACCGTATATACACTATTTTTTTTAATACCGAGACTTAAAACACGAAACAACAGCGCCATCTGGATAATTGAAGTGACGCATTGACAACAATGAACTTATTGTTAACAAAAGCATTCCGGTTGGAGGTTAAAAACAGATTGACTTTTTAATGTATTGAGATTAAGATATTTGTTTTTTTTTCCATTAATACTCGCGAAAGCTTTTGTATATAATAAATGAAATTAAAATTAAAAAAAAAAAAAAAACAGCGTACAAGGCAGACTATACCGCAGTTGCTGGCAAGAGAGACTGAATACAGCGACTGACCTTCCATACATGCGTCATTGGCCGGCAGACAGATAGACGGCAACACGATAAAAGTTCTTACTCACTGAGGCGGTTCCGTTTGACTCTCGTATCCTAGCGCCGTAATAAGACTTCATCGATGCGAAGAGGTTATTAAGATTAAGTAGGAAGATAGCGATGGGAACTAATAATCCTACGTCACCTTGCTACTGACAATATTCTTATCAGGGTCAAGGACTAGCAGTGCAAGTTCGTGTTTGTTCGGCTACTGTTAATTGGTAAACGTAGTAGAGTAATCAGATAATTACTCACTAGCCCAAGGAGTATTTAGCTTTTGTTTTGTTTTGTATCATTTCACGTGATATCTGCAGGCTATGTACGAAAAAAAATAGTAAGTATTTGAACGCGTATCAAATAATGGATTTAAGAATAATAAAACAAGACAGGTAAGAATCGTTTGGTTTGTTATACAATACTTTGTTGCGTCACTTCAATTGTTGTATCGTAGCTAACAATACAGCCAAAGTCGTTCATAGATCAATGATTGCTATTCTGAACACAACCTATGGTACTTAATTAATACAAAAGCGTGTGAAGCTCTTGAACACAATAGAATTTGATAACAAGACAAATATAATTACATGCAATTAACTTGTTATCAGTGACGAAAGTAGATAATAGGAGAACAATAGATCGGATGATAGCATATCATGTTAGTTAAAATTTTTATATTTCACTTCCTTGTAATGTGACGTTGTTAATAGAAAAGATATTCATTCTAGAGGATTTCGCACGAAATCCCAAATTTTACAAGTACAGAAAAAAAAAAGTTGCTTTTATTTTTTAAAGCCATTGAGAACCTTATAATTCGATATGTCTACAAATATGTTGCTGTTATTTAGGTATAGAAGTAATATTTATAACGTAATTATCTCAACAATTTATATATGGAATATATTTTATTTTTCTCTGAAATAATAACGTAATTTAAATTAACTTTGTAAATAATTATGAGAATTTTATATAATTCATAATTATTTTCTAAGATTCTAAAATTATAACATATACCTTTTTAACTTTTTATATGATGATAATATAACTATTTGATAGAAAGGAAGTCCGATTAGCATGAATTGAAAATGAATGTTGTTAGTGATAAATATAAGAACTCTTGGCTACAGGAAAATTGTAGTATCTGTTATGTTATGTTATATGTTATTTCTATAACAAGAGATACCAAGTAGTATCTGTTCAATTCAATTCAATACAGAACTAAACAAGTCCTAAAGGACCCATAAACCCCGGCCTGGGGCAAGGTTAAACACAATTTTTTTTCAGAGGTGCACGCTAAAATCACATTGCACCGGCTCCATCCCAGCCTTAAACCCTAAATGATCTCATTTTGTAGGGAGATAGGTAAATTAGGCTGAGGCCGAGTGAGGACACTGCACCCCCCCCCCCCCTCTCTCCCAACACTACGCGTTCCCGGCTAGGTTTTTCGGTCTTTCCGGATGGCTCCTTTCTCTTCTGGCCGACCGAACACCTTGCAGTTCCAGGTGCCGGGAGAAGACAGCGTCAACGAAACTGATCTTCTAAAAGAAATTATTAGCACTATCGGAAATGAAGTCACCTGGATTACCAGGTAACAGGTTTCAGATCACAGTAAGTCCAAAAGCCAGAGATGCCCTATTAGAAGGTTTCACCTACAAAGGTAGAACAATTTTCCCTGATAGAGTAGGCGTACCTCGAAAGCTAATTAGAATCCAGAGAGTCCCTCTTGAACTAAAGGAAGAGTGGATTAAAGAAACCTTAGCCAAGTATGGCCGTGAAATAAGTATAAGACGGCAAACTCATAAAGATTTCCCTGCCATTTTTACAGCGGACATAACCATGCTAATGGATAAACAAGTTCCGAATATAGTAACAGTAGCTGGGTGGAAGCTAGTACTAAACTACTCAGGTGTAGTACGCGCCAA
Source organism: Typopeltis vanoorti (assembly GCF_054136105.1). NCBI lineage: Eukaryota > Metazoa > Arthropoda > Arachnida > Uropygi > Thelyphonidae > Typopeltis > Typopeltis vanoorti. Next base: position 85,379,206 of record NC_143551.1, on the reverse strand, counting down.
TGCACAAGGTTTAGTGCTACTGACCACCTAAGCACAGACTGCCCGAAAAAAAGAGATAACAAAGTCGGGACAAATCTCAGAAATGAGGGAATGAAAACAGGAACTGTAGAAGAGGCAAGGAGCACGATACCTCTGGAGGAACCCCCAGAAAAAGAACCAGATACAGGAAATAGGGCAACTGAAGTAGAAGAAAAGGATGCAAGAAGTACTGCAGACTCTTAAGAAACAGAAATAGAAGAAGAAAATGAAGCATCCCCTGTAGAAAGCCAAGAATCAGAAATGGGAGAAGATCCTGCCGCCACATATGGCGAAATCTCACCTATACAAACACGTCAACAGAGGCTAAATTCCTCAAGTCCAGAAAATATAACGATACCAATGAATGAGGATGCATTCTGGGAGTCGTTTTGCAAAGGAATAAACAAACCTTTTGCAACTGCCATAAAGCAAAATAATGGTACCTATTCATTATTCTTTGAATGGGAAGGAAACCGATGCAAAATGGACGAGAATATAAACCAAAATGTTTACGGATTATGCAGAAGCTTTTTGTATGAAACCAAACCCTGAGATGCTAGAAGTAGTAAAAACTTATTAAGGCTATTAACTTTTCCTTATAAGGAGACGGAGCTCAAAAGACTAAACCCAAGCAGAAGAATGCTTGGTTTACAGGAGCCACCATGAAAATGTTCGAATAAAAGTATTTTCTTCCTTTCGAATAACAATATGAGAGTTTAATATTTTTCTCTTCTCCTACCTTCCCATATGTCACCATTCAGCGACACAAGCATGATTTCTTTTTATTACCCTTGTCACTGTTCTCCAACCTTCACTCCCCGATCCCATACTCACGCAATCTGACTGGCATTAACCAATGAAAATATATTCAAACACTTCTCGCGCGTTATTATAAGATCATTACAATAAAAACAAGTGGGAAAATTAAATATAATAGAATAAAATTATATATTAATATGAGTAACCACCTTTTTATTGATGTACAGCATAATTTGGACCCCATTATGTAAAAATTTTGCTCCACGTTTAAAACCTAGCACACAACACTGTTAACTGTTATGACGAGATGGATGACATTCCCGTGGATTTTTATTCCTTCATCGCTTAGAAGTTGATTACGTAGAGGAAAGTTTATCGAGGGCTGTGTGCGTGAGAGCTCGTGTACCGATGAGCAGAGTTGCCTTGGTGAGTTTGTGTTTCCCATCTGTCGTTTTCGATGCAACTGGATGACTCTTGAACGAGTTGGTTTGGATGAAGAGCTGCCTGTAAAAAGTATTTGGAGGCAACATCATGAAGTAACGTAGAGATATTTGGTATGGCTGCATCTGGATGGAGGAGAACATTTCTGACAAACCACGGGGCATCAAAGATCATTCGGAGGCATTTGTTTTGTAGAACTTGCAGTTTTTTTATGTTATTCGGGGAAGTGTGACCCCAAGCAGGTGATCCATAGGTTAAAGTAGGTCTGATGATTGTTTTATAGATGCACAGCTTGTTCTCGGTGCTAATTTGGCTTCTCCGGTTGATGAGAGGATAGAGTTGGTCAATTGCTAAATTGGTTTCATTATAAGTTGAAGCGACTGTCTAGTTGTATCCGTAGGTATTTGACTTTGGTTTGCCATGGGATAGCAACATTGAACATTTAAATTACCCCCGTGATGCGATGTTTCTCTTGTAAAAAAAAAAGTATAGTGGAGCTTTTGTCAGCAATGACGTCTATTCTCCATTTCCAGAACCATTTTTCAAGGTTTATTGCAGCGTTTTGCAATCGCTGCGTTGCTATGTGGACCTGAGTGATCTGGTCATAATTGCCATGTCGTCCGCATAGAAAGCCATTGTGGTTGATACTGTGCTTGGGACATCCGCAATATAGATGTTGAAAAGTAGCAGGGAGCCTTGTCGGATACCTGCTGTGATTCTTCTCGTAGAGGATCGGAGCCCACGCAATTTAATTTGGAATTTTCGGTTTTTCAAGTAAGAATCAATGAGCTTGGCGAGATATAATGGAAAATCAACAGTTATTTGGCACAAAGGCCTCTTTGTGCCAAACCTTATCCAAGGCTTTTTCCACATCAAGAAAGATTGCGCCTGTATGTTACTTCCAGTTAAACCCAGTTGTAATGCATTCTATTAATCTGTGGACCTGTTGTTGAATTGTGCTTTGACCTGTACGAAATCCGAATTGCTTTTTAGGGAAAAGGTTGGTTTTGTGTCACCTCTTGCAGACAGTTAAGGATTATTTTTCCCAGGCATGATAGGAGGCGGATGGATCTGTAGTTGTGAGGGAGCTGAGGTGCTTTCCTAGGATTATGTCTGCCAGTTTCCAACGAGTGGAGAAGTAACTGAACCTTAGCATTGCATTAACAATGCTACTGCATGCATGACAGCTTTATGAGGGAGTGCTTTTATTACTTCGTTGGATATCTCATCAGGTCCTGGGTCTCTTTGTTATTAAGTTTCCTGATAACAGAATATACTTCCTTAGGGAAAGTATGACATATATTTTCACAGCTGCTGGAGTGGTGAAGTGCGCAACGAACGTGCCGGTAAATTTTTTTTCGATGAATAGTAAGTCCGCATGCGTGTAGTTAGAGTTGCATAACTCCAGGGCTCAGTGAAAGCATCTGCTTTTTCGTCATTATATAGCACCCAACAATTCCATTGTTGGGATATTTAAACTGTTAGATGTTTTAAACATTTCCAACTTCATCAAGATACAATCGATGTTGTACGAATGCATCAATTAGGAAAGTACATAAACGAATCATTGAAAGTGAAGATCTCAACCAGCCCTTCCCACTCACAAGAAACCACTTCTCACCCAGGTAATTCAGATAAAAGAGAAAGTGGTGCTAATTATGATTCAAATTCAGGTTTACAAGGTTCATCTAAAAAGACCAACAAACATATAAGCAAAAATTCAAAGAAGACTGGTTGGAGGATCCCATTCTTAAATCCTGGATCAGTTCAGGTAAAAGTAAAGGATACACTGCTTATTGTAAATTTTGTGATAAAAGCATTAATGGTAGCAAAAGTCTAACGATTCGTCATGCAAACACTCCAAAACACAAGCAGAATCTAAAAGAAGCACACCAACTATAATTTCGTTGTTTAAATCCAGTTCCAAATACCAGTCGGAAACACAAATTAAAGAGACAGAATTAAGATTATGTGCATATGTTGCAGAACACAATCTGCTTTTGAGGCTTATGGATACTCTTCCAACTCTATTGAAAACAATTGCCCCGGATAGTGAAATTGCTAAGAAAATACAGTGTGGACGCACTAAATGTAACTGTCTTATAAAAAAAAAAAATGTTTTGGTTGTAGATTCACTCAATGAAATCTCAAAAAAAACTTCAAATTACTTATTTTTGTTTAATTATTGATGAGTCAACTGACATTACAGCAAATGTCTAGCAGTTGTGGTTCGTTACTATGATTTTTAAATATCATTGATGTTAGTGACGAAACGAGTTCAGCTTTGTTTGAAGCTCTAATAGAACGATTAAACAAGCTGAAAGTGCTTCTTGCCAACTTATTAGGCTTTGCTTCAGTTATGATGAGACAACATTCTGGCATTCAGGCTCGCCTTAAATCATTAAATGAACGTTTATAAGTCGCCAGATGCATATGTCGCAGCTTTAATTTATGTGCAGCTGAAGCATGTAAAAAATGACCAAATTCATTAGAAGACCTATGTGCAGATGTTTACAATTCATACAAAGGAAACCTAAAAGATTAACAGAAGTTAAACAAATTCAGAAACTATCCAACTTAAAACCACATAATTGGCTGAGGTTGGGTAAAACTCGTTGGCTTTCAATGCTGTGCAAAGAATAGTAGAACAAAAATGGAATGCTTTGGTTTCATACTTTATCTTGAGCACAATAGAAGATGGAATTGAGCAAGCCAAATCAGTTTTAACTGCACTACAAAACCATACAATAATAAATTGCAAAGATCTTGTATTAAAACGTTTAGCGATGCTGAATTCCGAAATGTGCAAATCGGACTGTTTTTACAGTAGAATGCCACTTGCTGTAAATTTTCCTAATGTTATTGAAGAAAATAGTTATGAAGACCTCGATAGAGAATGGCAACTATCGAAGACTGTAGAAGCATTGGAAAAAGGTCAAGAATTCATGTTTTTTTGGAATAAAGTTTTTTGAAATGAAAAATGCGGTAGGAGAAAAAATATTTCCTAATTGAACAACATTAGATAAAGCTGTACCGTGCCTCCCTCATTCATCAGCAGCAACTGAAAGAATATTTACAACAGTGATAATAAATAAGAATAAAATAAGAAATCGACTACAAACTCCCTTGATGAATGGACTCCTTTTGACAAAAGAAGAACCGAAACATTCACCAGCTACAGACTTGACTATTTCTGAAGAGTTAACTAATTTAGCAAAATCTGTTAAAAATAATGAATAAATACTTCCAGTGTTTTTCTTGTGTGTGGGAAAACTCCCGTATATATGTAAACAGTATATTAAATAACTGAAATGTTACATTATTTACATAAAATGTTACATAAAAATCGAGTACTTTTTTTTTCTTTCAGATTTAGTACCTTTTTCTTGCATAAGTTGGTACAAAATATTTTTGTTGGGTGATCACCCTGGTGTGTGTGTCAAATTAGAGCGAGTGACGTCAAGGAACATTCTTTATCACAAAGGGGATAAAAGTATTTTATTAGCCTGTTAAGACTGAACCCTTTTCCATTCTTTATGGTTTTCTATCAGGAATCTGCTCTTGTGTAGGAAGAACAGTTTTTTTTTTTCCAAAAGGACTGTTTAGCGGATCTAGCATATTCCTGCCAAACTGCTCTGTTAATAGTACTTGATGCAGTTGATTCTTCTTCTTTTTTTTGCAGTTGATTATGATCGTCCAGAATGACCAAAGTATGACAAACCACAAGATTATGGAATCTGGTAAACGCGTGGGAAGGACAGAGCAGGGAAGTTTTGTTCTTTGCTAATTGGGAGAGGAAACTTGTGAGAAATTCGTAAAGCTAATTAAATATTAAGAGGCTTAATATTTTAATCCGATCCTACATTAAATCGGATCGGTTGACTAAATAAGATTATAGACGGAATCTCCTGTTGGGATGAAGAATTTGAGAAAAAAGTTAACACCTTTCATGGACATATCCCAGGCTATAGTCTTCTTAGGATCCATCTCTCTCTCTCTCTCTCCCTCCTAGATCTCGCTCTTCGTCTTTATATGGCCTCCTACTCATTTTAAGAACAGTAGATTTTAAAGAGATCAGTGGACTTGGTCCTTCTGACACAATGACCTATTTGGATGCTCTTTATCAACATACCTTCATAGGAAACTACGGATTACATTTTGTTCTTCAAATTCTTTGATTTTGTTGTTCATTTCGGAAAAATTAGTTGCTAAGAGAAGGTTTACCAGCAAGTAAAAACTACAGCTAAGAGAAGAATTCTTCTTTCTCCACTGCTTGCTAATTTTTTTTCATGGCTCATTATGTTCTTCTCCGTAACAGTCTTCGCTAACTGACCTTCAGTTGAAAACCCCCGATAAAAGATTCGAATTCAAGTCTTTCCAACCAAAGAGCATTGACAAAGATTAATGCTATCCATCTAAGGATTAAAGTTCACTTGATTCATTTCATCCCCCCCGCATATCCACCGAGCCCTTGTTACATCAGGAAATAGAACAATCCATTTTATTATTCAGTTTTGCCCACAAACGCATCGAGTTACATCCGTTTTCTTCCTCTTAGGGGAGGGGAGTTGCATTTCCGCCCCTTATAAAGCGAGTAACTCTTCGACCCATCCACAAGATGGGTCAAACTCGATCCACATTACTTTTATGCTTTTCGTAAAAGAACATAAAAATGACAGCAAGTACTTTGAAGCTGAGCAATCTGACCTTGCTGAACATGCCATCTCAGCGGATTACTTATAGAAAACTATAAAAGGGAGTTTGGGAGATTGCGTTTAGCGTAATCCTTACACGTCTGATGAGCTATCCCCGTTGTGTCAGTGCTTCTCGATTCTCATAATAAATTTTTTTTTTTATTATTTTTTACTTATTTTTATACATTAGAAATAAGTTTATTTAGAAATAACTTTCACTGACCACTGTTGCTCTAACGAGTCTTATTGCATTATTGAATTTCTGTCACGTGTGTGGGATTGCTCTTTTGGTGCAGTCATTTCATGAAGATGCTTATGAAAGTCGGCTAACATTTTATGAATTAAAATAAAATACTGATTAATAGATAAATCCAATTTAACAAACTACATTAAAAATAGAATAAATATTTAATTTCGTGGCGGAAGAACGCTCGTAAAAACAACAGTGACCATCTTAGCCTAAAACATCGACATAATTTCTTTAGGAGGAGTTTCGCCGACCGAACGTGCTTCAAACCCCACCTCCACCACCACCACCCCCGGACAGTAGTACATGAAGTGGGGGAGGAGAAGGACAGCTGAAGAACAAAAACGTGTCTTTACGCTGTCTGCGACCACAGATCAACACCGGGCGATCAAAGGTCCCGAAGGTTGTGTGCGGATTGAAAATCCAAACACGGTTCACGTTTCCCCCCCCTTTAACCGTTCCCTTTTAGCGATGATCAGATGGGCAGGAAGGCGGCGAGGGTGCACAGACGTCCCAGGAGGTCCACATTCCTACTTGACTACACTGGGCCGCCACCGTGACACATTACTCGCTTGTTTGCGGCAGACGACAGGTGCTTCCGTGGCGTACACGTTTCGTCGCTACACATCGGCAAGAGAATGTCTTTTTAGTCACGTAGAAGCCCTCGCACTTCGGGCATCAACATTCATAGATTTTTATTTCACTTTACTCAAACAAATTTTACGGTTTTTTTTTTTTTTTTTTGTCAGTAATAGCTTATACGGCGCATGCGTGAACAGGGAAGCAGGTGAGCGATTCGGTCAGACGCCATCGACTGGCACACACCAGGAGAATGGAGGCGTGTGGTTTGTGTTACGTAAGATCCTTGGCGAAGTTTGCGTAGGTTTCGTTCCCCGATAAACTCTATCGTAGAACTTCCCGGATGATTTGCCTAGCACGAGAGTGTTGTCCACCCACTTATTAGGTATAAGGAAAGGTAGGTTAAAAAAAAAAAAAAATAGAGGAAATGTGAAGCACGAACTAGTATAAATGTCACTCACTTGTCCACCCACCGTAAACATTTTGCCACATGCGGGTTACGGGAATGGACTGTTTGGATGCATTTACTACGTGTGAAAGGCTCTCAACTCACTCGAAGTGAATACAAAATATCATTATGGATAAAATATACAAAGAATGGTCGGGGTTCAGTATTCGTTTTGTCCAATGTGACGGTATCCTTAGAGTATTAAAGAATACTCTGAATGACGTGTTTCCGAGCAGCATTCCTCCACTCATCATCAAGAGAGAGACAGTCTTGACGAGGTGTGAAATTCCCCACATACCTCCCTTCAATACAGAATATGTCAAAGTGTTGTAAAATTCAACATTTGTTTTCAAATGTTGGTGGGATGTTTCGGGTTTATTCACTGACAGGATCTGGACGCTAAGAAGAAGAAGAAATACGAAACGTGCAGTTCATCAACTGGATCTTCATCAGCAGTGATGAGTTCAAGGCGTTGGCTTAAAAAAAAAAAAATTAAAAATCACCCCTGAACAGTTTATATCCTACAAGGTTTTTGTTGTTCGCTATTAGAAATAAAATTTTCTGGCGAAGTTTTCTTTCTTCTTTTTAAATCCAAAATGATAATTAAGCCTAACCAAGGCGTGTGAGTTTTTTTTTTTTTTTTTCCTCTCAAACCAGCCAAAAGAAAGTTAACTAAATACGCGAGCCTCACAGCCTTAACCGCTTCTGTGGTAATTCCGAACAACACAGTTCACACCGTTCTGTTCACGCTTGCCACGAACAATTTCATCAACCCTTTTTTTTTTTTTTTTGTTGTTGAAATGTTTAGTTCCATGGCTGTTTAATGCGTTCACATTCTTTAAGTTCCTTGAACTCGGGTTTAAGGACTAGTCCAAGATGTCATCCAACTTGGATGAACATGGTTCGTCATTCGGGTCAACACGTCCGTTTTGCAATGAACATCACCCAGAAACTAGTTTCCAAACTCTCACGCGTTCACCACACACACACACACACACACGAAAGAGCTCATTGGGAATTCAGGCGAGTGTTTTCTTCTTTTGCATCCAGTTAATTATATTATGAATCACATCTCTCGCCTCCAGGTTAGTTCAACTGTCCACTTGAGCAGCTATTTTGTTCTCATTTTTACATATTTAGCATTTTACAGACATAATGCAAATACTTCAGAGCCGTACTAACCAACTAAACTTTACTCTTTCGAATAATATTGTTTGCATCTGAACCATCAATATGATTGGTAGTCATCTAATCAATAAAAATAGGTAATTTTTCCTATAAGAAATTTGAATAAGAAAAATCTCGTATAGTTCTATTTCATATTTTGCTTCATGCTTCACCAGAGGTCAGCACAATCTTCATTTACTATCATAAGAATGTTCTGACCATCACATTCCCCACACTTCTTCCCCAGGCGATCTTTTTGTTTACTTCACTTACCCCAATCATCGATCTATTAGTTGGTATCTGGTAGGGCTTCTCAAGCTGCTAAAGTTGGTTTGTTTTTATCTTCCATCTCACACATGCGCAGTGCAGTTTAAATAAATTAGCAAGCGATTATGCTAACAATAGATGTTTATGCGTGTTGTTTTCTTGGAACTTATTCTATTACAGTCATTTAATAACTAAATTTTGTACGCATGCTTAGAAGAACCAAACTTTCAATAATTGCAATTTATTATAGAACACTTTGAAGTTCATTAACTTTATATTTTCTTTATTTTTTCTCATTTTTTTTTTTTAAAGGCAGTTATTCGGAAGACCCGAGTGACGTGCAAGTGTCATGGAGTTTCCGGATCCTGTTCTCTGGTCACATGTTGGCAACAGTTGGCCAGTTTCCGTGAAGTAGGAGATTACTTGAAAGACAAGTACGATGGAGCTACGGAAGTGAAAATCAACCGACGGGGGAAACTTCAGATAAAAGATCCCCGTTTCAACTTGCCGACAGCGGAAGATTTGGTGTACGTAGATGAATCTCCCGATTACTGTTTATCCAACGAGACCACGGGTTCGCTGGGAACTCAAGGACGAGCCTGCAATAGGACCTCTGCAAGTACAGACGGCTGTAATCTGATGTGTTGCGGCAGGGGTTACAACACACACAAAGCGACGATGAAGGAAAGGTGCAAATGCAAGTTCCACTGGTGCTGTTACGTCGAGTGCAAGATGTGCGTGTATGTCCTGGACATGCAGACCTGCAAGTAGGAACACTATCTGCGCAGTCGCAGTTTCGCACACCAATGTAAACTGTGACGTCATCTGCCACTTTAATCAAGAAATGACTTACTGTCCACCATTTTTTTTTGCCCTCCTTCTTTTTTTGCAGATAAAAGCGAGATCCATTGGACTTCGAAGTCGTGAACAATTTAAACGGGTTCTAATTGGTGTGTTGATGGATTAAAGAAACTCAAGTGAATCCGACTAGCTATTCAACCAGCTACGACTTCCTCCTCATCCCTTGGCGTAGAAGCAATTCCCAAGCCTCAATGCAAAAACAGCATTCTGTAGTCGTTTAGTAGAAAGTTTCTAGTTAAAATGCTGAATCTTTGTTTTCGTTTGTAACAAAGTATACACAGATTTAGTTCTGTAATGCTTCCCTAGTTTAATATCCTTTTTTTTTTTTTTTTTTTTTTTTTCACTCTTATTCTAGAATAGGATCAATACCGTACCTGCCTTTACGCACACTGGAACTAAACAGAAATGGAAACTCTACTTAAACTAGCCAGGAAGTTGTGGACTGAGTTTCGGTTGGTTTATTTTATAAAAGTTGTGTATTTATTTAATGTGAACGAAGGAAAAACGAAAAAACAATCGATTTTTTTTTGTTTTACTAACCTCTCCCAAGAAACAAATAAATATAGTGGAACTTGGGCATCATTATTGTTACTTGTAAAAGTCGACCACACATTTCTCATCAATCTTAAAATCGTACACCTAATATCAGGAAATATTGTAGTGTTATGAAATATAGTGCTGCCATCTAGTGCGGAAATATGAAATGGTAAATACGTACATTATACGTTTGTTTTTTCGTCTACATCTTTAAATATTCCCATCGATCCTGAATGCCTTGAAAAGAATTATTGAAAATAATAATAATTTTCTTCTAGAAAACTATTTTAGTATCAACACGCTTTTTCGATAATAAAAGAAATATAAAACAGAATGACATAAAAGGGAAAGTAAAAATAATAATAAAAATGAGTAGTCAAAGTCTGACAACGGTAAAATATACCTAGTTGGCTACACCGATTCTCAATCTTTAATTTAAGGATTTTTTATTATTAGGTGTCAAATTATTGGAACCCATTTTTTTATAGAAAAGATGAAAAAAAAACCTTAATAGCAAATCAAAAGAATCAGTCGATGAAAGGGAAAAAAAAAATGCGTGTGACAGAGATCATGTCACACCATGATCCTACTCATCTACACCATCTATTTAATCTGGAAACAAACAACCAAAATTCCATTAACATAGATTATCTGACAAAGTAACCAAATAAAAATTATTTGGTTACTTTGAATAAAGTATTACAAAATAAATAATTTTGTTGTTTTTTTTGTATAAGTGATTTCCAAAATACTCTTAAAAGTAAGTAATTGTATAAAGCAAAAGCCTTAGTCAATTAAACACATCGCAATAACATAAAGCAGTTTAGAAACGTTAGAATTCTCCATTTAAGATACCAGCAACACGCGAAGCTCTTATATGTATTGTATTTATATGGGTGGTATAAAAAAACAAATTCCTCTCAAAAGAACCTACAAGTTTTGTGGTCTTGTTTTAAGAAGTTCGGTAGGGCAGTCACACTCCAATCGTTTAAAATCCTGCAATAAAAATTTAATCGAAAACTTTGAAATAAATTACGAAAGTATTCTTAATTAGAAGATAATTCTTGAAGGATGGAGAGAAGTGATCAGAAAGGCTCATAAATTTTAAGGATCTCTTAGAGTATTGAGACTCACTCCCAACATGAATTTTTATCGCCTATGTGAAACTACCATCTTACTTTTCGAAGAACAGCTTCTGTTTAAACAACCTTCCATGTTTCGTAATCTAGATAAAACCTTTAGCTCATCCACGGTACTCAATTATAGATAAGTTTGCAAACCTTTCTTAGTTGGGATTCGCATAAGAAAAATTGCAAGCGGAAGGGCCACAGTCCTTATATTTCTTCTTATAACGCTTAGTTGTCTCCTGCAACTTGGGACTCGCACTAAACGCTCCTGTCTTTATTTCAAGAACAAGAAAGAAGGTTGCAAAGATCATTTATATAAATAATTCACAAAATTTTTACGCACTTTCAGCTTAAATGAGGTTTTCCTATTTATTTTTTTAAAAAATGTTCGTTCGAGTGAATATTAGCACGTAATGAGACAGATAGCTGCTTAAAAATATAATAATGCTGCAATTCAAAAAAGCAGTGGAAACTAAATAAAATAAACATAATAAATGAGCCGATAGCCACTGAAGGTTTCTTGCTTTATTTAGAATAACGTTATTATTATTGTTGTTATTATTATTACATATGGCACCTCCATGGGATCTGTAGACTCATCGCGGATGTCCATTTTAAAAACAATACCTGTACAATATTTGTCATGTTTTGCCGTGAAATCATTCACTTTGAAATGAAAGCGCACACACACAAATGACTCTGGCAATCTATTCCACTCGTTCACAATTTTCCAAGCAAAAAAGCTGGTCCTCACTCCCTTGCTAACCACACTCTTACTCAAATTACATGGATGACCTTTAGTTTTCCTTCAGATTCTTCGAGTACTGAAAAATTCCTTCCACATCAATCCTATAAACCTCTAAGAAACTTATGTCTCTATCATATCCCCCCTATCCGCCGATCATCTAGCTTTTGTAACCCATAAATCTTCAACTTTTCCTCATGTTGAGCATCACGCAGTCCTGCCACCATCTTAGTTACTCGCCTTTGAATCTGCTCCACCTCCTCCCCATCTCTACGAAACCTGGGCGAGGAAATCTGTGCTTCAATAATCCAGTTTGAGGCCTTATAAAGAGGAATAATAAACTTCTTATCTCTGCTTGTCAGGGTGTCTTCAGTAACCAGGTAATTCTACGAGCTGTTTTAGCCACATTTGCAATATGTCCCCTGAATTTCAACTGCCTGCCACCAACATCCTCAGACTTCTGGCTTCGTCAATTTCCTGAAATACAGTCCCATCAATATGGTATACAGCTGGTAATCTTTTCACCCCAAAATGCACAACCTTACTCTTTGCCACATTGAATTGGCATGCATTCTTTGACTATACATACCGCCAGTCTATTTAAATTATCCTGTAATATATCAACATCATCTTTATTGACTATTGCTCTACCTGATCATCTTCAAACAACTGAATATTTTCCCTCAGACCATTTCCTATATCATTAATAAACAAATTAAATGGTAGTGGCCTAAGTACAGAGTCCTGTGGCACGCCACTACTCACAGGCCTTCTGCAGGACAATGCACCTCTATAAACTACTGACTGATATTCCCCCCCCCCCCCTTTCAACGACCCTGTTATCCACATCACCGGCTTCGTTTCGATATTCATTTGATGTAATTTATATATGAGAATTCATTGCGGTATCCTATCAAACGCCTTTGTGAAGCCCAACAGTATGAAAAGTAAGTTACGGAAGCATGCCTTTACAAAGCCATGCTACCCCCCCCCCATACAATATTCCATTTCTATCCACTCACCCCTGAATTTTATCTTTAACCAACTTCTCTAATACTTTGATCATCACTTCTGAAATTCCAATTGGTCTATAATTAGCTACTTCAGTCTTGGAACCACCTTTATGCAATGGAACTATTTTTATCTCCTTCCATTCTTTGAGACTCTACTCAAATGCGCCTACAAGAATAAAGTTCAATACTTGAATGGAAATGTATTCAAAATGCGTAACCATTTCAACCTGAATTTTCTTTTAATTCCAAATGAAGATCCCAATAATTTGAACATTTTCTTTAAAATGTTTTCCCGTCAAAAAACAATGTGGGGAGTTGCACGAAGGCTGACTTAAAGAATACTTCGCCAAAAAACCGACAAGGGAGAAATCAGTGAGATGAAATTTTTGACCGACTTAGAAATCAGTTTAAATCCATGACAGATTTCATTATTGATTTCTGATTGGATCATTCCCCGCGCCCCGGCAGACATTTCGACCATCTGTTATCAGTCACCTACAAAACTACGTTCACGGTTGGATTCAAATACAAGACCTATCGGTTGAAAAAAGTAGAACCGCAAAACTTCCTTCACAAATCGATATACTCTAGCGCCCTCTATGATTTGATGGATTTGTAGTCATTAATTTCATTTCTGTACCGTCAAGGTATCCATGACAAGCAAAGAAACTACCGTGTGTGAAAAAAAGGAAGAAACTAAATCGAGGAAGTTGAAAAAGAAAAAAAAAGGGGGGGGGGAAGGTCAGTTTTATGCGAAGGACTTTATTCTACCATAGAAGCCCTTGGGTTGGCAGGACCTGCGTTCGAATTGCGTTTACGAGTCGAAGAACCTATATAACGGGTTTTCAAATGAAGGTGTCCAATCACATAGAGAGAGAGGTTACAAGAGATCTGTTTTGTTAGACCAAAACCGTCTTTCATTCAATATGCATGTAACAGTGGATAGGTTTGTATCGAAATTTTGTAGCTGGATTGTTGACTTATCTTTGTTTTGGTTTAAATCTTTGTAGTGACAAAATTTGACAAATTATTCAAAATTATTCAGAAACGCTTTTGATGATTATCTCCAATCATCTCCATCTTTTTCGTGAGGACAAAGCTTCAAAACGATATTACCGCTCTGATTTGATATTCATAAGAAACGTTTGCGTCTCTGCCAAAGATCTAAACACACACATAATGGGGAGACACGCATTTTTGAGAAATCCGTCTCAATCTTTGATAGATTGGATTCTAAATGATACAGACAAGGATACCGTAATTGAGATCATTTGTCTGTGTATTTCATTGAATGGATGAGCAACTATATTATATAGAATACAATAGGTAGAATAATATAAAAGTTAATATTAATATAGACATGTAAATGTGTTTAATACATGTATTGATGCCTGTTCAAAATGTTATATATGAATCATGAATTTTTTTTGTCTATATAAACACGATAAAAACCAAAATTGTCTCCAGAGCTACAGCGAACACATTAGCGAGACCCATGCGGCTCGCGAGACGGCATTTGATCCCCTTACAAACCAGTCTGATGATAATACATTAATGAACAACTTTAAAAATAACTTAATAGGGAGAATAATCTATACTTGTCATAAATTAATAAAATTCTGTGGATTTTTTTAACTCAAAAACTCTCTTGGACTGTCCATTCTAACTTATTATCGGCGATAGAGATTTATTGAGTTGGTCCACGAACAAATTTGAATGCGTGTTGTTTGCCTGTAAGCGAAGTAGGTTATGCATTGTTTAGTAATGCATCAATGATACTAACGTCCAAACCAATGGAAGTGGTACCATGGCACGAAGTATGTTTTTGGTAGTAAGTATCATTGGTGCATTGCGGAACATGTTTCGCCTACAGGCGGCTCAAAACAGACCACACGCGCTCTTTTTTGATGGGCCTTTGCAAGACGATTACGTGCATGTCATCGAGTCCAAGCTAAAGCAACATATGAACAAAGGGTCCTTCGACTTGTGTAGTTTTTCTGTACATGTAACCGCCAATCTAAGTGACACAGCAGGAACTTCGACTCATCGAACCAGCCTACATCTTTCCACTTCTTCAGGGTACAACTTGCAGTGGAGGTACATGACGTTCGGGTCTCTACAATCATATCCTTTTCGAACTCGGTGGTATTGTTATTGTTACATTTTTCACTGAATACAAGTTCATCACTCTGGTTTGCACAACATAACATCCAGTTATGAAGGCTTCATAATGATATGAATTGGGATGTTGCATTCCGGATAAGAGTAATCATACTTCGATGTTAAGACACTGCATGCGTATAGCAATATTTCTTTTCATCTTTACTGAAATCAGTGAACTGTTTGGGCGGTCTTAGGCGAAGTATTTTTGAAAGAACTGAGATCACTCAGCAACAGCTAAGTTGAACTAGATTCTTGCCAATATCTAATTGAAAACAAGTGCCTGAACAACTGGGAGAAAGGAAATTATTATTCAATCCTGCTTACAAACGAGTGCGGCGACATGTTAAAAAATAATGAAACTTCCAAAATACAGTGGCATATTGAAAAATGTCTTCCTTATCCAGCAAACAAACAAACAACAACAACAAAAAAAAACTGTAGGAATTTTGTAGCGAAGCTTCTTAACCATGAGGTTTGTACTGCTACTCAAACACAGGGAGCTTACGTAGCTCAGTAGGTGTTGACAACGTCTTTTAGTTGGAAAGACACCACTTTGAATCTCGTCTAGGACGCGAAAAATCTTTCAAGAAGGCTTTTGAAGTGAGATGCAGTTAGCCGGTGTTATACGGAGATCGGAGAGTTTTTTATTCCACACACACACAAAGACAAACCGACAAGAAGATTCAGCTAGCAGGTTAATTACTTGCCTCTTAGTTTAGCTGCTTCCTTCGTAATTTCAACGAAATCAAATCAAACCGAACCAAACCCATGACACAGAGCCCTTTATCATTATCAGTAAGCTATTAAAAGGATATAAACTGTTAGCCTCGATTCAACTCTATTTGAAAGTCTTGCCACATGCAGATCTAATAATATTCAGGTCATCAAAGAGATATATAGTTCTGACATGAGCTGGACACAGTGTACATATTCCTACCAACGGCAGTGTTTTCGAACAACTGGTTTGCGTAAGTTAACGAGTTTGTTGTTGTATATATATATATTTAAGGCATTTGACATTTTGGAGTTGCAGATTCCGAGTTTATTTTTATTCCTTTAGTATATCAAGCATCCAACGAACTTCAGTAAGCTCTAAGTCGCAGTGGAGGCTGTATTTTTGCAAATAAAACGCGAAAAGTTTTTTACTTCTCATGGCACTGAGCACATACAGAGATACCGTTCATATTAGAAAGATCATAATAAAATCTTAGAAAGATATATTTTAATATTAAAATATCAAATGAAATACTTCTAAGATCTCTGTTTTTGTACAAACTTCTCAAGATCTACCACTTTCTTCGTCCAAACACAATACCAACCCACAAGCGCAGTTTACTTACTCATTTATGAGCGATAATTCAAACAACTGCTGTGGTTTCTTGCCCAATTCATATTACGAACTGGTCCCATGTTTACTAATTCTAGAGAAGACCAAGTAACCGCTGAACAACTAAAATGGTCAACTTATGAATAACACGTGTAAAGTTATTCAGCTTAATGCTTAGTAAGCTGAATAACTTACTAAGATAACTTATTAAAAATGTCTGCCTAAATGATTTTTTTAGGCAGGCATTTAGTGATATCGCTACCAGCCTGAAAATTTATTTAGGCAGGAAAAGCATAAATTTTGAACAAAGAAATTGTTATGACAAAATATTGCAGCTTTATTTCCTAGTAAACGATAATGGATTGTCTTCTATAAGAATTGATTCTTAAAACAGACAGAAAAAAAAAAAAAAGGTTTGGTACTTGAACGAAAGGTAATCCTAGTTCATAATTAAAGTTCACTTATTCAGTAATAGTTTCTGTTAAAATAAAACTGCGGATTCACATTGCAGTCAACCACGGATCGAGGCATTAGCCATATAAAGAGGAGTAGTCAAGTCAGTATAATATTAATTTAGCATTCGGATGCACAGCACTCAAACTGGAGTTGTAAGAATATGGAGAAGAATTATGTATAATCTCAGTTTGCTATTGGATGCACATCGTTATAGAAGTCGCTCACAAAGAAATGGACGTGTGTGTGTGTGTGTGTGTGTGCGTGCGGATGGTGTACAAAACTCACCAAAAACAAGTCGCAAGTTTGTTTTGAACTGCGTATGGTAGAAGCAAGTATGAGGTAATATAGGTAATATATTTTTAAAGCCTTCGTCGCTCAGTGGTTTTCGACGATGTTCTTTCGTTGGAAAGACCTGGGTTCGAATCTCATCTAGTATGCAAAAAAAATCTTTTAAAGTGATGCAGAATTATTCGGTCTCATACGGAGATGGGAGAGTTTTTCGTCCTACAAGCAGACAAACCGTCCATCAGAACACAACGTAACTGACAGACAAAAATACATTAAAACCAATAGCTCTACGCTGATATATATATATATATATATATATATATATATATCAGTGGCGTCGCGTGCTCATTTCAGTCGGGTGTGCTGTCGTGGCTTATGCAACCCGCGCCTACAAAATCCACGTCGATTTGATTGTATGAATGCATTTTTAGCGATATATGAAAGTAGTGCATAGCACATCAGGACTCATGTTAATTGGTCCAATGCAATTAATTGTAGGATAACTTGGAATATTTTAATTTTCAATTAATTATAACCAAATCTACGTAGATTGGAAGCCAATGCGTTTGTTTTAAGATGTATTAGAAAATAATGATGAAGGAGAAAGCTATATTTGATAGATATATTTGTATTACTCAAAGGAGTAAATATAATAGTAAATTTGGAAGAGGAAGACAAGTATAACAACCCCCTCCCATTGTCAACACTGTTTCCCATTGCAAAAATGTTATGTTATTTATCGAAAATTATATATTAAAACTTGTCTGTATCGGTGTCCTGAACAGTCAGTTCATACACTTCACGTACGCAAAAGAGATGAAACTCAGAAAACAAAATCAGCAACTCATGACAAATGATAACATTCAATTGGAGTGGTTGACACAATAACCAATCACAGCCACTGATTTCTAGGTGCTACTGTCTTAGCGCACACCCTGCCTTGCCTTTGGGAGGTTTTAAACCACTGGGACGCTAAGAATTTGATTTGACCCGCTGTGTCATCTCTATGTCTTCAAAGGGCTCAAAGGTGTTCGAGTTTATGGCCGCACCCCCCCCGGAGTATTAACGCGAATTGTGATGTGATGGAATATTTACAGGTGGAAAAGTGTCCTTTTCATGGAGCATTAGTATATTGTGTTTAGTTTTAGGAATCACTCGAAGCTAGGAAACAATTAGGGGAGTCTTTAACAGGAATAAATGCAAAAATATAATATCGGTGACGTTACTAGGGTGTGCTAGGTGTGCACCGCACACCTAGCACACACTGAATATACGCCCCTGATCATCATCATCATCATTTCAGGCCAGGTGGCCTGCTCCGGTCTCTTTCCATCTTTTCCTTGGTCATCCCTGACTTCTCTATCCTCCAACGGAGTAATTTTTGGGTCATCTTGAGCTGTCTATTCTTTCGATATGTTTAATCCACTTCTTTTCGTATTCATACCCTCTGTTCAATACTGAGTCTATTTTTAGTTCTTTGCGTATTTTTATGCTTCCTTTATCCCAGAGAGTATAGCCTGTTGTCCTTCGTAGGAATTTCATTTATTTAGTTTCTATTCTTTTTTTCTTCAGCAGTTTTTATGGTCCATAATTCACACAGTAGAAAAGGGCTTGCAAAACTTTATAAACTCTTATTTTTGCATGTTTTTGAACTTGGTTAGGTTTGAAAATATCATTGATCATTGCTTATCTTTAGAAAGTTTGAAATTTTGATGTCATTGTAAGCTTGTTTTGTATATGACATAGCACATCCAAGGTATTTGAAGTAATTCATTTGTTCTAAAATTATGATCGAAAATATCATGATTTTACTTCGATCTGGAGATGGTTCTTTAAAAGCCATGATTTTTGTTTTGTCTGTTGATATTTGCATCCCAATTTTTTTTTGCACTTATGTTAAAGGAATAGATTGATTTTTGGAGTTCATCTTCACTTCTTGCTATATTTGATCATCTGCAAACAAAAGGGTATTAAGTAGAGTTCCACGATCCCATTTAAATGCGGGTTTTATATTTTCCTTCCATTCCTTTACTAATTAATCTATACAGAGATTAAATAACAGTGGTTACATTGAGCATCCTTAACAGACCGCCCCTTATATTGATTTCCATTCTGTAACTTTTTCATCGATTCTTACGACGAAAGAAGCTGATTTGCAATGTTTAGATTCTTGAGTATGGTCCAGTTTGTTCCTTAAGACTCTGTCAAAGGCTCTCTGATAGTCTACAAATGCTACGTGCGTTTCTATGTTGTAATCGTAATGTATTTTATTTCCATTAAGATTTTTAATGTAAAAGCTGGGTCAATGCACGAAGGTTCTTTTCGCAAGCCATTTTGTTCTCGCAAAGTTTATCTTCCACGATTTTAGTTTTGAAGTTAATATGCGTGCATATAACTTATAACCGTATTTAGAAGTTTTATTCTTCTGTTCTTTTCAGATATCAGATATATATAAAAAAATATATATAAAAATATAATATATATATATATATATATATATTTTTATATATATTTTTTATATATATTTTCAGATTTTTTATATATATATATATAAAAAATCTGAAAACTAAATATATATATCAGATATATATATATATATAAAAATATATATATATATATATATATATATATATTTTTATATATATTTTTTATATATATTTTATATATATTTTCAGATTTTTTATATATATATATATAAAAAATCTGAAAACTAAATATATATCAGATATATATATATAAAAAAAAGGTGTGAAGTGCAACTTCACACCTTTTTTATATATTCGGATGACAAGTGCCTTTTTCCAACTTTCTAGGATTTTTCCTTACTGCCAGATATTGTTAAATAATTTTAAAAGTCGTTTGATGAATAGGATGCCTGCATATTTTATAAGTTCTATATTTATTCTATCTTCTGCAAAGGATTTTTCTGATTTGCTTTACTGTATTGCGTATAGGATTTCTTGTAAGGTTATTTCTTACACTGTATAAGTATACAGTAGTAAGCATTATTTCAATTTTAGATTCGTTACTATCTTGCCATATGTTTTTGAAAGAATTGCAGACAGATTTTTCTCTTGGATTATTTCAAATTTCATTTTTCGTTTATCTCCTTCATCGAATAACAGAAATGATTTAAATTATTGGAAAATTCTTTTGTCTTGCCTTAAAACTTCGCAAACAAATGCTACTATCTAACCACACCATTTAGAGAAATATATCCAATAATTATAATTTAAAAAAAAAATGGCTGTTTTATTAAAATATTAAATATAAGCAGATTTATTTATATTTATATTTATTTAGCGTATGCAATCTACATGAGTTATAAAGGTACATAAGTCAAAATAAATATATAGAAAGTAAGTGACAAACAATTAGAATAAAACAAAGACACTTATACTTTCAACAAACAAAACACTTATAGGTTAAGATCAAATTGTCTGATCCAGTCTATAACAGGCGGTGTCGCCTCCAGGAAGTCGTTTCTTTGGCCCGTGTATGCACCGCCAAAATCAATCAATCCACCACATCTCAGTAGAGATGTGGTGGATTGATTGATTCGGGTGCCCCCAATCATATTCTGGTGAGGGAATTTTTCCCCACTTGTGCAGAGAGCTTGCACATCTTTCATGTCCGGTGCGAATCCTGTTCAGCGTTGTCCAAGTCTTTCGGCTCAGTTCCATACCCGGGATGTCGAGACGATGCCTATCAAACCAAAGTTTGGAGTCGAGTATTGATATTTATGCTCCATTGCTCTTTGGTGTTGTAGTTGGTCGTTCTCAGGTGTTTAGCTGCACAGAGAGGGGGTGGGGGCTGTCTTGATTTCAGTCTGTTGAGCTGTAGTATGTCATTGTGTATAGGCAATTCAGTATTTTCTGAATATTTTATCATATTCACGTAGTAGAACATCACGTCTTCGTAGGTTTCGTAGCATCATGTCTTCGTAGTAACATAACGTAGGTGGTGTTATGTTACTCAGCATCGGAAGCCAGTAAATAGGTTGTTTTATGGTTCCAGTGATAAGTCGCATTGTGGTGTTAAGCTGGCGGTCAATTAGTTTGGTAGGGCAGCTGTTGAGCCAAACAGCTATTGAGATGGAATGTTGACACTTCAGTTTTACTTTGGCTTGGTTGCAGTCTCCAGTTTTTAAGGTAGTTCTGCATAGCAGCAAGGTCATTTGTGACAGTTTCCTCCGTCCGTCTTAGTTCTCTATTTCTGGTGGCTAACGCTATGTCATCCGCATAGCATAAATAAGCAGAAGTTGCCGTTCATTGAAGGCCGATAGAATTCCAGCATCATGGTAACGACTGAGTGCGTGCGTGTGCATAAATGGCAAAAGGCAAAATATATTTCGGTTGTCATGTAAAATAGCAGTCGTTGTTCATCAAATATTTATTTTACAATTAAATAAAATCTAAGTTAAAAAATAAAAATAAGGCATTAACAACCTCTTTGATTGCTATGTTATAGTCCACTAGATGGGTTTACCGGCTGGTTTGTCTGTTTTGCTGGAATGGTTTCCGGAAGAACCCTCTGAGAGTGTTAAACACTTAGAAAAATGGTTCTTTTAATTCTACTTGACGTTATTTGACCCGCAGATCTTTCCGACCAAAGACTTTTTTTCCCCCCAACTGCATCGCAGGCTTTGTCGTGAAGGAAAAAGGAAGCTAGTCAAAAGGGAACGCCAGCTATCTGTTGACAGATTCACTTGTACGCCCTGATGGATAGGCCTCTTTAAAATAAAATAATAATAAAAAAGCAATAGAGCAAGAGATGAATTTTATTGTTCTCTTAGTCAAATTCTTCGGTCTTGTAGATTAAATGTTGTCTAAATACAATTGTGGGTGTTAACTGCTTTATTCAAATAAAAAAATAAATAAATAAAGATATTTCAAAGGCTATTTTGGCACACAGAAATCTCAAGCACCGCAAACAATGCTGTTGTTTTGACCAAGAGAGTCCTTGGTCTTGAGGCTTTCTTTTGAATTTTATGTAAATACTGCATTTGGGAGAAAAAAAGTAAGGGATAGAGGGAAAGGAAAACAATAATCGAGCCTTCTATTTCTCTATCTCTCTCTCACTAAGGAATTCTTCTTTACGTATCCGCTCTCTGAATTGCCCACACACGACTAATCTGTTACAGGTCTTGTGACCTTTCCTGTGTGGGTCAGATACGTAAAAGTAACCCACCAACTGCTCCTTCCCCAGGAATAATAAAACAACAACAACAAATTCTTAATGATGGTACTCCAAAACAAATCGCTTCGCTGTCGCCTCTCTGCAAGCCGTAAGTTGCAAAAACCCATACAAATACTTTTACCATTAAAGATCTTTTTCTATTTTAATTGGTATTAAAAACGAATGCCAACCTGCTTGGCCGAGTGTACACGGTCTCTATCAACCGGGCTATGGGTTTGAATCCCAGTGTGGCGTTGATGTACCGATGATTTTCATTAACTGGTGTGAAGCGACCACCTTGTTTATTCGAAGAGAAAAAAAAAGGTAGAATTTTAAAAAAAAAAATATTGTGTATTCTATAATGTAAAAATGTTTATTGTTTTGTTTTTATCTCTTGTTTTAAGTAAATATTCTTCGGAGTATGGCATTTCAATACACCCTCTGTCCAAAAAGATACCGAACTTTTCGAAACTAGTGGCGCCACTTGTTTTATCTTTTTGTTGTCGAAAGCGGCAACCTTCATTAGCGTTGTGTCAACTGTTTATGACATTTTTTTCATTGGACCTAGTTATTATAGTGCCAAGAGTGACAGTGTGTTTTGACGAACGATCGGTCGTCACGATATTCATGCCGTACGCGAAGAATTCTCTCTATCAATCGCTTCAAATGTTCGAGATAAAACTCACCATTGACCGTTTGGCCAGGCGGAACGAATTCTTTGTGGATAATGTCCTTGGAATCGTAGAAACAACTCAGCATTGTCTTTACTTTTGACTTCTCCGAGGATTTTTTTTTTTTTTTTTTCGATGCTCTTCTTCTGGTGGTCTCCACTCAGCACTCTGGCGCTTGGTTTCGGGCTCATTCAAAACACCACGTTTCGTCACCAGTAACGATCGTTTCAAGGACTCAAAGTTTGAGTCCTTACGAGCGGTTTTAATGAGGTCCTTGCAGTGTTGAATTCGATACATTTTTTGGTCGTCGGTCAACTTGTGGGGAACAAATCGCGAATTCAAATTACGAAGGCCTAAACTCTCGGTCAAAATGTTGTGCACAGTTGATTTTGGAATCCCCAATTCATCTGCAATCAATCTCACGGACGATTTCGGGTTTCCTTGGATGAAATCACGCACTTTTTTTAATGTTACCTTCGCTCAGCCCAATTTTTGGAAGGCCAGGCTTTTCGTCGTCCTCAAGCGTCTCACGATTACTTTGAAAGCGCTTAAACCACTCGTAAACTTGAGTACGGGATAAGGATTCATCACCGTATGCTTTTTGAAGCATTTGGTGCGTTTCGGTAAAACTTTTAACACAAAAGTCAATCGCAACTCTCTGTTTGAAACTCATTTTCAGACCGTTCGTCAAAACACGCTGGCACTCTTGGCACTATGACTCGGCTTCTAATGAAACAAATGTCATAAACAGTTGACACAACGCTAATGAAGGTTGCCGCTCTCGACAACAAAAAGATACAACAGGTGGCGTCACTATTTTAGAAAAGTTCGGTTTCTTTTTGCACAGAGGGTGTATATTAAACATGTAAATAGCATTTACATTCACTTTTGCACATATTGGAAAAAATTCCTATTTTTTCCTGTTTTTTGTGGATGAGGCCTGAGTGTGATTAAAAACATATTTCACATATGCGTATGAAAAAAAAAGGTTCTTTATTTTCACACACACACACACACACACACACACACACACACACACACACACACACACACACACACACACACACACACACACACACACACACACACACACACACACACACAGAGAGAGAGAGAGGCTTTATTGCACTGTTGTCCAATAGTGCACAACAGTGCGATAACGAAATATCTTCTTTAAGTGTTCACAATGGGATTATGCGCTGGAAGGTCTAACCTTTGATATCCTGTTTCTTCAAACTATGTCACAACATCCTTGCAATGTGATATCCTTTATTATTATGGTGATATTTAGTTGCATCGTTTCCACAGAACTGGCACAGTATAATTAACCCTAACATTGTCTAGAAAGTCCATATAAACGTCTTGTGTTCAGTTTTAAGAGAAGTGGAGGTGAGAGGGATTTCTTATTCCAACTGGAAGCATCCCCGCACCATAATAGTATCGACATTCCAATTTGACAAGTGTGGCCGCGATGGCGAACATCATTTTCCGTCTGGTAAAGAAGTATTTTGTTTGTCCTCTAGAGTCTAGAGGACAAACATCTAGAGTACGGTTTCAGAATTATGTAAAAAATAAAAAAATTAATAAATTTATTAATAAAATTATAAAAAAAAAGTCTTAGTCCCACCATGGTAGTAATGTACCTTAGGGTTATAACCTTTCGTGTGGGAGAGTTACATAAAAAAAAATTCTTCGAAAAAAAAAAAAAGGGAGGAAGGACTATTTTATGGAGCGCAAGTAAACCGTAGTTTTTCTCCTTCATAATTTAATTAAGTACATCATAAATTTTTTGAAACAAACAACGTTTCAAGGAATGCAAAAAAGAAAATGCCAAGAATAAATAAAACTTCATCACGCTCTGGTTTTTCTCTCAGTGTTTACTGCATGAAACGTAAAAATGCTACTTTAGCGCCATCTAGTGCATCTTTAGCTTACTTTGATAACTAATAAAATTGCCATTATTATACAGAATCGAATTAAAGTGGCGATATATTTTAATCGAAAGTTTTCACAGAAATATATATGTATTGATTCATATAAATATGAACAAATAAAAATAAATAAATAATGTTATTAAATCTAGATTATAGAAATAGCATTTGATATAAAATTATAATGAAATTAAATACGATTGAAACTCAAAATGCGGCAATGGAATTTGAAGCCGATTCTAAATTTGAGGCCACTTGGATCGAAAGTTTTTTTCTAGTAATAACCACAATAATAGGTTTAAAATTGAGCTTGATTTCACTTTTATAAAGGAATGTTTGAATCTCAAATGAATTGTTATCATTATTATACAGCACTTCCATGGACTCACAGGGAACTGGGCAAAAACTCCACAACACTAATTTACCTCGTGTGGTCACTCCCACTACGCTATCTGACTTTAAAAGTTATATTTCCAGAATTAGGGAAACAGAAATGTAATTTAACCATAACAAGTTTGAAATGATTACAAATAGTATTACAAAGGAGCTCCGTCTACTCCTTTTGAACAATAAAAGTCGTTAGATATTATAATTTTATTTATTTATAAATGTTACTCTGCTTCTATCTACCTTAAATACAATGAACTGTCCGTATTTTTAAAAGTGCATATATTTCATTTAACAATTATTACACTAGATGGCAGCACACGCCAATGAATATTTCATAACAGTTGGCGGCATTATAACTTGAGAAAAAAGCACTTTAAAAAAAAAAAAATAAAATAAAATAAAATAAAATATATATATATATAGAGAGAGAGAGAGAGAAATTCGAATTTTTAATACCTCAAATCAACACACACACACACATAAAGATAATACGAATAAATATTAATTAGGATAAAATTATCGTCTCTTATCTAACACGCTGAAGAAATGGCCTGAAGATTGGTGGATGAGAGAAGGGGACCCTGCCGACCCATTTCTAAAATAAAGAGTTAGAAATGAAAGAAGTGCCAACTACTTTAGAGAATAAAAATGCGTTAACGCATTTTCATTCTATAAAGTAGAGAGAGAATGAAAATGCGTTAACGGATTATTTCTTTTCTTATTAATATTTTATTCATGTAAGTAAACACTTAATGAAACAACTACAAAATGAAGAAACAAACTAATAAATGTTTCGAAATCGTCCTTTCAATCTTCCTCGAAAACTGAACGATGGATCGGTTGCTGAGAACTCCTGAGGTTACAAAGTGTATGCAGAAGAATCTTTGAATGACTAATAGAAAGTGGAACAGAATACTCAGAAATGGAGATCGTTGACTTGCTAAAGCTTTCTCTTTTTCAAGATTAATGAAGAAGTTCCTGTATTATATTTATACTTAGAAAGAAAGAATCTTTTCTCCAAGGAGAAAAATCGACTTCTTTGATTGGAGATACAAAGAAGTCATGGTCGTTGGTTATGGCAAAATTGTTTGCGAAGAGTATGCTTATCCAATGAGTATACTATCATTGATATTGGCAATGATAGTATACTATCATTGCTAATATCGTGGATTAGAGTGATTCAGTCGGGTAGAGAAGATAACTGGCATTCAGAGAAAGAGACAGAAGAGTAAAGAGAGATACTTTTGTAGTTACGAAATTTGAGGAGAGGCACAATCAAATAATTAGAATCAGAAAAATTCTGAGAGTCTCAGAATTTTTAATGGAAATGGCTGGCCATATGCACGAAATTTTGTTTTAACCTGACTGATTTAAACTATATTGGTGGCCAATAATTATCATTGCAGTAGTTTGTGTTTTCCCAGACATGGAAGTGATGTATTATAGAAATCTGAATTATTTATTGGACCGAAACGAGTGCACTAGTGGGATAAGTTTGCTGTTAAGTAATGTTTACAATTTGGGGACATACAGGATTTGGTGGATTTCCAAACTTAAGGATAAATGCCAATAAAAGTAAACTAAACTTTCATTTCAAAGATAACAAAATTGAAGAGACAACTTTTGAGAATGATTGAAGGAGAAGATGGTTTAGTTTGCGGACTAGTTAATATTTGTTTGAAATCTTGCTAGAAAAGGATTAGAGAGAGTATTTTATGCATCGTATTTGGTATACGAGGCACAATACATCACTTAAAACCTGGCAGTACATTAGGAAGATAACTTTGCTCTTGCCATTCTATTATGTTTTTCTTCTCTTCACTAACAAACAAACAAACAAACAAAAAAAAAAAAAACAAGGAAGATATCCGGAAAGTAGTTTTGTTCTTACGTCATACAGTAATAAAATTAAGCAGATGCAAAGAAGTTAAAACGGAGGGCAAGCAAAACTTACGATATTGTTTGACTGTTTGTAGCAGCTTATTATAGAAAAAAGCGAAATATGTTATATATAACCACAGTGGCATAGCTACAGCTGTTGCCGCCCAGGGCGATTCTTGAGTTTGCCGCCCCTCTCAATACACACGAAAAATATAAAAAGTCAAAACGACGTATGGGGAAATAAATTAAAACACTACGTTTATTTTTGAAGTAAAACTTTAATTCCAACATTCTAAAATGTTATTTTTCTTGCTTTTCTGTTAGCACAATCGTCGATGACATTGGCGAAATCTATTTCATAGTAATGTAGGTAATTCTTAATCAATTTTATTTAGAAAAACTCCTCTCACAACTAGCAACACTTACAGCAATTGTGAGGAAAATTCGCTGTGGTATTACAATATTTGAAAATGAGTTCTCGAGACTGTATTGTAGAATTAACTGCAAAAGTTCAAAAAGGTTCCAAGTGCCGCCAGAGGCGGACCACCCCCTGCGCACCCCCCCCCCCCCTCCCCTAACTACGCCACTGTATAACCAGGAGGTTTTTGTACTTAAGTATAGTGGCGTACTTGTGGCAAAAAAATAAAAATAAAAAAAAAAATGAGAATCATGTTGTTCTATACGATCAGCTTTTACATATTTCTCATTTTACTGATTGTGATATTCGAGTTTACTTTTTTTGAGTAAACTGCCTGGTTCCAGTGGTAAGCTGGGTCTTTTTGAGGTACATTTTACATTACTGTAGCAAAAAAAAAAAAAAAAGACTTTTTTTGACAGCCATATTAAATTTTCAAAATTAAAAACTGTATTTCATATTTTGTATTTAAACTATGTTAAAATACGAAAGAATCTCGCAGTAGGACGTGTGATATATGCTTTCTATGGAAATACTGGGCACCGAGTTCCCGTCTATGAGAAAATGATCTTTATAAGAACATTTCAAATAGAAGATTAGTTAGCCGGTCTCATACGGAGGTAGAAGGTTTTTTTTTTCTTTCTTTTTTCTCCGAAAGGTCGAATTTTTCATACTGCAAGACAAACTAGCCACAAGAATACATACAATTAAAGGACATAATTATTATTGGACTAAGTAACCGTCTTATAATGGTCTGTGTTCTCATAGCCTTTAAAATATCATTAAAACAATTGAAGAATTTAAAACCACAAATTCTTTCTCACTTACATTCCAGACCTCATCATTAGACCTCGGTGATTACTACTTCCTTTTTTTCTTTCTTCTTCTATTTATTTTTTTTAATGAAAATGCGTTATCGAGTGATAAATGTATCACTCGAATATAACGAAGTTCAAGTAGAGGTGCATGCACATTCGCAAGAACAACCGCAAACAATTTTTTTTTTCAGTTAAAAGGAGGTAAGAAGTTTGTGGAGTGATTTAATAAATCTTTAAAAAACCCAAATTTGAAAAAATAACTAAGAATGTAAATATTTCGTAAATCTAAATATAATAAAACACAAAATGCATTTAAAAAAAATTAGATTTCTACTTTAGGCCTTCCAATTCAAATTAACTTCCATTGCTCAATCGGTAATGATACCTTTTGGTTGAAAAGACACTTGGATCTTCCCTCTCGTAAAAGAGGCGATCGTCCTAAAGAACACATGAAATAAACTGACACAAATATATTTGAGGTGCAGATTAGTTGTGGAGTGGCCTCCTGCGATGAGTCCTGAGATTATATGAAAATGCGGAATAATAATAATAATAATAATAATAATAATAATAATAATAATAATCAAAGCTGGATATATTCATAGACGATCTTAGGAATTCAATTGTAAAGAAATAAACGCATTTTATTCAGTAGTTCTTTTACAGAGGTGCTTTAAGATATATCACGCTTATTAACTTAAAAGAATAAAACATGAAAATAAAATAATATAAAAATTTAAAAAAATATTATATAGCAATTAAAAGTATCACATGCATATAAATAAGAATATTTATGTCTATAACTTTTATTTGACCTTGTAGATGAAGGCACAGTGACCCAGTTTAGTTTATGATTTCTTTATGCGACACTTACATAAGTGACTTTTTTTTTTTTTAACTATGAAAAAAATCCGCATGTATCGGTCATAAAATGAACTACATACCTTCGTATCCAGCTATAAACGAGTTCATTCCACTGAGCTGCCCTCTACCGATTGGAATTAAAAACTGTCCTAATGACATTTTAAATTAGTGTTATAAGTTGTCATTTGCATTGCCGAATTCAACTAAGTGGACACAATAATTAATAGCGACTTGTCGGATTTGTTGTTTGACTATTCTAAACTATGGCACTTTGTTAGACCGACTACCAGCAATAAACAGACTTCTACAGAGAGAAAATACACAACCGAGAAACGCAAAACGGCAATATAGCATAGAAATTATTACCAATTGAAGATGTCAGACTAGCATTAAGGATACGACCAAGACGTTCATCAAGATGGACAGCTAAAGTAAGTTAAAAACGCATAAGGAGGGCAAAACAAACACCTGGATCGGAGAAACATATAATTAAGAAGGACATTACACATACGAAAGGAAAAGTATGTTGATAATGATGACAGTGCACGAAGTATAGTGATTACACAGGGGACAGTATGAAAGGGACGAGGCAATGTTGTTGTGGGGAGAAGAAAAAGAGAAAGAGAGAATGTGAGGGGGGGGGTATGAATTCTATGGGAGAAAAATTGTTCTTGTTTTTGTATCGGTTGGAATTTTCTGTGAGTAGAATTGCAGTAATTACAACAACCAGTGACTGGCTATGTATATAAACATATGGAGTAGCCCTTGCGGGGGGGGGGGGGTTAAGTTTGCTTTGATGTATTAAGTTTGGTAAGAAATTATAGCTTTAATGGTCGTGTTTTTATATAATAGTATCAGTGGATTTAGATAAATTGTTTGTACGTGAGGCGGATCGCTAGTTGCCTGATGCTTTTGCATACACGTATCGAAACAGAGATGTGAGTTGAAAAAAAAATTGTATTGTAATTAAGTATCAAAAGTTGGGAGTGGTTTATTAATTTCCTATGGCTCTGCCTACAGGATAACAACTTTTCCTGGGGATTATCCCAAGGCACTTACAATATTTCTATGTATTATAGTGAATCAACGTGGAGTATAGGAAGCTAACAGGGCAACGCATAAAAAAAGCGTGGACTATAATAACTTTTGACAGTAACTATAGCAACAGTCAACCTAGCATGACAGGTAAATTACTGCTAATTCAGAAGCTATATTCAAAGTGTCGTCAATGTGGCCATGATAACGAAAATATTGTTAATTTTTAGATGGTGGCGTGGTAGTAGTGGCGCTGCTAATAATTTAAATCATTCATTATTCTTAATGTTATATTTAACTCGAGAGTATCTGGACACCAGGAAAGATTACTAGATAATATGTGATCTGTTTATGTTCGTGCACACAAACGAAATCGACATTTCCACATTCAACGAAAATCCACAGTCACGTGATCTTGTTATTTATTTATCTGGATAAACTGAGAAGCTGGTGATATTCAAATAAATGAACAACAAAAATCACGTGATTCCTTTTTTTTAAGGGAATGTAGATTTGATCGTCTGCGCATTGAATGAAGTCCTGAAAATGCCTTTTTTTTTTCTTTTTAATTTGAAGCTTGGTTAACGAAGATGTCACTGATTCAATGTAGAAAATTCTCAGGTGTTTTTTTTTTTTTTTTTTCGTGTACCCTTTCATTAGAACTGTGTTCCTCTATAACCTTGGCCTCAGGCTGAGGACACTTTAGTGACAAATAGTTGTCGTAGTGGTACTCGGGCGACATTTTAGCTGTCACGTTCTTGATCGTAACAGCTACAATGACCCCTGTCACGATAGCCTGGTGGCTATAAAAGCTACTATTTGATGTGACAGTGCCGTAAGTTAAAAAAAGTAGTTAAAAATAAAATTCCAGAACAAAAAAAAAAAATCTTTCGAGTAGTAGATTTTTAATTGATTTATTTTCTTAAATTGTAACGATAGGACAGACATCATTTATACACACTGCCACTAATATTTTAAACGAATTTCTTGAAGAAACTTGTGTTGGACTTTTGAATTAAAAAAAAAAAAAAAAACTACAGCAGGCATTGAAGACAAATAAAAATGCGATACTTTTCATATGGGTGTGAACTGAAGCTCTGTCCTGTTTTGTAAACGGGAAGATCAAAAAGTGGTACATCTTTTGCGAATGATACTTCGATATTTTTTTCTCTCTTGACTTACGACTTTTTTTCGTTTTTTTTTCTTTTCAAAATATCGGCGGAGTGTTGCCTCTGTTGTGCTACTACTAGAAAAGGAGTAGAAGCGAGAAGGCACAGAAAAGACATGGAATATTGAACGGGAAAGAGGAATTAGTCAATTTTTAGACTGAGATATGCATGGTATGAAAAATTGTTTCTTTTCTGTTGCGAAATGAAAATACATGCAAGATTCGCAGCTATATTCAGTGATCTAAATGCCATATGAACTTATAATCATTCAGTGTGGTTCTGTTGTAGATATTTTGCCGAAAGAGTAGAAATTAGTCATGGACATGTGAAACGGTACAAACAAACAAACAAACAGTAAAAAAGAGAAGAATTACCTGGTATACGTCAATATTAAAACAAATTTCTAAGTTTTTGTTGTATTCAACTCATACGTTATCACCAAAGTACACATATATGCAAATGACGTAATCCCATATATATGACGCAAGATTCAGCCAACGTAAAAATCTCACACTTTCTTTTAAATTTTATAATATTTTCATTTAGTATATTTAAAGGTGTATGGTATATTGTTTAAAATCTTCAAAACAAAATTATATTCTTTCAAAATATTTTTTTTACAGTAACAAAATTATAGCTACATTATTATTTTATTAAAAACGAATTTTTTTTGTGATATTTTTTGAAATTTTTATTGAAATTGGGAGCTAAAATACGCCAAATTATCTGCGGGCCTTCTCTACACTCTGTGATTAAAAAATAAATAAATAAATAAAAAAGTAAGTCCTTCAGTACAGCAAAGAAGCATCTTAGGGTGCAATTAGGGGAAGTAGTTTAGGAGAAACGAGCTTATGTGACATTCTTTATAATCAATGAAAAATCAGATACAAAGAACGCAAAACGGAGATTAAAAAAAAAAGATACGAAGAAATTAAGAGAAGCAGAAACAAGGTAACGAAAATAAAAAGAATAAAAAACGAGAAGACAAAACAATCACTCGCATCTTTAATTCTATTACAATTTTAACTTGGAAAAATAACTTGAAATCACGGATTTTAATTCGAACTGGATGGTCGTACGCACCGTAACTTTTTCGCACAAACTTGTTTCTCCACCCCATAGGTGATGATTCGCATGGCAGCGACTGTGTACGCCGTGTAATTAGAAGAAACCCAAGCATGTTGCAGGCCACAAAATGCGAGTCTGGCGATGGAATGAAAGTACTAACCCTTCCTAGGCCTAAGGGTGGAGAGGCGTTTGTTGTTTGCAGAGCGTCACTCCTCACGGGCCACACTGCAAACTTGCCATTAGGGTCGTACCTAGAGGTCAACATTAAGACGATTAATTATGGAGAAGTGCGTTCCAGGCCCGAGGGTGGACGGAGGTTACATCCTGAACCATAAAAAAACAGAGATAAATATTTTTCATCTCTTGTAAGAGCAGACGTTTAAGAAACGAAGGAATGCGTACATTAACTGTGTCACTTTAATCTCTCTCTCTCACTCTCTCTCTCTCTCTCTCTCTCCTCTCGTGTGTGTTGTGTGTGTGTACGGAAAAATCAATGCAGATTATTCATTAAGTATAAAGTTAACTTGTCATCACTATTTCAAATTATCTTCTAAATTTAAATTAATAAAATACTTTTAATTATCTTCAGTTATATAATTAATTATTTCAAATAAACTTTAAATTAATTGGATAGTTCCCGTTTAATTCCTTCGAAAACTAGGCTTCTACCTAAGAAACATGCACTACCTCCCTCTATCGGCAGTTTGGTTTATTAAACAGTAATAAGTGATTTCTTTCATAATGTTTTTGACGTCATATGTTAAATCTATCGATTTCCATAATTTACGAAAATCTTTCAGGATTACACTTTATTAATTAAACCGATTCTAGAAGTAGTAGTGTCACATTCAAAAGCAGCTTCAGTGAATTAAATATCTCCAGGAAGATTATAAATTCACGATATAAACATTTCATAGCAATAACTACTTGTTTTTCTTATTTGCTTATCATGTAAGTTATAGAAAGGCATTAGATGTTGGAGCCAATTTCGATTGTGATGCATCAATCTTTTCCATCTTGCAATGCAATATACACAATATAAATCGCGTTTAGTGACTACGTGAATATCCTAAACTTGTTCGCGGCTCATCGGTGAAACTACGATTGATATTTGAGTCGGATTTGATTCAATGCACCGCAAGGAATCTTGGTGATTCTCTTTTTCTCTACCATCGCATTGCATTTCTCTGATTCCATCCTTTCTTTGTGCAATTCAAAGAACCCAAGGGACTGGAAGGTTGGATGCAAGCATCTCGCCCAGAGGAGAGAGATTTTTGTCCCAGTAGAATTCAGTACATCTTGATTCAGTAGAATCAAGATGTACTGAATTCGGTATATCTTGATGAAGTTCTCCAGGATCATTTTCTTTCTTGTATTCTATATTCTATTCTTCTGATTCATTTCTTAGTACTGTTTTCCTTTCTTATTTGCTGTATATCTCCTTTTTGAACAACTGAAAAGTTCTTTTTATTACTGCAAGTTATGCTATTTCTTTAAAATTCATTTTTACTCTCCAGTAAGCATTAACTGTATCATAAATATTATTCATATTATTCATGTTTACAAAATTTTCGTTATTCCCGTTTGGTTTATGTGGTTTTTTCCATTACGTTTTGTTTTCACAAAAATCTGTAATACTTCAAATTAAGTGGATATTGAATCCAACATTATTTCAAAGCCGAATAGAGAAACTACAAGAGTTTCGTGCCGAATATAGAAACTATAAAAGTTTCAGCGGATCCAAGCTCAAGCAAACCTTTCATGACAGGGGCAACTCGTAGTAAAGGTGGAGCAAGCCTCGATCACTATCCTTAGTATTTCCCACAATGTAAAACACATCTCCTAGCAGACATGTACGATGTTATACATTATGGGAGGGGGGGGGAGGTCACTACCCAGACTGGTTTCGACCTTTTTTGAGGTCTCATCAGTGAGAGCCAGACCCAGATGTATGTAAATACTCAGATTGTAGTGATGCAGAGCTTTTATTTTACATACAAGTTGCCAAAAAAAGGTGTCACATCACAAAAGGCTTTTTTTCCCTGTATTTATTGACAAATTATCCGAAACGACTAAGACCATGAGGCCAGTGTAGTAGGTTTATAAATTGCGCATGTTTTTCTAGCCGGTTTACCTGTTCTGTAGGAAGAAAAAAGGCGTGTTTCATGGAGAAAAATCCTGCTACTTTCTTTGATGTGAAGAATAGCTTGCAATGAGTAGAGTTCTGGTGTTCAAGTTGACCGAGATAAAAGGCTTTTTGTTCTGTATTTATTGACAAATTAATATTTGTCCGAAAGGACTGATGATTTGCCACCTTTGTGGTATTTTCAAGTTCAATGACATTCTTGGGCGGATTAGCAGTATTACCCTCTATTTACGAAAGTATTCATTGAGATGTTTAAAAGAGAGAATATTCTTCCTCTGAAATTCGATCTTTTCTTTTTTTTTTTTTTGTCCACATATTATCTTACCTCAGAACTATTCACTCTGTACCCACAGATCCATCCAATCATTGGATAATAATCTCTCATGTAGGGCGGTATCTCTAAGAGCTCCCCCCCCCCAAGAAAAATTCCTTCACTCATTATAAAAAAATATAAAGTAGGTTGATTAATTATCCTTCCCTTCATTCTCTTTTTCATAGAAGTTCGATTTTTTAATTTATTTTTTATGTTAATCCCATCCACGAAAGGCTGTTAGTTAGCCTACAGTACATTACTCTTACTATCATGGGTGGGCTAATACTGATTAGATTCAAGCTATGCAGACCTACAGTGTTGTGATTGTTGTTGTTGTTGTGTGGAATTATGGCAGAGACTATGAAGCCACTTTATTATTATGTTTGCAAATTGAGTGTGTTCTTCTGGTTGGTTTTTTGGGATGAAAAAAACCTTTTCGCTCCCGTATGAGTTCGGCTAACTCACTTTTATTTGAAACGCCATTATGAAAGTTCGTGTTTTTGTTGGGATTCTAACCTAGCCAAGGGCCTCATCGATACCGAAAAAGTTGCAGAAGCTCTGGAAAACCTCCAGTGAGCAGGCTGGTAATCATGCGCTAAGTAGTTAAATGCATCTACTATAGTAGAATTAGAACTAAATGGCTTGTCGGTTGGAGAGCTGATACGCTAACCTCTCGACCAACTAGGCAGGTAGTTTCTTTCTTTCTTTCTTTCTTGTGTTTTGCTTGAAATAAACAATGTAAGTCTTTTCATTTGTTCCCCAGTTAACACTGGATGAGAACAATAAATTGTTTTCTTTTTCGCATGAATCGTCATGTAGGATAGTAAAAATACTGCACCTGAAACAACTTTTCGTGTGCTGGAATACTATTTAAAAAAAAAAGTGTACATTATTACGAATCGTTTTGCTAAACTTTACTACTAAATGGGTACGATTATAAACCCAAATTGAAGATAATCAGATAAATTTTAATGAAGATCTGAAACGAAATTTCATTCAATTTATGAAATATGCTTTAAAGAGGAACTGAATCTAGTTAGCATTGACATAATTTAAGAAATGCACCTTAAAAAAAACAAACAAACACAGGAGTTAAAATGTGAAGACATCAGGTAAACACATCGCTCTTTCAGAGCCACATGAAAACAGTCTGAATTGGTCGAAACCTGTAAGTTAGTTTGTTCAGATTAAGAAAAAAAAACACAATAAAGATACTACGAGGCCAGCAAATGTTTGTGTGTGTGCATTACTGTGGTAATTTAGGAGGCGTTACATATTAATTAGAAACAAAAGACAACTCGATGAGTACACAGGAAAAATGAAAAAAAGTCAAATTATAATCTCGGCCAAGACAAGAGAGAAAACTAATCATAGGAGAAGATGTGGCTTTCCTAGCGAATGAAAGAAATTGATAGAACTAATATCTGGTTAACATTACAACAATAAAATTGTTTGATTATAATCAAACACATTTTAAATGAATTATTTCAACAAACTAACTGAAAATCAAACACGTTAGCAGATCGAACCCCGTCTAAACAATAAGATACAATTGGAAATGGAATTCAGCGCAGTACTATGCGAGGCTAATTGGCATAAAGAAACATTTATTCATAAATGTCATTTAAATTAAGAGATACGTAGGAGATGCAACAGTACATTATTATTGTTATTATTATTATATAACATTCTGTACTAAACCGAAAATATAACATGTGAATAGCCTAAATGTAAACAGCCTGTAGAATAATAACACTTTAAATAAAAATTAAAAAAATAAATAAAAAAAACGATTGTAAACGATTACTGTGATCGTTATTAGGCAAATGATTCCACCCACTCACTGCTCTGTGAGAGAAAAACCTAGCCCTTACCCCTTTCTTGACTGTGAATAAACTTGACTTCGATGGATGCCCCCGTGTTCTCTCCCAACCTTCCATATAGCAAAAAATTTTATCATTTGAAATGCTATAACACCCATTCAAAAGTTTATACACCCCTATCATATCACTCCTCTTTCTCCTGTTAACCAGAGTCTGTAATCCACATACTCGCAAGTTGTCCTCATAATCTAAATCCTATAATCTGGTTATAATATTTGTAACTCTTCTTTGCACCCTTTCTGGTCTTATCAAATTCCCTTTACATGTTGAAGCGAACATGTAAAGGTTCGCTTCAACATGTAAAGGTGAAAAAACTCCCTAACTCACCTTTCGTCGAAAGAGACCAGATAAAGGTTCCTCACCTCACTGACGGAAATCGAACCCAGGTCTTTCCGACCAAAGGGCTTCATGTATACTGACTGAGCTACGGACTCTCTACTTTTGGTATGTGACCTCTGAACTTCAAATTCCTATCCACCATTACTCCAAGATCCCTAGCCTCATCAGTTTCTTGTAGCACAACCCCGCTAATATAATATAATATGTCGCAGGAACTCTAATCACGTTAAAATGGGAATAACTTTACACTTACTGACATTAAACTGAAAGCCATTTTCGTTTGTTCAAATTTTCAGCGTATTCAAGTCATTTTGTAAGTTCTGAATATCAATAGCAACCTTGATTGCCCTGCCTATCTTCCCACCATCGGCAAACAATTGCAAATCTGATGATACACCCTGCCTGATGCCGTTAATGTATAGATTGAACAATAATGGCCCAAGGACTGAACCCCACCGGTACACCACTGTCACCTTAAATCTGGCAGATTCGCACCCACCGTAAGCCACTTTTTGATATCTGTCTGTCAGCCATCCACTTATCCAAGTCAATAGTTTATGGAAAAGCCTTTCTTGTGGTATCCTATCAAATTCCAACATTATCATAGTGTATCCATTCCCTTTATCCAACTCAGCCATAACATTGCTATAAAATACGAGCCAATTGCTAAAACATGACCTTCCTTTAGTAAACAATTTAAGAGATACTTCAAAAGCTCAAATTCCGTGTTGCTGTTATGATATTTGGAATTACGACCAAAGAAACTAAGGGTTCTGACGTCAGTATTTGCTAATGGTGCGTGTTCTTCTAGCCTGTTTTATGAGATGAAAGACTCAACTTTTACGGAGGGGGAGAAGAACCCTTCCAGCTGTTATGAGACCGAGTAGCATATCTTCAGTTGAAAAATGAATCCAGGTCTTTCTAGCCAAAAGAGAAAATTCTGTTTGCCAGAGAATATACAAGCCGAAATCTGGAGAAAAAAAAAAAAAAAACTACAAAAAAAAAAAGGATAAATTAAAAATAAAATAAAAACAAAATACAAATACAAAACTAAATTCTCGTTTTGAACATATTACTTGGGAACATATCTTGTGACCATATCATTTGTTTTATAAAAATAAATAAAAACTACACAGAATATTAAAATTTTTATTTAAAAATACAACTTAATGGTCGACCGTGTTTTAAATGAGTATAATTGCAGCATTTTTTTCCACACCGAAAGAAGAGATATGAAGAGATAAAACTGTGTGAGGTTATAATCCCACTTGACTTCGAACTTAAAGGAAGCATTTATGAAGAGAGAATGAAAGAAAAACAGTTTGTCATTTATGCTATTTGGAACTGTTCACAGCCAGAATGTATTTTCTCCTTGAACTCATTAGTTGCTAACCTTATCGTAGTCCCCTATTGTTTTGTGCAGTGTGGGTGTACCCTGTTTATGATGTACGAATTGTGTTGGTACAACTTTCAATTAGCGATTCAATGTTCTGCACTGTTTAGGCATTTCAAGTTGTGTAAGTAGGTTGTTGAGTAGTGCGGGTACTATCTTTTTACAGTTCCATGGTATGAGTTTTTATAGCGTGTGATGGTATAAAGAATTTGTTGGGGTGTGTAATATTTCTGTTATTACGGTAAGCACTATTAAAGCAATGACAGTTATTAATAAATTAATAATTTATTATCACACCCATAAGGAATCTGATTATAAGCTAATGTACACACATTGCACCCTGAGGGAATGGAGTTCCTCGCTGTCCCTGTTGTAACTGTGTACTGGGGTCTATGTCTATATACTATGGCCATGATCTGTGCCTAATTTTGTTACTTGGATATCATGTCATACAGAATTCCTAAACTAAGCATGCACAGTTCCTTTAATTCCAACGGAGTCTAATTTGTCCTGTAATTTTATGATCAAGTATGTCGAATTCTTTGGTGAAATCAACAAGTATATGGATAACAAATTTTTTTTTTATTTGTTACTTACTTTGGTTAATTCAAGAGTATCAAAAAATTTGTTTTTATTTGTTTTGTTTTGTCAATAAATGTCATAATTGTACTTCCTTCATTTCTAAAAACCGTATTGGTTTTGAGAGATGTGGCTGTATTTTTGTAGATGGTTTAATAGTCTTGTATGTCTTCTATTTTTTTTTAAAGAATTTTAGAAATAGCTTAAAGAATAGATGTAGCCTCCGATATCGCTTTTTTTTTTTTTTTTTGCTGGTCCTTTATTAATAGCGTAAGTATTGAGGTGATTAATTGATGGAGACTAATGCTTGTATTACAGATCACGTTCACAGCTTTTAGAAATACTGGATGAAGTTCAAAATGTACTATGAAATCCGGAAGTCAGATTGTGGCTAAGAGGACGGTAAGAGGATATTTAAAATCAAAAGAATCTCATGTTTACTTTGAGCTAGAATAAGGGATTTAAATAAAGTTGCCTGTAAGCAGAATGATAAATTATGCAGGTTTTATGTTAGCGGGAACGAATGATTTAAAACTGGATTTATTTACAGTAGTTTCCCCCCCCCCCCTTATCTGCAGTCCGAAAATATTAAACCCGGACGTGAATCATCGCTTTGTCGAACTAGCCATGTTGTACTCTATACGCTACCCACCCGTTAGTCACTTAATAGCAGTCTTAGTTATCAGATCGACTGTCGCGGTTTCGCAGTGCATGTGTTCAGCTAAGACTAATTTTACTTAAGAATGGCCCCAAAGCGCAAAAGTAGTGATGCTGACAATTCGGATATGCCAAAGAAAAGCCGTGAAGTGCTTCCTTTTAAGTGAAAAAGGTAAAAGTTCTCGACTTCATAAAATAATAAATAAATAAATAAATAATATTAATAATAAAAACGTATGCTGAGGTTGCTAAGATTCCATTCACATAACTTTTATTACAGTACATTGTTATAATTTTTCTATTTTATTATTAGTTGTTGTTAATCTCTTATTGTGCCTAATTTATGAATTAAACTTCATCCTAGGTATGTGTGTGTGTATAGGAAAAACATAGTATATATATATAGAGTTCGGTACTATCAGCGGTTTCAGGTCTCCATGAAGGCGGGGTGCACTTGGAACGTATCTCCCGCAGATGAGGGGAGACTACTGCTTTTTATTACAATAAATAAATTGAAAACATCCACTATATCTTGAATGGTGAACCTACAGAACAACTTGTACTTGTTCTGAACAAGTAAAACATTTCATCTACCTAGGCAATTTTTATTGAAGATAGCAAATTAAATATAAAAATGGACCACAGAATTAGTAAAGCTAGTATGGTATGGTAGGAAGTTACTGGAATCAATTTATATGACATAAGAGAGAAATTAGTCAAAACACTAAATTAGCTGTATACAAAACACCAATTTTAACTAGTGGATCTGAGAGCTGGGTCAGAAGTAAAACAATTGCCCAAAGACTAGAGACCGCGGAGGAGTCCTGAGAAAGATTAGGGGTATGAACAGATGGCATCAATGGCAATATCATATTAAAAACGAGGATATTAGGAAAGAACTTGACATTGTCAGCATCTAGGAATGCGTTAGCAGAGCTAATCTCAGGGTAGTATGGTCACTGAAACAGAATGGGCGGGGAAAAATCAGCAAAACAATAATAAGATTGAATAGTGTTCTCTGCCAGGCTGGCAGAGAACACTATTCAAAGGTTACAGGTGGATTGATACAATAAAAAGTGCCTTAGAAGACAGAAATATAAGCTCTGATAATGTTGGAGTCTTCACAGATAACAGATTGATTTGGAGGAAAATTGTAGATGGTAAGTTAATAATGATGACAATTTTTCATGTAGTACTAACATAATATCCTGTACACCCCCTGAGGGTACATGGCAGGAATGTGATGATGATGCAGGGGTATTTTTATGCTTGGTTTGTTGTTAAATCAAAAAAGTTAAAAAAATGAGACTATCTCATTTTTTAAACTTTTTTTTTAACTATCCTGAGACTATTAAGGCTCTTTTTACTGTATCAATCCATCTACATCTTGGCCTTCCTCTAGGTCTTTTCGTAATATTCAGACAAGATACGAATGTAAACTAACAGAATTGATGTGAGAATGCAGATTATTCCGAATAGTAACAGGAGAGGTACTCTGCTTATTTAATAGTAAGAGAAAATCGACATTGAAACAGTAATTTATATTCTTCTATATTAATGTACTAAACTTAAAACGGATAACGATATTTAGAAGATGGGCTGAAGCATATTGACCTTTCATTCTATTGACCTTTCATGCTAATTATATTAGCAGTCTTCGTACTGCTAATATATAATTCTTATATATTAGCAGTACGAAGAATTAGCATTCTTCGTACTGCTAATATATAAGCTCGCCTTTGAGGGCTTATATATTAGCAGTACGAAGCTTAAAGAACAAATTGACGTGACTTTTTAAACTGGAGAAATGAAGGCACACATTCTGATTTCTGAGTTTTGGTTCATACGGATGACCGAATTCAGGTGACTATTCAATCTCATTATTGTTAGAAATAGTTTTCTATGTGTTTGTCTATAAACATCTACAGTAAAAAAACAGATAATACAGAAATTACAAAATTAATAAAAAATACTGGTTAGTTAGGATGTGGTGATGCGACGACCATGTTTAAAAATTTGTCGTTGTAATCAAATTTTAAAAGATTATTATACCATTATTTTGTTAAAAAAATCTATCATTCTTTAAATTTATACTATACTATTAATTTTTTAAAAAATTATTTTCTATAAAATATTTTATTATTTTTACAGCAATCCTTCGATTAATGCGATTTTTGCAATTTTTTTTTCGATAAACAAATTCGATTAGTGCGCCTCTAAAATTCGATTAGTATACATCTTAAAAATAAATGTTATAGATTTTTAAAATGTTCTATCTATACATTTTTTTGTGGTTAACTATTTTAAAAAATCACTCACGAGAATGAAATAATTTAGTTACCGATTTAAAACATTTTACAAAGTTATTTTTAATGGCATACTACACTACTTCCAATGTACGCTATGTATACCATGTTCCAAATTTTTACCGCCAAAATTTATGTCGTCTACTAATTACATAGCATTTTCTCGTACCTGCTTTGCAATTATTTTCCTTCCATTTTTTTTTTATTTTAAAGTATTTTCCCAACCTTTCATCGTGAGTAAAAGAATTAGTGAGCAAAAAAGTGAAAGTGTGAAAAGGATTCGAAAAGTGATCTCACTGGAAGAAAAACTTGAAATAATAAAGAAAGTGAACAAGGCGAGTCCAGAGCAAAGATAGGACAAGAACACAAAAATGGGTGAATCAACTATAAGAGCAATTTTAAGCAAAGCTGCTGAATACAAAGTATTATAATGATTGAATCGGAGAGATTTCTTTGTACACGGATCGAAGATTGTAACCAAAAACGGATCCTAAGAACTGACCTTATTAAATCAAAAGCATTAAGTCTCTTTGCAACCTTGAAAGAAAGGGCTATCAATGATGGAAAAGAAGAATTCCACGCTAGTGCTGGGTGGTTTGAGAAATAGCCTACATAATGTTCTAATCACAGGCGAAGCTGCAAGTGCCGATAAGGAGGTGGCCTCAAATTATCCAGAAATTTGAAGAAAATTGTATAAGAAGGTGGCTATTGTGACCAACAAATATTTAATGTCGACGAAACTGGCCTTTTTTTGGAAGCCAATGCCTTCTAAGACTTTTCTGGCTAAATCAGAGAAATCTCAGCCTGGTTATAAAGTCGAATGAAATTACTGCTAGCAATATGCGATCCATTTGGAAGCACATTCTTCCACATTGTGCAAATGATTTTAGAGGCTTTTCAAATCAATCTAAGTTAATTCAATCTCATTCTGAGAAACTGAGTGATTCCGACCTGCTAAATTTAGATGCACAGCGGGAAGATCCTGAAGAATATGAAGAAAATTTAATCACTGACAAGCCCAAAGATATTTCACAGAAACAAATTTAAAATATTTTTCGTGCAACCGAAACTTTTAAGTAGCAGTGCTTAGAGACTGGTTCTTGCGAAGAGAGAAGCAGAAAAATTTGCAGAAGAGAAGTTGTATGAAAAAAAAAAATAAGAAACAGAAGGCCGAATAATAGATTTATATTTTGAATATGTTTTATTGCCTTTCAGCTTCATAGTTTTCCTTTAACTAGACCCTCAGACATACCCTAATTCTTTTATAAAAAAATCAAGGGTAAAAAAATAAATTTGAGGAACGAATTATACTTTTTTAGTGCGTTATCGATTAATGCGCCTGTTTTAAAGAACGCATTAGGCGCACTAATCGAGAGATTGCTGTATATCGCAAATCAGTGTCGTCTGTGAGTCAAATTTGACTCACAGACGACACCGATTTCCCACTTGAAGATCCCTCACGAACGATGGAGTTGAGATAAGCTAGCTTAGGCCATAATTTGCATTATTGAGAGTTTAAGTATCCATAGCACAGTTTCTTTACCTTTGAAATTATATTGTATTGATGATAAAAAGAAAATTCTTCAAAAATTCTTTAAAAAAATAATCTCAAAAGTTCGACTAACGGCAGAATATTGGAATAACTTTCTAATTGTCGGTCAAAGGTTATCCTTAAAGAAATAAAAAAGACACACACACACACACACACAGAGAGAGAGAGAGAGAGAGTCTTGCTTCATTATGAAAGAATAATTAAAACATACTTAAGGTTAAAGTGTCCTATAGATAGATCTATTTATAGTTCCTATGCAGGGTGTGTCGTTCAAAAGTTTACCCAACTAATGATTT
Source organism: Typopeltis vanoorti (assembly GCF_054136105.1). Lineage (NCBI taxonomy): Eukaryota > Metazoa > Arthropoda > Arachnida > Uropygi > Thelyphonidae > Typopeltis > Typopeltis vanoorti. The sequence continues at coordinate 85,335,185 of NC_143551.1, read as the reverse complement.
TAAATATTTATAACAGAAAGAATAAATATTTCAAAAAGTCACTTGAGTAGACTTTTAAAAGCCACACCCAACTTTGGCGTGGTGATTATAATTACCATCCCATAGGAGAATTTCTTCTTCTTAACATACAACTTCAGTATATAAAAAAGTGTTGTTGGATTTTTTTTTTTGTTTCAAATAAAGAACATACGTCCGTATTATACCGTCTAAGACTGATACTTTGAAACTTTGGTTGCTGAAGAAAAATTGGGTAGTATTAATATCTGGTTTATCGCAAAATGATCTGCTTGTTACCTCTTTACATGAAATTTAAATCAATAAAGTAACTTTCTTAAAGCTATTTGCAATTCCTGATGAACTGTGAATTCTTCTTCGATGAGATAAGGACAATATCGGATATGTAAAACAGCGAATTGATAATTTCAAAGTCGCAATTGAATAAGTTAGTAAATACGTAAATGAGCTTTTTTTTTTTTTTTAACGTATACTGAGGGAAAAAGTTGTTTATATCAAGCATTTTCTTCTCAGAAAGATTTGCAGTTTCTTTTATAGTTTATATACGAGTAGCTCTTCAATGGCTGTAAAAATAATTCGCGTAAGAGAGAACAATAAGATTAAAAAAAACATCCGAAATTAAGTGTCAGTGAGGGTATCGAAAATTTTCGTTACTGAGCAGATTTTCTTTTTGAGTTCTATAACTTGACACCATTCGCTTTTAGGTAGCTGAGCTTGATAGAACTTTTAGAGGGAGGGGTGGGGTGAAAGGAATGTTGCTGCTAATTTTTTTTTTTTTTTTGTGCGTGAATTATTTCAGTTTTCTTAATATAGCTTCAACAATATTTCTAGGATTCAAATTGGAAATATTTATTGAAAAAAAAATTAAGATACAGCAATAACAAAAATTTTGAGTAACAGTCAGAGTTTTTTTTTTAATTTTTTAAATTAATAGTGAACAAGTTCACTGTGAGCTACCTAAATTTTAGGTTGTTATGCTTAACCTTCATATGAATATGAAGGTTAAGCATAACAACCTAAAATTCAACTCTTGCTTTGTGAGTCCCAACATTTCCTGAACTCTTGTAGTAAAGTCACTTGTGATGTGTACACTTTTTTTCTTTACGTAATTTCCCTCCCCCCAAATAAGATATGTTTGAAATTATGAGGTGAATGACGAGTAAATTGGTCCTTTTATATTTAATCTGTTCTGGAAATAGCATCCAAAACTACAGAATTCAAACACCCAATCGATCATTAATTAATTTTCAAGCATAGCAGTTATGGTAATATTACAAGCAACAAAAAAAAAAAAAAAAAAAAAAAATTGTTCATCTCTGCTTTTTAATCGTATTACATTATAACACAACAATGGTTTTAGTATGGTGCAATACAGTTAAAAAGCCATTTATATAATAAAAACAGGTATTAATTTTATAAATGACGTATTTCTTCGGATTTTAAACCATTTCAGATACAATTACTAAAGATCCTAGGTTATCATAATGATAGTAACATCATCCACATAACGCAACCACACTAAAAGTTTTGAAAGTAGCTATTTTATGAGTTAAAAGTAGCTGTGCTCTAAATATGAAATTATTCCATAATTATTCATAACAACACTTTTTTTCTTCATTATTCATAACAACATAGTTTAGAGAACAATACAAGTATTTGGAGAACAATGCACTTAGCACCACTGGTTTCAAATTCTTTCAACTCTTTCTTTGACACGTCCATCATAAGCTTTTCACATGGTTCTACCCTTTTCTATTTACAGAACGCCAACACATGAAAAATACTTCATAAACGATCACACCGTCATTCAGCCTATAGTATACAGCCAGAGCTATTTATTCTGGCGACGTACCTCTTAGCCACATAATTCGCTGTGTTGGTCAATGGCCAAAGTCCTTCAAAATCGACAAAATACCATGTACTCTTCTACCAGTCCTCTATCTGAACACCCAAGGCCAAAACACTTGTTTCTATCCATATATCCAAAATACAACCGCACTTCAAACTAGCAATCCTGATTTATTCACCAGGAAACTAACTCCATCCGCTTTCCCAACGTCCACTGCATTGAAGTGACCAATGATATACTTGGACTACTGTTGACAGATAGAAAGATCTATTGATATTCACCTTGTGGATCACAAGAAGTATGCTCACTACCATCATTATGACAAGTCAAGACTGGATGGCCATGCTTTAGACACTCCATCGCACACGATTAAATGGAAGAAGACCAATTTGGTCATGGCAATGAAACACATTCCTAACATAGCACGCATAGTTTCATTAATCTGCTAAATATTTGGGAGACGATTATCTAAAGATGAGCTGCAACCCAACGACTGTAAAAAAATAATAAAAAAATAAAAAAAATCTATAAAACACTAGAGATTAGGACTTCAGATATTGATGCCCGTTATAATTTGAATTTTTTCCTATATTTATTGTTGCTTGTTACTTGAAACAAGTAATTGTGCTCTGAATATGGGTTTGAAATCTAGCGAAATATAACTAGCTCCCCGAATTTCATATATTAACTGTTTTGGGGTACTGAATAATTTTTAAAGCTTGCTGTAATATAGAGGATCGAAAATCCACCTCCCTCTTCGCCCAAAGATATATATCCCGAAATCCTCGTATTTTAAACCTACACTGGATCGAATTTATACTGGACTTACAGTATAAATTCGATCCAGCACCGCTGAATATTAACACCACCGCTGAATCAAATCCACTCGCATCTCTCTCTCTCTCTCTCTCTCTCTCTCTCTCTCTCTCTCTCTCTTCCCTATCAAAATATTGCGTGAGTTTAAGTCTCTCATCACTGGCTTTTTGAGTATTAAATTGGCCCTGAGATTCAGCAGACAGAAGAGAAAGAGAAACAGATAAAGTGAGATAGTAAAACAGGAAAGAAATAGACCTCCGTTGACCAGTTTGAGCTGTTAACCCATGCGGGTACTTCTAAAACAGTCGTTTGACTTTTCACTCATTAAAAGAAAGTTCCAAAAAGGAAAAATATACATTAAAAACCTAACAAATAAAATATAAATAATGGAATACATTAAAAATACTATAAAAAGCAATATAACCCAACGAAGAATAAAAACATGTAAACCTAATAAACGGATTAAAACAAGGAAACAAATTTGGGGAGACCTGGCCCGGAGATCCCACCCTAAAAAGGACTCAAGACCGTTTCGATGTTCGCCTTCGCATCTCAGGTTTGATCAGGCCAACCCCCCCCCCCTACTTTGAAAGAAAATCAAAGTAATCTAAAATGAAAATAATGATATTAAAATCTGAGTTTGAAATGTCATAAAATCAATGATGTTAAAGTTTGTCCCTGAGTGATATGACAAATGGTGGATAGGCTAAACCAACTCCTTATGAACCGTTATTCACCCACGAAGTATCTTCCCTGTTCCACGAATCGAAGGAGATAGGCGAAGGAGTTCCTAATTCAAATGGTTGGTTCTGTTTTCCTCGGTGAGGAGATGTTTTACGTATTTTCCATATGTGATACTTTAGAACATTGATGAGAAAAATGTTTTGTTTTTTTTTCTCACCGGGAGAAAGGCAGGGGGGAAGGTAACTGCAATATTACCACCTTAGAGAGTTGGCAGTGAGATCCTAAGCACTTCAGCCAGCCTTCGCCAAATACGCTGCAGCGGTAGAGGAGGTGCCGGACAGCAGGGTTCTCAACCTTTGTGTGACCGTGGTCAGGGAAAATTATTTTTTTATAAGACCTGTCCCAACAAATTTACTCGTACGTACCTTTCCAAATTTTTTAAAGTTCATACATTAAACTAACATAAGTACTAATAATTAATTATGGCATAATCATAAAGAGTATTATGTATACGGTGTGGCATGTTAACAAATATAAAATTATATTTAAATCAGTTATCAATCACTGGACTAATGAAATCTTGTAGCATATTGTAGTTTCCTCAGGCCAACATCATTAAATTAATTTGTGCTGATTTTCATTGACGTATCCCATTCTGATCACCAAAAATTTATAATATTAATTATAAGTACTTACGAGTGAATGCAAACTTTTTCTCCTGAGTGCTGGTAGTTTTCCCCTCCTTTTGTACATCCTGGAGATCGCTTTGTAGGCTGGAGGTGAATGACTCACTATCTGTTGCGTCACAAACACCTTCGATAAGAGATTTCTTAACAGCAAAATTAAACAAAGTCCTTTGTCTCTTATTCATATTAGAATTTAAATCTGTAGGCCTATTACTTTTAAAAAATCACGGCACTACGGTTTCGAAACAAGCACTTTCACCCTACAATACGAACTTGCGAAGAAAGCATTCAGTATTACTAGATTTGAGAACCAGACACAGACTACCTTGATCTTCAATTTCAGTGGAAAAATGTTCTTTATACTTCCTTGCTGATTGGTCACTGACATTTGCAACACAGATGTTATTTCGTTCAGTTTTGAGAACAGAGGATACGCCGCCCATTGTTGTAATCGACTTACAGGCAATTTTTATGACCGGTCATAAACAGCGGTATTCCCTTTCCCAAATGTTGAAAGATTTCGACGTCTGAAAATTAACGATAATTCATGAATACTTCCATGTTTAAAAATACGCGGCTTGGCCACTGACATTTGCTACTGAGATGTTATTTAGGCGTTCTGGGTCTCAGCTTTTCGACACATACACGAATATTTTATTTTCCTCAGAATATTTCCACTATAAAATATTTATGCATGAAAAATGCTTAGAAAACTAAAATGACAAATTCCAGGAGAACTTATCACGGTCCAGCGGTTGAGAAACAGTACCCTACAGTTTCAAACGCATTACGTACTTCATAAAAGGGATCACAAGGTCGTGGGCGGTATTGTGATTTCACTAATTTCACTGGGAGTTGGCCTAAGCGATCCTCCAGGCGAAATCTCGGTGAAAAAAGGCTGTTCCCCAGGTGTTTTTGATATGTTTGAAGAGCACCTCTTCATTCGTGCCCAGATCAGCCGTTTCAAAACCGAAGAAATCAAAAATTTTCGAAGATTGTTTGGAGTTAGCTGCTGTACCCGAAACCCGTCTATTAAGAATCTTTTTAGTGTTTTGCATATGAAATAATACCATTCTGATGTTCAGACCAGAAAGTGGTCCTAAAACAGAGCAGGGCTTTCCGTATGGTTCGAACAGTGTTAATGAAATATGAATATTTTAAGTTCAACAGGGCGAACGTTCCTTGCGTGGTGGGGGGAGATGAAGAAAAGCCCTGCGTATCTGATGTTTCCTTTGACTGCAGTAGAAATCAATAAGCAGTCGATAATTAACTATCTTGTGCGTGATAGTTAACACTGCCGATATTATAACTCCGCAACTTCTGTTGTGGAATTTTTGGTCTTCCTGTAAATGTTCTGATTAGGAACATTTATAGGAATATTTAGAAACATCATAAATCATATTGATTGATGATGTTTGTTATGTTAATCGTGCGTAGTAATATTTAGTGCTATGATGACTGTTGCTTTTATGACAGATAATTTTCACGAAGGAATTTATCAGTTTTTGTATCCTCCTACCAATGTACCGTAAACACTGAAAAAACTTGGGCGATCCCTCAAGTCACCCAACCAATGAGTTTTTTTTTTTTTGGGGGGGGTGGGAGATAGACCGAGTTTGACTCTTTATCCCTTCATCTGATTGAAGAAAATGCGTGGATGGGGTGTTATTGAGTGTTAAAAGCTCTAATCATGGCTGGATAACGGCAATGGCCGAGCCTCAGTCAAAACTTCATTGGCTACAGCATTGCCATCCCTGGGTTTGTTCTATCCACTTCCAACCAATGATTATGCTTACGGGAGCAATTATACTATAGAATGTATTAATAAATAAATAATATAATATTATATTATCCAAAAATGAAACTAAATTTAATATTTTAAATAAATAACACTTAATATAAAACTTTATTTATCTATTCTATATGAAATAGTTACATTTTTAGATTATTTACCTAATTGCTTTACTTTCTTTGTAATCTTTATACTAAATATGTTTTGTGAATCTAAGAACGTTGCAATTTAACTTTATTATTAGGGAAAACAGATTAGAAACATTAATCTACCCTGCTTACACGACTTCGTCGACTCTAAACCTAATTGTTATAACGACTGTTGCATTTTGATTTGCTGTTCTCACGAGAGAATGATATATTGATTTAACAAATAATGAGAAAAAAAGTTTGGCATTGTACAGTTAGGACATTTTTTTTTGCAAGTTCTTTTACACATGCGTGATGAGGTGAAAGAAGTCAATGACGTTTATTCTGTAATAGACTTCGCCGTGTAATCAATTGAAAACATGGTCATGAATAAAGTGACGTAGATTACTTTAAAAGGAGTAAAAGTTAATTAATCCAGTCCTTGTTAGGAACATTTTTCAAGGAGTTAGCTACTGTTTGAATAGTAGAATTAATCTTTTTTTATAGCACAATAAGGGGGAAAAAGCCATTTTTACGGTATACCGATGTCAAGATTCAATGGCTAGGAGTGATCAAAAGATGCCGTCCCAGCTGGAAGTGACATAAGAAACTACACAACAAATCCATTAGTCTTCAACATCCCACGAGCTGTTGCCCAAGACAAGGGCAAAAGTGTCAGGGAAGAAATCACTAAGCAGGTAATTAGAGAAGAGTAGGGCTTTTAAGAAGAGCTAATCACACTGCAGCTGTAGCTACACGACGACCTCGGGGATTTACCTCCCCCCCTACTCTTACCCCATCAAGTAGCTTCTTCCTCAAATTAATGACGTATATTTGTCTAAGTCCGAGCAAATTAAACGCGCCAAATCTTGTCTACGGTTTATTAGCGGTTCTTTCGCCCGTCAACTTGAAGAGAGAGAGAAAGACAAAATCCCCCCCCCCTCTCCCTCCTGTGCTTTTCTAAGGACCGTAGTATGTATGCGAGAAAGAGAGAGTGAAGAACACCTGGTTAGTGGCACGTGCACGTACGACTCAGATGTACTGCAGTATTCAGAACGCGAACGGGGCGACTGTCGAGTTTACAATGGTGGTCAGAATGATGGGTAGGCGGCTCCAGAGGTGATAGAACGCTGCTGAAACTAGACAGCTACTGGATGCACGTGAGTGGCGACTTACCCTCAAGGCTTCCTCAGAGCGTTTTTCAGAGCGGAACGTTGTTGGTCTTAATGGGAAGTTTGAGTGGAAACAGTCATGACTTCGTAAATTATAAAGCAGTTGAACTTTTCGGAGTCTAGAATGGCTGTAGATCTAACCCCCCCCACACACACACGTTTCTTCCCCTCTGCATTCTCGTGATTCTTCCTGATTGTTTTCCACATTTTTTTTTAGTTCATTTCGCATTTTTATCTCGCATTGTTTTCATGTTTTAGTAGGTGTCTTATTTTGTTACCACTCTTTTATAACAATGTTTAAAATTCGAAGTTCGAAACTTCGGACTTGTTCTAGGACCACATTTATTTTTTTTAGTTTTTTTTCCCGCCCTTATAAAGTAGTCATTCATGTTCAAAAAAGGTTGTATAATACCATCGGATAAAGAAGGAACTTATTGGAATTGTTTATTGAATAATCCGCGCGGTTAGCCTAGTGGCTTTGCGCTTCGCAACCATATGCCTGGGGAAGGAGTGTCCTAGGTTCGATTCCCGTCCACAACGTGAGGAGCTGAAGGATCTTCCTCAGCCATAGCCAAGTTAGCCGGTCTTGGGCAGCAGGGTTTTTTCCGCCAGTTTATCTGGGGTTTTTCATTCCGCAAGCAGGCAAACCGGCCCCGTGAACACACAGGTTACAGTCATAAATACTTACGGCAAGGAAGGCAACGGGAAACCACCTTGCTCATAATCATCTCTCCCTAGAATGGTAGCATTTAGCTACCCTCCCGCGGCCGTATGGCAGATGGGAACCAGAAGAATATTGAATAATTGTTGTAATCCTCAGGAATCAGACCAGGAAGGCTTTACCAGAGGCCCAAACGTAATGAAAAGATAGAAAATACAACTGTTTTGGTAAGTGTGAATTTGCACAGCATGCATTAATGGTCAATACCTGATTTTCAAGGTTTGGGGTAAAGTAGACGGTGTATGAACACCAGTTCTGTCAAGCAGTGTTCATGTAAATACCCACAGAAATGGTATAAAAGAATACATAACCATCTTTGTAACAGTGCCGAGTAAGATAAAGAAGGACCATTAATCCCAAAAGATTAATATTTAAGGTAAAGTTAAAATTTGTATAATGATTACTGAGGCATCAACAGATGGGATGTATCTATGCCCAAGAAAATGATCTTGTCTAAAGTTCGCAATCTTATCGAAGGTGGTTATTAAAGGTAGAGGAACTTGGGGTATGTGAGATCCATAACTCATATTCAGTTAAAAAGCCTTTATAAATATCTTCCATAGTGTAGTCGCCACTGCTGACTACACTATGGAAGAGTTATATCCTGGACACTCGCATGTTGACTTTTATCTGTGCACTAGTCTGACCGAGTGGAACTTATACCCATTCTTCAACCAACACTCTGCGAGTTCGAATCCCGTCATGGGCAGGGATACTTGTGATTATCCTTTGATTGGAGATGAATTTTATCTCCCGGTGTGAGACTACCGCCCAGCTTATTGGGAGCTGGAAGTAGCTTGAGTACGTTCTATGTTTAGTCTCCTATAGTAGGATAAAAAAACCTTTAGCTCACCCTCAATGTTAATGTACTATAGCTTTACAATCTTTTGTGGGTGAGAATCGCGTTAAAATCACATTTTAGAAAAAATATTTGAAATCTACTTTTTATGAGCGCCATGAGTATCGAACTCAATAAACCTTACAACTTCATGACATGGAGTTGTAAGGTATACTGCGTACAACAGACCAAAAGTTTTATAACTGCATGAAGGCCACCGTACAGCTGCTAGGCTGTTGTATTTTCAACTCTGAACCATCAGAACATTTATAGGAAGACCAAAAATTCCACAACAGAAGTTGCGGAGTTATAATATCGGCAGTGTTAACTGTATGCACTTAAAAAAAAAAAAAATCAGAATACCAATAAAAAAATCGGACAGCTTCCCACCAACCAATTCAAGATCATTATTTAAGTTGTCTGGAAGTTTCACGTTAATGATGAAAAACCATCAAAAGCTTCTAACAATGAATGCGTGTTGGAAATCGAGTGAGATGTGGTTCAGTTAGAACGAACTGAAATGCCAGACATTCCAACAGGAGTTCTTTACATGACGAGGTCATGCAGTGGTTAGAACATCGCTGTGACCGCCACGTAGGTCAAGTGAAGCTTCGAAGAAGTCCGTAGAGAGTACCCCGAAGCACAAGCAAGATTGATGAATAGTTCATTAAGTCAATCAATCACCTAACCGTCTTCGTTACCCTCCGTAATTAATTACAGGAATCCAAGTCCTAGCGATATCCGATTATCTCCATCAGATCAGTCATGCTTAATCAGTCTCTTGTGCGTCATTCTTCTTCTTTTTCTTACGGACTATTCTACATCCGACTGGTTACCTGACAACTCCCCCCCCCCCTTCATTTCTTCCCGCTGTAGTCGGTGCTCTGAAGTAGAACATTTCCTGATACAACCCAAACACAATGCAATCGAGTACAATGAGAAGCCAAATGTCCACAGTAAGCTGTCTGATCTACTTGTCGAGGAGCGATGACTCATGAGACAGACCACCTGACTTGACTTATTATTTCGATGAAATTGTGTCACACAACAATGTTGACTTTAAGGTCACCAAAGTTATTTTTCTTAATTTAGATTAAAGGACCTCTTAGAAGAGAGCTTTAAGTCGTGATTTTCCCTCTCCATTATTATCCCTGTTTCATTCTCTCTCTACTATCTTTTCCCCATATAATTTGTTCCTTTCTCACGAGCGGAAACGTGTTGTCAGTGGGGGTGGGGGGTGGAAACCCAGATCATAAAAGAAAATCTGTTTAAATCTTTTATTAAATGCGTTACATCTTGTATTGTTTTACAATTATTTGTTTTAAAAATCATATAAGAAATAATTTTGAATATTCTTAGAAATATCGTTTTAAAGTCCTGATGTCTCTTTTATTTGCTGTCTACTACCAAAGTAAATAACGTCAATGGATAAAAAAAAAAAATTCTGAAATTTATTCCAACTGCTAACTTGAATCATCAAAATATGTTTGGGATTCATACTAAAATCGGAAAACCCATCCGGACATTTATAATACAGTTATTATTAAAGGTTCTGAAGTTTAATTTGAAATGTCTTGGGTTTATAGTACAAGCTCTCTGCATCTGAACTAAAGCAGAAATAGCTAAAATTCAAATACTATTACCTTCTTTCTGTTCGACGAAGTATTGCTACAGATTAGTGAATCTATAACTAAAAACAATGAAGCTAACAACAACAACATCACTGACCCAAGGGGTGAAGCAAATGCTTTTCATATTCCTCGCTATCTGGAGAGAAACTGTGAGTGGAGAAAACTTTATGAGCTAATTGCTGGGCTTGAAGATTAGTCCTCAGTATTGTAGTTTAGGATGGCTTTTGGTCTTTTATGTTTGAAATAATTCGTTGTGTCATAATCCGCAGCCAATCAGTTGGTTAGGGTGCACAGATGCTTTGGAGACGAATTTTGTTGCTATAGTCTGAATGAAAGTGTAAATATAGGGGACATTTTTGTCCTGATGAAGTTGCACAGCACGCACGAACCATGGGGTGTTCAGGATCATTCTGAGACATTTATTTTGCACACGATGTAACTTAAGAATATTAGTATTAGCGGTGCGGCTCCAGGCCGGAGAAGCGTAGGTGAGTACTGGACGAACCATCAATTTGTATATCAGTAGTTTGATTCTGGTGCTCAGCTTACTGTTCCTGTTAATTAGTGGGTAGAGCTGGGCTATGGTTTTTGATGTTTTTACATAGAGAGTCTTGATATGGGAGATGAAAATCAGTTTTCTGTCTAATAGTACGCCCAGATATTTGATCTCAGTTAGCCATGGAATTTTTGCGTTAAATAGGAGGATGTCTCCTTTAGGAAGCATTAATCTTCGGGAGAATAGCACGGCTACGCTCATCTGAGGATTCACTTGGAGTCGCCATTTGGCGAAATATTGTTCGATTAGCAATAGGTTTTCCTGTAGTTTCTTGATGGCTAGGTGCGGCTTTAAAGATCTGGCTAATATCGCTGTATCATCAGCGTATAGGGCTTCGATTGATAACAATGGGTTGTGCGGGATATCATGCATGTATATGGAAAACAGTATCGGTGCCAGTAAGGATCCTTATGGGACTCCAGCCAAGATGCGTTTTTGAGTCGAAACTGTACCGCACAATCCTAACTTGCATGCACCTATCGTAGAGGTATGACTTGATTAGATGAATCATTCCCACTGGTATTCCAGTTGATATCAGTTTGTATAGCAAACCATAATGCCAAATCGAATCACTGGCTATGTCAAGGAAAACAGCCCCAGTGCACTGACGCCAGTTAAAACCCGTGGTGATATATTCCACTAATCTGTATATTGCGTGGTGCTGTGAAATTGACGAAACCCAAACTGCTCCTCAGGAAGAATATTTAGCTTGTGTACTGATTCTTGGAGTCTGATAAGAATTACCTTCTCGGCGATTTTCCCCAGGTTTGAGATGAGGCTGATTGGTCTGTAACTTTGAGGCAATAGGGGTGTTTTCCAGACTTATGGATTGGCATTATATCCACCATCTTCCAGTAGGAAGGAAAATATTTGTAGTGAAGAATGGAGTTTATTATATTTGTCAGATGCACAAGAGCTCTGCGAGGTAGTAGCTTTATCACCTTGTTGGTGATGCCGTCAGGACTGGGAGCCTTTTTGTTGTTTAGCTTTTTGATTATATCATGTTACAGCAGGTGATGTGGGTGCAGTTTGACTGGAGTATGTGACAGAAGATTTGAGTGAACATCTGACGTGTCGACAGATCTTATATATGTGATTGAAATCGATATAATCATATGAGGATTTACATTGCTTTTCTAAATGTTTTGCTATTGCTTCAGCTTTATCCGCATCAGTGCGGATGAGGCCTAGATCTGTTTGGAGAGGGGAAAGAGATTTATTTCTGTTTTTAATCTTTCTGATAAGATTCCATATGGAGTGATTATCAGAAGAGATGGAGGTCAGTTTTTCTTCCCAAAGTTGACTTCTATGGGCTGTGAGGGCATCTCTCACTGCGGAGTTGAGTCTGTTCAATATCCATTTGTCTTGTGGTGTCCTGGTGTTGTGGTATCTTTTTCTTGCTTTGTTTTTTTTCCTGATCAGGTTCATACTATCTTCTGGCAAGTGGTTGGATCTGTGGGTAGTTGCGGAGGTTAGTAACTGCTGCACAGGCTGCATTAATTTGTTCAGTCAGATCTTTTACAGCTGTTTCAATTTCCTCTCTAGATTTTATGATGGGTACGGGACCAATATATTTCGGGAGTACCTTGGACAACCTTTCCCAAGGAATGAATGAGTGGGAGGGGGATAGAGAGAGTTTTTCTTGGTTTCCCAACATTAACAGTATTGGGTTGTGGTCAGATGATAGATCATTAAGTGTCATTATGCTGTATTGGAGTCTGATATTCTGTAGCATGGCTATGTCCAAGACATCAGCCCGACCATACGTGTTGTGATGGGTGGGTTCGGCGGGACCTACCACAACCACGTTGTTGAATCCCGTATAGTTTGCTAGTATGTGTCCGTTTTTGTTTGTAGAACGGCTATTCCACACTGGATGCTTGGCGTTTAAGTCGCCGACCATGATGGTAGCTCTCTGGTATCCAATATGGCGTTCAAATCTGAGGACAGTAATATTTTTTATGGAGGATTATATGCTGCGAAGATTTTTAGTTTGCCAGCCGAGCTCGTGAGAATCTCAATGCCGGTGACCTCGAGGTTACTGGTAGGAGGGATGTTTATAGAATGATGAGTGATGTAATTCTTAATGAAAATGTCAGTACCGCCACCTCTGTGGGACAGTCTGTCTGTTCTGTACAGTTGATATCTCCTAATTTTGGGATTGTCTGAAGGTCTTAGGTGCGTTTCATTTAGTAAAAGTACTGGCTGATGTCTTTGGGCGAAGTCCTGGAGTTCTAAGATCTTACTCCTCAGGCCGTTCGCGTTCCACGCGATGATCTCTAGTGAGTCTAGTTTTAATTTATTCCTGTTCATTAGTGAGTGCTGTGATGTTAGTTTATGTGTCCTTTAGGAATCTTTTAGTGGAGGACGGTGAGGGGTTGGATCTGCTAAAGTCCAGCAGCATATTTGCTAGAGAGGCGGTGATGATAGCTGTCAAATTTGATAGTGGTGCTAGCTGAATCCTTTCCTGGGTTGATTTTTTTGTACGAACTACGTCTGCATATGCCCATGTTTGACTCTGTTGAGATGATCTTTTAGAGACCTCTGGTTTCGGAGGATGGATTTCTGAGCGTTTTTGCTTGTCCGTGGGGGACTGTAGAGTTGTGATCTTTGGGATAGATCTGCTAGGGGAGGAAGAGAGTCTGCCTGCTTCCGACTCTCTGTTTTTCAGTGCAACCTCTTTAATTAGCGGGGTGAGGGGGGGGGCCGCCGTAGTTGGTTCATTTTGCCGGGATAGTTTTTGGTTTTGTGCAGGTGTTAGTATGGTGACTTTTTGCACACTTCAGGCATTTGTACTCTGCCTTGCAGAGTCTCTGAGCATGACCGAATCTCTGGCATCTGTGGCACTGCCTAGTTGACGCCTTCTTTCTCAAAGGCTCTGGGAAGATTCGGAGTCCACATACTGATTTGAGATCATAGATGTTTTTATAGGCTTGATGTATCTCTATTAAAACTAGAGGCATAGGGTTTTGTCCGCTAATGGGTGTTACAGAGATTATATCCTCTGTAATACCCCTTAGGACCACCTTCAGATTTCGTTCCGAGCCAAGAGAGAATGTATAGTACTGGATATTATTTGAATCCAGTTCTTTTGTTAGTTTTTAAAGTCAGTTACAGTAGCAGGCTGGATTTTAATGCTATCATCCGTATTTTTAGCCGAGACGTACTGTATTTGTAAGTTTGTAATGGTGGACCTTAAGTGTGTCCATTTTTTCTTTTCCCGGAGGACAATCGGAGGTACCCTCTCTTTGGGGGAGGCTGTGAGTTCAAAACTGCGAGTGTCTTGTTCCATACCTAAATCCACGAGGTTCTACGTGAGAGGTTTTACGTTTCTTGCGTGGCCGAGCTTCTTCGAAGTCTGTAGAAGGAGAAATCACCGAATCAAGTTTCTCCTCTGTCTGGGGGAGAGTCTTCACACTCTTCGATTTCTCCTGGCAAGGAGTAGAATTTAAGACTACCGGGCCATTCATTTTCCACTTTTTTCAGTATCTTTTTGAGAATGCTAATCACATGCCCTTTGTTGTTGAGCGATTTAATGTAAGCATCATCATCTTCTTCTTCGCTCATTGTGAAGTATTTAGTATAGTAAGTTAGCAATGGCGGTTAGGCCTAGCGAATCGCCCTCTTATAAATACAGTTCACTTACCTGTGTGTGTTTTGTTTCAAAAAACCTCAATCAATTCTGTTCTATTGAATCTTGCAGTTTCAGGATTCCAAAATGCAACTCACTGACTAAAGATACTCGCGAACTACATTAAAAAAACTTCTTCTTCGCTAAAGACAAATTACTATCAAAACCTCACTTCAACGTTGTAGTCAGTATTCTGCCAACAATGAAGTTACGCAGAACGCTACTGTCTATAAGGCTGAAGCAGAATGCTTTACAGAATGCTGAAGCAGAATGCTATACAGTAACCTATCAGATAGCAGAATCCTGCTATCTGATAGGTTACTGTATAGGGAAAAATTTATGAGCTACGCGCTCAGCCCGAGTTGGGCAAATTATAGATCTTGGAAGGGAACTAGGATGGTCTTAGGTCGTCTACATTTGCATAATTCCGATTCATCATAATTTGTTGCTTGTTGAACTAGTTCATTTGGATGTGAGGACGATTTTGAGAAGTACTTTACTGTGAGAGATTGCAGGAAAGAGTAGATATAAAGGATATTTGTGTCTCGATGAAGTTGAACATTTCTAATGTACCATGGTGCATTTAAGATCATGCGTAAGCATTTGTTTTGCAGTCTTTGCAGTGTAAGGATATTTGAGTTTGAAGTATGGCTCCAGGCGGGGAACGCATAAGTGATAATGGGACGAATCATCAACTGGTAGAGGAGCAATTTGATTTTAATTCTAGTTTGCTGTTCCTATTGATAAGAGGGTAAAGTCGTGCTATGACTTTTGATGCCTTTGCACATAAGGATTTTGTATGCGGGCTGAAGGTTAGTTTTTTATCTAGCCGAACACCTAGATATTTGGCTTCTGTTTTCCAGGGAATCCTGATGTTAAATAGAAAGATGTCTTCTTTGGGAGATTTTGAATTTTTTTGTGAACAGAAGAGCACTGCTTTTTTGAGGGTTTACTTGCAGTCTCCAACTGGAGAACCAGTGTTCCAGTTTCAGCAGGTTATCTTGTAGTTTCTTTGAAACAAGATGCGGTTTAAGAGATCTGGCCAGTATTGCTGTATCGTCGGCATAGAGAGCAATGATAGATGACGTCGGGGTATGCGGGATGTCCGCCATGTAAATCGAGAAAAGTATCGGCGCCAGGAGGAATGCTTGAGGCACTCCAGCCAAGATCCACCGCAGGGTAGAAACCGCCCCCATTTAGTTTAACTTGCATGCGTCTTCCAGAAAGAAAGAACTTAATGAGGTGGATCAGATCCAGTGGAATGCCGGCTAAAATCAACTTGTATAGGAGTCCAAAGTGCCATAATTTATCGAAGGCCTTTTTCTAAGTCAAGAAAGACTGCTCCAGTGTATTGATGCCAGTTGAAGCTGGTGGTAATAATGTATTCAACTAGTCTATGGATCTGTTGAGTAGCGCTGTAGAGTTTGCGAAAACCAAACTGACCTATAGGTAGGATATTTAGCTTGTTAACAGAAACTTGAATTTTGGAGAGGATGACTCTTTCAGCGATCCCAAAAACAAATGGAACGATCCAAATAATCAATCTACCTCGTCATCTAGTGCGAGAGCTCCTGAAGTTCAGGCTCCTCAGTCCTCCAAGAGTGAGAAAATGACAACAGGTGCTCTCCCACCATTAACTGAGTCCCTTAAGAAAATGAATCTTCAACATCAAGCGAGAACGTATGCTGATGTGGCCCGCTCCAAACAGATAGTACAAACCCAGAACAACCTGGCTAATCCACATTCAAATCTATCACCTATTATCACCTCTTCTCTTGCAAATATGCTGCAGGATTTTAGCAACTCAAATACATCACTAAGTGTTACAAAAAATATTCTTACAGCAAACCCAATCCATATTATCTGCACTCTCTGATGCATAGGAAAAAAATCACCCCAGATTCGCTTAGGATTATCGCTTGGAACGCCAACGGTATCAAAAACAAAGTGTTGGAAATCCATGAATTCAATAATAGATATAATCCAGACATATTTCTAATCAATGAAACTCACCTGAGGCCTGCTGACCTGCTTTTTAGGTTTAAAAATCAGAGGGTATCAGATTTACAGATACGACAGACTTGACTATAGAGGTGGAGGTACAGCCACCCTTATCAAAAACTATATCAACCATCATTCAATAACCAACCCTGCAACCACCAACCTCAAAATCACAGGCATTGTCCTCACAAACTCAATTGGAAACCTAAAAATGTTTGCTGCTTACAACCCTCCATCAAAAACATCGTTGACCTCAGATCTGGATGCCATCCTTGGAGTAAAAGGACCGGTCATCATCGCTGGAGCTTCAATGCAAAACATCCTGCCTGGAACAGTAAATCTACCAACAAAAATGGCCGTATACCGTTTAACTACTCAAGTTCCAATTGCATAGCTATGGCTGGTCCTTCTATACCAACTCATATCAGTCCAGTTGGCTCCTCCGACGTCCTAGATATAGTTGTCCTCCAAAATGTCAAATTGCAGTACAACTTGGATTCATTTGACGAATTAACCTCTGACCACAATCCTATTCTGCTCCAATTAGGCAATCAGAAGGGACTGTTCCCCCCGGCCTCACACCTTCATACCTTGGGAAAACTATCCAGTGTGCTCCCCAAACTACTTTGGTCCTATTCCTCATATTAACTCTAAAGAAGAAATTGCAATCAATAAATTTACTCAACATATCAATGCAGCCTTATCATCTATCACCTCAAATACGCTGCTTCTAAGCCTAAAAGACTTCCAGAAGATATTATGAACTTAATCAGGGAAAAAAATAAGGCAAGAAAAAAGATACTTTAATACCAGGGCTCCCCAGGATAAAAAGTTACTCAACCGGTTGATTGTGCAGTGCGAGATACACTGAAGGCCCACAGAAACAAACTATAGGAAGATAAATCAGCTTCCATTTCACCCAGTGATCAAACCGTTTGGAAACTGTTAAGAAATATCAAAAATAAAAATAAAACTCTTCCTCCTCTCAAATAGGATTTAGGCAGAGTTCACTCAGATGCTGAAAAAGTTGAAACTATAGTCAAAAACTTAGAAAATCAGCGCAGTCCATCTTATGATAACCTGAACTTCAATCATATTTATAAAATCCACCGCCACGTCAGATACGTACTGAAACAGTGTGATATTGTACCAGCCAACTCACACCTACTTCTCCAGCCGAAATCTACGACATCATACAAAATTTAAAAAATAAAAAAGCTCCTGGACCTGACGGCATCCCAAATAAAGTTATTAAATTGCTACCCCGAAAAGGCAATTGCACATCTTACATCAATAATAAATGCTATGCTTAGATTAAAATACTTTCCCTATGCTTGAAAGTTGGCAGATGTGGTCCCTCTTTATAAGCCTGGTAAGGACCCACAGCTGCCACAAAGTTATCGCCCCATCAGTCTTATTTCCAGTTTGGGCACAATGAAGTTATAGTCCTTATAAGGACTGGCTTAAAGGGGCGAAGCAAGAATTCTTTTTATCTTCCCCGTTATCTGTAGAGGACAGTGTAGGGATAAGGTGTTATTGAGCTATTAAAGCTCTGATCATGGCAGGAGGGTTACAGAAATAGCCGAGCCTCAGTTAGAACTTCATTGGCTACAGCATTGCCATATGTAAAGGTAAAGCCGTCTCTAAAAATTCGGACGATCCCTAAGCCACTCAATCGTGGGCGAAAGACCGTCCATCTCAGCGTTGGCTCCACTCGGTGATGGCCTTCTACCCACACACCACCACCGAGAAGAACCGCTCATATTCCGAAGAAAAGCATTCACCGACAAAGCCCCTCACCGGAGAACACTTTCTCCGGAGACTCAAATTGCTCCCTTAAGGCAAAAATCTTAAGAGAGCGAACTCAAACTCTCGAATCTCTGCGTCCAAGGGGGTAACAGCAACAGCCGAACCTCAGTTGAACTTCATTGGTACAGCATCATCCATTACCCTCCAAGGGTATTAATTGCCCATGAATCTCCACAATGAAGTTATATATAAGGACTGGCTTAAAGGGGCGAAGAAAGAATGCTTTTCATATTCCCCGTTATCTGTAGAGGACAGTGTAGGGATAAGGTGTTATTGAGCTATTAAAGCTCTGATCATGGCAGAAGAGTAACAGCAATTGCGAGCCTCAGTTAGAACTTCATTGGCTACAACATTGCCATCCATTACCCTCCAAGAGTATTAATCACCGCATCTCACGGTCGATCAATCCTTAACTACCGAGATTCACAATGAAGTTAAATCCTTATAAGGACTGGCTTAAATGGGCGAAGCAAGAATGCTTTTCATCTTCCCCGTTTTATCTGTAGAGGACAGTGTAGGGATAAGGTGTTATTGAGCTATTAAAACTGATCATGGCAGGAGGGTAACAGCAATAGCCGAGCCTCAGTTAGAGCTTCATTGGCTACAGCATTGCTATCCGTTACCCTCCAAGGGTATTGAACTGGTTCGAGCCAAATCAACCCCTCCAACATATATAGTCCTTATAAGGACTGGCTTAAAGGGGCGAAGCAAAAATGCTTTTCATAATCCTCGTTATCTGTATATCTGTATAGGACAGTGTAGGGATAAGGTGTTATTGAACTATTAAGGCTCTGATCATAGCAGGAGGGTATCAGCAATAGCCGAGTCTCAGTGAGGACTTCATTGGCTACAGCATTGCCATCCATTACCCACCAAGGGTATTAATTAATCACCACATCTCATGGTTCTCATGGTCGATTCTCACCACTCCTCCCACACCCACCTCCAACTAAATTTGTAGTGGTTGGCCTTATAGTTTGACTTGTTTAACATTATAAGGTGTTCTTTCTTATTACTAAATTTTATAAGGTGTTCTTTCTTATTACTAAATTATTAAGGCAAAGCATTAGAATTTGATTTAATCAAAATAATACAACGAGAATATTATAGATCCATCTTTATTTTATAGCTAAAATATTAAAACTTTCTAAACTTTTTTTCTAAAAATTTACTGCTTCCTCAACTTTTTACAACTTTTCTTTCTAAAATCGTAAGAAATCTGGCTATGAAATATAGATGGATTCCTAATATACTCCATTGTGATTTTCATTTTTTTAAAATATATTTTTACATATAAACAATAAGATGCTAAACTTTGTCTATAAATTATCTTTGTATTTCTTAAACTTCAGTTACAAAAAAAAAAAAAAAAAAAACTCTCATTTATTTAAAACACACAACGCCATATTTAGAATGTTTTCCCCAACGATCCAACAACGTTTTGAACTTAGTAAAAGGTACAATTATTACTAAAATGACATTCGTTTGAAAAATCGCATCTAAGTTGTCATTGCTTATGTTGGAACCATAACATTACAGTGTCATATGGAGATCGCTGTGCAGTGAAAATATTGTCATTATACAACACTCCCTTATGTGTATTTATCACATGACTCGGTGGTACGCACAAACACACACGCACACTAGAGATCGATTAATTCACTTGCCCAAGGGAAAGTCGATGTAATAAGAGTCTGGAACAAGACAATCACTCTAAATACCCTACCAAGACTAGCTATAAACCAACACGGATGTCCATCACCTTAATGACACAGGTTACGTTCGATGAGAGACACCTCGTGTAGGATTATCTGTTCCCCATCTTTCCATTGACGATTACCGCATGTTTTGGGATAGGCATTGTCGCAAGGAAACCATTTATTGGGCGTTGTCTGGTCAGAATATCTTTTAAGTTGTTGTCTCACAAATCTTTCTTGTATGTGTGTGCATCAACATAGATCTTGCGATACATATTGATAACACTGACATTAGTGGGTCGAACCTTGTTTAATACTCTTTATTATAATTAAAAATAGATTTCTTGGACCTCACATAGGGACAGTTATTTACCGTAGTTACCCGTTTGTGACTTGCAATATATTATGAGTGTCACAGTCCCACGTGTGTCGTTAGAAACGAAATAGTATTTAAACATCTTTCTGAAATTTCGAGATAAGATGCTTAATGAATCTAGTTGAGATAAAATTTACTTTTACTCGTTTTACGGTAACTAAAATAATGTCTTAACTAGCATAGTACAAAGTCTTTATGACACCTGCAACGGTATTTCTCGTTGACATACTGTGGTTGCATTTTATGGCTGGTCACTGCCTAAGAATACGGCAATCATGCATCACTTCAATCACTAGATAGAAATCTATCCTCTTACTGTCTCTATCTACTGGATGATGCGTTTCTTGTTTCTCCGACCCCCATCGCGAAATAACATTCCATGAATTTTAGTTGGCCTTCAAGACACACATCAAGATTTGTATTGTTTATTACAGACTAACAAATTCCCTTTGGGGGGGGGGGGGGATTCAGGGTCTTTATCTGATGACGACAGGTATATTAAATCCTCGTGTAGTAGCTAATGGGTCTTGCTGTATACACTACATCGCCAAAATATCAGGAACCCACATGTACAAAGCTGAAATGCGAATCTATTAGGTCATTTAACTGTACCGTGCAAATCACACACATACACTACAACTTGGGAATTAGATCATAAAATCAATATTATATTCCCGGTACTATACACGATCCCCCCCCCCCCCCCCACCCACTCCCATAGCGAACCAAACAGACTGTTATGAAGACTGTCCCTTTGTGTACATGCAGGCATGCTAAACTCGTGAGTCACACACACCCTAACCTCACTCATGGCATGGCTGTTCGGTATGCACAGCCGCCCCAAGTGAAGACAACCAAACAGGTAATCAGCCAAGGACGGGCGGGAAAAAAACGAGCTACCCACGTGGAGGGGCGGCACAAGGCGGGCCTGAGGGCGCACAGGGTCAGCCTCAGGCACGCGGCTACAGTCACCCCTCCCTGACTGCAGTTAAGGTTGATCACAGCCACCGCCACTGTGGGAAGCAAACGGAAAGAAACTAGAGCAACTCCTTTGGGGCCATGAAGATGACAGACGTTGATACACGACGACACTGGAAACTCCGTGTTGCTCTCTGCTGGGGACGACTTCGGAACCCACGCATGACAGATACCGTAAGATCGTTACCTGCCGCTTTAGCAATGGAAAAAGTCGCAACAGAAAGAACACAAACCGGCAATATAAATTTTAATGCCGTTTCTTGATGAATGGGAAATGGCCATTTTTTCCCCTTTAAATTATGTTTTTTAATAGCCAGAGAGAGAGAGAGAGAGAGAGAGAGAAACTAAAAAATGAAAGAGAAAGAAAGACGAAAATGGAAAGGAAAAACAGAGAGAGAGAAAAGCAGAAAGATGCTGGGGAACAAGACAGAAGGAGAAAGACTTAAAACAAAATGGAGAAAGAAAAGATCGAGAGAGAAACCGAGAAGTAAGAAATAAAAGAAAAAGAATGAGAACGAACAAGTGCGAGAGAGAGAGAGAGAGAGAGAGAGAGAGAGAGAGAGAGAAGGAACAAATAAGAAGAGAGGGCAGGACCCGAGTATCTGGATGTGATCAAAACGTAAGAATCAGCAGAGGAGCAAGTCAACGCGCTATGATTCAAAATGAAGGAAATTTTGCTTATTTGAAAATTTCATTAATTGAGTGATGTATTCTCTTCCTGATGCAGAGTCCCAGTAATTCTGTCGGTTTTGATGAAGCTTTTTGACTGGAAAGACCGGGAATTAGAATCTCGTCTGGGACTCGGGAAAAAAAAAATTACTAGATTTTTTTTTTTTTTTGAAGGTATATTAGTCGGTCTCATGTGAATACCACCTTACTGTTTCCCTTCTGAAAAATGTTTTTTTTGTCCCGCAATCAGGCAACCCGAAGAGAAAAACACACAAAATTTACATACAAGAATATATATTTAGGCATATATTAAAATTATGATTACGAAAGCCATTCTGAGCAGATCGCAGGCGTTAAGGGTCTGTGACTATCCCAGATTATCGTCATAATTTTTGTTCTTTCTGTGATAATAATAGTTATGGTGACAGAGCCTCCGTAGCTCAGTCGGTATAAAGGAAGATGTCTTGGTCAGAAAGGCCTGGGTTCGATTCCCGTCAGTGACGTCAGGAACCTTTATCTGGTCTCTTTCGACGAACGGTGAGTTAGCCCGTCTCATACGGAGGTAGTGGGGAGTTTCCACTCGGAAACTCGAGTTTCACGTCCCTCAGAACAGGCAAACCAGCCCCGTGAACACATCTACAGACAAAGTACACTCCTGGAATAAGAATTAACCGACCTAGTGCGTAAATCAGGAAGAATCTGTTGACAAAAGCGAAAAGTACGACATCACTCGGTTGTTTACAGCAAAGAAACCGTGAAAATTGAAAGAAGTTATTGACATTGAGAAAAAGCACTTATTTTCTTATTCTGTTTCTTTTTTTTAAAGAGCCTTGTGCGCCAAAAGAACAGTGTATATAAATAAACTAACAAGCGCTTCTTTGCTGTTAAAAAGAGAAAAAATAATAATTTAGAGGACATTGTATGAGATTCACATAGTAACGTCCATTTTGTTTTCTTTTGATAAATTCTTTATTTATATGGTATTCAATAACCAAAATGTAATTTATTTTCCATTCCACAAACTGTCATATTCTTATTAATCCTCAACTGGAAGTTCCTTCTTCGGTGTGTCATATTTGCCACAAGAACCTTAAATGTAGAATATCATTCTGCAGTTGCTTCGCTAATAGATTTATGGTAATATTTGAATTAGCAGCAATTATTACAAGAACTGAATTCCAGAGAAACTAGTAATGACTGGCCCATTGTTCTTCAAAGTAACAAAGTGTTATTATGTTATAGCGTGCCACTATCAACGCCGATGATTTGAGTCTGGCAACAGTTATTCTGTATACAGAAATGGTTGTTAAGGTATATACTTAAACCTTTAGTCACACATGTTCTAGTGACGTCTTATGAATGTTATATCTCTCTGTAAGATATTTTAAATTCTTGTTGTCAGTGGATGGCATCTGAAAATAAATAAATATTAATAAATTTTGTGTTACGCACGTACATTATTAACTACACAGACAAAAAAAAAAAAAAGAGAGAATTCGGTAGTTCCTTGTTTCCATGTGTCAAAGCCATCTTGACCAAATATGGTCAACAGGTTGTGGGAATGATTTGTGACGCCATTTTCACTGTGCCATGAAGAACAATGTACAAGTCAACGAAGGGTTTTTCCAAGAATGATTTTCAGTGTCCACACCCACTTACAGACGCCTCTTACGTAATTTCTGTCTGAATGTTTTTTTTTTTTTTGCAAAGCTGTCATCTTAGTTCGAAGGATGCTCTTGTTTTCTATTGTGTTGCATCGAATTGTGTGGGAAGATTAGATGGAGCAGCGAGACATTAACAAGAAAGATGGTGTCTCTCTCTCTCTCTCTCTCTCTCTCTCGATGAAGGCTTTATTGTTCAAATGAGAATTCGTACGTGGGTGGTTAATCCAATTTCAATAAATCCGCATTAAATTTATTTTGAATAGTTTTTCCTTTTCCATCTGCACTTCTAATTTTACTCAAACTGTTTTTAACGATTTTAGTGACCATTTTAAGTTCAAGCACAGGTGGAAAGGTACCGGAAGTTATGTAGGGAAGGTCAGGGTCATTCATAACCGTGCATAATTAATGATTCGTTTGAATAGAATCTTTGAAAGGATGCAAATGTAACCCTACGACGGCGACACCTTTTGTCATTAATTAGGAAAGCATAACTCTGACCTGCATCCTGTCTTAATCCCACCCATCTTTTGGAGGACATCTACGGGCGTCGGAAACAGTGTTAAGAAGTGTCAATTTTCACGAGCTAGTAGCTTTTATTCCATCGGATATCCAATCGGGAGGATTCCAAAAATGGGACGAGTTTCTAGGTAAATGTCTTTTCTGCTCTGTGATTACAAAAGAAAGAAAGATTGAATGAATACACCGAAAAGAAAGAAGGGGGGAAGAAGAAGTAGGAGGAGGTACGTGCGGCATTCACCTAATGTGATGGTAATTAGGGGCACCTGTTTAGTGCATTGCCCTAACTTTTGTGAGATGCCAGCCGCGCCCTCTGTCGTCAACGGTTTTTTTTTTTTTGAAGTACAGATGTAATAATTTCGATCGAAATTTCCAATGTGTGAATCTAGACGTTTCGAGTGTAGTAGGTTGACCTTTATCAGAATAAAATCAAGTGATAAAAAAGTATGTCGAGAATTCAATGTTTCGAATAAAATCTCGTTTATTTTACATTGAATCCTGCCAGCTGTGTACTTTCTTTGAAAAGTGTATACATTTATTTCAAAAGCATTTATTCTCTGACAATCTTTAACAACGATCGATCATGGCTTAGGAATGATAATGCGTAAATAGAAATAACGTGTGAACGCACAACAGATGTACGAAACAGATAAAAATATCGCGTGACTTCGCTCCAACTAAGCTCAGCAGCTCGAATGAAAAACGATTCTCCGTCACGTTACACTCGGACTCACTTTAATGGCAATCCCCTTTAATACTCCGTATAATTTGATCTCAGTCATAAATTATAAACAGTCATTTTTCGGAAGATTTTGGTATCATGTTAGTTCTCGCCACCTACGTGACTCTATTCATCATTATAACAAGACAACACGTGACCAAGTCATCCCCCCACTCCATCCCCAATAGTTATACCAACGATATGCAATGAGTAGCCATTGGGTTGCCGAACATTCATAGGCATCGACTCCATGAGGTCCGCTAACACTCAAATATTCTACTACCCCAGGCGAACATGATGGAATTTTTGAAGTTAAAGCAAATTTCTTTGGCGATGAATCCCCATGAGCATATCGTTCTACCACATCCCATCAATGTTCAATGGTATTACGATCTAGTACTGACGGGTGTTACAAGCAAAGTCGTCATTACGTTCCTATCATACCCGGATGATAGGAACGTAGTTGCTCTGAAACTTAGCGCGTTATATTGTTGGAAGCGTCCAGCACATGCAGAGTAAATGTTAACATGAGTGGTTATAGATGTCAGTAACTGGGTTCACATTAGCACCGTTTAGCTTTTATTCAACTGATATGAGGGACTAGAATATCACGAATACATTCCTCAGATATCACCATTTCAGATCTACCACCTTGTAGTTTTGCAATCGACCATGTTGGATTCTTGTGCCTCCATTCGAATGAAATAAGAATCGGGATTGATTAGCTCATGCAACTTTTTCTAGTTCTCTGGCGTCTACTGATAATCCCTCGTAATTGGAAGCTGCTCGTTTTTATTGAGCAAGAGACAAACTAGAGACAAACCCTCAATGGTTTGTCTCTAGTTAAACACAACAGCAACAACAACAAAAAGTTGTGATCAGTAATTTTCTGCCAAATGTCCAACGTTGACTATCCATTTTGACAACTGAGTGAGTTGTCCAAATGGATAGAAAGCCGAAATATGAAAACCACTACTGACTTCATATACGTCAGGAATCAAGCAACTGTCAATTGCCCATGTAAAGATTATTTTACTATGGCTCACATACTGCCGTGTTTCGTTTTAAACCACTGACTAATAGGGAGGCAGCCGAAATAAAATAAAACGGATATAGAGTAAGAAAAAAGTATAGAAAGGCAGAGAGACTTTCTTTAATAACATCTGCTAGCAAGAAAGGTCACAAATGCCTTGCTCTTGTACGTGATGCGTCTATGCTGTCACTCTTCTTGTTGTGTGTCCTTCAACGCGCACACTCAGGGTGACAATCGTTTTGCCATTTACATAGTCGACGTGTAGATTACGGACAGATAAGAGAACACGCAAATGGGGCATTAACGGGGATCATCGTTAGCCCCGGGTGGAGGGGAGGGGGAGATGTAATGGGACAGCCAGTCAACACTTACCGAAAACGGAACGAACGCAAATCGGGTTTCATTCAGACATCTCCCTTTCGGAGAGTTCATTTTGCCTTCAAAATTGTTCCATCGGAGTTCCATTGGGTCGTTGGCCGTCTTGATCAGTGTGCATACGAGCATATTTGTATTCAAATGTTACACGGTGGAAGACCGAATCGCCAATGAATTTTCATTCCTAGTGTGTAAGAAATAGGTCTTGTGCCTTGAGGGATTATCCTGTCCTAGTACTTCTCTTAATCAGGTCAAAGTCGGAGGGCCACATTAACACCAAATGTGGAAAGCAATTGTCCTATTTACAAGCGCTATAGTTTATTTTTGGTCAAAATTCGTAAGAAATATTTGACTTTCGGCACTAAGTTGGGCTTCATCCATCGCGTTTTAACTCATATGTACAGTTCGTACTGTGGAAGATTATTATTCTATCGCTGCTGTCGTACTTTTCCTCCACTTTATTTTGTCTTTTTCTTTCATTCCATTTTTCAGTTTTTTTTTTCTTTTTACAATTCCCTCTGTCTCACTTCTTAAATTATAGAGAAGACAGACATAAGAAATATAGTACAATATATCAAGGTCAGACTTGGATGTGTATGTCTGTCAAGTCTCGTTATTTCATTATCGATGTCACACCGTCTAGATCCTGTCCGGATTCTTATCTGTCTGCTTTTCTACTGCATTTCTCTGCATATCTACTTATAAATATATATCCGACTCTGTATATTCATCTATTCGTTTTTCTCTGTCTGCCTGTCTGGTTACGCTGTCTATCTATCTATCGGTCACTGATTGTTTTGAAATACTGATTAATTCCCTGCTAGGCCTTAAGAAGAATTTGTATTCGGCACATCTCTCTCTCTCTCTCTCTCTCTCTCTTCCCCCTTTTCCCAAAATCGTGGCTTGAAAGTCGAATTGATTAACTTATTGTTATGTTCCTTCACCACCTTTCTTATTTTGTTACTGTGATGCCCGGGTTGCCTGGAATAATCCAACGAATGGAGAATGTGTGTAATATAAGAGCCTGCTCTAACTTTGAAGATAAATATTGATGATGATAGATGGGAAAATGTCATGGAAAGACACGTATAGAAGCAGCGGTAGGAGGCAAACACTCTCAGTTCTGTCCCCGGGCTTTTGTCGTGTGTCCAAACAATTTTCTTGTGTAGTTAGAATGTGTTTCATTGGGATTTTTAAAAACGAGACATCCAACCGAGTGAAGAATGCAGGCGTTTTATCAGTGTCGCAATAATTTGCATGAAAAGAAAGAAAGAAAGAAGAAGATAATGATTACAACGTTACCAACCAAGAGACAACAACGTTAAAGAAAAGAAAGGGATGTCACCATACTGCTGCACGATTCTTTATCTCTAGATTGAAGGTGTAATTGAAATACAATTCAGTACAGTATTTAGTACTGATCACAATGAAAAATGACTTTGTTATTGCACATACCTATCATCGCTCATGGGACTACATAGGAACCCTTACGCATTCTTAACTTTAAAACATGCAAAGAAAAAAAAAAAAAAAACTTCCTCAGCCATCGAAATCCTGTTGAACTGTGATTATCAATTCTTTGAAACTCGAAGCTGATACATCTGATTACAGCCAAATTTACATAAGGCTTTAGGCTATGCGTATTTTTTTTTATTCTTCTTAACACCAGATGGCGTTCCTGCATCTGGATTCGTAGACACATTACATAAAAAAAGAAGATGTTAGAGAGAGACTTATCATTGGAATACACCAATGCGACGTCATCACTTTATCTTGGATAACCAAAAACAAAACCAAAACTGGAAGTTGCGTCATCTCTCAACTACCGATTAGCTTTCATCAATTATTGCTGCGGACGCCACTAATCGATTCCGTAGATAAGTGTGGGATGAAACCAGAGATGTGGCTATGATGCTGACAGCCACGATTGATTAACGTTCGTTGGTCATATAAGAGAATTTTCAAAACCGGTCTAATTACAGAAGAAGTGATAAATGTCATTGCAAAAGCTTAGTAAAGAGAACAGAGAAAGGGGGGGGGGATTTATTCTTTAATAATAATACCTAACAAGCCAAAAAGAGAAGTTAATAATAATAATGATAATAAAATTACATCAATTCGTCCTGTTAATAAATTGACAAATTTCCCCTTCGTTTTAATTGAATACGTTTGTTTTTACTTGTCACCTTGGGTGCTAATAATGATTCGCTTTCTCAATTCCAAATTAAACGATGTGATCAACCTATCGGTGGTCACTTAAGTAATGAATTTAGTTATTCGCAGAACGGTTTTTAGTATGAACTGGTTAAAACTTTGACATACAAAGACGAGTGGAGATGTCACTCGCTGAAGATGCGTTAAGACAACACTAGACACGACTCCAAAGTACCACAAAGGTTAGCTGGACGGACTTAGCACATCCAGCACGATTCCGCCTTCTTTTTGACATCCAATATCGAGGTCGTTGGAGTGGTTAAAGCGACAATTAAGAACTCCGAATCTCCATCAAGTCGTGTACAGGAGTTGTCTTCTCTTTGCTTGGCATTTCGCAGCGGCCGACAACACACGGTGGGGGAGAGAAGAAGGGGGGGATTAAAAGACTGAACGATCCGGCCAATCAGGATGCCGGTGCTCACAATGCAAACGGCTACCTTCGATGCTGAAGCTCGGCTTTGGCCCTAGGGGTGGAGATACTACGGTAGCTCAACGTGCATGGGAAAAAAGAGAGCGAGCCTTGGCCGATCTGCTCGAGAGGGAGGGAACACCTTTTTTCTCGTAGCGTCACCGACGCTGCTGCTGCTGCCTGTGTCTGTCTTCTTCCATGGCTGATCCGTTACTGAGTACCGCTCGCGCGGACTTGCTGTAGACACACCTGCTTTGCCGATATCTCGACGCTACAAGAACATCGGAAACGGGCAGAGAGAGAGAGAAAAAAAAAGGTGGCGCGAGACAAATACCACGCGGAAGCAGCGGCAGCATCAGGCGGACGGAATCCTTGTGTTTTGCCGGTGTTTTTCGAGAAGCTAAAGGATGCGTGTAATGTGAAGATGCACGAGGGTTGGATGGTTCCAAGGGGAGTTCTGCTATCTGTGTTGTTCTTCTGGCTGTTGCACTCCACTGCCAATATCAGGTGAGTTGATTGCGGTGTCAGACATTTCATATTATATGTGATCTTTGGGAAGGGTTTTATACATCGTTTTGAATACTTCCTCCCCCCCCTTTTTTTTAAAGATAATTTCCTATTCAGGAGAACCAACAAGAAGTATTCATTCAGCAAAGTTCCGATCCTTTCAATCAGACAGAATGTTTTTGTGTATAACCTTTAGTTTGTTCTTACTTTTGTGTGGTCGAGGCGAATACTGATCATATAGGTACACTTTATTTTGAAATATTTTATATTAATTGCCAACTTATCGAAACAATTAAATAACATACAATATAAATTTTTTAATATTGCGCGCATTTTAACCGCAGTTTTTAATTAAAAACTATTAAACGAAGACAATGTCATATTGAAAACTGAAGACCCATAATCATCAAATAAAAGCTCAAAAAATCTCTATTTAATTTGATTTAGAATTCTAATTTAACTTTAAATATATTTTTAGAACATTTCATCGGTCTTAAGTGTGATAATTTCTGAAGCCCGTTTTAAACAGGATTTTTCTGCTAGTCAATAACATTTAGCGAATAATGTCGTTTTGTTCCTATGTCATGGAAACAATTGATTCGTATTTCTAGAATATTTTTCTGCTTATTGTAAAACAAGACATTCGGAGTGCATTAACATTTAATTATGTCTTAAATGGAAAAAAAGGCGATCGCCTATTGCGAAAATGGAATCATTTATCGCCTATTTCGTCCTTGATCACGTCATTTACTTTTACGATTCCATATATAACTTTTTTACTTTACTTTTACACTGGCTATACATTTCATTTTGAATATTGGAAGCATGATGTCACATTTCTGTCAACGGTAAACAAACCATTTTATTATAAAGTGAATAATATGTTGATAAGGAAGCTAAATATAATATATCGATACTATATACTGTCTTGTGGGAAACGAAATTATTCTGAAATTGTCCGCTTATTTTGGGATATCTCCATACTATGGAGTTTGGATCTCAAGGAATTATACATTCTATACAATGTTTTTAGTATGGATCGTTTAAAACCTTTAAGGGAAA
Organism: Typopeltis vanoorti; assembly: GCF_054136105.1. Lineage (NCBI taxonomy): Eukaryota > Metazoa > Arthropoda > Arachnida > Uropygi > Thelyphonidae > Typopeltis > Typopeltis vanoorti. Next base: position 85,304,635 of record NC_143551.1, on the reverse strand, counting down.
AAAAAAATATCACTTGCTCAAGACACGAAGACATGACTCGATATTTTTTGAATGTGATCTTCCGTATTTTATTTTAAATGAATAAAGAAGAGAGAAAATCTTGGTTTAGAAACTGCAGACAATATGACCAACAGAATCTAACGAACTGTTAGTAAATGTATCTCGAAATTGCATCTGTTGCCAAAATATCTATCTCTATCTATGTTTATGAGCGAAAATTATCTAACGCCACATTATTACGATCCTTATCCTTATAAGGACTGACTTAAAGGGGCGAAGCAAGAATGCTTTTCATCTTCCCCGTTATCTGTAGAGGACAGTGTAGGGATAAGGTGTTATTGAGCTATGAAAGCTCTGATCATGGCAGGAGGGTAACAGCAACAGCCGAACCTCAGTTAAAACTTCATTGGTACAGCATTGCCATCCATTACCCTCCAAGGGTATTGGAGTGAATGAATCAATCACCGCATCTCACGGTCGATTCGATTCACCCCATCCATACTCATTTCTACATTGAAATCCCCCATTACGATCCATATAATGATCAGTAACTTTATTTAGGATTTGTATAAAATTAAAAACGGTGTAAATAATTCCTTCTATATAATTATCTTGTTAATGTGATTTTAAAGAGAAATATCTTCTAGAAATAATATCTTTTTAGAGTGCAGTATATTTTTATTTATTAGATTTTATTTATTAGCATTTATTAGATTTACAGACTGATAGACAACACCGTTTGAATTTATTTAACCTCGTCAGAGATTAGTAAACTTTCAGAATACTTGAAATAGTTTGGGTTTCTACATGGATATCGAATTTTTTTTTTTTTTGAATTTTCTTTCTTTTCTTTTCTTTTTACTTGTATATGTTTCTTTGCTCATCCTGTTCATAACTTTTGTTTCAAATCCTTCAAAAGCGTTTGGCTTATTCCTTTGCCTGTCTATATATCTATAATATAGACGTTCTAGTTGAATGAATTTACGTAACATTTAGAATATTTATAACTATGATATAAAACTCATAGATTTGATATAATTTCAAATCATTTTTAAGTCTCTCCAAATCATTTTCATACTTCTTTTTAATCTCTGCAATATCCATTTATCTCCTCAAGATTTCTTTTACTTTTTTTTTTTTAAATTAAATATTTCATTATTGGAACTGTAAAAATATTGTTGTGAAATGTCCAATACTTGGAAACAGCAAGCCCAAGTACACAGAGTGCTGCATATCTCATCCATTTCGTTATCCCTAGCACCTCATTAATGTTATCGGTAATTAAAGATACCGTTTGGTTAACAAGACCAGGTTCAACTCCCATTTCAGTACGAGAAAATTCTTTATAGGATAATTTTTAACTAAAAGTGAGTTAGCTGGTCTCATGTGGAGATGACAGAAGTTTTTCGTTTTTCCTTTCCACAATACAATCAAACTGACTAGAGAACACACGCAGTTTATAGACAGAATACATTTGCCAACATAGCCTTCATCTACACCACCTCTGCCAGAATCTAAATAAACACCCAATCTTTTACCTATATGAAAAACAGCAGAGGTAAAATCTCTGAAAAAAAACTAAAAATCGCCAATAAACAACTGTAATTACCTTACAGTATCTTTTATTTTACTTTTTTTTTTCATTATGGGGATGGATTCGTTAAAACTCATGGTAAGGGTGAAAATGGCACTCGGGGTTACCATAATCACCTGTGTGGGGAGGGGGGGGGGGGAACTAAATCTAGGTATGCAACTGACGTCATCCCAAAGACTTCATAGGAGAAAATTGATCGCATGTTGTTACCGCATCCCATCACGATTCCGATGACCTCTCCATTCACCTATGAGTTTGGCGGGTAATTGCCGACACTAGCAGTGCAGGAGGGTGTAGGCAAATGGGAACTAAACAACAGTTATTACCAGTGTACCGGATGACCGAGTAGACGGCGACCATTGCCGACACCGAGAGAAAGCTACTCGGTGGGGAGGTGCTTTGCCATCGGACTGCTCCGTTACACTCGACCCGAAAAGCAACCCTGGGGAAGGTTAAGAGAAAGATACATCTGTTGACACGAGATAAGAATCGCACGGACCCAACCGAAGATTCATGATCACCTTCACCCGAAGCGGGAAAGAACTCTACGCACGTGGCGACTGCTAACCCCATCCGTTGTCAGCGTTCGTCTTAAACGTATAATTTACCTGCGTCACATCTACGGGACCGAGAAACGGACGCCCTGATATCTTAAAGAAGACGACGAAGAACCGCAGACGAGAGAGAGAAGAGTTCCGTACTACTGCGAATAATACACGAAGGGTGTCGTTAGTGAGGACAAACAGTCACTTTTTCCATTGCTTAAAATAATATTAAAACAAATATACAAATAGCTAAGTTTATGTCCAACAAATAAATATATATATATATATATATATATATTAGGCTTAAAGCATGAAGATTATTTCAAATCAGTACATGAATTTTTTTTTTCTGTACTAATTTTTATCGCTTCGTCAGTTTTCAAAGATATATAAACGCCTAACCTAATCAAAGCACAGATAACTTATAGGAGAGGTAATTTAATGCATAGACGAAGATGGAGAGAAGAACTATAAGCTTTGTCTCCGAACAATCACTAGATTAAGTTGTTTAAAGATGCTTTTTAAATTTTTTTAAAGATAATTCTTTGGTGCTAATTTCATATATGATAAGGATTGTTTGTTTGTTTGCTTATTTTCTGTTTCGTTGGATCTATTACCATTAAAACTGTATATGTGCACTCCATTGGGATGATTGTGGGCAATATTTTTGGATCTCAAATTTGGATTAAGTTTACCCTTAGTAGTTTCGGGTAAGTGTTACGAGAACAATTGACAGTAGAGACACTCATATTTTTTTCTTCTGTCTTTGTCAGTTTGTACACAATAACACCAGTTAGAATTAGAAACATGAAATGGCAGCAATTGTCTACCGTACAATAAATTTTACCGAATTAATTAAAGAAAGTGAGCTGAAAAAAAATCCCCTATATTGGCAATATCTATTATTCTCTACAAAATTTTATTTTATAAAAAAACTGCTTATTTTTTTTCTATAAATTTTCAAATTTATAGAAAAAAAATACTTTGAATGTACCTTAACGTCTGCAGAGTTAGTATATTAGTTTTCAGTGTGTTGATATGTTAACTGGAATTTGAGAAATGAAGCCAGAAAATGAAAAACCGAATTATATAATAAAGGGATATTATGAATCCATCATTATTTCAAAGCCAAATATTTTTAAGAGAACACAATGTTCGCCATTGCAGTTGGTTTGCACCATTAAAAAGACACGTATTTAAAAGACAAAGGAGTCCATATGTTCACTTTTATTAGTGAAAATGATTAATATTTTACTTGCTTGATAGCTTTTTCGAAAAAGAGAAAAACTCCTCGATATCTTAGCAATCCTACGTCAGAATTTGTATTCTGTATAAGCGGACTCTCGGTCAGTGCATGAATCTACAAGAACCATCAGAGTTCAAAATTGCATTTTTATGTTTTTAAAAGACTAATTGAGTAAAACTGACACATTTAGTAACAGAGACTAATTAAGTTTGCTATGCTTTTTCTATATAAATTATATTTAATAAACTTAATGTAGGAAATGCCTTTTCCTTGGCTAATTATTTTTATCTTTCATTCTTTCTGCACTCAAACAATAGTCAGACTTGAAAATTATCTGAGTTGATAAGACTGAACTTATTATAGTTCTAATCATGTAAAAATGTTTTAATTTGGTGCGTCTAAAAGTTTACGCCATGAAAGAGGAAAGAATATCAAACTTGTCAATAAAGAGTGCGCGCAACCGCCAACTACTTTGAATTCCATGGCATTTATATATAGTTCCTCTCTAATATTTATATAAGCAACAGTTCTTTTCGATCTGTTCCGTATATCGCATATTGGTTCGATACGTGACTAATAGATATCATTCTAGAAATGGATAAAGGATCCCTAGATGTTGTTAAGCAGAGTGGTTTTTCTCGGAAGAAAGACAATCGAGTTTTTAATCCGAAGATTCAAAAAATGGACCGGAAAACTCATATATATGATTCACACAATATTACTAAGGATGTCAAGAGATGGTTGTAACTATCTGACGTATTCTTGTGTCAGTTTCTTTTCTGCATGTCCACACACACACACACACACACACACACTGGAAATAACTGACCAAAACAACAATTCAAAAGCCGGCTAGAATTTTAGTTGCATTGCAAATTTAAGTTTGTAAACCAAACATCGTTTTTTTATTCAGCCAAAGTTCTATTAAAATGTCACGCAATAGCTTTCCCCCATTGGTATGCTTTATAGATGGCAGTTCTGTCCAACTTCAGCCAGACATCAAGTCATAAAATACAGGTAGAACGTTATATTCGCACAGTGAAGAAGATCGATGATCGAAAACTTAGCAAACCTAATACTGTCGGTTGTCTCTTCAATTATCTCTTGGTGTGCATGTCCTCCCCCCCCCCTCCTCCCGACGTATTTGTTTCTAGTTGATATTCCAGCGGTGTGCCTTTTTCTTGTGTCGTACAGGCGGTAACATGTTCTGGAAAGCAATGTTTGGCATGGTCACTCGAAATGACAATGCACGAAGTACTGTTTGTCCAAACATATTTTATCAGGAGTGTTGTAAGAGGGCGTGTCGGCTGTTTTTCAAGATCATCCGTGTCTTAAAGTTACCACCCACTAAGGTTGCAGCGACTAGTAATTTACTTTAAGATTACATCGCCTTTAACAATTGTCTAAGAGGTGTCGTCTGAACAATGAGTGAGTTTCGAAACTAAGAAAGACGCAAGCTAATAACAGAGCTTTCTTGTGTCAGAAACATCTTAAACTTTTGCTTACACACACTCTTAAGTTGGTATCATGACAAGATGTCATTTATTACCTTGTTATCTGCGTTGCTCATTACACGAAATGGAGATTTATTATGCTAATGCTTAACACCTGCTCTACTAGCTTTTCCAGAGAAGGAGTGTACGTAATCTTAGTAAATAAAACGACAAAGCAGCCCAAGAATATTGAAAAGTTGGAAGGAGGAATGTTTCTCTTTTTTTTTTTAGAGGTATTCCTTAAAACTGACACCAAAGAGAAATATTATAAAAGAGAAATAAAGAGCGATGCCATCTGAATTCATTATTATCAACTCAAAGTGATGCGATGTTCAAGAGAAACAAATATGCAAATGATGAGACAATCCTATAAACAAGGTTTTGTAATTGTATTCTTGTATAATGACACTTATTCGCTATTATAAGTAAAATCTTAGACTTTTTTTTTATGTACCCGTAGGTTAAGCAGTTCTGTGGGAAGTTTTTGGCATTGTGGCCACATTATAATATAAATAAGGAGTTTAGTAAAAAAATAAGCAATTAAAACCCAAGTTTCGCATGTCATCAGACTTTCATCATCAGGGGTAGTTTTACATGAAAGTTTTACACAACAAAAGCCTATTAACGATCGATTATACATATTAGATGTTTTTGATAACTGTTAAATATAATTGATAAATCAGAAAAGCTGAATCAATCTGCCTTAAATATTCATACATTGAACCAAAAAAAATATAAATAAATAAATAAATAAATAAATAAAGCGATAAGCGTACGATGGAAATCTAAATAAAATGGTATGAGATCCTTAGTTCAGTTGATATAAACGAGTCATTTGGTTGGATCGAGTTCAAATCCCTTCCATGACAAGAGAAAACCTTTATCAGGTGTTTTCAATCAAATGGTGAGTAGAGTCTTCTCATACTGAGCTTGAGGGTTTCTTCTCCTGGAAATTTAGGTTTTTCGTTTCCCAGAACAGTCGAACCAGTCCCGTGAACACACTGATCTATAGATAAATGTTTACCCTCAGGGAATGCTACCGAGGAGGAGCATGACATGCCGACGGCAATCATTTGCAGTAACTCTACCGTGGTAAGGGACGAACGAACAAATTATTAACTAGCTGCTGGTTTTTTTATTTCGTTTTATTTCCGAAATAACAATTAAATATGATAATTATTAATGGCACCCATTAATAGTTTCCTAGAATGTTTTTGGTAAATTGTTGTCATCATAAAAAGTTTAGATGGACATCGGATGAATTATTTCTAAATTTCGATAGGCTGATGAAAATAATGAACTTATAAAGATCGCTTAGGAAAGTTGCTGTGGGGAAAATGACTCGGGCAACAGTCGAAAAAAAATATAAAACAATTATTAGACGAGTACAGTGGCAGAAATGGTTTCAAAAAGTAGAGATTAGTCATAAAATTCAAATGTGTAAAATTACAAACACGGACTCATTTTCCCATGGATTTTTTTTTTAATGCTATAGAATTTGAAAATCTTTTTCTCTCAGAAACTAGTGAATGATACATATAAAGCAGCAAAAAATACATAAATGATATTAGAAATTATCAATACTCAGAAGCAGTGTCATGCCTTAACCACGTGATATACCATTGAGCGAAAGAATATTACTTCATCTCATTAATGAGCGATGTTATTGAATCAGAATCACCTGCTTTGATCTGTTATGACTGGAAGTGAGGCTTGTATACTTTAGCTCGTAATAAGTTTCGTTTATAATTTTTAGTCGAAGATCAAAAACATTTTTGGCAGTTAAGACTGTTTCATTAAGAGTAAAGACTGTTTCATTGCTATTTAGGATTTGTCTTTATGTTGCATTGTTTAGGATGAAAGAGAATATTAATGATAGGATAAATTTTCCTCAGGATCAGTAATAGGATAAATTGTCATCAGGATCAGTAATAGGATAAATTGTCCTCAGGATCAGTAATAGGATAAATTGTCCTCAGGATAAGTAATAGGATAAATTGTTCTAAACACCATATAAATAATAGGATAAATTATCTTAAAGAGAATAGAAATGATGGATGAATTGTCCTAAAGAGAATATAAATAATAGGATAAATTATCCTTAGTTACTTTATTTCTAATAAAGTAACTAAGTTTACATTTACGAATCGAACTGTAATTTCTTCGACTAAACTCTTATACAATGTGATAGTTCAGTCCGCAGAATAAGAAGATTGGTTTGTTAAAAAAAATCGTTTTAAGGTACAAAGGATGCTCTGAAGCATGGCATGAACAAGTTGTTCTGCCCTGAAGGAGTGAATGTGAAGGTCGGAAAGAAAGGAAAAAAAACTTTCGGAAACAGAAATCCAGTTTTTATTCAGACACCGATCTATTTATCAATATTATTTGCAAAAACTGGGATATATGAACTTTATTAATTTAGTTTTTTCCATGTTAGTTTCTTATGTACATGTACCACATAAGTGAAATTCTTTTAACTGTAATCATTTTTTTTTGGGGGGGGGGGACAAATTCAAGATATTATTAAGAGAATCATTCTCCTCGATAGACTAACTAAAATCTTCAATGCTCGTAATTCTTTCTCTCTCTCTTGGAACTAATAAAAGCATCAATGTGAGTTTCCCCCTGTCTTCCCGTTCCCCACAAGAGGGCGTAGTGATCTCCTTAAAATAGCCATCTCAAGTTCAAATCTAAGCGACAAAGAAAAAGACCCACAAGTCTTTTTTTAAGGCTGTCTTTTAGTCGGACGGGCGCGGATTCAGAACAATTCTTCTCCGCTGCGTCTCCTGACACCAATTACACCCCCTGGTGGTGACAAGTGTAGCTAATCAGGCGGAGACACCGTGACTAGACGTTCTTTACCGAGAACACAAAACACGTGAATTGGATGAAGAAGGAAGAAAAAGCCTTCTCTAATCCGGCTGCATGCGTGTATTGTTTCCTGGTCACAGTTCTTTATATCCCCCCCCCAGTAATCGGCCTACACTCAAAAGAAGAAAAAGAAAAAATCATTGTCTTTATCCCCCTCCCATGTTTCCCTTCAAGCCTTGGCAGATTCTTTCTACAAAGGGTTGAAGGAGATTGAGTGTGAGGATCAGGTTATCTTAACTTTTTTTTTTCTTCGCTTTGCTTTATTTGGGTTCTTCTACTCTTTTAATGCTCATGTTTTCTTTAGCACTTTTCTTTATCTTCCTGCTTTTATATTTCCCTATGTCATTGGTATTTATAACTTCAGAGTTTTTCAATTTCATTTTTTAGTCCTTAGGCAGATTTTTCGTTAAATTTTTGTTCCGTTTTCATTTTTACTTTTATTATTGCTTTTGCGTGCGTTGGATGTCTCCTTGCTTCTCATTTTAAGCACATTTATTTGACTGAAAACAGAATATTTTATATATATATATATATATATATATATATATATATATATATATATATATATTTAGGCAACTCTCCGATTGTAGAAAAATAATCAGTAGAAAAGAAAGATCACAATGATAGAATGAAACAGTACGTTAAATGCATACAACAGTGATGTACTTTAGCGTGAAGTTGCAAGAGAGAGAGAGAGAGAGATTGGTTTCTTAAATTCCGTAGGTTTGTATCTACGTGGAATGCAAACATAGAACAATAAACATGAAAACTTCTACCAGTAACATATCAAGGCGATTTTTAATGAAAGCCCGAAAATAAAATCAATCTCCCCCACAACACACACATGCACACACACCACCTAATGTAACAAGTTTTCATAGATACATCCGAATTGCTCGAAAAAAAAAAAACCTCTCACCTCCGTTTGAGACTGGATTCACTAGGTTATTCTACGAAGGCTTCATATGACTTCATCGTCCTTCTGTCTGCTATGGAGGCGTTCGGTAAATACGAACTTCTTCACAAAAGTAGATACCATATTCTTGAGATTCATGGCAAACAGAAGAGATGGTAGTTCGTTAATAGTTATCGACAGTTAGTGTGTCTAATTGCTTGGATTATACATATATTATAGTAAGGTTAACCAAATACTATTTAGTTTATTCCGTCTGTTTAAATTAATTTGAGTCTGTAGGATTTCTGACGTTCCTTTGCCATCTACTTGAAATTTTGATCGCATTAAAAATCAAAATCTTTTCTCCGAATCCTGCAATTGTTATGGTCTGTTCATTTAGATCTTGTCATGTTCAGAAATGTAATATCACCAGCGTTTTTATCGATATCTACTGAAAAGCTATCCACAAACATGAACCATCCTTCCACCTTAAAGATCGGTAGCACATTAATATTGGTGATAACTCACCAATATTAATCAGAAGCAACTTAATGGGAAAAGCGTTTATAACAACACGATATTAAGTACGGGTATCAAATTCAAGGTTTGGCAGCATATAATATGAATTTTTAGTGATTCGAGAAGGGGCAGGTAAACATAACATAATATTTTATGAATTCTGTTTTCTATGTATAGTTTTTGTTATAAGGATGATAATTCATATAAATTAAAATTAGAAATTTTGTACAACTAAATAATTTTATAATTTAATTATAAGATATATGTAAATATTATAAACAAAACAATTTAATGTTTTATTTTAATTAATTTTAGAAATCTGTGAAATATTTATAAAAATAATTAAACACCTTTTAAATGTTAGAATAATGAATAATGACATGGAGCAAAGTTGCAATTGTATTGTTTCAAGCTCCTGGACCAGACGGCATTACTAATCGTGTGATTAAACTTCTGCCCCGGAGGGCAGTAGTGTACCTGACCAGTATAATAAATGCAATTTTAAGATTTCACTATTTTCCTTCCACCTGGAAACTGGCTGACGTAATTCCCATACATAAGCCAGGCAAAGACTCACACCTACCCCAAAATTATCGTCCAATCAGTCTCATCTCAAATCTGGGTAAGGTTGCAGAGAAGGTCATCCTCTCACGACTTCAAACCTCAATAAATGACCTAAACATCCTTCCAAAAGAACAGTTTGGTTTTAGGCAACACCATAGTACTACCCAGCAAATCCACAGAATTGTTGAATACATCACAACCAGCTACAACTGGCGCCAGTGCACAGGTGCTGTTTTCCTAGATTTATCCAAAGCATTTGACAAAATCTGGCATTTTGGACTCCTGCACAAGCTTATCTCACCTAAAATGGTTCATTTAATCCACTCATATCTTCAAAATAGATCAATGCAAGTAAAAATCAACGGTTCTACATCCTCCCAGCGCCACATCTTTGCTGGAGTGCCGCAGGGATCTCTGCTGGCTCCATTGCTGTTCTCTGTATACATGTCAGACATCCCACACAATCCGATGACTTCCATTTTGGCCCTATATGCAGACGATACGGCAATACTAACCAGATCTCTCAGACCCCTTTTCATTACCAGAAAGCTTCAAGAAAACATTCTAAAGCTGGAGGGTTGGTTCTCTAAATGGAGATTGGAAGTCAACCCCCAGAAAAGCTCAGCCGTTCTTTTCTCAAAAAGGCCAATGTCTCCTGTAGGAGATTTGTTACTATTCAATATTAAAATTCCCTGGCAGTCAGAAACAAATTACCTGGGTGTAATTCTCGACAAAAAGCTATCTTTCAATCAACACACCAAGTCTGCATGCACAAAGGCATCTAAAGTCATAGCACAGATCTATCCGCTAATTAATAGAAATAGCAAGCTCAGCAACAGAATCAAATTGCAGCTATACCAGTTGACGATTCGTCCTATAATCACCTATGCCTCTCCGGCCTGGAGCCACACCTCTAATGCTAACATCATCAAAATACAGCGAGTGCAGAACAAGTGCCTGAGAATGATTTTGAATGCTCCGTGGTATGTTAGAAACATTCAACTCCACAGAGACACAAATATTCCCTATATCTTCTCTTTTCTACGATCCTTAGCCACCAAGTTTTTCCTAAAGACGTCCACACATCCCAACGATTTGGTTCAACAAGCTACAGCATACGATCCAACGGACATATTCAAATACAGAAGACCAAAAGCTATATTGGCCTCCTTTAGTGATGCATAATCTCCATGCCCAATCAGGGCGAGCATTCTGCTCATAAATTTTACCTTCACTGCAACCACAACAGATAGCGGGGAATATGAAAAGCATCTTGCTTCACCCCTAAAGACATAAATGTCAATTGTCAATTGTCAATTGTATTGTTTCGCGGTTGGGAAGGGATGGTGGTGATTGATTCATTCAATCCAATACCCCGTGGAGGGTAATGAATGGCAATGCTATAGCCAATGAAGTTCTAACTGAGGCTCGGCTATTGCTGTTACTCTCCTGCCATGATCAGAGCTTTAATTGCTCATTAACACCTTATCCACACACTGTCCTCTACAGATAACGGGGAAGATGAAAAGCATTCTTGCTTCGCCCCTTTAAGCCAGTCCTTACTTATAAGGAGTATAAGAATTGTATTGTTTCATTGTGTTAATTTTATTAGGTGGAACCTTTATCCATATTTAAGAGTTTAAGAATCACTAAGAATAGTGATTCTTCAAAAAAAAAAAAACAATAAAATAATATAATGTGATAAATGAAATGGAGAAGTTTTTTTTTTCTGGAATTTGTTTTTTTCTTGCAACTAGCACATGTGTAAATTAATGATATTCTCTATTCTTGGATTTGTGAAAAGATACAGAGCAAACTATGAATATTTTCATGAAAGAGTAACGCAAAACGAAAATCTTAAAATACCTGAAAAATTTACCTTGTAGATAAATAATATACAGTAATTCTAGTAAAGTGTTAGAAAAATAAAAAGAAACATAAGGATTCTGTCTTGAAAGGTTGGCGCCAAAAAGATATTTAGCACTGCACTATATGGTATTAAGCAAAATGAGACATTTAATAAGGATTAAATGTAACTATGAAATAATAATAAAATGGAGTAAAAATTTACATCAAGGAATTAAACTTTCAGATACAGTTAACTTAAACACTCTCCTCTTTGCAGACGACCAAATAATAATTACAAATTCTGAAGATAACTTACAGAAAGCTATTTTAAATCTAAATGAGATATCCAAAGATTATGGTATGATAATATCAACGGAAAAATCAAAAACTATGGCCTTTAAAGGACAAGATCCAGCAAGAACTAAAATAGTATTAGATAACAAGATCTTAGAACAGGTAAATTCATTTAACTATCTAGAATGTATGATCACTTATGAAAATGAAAAAGATATAAACATAAAAATTGCAAAATATTTAAAAATAACATGAGTAATTAACTCTATATTTAAACCAAGCCTAGTTCAAAAACAAACCAGGCTAAAAGTATACAATACATTAGCCCTACCGGTCTTAATGTATGGAAGCGAAATCTGGACAATAAAACAAAAAGACAAACAAAGATTAACAACAGCAGAAATGAAGTTTATGAGAAAAACTGCAAAGTATACCCTATTTGATCACAAAAGAAACGAAGATATTATGAAAGAATTAAACCAAGAACCAGTAATTGAAAAAATTAAAAAATATAAACATAGATGGATGGAACACGTTCAAAGAATGAAAACAGAAAGATTACCAAAACAAGCCTTAAAGTACAAGCCATTAGGAAAAAGAAAACCAGGACGTCCTCTTAAACGATGACTTCTAAGGCCGGAACAGGCCATACTAGACCTAAATCCTTGATACGTATGATGATGAATGATGATAAATGTAACTAAGAATAATATTTATTCTAAAACTTCAGTACCTAGTTCAAATCTAAATTTGTGAAAACTCTTAAGACTTGAACGAGTTTTAGAATGAGTTCTGCAAAGAGGAAAGGGTTAGGTAGACCCTGATATTATCAAAAAACATGTAGAAATCCTTATAAAAGAAGATGGTCATAGACTGAGATATAGTTTATGGCTACTGAAGTGGAACATGCAGGTCACCATAGCTCAGCCAGTATCGATAATACTCTTGGGTTAAAGAGATTTCGGTTTGAACCCTGTCGAGGACGCTAAGAATCTTCATCAGGGCTTTTGAAATGAAGCTAAGTTAGCTGGTCTCGTACGGAGGTTTTTCCTTCCGGAAACTATGATTTTTCATTCTGTCAAACAGGTATTTACCGTATCCTAATCATATTAAGGTTATGAAAGCTCAGGACACTTGGCAGATTGTGGCCTGTAAGCATCACCGATGATGATAGCAATGAGGTGGAACAGGAACATATTCTTCTCTCAAGGGTAACCTCAGATCATATAAATGACTGTTAACAATTTCACTCAGAAATTAAAAATCTTCCTATGATACTTTCTAAATGTGTTTCATGAAACATTATTGTGCCACTAGTAGCTTAATGCGTGTCAAGTTTCCGTTTCCAGTTCATTTATGGAAAATTAAATATTATGTGTGAAATGAAAATTAAACATAATTTTGACCAATAAATCCATCATGGATCTTTCTAGATCCATGATGGATTTATTGGTCAAAATTATGAATTAAAAAGAAATTATGAATTAAAAAGAATTATGAATTAGAAAAAAAATGAATTAAAAAGCGAATTTTTTTAAAGTTATTTATTTTTCTAAGTCAATTTTTTATCCAATTTGGGCTAAACACACTGAGTTTTAAATATATAAATCTTGAAGCATTAGTAGCCCCCGACATCTTAAACTTTGATTTCTAACCCCATGCAAAGCAGACATACCAGTCAGCGAATTTGTATCCGTTGACTATTGTGGTTACTAGCTAGCTACTGAGAAGGGTCCAAACAGACTAAAACTGGCTATTAATCCTTAAAACGTTATAACATAATATATATATATATATATATGATAAAATAATAATATAAGAAGATAGGACTTATGGATATGAGGGAAGGACACTTTTTTCCTCTCCATTTTGCTTCAAGTTCCCGCAATATGCGACAAACGAAAACTTACACGAAGCGGTGACTGTCAAGAAAAGGGGAGAAAATAAAAAAAAAAAAAAAAAGAAAGAAAGAAAGAAAAATGAATAGACAGATAGAAGGAGAAAGAGAGATGAATTATTGAGATAGCGCGTGAATCGAATGTCATCGTGATCTAATTCCTCTTCTCTGTCTGGCTTCTGCTGGGGATGTCTTGTACGGCGTAGATCCAATGCGACGAATGGTGACCGGTTCTTTACCCCTGCCCCGCTGTCTATTCAGGTGATAAAGATGGAGCCGTAGAAACGTTTGATATTTATTACGCCACCTTCGTGCGACATTCCTTTCTTACCGGTCGACGGGCAGCCAAGAAGCTCATCACTTTAGCGGTGACAGAGGCCGTAAATAGACAAGCGGTAAAAAGCTCCGAATCGTACACCGTCGTAAATCTGAAGTGTGCAATCGAAGATTTGTCATTTAATTGGCGAGTAATTGTTTTCGGTAGATGCATTCTGTATCTCTTCTTCCTCCCCTCACCTCAGTTTGAAGAATTGGACGCCATTTTTCATAAGTTCGTAGCGGCACAAAGGATTTCTCTTATTTGTCGGGGATCGCCTTGAAGGATGAAACTTTTAGCTGGACGGAACGGGCACGGTGATAAGCTTGATAAATTTATATTGTAAAGCCGTAGATAAATCAGCATTTACGGGGTTACCTTTTAGATGTAATCCCACAGTCTTTTTTTTTTTTTTTTTTTTTTTTTTGAGACGGGAGAACATTTATCACGTAATGCGAACAATTTAAAAAGCTTGGGAACAAAAGTGTTCATCTGTAGCTCTTCCCCACCCATCTAAAACGTTTATCAACTTCGATTTTTTTTTTTTTTTAAATACTTGTCAGACTAGCAGATGTATTCCGTCACTTATTTTTATAAAGTAGCACAGTTTTATTTTTTTTTTCGACATAGGTGGCGTGACAGATCTCATTGTTCGTTTGGAATTCATAAGTTACAGTAACGACATCATTATTTCCCAAACTCTAATGTCAGTCAGTTTTCAAAATTTATAAATAATAAATTAATTAACTGTCTATGAAATAATAAATTAATTTATACTATCCTCTATGTCCATAATTTTATAACACCAAATTGATGCTTTCTAGACTCCTCCATCAACTATTTATAATTACAGTATTTATGTTATGTTAAGAATTAAATTTAGGAACGTGGAAATAAAAAAAGAAATTTATAAATACCAAACGAAACTTTTTGATCATTAAGTAATCATCATGTTTGCATTTAATAATATTATTCTATTACCACCTTTTTAAAATACAAAACTCCGTTGAATTTTAATATGATGCTAGAGTGTCCTACACCATACTGGATAAAATATAACCCTTATTTATCATTGGAAATTTATTCATTACCTAATTGCTTTGGTGAAAATTCGTGAATGGGTTCGTTTTTATTAGCTCATTGAATTGATATATTAACATCCAAATATGATCACAGCGTTAATAGGTTTACCTTATCGAAAACTAAATCAATGAAATGGCGACAAAACGAGGACACATTTTTTATCATTATAATAGACATTGACAGACATTTTTTCTTAAATTAATAGGTTTCGATTAGTTTTATGGTGAAGACAACATCTTAAGCCGATAGTTATAGAAGATTAATGTTTACCTACCTTACGTGGAACACTACGACAAATAAGAGGACATTCTTCATACGCCTATGTGTCTTTGTGCGTAATTGATGGCCCTTAAAGTATGACTGTAAACATCATATCGCTGCAGCTGTCTCATGTTGCACTTCCAAATACGGATTGCTGGGTAGTTGGCTAACAAAATACAAAATATGAACTACTAATATGAGTTTATTTTCTTTATTTTTTCCACATTTGTTGTGAAGTTTATTTCGTTCTCCATTCTAGTTTTTAGACTAAGACCAAATCCACAAGAGAGTATGTTGTATTTCCACTTTATTCGTAGATCCGTTTGTCTCTTTTACAGGAGAAAACTGAATTTACGAAGTAAAATCTTGCTCTAGACTAGCTAAGTTAGCATTTTCTTTGAATAAAAATGTTTTGGATGGCTCATCTTTAGTTCAAAAACTCATAAATAATTCTCTCTGTCGCATAACTAGAATGGACTCAAATGAAAAGCATTATCACTACCATCTACACTCGGTGATCTATAAACCGCTTGGGAAGGCATACTTCTTGAATTAATACTATACTTGTTTGTTCTTTTAAACTAAAATTTTTAATGTTTTTTCTTTATCAGTATGGTCTGTATGGTTAGTTTTTGTCTGTATGGTTTTAAGATTGTTTGTGCTATGGTAATTGAATTCTATTTGAAGTTTAACAGTTGTTGTCCTGTCAAGTGTCATCTCCATGAGGAGATGACACTTGACAGGAGGAACTTAAGGATTTTCCTCAGTCATAGCCAAGTTAGCCGGTCTTGAGGCCGGACAGCAGGTTTTTTTTCCACCAGTTTATCTGGGGTTTTTCATCCCGCAAGTAGGCAAACTGGCCCCGTGAACACACAGGCTACAGTCATAGGATAAAGTACGGCAAGGAAGGCAACGGGAAACCACCTTGCTCATAATCATTTCCCTAGATGGTGGCGTATATATAACTTCCCCTGAACAGCCGAAAGGCTATAACCACAATATCGCATAACAAGAATCTTTTATTTTTTTGGTGAAAAGTAGCACTTGATTTTTCTCATGTTATGCGAGCTTAATGAATTACATTTTAATTAACTCCACGTGCAAAAACAATTCTAAACCATCCTTTTTTTTTTTTTTTGTAAAATAGTAGCAACTGAAGGTTAAAATATTACTTTAAAAAGCATGAATTGAAGAATTTTTAACAAATTATTTTTAAAAGTAGTTTTTTTCTTCTTCTAGCAACTGCAGTTTTTTTTTTTTTTTGAGTAGTGAAAAGCAAGGAACAGGTTATTACATAATTTATCTTATAGCCCTATAGCAAGTTGTAATTAAATTATTAATTGTTGATCTCATTAATACTCTGACAGTTCATTTGATTGATGTAGTTCCATTCTTCAAGAGACAGCTATGTAGTCCAGAGGGCAAGGCAACAACAGTTTTTATAGAGGGCTTTGTTAGGAATATTTGGGCTAAAACTTGTTCACAAGAGAATCGTGGATGATAATGTGAAAAATTTAAGTGACCTTTCCTAGTATCTCAATTTTTTTTTCTTTATTTATTATTCTCTCTCTCTCTCTCTCTCTCTCGTCTCTGTCTATCTGTTGTTATCTATTCTGCTTCTAATGATGTGAAAGTTTGTAGTTAACCAATGAGATGGACCGCAGAGAACTTCAAAGATGTAATTAAGTTTATTGGCAACTAGTTAAATGTACTGACAGAACCATTATCAAGTCTTATTAGTGTTTCGTGTAAGATAAAACAAAAAGTCGAGATTTTCATCGATCCAAGTTATGCATCTTAATTAGTTTATTTTTATCTTATTTTTAAAGGCGTCGCATTACGTATAACCATTTCAAAGAAGTTTTAAACGAATCCAATTTCTAAAAGAAGCTTATATGAAGGCAAGGTTACAGAATCAGGAAAAAAAAAAAACTCTGCTGTATTATTATTTTCAAACCAAATAATTTTTTTTTGTTTGGGCCACGTCTGTTTTTCTGAATGTACAAAGAAGACATGTAGTTCGTAAAATATGTCGTAAAAGATTTGATTTTATATTTGAATGAATTTGAATGTACTTTCTTTGAGTTCAACACACCTCTTTTGCTTTTTTTTTGTACTTAATAATCATTGTTATATTCTCAATACAGAAGTTAAATAAGATCCCATGACGTGTTTGTTGCAAATCAAAAATTGCTTTCTGTATATCACTTAGGTAAATTATTTCTCTGCCATTTCTCTGTTATTATACTGTTGATCTACTACTTCATTTTTGTCAGGAATTTCATGTCACAAGTCATTAAATTTAATAAGAATTGGAAATAATTAACTTTTACAAAAAATGTTCTGGTGATGAATCCCACAGTCGGGAAAACTGGACAGGAGAACATGCGTAATTTACATATAAAGTATGCTTCATAAGAATAGGAGACGCTAACTGCCTTATCCTAGAATTATAGTTAAGAAATCCAAGGCCGTTTTATCGCCCTTAAACCACTAATGATGATGATGAGATGAATTTTATCGCTTGGTGTGAAACCACCACCTCCATCATAGACCTAAAGTAGCTTGAAAGATATCTAACCCTTTACGTTTACTACCTAAGAGTTACGACCATAGGTTTACTCCCTTCCTTGGATTATCAGATTGATTAAGATATTCATATTATCAACTTAGCTTCTTATATAATTTACTTTAATTGTAATATAAACTTGTTGGCATATTCTAATATACCTATTATTGTGTGTTCTCTAGCTGGTTTATCTATTTTGTAGGAGTAAAAACTCGCAATTCCGAGAGGGATGAAAACACCCCCATTGCCATACGAGACCGGTTGACTTACCTTAAGATGAAAAAGTCCTTTAAAGTTCCTCGCATCCTTGAGATCATTCGAGCTCAGGTTTTTCTTACTAAGAGAAAGATCTGGTGCTTAGATTACTCAATGCACTACCGAAATTCCTTTTGCATATTTTTCAATTACTTCAGCGAAGTAGTCATAAAACGTGGAGCGCATTGATGGTTGTTTATCTTATGGCTAGTAATTTATCGTACGGACAACTTATAATTAAATCATTAATTGTCTTTCTCATTAGTATTCTTGTAATTCCCATGACATATTAATCTCTCTCTCATCTATTCATCGATTTTGTTGTCGTTGTATTTACATTCACATTTCATCTTTCTCGAAGTAATTTTTTTCTCCTTTTTCTCTTTCACACTTTTTTCTTTCTTCCAATATCTCTTCCATCTTTTTTTTTTTCTTTTACTTTCCAACTAAGAGGGATTTTTATACTAACTATTCGTACATTAATTCACGTGCTATGATACCAGAAATAGCTGCGAAGATAAATGTTCTCTTTTCTCCAAGACTCGTAGTCGAAATACGTGGAGTGTTCAAGTATAAAAGAGTCAATGGCCATTATCAGATTTTCACCAGCAAGCTGAACGTACGAATCATCGAGAAGCCATTTATAACGTGCAAGAAGAAAGGAAGAAGGAGGAGGAACAAGCTAATATGAAATAACATTAATTAATTTAAAAAAAAAAACCCGGCAGAAAGTGCTTAAACGTGATTTGAAAATCCCCTGCAGCTCATCCAAATTGTTAATGTGAAGATGTAAAAAAAAAAATTTGTAATGTTCAACAGTTGTTGTTATGATCGTCATTACAAACATTGACTGTAAACTGATCACGTTAGTCTTTTGGAAAAAAAAAAAAACAGACAGATGGAATAGCATTTAATATGTGATCAACACAGAATATAATTAACTATAATTGATGTTGGCTAACTCAGTCCACTACGATTTGTCTAAGATTAAAATTTAGTGTACGTGTGTGTGCGTGTGTGTGTGTGTGAGAGAGAGAGAGAGAGAGAGAGAGAGAGAGTTGAAGTTAAAACGCTATCCACTTGACTAACAAGACCGGCTAACTTGCTTTCTATCCAAACCTTAAAACAGGCTGAGCACAACGTGCAAAAAAACTGAAAGTATTTTCTTCATAATTCGTTCCAATTTATCAATTGAAAAATATTAAACCAAAGAAGATAAACTATGATATTAAACATAACAAATTCACACCATTAATTAATATTTTTGTATTTTATTACATTATCTCTGCTTATTTCATATCGACAAGGAAATATGCTCAAAACGTTTGCATTTGTTTAGAAGAATATGTCAAAATACCACAAAAAAAATCAAGAACAGCTACCCCTTACCTAAGTAGCACCATAGACGCATGTTCAGTAACTGATGTTACCTCACCATCATTGTACTTATAGAGGAACCCAAAGTGGCAAAGGAAGATTGTTTAAGTTATAAGCGCGGTTTCGGTTTTATATAATCGAAATAAACGAAGGTATTAATGTGGACAAGAGGTTTTAAAACATTAATCTCTAGTATATATCATCTCCTTATAAGCAATGCATAATATAGTAGAGTTAAACCTCCACATGCACCTTAACATTTGCAATGGACAATTTTTTTTTTTTTTTAACCAGTATGCATGCCTAACATAAATCAATGCTTCGTCCCCCATTTTCTTTCTGGTGACCACAAGGAAGTAATGACACGATTTTACCACAGGAGTCCTGCTGTGAGGATAGATTCCAAAAGAACTCATGGAATGATTCTTCTAACGTCACTAAGCTTTGAATTAATGATTTCTTAAATCCTCCTGTCATAACAATCTCTCTGTTGTTAACTTCCTCATGAAAGGAAGACTTAAGCCAGTGTGGTTCACTTTCGGTACTGAGGGTCAAAAGGTCGCTCTGAATATACGATACAATAGCGTCATTATGTTCCGAAACGTTCTGAAAGTTGTACATCAGGAAATCTTTGGACCTAAATTCGTCTTGAGGGTTGTGTGAAAAAGAATCTTTCTTCTTCTTTTTCTTCTTCTTATTATTTAATTTTTGTATTACGGACAATATAAAGAAACACATTGGTATAGAGGATACAATCAATTTTGGTCTCCAAATGAAAAATTTTCGATTTATTTTTGATTGCTTTATTTGTTTTATTTTATTTTTATTCTTCAGTTTCCTAAGCTTCAGCAGTGCTTAATTTATTCCTCAGAGTTAATGTAATTTTTTTAAAAATATTATTGGAGATAGGGAGTCGGCAATCTGGTTGCAAAGACCTAGGTTGAATTTTCATCCATCGCACGAGCAATCGTAATGAAAGTTTTTCAACTAGCGGAGAGTTAATCAGTCTCATATAGAAGCGAAATAGATTTATCTCTAAAACGGACAGACTATAGAATATATTCCGCCGACAGCCATTAACGGACTATATAGAACGAATAAACTGTCCTGTCATAATATTAATTAGGATCATATGAAGCCAAATTATTGGAGTTTATCACGTCAAGGGATGAGATGAGACGAATCACAGCTAGTTTGCTGTGTCTTAAATATTTCTTTGTAACTTCATTAAGAGAAAAAGAATGGAAAAAGAATCGATGAATGCCACTAATACGTTTATAACTTTCTCCCTTTCTCTCATGCGCGCACACGCACACATCTCTCTCCTTCATCCAGGGGTGAGTATGGTTTTGTGTTAAATAAAACCTTAATAGCAGGTGGGGAGACGACAAAAAAGTGAAAAGTAGAAATTTCCCTTTAGGTTCCAAGCACGAAGATTCACCTTTTACAACACGAACTGTTAAAAATGCCTGGATGTTTTGTTCCTTGAGTGCCCTGAACTTTGGCTTTCCGAAACATGACATCTACATCAAGTTGAACGATAAAACAGTCCGAAAGGTACTTCTTTATTGAAACTTTTCATTGACGGAATTCGTCATTATCTTTTGCTACCTATCAGTTATCAAAAGCCGCTCGACCCGGGTCACTAAGAAACCTGCGAAGACCAATTGGGAGGGTTATGTAGCTCCGTAGAACAACTAATTACACTTGGCCTGCAAATTAGAGGGTTGGTTCACCATGATCCGCTATTCTTGTGTGCCTTCGAGCACACCAAGAGGCGAGGTACGAATTAAGGGGATCCCGGAGACCATGTTTATCTTCGGGGTGGTCAAAATTGCCGTCAAAAAAAAAAAAAAAAAAAAAAAGCGAGAAATTTGCTTTTTAGATCCCTCATATTCACAGTCTAGTTTCTTGAATATTTCCAGAAAGATAACGCACAATTCTTTCAGTTTTTTTTTGGCATGTAAGAAATCAAATATATTTACAGAAAAACGTTAATGAGAATATAATGTTAGGATAGAAGAGCTGGAGGAGGATACGTATAACACTGCACATAAATTTGTTTTCTTTTGTTTTCGGGAAAAAAAAAAGCGACCTGAAACTTTCAGTATAAAACAAAAGATAATAACATTAACGAGACAACAAAATAACGTTGTCAGTGTACTTTTGTAATCTTCTTATTGGTTAGTAATGTGGAATTTTTTTCTAGTTTGGATCTAGGATCAATGAACCATTAGTAAGGCCGAGGAGAAATCTTAAAAATTCACTGTTGTTACAGTGAATAGTAGTAGCTAACAAGAGCATGCATTATTCACTCCTAAATTCCAGAACTTTATCAAGAAAATCAAAATAAATAACTCCGCTTGAGTTTATTAACTTCCGACTGTTATTTTATCAACAGTAGTCAATAATATTGGCAGTTCAAATAACAAGATTTTAAACAGATGAAGTTTTGCTCATTATTGATTCGTTTATTTTGTCTTATAATATTTTATGATAATATTTATCTTGTTCAATTTATTTAATTTTTGGGTTTATAAATAATTTTCATAATAAATATGAGAGAGAGAGAGAGAGATAATCTCATGTTTCCAATGTTGAACAGAAAGAAAGACAATCCTGGGTGCATAACGTATTATATGCAATAGGCTTATTGCATCACAAACGAGCCAAGTCTAAGATTTTTTAAGGAGATGGTTCGTCTCTTCCAAAACAAGTTCGAAGATTACGGGAAACCAAATAATCTTCCAATCAAATATTCCCGCATAAAGTGGAGTCCAAGGTAAATTATATCGAACATAATACTAAAACCAAATATTGGTGAGAAATCAAAGAGAAGTGACGTATATCTGAGAAATTGTCAGTTACAATCTTAACAAATTTAGCTTCACTTGCTATTTTAGACTCAGCCAATACGATGCTTTATTACTTTTTTATTTAGCACCCTTGATAAGTTCTGGTATGCAGCAATTTGTTTAACGATTATCAAATGTTATAAAATCAACTTTACTTAATATTAATGAAATAATTAAGATATCAGCTTGGTTAACCAAGCTGTGGTTAGCGTATTCGCTTTCCAACTAGCATGCTGAGATCGAATCCTGTCATAGGCATGGATGCCTGTCATTGACCTGGGAAATGAATTTCATTGTCTCGCTTGCTGGAGGCGTGACGTTCAATTTTTGGTCTCCCATGTATGGCGTTTGGTTTGGTTTGCTTAGATTTACGGCCGAAGCAACTCAAGCTACGAAGCCAGTGCATTATGTGTGTTAATTGCGTGTGTTCTAATGGCTGGTTTGCCTGCTTTGAGGGATGAAAAAACCCTGCCACCTCCGTATGAGACGGACTAACTCACCTTCAGTTGAAAAGTTGGATATTCTTTGCGTCCTAGATTGGATTGGAACTCAGGTCTTTCCAATCAACCGAATATGCGCGTGTATGGGAAGACTATACATATATTTTTTCTTGTGGCGTCCTTAAGGGATTGTTTTCGGGGTCATAACATCCTGTGGTTTAGTGTCGAGACACACACAAAAAAAAAGGGAGGGGGGGTCTTATTCAGCGCAAAAAATCTAGGAATAGTATTATGCAAAAGTGTTAGTATCGTCCGAGTTTAATGTACCAGATACTTTTTTTCAAGATCATCCACAACTTATTGAGAATGAACGTTTTAAGAAAAGGTGATGAGAGCTAGAAAGTATTCTCAGTCAGTATAAAGAAACATGCCTAACTACGTATAGAAACATTTAAAGAAAACTCCTGTTGTGGATTCAGGAGATAATTAAATAAAAATCTCTTGAAATCCCCGGTGGTTGCAGCGCTTTTAGCAACATCTCAAACTGGAAACGAATACAGCATTATTAGAATAATAACCCCGTTGATTATAAAACTGTATTCCACTCTTTCACCGTTCTTTGGCTGGCCTCGTTGGCCGAAGGGGTTAGCGTATCCGCTCAAGGGCGGGGGTTTGAATCGTGTCGTAGGTATGGAAGTTTGAAGTTATGTTTAAGTGGAAGATAAACTTCATCTCCCGGTGTGGGATTTTAATTTAAAAAATAGAAAAATCCTTAACCCACCTACACTACTAATGTCCTATACGCTTACAACCTTTCCGAGGGCGGGAGTCATATAAACCAAAAAAAATGTATGCTTTTTTTTTTTTTTTTTTACAATGTGTATTTGCAAGGATTTGAAAGAAAGGCTTTAATAATATTATTAAGGAAACTGAGAATGCTGATAGTTATCTCCAACAATTATTTCTACCATTCCATGAAAACAATGTCAGCGTTATAATAAAAATAACGCTTATGTCAAACAACGCATCCAGAAAGGGCATTATCCACGCCCATTCGTTTCAGCACGTGAAGACATTCAGATTTTGCATCCTTTAATAGACAATTTCATACACGCATTTAAAGTCAGTCTGTTTGCTCTTCCATATCAAGTCAGAGCATCAATAAAACAAATAAAAACCTACATATTTTGTTGTCCCCCCCCCTCTTTTTTTTTTTTTCTTAAAGTATCGAACGTATTTCGA
The DNA here is from genome assembly GCF_054136105.1 of Typopeltis vanoorti. Classification (NCBI taxonomy): domain Eukaryota; kingdom Metazoa; phylum Arthropoda; class Arachnida; order Uropygi; family Thelyphonidae; genus Typopeltis; species Typopeltis vanoorti. Next base: position 85,280,471 of record NC_143551.1, on the reverse strand, counting down.
GAAAAGCAGGTTAAAGGTGGACAATAATCAAATATAAAGACTGGGCGGCAACGCCTTCACGCACGAACAGCTGATATTACAGTCTTATCATGCTTTAAAACAAGATGGGCGTGATAGGCCAAGAAAATGGTTGCCCTTGGAAACAATTAGTCAGCCCGGTGATAAGGGGGGAGTGGTAGTGCGAACCATATTTCGAAACAAGCCGTCTGGGAATTGTGATTTATTTTTCGTGCTGTTTAGGGAAGAAAAACTGCATGTCACTATTCAGCAATTGGCCCTTTGTGGGTGGTATCTCTTGAGCCCCCTCCCCTACCTCCTGTTAGCTACGGGACGGTAGCATTCCAGTCCCCTCTCGATATAACAGAGAGAGAGAAGGAATGATTTCTTGTTATTAAAAGAAAAACAACTACACTAAACGTGGCGTGGTAAAACTATATATTTGAATGACTGGAACCAAAACTATTACAAAATGAAAAAAAAAAAAAACATAAAGAAACAAATAAAGCAGAGGACTTTCTGTTCACACAGTCTTCTCCAGTCAAGAGGAGGGCATCGTTTGAGTTCCACTTCATTGTATCGGACTGCAATTCTTCTTTTCTTGTGATATTCGAGCGAGAGCCTGCTTTGGAGTTTCCTGCGCATGCTCCATATGAGGTGTTGTTCCAACTTAGTGCTTGATGATCAGCAAACACGTAAGAGATGATCAGCATCTCTTACGTGTTTGTAGTAAAAGCTGTAGATTACGGCTTTAGTGCATATGAAGAGGAGGTTGCATCTTCTGTCACTTCTTATGTGTATGTCTTCGTCTTCTCGGTTATATGCGTGGTTTTATAGGTGATAGAGGCAGTGTCCAGGGCACATATGTGATAATCGCTTTGTTTGAAGGAGCAGGTCAAGTGTGTGTGTGTGTGATCTGGGATGTTGCAAAATAAAAGAAAAATGATCTTTGGATCTAATCTAGTATACATTGTCGTGTAGGAAAAATCTTATTGTAATTTGAGTTGGTCTATGGCCATATGAAGATGAGGATGCATATGAAGAGGGTGAGGATAGATGCACCTCTATAAGGAGATATAAATTCTCTTGAAGTTGCCAGGTAGAGCAGAGTAAAGTACAGATGATTAGAAGACGTTGTGAGCTGAAATATGGATTCTTAATTTCGATTTTGCTTTTGGAGTCAGCACGTTTTTCACAGTTTTCCTTTTCAGGTTCTAGGTTAGGATGTTTCCTATAGTTCTTATTCTTGCCCAACTTCATATTAGAAAAAAATGTTGGTCAATTGTGATGTTTATTTTGTTTATGTTTGAAAACAGTGGCTCCGTAAGCACACCAGACTGGATTCCACTCAGTGGGATGAGGCTCTGTGCTTTACAAACATCACAAAGGTAAACAAAATCATTCAAATGGAAATTAAACTACATGAAAAAAAATATATATTTCGATTTTTTTTTTTATTATTAGCGTCACTCACGGTAATTAGAGAGTGCGAACTTCAACTCATAAACGAATACGTCGCGCCATTGAATAAATTAAAGTTCAGTCAACCAGGTGCGAATATTTTTTCAGCAGCGTTTCTCAGCATGACAGTGAATAAAGGACACGGTAGATTCTTCTAAAATATATTTTAACCAAATATAGTTTAACCCATGGACGCACAAGCGTTTCTTTACTTTTTAGACACATTTTTTTTTAAAACATTTTATTTGTGGACCAGTCATTTTTCTTTCAGACACAACAGCAGGTTTGACAACTTTTAAGTAGCGTGAGATATTTGGGCTCTCCAGGAAACCATGACATGTACAAAATATCATGTTTCGCATGCCACGAAACAAACTGAAAACGCTAGATGAGAGTAATAACTTACACTGTAGAGAATGATTTGTATATACAATATTAAAAATCTTGTAAATGATAGAAGGGACAGCGTTGCAATATTTTTTTCTTCGACCTACTGACACAGCTGATGTAACCTACTGTTTCGATCGCAGGCTCTCGTAATTCATGGGAAATATTCGCAGTAAAAGACGAAATTTGAATTCTGTGAACAAAGTAATATTTGAATAGAGATGTTAGAAATATCGCATTCTTTCACAAGAAATACTTGAACCTATACAGATCTTGATTCTTTGAACTTTAAGCCATGCTATTTCTTATATCCCTATAAGGACTGGCTTAAAGGGGCGAAGCAAGAATGCTTTCCATCTTCCCCGTTATCTGTAGAGGACAGTGTAAGGATAAGGTGTTATTGAGCTATTAAAGCTCTGATCATGGCAAGAGGGTAACAGCAATAGCGAAGCCTGGTGTACGAAGCTTGAAATATTTAGTTAAAGAATATTAAAGAATACTGAAAATTATTTTCTGAAAATTTACTGAGTATTTTAAATTAAATAATATTTTATAGATATTCTCAGCTGATTTTAGCCGATTCTTACAGCTAGTTTGCAAACCAAACTTCTTGATAGATTCATTATTAATGAGCAAATAAAATTTTTTTCGTGTTTGGTAGTTCAAACATCTATTCTGTTATAATAGATATGTAACAAATCTTCACGCAGTTCTTACAGGTTATTATCACATTTATTACGAATGTTATTTGAATTCCATTCAAGTTGTTTTGGTTATGATACCAACAAATGGAATTTTTTTCCCCTTTTCTTTTATTTTTTTTAAAGAAACCAATCTATCTTATGTAAGAAATCTTCGATTGTAATTGTTAAATCGTCTCAAAAAAAAGAAATATGCCTTTCATACATTTTTAACACGAAGAAATATAGGAAGATAAACAACCTGCTTCCCCTCCTCTTAGCAATCAATTCCATGTAAGGAGACAAGGAAGTGAAAATTCCTTTCAGATGCACACATAAATCAGTACATATATTGGCGTTCATCTTCCTCGTTCATCAGCAACTACATTTTGCTCATTGATATTCAGGCCACTAGTTAAACTTCGACAGCCATATCCTGTTCGTTAATATCCGACAGGTCAGAAGTTGAGAGTTTCTTCACGAGGACAAAAGTTGTTTAGAATGCTAAAAACCTTTCACGTGTAATTGCATACTTTTTAAACAGAAAATTGAAATAATGAGAGAGAGAGAGAGAGAGAGAGAGAGAGAGAGAGAGAGAGAGAGATGGGTTCTTTGAAATCAACTAAAATTATGAGGTCCTGTACTGTATGTTTTTCTGACATTGTTTTTTGTAGAATGTAAAAACTAACAGTCACCGCAAGGAATATGTTAAGAACAATGGGAGTACCAGAGCATTGCATTATCCTTCTGAGGAATCTTTATTAGATTCCTCAGAAAGATAATAACTCCAAACAGATCTTGGAGTAACTAAGTCTTTCACAATAGGTAAAGGGGTGCCACAAGGATGTATCTTATCTCCGTACCTGTTTAACTTGTACAGAGAATACATTTTAAGAATGGCAGGGCTGGAGGAGTCTTCAGATGGAATTAAAATTGGTGGAAGAAATATTAATAATTTGAGGTATGCAAATGATATCACCTTGCTAGCAGAATGCAAAGAAGATTTGAGGAACGTATGAAAGTTAAGAAGAAAGTGCTAAATATGGCCTTAAACTTAACCTCAAAAAGACAAAAGTTATGGCAACATGTGAACTTAATGATTTTGAAGTAGATGGGGAGAAAATGGAAGTAATTAACATGTGCTCCTAGGAGGATCCAGAATTGATAAAGATGGGTATCGTACTGAAGAAGTTAGAAGAAGATTATTACTCGAAAAAAAGCAATGACAAATTTAAGCAAGATCTTTAAAGATAAAGATATTAGCCTCACAACAAACATCAGAATCATGAACGCAATGGTATTCCTATGGCACTGTATGGATGTGAAAGTTGAACCCTGAGAAAGAGTGAAAGAAGGAAGATAGATGCATTGGAATTATGGGTTTGGAGACGCTTACTAAGAATACCATGGGCTGCAAAGCAAACCAATAAATCAGTGATAGACAGAATAAAGCCAGATTGCTCCCTTGAAGCTATGATCATCAAGCAAAAATTGTCATACTTTGGACATATTATGCGAGCAAATGACAGTCTGGAGAAGATGATGATGCTTGCTAAAGTTGATGGAAGCAGGAGAAGAGTTAGATGGCTGGATGGAGTTAAAGAAGCAACTAGAATGCGCTTGGAAATTCTGAAAGATATGGCCAGGGACAGATCTGAATGGAGAATGTTTGTTCATAGAATCACCAGGAGTCGAAAACGACTCGATGGAACATAACAACAACCGCATGAGACCGGGCAACTCACCTTCAACTGAAAAAATGACAAGACAGAGAGAGAGTAAAAATTACATTATGCAATATTTATGGTTAAATATTGCGTAATTTATCTTACATGTTGTCAAGAGGTTGCAGAACCTACAACACACACACACATCGATACTGTGTGTTGGAAAGAACAGTTAAAGATTAGCAGCCCTTGGATGAATGCTCAGATTGGGCCAACAGAATAAATATCAAGGATATAAATATAATACAAGTGCAAACTAGGATTCGTTGTTGTTTTTTCAGTTAAGGATTTCTGTTAAACAAAACCAAATATAATGAACAACTCAGAACTCCATCTATTGCATTAATAATTTTTGAACATTCTATCAATAAAAATAAACCAGCCGTGTAGACATTTTAGACTAAGCCTGGCCAAAGCGGTAGCGCACAAGCAAGATAAAACGTCAGTGCGCATGTCGACATGCCTCCTGGTATCCTACGGTGCTATACTTCATAGTGATCCCTAAATTACCGGTCTTGTAACCTGCCGTCACTCAATGGGCGTCTTAGAAATGAAAGTTTAATCCGCCGGAAGGCTTGGGTGTTGACAGTAGGGAAGAATGACCTGTGAGTGACAGGGAAGGGTACTTGGCACGTTAGACGTTGCTTTCATCTAAGAGGTCAGGAAGTACGTTAAAGTTAACTCCTAAGAGAAATTTCGCATTTAATAAATTGAAATCCCTTCTTTATCGGGTATTGTGAATGAGGTGTGTGTTTGTGCTTTAGCTTTGCATAGAAAACTGGAATAGTATGGAACTGTTCTGGCTGGGTAAAATATCTTAAAATCGTATTTTGAAATCCAATGAAAGTAGGAGTGCGAATTAATTAAAGCTGCTCATCGTACTTCGTAAACATTCGTAATTGCTTCGTAAACATCCGGTTCTGCTTCGTATACATTCGGTTCTGCTTTGTCTGTATTCGGATTTGCTTCGTTTATATTCGGACTTGCTTCGTCTGTATTCGGACTTGCTTCGTCTGTATTCGGACTTGCTTCGTCTGTATTCGGACTTGCTTCGTCTGTATTCGGACTTGCTTCGTCTGTATTCGGACTTGCTTTTTCGAATCGTAAGAATTTCGAAATTGTAATTATTACGATTTCGAAAAAAATTGTTTTCGAAGAAACAGGCCCAAGTAAAAATTCTGAGTTTTTTCATCCATTGTGTCATATCTGAAACATAAATTCAGATAGCTCTCGTTTATCCGATGTCTGCACATCATATGATCCTCCGTAGTTTACAGTAGAATATGTGTCCTTAAGTTCGAAAGACTTGGGTTCGAGTCCAGCACATGAAACGCGAGGAATCTTTATCAGAGATATTCGGTCAAAGGCGAGTTAAATGGTCCACACGATGGTGGAGATTCTCCTCCAAGAAATTAACTTCTGGAAAACAGACAAACAATACATGCATTGGACAATCATAATTAAGCTTTGGCTCATCACATCGTACGGATTCATCATTAATACCATTCTATTCACTTATTAGATAGAAGCTAATTATCTCATACTCGAAGAAACTTTAATGTTTCAACAAAAGAAAATTAATTTTGATGTCCCCTATTATGGTCCATTTTATTTGGTTATTCTTATTTCCGAATAAGTAAAAAAAGAAAAGAAAAAGTCTTCGATGTCTTTAGTAGAATTTTGAAACGCTGAGGACTCTGTTAGGCCGTACGTACTCAAAAGACAATCCGAACAGTAATTAATTTTATTGCAGGATGGAAAAACTCAAAATCTGGAATAAAGAATTATATTCAGCGTTGAATGTCTATTAATGTGGCCACAATATTTAAAATTGCATTGTAAGTTGAAAGATATACAATAGGACTTACAATAAGAATCTTAAGACACAACATAAGATTCTTATTGTAAGTATTCACGCACTTATTGTACTAACGAAGTATTTACAGCAGCACAGTCTTAGCCAAGACCGTGCCTCGCTACTAGCGTTGCTGCTTAGGGTCAGGCAAACTCAATGGTTGGATCTGTTGGTAAGGGTTCCCTTAGGCATTTTAAAGCAAGGAAAACTTGTATAAAATTAAAGGGAATGTTTTTTCGGTTATTTGATCATAAAAAGATCACGAACCTAAGGATTATTTAATTGATAATACTAACTGTAACGGGGAAACAGATTATGCAATATTTAATAAAGGAATGTTTGGAATCAGATATACGGACTGCTCGTAATATCATGTTTACCTTCCGATGTAGATAATTCTACAGCAGAAGTTATTAATTTATATTTAGATGATTATTGTTTTGGCAACATGCCATGAATATCACATTAAACATAATTCTTTCTTTAGCCAGCAGAGCTAAATTTTTCTATCGATATAACTATTCGTTCATCGGTGGTACTTACAAGACTCAATAACCCTAAATCTGACTATCCTTGATAGGTTTTAGATATCCTTGATAGGTTATCGATAAAAACCTATCCTTGATAGGTTTTTATCGATAGGCTTCTATCGACAGGCTTTTATCGATCGACAAGATTTTGTCGGTAAATTGCGTGCGTTCTTTTGCTCAGTTTGTCTGTTTATCAGGATGAAAATCTCACCTCTCTGTAAGACTATGGATATTTTCTCCCTAATTAACTTAATCTTTTTGTTAATTTTTTTAAAAATTTGACAATGATTTATATGTCCAAATTTTTGTTATCCCGATGGATCAGAACATTAATGGTCAAGTCACTGAGTCGTTCTTCCATCTGGAATATTATTACCTTCCTCTTTTCTGGCATCTTATTTTACAGACGTATGTCAACGATGTCCTGTGCATCGGCGAAAGAAGCTGTGTATTATATTTACAAACTTCACTTAATGACTTTAGAAGTAGATCACATTTTACAAAAGAATACGAGTAAGATGACTCTATTAATTTCCTTAATTTGACGCTAACCACATCAAATAATCACACTGAAACTAAAATCTATCACAAACCGACGCATATGGGCATTTGTTTAAATTTTAATTCCACTCATTCCTATTCCATAAAAAATGTCATATTTATGAATATAAGTTCTCTACAACTTCAGAATTTAAATGAGAAAACCAACAGAAGCTGTTATTCAGCTTACCCGTAGCAATTAATTCATAACTTCAATATCATAGCCAAGATTTGAACCATTACCCTCTCTCTCCCTAAAAAATGAAAATTAATTTTGATGTCCCCTTCTTCCCTTCTTCCAATAAAATATTATGGTTCCCTTATATACAAATACACGCAAAACCCTTAAATATATTTTCAAACACGCCAACTATAAAACTGTATTCACCGCCAATTGAAAATTTGAATATTTTGAAACTTCCTAAAGAAGCAGACAAAAAATAAAAGTTCAGCATCACAATATCGTTGTACACAGTAGCGTAACTAGGGGGGTGCGGAGGGGGTGGTCCATCCTGGGCGGCACCTTGAACCTTTTTGAACTTTTAAAGTTAATTCTAAAATACAGTCTGGAGAACTCAGTTCGAAATATTGTAATACTTTGCGAATTTTCCTCACAATTGCTGTAAGTGTTGCTAGTTGTGAGAGGAGTTTTTCTAAATAAAATTTGATTAAGAATTATCTACATTACTATGAAATAGACTTCGCCAATGTCATCGACGATTTTGCTAACAGAAAAGCAAAAAAAAAAAAAAAAAAAAAAAAAAACCATTTTAGAATGTTGAAATTAAAGTTTTACATCAAAATTTTATTTTAATTTATTTCCTTATACGTCGTTTTGACTTTTTGTAGTATTTTTGGTGTGAATTGAGAGGGGCGGCAAACTCAGAGACTACCCCGGGCGGCAACAGCTCTACTCTAGCTATGCCACTGGGTGTACAGTTTTTCTTGTTAATCCGTCTTTGAGTTTCTTTACATCGATTCCACAGTTAGATCGTTATGGTCTCAGTCGCAAGAACATTTTACAGAACTGTAATATTCCTATTCCAGACAACCTTCATAGAACTAGTGAAAAGAAGAATACTCAATAAAAAACCTAAAAGTGTAAAAACAGAAGTTACGATCGATGATATAGAAAACAACCACATACCACAGATTGAAGCAACTATTATTTTAGACTTCCAAAACACTGAAACAAAATCACACATTTCAGAAACCCTCGCAACCAGAACTATTAAGTCATAAACATCCACCGCCCCCTGTGTGCTATCAGAAAAATGACAACTCAACATTAAGAGTAATCCTAAACGCTAACCAATAAGAATGCTCTCGGCTTTTCGATGCCATTGGTCAATATTTTATGTTGTTGTTTTTTTATGTTCGAGAAAGAGAAGATCTAAATATGTCGAAGGTGGGCCATTCCATTTATCTTTACAGATCGAGCATGTCTGATTGCTTAACTTATATGGTTGATTAATGCTCCTTGTAGAATAAACTTATAGGTTTTTTTCTGGACGCGATTCGAATCTAGATCTATCCAACCAGGCATCATTACACTAAGAAAATTCTCATTGTAGCTATGTATTAACGTTTTAATTTTAAAAGTTGGAACGAATTCCCGAGTTTACACTATTCACAATTTCGGCATCAATCTTGCTCTCCTATTATGAAGAATCAACAGATTTCCCTGTGTTTTATTGTTTTTTATTAAAGCGCTAGTATTATAGTATCCATCTAATTCGTTCACGATATCACACGTTTTTTAAAGAGAAGATAAAACAGTCAAAACGAAGAAAAAAACAGAGTAAAACTAATGTCCAACACCTAATGATTACGGTACATAGCAAAGGCATTTAAATTACATATTGATGTCGAATAACTTATGGCATTCGTAGGACAGTAGCTGATTAATCCAAAAACTAGATGCGCTAAGCGTATATTTAAAGAGATATTTTTCCATTTAGTTCCCATTAATTTTTTCCCCACATCATTTTTATATGATACGCTCATATGCATTGCATCTCATAACAATGATGTTTGATGGCACCTGTACACGAACAGCGCATAGTTAATGTGTGAAATATTTTTAATAGCCATCCTTTTTAACACTACCAAGAAAATGTGCAATTATCAGGTCTAAATGATAAATGAGATTTAAAGGAAACCCTCATTTAGGTACGTACTCATCACGATTCGAGGCCGTTTAATTTATAATATTAGTTGACTGACAGAACATGAATTGATAAGTAGAAAATAATAGAATATTTTATACCGATTAATAAGCTATTATAATAAGGGTGTAAGTACTTCTAAGAAATATTAATCTTATTATTAATTCTTTTTTTTTAGATAAAAAATCACATACGACCAAAGTTCTATAACAATATTGTCGGTTCAGTAGATAATGAACCACATTCCCGCTGGTACGTTATTACTAACCATGTAAATCGTTCTGGAAATTTAAAGCTTATATAAACTTTATAGGAATATTCAAATTTCTGTAACTGTTTTTGTCAGATTTTCACAAACAATATGTACATTTACCATTTGCAGTCTTGCAAATAAAGCACGGGTTATGAGGCTAAATCATAACCATGTTTGTTCGTCAATAATTGGACGAGGGGCGTCGAGTTCCCGGAAAAATTAGGGAGAAAAAGGGTGGAGCAGACATCGGGCTCTTGACAGACTAGTTTTGTCAAGCTCGATGTTAGACTAGTTTTGTCATTCCTAATTAAATGTATGAACAAAATAAGGCAGACAATCTACGTATACGAGACTATATTAATTCGAATATACGTAACATACGTGCACGTGCTTTATTTAAAAATGCAGTAAAAGTTATCGTTTTTATTTGTATGTGTTTCATTTTTCTGAAACTAATAATAAGGAATACGTTTTAGAATTTGAAATACCTGATTTAGAAGAAAGATATTTTTTTTATATCTTTTGTTGTTAATGTCCAAGGCTAATAACGTTATAATCATCATATCCTAAACAATAGGATAATAGCTAGTCCGGAGGAGTTATGTTGGACAGCAGTCAATTAACATCGCCTAACAATTTTACTATCTAATAGGCTTGGGGGGGGGGGGAGTGCACTAAGGTCCATAGTTCTGATGTAACCCTACTAGGGTTTGCTTCACTTTCAGAGATCATGAGAACTTTGTCTGTATTATTTCTTTTATTTATATTTCACATCAAATAATAAAATCGCCAGGCTAATTATGTAAGGCTAACTCAACACAGACTGTTGTTACTAATGTCGAACGGAACTGGAATGAAGAATAGACAATTTTAAATATTCAAATAATGATATCCTAAATGCATAAATTGCGCCTTTTTTTTTGTTAATGCATAATAAATTTGATTGCACGTTTTTTTTTTTGTGTTTTTTTTTTTGTAATATAAGTTACGTATATGCTCGTGGCGACTCATTTTTGCATTATTTGCAATTAGCATCGCGTGATTTAAATTTAAGAAAAATCCATGTAACTTAAAATCTGACTCTTCATCGAAAACACGAACAGACGTTACACACGAAGCTGATTACATATAATCAGCTCTGTGGTCTTGGTCGATTAATGTAAGTGCGAATATATGGTTTCTTTTATCAATATCACAATGTCTCTCATCCTTGTGTTTTGTTATTTTTTTTTTTAAAACTCAGTTGAACACACGAACAATTGTTATTAGATTTTATTATTTTACTAATAACATAAAGTTTATTTTGTACAGAAAAAAAATATTCTCCGACAAATGGCACCGGCTACATTTCGGTTGCAGCACATGACGAAGAATTAAACATTTCTACTTCGAAAACGATCTTATCAAAGTAATAAGAAAATATTCTTGGACAAAAATTGAGCTCGTCTCCGCGAATAATGTGGGGGCTTCCAGAAACGTGTGCACAAATCAAAATCCTAACGTTCATTGATCCCATTAGGCTTACAATTTCATCTATCAAAATTATAATCGTTATAATCCGCAAATGTGTTTATTTGTTAGCAGAATTGCTGATAAAGTGTTAAGAATATTTCCAAGCTCTATCATTTTCTTTTTCTTCTTCTAGAGCGATGTCCTCAGTTGTAGCTTTCACAGCCAGAGTCATCTGTAGCAAGATTCCAGGTTTAACACCAGCTCAGCAAATCATGTGCCAAGAACGTCCCGATGCCATCGTGGCCATCGGAGACGGAGCTCGCATGGGAATCACGGAATGCCAACGACAATTCAAGCATCGACGGTGGAACTGTACGGCCATTGGAAGCAAGGCAGTATTTGGACACGTCATAATCGTCGGTAAGTTAGGAATGTTGCGTTTTTTTTAGCGATCCATTTAGAAATCATCCGGATTCGCAACAACCAAGCGAGTTTCGTGCTACCCAGCGTTAAAACGTGTATTTATGACCGATGTTCTTTCAGGTAAGAAGAACAAATTTAAATTTCACGAGCCATTGACGATCTTTGTTTGGTAGCGGCGTTCGCATTGCGACCAAATAAATAGTAGGGCCTTACCGCATCTTAAAATTGACGTAAAAAATAGTCTGCAATGGCTCGCAGTTGAATTTTCGATAGTCCGTACGAATCTAGACGTTTTCGCAATTTGCGAAAACGCATCTAAAAAAAACCCAGTCTTAAGTTGTATTGTAATAATGATATACAATAATAGGCTGCAATAATATTGTTGCAAAACTCACCTTTTTTTTTTTAATGATCGTCTCGGAATTATTTCTATACTTTTTCAAGTCTTTTAAAGTGTTTGCAGGAACTTAACAAATGTTAAAATTGTTCCCGACTAAAATCTACACACGATTTCCCTTTATAGTTTTTCAGATGCTATTTATCGTGTCTATTAGATCACCCCCCCCCCCTCAACTCTACATTTGTAAAGATTCGAGACATGGCAGTCTTTTATTTTATTTATTTATTTATTTTTTTGCTCATCCACACATTTCAGTTTCTTTTGATATCGAAATGAGAGAGTTTTAAGCATCGACTAAGAAAAAAAAAAAAAACATTTAGTAAACATTAACACATTACACTGACTTCAGACCGCTGACCCTATTCCTGCAGGTGGTCTCATGTCTCCGCAACCGATTAACGACAGTGTCAGAAGTGATCCAGGTGGGTTGGTTCGCCCACCGTGGTAGATACTTTCGTCACCTAGTAGGTGGCCCCTATCACTCAGTCAACTGAAGTTGCGTTCGACAACTGTACAGATGGTGTCGATAGCCTTTCAAACAGAGACGTAAGTTGCTTACAAAACAAGACAAAACTGTCTCTCTTCCCCCCCGATTGCCACCCACCCACTACCTATTAACTAACTCGGTGCATCATGATAGAGAAAGCTGTCGCGGAGATAAAAACAAAGTGGGGAATATTTTCTTTACAGCAATGCCGAAGACGAATAGCAAATTGCCAACAGCAGTGGTTGAGCTCAGTGGGAAGTTAAAAGATTAGCGTACAAGGCAGGATGTTTATCCCATTCTGTAGAATGCGGATAATAATTTATTTGCCTTCTCTTATGCCAAAATAAGGGTGGTAGTTTGGCTGACGGAAATGATAACAAATTTCCTAAGCTTAGGAAGAATTAAGAGGTATAGTTGAAGTCTTAACAGGTTCTGAAGAAGTGGCAACATCGTGGTTGTCCATTTGAACGAATGATGACTGGAAATATTTGTAGATGATGCAGACAGCAGAAACACGGCAACTATATGATGAATCAGAACTTATTGTTGTTGTTTAGGATTACAGTTGAAGAAACATCGACTGTGTATAGAAAAACAACTTTTTGGGAGGGGAAAAAAACGAATGCTGTCATTTCCATCTGGGACCGCTCACTCACCTTTACAAAAGTCTTTATAAACAGTTCAGAAACTCAGCATTTGCGTTTCAAGAAGCGAGATCAATTAGTGAGCACTCATCCACTCTCTTTTCTGATTCGGATGGAAAGATCTGAGCTCGAATTCGGTCTTAGATGTGAGTTACTTTAAAATAAGGATGTTTTTTTAATTGAACTTAAAGTAGACAGTCTCATATGATGGAAGGAGGGATTTCTCCTGGAAACTCGGGTTTTTCATCCTTCAAACAGGAATAAAATTCAGAAGAACACACATAATTAACAGAACACAATGTACTGGCCTTATAGTCTTAGTTACAACCAACGCAACACTTTTTTTTTTTTTTTGAACTTGTCCAGTTACATGCTTTACAACATAATCTTGCGTATGAATGATATCCAACTTATACATCAGAATTCTGACCAACATTTACTACTAAAACTATCTTAGACTGCTATTTGATTTTAATAGAGGACTTTGTGTACAATCCTTGTGTGTGTGTGTGTGTGTGTGTGTGTGTGTGTGTGTGTGTAGTTTATTACGGATGCAACGTCATACTTTCATGTTTCCGTGGTCCAAATAGATCTGCTTGCGTATCTTCCGCTGTCATCCAAATGATATTCGGAATGACAAATCATTTATTCTATTTAGCTTTTGTTTTTTTTGCTACTTAATCGTTTTATAAACTGGGTACCCGCATTCTCTTCTACTGAACGATGGGGTTCACGACTGTCCAATGCGAACATCTCATCGGTCTCCTTTCATCAGCGTATAGGTCTACTTAAAAAATAATTACTCTTGTCACATAACGTAACTTGTATGCACGTGATTCATTTCTCATTTTTGCTGTCTCTCAGGCGATCAGTTAAAGTCAACAAGAACTCCAAAAGCTCATTATTATTTCGAAGTCTCCACAGAAGTTTTTTTCTTCTTACATTCCGAAGATTCAGACATGTCTAAGTGAGTAGCAAACGAAAGAAATACTGACAGATAATCACAAAGATCATCATTTCCTTTTTTTTGTTTCTTTCTGTCTTTCAAAACCAACCGCGACCCGAAAAGGTGACTAATAGAGACAGCGAACGAAAATTTATCTTCAACGTTTATGAAGGGAGGAGGTCGTTTTGTCTCCGGTGATTCCGTGGTTTTTCTTTACCTGCTTTAACTTATGTTTCTGTTTCCCTCGAAGGGTAGATGTCATAGCTTTCCGCTACACGGCAGTCTAAATGTAGCTGTTCGTATAACTGCCGGGGAGGGAGGGTGGTCATGGGAGCATCATTCATACTGTGATTTATCGCAGTGAGGATAAGCTGTCTTCCACTTGCAACCGACCGCAGATTTAATGGAAGAGAACTAAGTGTTAACATGCTGGGGACTAGCAGGGGGTGTGTATGGGGAACAGACTGAATGGCTTTCAGGTAGCCGTGTTCTGAACACTAAATTCCTTGTTTGACCCCATGGGTAACATATCCAACAATAATGATATCGGCTCTTTTCGGAATCGCTACCTACTATGAGTCCGCTTGAAAAGTTTGGAGTCTCTTTTTATTTATTTTTTTTTCCCCTGTAAAAGCCTTCGTTCCCTTGAGAAAAATATTTTCTTGTAGGCCACACGCATACACACACACACACATAGAGAGAAAGAACGTAAATTGCCGAAACGATCATTAAAAAGAGACACCGAAGGTCATCATCTCCAAATAACAGTTATCGCATCATCGTAAAGGAAATATATGAGTCAAGTGATCCAAAGTTTTAAAGATTTCCTCAATTACGACATCGGAGTGTTCCCCCCCCCCCCCCCAATACACCAAACTGTTCGCATTTCGAAATGGATTTCCATCCACATTCTAAAACCTTTTATCGTGGTTCTTTATTCATTGGACTTAACTTTCAATGGTTTTTATAGTCAAAACATTTCCGCATTCTTGACATGAATAACTTAACGACATAAAAAAAACTATTTAAGACTGGATTACTCTACCCTGCCGTTGAAAGAACAAGGGTTTCCTCCTCTTTCCTCCAACTAGCATCTCATTTGCTGGCGCAAGACTCTTCATCTTTCTTCTCCGAATAACAATTCCATCGCCGTCTCTAGGAGAGTCTCGGTAGTCCAGTTCGCATCGACGAAAGACGGTTGAATTCCGTCTATGATATGAAGAACCTTTAAAGGACTTTTTTTTTTATTCATGTGAAAGTGAGTTAGACTATTATAGGGAGGTCGTAGAGGTTTTCTATCTCGTAAAACAGATAAACTGGACAAAAGAACATACGTAATTTACAGAATTAACATGGTCTTATAGATGCTTTGGCTGTAAATCAAAAGTAACAAGCGACGTCTCAAGGAAATTGGTAAAATTTATCAGAATTTCAATTAATCTTAACAGAAATGACAGATCATTTTTCAAGGATATATGGATAATGATTTTATTATAACATCCTCTGTTCATGTGGATTAATTTACATTGGTCAGACCTCAAGAAGTTTGGAAATTAGAAAAAAAGAACATGTAGAAGATGTAAACAATAACAGAGAAGACAATTCTGGGTTAGCCCTTCATTTCTCGAGGACAAACCATACCATTGAATGGGACAAAAGCTCCATGCCTTACTTAGAGGAAGATTTCCGCTCCCGATACATAAATGAAGCCATAACAGTCATCCATTCTAAACACAAACTCAATAGAAACCAAGGATTAATTCTAGCTGATATTTGGAAGACCCTCATAAGATCATTAAGCACGCCAGAGTTAAATGTCGCTGCTAATTACAGAGCGTTTCTGCATAACAACTGTTGACATCATACACGCTCCATGCGGTTGATGTAAACGTTCTTCTGTATTGGTAAAAAAATACAATTGCATTCGATTCATTCTTTCATGAACAGTTTAAGTTGTTTTGTATCTCTTTTATTTACCCTGAATAAGCCAAACAGCTAAGTTGGCGAAACTTTGTTGGTATTCCTTATTTACAATTAAAATCATTCGGCCAATATAAAACCCAGTTTATGTCATTTTTTCTTAAGTTTAGATGGTCGAACATAACATAGAATCATGGACAATGATTATTAGTGATAATAAGCACTTTTATGGCAATATTTTATTCTGATCTATGTCTTGATTTGAATAGACTGGAATTGCGGGCATGGAAAAATGGATGTCAGTTCACTGTCAGTAAATGTAAAGTCATTCACTTCGGCGTGATTAGATATCCAATTATGCTAGAAGAAACTGATGAGACTAGGAATCTTGGACTGTTAATAGATAGGAAGTTAAGATCAGGGGTCATGTAGCAAAGATTGTAAATACAACTCAAAAGATAATGGCAATGCTGAAACGAACTTTAACATGTAAAAACAAGGATGTCATTTTGCCTCTTTACAAGGCCTTGATAAGACCTCATTTGGGCTATTGTGCGCAGATCTGGTCTCCTGATTTCCGCTGTGATTAGGATATATTGGAGAAAGTACAAAGGAGAGTGTGTTAAAAATGATATCAGGATTGTGGAATACTGATTATGAAGACAGATTGAGAATTTGTAGACTGCAGACACTAGCAAACAGGAGAAAGAGGGATGATATGATTGAGACTTACAAACTTCTGAAAGAGTCATACAGGATTTCAATTGATGGAATTTTTCAATTTATGGAGGGTGGAGAAAGGACATCTTTGGAAGCTGAGAATGAATTCCGCTAAGAAGGGGGTGAAGGCTAAATTTTTCTCTGAGAGGGTGGTGCGTAATTGGAATGGATTACCATTGGATGTGACATGTGCACACAGTGTGAATGAATTCAAGAATAAGTATGATAGCTGGTGCGTGTAGTGTGTGGCATCCCTCGATGAGTCCCGGACTCCCTGGAGGTCCCTCTTAATAATGATAATCTCTTCTCTACTTAGTGGCCAAAGTTGTTTTATTCACTTCTCCTACTGTAGCATCAAAAGACATTTCAATCCAGCATACAAGAACTGCGCATCCTTAACCAGGAAACCACTCGTGCCGCACATCGCCATCGGTTACAAATCGTTCGTCCGCAAAGTGCTTCGTCAGTTGTCCTAAGAGATGGAAATCACTGCGTAAAAGATTAAGACGGTGCGGTAATGGTTCACATTTAATTTGGCACTCAGCGCCCCCAACCTTTTCTATAGTCAACACGGTCACACTACCTAGTGAGATGTTAAAGCTCTTAGGCAATGTCACGCAGTTTAATGCGTCTGTCTTTTCTGATTAAGGCATCTACGCAATAAACGTTGTCATGTGGTGGCCAAGCTTAGATCCCCCTTCATGTCTTGGACGTCTTTCTTGACATTAATAAACGCATTACATGAAACGGAATGTGACATGGCGTTGTATACACTCCTCAACTGGTGGAGATTATGTCGGTGTGCTCATACCTGCTGTTCATTCCTGATTATGTTTTATTTATTTGCATACACACGTACAAAGCCTATTTGGAAAGCTTATTGGCCATAAATTGTGTTCATGTTGTTATAAAGAAATCAACAGGTCGAAACATTTTTGATTTTTTTACAGTTAACACCTTTCATGAACATATTTTCACAATTTCACAAATTTCTTATGTTTCCGATTGTTGCAATTGATAATGTGGCCGACGATGTTGTTTCCATCTAGTGGTCGTATGAAGAAACAGAAGATGCAAACGATTTTTTCACTTATTCCCCATCTCTTTTCTATGCCGTTTTCTCATGCGATGAACTAATTTTTTGAAATACTCTTGGATATTTCTAGCAACGTATGTGCGAGAGGAACAAGCTGCATCATTAGTTCGTTCCGTTGAGTACCCTTTTTATTTTCTTATTGTCACTAGGTATGACTAATGGAATAAATGTTTTATTCAAATGTCAATTATTATCTCTCAAAATAATCTCTCGTGCAAATAATAGGAACGACTACAGGAATTTATTCTTATTTCGTTGATGATTTTTAAGAATAAAAAAAAAAAAGAAATGCCAAGAAATAGATGAAGAAAAAAATTAGTTTAAAACGTAGAACAAACTTTGAAACTGTTTCTAATTTGTTTGGTTTCTTGTTTATCTAAAGTCTGTCATGTTCGTCCACGATTGTTACTCAGAAACAGTACTATCCAACCTTTTATTGTCTACGTGACATCTTCAAGGGATTATCGAAAACTTTGTGACACTTTATTTAAAAACAAAAAAGAAATACAGATTTATTTATAAGAAATGAAAACAAGTACATAAATTTCAACACTTTCTACCACCGAAACCTTCGCCGCGGTCTTCACCCGTCTAAAAAGACGTCTTTAAAATTCTTCACCATTTTGACATTTGTGCATACTCGCATTCTCCTAATCTAAAGTTCAAGTGAAATGCTAATTAAGCGAAAAATTATTATTAAATTAGATGAAAAGAATCAACGAAAACTAAATTACACGAATGGCGTTCCAAGTGTATTTGAAGTCGGTATTTCGATCTTTATTCATTCATTGCGATAAGCTTGTTTAGACTAAATTCATTATTATTTTAATTCAAAGAATGGGAATAGTAACGGATTTTCTTTTCCAAACTCAAATGTTCGCCTATAAATGCGTACTGACAGACATTCAAATTATCCTTAACAATACCCGAGCTGTATTTCCTTAAGAATTTCTAAATCCTTTGCAATGTCATTTGGAGGAGCAAAGATATTTAAGATGTAATATGACTTGTATCGACTGTTGAGAGAAGTTAAAATGATCTCAAATGACCACGTTTAGTAAATTAAAGGACAAAGATGCCTTTACTGTGGAGGGGGTGCGTTAGTGGAGAATATCGAAGTCTTTAAAATCCAAGAAATGTCACGAGGTTTTATGAATCCCGATGAAATACGAATATTCTAAAAAAACACTTTCACAACATACATGGAATAATGTACGTTATCCTTTGCGGTGGGGAAAACACATGGTTCGAATTCCGTTTGACATGAAGATACATATAAGAAACTGAGATAAGTCATCCAGTCTCCTACGAAGGACAGGATTATCCTCACTATAAAATAGACATGTCAGTTGCAGAAAACTCACAGTTAGCAAATACAGCGCCCTCTCACGGTCGTAGCAAACATTGGATAATATCAAAAACAACAACACGAAATCAACAATGCTCATTTCAAATTCTCTCTTTCTCGTGCATATTCATGAACACACCAAGTCTACCATTCCAACATTTTTTGGTTTGTCTTTCGAATACTTAATACTTTACATATGATAATTTTATTGCCTGGAATATCAAGTACGCTGCTAACATCAGCATTATTCAAAAAAGCATTGGGAGGGAGGGCGAAAAACACATTTCCGGTCCAGTCGCGTGCAGTTATGTAATCAGAAGTGTATCTTTAATATTACCGTAGGCCTAAGCATTGTTTTCCCTAATTTCCCATGTCGATTACCTATCATTAAGGCAACCTCCCCTCTCGTTATCGGCTTCGATCTTCCTAAACATGCAATCAACGTACTCGTAAACCTTATACGATCATCCACACGCTTCACGAAAACTTAAGTCTCAAATAAATTATTAGCATTTTTTTTATATTGAAATTGTAAAATAAAATAGCTCTGTACTACCGTCATTATTTAATAGACCGATTCCTTCCCCCCCTACTCCCCTTACCCTCATAAACCTACCATCAAAGAAGCATAGGAAGGTTAATAACCAGAAAGCGGTCCTGATGAGTCGGTGACAAAGTGATTTCGGCCGTTCCTAGTGCCTGACTGGCCAACAAAGAGCTGAGTGACAGCCGTAATTTCCCTGGGAGACATTGCGTCCGCCACATTTTGACATCTGTTATGACCCCGATTCTCCCTTACCTTTAGGGACCATGTTTCCACTGCCAGGGTTCTTTACCTCCTAATGTGCTACTCTGTGTTTTATTGCCTACCCAACCGTACCTTCGTCGCCACTCTATTCACATGGCGCCACTTTTGTCGACACCCGGGGTTAGGTGGACGGATCCTCTATTAGTTGCTTGCCGAGCACATTAGTATGTGTTTGGAATAATAGAATCACCATGCTTTGGATCGTCATAGAGTAGCGAAGTGAGTCTGAAAAAGAATATGCTAACGCATGGCTAATTTAGTTTCTTGTAGCCGAAATAAAGATTTCGACTCTTTTCCCAGATCCGCTAAATTACGGCCAGCCAAGTGGAGTCATTCAAAATACACCAACGTGCTTTGAACAAGTCGATTTTCTTTGCTACGTATCGAAAATATACTCTCGTGCACAAACAATGCTCTCCGTATTAACACGTCTAGCTAGTTTTGCGAGCGCTGTTGTTAATAAGCTCCATTGTTACTCACGTGTTCTTTTTTGTATGGTTTCTTAACTCACAAATGTTAACAATCACAGAATCCTAACAGCACCATTGTTAATAATACGAAGTCTTTTTCCACGTGGTTTTCCAAGCGTCATTGTTACTAATTTGTATCATTTAAATTCAATTGTTACCTTTGTCATACTCACAAATCACGTTCCAAGTTGTGAAATTTACAAAATTAGTTGTCATGGTATTCTATTTGATAACTTATTGGCTATTTAACTTACTTAGAGCGCGTGCACTTGCGTGTAATTGTTATGTAACTTTCTTTTTACTTCACGTGTACAGTCTCACTAACGACTGTGTATACATTTTTAACCGCAGGAAGCCGAGAAGCAGCCTACACGTATGCCATCAACTCTGCAGGTGTCACATATGCCGTCACTCAAGCTTGCAGCCGTGGGAATCTTAGTCAGTGTGGCTGCGACAAGACAAAGGATGGAATCTACGTCCCAGGAGGGTGGAAATGGGGAGGATGTAGCGCCGACGTACGCTACGGAATGAAGCTTGGACGTAAGTTTGTTGACGCTAGAGAAATTGAGGGAGATGAAAGATCGCTAATGAACTTACATAACAACAGAGCTGGAAGAAAGGTAGGTGATTGGAAAACATAATGTAACATTTTGATAGCAGACAAATATGGTAACTGTAAAACAGTCATTGCAAATCTTTCTCAGTTGAAACAATACTCGGTGTTCTGACAAATCAGTTTATAGGCCATTAGTCAATCGATGCAGGCTTTGAATTTGTAACAAAAGAAAAGTTATCGTGTAGAGCTATGCAAATAAAAGGGAAGGCCCTTGTTTTATACGAAAATGTAAAAAGATGTTTTTGAAAAAAAAAAAAAACTTTTGTGAATATTTTTCTTTTTAGCAACTCTGTCGTCAGGGGCATAGTGGATAGGCCTCCAGATTCCTAAATAATGCAACGGATGGACTGCCAAAACGCCTTTGCATTTTGGTAGTCCATCTATTGGCCCTGTTAAAACCCGATTAAGCTGTGAATAGAACCATTAATCGTCTTATTTCCATTACCTGCCATGTTTGTCAATCCTGTGTATTCTTCGGCCGATTTATCTGTTTTGTGGAATGAAAAATCCATGTTTCTGGAAGGTAAAACCCTGTCATCTCCATCTGAGGCCGGCTAACCCACATTCACTTCAGAAAACCTTATAAACGTCCTCTGAACCCAAAATGGGATTCAAACTCAGGTCTTTCCACGTGCACCGTCGTTACCCATTGAACTATGGAGGCTGCCTATATTGTTGCTTTGATTTTAAATTGAAAACTTTCCAAAAATAAAAATTAAAATAAGGCAGCATTCATTACTTAAGCCCAAAGATAGTAGTTTTTAACGTCTAGTTTTTAAACTTCGTTTTGAAAAAACAAGTATAATAATCTTGCATAGTTAATGGTACGACTACAGTGAATATTATTTGTACATAATGTGCTTATAAGTAAAATACAGCTATTTGTTTTAAATAACGTAGCTCTTTATTTTTTAATCATGTATCTGTTTTTATGGTAGTAACGTTATCCATGTATAACGTAAAAGACTTATTTTGTTTGAGAAGGGTATGGCACGCTTCGATGTTAGCAATAGGTTTCATGCTAGCTTAGTGGCAACATGCTCGTTATTACTTTTAAATATTCTGCTTTCTAGTCGCCCAACAAATATGAAGGATGGACTTCAACCAGTAGGCGGATTATAAGAGTGACTAAGGAAAACATATTGCTGAGAAATTTTCATTGATTTGAGAGAAATACCCTAGTGCATCCAAGCGATAGTATATTTATTTATTCTTTCATATAATCCTATCATCAGAATATTATACATATTTTGACGTTACTTTAAAATCCTTAGATTACTAATGTAGTACTGTAGGTTTAAAACCTTTCTTCAGTGATGATTGATACAACAGAACTTGCTACATTTTATTAAGAATGTTTTCATGAACAGAAGCAAATGAGATGTATAACATAATGTTCGGCGATTTTTATATGCACGTTTTTTTTGCCAACCTTAATTTATTTTCAAAACAAATCTTAAAAATAACAATTGTATGCGAATGCTAAACAGTTAATGACAATTGTTGTTATTATCGATGCCGCTTTAGGTTTACATCAATGATATAATCGATGCCCTACGGTAATGCAATTAAAATAATCAAAATCGGAGTTGATTAATTAAGAAGTGTTTAATTGCAGGTCATGAAAATAAGCACGAAATCACAATTTGACACTTATTTTCTTAATAACTGGAAGTAATAAGTTCACAATCAAATATTAATTTCTATTAATGACATAACAATCATATATTTCCACACATGTTAACATTTTATGTTTACAAATTCCAATACTTATTTACAAGCAACCCATAAAACTAAGTAGTTCTAAATAAAAGTCTTCACAGAAACTAACTAACTTCATCTAGTTACAGCCTCAATTGATCTGATTGCACATATTCATTCATTCTCGGCTTTTCCTTGATGCGTTAACAGTTACCCCTGTATATCCCGATTTCCCGTATAACACCTCAGTTGCGCAAGGAAATATCAAGAGAAAATTAATTAGGATTCTAATTACGAGTAGTTCACAATCTATGCTATAGATGGGTCTTCCCTTTTCGTTAATGTATGTCAATTGCGTGTGTTGTATCCTTCAAGTTGCTTGACGTGACGCTAGATCTTCTAAATGAAAATCCTCCCCCCCCTCCTTCTCTGCCTTACCATGAAAGATAATGAAAATATGTTTTTATTTTTATTTCATATGATCATACAACAGCCGTGGGTCCCTTTTTTACGAGGAGGTACGGCACCATCTCAATCACCCCTCCCTAATTTTATCCTAGCTCGGGACCGGCATAACTGACGAATCAGGCCTCTGGCTGGGTTCTTAAGTATTCCTGATTGTAATCCGTGTGTGTGTGTTCAAGGTGCCGTTTTGGGGAACAAAAAACCCGAGTTCCCGAGTGCAAAAAAAAAAAAATTCCTCGCCCCGTGGCTAACTTACTTTTCGTCGAAAAAAACCAGATAAAGGTTCCTCACCTCACGAACGGGAATCGAACCCAGGTCTTTCCGACCCCACAGCTTCATCTATGACGACTGAGCTACGGAGGCTCACAAAATATGTTGTGTCTGGTGGAGATGAAAGATATTTGAACTTTTATTAATAATATGAGGATAGATTATCCCAATTAATAATAGAACAATATCAATACTTGAAATTCTTTCATCACAAGAGGCAGCGGACTTCTTATTTTAGCATGAATGCTTATGAAATTATGTAGGTGGATGATGATTTTTATCACACGGTGTGACACTCGTCTCCTGCTTACTGGATCTCACGTGACAGGGGAAAAAAAAGCTGAGAACGAACTCAGCGGTTTTTTTTTTTTTGTGTGTGTGTGATTCTAGTGGAAGAAGGAAGTTTATTATTTGTTTAACGAAGACCACTTATATGTAAATAAACCCAAAAAGGCAATAAATGATCATTTTAAACAAATGAGTGACAGAAAAAAGGACATCGGATAGAACAATTTACTTGACGACATTTTTGACAAATATTTGGAATGACATTCTGGAAAACTGTTTACA
This sequence comes from Typopeltis vanoorti, assembly GCF_054136105.1. NCBI lineage: Eukaryota > Metazoa > Arthropoda > Arachnida > Uropygi > Thelyphonidae > Typopeltis > Typopeltis vanoorti. The sequence continues at coordinate 85,256,537 of NC_143551.1, read as the reverse complement.
GTAACAAAACAGACCATTGTGGTGTGATAAGAACCCTATTATGGACCGAAGGAAGTTCTCTAAGTCTTTCTTAGCTGAAACTGAATTAGTCGGTCTCCAACCATTGTAGCAAGGTTATAATTTTCGCCAAACATACAAAACACAGATGCATAGCACTTAGGAAGTAGCCTTTCAGGAACATCCTGAAAGTTTTGGTAAAAGCCATTGGATATTTGTCATAAAAAAAAAAAAAAAAAGCTGGCTCGCATTTTCCGTAAGACATATATTTGTAAACTGTACTCTAAATAAGATAATAGCACTTGAATTATGCCGTAACATTTAGGTTTCTTTGTCAACATATCCCATGGCTGACTGTATAGACTGGCAAATAATTAGTCAAGTGAATAAAAATATTAAAATTATGAAATATTCATGGCCTGAATAAAACGTAATCTAAATTTTCACAGTTCATTAGCTACCTTCAAAAACTAGTTAAAACTAACAACTCTATGATGTAGTTATAGTGGTCAGTAATTTTTACTGTTATGTGTGGCAGCAATAAATAAAATCAGTTAATTTTAGAACGATATATAAAAAAAGTCGAATCTTCGTGTGATTTTTAGTTTATTTTCTAGTTTAGTGTCAACATAACAAAAATGATTACACGTAAAAAACGCCTACAAATTCTCCTTGTTCTAGCAAAATAAAGGCCTACAGTAATTACGTGGTTCGTCATGACAAGTGTGCATTTTGTACAAAATACGGTATCAACACATACCACTTAATGTGATGCGTGGTGTCGGCACTACTTGGGGAGTCTTGACGAACCTCGAGAAGCAAGGGGAGGGGTGGAACGCGGCACACATATAAACCGTAAACATGGGCTACTATGTCACTCCATTATCCTGATCGCCCCAACGGTCACCCGAAGTCTTAGAATACGGACAATGGCCACAAGACCTCCTGGGTGGATACTGTATTTCGGGCTCGCCGCTAAATGGTGATGAGGTCTTTGGAAGATCCCCCGCTGACAAGTCTGCCTGTTTCTCAATGGAGATAGCCTTGGAAATGTGATCAGTGTCGGACATAAATCAGGTATGGGTCGGGCGTGTCGGGACGCTTTGTACTTTTGCCGCTAGCTACTTTCTCCCTCTTGTGCTCACCTGGAACAGAACCCAGGAGGAGTAACAACAATAATCCCCTTTGCCAGACCCGAACTAATGAATCTACTCTTTGAAAAATGCCTTAACTACAGTATACGTGCTGTACTAACGACCACAATGATATTTCTCTCCCATGGTTCCGCGTCACAATTTAAAATCTTCAGGTCACGTGGCCGAACAGCAAGTGACCTAACAAAGAAACCCTCAGTGTGGGAATATTTTCAACTATTTAAGTTCCTTGAAATAGTTTAGCGTTGCTTCTTCCTTTTTTGACAAGAGTAGCCTATTCAAAAGATGAATGACTTTCACGTCCAACTAAACAGGATTAATTTCAGAATGTTGTGAGGCAACATAACATGAATTTGTACTTAAGAGTTGATGACAATGAAGTAGCCAAGGAGTCCAATACATTCCAATGATAAAAATGGTCATGTAATTATGAATTATGAGGGAATTTCGCGTTTGGATCCTATCGAAATTCAGAGCACAAGGCATATGTAAAGACAGACCTCATTAAAACATTATTAGTTTGTTTTACTAGTCTGTGTCTTCTTCTTAATCTTAATTACAACTTGATAAAGAGTAATCATAAATAGATACTTAAAACGTACGAGTTTATTGAGGTTAAATGATTACAGATTTTTGAGATCATCTACGGTACTAATGACAATAAACGGCTTGAAGGTAATCCTTCGACCACCCAACGACTAGGTGGAAAACCAGAAAGAAAAAAAAAACGAAAGAGAAATTATTTTTTTCTTTCTTTGCTTTTTAAGCAAGACGAATACATAAAGAACTCTTCATACATCATTAAGTTTGGAATGAATATGATATTCGCTACTAGATGATAAGGCTGATATGCAATGTCATAAAGTTGTCGTGAACTTGAAAGTAATGGTGATTTTGTCATGTACTTGGGTGACCGAAAGATCCCTAAGTAACAACTTAGCTGTCAACTCTAGCCTCCATTTTTAACAACGTCATCAACAATGGTAGTCATCTAGTTCTACATGACCACCACTCATCTACAATTCTCAGCAGCTTCAGCATATGAATAATGCAAAAAGCATCCCCCAGGTGGCGGGAATGAATCATGGAGACACATGAAGAATTTCTGGTTGCCCTGCGGATGTCTAAGAACTAAAGAATTCTTTATGATATAATGCAACAACAAAGTTGCTGTCCTAGAAAAAAAAAAGATTGGATTTTATGTCTTGACTAGTCTAAATGCATCCTGCATTGATCTAAATCACGACAACAAAACAAAAGAGAGAAAAAATACTTCGGAAATATAAGCTTAAGATGATAATATCCGAGTATTTTGAGGAATGTAAAACTAACTGAATGGTATTATCAACGAACAGAGTTGTATTAATCTCTAAACACTGTTTAAAGTTTCCCAACAGCCTGATGGGAAAAAAGTAACGAACTGAAACGGATCTTGGAACTTCTAGAAAAGACTCAAGCAAGTGGAACCCCGTAGTGTCTATTAACGTCTTTGAAGTGTCTCTCTCTCTCTCTCTCCGTAAGCTAAGCAGCCGTGATTCGGCTGCGGCTGCCCGGAATGGCCGTTTGTTCCGAACCCACCTTTTGGGAGAAGCCAACGACTTATTTGTCCACTTAGAGCTCGTGTGCGTCTGTCATCAAGAGTCAAGTGGGGGAAAAGCTACTTGACGGCCTTTAGTTCGACGGCTTGCGCGACGATTGTTGGTAGGACGGTGGGGGATGACGAGAAATAAGCTGCCGATTACACTCCGGGCATACAGATGTTCTCATTAGCGATCCTGAAAATCTTACATTCTCTACATCATTTGTATAGACAAATCCCTTCCCACGCATGCCAACACTTATTAGAATGTAAGTTTCGATAAGGGGGGGGGGGATATATATCACACACGAGAGGCCACAAAGTTCAAAGCAAAAATGTATGAGGGCAGGAATCAAGAGAAAAGTAATTTGTTGATATTTTTCTTTTTTGAAAAACTGCAGACTCTAGTTTTCCAAACATTCATGTTTGTGATGGTCCTACTAACTCTGGGTAGAAATGGAATCTGCAACTTTACCATTTCTTCTAGCAGAAGGCTTCACTCCCACAATCCTATGCGGTACGGACGTGACCATACGGCATCCAGTGACACCAAATGTGAATAACTAATCCGCATGCACTTGAAAGGCTTAACCCAGTATTTTCCAACGATTTTTGGATCATGCCCCGTCTCAACGCCTCAAAGATTTTGATGTCCCACCTCAACGCTGATAGTTGATGGTTGAGTATATCAGTGATGAGGTGACGAATGAAATATATTTTCTAATTTCTCCCCAAAATATTCAAATCCCCCCCTTCGGTGGGGCGTAAGCCCCACGTTAAGAAACACTGGCTTAACCGAAGTGTTTGAAGAAAGGGCGTAAGGTCAGTGAGAGAGGATCATTTATATCTGCGTGTATATATTCATATTGGATAATAATAATAATAATATTCATATTGGATAATAATAATAAAAGCATACGATGGCATATTCTTTCGTTTAGTATTATGATACAGTGGGAACGACAGAAGCAAACACAATATTGAAAAATTATCAAATCAGTCAATGCTCTTTAAACTTCCTATTCTTGCTTACACCCCAAACTCTAGACCAGTGAAAGCTTAAAGGGTTGCCTGTATATTATATGTTTTTGAGGTTCACAGAATTCTTTTTATAAATATTTCACTTCTATCAAATAAACTGTACAATCAAGTCCACAAAATAATTTTTTGTTATAAAAGATGATTCCATATGGCTATCAGGACATCAATACAACAGTGATTGTCCAATATTATCGCAAATAATTGTTTTGGAAACAGCTGTTTGTCCCAAAGTTCCAAATTTTACACGTTTTCTTTCTGAACAAGTGGACTAAATTGGCCAGTTTTTATTATTAGTATTTTTAATAGACTTTAATAATTTTACTGATGCACTGTATTAGAAATCTGTTTGCGTAAAAACAGGTTCATATGAAGTGTTAATATCCAATTACTTTTAATATGTAAAATAGTTGCAGATGATATTCACACACACACACACACACGCTTGCTCGATGTTTTTAAACAGATTACTTATTATTTTTTTTTAATATTCATTTTGAGGCAATCTTTTCAACTCTCTTTTGTAAAATATTTTTTCGACAAAATATTAGTTGATTAATATTTTCAAAAACATTTCTAATAAAAAAAGACTATTTTCACGGCTAATTTGTTTATAACAACTCTTGGATGGTAACGGGTTCACAGAATCCACCCGAATAGTAACATTGGCTGGGGATATCGTGATCAAATAGACAGCGCATAGACTTCCAGCTTTTGCCAGCCACACGCACACACACACAATCTCCAAATCACCCACTCACCCGCCCACACATGCTGCTGATTGAGATAGCACTAAGTAATGAAAGTGAGTCTGGATCTGAACAGTCGTTTGAATAACTGCGTACCTTACTACACGGTCCTAATTTAGTCTAGTGCTTTTATCCATAGAAACATTTATTACATAAATAAATATTTATGTAATAAATGTTTCTTCAGAGAAGATAAATAAAATATACTGCTAAGAAAAAAATCAGTGGACAGGGTAGATCATGCCATGTAACGAGTCATGTGTTTCTATCAGGTATAAATTGCAGGATGCTCTCAAAGAAGTGCAACTGTGTACCTGTGAAATAGCTGCTAGAAGGGAACTGATGGAGTTTGAAAGCGGCGTTGTGATAGGATGCCATGTGCAGGCCCATCTGGTCGACAAATTGGGCCATCGCAGGTCAAAAATCAGTGATACCATAATGAAATCAAAGTGCAGGGTGTCAAGTGATCAGTAATTATGCTGTTGTCAAAGCATCGTCTATCATCGCCGATATCACTTATTATTCTTGACGACGTAATTTACTTTGGTTAGTTCCTTGTTTGTTTTCGTACGGTAATTGTAATATTTCAGCTATTTGAAAATATAAACTAGGCTATCGCACTTGGGTTAAATCAAATGCGACACCATTCTATGATACCACAACCGCATCGATGACCCAATATCAAGTTATATAGAGGGTGGTCTGAAACGTTTTCGGCCTCGACCATAAATGGCAACACTATCGGCAAGATATTTTGTTTCTAAGTTGGGACATCTGTCATAAGCATCCATGTGAAATTGCAAGTCATTCCATCAAGTAGTCTGTTTTATACAGCTGTCTAAAGCAAACGTGTTGTCTGTATTCCCTTGAAATGGATAAAATTGAGTATCGTGCGGTTATAAAATTCTTTGTAAAAGAAGGTTTAACGCCAAAAGAAATTCATCCGAAGTTCATAAAAGTTTATGGGCACTCTTCTCCTTCGTTTTCGACAATTAAGAAATGGGCTGCCGAGTTTAAACGTAGCCGTACCAGCCTTGAAGATGATCCAGTGAAGGACGTCCAAAGAGTGTAACAATACTAGAAATCATTGATCAAGTGCATGATATGGTATTGGATGACCGGCGAGTCAAAGTGTGTGAAATTGCTGAGACTATTGGCATTTCAAAAGAACGTTTAGGATATATTTTCATGAAGAATTGCAAATGAAAAAGCTTTGTGCAAAATGGGTGCCACGCTTGCACACAGCAGATCAAAAACGCACTCGCATGAAAATCTCTGAACAGTGCCTGGAGCGTTTTAACAAGAATAAAACTGGTTTTGTTCGTCTATTTATTACTATGGACGAGATTTGGATTCACCAATACACACCAGAATCCAAACAGCAGTCAAAACAGTGGACAGAAGCCGGTTGTTCAGAGCCAAAGAAGACGAACTCGGTTCCATCAGCAGGAAAGGTCACAGCATCGGTGTTTTGGGATGCTAAAGACATTTTGTTTATCAGTTATCTTGAAAAGGGTAAAACAATAACCGGGGAATATTACTCCGATCTTTTAACCAGACTAGACAAAACAATTCGTGAGAAAAGACTCGGTTTGCAGAAGAAAAAATCATCTTTCATCAGGACAATGCACCTGCCCACAAAGGTGTTTTGGCAATGGAAAATTAAGGGATCTGCACTATGAATTGTTGGAACATCCACCCTATTCCCCAGATTTGGCTTCCTCTGACTTCTATCTCTTCCCAAAACTAAAACTCTTCCTCGCTGGTCAGCGTTTTATTTGAATCAAGAGGTGATTGCAGCTGTAGAGGGGTATTTTGCAGATCTTACTGAGAAACACTACAGGAATAAATGTATTCCTGTAATGCTGGAATAAATGTATTAGTCTTACATTTCAGAACTTTTCAGACCACCCTCTGAGAGAGAGAGAGAGAGAGAGAGAGAGAGAGAGAGAGAGAGAGAGAGAGAGAGAGAGAGAGAGAGAGAGAGACTGACTGACTGACTGCCGGGCTTGGTTGGCCGAGTGGTTAGCGTATCCGCTCTCCAGCCAAAGAGGCTGCGGGTTCGAATCCCGCGCAGGCATGGATGTTTGTGACACTCTCCCAATGTGGACTGGGTCACCATGGGAGTAGTAGACCCAAAACATCCCGCAATGGGAGAGGCCTTCATCCTGCAGGGGGTAGAAATATAGACTGTTCATTTTTTTGTCATTACATGACACTATCATGGAATCCAAAGATACCACGAGAGGGCACTTTACACCGTGCAACTCACTTTCTGTAATACTTAATCTGCCCTCTAAGCGCTACACCATCTACCTCCTACTAACTGTATTTTTGTTTGTTGACTGTGTGCTCCGATAGATTTTCCTAGTAATGGTAGCTAGTTCATCTGCATTGCAAAGAGAGAGAGAAAAAAAAGAGACCAGATATTTACACAATGTTTGTTTGTAATTAGAAGAAACACACGTATAAACCACAGTGAAAATTATTTAATTGTAAATATTTCAATTTAAAAAAAAAAATGTTTGTTTGTATCTGTGGTATTGCATATACATGACACACCGCCACCGTTCTAAAAACAATACAGAAACAGAAACAGCATCTCCCCAGTGATGTTCTATCATTTTGGCAATAATATTGTGTTGTCCCATGAAGACCTATGTCATCAAATTCCTGATATATATACCCCTTAAGGAGCATGCAGAATACTATGACAGTGCCATCCATATGAATTGTAGACATTATTACTAACTTATTATCTTCCTATCAACAATTTTCCTCATTTTAATCTAATTCTCATCCGTCTACAGACGGTTGAGAATTAGTTTACTATTCTCAACCCGTCCGGTTTACCTGCTTTGAGAGATGAAAAACCCGAGTTTTGGGGAGAAAAAAATTGAGATCGGCAAGTTTACCTTTAACTGAAAAGCTGTTATCTGTCAGGACTCCAATATTATCGGATATTGTATTTCTAAGACTTCTTACTTTTTTTTTTAATTTTTCAGATTAAATCTTAGTATACAAGAAGAGGACGTAAATGAATTGGTTTAGCTAATGTTTGTTTTCTTATTTTCCAGGCAGTACTTCTGAATATGGAGATGGAATGCAAGTGCCACGGTGTGTCAGGCTCATGTACGATGAAGACTTGTTGGAACACATTACCACCTTTTGTTCAAGTGGGAGATTTTCTCATGAAGCAATACCACAAAGCTAAGAAAGTACAACCCTATTGGGGTAAAAGATCACGACTTTCGAGGCCGCTGTACTTAAGACAACGCAAATCCAAGCGCCCTCATAGGAAACCCAGGCCCAGAGATTTAGTTTTTCTTCAAAAATCTCCCAATTACTGCGAGGTGGACTTAGCTCGCGGTTCTGTAGGGACTATTGGAAGACGATGCAATCGAACTTCGAAAGGCACCGATGGTTGTGATCTCATGTGCTGTGGACGAGGCTACAACACTCATCAATTCACTAGAACTTGGCAATGCAACTGTAAGTTTCACTGGTGTTGTTTTGTTCATTGCCACGTGTGTAACGAGAGGACTGAGGAATATACATGCAAATAAGACACACCCATTTCTTGAATGGGTCTCGGTTTATACGAAGATGAACTAGTTATCACAAGTGATATTCCACTCCCACTTCATTTGTATAGTTTGTGTATAAAAATTGATCTGATTTCGAGAAGAAATATTTACTCGTAGAGATTTGGGGGGAGGGGAGGAACAATGACGTAAGCTGGACCTGTTTGCAATAATATGGCAGTGAAAAGTGTCTGGAAAAAAGTCTACTTGTGGTATAAACATGATCTTATTCTTGTATTACAAATATCAAGAATGGAATGTAGATTCATTAAGCTTTTCACATATATAATAACAGTATCATTTCACAGCAAACTGCATATTTCAGAACTTATGCAATCCTAATATTTCCTAAACATAATGTATCCATTTCCCCCAAACATCATCTTCATAAAATGCGTGTTTTTAATAAGTTTAAGTGCCTTGACAGAGTAAGTGTGTTGACATCAGAAATACACTCTTTATTTATTTTTTTTCCCCATTAACTTCCCGTCGTATCCCCAAGAATGGACAAATAATAATTCTATGAGAGAATCATTCAAAAATAAACGACATTTAAAATAAAACAGAAGGATCAATCATGTTGAAATAGAATTATCATGTAACAGAGTGAAATGAAGGATGATTTTTTTTTTTTTGGTTTCGTCTGCTACATATGTAACAGATGAAACTAAAAAAAAAATTCTTAGTTAAATGCACACGTGCTTCGATTGTTTCTACGAGAAATCATAAAGTTTTTAATGTCGATAAAACCAAATCGACAGAAATATATCAACATGTACATACATCTGAGGCTCAATATTTATACTAACAGAATTATGTTAAAGATTAAATAAACTGTTTCATATGAAATGTTTTGCACTATTTTTTTTTATCACAAACTGACAAACAGCGTTTGGCTATTTTATTTAAGGAACAGAAGAAAAGCGATCCAAGTACCGAGAAACCCTATTTAAAGAACTTCCACATTTCTAAACATCTGAAAGGTCTGGATACGTAACAGGTCTATCAGTTTCCTGCTAAGAAGACCTTCTTCGGCGTACCTTCTGGCAAAATTCTTATCACCTCCGAGAGGCCTAACATGCACTAAAGGAGACGTCAACACCTGTTACAATGGAAAACCCTAATCTGCGGGTGAAACTTGTTTTGTTTTTTGTAATGAATGTGGATCGGTTGTCCAAGAAAATCGCCATTTAGGGAGACTACGTGAGGAATATAAAGCTACTGATTAAAACTTCGACTCCAATTACTTTTATTTACCGCCATTATCGCGATGATAAAATCAAAGTATTTAAAATTAATTTGTCTCCATTCTGTTGGCATTTTGTCTGCGTATAGAATTACAAATAAGATTGGACAACCTCGTTGTTTATGAAGGTAATATTTAGTTGACGATTTCAAGTGGTAATGGAATATTTCCTCATTTTTTCTTTATTATTATTATTACTTGTCACCTCCAGGGACTCGTCATGTGTGTGTGTGGGGGGGAGGACACTCTACTCCACTACACGCAATTCACAGTCTCTCCAACTTAATCCTCAAACTACAGCACATAACGACATTACTACTATTACCACCATCAATACACAGCGCCATCTACCGCCCACCACACCACTGCAAATACAATTCTTTTATCTGTAAATTGTGTTCTGATGACCGATTTGCTTGTGTGCGGAATGATAAAAACCAAGTTTCCGGGAGAAAAAAAACTCTGCTATCCCCGTATGAGATCCACTAACTAACCTTCAACTGAAAAAGTCCATATAAAGTAAAGATTTGCCGGTTCAGTTGCAAAATTTTAACCGTTTCGCAAATCTTTTTCTGCTTTAAGTTTTTTCTTCATAAACCCTAGAAATTAAAATAATAATAATAATGATTATTTTAATTTATAAGATTTATGAAGATGAATTATATTCTAAATGAGTGCTTTTCAACCGGTTTTAAAAACGGACTTGTCATTCGACAAGTCCGTGTAAGAGTTCAGCGAGCTTTATGAAATATAAATACAAATCAAATAAAAATGAAAAGAATGATGGTTCAAAAACAGGATGTGGGGATAATTTCTTAACTAAAACTATGTGAGAATATAAAAACAATAAAATTTTTCTGTTAATACTTTTTATCAAAATCGATGTCATTAAATAAATTGGAACACAGAATGATTGTCATTAAGAATAATACAGTATCCCTTTTTACTGCATATTATATGCGTGTGTGTGATAGAGAGAGAGAGAGAGAGAGAGAGAGAATTCTGAAATAAGTAGACTAACACCCTCGGTGATATTGAAGAGGTAAAACTTGCCAAATTTTCTTCAGATTTGGGATTACAATCAATATTTTAATTGATGATTATACAGTACAATTTGGGGGTAACAGGAAAAACAGAACATGGAAAAAAGTGAGACAACATTTTCAGCCTTAAGAATAATAAAATTTATTATATCAAAGCAAAGACATCGGTTATCTAGTTCTATCTAAAGTTTTGCAGTTACGTCTTTCATTTCAAGGAGAGAAAAATTATCGACGAAAAAGAACAAAAATAATCATATATTTAGTATAATATTTATACAATGTATGTTTATAATAAATAATCATTTTAGTAAATAATTTTTAATAAATAAATAAATTATTTAGTACATAATTTTTACTGTGCTAATTGTATATTCTTCCGCTTTCAAAATATACGACATAATTCTATTCATTCTCTCCTTTAAGTTCTCTAAGAAATTTTGTTTCAACTGCATATATTCTACTTTCATTCTCCCCCCTTTCTCCCCTTAATGTTTTAGCGATAAGCTCTTATTCATCCCAGAACATCATACTTTCACTTTTAAAAAAAAGTGGGAAAAAAAAAAACTTTGCAAGTTACATGAAGAGCGTAGCTCTATCATCTGTAAAGAGCATCGTAAGTGTGTGTGTGTGTTTCCTTCACCGACACACACACACATACACACAGGAATTAGAAGGAAAAGCCCTTCGAATTCCTTGATTGATTTCCATTTCTACCGCTAAGTTATCTTAAGTAGAATTACAAGTAAGTCGACCATCATCTGATGTGCCTTTTTGAAGAATGTTTACGTCGCATTCTTGGGTCACTCCGGTTCATACAGTTAACAAACTACTAAGAGATTTTTTTATTGATCGAAAAGATGCGAATTTTGAATGGATACATTTTTCTGATGATGCGTCTCTTGACGAAAATATTCCACACAGCTACAGACACTTCCTGTTTTGGATCGCCTAAAACTTTATTTTGGGTGACTGTTATCAAAGTAGTTGATAAATAACTAGAAAGTATATACAGTAAACCCTCGATTTAACGGACAAAATTTCCGATCCGTATGTCACATGTGAAAATTAACACCCTGTTAATTTTAAAAAGCTTTTAACCGAGATTAGCTTATAATTAAATTAACAAGTCATTTTTGTTATTAATTTCTTGTTATTTTTAACAAATTTTGGCGAATAGGCCATCATATGTTGGAAAAACACTGTAGTAATTTAGCCGACATAAATGAGTCACCGCTCATAAAACATGTTCGGCGAATGATTAGCACGTGATCACACCAATCGCGCTGTAATTAGTTATTTTGTCGCGTGGCGTGTCTTTCTGCGGCAGTTTTATTACACACGTTTTCGTAATTTTAGGGAGTTAATTATAAAAAAACAGCAGAATTCAAAAGTTCAAAAAAAAAAAAAAAAGAAACTTGACAGTTTTTCAAAGCAGGATTACCTAAACCAAGCGACTCAACATCGAACATTAACTTATCTAAAAGTGTAAAACAATTTTTTTTGTTATTACAGTGCTAATATTGATAAAATTGCAGTATAATGTTACAGATATTTTATTTTAAAAAATTCGCGATTTAACGGACACCCCTTAGCCTTTATTAGTCCGTTAAATCGAGGGTTTACTGTATATAAAAAAGAAATAATAACAAACAGCATTACGAGTATTCAGATATTAAGCCTACTCACCACAGAAAACTGAATATGTACTGTGAAGATTTAAAAATTATCTGCTTCATAAGGCTTACAGTCATTTCCAATTCTTACCGAAATCCAAAGAAGAATTACTATGTCTATGGTTGAGATTTTTTTTAAATCCCAGACATAGATATAGATTTAAAAAAACAAACAAAAACCCTTTCCTACACAGTGTAACATGCTTCTGAAGACGGTTCTTAAAAATATATCGAATTGGGAAGCAGCTGTCAGCGTTTCTTTTTTCTTATTTATTTTTTTAAGATATATATTTTGGTCAACACTTTTTGAATATTGTCGACCATGGTGTGGAATGTTCATTTGAAGGTGGAGAAAGTAGAAATACATTTGCAACTATCGTTAAGGTATAAAGATGACAATTTTTGAGAAAGAAATCATGCCCAACAAACAAAGAAAAAATTAAAAAAATAAAATAATCTGCGGTGCTTACAGGCCTTTAAGGCCCATGACTTGTCTGGATTGGCTTTCGTCACCATAATTTTAGGATAAGGTGATTAGTCTTATGGCTAAAATATATATATATATATTCTTATGCGTAAATTATGTATGTTCTCTTGGCTGGTTTGCGGAATGAAGAGCTTCCGAAAGGAAAATCCCTACTACTTCGTATGAGACAGGCTAACCTCATCTTCAATTGATAAGTCCCGATAATAGTTCTTCGTTTACTAGATGGGATTCGAACCAAGGTCTTTCCACCCAAAGAACTTCGTCGAAACCAACTGAAGAGACTATACCAGTGTTTTTTAAACTTTCTTGACCCCGACCAACGTTCCTTCTAAGTTTTGTCAGCCCATGAGCGCATAAAAACCATTTTGTCCTCAAGTTTCTCTGACTCAAAGTGTGCGCTAATGTAACATTTCTCATCTTAATGTAGCCCTTTTTTTTTTTTTTCGTCTAGCTAATTTCGTCTGTAAAATTGTGAGCTCTAAATTAATTCACTTAAATCCGCGTAGCTACAAATCCATCGCAGTTTGTACGAGTTTAAGGGACTATATTGCGTAGACCAGTGATGGCGAACCTTTTTACCTAGGTGTGTCAAACATCTTTTTTTTTTTTTTTTTAATATTGACGTTGTTGATGTGCCACTTGCATACATGCATTATAAATTTAACTACATAATCATAGATTGTAACTTATACATATCATATTAGGCTATTTATTTAATAGGACATTGATCTAAAATCTATGAATTCATATTATACAATTAATTTAATAAAGTGAAATTACAAAACTTACATTTAATGACTTTTCTGTTGCTGAGTACTGGTAGAAAGGCTATATAGAAGGGCTATAGTGTGTACATTTTAATGCTACACAGGTAGCGCTCAAATCATTGCTCAATCTATTTCTCCCTTTCGATTTGATATTATTTAAGGCAGAAAATAGAGTTTCACAAGAGTATGTAGAAGAGAAAATTGTTAGAAGAGCTTTAGCAAAGATTTTAAGAGCATGAAAGTTTTCGGAGCTTTTCGGGTGAAGTGAGGTATGCTTTGTTATACAGAATTTGTAGGGTCCCTCCACCACCACCACCAGAAACTCGACTTTTTCGTCCGAAACAAGCAAACTTGAAGTCAAGAATACTTATAGAAAAAGAGCTGGGCACCTCATCCAGGCGTTGTTTCGAAATCTATTGCTTAGAATTTCACAATCTGAATTTTTACACGCGGGTATCATGCAGACGTTTCCCGCTCAAGTTCTTCTAATTCATTTCTAAGAGCAATAAACTTTCTTTTCCAGATAGGATTACACTGGAAGTCGGCTAGTTGCATTTCGAGATCTTTTAAATCCAACTACTCAAACCATCTAATTTAAGGTCCATGAATTCTGTTTCATCAGGATACTTTATGAATTGGATTGTTTGTTCCAACATTCGAAATTGCTCAAATCTAGAAGAAAACTGCTGAGTTACTGACTTTAGAACTTCGATAGATTGGTTGATATGTTATTCACGATTTTTGGGGCTGATTTCGTTAAAAAAAAAATTTTCATTCTTGGGAAATACTTAAAATTGTTACTTTCTAAATCACGTTAAAATATTTTGAGTTTGTTCTCAAAGCCGAAACCTACCTTCGCCTTAACTGAGAGCGATCTTACACGATTGATCGCAGTTTTTTCCATCAGAATACCAATATTTTTCGACATCCAAGGTGTGTCACCTGAAACCCTCAAGTGTGTCAGTGCTGACGGTAAATTAGAAATTCTGCAAGAAAAAAATTTTGTGCGTACGCGTAGCTTAGAGGGAACATTGACCGCAACCCACAATAAGAAATATATTTTGCATCGCGACCCAATACACACACACATACATACACCTTTGATGTTACGTTTGTCATCAACCATCGTATACACACACGTTGAAAGAATAGCTTTTTCCGTAGCTGTGTGGGCGATTTTTCTCTTTTGACGCTCAGTATAAAATACGATGATAATAAGACTTTCTCATTAACACTCATGGATCGACTAAGAAATTGTGTCGATAACTGTGTTTTTAATTTCTTTGAAAATATTCAACAAACTTATCAGAAAGTTCAGTATGGTGTGTTTCTAAGTGTCTTAATTTTAAAGACTTTAAGCTTTCATTTTCATTATAAATAACTCATGGGGAGGGGAGGGGAGGAAGGGAGTTTGTCATTTTCGTTGGATTTGGCATATTTGATGAAACCATATTTTAAATAATTTTAATTATAAAGTTATTTACTTACTTTTTTTTTTCTTTTAGACTTAAATAAAGTCAAAGTTTACGATTAAGATCAACATTTTTCTTAACATTGTTAAGAAAAATTTCTGAATATATTTAAGAAAATGTAGGACGTATTTCTGTACTTTCTGCTTCATCATTCGTTCTAATAATAAAACGATTCATTTTGAGAACCATATTGAAGTGCAACTTGAATGTCACACTTGGTAACGTCCTTTCGAAGAAAAACGAAACCGCTAATTCGCAACCAACATCGGTCTGACAGCTAATTGGAATTTAAAAAAAAAAAAAAAAAAAAAACACTTATGAAGATAGATGACACGAGAGGTGTGTAGCAAAGGCAAACGTCACATCCCCCTCCCCTATTTTACGCATTAAGGGAACCCATGCTTACGAAAATATTTACCAATGAAATTTGATATCAAATCAAAGTGTTTTAAAGCTACGAAATATGCGATGCTTAAGGATGGCAACGTTTTTATTTTTATAATTTTGAAAGAGGTCAATAAAATAAAATTACAAAAAGGTATAAAAACGTATTCAGCGTTATAAATAAGACCGTTATGAATTATCATGGTACTACTTAATTCTGTCATAATCCCAATAAAAATTCTAGATACGTTTTTGGACTTTTATGTTACGATTATTGGGAAATTATTTATATTATGTTAGTTGATTAAATACTGACGGCCTCAAATGAAATGCTTTATTTTTATTGTTTTATTTATTTATTTATTTTTTTTTGAAAAATTATGTGTCACTGCTCCCTCACTTCATTAATCTTCGGAGATCTAGAGAAAGTAATGCCAATTAGGGCATTATTATTTTCATTAAAAAATGCTACAATTGTTTTAAGTTTTAGTAACGGATTCAAACAAAAAGCAAACCACTCAACAGACGTACGAGGAAAAAAAAAATCTTTGAGAAACCTAAAAAAAAGAAAGGGGAAGCAAAGAAAGTGAAGAGATTACCTACTGAATTAGAGCTTTCTTCCATGGAGCAGGGGTGGCGTACAAAGCAGTATATAAGTAGAGAGACAGCAGATAATGTCGCTGACAATTTGACGCTTCGTTGCACAAACAAGGATTCCTTGACAGGTCGAGGTCGCAGTAATGCCATCTTAATGACCTTACCTTTGATAACACCAGTCTACATGCAGCTGCTACTGCAACAAGAAAAGAAACAAATAACTATGGAAACGTTTGGTGGGAATAGATTTCTCACAAGGCATAGAAATTAGCTGTCGGGTTTCAATTGATGTCAGCTTAGCCTTTGATCATGCTTCAGTTAACATACTGTTTGGTATTAGCTGTTATTTTCCGAAGTCTTCGAAGAACTGAGATATAAAGTTTCGAAGAAAACTGAGAAGTGAATGGAATTATATCTCTTATATTTAAAGACGTTCCAAGTGGTATGTCTATACTCAATATACGCTAATACAGTTTGCGAACGGAGTAAAAATTTTCGTGTTTTTATTTAGTTTACATTTTATGTTAACATATTTAAAAGCAATATTAAACTGGGTGATACAAACGTTTATGGTTTTATTCTAGTATTTACCATAATCAGGAAATCACAGACATAGCCAAAGCAGTACGAGGAGCGCACGGAAACATCTAAGACTCTTCAAAGGACAAGACAACAACAACAACAACAACCATAATCAGGGCTCGATATATTATGCAAAATCCTATTCGTCACGAAAAAATGTACACGCCCAAGTTCCTCCCCCCCCCGTCTTTTAAACGATATGTTCCAACAAGGAGTTCCATAAAGTGATGAGTGGTGCTGTATCATTGTGTGGAGAATATTTCCTTTGTGTGAGAATCATTCAGGAGTAGTGAATAAATAATAAGAAGAACAGTGAAAGCAATATTCATGTTATGGAAGATATAATTGGTTATAGGATTGGTTTTTACTAGCGCGCATATTTGGTGTTTTCTTAAAGTAAAAAAGATTTTGTTTAGAAAGTTATTTTTAATTAAATAAAAAATATTCTATTTTTTCCAGTTTGAAGTCACTCGCCAGATGGCAAAATCTCTACTCTCCATGGACCAGTGAGCGAGAGTATTTGTAGAGATCGGACTATAATCAAACAGGAACTTCTTAGCAATAACTGCATTCGTTTCATAGGTTTCGATTGATAGAAATTGCTTCTAAACAAGTATGGAAATTATAGAAAATCATTTCGAAAAAAAAAAAAGAAAGTAAGACAGTATTCTTATATGGTATGTTATTATCATAGCTACTGAATATACAGCCATTTTTGGATTATGTGGTAGTGGTGGCTAAAATTTACTTATTATTGTTTGTTTGGCTTCCAGACTCCACAAATTTCTGTGAAATTCATTTTCCCAGAGCAGCATTGTCATAAGCGTACGATCAAACAGCTAGATAGGAAAAAAATAAAATATAAAATAAAAAAAGAATTTAATATATAGATAGTTATGCATTTTGCTTCAAAGGCCCCTAAAAATAATAATAAAATCGTGCAGAGTATTTCTTATGGGTGGTATATGCAAACTGTTTGAAGAGGCAATAATAACCAATACTTCTAAAAACTTGTAGGTTTTATGTTATTAAGAAAAAATATATATACAACGTAGGAATAGTATTCTATGGGGGAAGGCGTAATAGTATATATACAGCATATATTGTCCAGAAAAGAATAAAGCATACAGCGAAAGAGAATACCTAACTTATTGAATGTTAAGAAAGTTGAGTTAGCCAGTCTTATGCTAAGGGGCAGTGAAGTTTCTTTCCAGAAATTAATTCTGGTCTTGAACTCCGCAAAAGAGAAAAACGGCCGGGGAACACAAGAATTAATACAATATATTGTCCTCGTGGCTTTAGTTAGCTCAACAGAAATTCCAATAAATCCCAATCCAAATGCTCAGGTAGTTATATACGTTAAAGTTAAAAAAAAATTGACGATATCTAACTATTATAAAATTAAATGAAAACAGTGCAGTTTACAGATTTCAGAGGATCAGATGATTTCAGCATTTGTCGAAATTTAACTGTTGAGAAAGCGAATTGTTTGACATTCGTGGATTAATAGCGACAGACCATATTAGTGATCATAATTAGGCAGATTATTTCTCGTTGGCAGAAAGTTAACTGTTACTTAGGAATTTTTCTATTAATTATGAAAGGATCTACAAATCCTAGGACACTTCGTAGTAGTGTGTGGAAAGTTGAAATTTGCCACATATAACGTGCCAAATTTCTAACGGTGGTAAACCTTAAGGAAAAATAATTTTAATTAATTGATGAAATTTCATTTATAATTGGCATATAAATTTGCTTTTTAGAGTTTGAAATTATTATATAGAATTCATACAAAAACTAGTGAATCCAATCTACATCATTTCAAAAAGATATTTTATGCTTAGGCATTTATTTACGACCAAAGGAAGTTCGCTTAATTTTATCCTCAGATACATTTTTTGTTTGATTTTAATTTCTTCGAAAGGAAGCACATTTATGAATTGATGCCAAATTCTCTAGATCAATAGTAATCCGACAGTAGACCGAAAGATCGGGGTTCGAACCTGTTCTGGAAAGCAAGAAACATTTACGAGTTTTTCAACAGAAGATCAGTTTAGCTTGTTCATCCTTGGTATTTTTTATCCCTCAAATTAAATAAACCCGACGAAGAACACATGCAATTAACAGATATAATGCACTGGGCTCATAATCTTAGTTCATGTGGTGGTAATTACAAACAAACCAAGTTGACTTATGGTTTAAAAATATTAAATTCGACCTCTTTCTTTACATATCAAATTGTTATCACAAATCGTCTAATTCGGTAAAATAAATCTGCAGTTCTTTCTCTCTTTCCCTGTTAATAATATTAGACGAAGACAACAGAAGGCATCACTGTAATGGAAACTTACTTTTCAATAAATATGACTTAGATAACAATTTAATATTTCAAGTTCCTATGAAATATAAAACCCAACCTAAAATAATGCTCGTACATTCTCATTTAAAGAAAACGATCGACATTCGTCCATCGACATTGAAGAGAATTAGAATTGATTCATCTCCACTTGACTTGGATTTCATTTTGGAGAAATATTAAAAGAGGAATGGGGTCCTATGTATCGGGCAGCGAAAGCCTTGCTCAGATTGTTAAGAATACTGTACTGTACTGTTACCTGGAAATACACAGGGGCGGCTCGTGCATAGGCACTGCGGAACTGCAGCACCCCCAATTTTTCTCGATATATAAATATATTTATTTATATTTGCTTGTAATATTTCATTTTATCATCAACAATCCTATACAATTCTCTTATTTTGTATAAAAAATAATAAAAATCCGTCTTGTAGCACTTAGGAGGGAGAAAGACGCTAGCAGCACTGTATTTACCACAGTGTCATGTTGCTACGCGCGCAAGCACAACCATATGCATATCATAGTGAGATACGAGCTAGTAGCGTAATGCGGCACTGTCCGTCGCGCAGTTCCACTGTTGTTTATATGCAATGTGCGCCAGTAGTAGAGTGTTCGTAGTACTTATCGTGTTTACTCCGTCTCTTTAAATATTTGGACATTACAATTAAAGACATAACACTTGTTATAGTAATTTTTAAGTAATTTGGAATTATACTAAATTACAATTTTATCGATAATAAACAATATTTTTTCATGTTTCACTTTAAAATTTTTACCATAATTTTGATATTTTATCCAAACACGTATACACTGTACTTACAGTGCGTATGCATATTTCGAAAGTTGCAGCACCCCCACGATTTCAAGCCACGAGCTACCACTGGAAATACATAATGCAAGTGTGTCCCCAAAAAATTAACAAAATGGAAGAAATTTTTTTTTTTTTTAATTTGAAGTTTTACTGTGAAGCGTTATGACTGGCCACTACATTCTGTCATAACATACTATTTAGAAGAACGGTCGGAAACTGACTACACCATTCTAATAAACCAGAGTAACAGGTTTACCTGAACACTTTTCTCATGCTACTTAAGCAAATCATTGATCATAAGATAACTTTAGCTATATTTTTTTTTTTTGTTTACGATTTGGAGAAGTTTAGTTTTAGGTTAGCTTTATTAGATCTACAGACGGAAACGTTTTGCATAATAAAACTATACATTTAGAAAAATGTAAATTATATGTGTATATAACTTAGAAAAAAACATTTTTTTAGATGGTGAGGTTGGATATATTTCTTCAGGTGATAATAGCAGCAACAATACTAATTTAAAAAAAAAACAAATCATTTATTATACATCTATTTATTACTCTTATTAAATATACTCACAAAATAGCAACGTGAATTAACAACTACGAGACTTCAATAAAATGCCCAAACTGATTAACAAAACAAAAACACAACTAATGAACAAAATGAGTTGAGAGAACGACTCATTTAAAATTAACTGACCAACAAAAGAAAACAGAAAATGTATATATATATATATATATATGTGTGTGTATATAATTAACACAAGCATAAATCTTTTAAGATTTTATTTTATAGCAATCCAAAGATTAGTCTCGTATACGATAAATATATATTAGAAGCTAATATCGTATCTCCAGACTATCGTTCAAACTCATTAGTCTGTCTCTTTACTTTCAGTTCAGTGGTCATAATTATGGCTATATATATATTTTTTTCTTTTTCTTTACTGTAAATTGACTTTTACTGCGTAGCTCCTCCCCAAATGGTAATACAGATGTTGTTAAGACATTTTAATGTTTTATGTCAATCATCATTCTTTTGGAGTCTAGCTCATTCACAATTGGAAAAAAAAAAAAAATCACTTCGTGTTTAATAATACTTTTTTGCTGCATTTTTCTACACCTATTTTCGAGGTCTATCTATTCTAATAGAAAAAATAATTCGCTGACGGTCTTTCTGCAGCCCTATTGATAGGGAAATGTTTTGTTCGTGTCTTTAGAAAAACAAAACTAAATTTTTTTCCTTCAGTTCGCAAAT
Source organism: Typopeltis vanoorti (assembly GCF_054136105.1). Taxonomy (NCBI): domain Eukaryota; kingdom Metazoa; phylum Arthropoda; class Arachnida; order Uropygi; family Thelyphonidae; genus Typopeltis; species Typopeltis vanoorti. The sequence continues at coordinate 85,235,758 of NC_143551.1, read as the reverse complement.
CATGTCAATCATAAAGTGGACGGCGAAGAATTAAATCGAAGCAAATTTCGATTTGTTTTCTAAACGGTAAGACCGTTTAGATATCACATCCGTAGAATTAGTAACGAAGTAAATAATACCATGAGGCGTCTACATATTTTGTCTGTAAATTGCGTGTGTTCTGAGGAGAGTGTCTTTGCATGCTTGCCTTGATGTTCGAATTCTCTGCACTTGTTTCGTTGTTTCCAACAAAAGATCATGTGAAATACTAAATCCTATATATATAACGGCATTTGCACTTTTAATTTTTACAGTCATCTATATGTAAACTACCAATTCCGTAAGCACCAGAATCGGTAGTTTACATATAGATGACATTTACATTGCTTGCTTTTCTGCCGGAGTTTTAACAATAACATAGAAAGGAAGTTTATATAAGAGTAACTCCGTTAAAAATGAAATTCTACGAAAGAATTCCTACAGAAACATAAAAACTGCAACTAAACAGTTGTCTCCTTTCTCAAACACAACAAGTAAAAGGCTTGACAGATTGTATTTTCTGTAAACTATTTCCTTAAACAACACTAGTTTCGCATATGGCTCATCATTAAGACCATGCATCATTTTTGAAGCATCACACTGAAGTTGCAAAAGAAATAATCGTAACATGGCTATAGATGAACGTATATTTTGTATTTAATACATAAACTATTTCAGCTATCATTAAGAAATCGTGTCCTAAACAACATGCATTTTTCTTATTTTTAACTACTTTAAATGTAGCACGGTTTTTTTAGTTTATCATGGAATGCAGTGCAACTAGTTTAAACTACAAGTGTGTATTTTATTTTATTATTTTAATGAAGCTTAAGCTATGGCTCTTTATATAGGTTGATAGCTACAGCTCTCTAATACTAATAAACTAAACTGAAATCAATATTGGTACACTCGGTAGTTTAGAATGAAACCACCAGTGTACTGATATGTACACTACTTGGAAAGAAGTCAACGGACACCATAGTGTGAGGGACAAACAGCCATGCCGCCCACCTTAATAAGATGTAGAACCTCCTTTCGCTGCGATGACTACAGCAATCAATGCGATTAATGGGAATTTTGGACCATTCTTTTTGTAGGCATGTACTGAGGTCCTGGATTGTTGTGGGGCAGATGTCTCTTGACCTCACCCGACGTTCCAGTTCATCCCACAGATGTTCAGTAGGATTGAGATCAGGACTCTCTGGAGGCCAGTCAAGTGTGGTGACGTTCATATCCACAAACCACGCAGTTACGGCAGCAGACTTATGACACAGTACATTGTCTTGCTGAAAGAGACAGTGGTCAGATCCATAGAAATGCCACAAAGTAGGAAGCATTGCATTGTCCAAAATGTTCAGATGCTTCTCGGAGTTCAATGTTCGTCCACGAACAGATGTCCAAGGCTAAACCAGAAAAAATTAGGATTATACCATCACATCTCCACCTCCAAATTTCATAGCAGAAGGGGGGGGGGTATCCACTCTGGAAAGAGACGTTCACCAGGCATCCACCACTCCCATATCCAAACGTGTCCATCTGCTCCATAGAGAGAGAGAGAGAGAGAGTCTAGCGTGATTTATCGCTAGACAACACAGATTTTCAATCATCTACGTCCCGTTGTACACGCTCTTTGCACTGAAGACGACGCTGCATGTTGGTTTGGGTAATATGGAGCTTGCATATCGCGGTCCTACCGTGGAAACATATGGAAACTCCAACTCTAAAATGCGGAGTTCCAATCGATGCCTGGAACGCCGCATTCAACGAGTCGGCCGACGAATGGCGGTTTTTACATATTACGATTCGCAGCAGCCTATGGTGAGTCGTCTACTGCGGATAGTACTTGCACTTGACTCCATGTGCTTCCATGTATAGTATTACTGTTTGTTGACCTGGAATGGCCCAATATGTCGACAGTTTGCCGAGCAAATAGGTTTGCAACATGACACCTCACAACGTTCCTTTCAAACTCCGTCAGTTCCCTTCTCGCCTGGACATAGTTGCACTGACTTGGGAGCATCATATGCGTCTAATTTATATATGCCGCAAAACACGTAACTCGTTACATAGCACGATGCGCCTTGTCCATGGAGGGCGTCCACTGACTTCTTTTCAAGCAGTGTATACTGTTGTTATACGTAACCTATACCGCTATATAGGGTTAACATATTTAACATATATAGAGTGGACCGTAGATCTGTACATTCTGAATGACGAAGAGAAATTATGGACTTCAATGGAGGTATTATCGTAGGATGCTACATCAGTGTCATATGTGTATGTGACACCGAAGAAACATTTTAGCAACCTTTCAGCCAACAGTAGAGTGCCACCACTTTAAGTGCTGTGCTGGTCCATAAAGAGAAATGCAGCACTATCATTAAACAACAACAGCGCAGATTACGATAGTGTAAGGAACAGTGTGTATAGGACCGAAGAGCATTAGATGTTCGATGTTATGGAACAACGAATCACAATCCACCAGTCTTCGATCGGATGGGCGAATGTGGGTATGGTGGATGCCTGAGTAACGAACGCATTATGACTAAGCACATCATCCCAATCATGAAGTTTGTGGTGAAGATGTAAGAGTTCGAGTTGTTTCTCATAGCATGAAAGAGGTCCTTTTGTAGTACCTGCGATAACGAACGTCGAAGGACATGGAACACCTCCAGATAATAAAGATATAGAACACTTTCCTACATATTCAACCCTTCCCCTAAAATTACTATTTATGCTCAATGGCCTGTCGCAGCTAAGAAATTTGGCTTCACATAAGCCAAATTAATGCTACTTATCTAATTAGTCTGCCATATTTCTTAGTTGCGTGCATTTTATGATCAGTTTCTCTCTCTCTAGTGGGAACTTCCACCGACATATGAATTAATTAGCATATGATGAGATAACCGAGATCCATAAGGGAAGGTACAGCACCATCATTAAGCCAGTATTTGTTGTAGTATCTGTAAATGTAGTGAATTCTCTGACGGGTTTGGAGGTAGAAGTTTTTTAGCCACCACCGTGAAAGTGGCTAACTCATCTTTAATTCAAGAGCCCTATTAAAGGTTCTAAAGCATCCTAGATGGGATTCGCATCTAGGTTTTTCCCAAAAGGTATCATCACGAGATACAGAGCGCTACTGCTCCCTATATATTGGTATTTTCAGTGCTGTTGCGACATGATTTGAATATAATGCTGTCGAAACTTTGACAGGCGTACCCACAGAGATCCCAATTTCAGTATAAAATGATACTTACTAGAACGACAGATGCAAGCTACATATACCAGCCACTGAATTAGAAACTTTTATTTAATACCGTGTTGGACCTCCTTTAGCCTGAATTACAGCACATATCCGATTTGGCATAGATTACACAAGGTGTTGGGTATCTACTTCTACAACATACCATACGTTCACCAGATAGTTCTTTAACTGGCTCAAGTTTGACGGACAAGGAATTTGCTCCCGGATCTGTCTTTCTAACATGTCCCGTACATTCTCAATGGGGTTCCGATCCGGGCTTTGTGGTGGTCAGGAAAGATGGCGGAAGTCAGTCATGCTCGCTGAAACACTGCTGAACAATTCTTGCCCTGTTGACAGTAGCATTGTCATCCACGAAATACCAGCCGGATAAAAAGTCAGCATTGCAGGATGGACTCGATCGGCAATAATGTTCAGTTATTTCTTGGACTTCCAGGGGACCAGTTCGGTACCAACAGAACATGTCCCACACTGTGACACCATCTACAGAACCTCGAGTTGTACTTGCAAGGTAACTGAATTCACTGCTTCATGGAGATCACGCCAAACTCTGTCTCGCTTTCATTAAACGCTTCGGTCAATTGCTACACACACACACACACACACAGGAAGTCCGTTTGTTCATTCAAACCTTTTCAGCCGACGGCGATCTTTTAGGATCAAAGTTATGCCTCTTGGACAAGCAATGTGGATTATTTTTACACTGATTAAACATCCGGGATATCTCACCTTTTCAGAAAACAGCCAGCTGTTTTCAAAATCACGACTCCAGCCACCCACAATAAGCCATTTATCGAACTCCGAAAGATCCTTTATTTTTCTCATTGTGATTAAACTATTGGTGATTAATGACCAGCAGTAGCATTCTTAAATAGTTGCCTAGAATACGTGACCAAATGTTTTGCATATATATACAGTAAGTGAAGTTTACGTATATCTGTATAAAATGTTCTAATTCAGTGGCCCACGTGTGTGTGCTAATTCAGTTACCTAATTCAGTGGCCCACGTCTATCACAGCAGAGACTGTGAATACTGAATGGTACAAAATACTGTTATCAGAAACTGAATGGGGGGAAGGCTATGTAAAAAGCGGAACAGGCGTTGTCCGGTACCAACATACTATTAAAGTTTATTATGATTATTCTTAAACATTGGATGATCCAGTACCAATTTCAGGGTATATGAATTTCATTTCATTTTAAACCTTATTAATAGTAACTATACCAAATATTTAGTTGGAAGAAGATGATCGAAATTATTACGGCATTTCGGACTCAAAACTGATAGCACTGTTGTCTCTTTCGAGATCCAGTAATTAGATTTGATTTTGAATTACGGCTGAAGCAATTGAAAGTCAAAACTTCTATATCTGTTGTGTTTATCTGGCCAGCTTGAGGGAAGAAAGCCTCAAGTTTCCGAGAGGAAACTCCTTTCCACCATCGCGTATAAGATCGGCTGACTTTTAGCAGAAATCAGCTCGAATAGCAATGCAGCAGTTTGAGTTTAGTCATCTAGTTGACTGTCGAAAAGAATGATTAAATTATTAGTGATATCACTTAACGTATTGGACCAATATGCACCATTAGAGCTGCCTCGTTATGCTAGTCATCGACTTCGCGAAGTTCTTGAAACTCTGTAAGTATCCTAAACCAATCAGACAATATGAATTCTCCCAATTCAATCAGATTTATCGACGGTTCGTACCAGTAGCGAATATATGGTTCCATCATACCCTAAGACATTAAATGGGATTGACATCCAGCGACTGAGGAAGACAAGCCATCAAGATGAAGGAACTCATGTTCCCCTATTTTGGCACTATATGTGCCTGATTCATCACATGCAGGGGTAAATGGTCAACAGGGATGGATGTATTTTATCGGCGATATTCAGATAGGCTGTACTATTCAACTTTCAAATCTGCAGTATCTTGCATTATTGCGATTAAGGCAATGGGTTCACGGATTAACATTAGTGTCGCCATGTCCTTATTCTTTCGCCTACGTGAAATAGCAGGAACCGGAATATTTTGGCACTATATGTGCCTGATTCATCACATGCAGGGGTAAATGGTCAACAGGGATGGATGTATTTTATCGGCGATATTCAGATAGGCTGTACTATTCAACTTTCAAATCTGCAGTATCTTGCATTATTGCGATTAAGGCAATGGGTTCACGGATTAACATTAGTGTCGCCATGTCCTTATTCTTTCGCCTACGTGAAATAGCAGGAACCGGAATTTACCTACCATACAACTTTTATTTACTCCTCTAGTGTCCAGTGTTAATGTTCCTCCATCCAGCTTAGTGTAGTTGCTTGTTTTTGCTGGAGACAGACAGTAGTGATCCCTGTCAATAGTTATGCCCCATTCTTGACGGCGTCCAACACACTGCGTACGCTCAGATATATATATATATATATATATATATATATATGCTCTTCATATCCCTTGATTATATCGGTCATTTGATCTATTTTAGAAGCCTATTGAACGCTAGGACACTATCGATAATTTGCCTTTCTAGCATCGGTCTCAGCTATATTCAGCCATATATCCATCCCGTTGGCTTGATGCTTTTTATCACACCATTCTCGGTATACTCCATTGTGTGGCACGGGGCCATGTAGCAGACAAAGGATTGCCGAGATACTCTTACCTGCCTATCTAGTTCTTGATTCTCACTCCCCCTTCAACGTGTAACGTTCGTTTATCAATATTTAATTAATATAAATCCCATTCGCTAGAGTAGTATCTATAATCGCGGTCCAAGGTAGGCTTTGGCTGCCATTACATGTGTTATGTATAGCTTGGGTTTGCTAACAATCGTTAGTTGCCTACTATAATAGATTCTATTTATTACACGGGAAGGCTGATTTTTATTTATTTTTTTTGGTACTGTGTGTGTGTGTGTGTATATATATATATATATAAACTGTGTTACAAAAACATCTTAGTGTTCAAATATCAACAAACTATTGTCCTTTGATCATGATCACAGTTAATACTCTATCGGATATGGCTTCTCCTGAATGTAGACAAACAGATAATTTGGCCCATTTCAATAACAAAAAAGTCATTTTCTATAATTCGCCTTTATTTTTAGGCTTATGTACTGACATAACATACAATTCAAAGTAGCATTATGACTACATCCGGTATTTCACAATGTCCCTTCCATTCAGCCAAGTGGCACTCATATCACAGTGAAAGCCAGTATACACGATACTGTAGTTGAGTGTGTGACGAACTTTTCATTCGAAGTTGTTGATCGACATATGCAAGGGAGATGTGATCCAAAGGACTTCGAAAACGGAAATAACAGTAGGATACCAGTTCAGGGGTGGCAGTATTCAGAAAACTGAAAATATTGTAGGCTGTTGCAGTCATTGGCGCACCCAGGGAAGGGGCCAAAGGGGTCCTTCCCCCCTCCAAGAAAAAGGAAAGAAAGACTAGAAAACCTAAAAGAAAAAGGGAAAAAGACTAGAAAAATTTCCAAAAATCTTTTCCTAATTAAAATTCATTTTTTTATTTATGTTGTGTCGTGTCTTCTATTTCTATACTAGTTATGTATTAGCTGTCACATAAGGTAGGAATACTCTTTGGCTCTAGGGAATCACGGCCGCTGTGAACGCAAGGCGAACGAAGTAGTGAAGTAGTGCTCGGGCGATACTTTGTTTGCCGAGCTGGGGCCAGAGATCACGGGTATCATGTATTGGCAACACTGCAGATACTCAGTCATAGGTCGTATGCAATGCGTAGTGTGTATTCTCAATTCATCTACTCAACTCCCCTCCCCCCCAAAAAATTAAATCATGAGTGCTCCTTTCCCCCAAGATTAAATCTTGAGTACTCGGCCCCCTCCAAGATTAAATTCTGAGTGCGCCACTGTGCAGAGTGCTGTAGTTAAGGTGTTCTAAGAATGGGAGAATACCGACAGAACAACAGCTGTCGGCGTCCAAGCCTCATCGATGGCTCATGTGAAAGTAGGCTGTCCCCGCCTTGCACAAGTTGTAAAGAACTTGTTCTGCAGAATATAACTCAGGTAATTTCCAATGTAGATGGAGGTCAGTAAGTGTAATCAGTTTAAGGTTGAAAGACGACGTTTTCTTTAAATTAAGATACTGGACAGAGAAAACACAATTACCAAAATTATTTTATTTTTTGAAATTCCAAGTTAACATAAATAGTTATAAGAGTTTTTATCGCTGCATTATATACATGAAACAGTGGTTTCCTTTATTCAATACAAAAAATAACATTGCATGGACTAATTCTTAGTCTTGCATTTCAGAGTTATACAACCATTTCTGTCTTCAACGGCAAGACCTAATTCGGCGAGAAGAGGTGAATTGACTAGATCGCCAGTTACGGATATGCTTGCAACAACAGCCTGGTTTTCAGGATTTTTGTCTAATAGGTTCCTTATAGCTAGAATACACCACTGTATGATGACTATGTGTATATCAAGGAATATATACACACATCTAAAGGATAACGGTTAAAAAGTAATAAATAAATAAATAATATATATATATCATACACACAGCAACATAAAGTCAGGGTAATATAAGCAAAGTTTTTTTTTTCCCCAAGAGTTTTCATTTATAAACTTCGTTTTTTTTTTTTTTTTTTTTTTTTCCCTCTGAGGGGAGGAATGGATCCGCAGTAAAAATGTTCAAGCATACAGAATACGATATTTCAAAGCCTAAACACTGGCAATAATGAATTATGCTTTCGTTAAACTTATTAATAATCAAAATATATTCTGAGTGAACAGTTTAATAGGTATACCTATCCAGTAACGAATAGGCCAGTACTCGGTGTAAAGTCGATCGAGCCAATAATATATAGTCAAGTCACCCCCATGTTTCAAAACTTTTTCTGAATGATTTGTGTTTTGTAATAATATAATATAATATTGATGGAAATAACCATTACCAGATAGAAATTGTGAGCATGAAAAGATGTACTTGTCAGCAAATATGTTCCGGTAGCCTCGAGCAGTACTGCTCCTGGAGGGATTGGCATCTAAGATAAATTATCATGCCATAATCAAGTCGTAACATCGTCGTGATGGTTTCCTTGAATGAAAAAAAAGCAAGACACTGGAAATAATGTTCGCACGTGAATCGCCAGTTTCAGTGATAATTATTGTTTTTCTCACTTGAAAATAAGTTTTAACAATTGGACGGATTTTGCGGCAGTTTTTCCCAGTCGAAGTGATCGGTTTTTTGAAATCGAAAAGAACACAACACACAATCTCATTAATACAAGGTATTACTTCCCAATACACGCTAGAACTATGTAATAAATGGCGAATGTCATAGCAGATTTTACTATACCTAAAGCGAAGGAGCATTGTATTAATTACAGAAATGTCATATGGCAGTCAGTAAGGAATATTTTTCGACCCCACTTCATATGCAGAAGAAATTGAATGACAAGAACAATAACTCGTTGACTCATCTCTCTTTCGTTTTTGTCCCACTGTCTAGTATGTACTGACACAAACATCTCCGTGGAAAGTGATTGCAAAATTATATTTCTGGGATTAGTTCAAATTAACACGGACAATTTTACGTTATTTTTTTTATTGCGAATTTAAAGCATTTCAAGACAGTAGATAGTGTTCACTTTAATAAGCATATTTTGCTTAACAAAGATTATAATAATATTTCATCAGGTATATTCTTTTCATAAGACACTTCTGTTTTATTATTACAAACCAGTACGTTTCACAGTATGACCAACTTTGATATAAAAGGCCACACCATGCAATCTGAATATTTGGTGTTTAGAGTTTAAGCGGCTATTCTCCCTTTTTTAGCTTAAAAACTCTTCTGAGTTCTCGCATCCTAGATTCTAACCGGATTATTCTAAGCAAAGAGCGTGTCGTTCTTCCATTCAATTTTGCTGCTTCCATGTGCACTAGGGAAGCATCAGAAATGAATCAGATTACATGGAATTACAACCGTTATGAGGACTTAACTTCTGATTCCAATAAATGGTGCTTAATGGAAATAACCATTTCGTAAAGAAACTGTATTTCGCACACAAAATGTGTAGTATATAAAATGTACCCCCCCCCCCCAAAAAAATGAACTAGGGAGAAAGGAGTACAGTACTGAAACAAAAATATTTTTCAAGAATTAAAACACGGCTTTAGTATGTACTACCTTATAAACTAATATTTTCACTTAAGAATGTTACACCTATTGATCTACTGCAAAGCACCGACAGTCATTATATGTGATAAAAAAAAAAGCAGAACTCATTAAACGCAATACATTTTGAACTACAAATCCCGTTAGAAGAAATGTGCTATGAAGTGTTAATTTGTGAAATGTGAATTCTTTAAAGTACGCCCTGTTTTCCAGCACCTCTGTTATTTGCCGCTGTCCAAGGGCGCTGAATCCACCCAAAATAAGAAAGAAAGTTGGGTGGGCGATGTGAGAAACCTAGAGAGTAATAGTAGCGCACCGCCTTCTTTAGGAATGCAAAGAAACCTGTGTACATCTGCTTACATTTCATAAGCAGAGGTACACAGCTTTCTCATCAATCTTTGCCATCCTCCGCTATGATGCATAGTTGATTTCCTTGCTAACGTTCCTTTCAAATTCCATCAGGCAACAACGCACCACTAAAATCCTACTGAGATCTATAGATATCAATAGGATTTTAATGGTAAAAGAATAGGAACAAGTTAACCCTACTCGCACTAGTCACATTTTGTAATGCTAATAATATAAAGCACCGTTTTGATGCTAATAAGAGAGTGCATACTTGTTAAATCCAACAAGTATCAATTTAAATAACTGTAATACTTAACATGAGGGTACATGAACACTAAAACGAATATCATTATCGATATCTGAATTATAAACAATACCACAACAATAATTTAACCATTGCAGCTAAGAAATGTGTGTGTGTGTATGTATGTATATATATATATATATATATATATATATATATATATATACACACACACACACACACACACACAGCTCCCAAATCAGTGCAGCTGGTCCGGAATACTTTTTGCTACTAGTAAAATAGCTGCGAGAAGAGGAACTGACGGAGTTTGAAAGAGGCGCAGGTTGCCATGTTGCAGTCCTATCTGTATCTGTTCGGCAAACTGTTGACAAATTGGGCCATCCCAGGTCAACAATCAGCGAAACCATACTGAAATGGAACGGAGGGAGTCAACTGCAAGTGCTACTCGCGATGGACGACTCACCACACTCATTGAACGTGATCATAGGCTGTTACGAAGGATAATATGTAAAAATCGACATTCGCCGGCCGATACGTTGAATGTGGAGTTCTAGGCATTCGATTGGAACACGAATCTGCACAAGAACATTCAGAACAGAAGCTCACAACATGGGTTTCCATGGTAGGATATACAAGTCCCACATTACTCAAACTAACATGCAGTGTCGTCTTATCTACCGAGCAAATGCCCGGTGAACGTCTTATCAGAATGCATAATCCCCCCCACAACTATAAAAATACGGAGGTGGCAGTGTGATCCTGTTCGTGGCATTTCTACGGAAATGACCATTTCAAATAATTATAATACCAGATAAAAACTCACGTATATATTTTATTAACGTAGAATTTCTGCCTAAGTATCATAGGCATCTTTCAGTACAAGAACACGTGAAGGCAACTGAACATTAACAGACAATTCTAAAAAAGCGTCGTCTAAGTAGCTAATATAAGGTAACTAAAAAGGTCAGTAAATTTCCTAACTTATTAAAAACAAAAACATATATATTTAGACAAAATAAAGTTAGGAAAGATTAGCGGATTTAAAAAGTACTACTCAACAACAAAATCCCCGTAGTTTTTTGTTGTTATCACGCGCATAAAACTAATAGGTGAACAACAGTGACTCATCAACAATTTGGTTTGAAAAATATCCTAGGCAATCTTTTCGCAGCAGACGTTTAATAGCTTGGGGCATTCGGTGAAATTAATGGACACGAACTGTTAGGCGGGCTACTATATTATGACAATAACTTAATATGATTTTGATGTTTTTAGTTTTCATTAATAATACTGTTCATTCTTCATATTTAATCCATTAGTGACAGTGATTCCCATGAAAATACTTATTTTAAATGACTTCATAATATTTATTATCTTTACTAGATTTTTCTCTTAGTAGTCACTTCATTACGGGGGAAGATCCATGCATAATTTTATTTATTATTATTTTTGTTTACCGAGGGAAACAAACAGCTGTTGGCAGACTAGTCTTCGACAAGTGATTTCATGATAAAAATCGTAACGGCTTACTTGGAGAAAAGCACAATTTTTGTAAACGATGAAAATTTAAGCTTTACAATTTCCAATGATAAAACAGGTCGTCTTTAATCGGTGGCCTGCATTGAGGGAACCATGTCGTTGTCTATAATTACAGTAAAGAAGGTTGAGTGACTATCACGCAGCAGATGGGAACACGGTAGGCCGCTGCTCTCAATTAACCCATAAATTATCAAAGCAATTTAGTCATAAAATTGTAATTACCTTTACATTCTGTTCCTGTCGAAATCGAGCAGAGTGTATGTGGAATATGAATAGTGGATAACAAATGAAACGACGCTCAATGCTCCGGGCACGGGGATTAAGGAATGCACTTGCCGGCCTAGTTGGCAGAGTGGTTAGCTTACCTGCTCTCCAACCAACAAGTCGTGGTTTCGAATCCCATGGATGTTTGAGATTGTCTTTAGGTGGGAGATGAATCTCATCGACCGGTATGAGACCATCGCCCCGCTTACTGGAAGCCTGAAGTGGCTGAACAAAGTTCCATGTTTGGTCTCTAGAGCAGGACTTCCAGACCATGTAAAAATAAATAAAAAAAAATGACAAAAATGGGGGAAAAAATCCTTACCCACCCATGGTACGAATGTACTGTAGGTTGAATAATAACCTTTCGTGGGTGGTAATCACATAAAAAAAAAGAAAAAAAGAGCACAACTTACCTCTGTAATAGTAAAGTTATATGGACTTACTAAGATTTGGACTGTCTCAGGATGATTTTAAGATGTTCTACATGCACTGCGGTGCACACTGGCAACATGGAGGATTTACAAGAGGATTTCTCGAATCTGCAAGGTCTGAAGTTAGACACTGCAAGATATTGTTGGGGGCTTAGGTCTTTTCTAGTTCCACATGTGAAACCATTGTATGTAGCACTGTTTTCAGTGCAAAGTTAGGAAAAAAAAAAAAAGCTTTCGATGGCTAGTAACCCACGGACGATAGCCACAATATCAAACTATGGATGAAGAATGTATTAATAAAGTAGAAAAACTAATTGTCCGATTATTATGGAAAAAAAAAGTATAAGTTTCATTTCTTTTTTATCCGAACAATATAGTTCTATCAATTCCCAGTGCTATTCTTTCTAAAATAATGATCATTATTTTAGATGCAAAAGATTCAATCTAATAATTTGTACACTCAATGGGCAAATTATTAGAGACATCTCCATGCTAAATGTAATCCATCGGTAACATGCAATCAACATGTGACAAGCACAGAGATGGACTAATAAGAGTATCTCTGAAACCATTGCCCTGCTGGGTCACTGCATGCCACAGTGTCTTAAAGCTACTTTCTTACCCAATCTAATAATTAACTATCCAGGCCATTTGTCAATTTAAATCTTAGTTTACAATGTGGCAATCAATCTTTGCAAGGGCCAGAAATATCACAATATATGTTATTTACTTGGAGAATGGTGAACGAGTGGAATGGACTGCCAGAGGTAGTTGTGAGCACCCCAACAGTGAATAGGTTTAAGGAGATGTATGATAGGTATTGTGCTAATGGATAGATTGGGTCTCCTGCAATGCAAATGAGGGTGAAGTGGAGTGCCCCAGCACTCTGCATTAGGACCACTGCTCTTTAATTTGTACACTAATGATATAGTAAAAGATTTGAAGGGGAATATTCAGTTGTTTGCCGATGATGCGAAAATAGGGAAGGCAATAGTTGATAAAGGTGACGTAGATATCTTACAGGATGATTTAAATGCACTTCAGGATGAAAAGTTTACATACTATGTATCACACTGATGAGGCTAGAGATCTGGAGGTGATGGTGGATACAGATTTGAAATTCAGAGGACAAATTGCAAGAGTTAGCAAAATAGCTCAGAGGCTTACCTGGATGCTGAAGATCACAGTTACAAGTAAAGATAGGGAGGTTATTATCCCTCTTTATAAGACCTATAATTCAGCTAAATGTTGACTACTGTGCACAGATTTGGTCATCTGCATTTCTTGGGGGATTGGGAGATGAGTAACTAAGAAGCTCGTGATAGGTCTGTGGAATGTTCCCTATCAGGATAGATCAAGGGTGTGTGGGTTGCAGAGTTTAGCTGACAGGCAGAGGAGAGGGGATATGATATGAACTTATAAGTTACTAAAGGAATACTGTAAGATTGAGAGAAGACATTTCTCAATATATGGGGGAACAGGGGGAAAACAAGGGGTCACATTTGGAAACTGTCTAAGGGTGTGGTTACTAAGGGCGTACATACTAGGTTCTTTATTTGGAGAGTGGAGAATGAGTGGAATGGATTTCCAGAGGCGGTTATGAGTACTCCAACAGTGAATAGGTTTAAGGAGATGTATAATACGAGTAGGTATTGTGCTAATGGATAGAGTGGGTAGCTGGAAATGAATCTTTTGGAGTTGTCATATAAATAATAATAATAATAATAATAATAATGTTGTTTTCCTTTGTTCACCTTATTATAAAGCAACTAGATTAATAAAAACAACTTTATCCTGGCAAAACCCTGTCTAGTCTCCATACAGAACTTTCTCATGGACAATGGTTATCAATTCACAATCTTACATCTAAGAAAGGGGGTTCCCAAACAGAAGTCTGCAAAAAATTTTCATGTAGCCTGCAAAGTGAAAAAATCCATTATATAAAACAACACAGTGAATATTGTTTCCATTTTGTCCTTCTTACACTGATCTCCAAGAAACATCGTAAAGGCAAAACTGCTAGCAGCACAGGAGGTGAAGTTCTTAATAACTGTTTCAGTTATTTTATTTCTAATCTTTATTTACAACTGCCCATATCAATCCCATGTTGAAATGTAGACGGTACTATATGATAAGGATAATATTTGTCAAACAAATTAAAGTTCTTCCTTTCTATCTGTTGAGTTCTATGGTATTATTTTCTGAGTTGTTATACTGAGGTAAGTTCAATGAGAAAACATCACTGAACTATCTTAAAGTTCCCTATAAGTACTGCTTTATACTGATTACTAAAACATAACCAGAATTTCTCCTTCCTTCAGCCATCTTTGAGTGATACAAGAATTCTAAATTTTACAAGACCATCCACTCCCTCAACACACACATGCACATAACAGATTCATCCAAAAGGAGTTGGGATTTACACTTGCTCCTGTGTCTGCTCTGTTTATGCTAGTCTCAGCATGTTCATATCTGGGAACATGTCTATACCTTTCAAACATATGCAACTTAATGTTAATTTTCTGCATACATTTTTGCCAGTTAGTTGATTTTGCTCAGAAAAACTATATGTATATTGTTCATATATTTTTCTAATTTCTAGTACCTTATAAATATTTCTGTGTGTGTCTCAACTATCTAAACAGCTTTTGGGCATGTCAGAAGCAAGAAGTCATGAACACACAATGGAACACACACACACACACGGTGTCCAAGTCCTGACCTTACAACCAAAATGAATCTCTCTTATAAAATGCTATTTGTTGTTTTGTTCTCCATTAATGTGGAAAGTACTGAAACACTATTTATATAATAAACTGTTATTTTGTTAACAAACGTATTATGAACTGCAGAAGTCTAAACATGTGCAATATCCAAATTTACCATCAAGTCAATACAAAGATTACTGGGAATGTGGAGATGAAAATGAAAGTAATGGATCGCAAAATGTAATGTGTACTCCACATTTTGAATCATTTGATTGATGCATGTTCGCTAATATTCAAAACAAAAGTTCACCAATATTTCCAGAATATCTGAGTGAATTTATCTATGGTCACAAGCTGTTAAAATAAAAAAAATAATAATAAATAAATAAATAAATAAAATAAAATAATAATAATATCTTGATTTTTTGACTTTAGATGGAAACATTAGAATGTTCTCAAAAAAAAAGGCACTATAATATTTTTTCTCCAAGCATCAAAAATACATTTTTATTTTTCTTCCCTCAAAGTAAATTTACTATACTTTAATATGTCCCGAAACGGAATTACCGTACATGTTGGCATATAATACAATAGTTGAAGTTATAAAAACAATTGCTGAAACATGAGATCATATACTTCAGGTATAAAATCTGAACCTTTGAATTTAGCAATGGAAAACATCATCAAGCAATCATCTAGCTCCTACTATAGTAACATATTGTGTAGTAGTGTTATGTTAGAATGCATGTACTGTGTTCTAATAAGCTTTTGCTTTTATATTATGTTAATTAAAATATTAATATACTGATATTAGTATATTAATATATTTTGTATACAAATATAATCATTAGAACAAGCACTGCATGCTTATCCTAATGATTCTGCATATGCATTCTGACACTGCTTTCTTCAAACACCCCTTAACCACCTCCCATGCACCACCAACATCTCTTCCCCCCACTCCAAATTCTTATGCCATGGAACTACTGAAAGGTGACTTTTCATCTTGTCATTATCACCTGTTGTGATAATGACAAGATGAGGTAATTCCAGTTATACCCCTTCATAACAGAAAATCCTGTATGTCTTGCAATTTTCCAGGTGAAGACTATATGATCACTTTCTCCAAGTGGAGGCAGCATAGCTAGATTGGTTATTGTTAAATTCTCTGATGCTATGATCAGCTCCAACACTCTCACACTTCATGTTCCCTCCCTTATATGTTATTTCATTGAAATATTAATCAGACCTCACTAGCATGATCACATGAATTATAACTGAAACTGAAGAATAGAGGCCTACAGAAAAAAAAAAAAATAATTTTTTACTATAATCCAGGGAGTATAATAGAGAATGTAGATGATATACACTAGCAAATTAGCATGATGAGTGCTAGTTGAGCAATTATTATGGGGAATTTCAACTATGGAGACATGGATTGGGAAGAGGAAAGGTCACAAGGGGAATGAAATGTAATTTATACATCTCTTGAGAAATAACTATCTCAACATATAAGAGAGGAGACATGAAGTATGGGAGTGCTGGCTGATCATAGCATCAGAGAACTTAACAATAACCAATCTAGCAATGCTACTGCCACTTGGGTAAAGGGATCATATATTCTTCACCTGGAGATAGCAAGACATGCAGGATTTTCTGTTATGAAGGGATATAAGTGGAATTACAAGGCAGGTGATTATGACAAGATGAAAAGTCACCTTTCAGCAGTGCTATGGTGTAAGAATTTGAAGGGGGGGGAGGAGATGTTGATGGTGCATGGGAGGTGGCCAAGTGGTGTTTGAAGAAAGCAGTGTCAGAATGTATACCCAAAATCAGAAGGATAAATCAGGTAAGAGTTAAATGGATAGATGAACAGCTTCATTAAACAGGAGTTGTACTCAAAGAAAAAGTTGTGGAGGAATTATAAAGAAAAGAGTGATCAGCATGCCCATGAGCAGTATAAGGCACAGGCAAGAAGGGTCACCTGAATGGTAAGGAAGGCCAAAGCTAATTATGAAATAAAGCTATCTGATGAGGCCAAAAGAAATCCTAAAGAGTTCTTTTGCTATATAGCAAGTAAAAGGAGGAATGCCTATGGAAGAATGACTTTAAAAAGTGCTGATGGTGGGGAGATAAATCAAGTAGTTGAATTATGAGTGAGCATTTTGCAAGGATTTTGCAACATCACCATCTAGGTGGTGATGTTGCAACACCAGATGTGACATTGATGGGAGAATAGAAGTTAAAGAAATAAAGATATTTAGAATATTGAAGAACTTCAACATGAACACAGCCATGGGATTAGATGATATATCAGCCCATATATTACGAAGATGTGCAAAGGTTTTATCAGCTCTAACAAAGCTGTTTAATTTAAGTCTCAGTACTAGGAAGGTGCCAATGGAGTGGAAAGAGGTCAAAATAGACCCATTGCATAAAGGATGCTTCAAGACAGAAGTAGCAAATTATAGGCCAATCAGTATCCCAGGAGTGGTGGTTAAGGTATTGGAGAAATTGGTGAAAGACAGAATTCAAGACTGGGTGGATAGGAATATGATATTCTATAAGGGACATGGTTTTGTAAAGGGCAGGTGTTGCCATAGTAATTTGCTTACATTTTATAATAAAGTGACAATGGAGTTGGACAAAGGAAATAGTTACCCAGTGATAATGCACGACTTTGCAAAGACATTTTTGATAGAGCATTCCACACAGAACTCTGTTGCATAAATTGGAGCAAATAAGGATGGATATGAATCTGGTGATTTGGATTAGAGGGCAGATATCAAAGAATGGTTTAAGGAGGAGTTGAATCCAGGAGATGGTAAGTGACCAGTTACTTTGAAATTTTAAATATGATTGGTGATGATCTGAGTATAATAATACTACAATTCAAAGTATTTTAACTTATCAGTATTAACCCCCCTCTTTTTTTTGTTATTTTCTTTCCTTTTTTTTTTTTTTTTTCAGCAGTCAATGAAAAGATAAGCTGAGTGCACTTAGGAAGCAGGAATAGACTTTCACTAATATTTCTGTTAATATCAATGGGATTAACAATTTTATAGTATATAAATAATTTTATATTTTATCAAAACAAAATATTGAGTACCAGAAACATAAGGATACATGGATTCCTAGAATCAATGTTGCAGCAGTCCAAAATTAGAGGAATTCCATCCATCTTCCTTACCTATTGATTACAGAAATAAAAGTTCTAAGTTATATGAAGAAAATATACGTTGTTTTCTTTTTAAATAGAAGTAAATATTTGAGAAATGAGGTAGACGAACCAGAAGTGCAATTGGATGGCATGTTGACCTCCACATTATGAGAATGAGTAAGAGAATTAGCAGTGCCTCTGACCAAGCTGTTTTTCTTAGTTCTTTCAAGGTTTCTGAGAGAGCAGAAGGTGGACAAGACAGATCCATTATATAAAGGAGGCTCCATGATACTAGTAGCAAATTACAGCCTGATTAGTATCTCAGAAGTAGTGGTTAAAGCAGTGGTTCTCAAACTTTTTGAAGTCGGGGCACATTTAAAATCCTACAAATAATTGTAGACGCACTATATACAAATTTCTGAGAAATATGTTATAATAATTAAGTCAAATATTACAGAAAAAAAAATAATGCGATAAAAAAAAATAAAATGAAACATACCTTAAGTTTATTCATTCTTGTGTTTATGAGAAACATGAGCCTGATGTGTCCTAGCAATTGCTTCAATGTTTGGGCATATATTTGAAAGGCAAACTCTCATTTCCTAGTTAATATTGAAGAGTTCTTCTCTTTTTACGCTTAATTGTGGTGAGGGTAGAAAATCCTAATTCACATAAATATGATGTTGAAAATTGTAGTAAAATGTTCAAAGCTTTTTTAGCTATCGACATATATTCTTCTTTTATAGAAATCCAAAAGACTTCGAGACAATTCCTTATGTTTAATCATCAATCCACGATCAGTGGATATAGCTGCCAGTTCTTCTTCTTCTGTTAATGTTAAGCCAAAATCACTTGAAGTTTCCATAAATGGGTTTCTAATCCAATCGTATTGTTCAGTGTTAAGTGATGGAAAATAAGAACTCAATTTTTCTTCTAAACTTGTTAAATGTTCAACTATTATTGGAAGTGTTTCATTTATGCAAGTGTTACTTACCAATGGAAACATTTCCAAATTACCTTCAACAGCTTTTCTTTTCCAAATCTGTAGTTTTCTCTGAAACACTTTCATTTTGTCAGTGGATGTGAGAATATTTTTCTTCTTTCCCTTGCATGCTAGTATTCAAAATATTGAGCTGCTGAAATATATCGGCCAAATATTGTAACCTGGCAATCCAAAGCACCGAAGGAGGTTACAAAAATGTAATTGTTTCATCTCTTCAAAAAACGCAAGAAGTCCTTGTCGTAGCTCGTGTACACGGGTAAGTACTTTCCCCCTTGACAGCTACCTCACCTCAGTGTGTAAAAGCAGCCGTCTGTGTTGTGAATCCATATCGATACAAAGCTTTTCGAATAAACGCAAAAGGCCTCCCTATGAAGAAAGCAGTGAGTTATGATAACATTCTCATTTTGTTTTTTACAAAAGATGTAAGGCCCTTAACACAGCCTACCATGGAAGGGGCTCCATCTGTACAAATGCCTACACATGATTTCCATGTTAACTGCCATTTATCAAGATAGCTATTCAAAATGTTAAAAACGTCCTCACCTTTTGTAGACACACTCAATTCTTTGCAAAAAAGAAACTGATTTACTATTTGATCTTCATTAATAAAACGGATGAATGCTAAGAGTTGTGCCTTGTTGGTAATGTCTGTTGACTCATCAACTTGCAATGCAAAATTTGAATACTGAAGTTTATTACTGCATACATTTTTATCGATATCAGAAGACATTTCTATAATACGCCTGTGAACTGTATCATTGGACAGAGGAATCTTGCTTATTTTCATTGCTGCTTCATTTCCTAGCATTGTCATGACCATTTTTTTGCATGCAGGCAAAATAAGTGACTCACCAAAAGTATGATCTTCCATATTTTTTGCTATCAGTTCTGAGACTTGATAAGAAGCGATTTGATCTTTATCAGAAACAGTCATTATACTTTTAAAAGAATTTGCCACTTTTGTTTGCTGTTCAGACAATCTCTTGAAAAAACTTACAGATTTATCTTGTAAATTAGAGTGTATAGTTTTAAAATGTTTACTCAATTTACTAGGAAGCAATGATTGATTTGCCATTTTACATCCACATACTAAACATAGCGGCAAAGGATGATCTTCACTTCTGGTCCAAGTGAAACCAAAGCTTAAATAACTTTCATTATATTTGCAAGTAGGCCACGATTTTGCTTTCTTGCTTGCACTTAACTTTTGCTCACTTCCAGAATCTGATTCTTCAATATCACGCTTCTTTTTGAGAAATCTATCCATTTTATTTGGGTGTATTTATCTGAAAATAAGTAATATGCACATAACATCCACTTCCAACACTTTTAAAATAAGTAATATACACAAGAATAAACCATATTCTTGTTCTCTTTGCAAGAAAAACCGCTGTTATTAACATAATAATGATGTGTTGACAAAAAGAGCAGTATATCCGTAATGAAAAGGTATAATAGAGTAACTATGTTTATTTTTATATCTGGACACATATTTCTCTGGAATACCACAGGGCGCACCCTTTGAGAACCACTGGGTTAAGGTTGGAAAAGTTGGTTAAAAGTAAAATTCAGGAACGGGTGGATACAAATACGATACTCTAGGGTGGATAGCAGTGGATAGTATGGATTCGTGAAAGGTATATCCTACTTTAGTAATTTACTCCCATTATGAGTTAGATAAGGGAAATGGCTACACCATGATACTGCAGAATTTTGTGAAGGCATCTGACAGAATGCTGCAAAGCAAACTATTACATAAGTTGAGCAAATGGGAATAGATACAAAACATAGTATAAATGGTGTGTGTGTGTACTATTCTCTTAAAATTATTCATAGAAAACATTCACAATCATATCCACTAGTGAGTCTTAATATAACCATTATCTGCAAGCATCATTTCCATTAACGTTAACTTCTATTAACATGCTGACTGCCACTATGAGATACTTTGCAGTTGGCCATTTAAATCAGAAAGCCAACTAACAATTATCTCACATTTGTCATACTGAACTTTGTCACTGACTACAAGATAATTCATAGAAGATGCAGGTATTTCTAATCGGGGGAATGAGAAACTTTAAATATAGTAGTAATAGAGAAAATGAACTGACTCAGGTAATTGACAACACAATTTCAGGAAATATTTTTATTTAAAAATTACAATAATGAGCCTATTAAGTAAGCTCCCATCATTCAGTCTGTCCCATGACTTCTGTTACTACACTGCCAGCTTTCTGGTTAGATTCACACTGCGTGTGAATGGTTCCTTATCTTCCGACTATGAAAGTGATGTTGGGATTCCACAAGGTTCTGTTTGCCCACCCACTCTCTTCCTTCTGTATACAACTTGCTCCAGTTGATTGCCAGTCCAATACACTGTTCTGAAATAGTACACTTCACTCCTCCTTCTCACTTGATAAACCTTGCACTACATAAATCACCACAACTTACAGAACATCAATCTCATTAACCATAATTCTGATCCCTAAACCATTCTTCAATGGTGTTTAGATAATATTGTCAATTTTAATGCTAATAAAATGCAGTTCTATCTCGTTTCTTTTAGTATTACCTTTGACAACGCTAAAATCTCTACATTCTTGTCTAAATATTTTCCATCCCTAGATTTCCCTTCTTGGATTTATCATACAATCAGGCCTCACTTGGCATAAGCATATTACAACCATTGCTTCCTTAGCAGCTAGAATTCTTTATTGCTCAATGTGTTACTTTATCTCCAAACAGCTATTAAAACTATTATCATCATTGCCCATTAGTCTAATGTCTGTTGGTGCCTCTTTCACCATCCTTTGCCATTTCTCTTCTCTCTGTCCACTGCCAGATGACTGAAATCCAGCAAACTCTTTCCACACCCACTCTCGCCTTGGCCATCCTCTTCTAATTATACCATCCACTATACTAAGCAGCAATAATAACAATAATAATAATAATATCATTGTTTTTGCTTTATCAGAATGTTGTATATGAGGGTGCAGTATCCAGAAAGAGAAAGATCACTAGTGGTGTACCACAGGGGGTTAGTTTTGGGGTCGTTGTTGTTCAATTTGTATGTTAATGATGTTGGGATGGGTTTAACTAGTGATATGCAGCTGTTTGCAGATGATGCCAAACTGGGGAGAGAAATGCAGAGTCAAGTGGATGTTATGGTCTTACAAGAGGACTTGAATAGATATTCCACACAATGCTCATTCAACAACTTTGAACTGCAATATTGCAAAATTGTTAGATGAGCATTATGTGGAATAGTGTGTACCTCCCACGATGAGTCTCTGATTCGATTGGTAGAGCCTCTGCTACTAATGGCTCAGTTAAGTAAGTTTGAGCGCGGTTAGTAGTTGGAAGGGGACCAATCGTTCGATGCTGTTGGCACACTCTCCCTCGATGAGTCTTTAGACTCCCTGGAGGTGTCAAATAATAATAATAATAATAATAATAATATCATTGTTTTTGCTTTATTGATGTTCTTTATCAGCCCACATCTCTTTCATTCTTCACTTAACTTCTGCACTGTTCTTTTCTAGTTCTTCTTCTTTGATAATGACTATGTAACTCTGCCTGAAGTTGGTTACTCTGAGTAGTGATCACTGCAGCCAGTTCCTAGCCTGGATGAAGGTTGTGCATTGGGCTGGCAACCCAATTACATAAAAAAATTGATGCTATGAAACATCCGAATAGTACTCAATGGCCACCGACCTGGAATGGAAAAAAGAATATGATTGGATTACAAAATAGACAGAAAAAATAAGAATAAAATAAGGAGAGCTATCAAAATGGCAACATGGAATGTAAGGACAATGAAACAAATAGGAAAAATGAATGAAGTTGCTAATGAAATGCTGAAATATAAAATAGACCTCATTGCACTACAAGAAATGCGATGGTAAGGACAAGGAAGAATTGATAAACAGCATTATAGTGTTATTTATAATGGTCCCAATGAACGAACTGGTCAGCTGTGTACTGGCTTCATAGTAAGCAAGGAAATGCAGAAAAGTATGTTAGAATACGAAGCTATCAGTGAACGAATATGCAAAATAAGATTAAAAGGAAAATTCAGAAACATTATTGTCATTTCAGCTCATGCACCAACTGAGGAGAAAGAAGAAATTGATAAAGATCGATTTTATGAGCAACTTGAAGAAGTTTGCTGCAAGACACAAAGGTATGATATTCTATTAATCATGGGAGACTTCAAAGCTATGATTGGGAGAGATGAAAATCAAAAGCAAGTGGCAGGAATATTTATGTTACATGATAGAAACAATGAAAATTGTGATTTACTGATGTAATTTGCACTCAGAAAAACAAATTATTCATAAGAAGCATATCATTTGCACATAAAGCAACTCACCTGGAAAATTGGAGGATACCATGCATGAACGAAGTAACCTACACAGATCATGTTTTAGTTTCGAGATATCATTTCTCCTCTTTATTCTGTATTCTATTATCCTATTTATTAGGAGAGGAAAATAAAATAGTAGAGAGATGGGCAGAATATTTTAAGGATTTATTAAATAGAGAAGAAAATGGAGAAAATATTCAATTAGAAACAAGAAAGGACATTGATGTAGAAGAGAATACCCCTATAAAACCACTGACAACTAGTGAAATTGAAGCTAAAATACAAAAAATGAGAAATAATAAAGCACCAGGAGAAGATAATATAGTTGCAGAATTACTGAAACATGGAGGGGATTCAATATGCTTTGTACTACAGGATATATTTACAACAATCTGGTCAAAGGAAGAAATGCCAGACAGCTGGAATGTTGGCATAATTTGTCCTATTTATAAAAAAGGAGATAAATTCGACTGTAATAATTATAGAGGTATTACGTTACTTAATGTAGTTTATAAAATTCTTACATCCATAATAAATGACAGGCTTAAAGAAATTACAGAAAAGAAAACAGGAGAATATCAATGTGGATTTAGATCAAACAGAAGTATACCATTGATCAACTTTTCATTATCAGACAGATGGTGGAAAAATGTTTTGAGCATGCAATAGACCTATACATATGTTATTTATAGACTTTAAGCAAGCATTTGCCAGTCTAAACAGAGATAGTCTACAAAAGGCTATGAAAGAATTAGAGATACCACCAAAATTAATTAGATTAGTAATGATGACCATGAAAAAAACAAAAGCGAAAGTTAAAATAGATAATAAATTTAGTGACCCCTTCGAATTTAATAAAGGTGTAAAACAAGGAGATGCACTATCAACATTATTTATTATAGTTTTACATTATGCGATTAAAGATTTAGATCAAAGAAGGACAATTTTCAATAAATCAAGTCAATTATGTGCTTATGCTGATGATATAGTCATCGTTTCAAGAACTAAGAAAAAATGGTTAATTGACATGCATAATGAACTGGAAAGAAAAACTAATGACATGGGATTAGAGATCAATGTAAATAAAACTAAATATATGGTGATGTCAACTTCAGAAATAAGAAGAACCACAGAATCTACAAGTTGGACAGAAAATTTTTGAAGGAGTGGCCAGATTTAAGTATCCAGGAGATAATGTAGAGAATGAGGCCTGATCAGCTATAGCAATTAAATAATGTATTCAAACTGGTAATAAAGCATATTATGCAAATATGAACGTGATTAAAAGCAAGCTAATAAACAGAAGTACTAAAATATTTATATATAAAACACTCATAAGACCTGTGGTTACATATGGAAGCGAAGCATGGACTCTCAGTGAAAAAAGACCAAGACAATTTGAAGAAAATTGAAAGGAAAATTATAAGAATTTATGGACTCGTCGAAGAAAATAGTGTATGAAGAATACGGTACAACAAAGAAATTAGTCAAATACTAAAAGAAGAAGCTATTATTAGGTTCATAAAAGAGCAGAGATTGCATTGGTTAAGAGAAATACAGTGGTATCTTGCTAATCCGAACCCTCCAGTAATCTGAACTGCGGTTTGAAAGAAAAAAAGTTTTATTTATTACATATTATTATTTTGTGTACTATTATTTTTAATTAATAATTATTATTTTAACTATTATTATTTATTTTATTATTATTACAGTACAGTATTTTTTTTGTACTGTCAATTGTATGGTTATACTGGAGGCCTATTTTGATGTATTGTGTGTTCACGTTTGCTTTTTTATACTGTACAGTACGTACTGTATTGTCGGCATGCATCACAAATATACACAAAAAGAGGAAATTGAAAAACATGCATAATTTGGTTAAAAATATAAATCCAGTTGATGAAATTTCACAAACAGATGTTACAGAATGGATTACAGGTAGAACCGAAAGTGAATTCGGAATCAAATCAGATGCTGAAATTATAAATATGACGCTACATATTTATGATGTATTATGTAGAATCATCATCATCATCGTCTTCTAATGAATTAGAAGACGATGATGACGATGAAGAACTCGAAGGAAAAAAAAAGTAAAACATGAAGAGGCAGCTGACAGTTTTAATATGTGTATAGAATGTGCTAAGCAAAATGATACGCTATTCCACAAAATTTTGTTGCTAATGCAGTTCCGAGAAGAAGCATTCGAAAAAAAAAGTTTAACTTCGAAGAAACAAAAGAAAATCAGTGACAAAAAAATAAAAACCTTCTTTTTATGTGTTATTTTGTGAAACTTTTTTGTGTTGTGTACAAGAAGTGATATTTTTTACGCAAATTAAGTTAAGTACTGAACTATGCAATTTTATTAAATCAGAATCCTCAACAATACAGGTACATACAAATTAAATTTTTCACTAAAATAAGCTTGTGTACTGTATTATTTTTTTGTTTTACATTACAGTATGGTAGCTTTTTTTTATCAGTTACTTCATTTATTTACAGAATTAAACTGATGTACCATTAGAATCTGATTATTTTTGTCTTAAACGCTAGTTATTGTTGTCTCTTGGGGGGAAATTTGCTAATCCGAACGGGCACGGTTTTTATTAGTTCGAATTAGCGAGATACCACTGTATATGCAACAAGGAGAAAAGGAAGATCAAGATTAAGATGCATTGATAACGTAATCCAAGACTTGACTACTATGAAAGTGAAAGGCCTCGGAAAGACTAGTTAAGGATAGCAGACAGGAGGCTAAGGCTCACAACAGGCTGTAACACAGGATGGTAGGTAGATAGGTCGTGACTATGCCATCTGCAAATCGCAAGTTATATGAAAGAAGGATAAAGATGTTTGGGGATAATGGTTCTCATGACTCTTATTGTTTGGAACCATCCTCCTATTTCTCCACAGTTTCTCACAGCAGCCTCTGCATTCTCACTGATGTTCTGCAAGAGACATATCATGTTCTTGTCCACTCAATAAGATTCAAGTACAGTCCATGTCACTTTCTGATCTACTGTGAAATGCTTTCTGAAAGTCCATAAAACAGGTACAGTGGAATCTTGGTTGTCGAACTTAATTTGTTCTTGAAGGCTGTTCGGAAACCGAATTGTTCGAAAACTGAAACCATTTTCCCATAAGAATTAATGTAAAATGGATTAATCCCTTTCCAAACTCCAGATGATTGTTTATTTAAACCTTTACAACGGTACTTCATGCATAAGATCGTATACAAACATAATGAAAATGCATAAAATCTTACATAAAAAGAATAAACACAATAAATAGATAAAATACAAAAGAAAATTTACCTTCACTTTAACTATACATACAGAGGAGAGTTGATGGCGTAAGTGGAAGGAGGGGAGTCCCCTTCCATAAAAACATCAGGTTACTGTCCATCTGGGATTTTTCTCTTTCTCTTTTCTGTTTCTTGGCACCACTCAACTCTGCTTGAGACACACTGGGCCTCTGTCTCACTAATAACCTGTCCAATGATATTTGTTTTTGCCTGCGTTTTAAAATGTTTCTGAAGTGAGACATGGCACTGTCATTGAAATGGTTTATGATGCGGTTTGCTACAGCTTTGTGAGGGTGATATCTTGCCACAAAACTTTGCACCTCACCCCATTTCGCACACATTTCTTTGTTCAAAGAACTAGGAACATTCTCAATTCCTTCCTCTGTGTCTGAAGACATTTCCTCCACCTCCGTCTTTTGCTGCTCCTTCTGAAGGTGTTCCAGTTCTTCCGTGGTGAGCTCATTCCTGTGATCCTCCACTAACTCCTCCATATCAACATTGTCAACTTCTAAGCCTATGCTTTTGCCCAGAGACACAATATCATCGACAAGAGCAACATGCTCAGCCTCAATGTCTCTGTCTGCTACACAGTCAGGCCACAATTTCCTCCAGGCTGAGTTCATCGTCCTGTAAGTCACTTGCACCCAGGCTTTGTCCAGGATACTTAAGCAATGGAGGATGTTGAAGTGATTTTTCCAGAATTCTCTGAGTGTTAATTCTGTGTCAGAGGTCACTTCAAAACACCTTTGAAACAGTGCTTTGGTGTAGAGTTTCTTAAAGTTCGAAATGACCTGCTGGTCCATGGGCTGAATTAGAGAAGTTGTGTTAGGATGCAGGAACTTCACTGTGATAAAATCAGACTCCTCCACTAACTCGTCCTCCAAGATTGGACAGTGAGCAGGAGCATTGTCCATCACAAGAAGGCATCTAATTGGCAAATTTTTTTCTTGAAGGTATTTTCTCACGCTTGGGGCAAAGACTTCATGGATCCACTCAATAAGCAATTGCCTGGTTACCCAAGCCCTACCATTAGCCCTCCACATAACAGGCAATTTACTTTTCATCACGTTTTTTTTAAACACCCTCGGATTCTCAGAGTGGTATACAAGCAATGGCTTGACCTTGAAGTCTCCACTTGCGTTTCCACATAGCAAAAGAGTCAGCCTGTCCTTCACTGGCTTGTGTCCTGGCAATGCTTTTTCCTCCTGAGTGATGTAAGTCCTCTTTGGCAATTTTTTTCAAAATAGTTCCGGTTTCATCACAATTGAACACGTGTTGGGTAAGGAAACCCTCAGCCTTTACATAGTCACTAAATTCTTGCACATATTTCTCAGCAGCTTCTCGGTTCGAACTCGCAGCCTCCCCATGCCTAACCGCACTATGTATGCCACTTCTCCTCTTAAATTTCTCGAACCATCCTCTACTTGCTTTGAACACATCAGTATCAGCACTCATATCAGGGTTTTTCTTTAACAGGTCATCATGTAATTGCCTCACTTTTTCACAAATTATAGCCTCAGAAACACTATCACCAGCTAACTGTTTCTCATTTATCCAAATCAGCAACAATTTTTCCACTTCTTCAATTGTCTGCAATTTTTGTTTAGTAAGAACTTTCACTCCTCTTGCAACATCAGCTCTCTTGATCACCTCTTTTTTTTGAGTATTGTACACATTGTTGATTTTGCCATACCAAATTGCATAGCAAGATTCAAGACACAAATGTCATTTTCATGTTTGGATATGATTTCTTTTTTAATCTCTATTGTGGTTCTAACAACTTTTCTTTTCACTTTGCTGCTATCACTATTCTTCTATAGCCATATCATAGCTGTAGAAGAATAATTTATGAAAAAAAAAAAAAAACACAAAGAAAATCAAGAAAACTCACTGCAAGGTTGATGCGTAACTGACGCTTTCCTGCCTTACAGCTCAGCACGTGGAGCACGTGGTTGCTGCCTGCCTGTTTGAGAACCAAAATTCTGTTCGGGAACCAAATTGTTTGAAAACAGAGGTTCCACTGTATAACCATTTTTATTTTTACGTAGAGCTTTTTCCACAATTAATCATAAGATTAGTATTTGGAGCACAGTACTTCTGTGTCTTCTAAATTCTGCTTGCTTATCTTCCAGAATTTCTTCCATTAGTTTCCTTATTCTTTCTGTTAACATCATCATAAGTACTTTCCCACATGACTCATTAGAACTATTGTTTTGCAATTTTTGCAGAACAATAGTTCTAATGAGTTTTTTTTTTTTTGTGAATAGGAATTAGGATTGATCTTATCCATTCTTTTGATGTTTTGCCATGTTACATACTGGTACAGTTGATCTATTATCATCTAATCACCATATTTCAACATTTCTCCAGTAATCTCATTATTCACAGGGCTTTTATGGTTTATGAGATCTTTTACTGCCATTACAACCTTATCCTTCAGTATAAATAAGAACTTGGTGGTGGACACAAGAAGTTAAAGAAGTAGTGGAAAAGAAGAAAGTATATCAAATGTTACTATCAAATAAGTTGGCAGATGCCCTGATAGAATACAGAGAAAAATGTCAGCTAAGCTCTGTGTAAAAATAGTTAAACAAGAGGCATGGGAAGACTGCAGAAAGAATTTTAAGATCTACGAATGAAAATATTTCATGATGTAGTATTGCACAAAACCTACCAACATTCAATTTCAAAGGATTATCAGGTTTGAAAATTGATCGTGCAAGTTTGCCTATACAGGATTTGGTAAATATAGTTTTTGTTGAAGAATTCCTCAGTGTGTGTGTGTGTGTGTGTGTTAGTTTTATGTTGATCCCATATAGAAGAGGCCTCACCTAGGGAAACAACTTTTTTGTAGAGAACATGTTGTGGCCTTACAAGAAGACTTGAATAGATTGAGTGAATGGGTATGGAACAGGGATGCAAGTTCAACATTGCAAAATGTAAGGTTTTAAAATTTGGGAAACAAAGATGGGATGTAGAATTTACGTTTGGTGGAATATATTGTTGGAGGTGGAGGAAATTCGAGATCTTGGGATGATAGTGGATAAGGATCTGAAATTTAGGGGACACACTGCCAAAATTGTGAGGACAATACAAAGAATTCTGGGAATGATGTGGAGGACAGTGACTTGTGTAAGGAGATTCTTGTTCCATTGTATAAAGCTCTGGCTAGGCCACATGGACTACAGTGCACAGATTTGGTCACAAAAAGGATGAAGAGATGTTGGAAAGAGTCCAGAGGCGACTGACTAAGGTAGTTTCTGATCTCTGGAATGTCGAATATGAGGAAAAGTTGAGAAGATGCAATTTACAGTCTAGTGGATAGGAGGAAGGGTGATATGATAGAGACCTACAAGTTAGTAAGGAGTTTTTATAGAATCATTCAGACATTGACAGACTATTTATGCTAAGAAATTTTACACTGTCAACCATTTATTTCTAATTTTAAAAATGATCTATCAAATAATAATTATTTATTCAAACTACTTAATCGCAGTTTATCCAAACTTTACAATTGCTCTCTGGATTCTTTTGTCATTACTGGTATCTGTGGAACAGTCCTTTTCTAAACTTAAAATTATTAAAAAGTACTTGCGCTCCACAATGGTACAAGACAGACTTTCAAATCTCGCCATTATATCAATAGAGTCAGATATTTTGGATCAACTTGATATTATTCGAGAATTTTCATTAATGAAAACTAGAAAAGTTCAATTCATTAAGTGATTTTTCTTTCTGTTTAAATATTTATTTAACTATTTCTTTACCCAATAATGTTTAATATGTTCCTATTTCATATATACTTGTAAGTTACTATTATTTGTTTATTTTATTATTTATTTGCTTTATTTTTTTCCAAATTATTTTTGTAGTTTTTGTACCCTTCTTGTATGTTTATTGTTTTTTATACATTTTGTTTGTAATTTCTGCTTTTTGTTCAATAAACTTATAATTAATATATTTCATATTTCATTTTTACTCCCTTATACATTTTAATAAAGTGATTTTTTATTGGAGGGAGGGGTATAGGGTCACCAACTAAAGTTTTGCACATAGGCATGCCCATGTGTTTCATTCACAACTACACCATCTGAGGCTATCTCCAAAATCTTCAAATCCAACACTGTAAAACATTACATTACTTCCAGCACATTTTTTCTAGGGTAGTTTCCTCAGAAACTTTAGAAATGAAATGAACTCTTTACTTCTTTGATTGGAAATAGGAGCACATACACAATTTCCTATTTCCAATATACAGTGGCCTCTCACTAATCCGAACTAATAAAAACTGTGCTCGTTCGGATTAGTGAATTTTCCCCCAAGAGACAACAATAACTAGCATTTAAGACAAAAATAATCAGATTCTAATGGTACATCAATTTAATTCTGTAAATAAATAACTGATAGAATAATAGCTACTGTACTGTAATGTAAAACTTAAAAAAAATAATACAGTACACAAGTTTATTTAAGTAAAAAATTTAGTTTGTATGTACCTGTATTGTTGAGGATTCTAATTTAATAAAATTGCATAGTTCAGTACATAACTTAATTTTTGTTATGTAAATTTTATGTACTGAACTACACATCAGACTGGTGTAGTTCAGTACATAAAAAATATCACTTTCTTGCACACAATACAAAAAAAGTTTCACAAAATAACACACAAAAAAGTTTTTTTTTATTTATTTGTAAAAAAGTCACCGATTTTCTTTTGCTTCTTGGAAGCTAAACTTTTTTTTTTGAATGCTTCTTCTCAGAGCTGCATTAGCAATAAAAATTTGTGGAATGGAGTATCATTCTGCTTAGCCCATTCTATTCACATATTAAAACTGTCAACTGCCTCTTCATGTTTTACTTTTTTTCTTTGAGTACTTTATCGTCAGCCTCATCTTCTAATCCATTCTGTAGCATCATATTTATAATTTCTGCATCTGATTTGATTTCAAATTCGGTGATTCACGCCGACAATACAGTACGTACTGTACAGTATAAAAAAGCAAACATAAACACACACACACACACAATAAATCAAAATAGGCCTACAATATAACTGTACAATCGACAGTATGAAAAAAATACTGTACTGTAATAATAATAAAATAAATAATAATAGTTAAAATAATAATTATTAAATAAAAATAATAGTGCATAAAATAATAATATGTAATAAATAATTTTTTTTAATTTCAAACCGCCGTTCGGATTACTGGATGGTTCGGACTAAAGAGGTTCGGATTAGCGAGATACCACTGTATATATATATTCCATAATTTAAACATTCCCATTAGGGCTCTCTTTACTTATCCAATCTTGGACATTGATTGTCTAAAATTGGAAAAGTAAAGAGACAATGAATGTCTAAATATTTTGTAATCACTGCTCTACTACATTTCCAAGCATGCAACATCCTGTTAGATAGACCTTTATTTTAACTTCTCTTCAAATAACAGCAAAGCCATTAGATATGCTGCCATCTTTCATGTCTACCCTGAACAGGCATAATTCCTCTGCTATCATTAATTCTCCTCTTTTTTCCTTTCTTCTCCTCTCAAAATATTCTACATTCCTTCACTTCTATTTTTGCCTTTATATTAACCTCGGTTAACCAAGTTTACCATTAAGCTATACTGACTAGATCAATGTTACAACCTCAGCAACATTATTTCTGATACTCCTTGCATTATACAAATAAACCATCAACATCAAAGTCATATTTATGTCCTTACTCCTTTATGCGGTCTTACTAGTTCAAAACCTTGCTAACCTTTCCTCCATCACTCCATTTTAATATGTTTCCAGATATAATTGATCTCATTCTGTATGAGGCCATTAGACTGACACTCCCTTTAAATTTATTAAAGAAATAGAGTAGTAGTAGTACAAGTGGGATTGATTACATATTTCATGCAATGATAACCCTTTTAGTGAAGCAAGCAAGAAAGTTGAGTGAAGAAAAACCCAATCACCTCCCTAAGAGAAAATAATTTCTTAAAAAAAAAGTTCATATTTAGAAGCCTATTTCTGATGGTAAAACTATTAATGTAAACTTGTATGAACATATTCTTCAATGCCTATGAATATATTATCACCATCTCCTGGGATGCGGGTATTCAGAAAGTGGCTCTTTTTTGCAGAATGGTCTACATGCAAAGTAGTACATGTTGATTCCAGAAAAAACAAAACAATCCACAAAGAGAAAAATCAATATTTCAAACATAATGTATATAGCAACTAAAAGAAACTTTCAAGGGGAAAAAAAAAAGTTAGGATGTAAACTTCAAAATCAAATGATATATAATACATACTGCATCCTGATTAGTTATGCTTTGTGCACACATATTTCCTATGAGCCGTATCAAATCTCTCTTAAAGCCAAATGCAGGATTCATCATATCATTCTCATCTATTTCATTGGTGGCCTTTAAACTGGAAACTGGTGTGAAGACATTGGAGCTAGTCTTTCCAAGGAAATGAATACTTTTTAATGTATCTGAAAAAAAAAGCAAAAACACTAAACCCGAAGTAAAAGACAATGCTCAAAGCAGTGCTTGTCTTTTCTAAAAAAGAAAGAAAGAAAAAAGTGCCTGTATTCATTCTTCGCTAGAGAAAATAATTGAAAATTAAAATATGAAAAGAAAAAAAAAATTAATGATATTTTTACTTCATAGTGTGATAAGGATTTTTGGAATAAGAATACAAAGTAAGTATATAACACAGTTTTTGAGCATAAATTTATTGTATAAGTATAATAAAATAACTAGATAAATAGCAAATATCTTAACAACAGACATAGTGAAAAATGTAAATTGCTATAAATAACTAAGCTTATTTGCATACTAAGTAAATGTGCAAAAAAGTTACTAAACATTACAAGTTTCTAAATGTGCTTAATTTGTATATCACATGCCACTGTTAATAAAGGTGCCAATATGCTATACCATTCCATGCCATCCCTCAAAAAGCACTGGATTAAACCAATTTTAACTTATTGATCAAAGATTACAGAAGACCACGGATATGAGAGTTCTTAAACAAAATTCGAGGAGGAACAGATCACATTAATCAGATAAAAATCAGAATCAGATAAAAATATCTTAATTTTTATCTGATGCTGTTAGCATTCCAGAATGCATCAGCAGAGTTAATCTAAAATGGTATGATCACTTAAACAGAACAGGAGAGAAATGGTTAACAGAAGTAGCAGAAGTCACATTGCTAGCATCTTTCTCAGTATGTTGAGTCCAATTCATTCAAATGTGATGAAACCTAACCACACTCTTCCACATTCCCAGCAAGGCAGTATACGACAAAATAGCATCCTTTTCAACATGTGGTGATTCCAATTCATTCATATGTGATGAAATTTGATCATCCTTACAGCCTTGCCAATTAATGTCGATGACTTGTGTGAGGCTGTTTACCTTAAGCGTTTCAGCAATTTTCAGAAGTTCAGGTAAACGATTATGAGATACACTAACTTCACCACTATACATAAAATCTACAACTACTTTTAAATCTGCATATCCTATATCTTTCATAATTACAATAGGATGCATACATGGATTTTCCACAAACAAAGGACTACAGACTGCAAGTACTATTTTATGAAGTTTTAAACTTAATCCTTCACGTGCTAAAGTTACATCAACAAGCGATTCACTAGAAAGCAAGCACATACATTGAACATAGTGGCCTGATGATTATTCCACTTCAAAAGCAACTTAGTCTCCATTTTCATAACTTCTCATAAAAAATAATTTATAATGTAATTAAACTACTATGCATACCCAATAAGTAAATGTACAAAATGAGAGAGATAGCAAGGTTAGGCTTAACAACAACTATCTAATACTTACACAATCTGATACTATACCAAATACAAATCAATAAACAACCCAAAAATACACAACACAAAAATTTACACACATAACTTCAAAGCAGCATCTTACAGTGAATTATACCTTATAATAAAACATGCTTTTAAATTTTTTTCCATGATTCCTCTTGAGTAGGCCACTCTGCAGACTTGACTCTACTCAAAGGCAGAAGGTCAAAGTTTCCAGGATTAAAATTTTCCCTAGGCCTTTGAAATCTGCTCACTTGCTTTAAGTTGAAGAAAAAGTCAAGTCTTTTTTCCAGCCAAAGGGCATGGGGTGCATTGCCTTTCCAACATGCAACATGCATTTCCTCTGTCTATTCTAAGATCTCCTGTATTCCTACTACTCTATGCCTATGATCAACAACCCCTTCACATTTCACCTCAATAAAGATCAAAACCAGTCTGGATACTGACCTCTCCTATAACGCATAGTAACATACTCAAAAGGGATTCTGTACATTTGCTTATTGCCTGCTATGCATTACTGGATAGCAGGTAATTTCATGAAAAGCCATTGCTTGTGTATATAAGTAGCCTAGTCATGAGGATAATTTCATATGCAAATGTTTGCTCACACTTTGGTAAAGGATTTAATAGTAATTTACATCAGATTTTGCACTCAACTTGATGCTACTTCCTATATTTCATTTCAGTCAGCATATGGAGTAAAATACATTGAATATTTCAGAGTACAGAAAATACATGGCATGTGTTCACATATATAAGTTATTGGAGAATTTTAGGTTCATATTTAAATTCAACACGTGAAAATTGATCAACAACTTCGCTTCATGGTAAAGCTTGTTTCTCTGTGTTACTTTTAATGGTAAGGAAAATTCCACATTAAAAGGTATAGCTATGGATTCTTACACTTCCCCTTCTCTGGCTGACTATTCCATAAAATGACTCTAGTTTTATCTTCCTATCATCAGCCCCACTGAGTTTCAAAAAATTTACATTAATGATATACACTGGTTGCCATATATCAAGGAAAACAAAGAAAAAAAAATCATAATGACTCAAAAACTGTATGATCAATTTTTAGGCAATTCAGTGGAAAGAAGTATGATATGAGATGTGAAAGAACACCCACAAAAGTTATAAATAAATAGCTTAATTCAGTAACAAATGGATGCATGAAGACAATGATCTAAAACATGAGGTAAAAACGAGATTGTCAAAGTGCCTCAATAAGCTATGTGATCAGTCCTCAGAGCAATATAGTGCTCACAATAATATTTCATATTGTTTATTACGGTGTCTAGGAGCTCAGTTGGTAATAACAACTATTGCACCTGCAAAGCTCTCTTAAGGTACTCCCTACAAGGATAGGTTGAAAGTTTGTGGATTACAAAGTTTAGTTCATAGGCGAAAAACGGAATATGATAGAAACTTTTAAGATATTAAAGGGGTTTTATAAAATTTATGCAAGTGAAAATTTTCAATATATGACAAACAGTCAGAGAACTAGGGCCACCCGTGGAAGTTGTGTAAGAGTGTAGTTAGTGTGTGTGTATATGGGGGGGGGGGGGGGGTTTGCACAGACCAGATTTTTTGTGTGGAGAGTGAGTGGAATGGATTGCCAGAATTGGTTGTGAGTTCTCTGATGGTGATTAGATTTAAGGAGAGTATGATAAGGAGACTGGATTTGTGTGCATGATGGTTGATTTGGGATTCCCGCAATGAGTCTCGGGACTCCTCCATGAAGATGCTGTAAATAATAATACAGCAATTCCTTGATAAATGCATTTTCAATTAGTGCATCATTTTTTTTCTATACCCAAATTCAATTAATGCACCTCTAAAATTCTATTAGTGCACCTATATATTTTAAAAATTTTCTATCCATACGTTTTTTTATGGCTAACTATTTTAAAAATCACTCACCCAGGATAAAATAATTTAGTTACTGATTTAAAACATTTTACAAAGTTATTTGTTTAATGGCATACAATGCTATTTCCATTACACTATGTTCCAAATTTACTACCAAAATTTATTGTCTGCTAATTACATAGCATTTTGCATCATATCTTGTGCATCCTTTGTAATCGTTTTCCTTACTTTTTTATTTTAAAGTATTTTCCCGATTTAATCACGAGTAAAAGAATTAGTGAGCAAAAAAGTGGAAGTGTGAAAAAGAATTGAAAAGAATCTCAATGGAAGAAAAACTTGAAATAATAAAGAAAAATGAACAAGGCAAGTCCAGAGCAAAGATAGGACAAGAACATGGGTGAATTATCAACTATAAGAGCAATTTTAAGCAAAGCTGCTGAATACAAAGAGAAAGGTAATGCTGCTTAAAGTTCATCATGAATGCAGACCACTCGAAATCAAAGTATTATAATGATTGAATTAGAGAGACTTCTTTCTACATGGATCAAAGATTGTGACACAAAAACAAATCCTGCTAAGCAGCGACCGACCTTATTAAATCAAAAGCATTGTCTCTTTGCAACCTTGAAAGAAAGGACTATCAATGATGGAAAAGAAGAAGAATTTCATGCTAATGCTGGGCAGTTTGAGTGTTTCAAAAAGAGAAATAGCCCACATGATGTTCGAATCACAGGTGAAGCTGCAAGTGTAGATAAGAGGTGCCTGCAAATTATCCAGAGATTTTGAAGAAAATTGTGGAAGGGGGGGGCCTATTGTGACCAACAAGCCATTCACTTGGAAGTGAATGCCTTCCAAGATTTTTCTGGCCAAATCAGAGAAATCTCAGCTTCTGATTTATTTTATAAAGTCGCAAAGTTGAATGAAATTACTGCTAGCAATATGTGAGCTGTTTGGAAGCAAGTTCTTCCACATTGTGCAAATGATTTTAGAGGCTTTTCAAATGAATTGGATAATGTTGTTGAGGAAATTGCCAACATTGAGGATGAACTGGGTTTCGATGAGATTGACAACGATAACATCCAAGAGTTAATTAAATCTCATTCTGAGGAATTGAGTGATTCTGACCTGCTAAATTAAGATGCATGGCAGGAAGATCCTGAAGAATATGAAAATTTATCCACCGACAGTCAGCCAAAAGAGATTTCGCAGAAACAATTTGAAAATATTTTTCGTACAATCGAAGTTTTTAAGCAGCAATATTTAGGGGCTGACCAAGATGAAGAGAGAAGCAGTAAAATTTGCAGAAGAGGCAATAGGGCTATACCACCAGTTGTATGAAAAAAGAAACAGAATGCTTTCCAAACTATGTTAGCTCAATTCTTTGTTAAGAAGTAGAATAATAAATTTATATTCTGTATATGTTTTGTCTTTCAGCTTCATAATTTCCTTTAACTAGGCCCTGTGACATATCCTAATTCTTTTATAAAAAAAAAATTAAGGATCAAAAAAGAAATTTGAGGAATGAATTATATACTTTTTCCCATAGGCTATTATATTTGAATTTAAAAAAAATTATATTTGATTAGTGCATTTTCGATGAATATGCCTATTTTAAAGAACACGTTAGGTGCATTAATAGATGGATTGCTATAATAATAATAATAATGAGGTCCTCGAGATTTTGAGGAGAGGGTTGAAAGCAGCAATACATCTACCTAGAGCATCCTAGACATGCTCAATAGGATTAAGGTTGGAAGACTTAGTGGCCAGTCCATACATATGACAGACTCTTCTTGAAGATATTGGTCAACAAGCTTTGCTCAATGAGGACGAGCATTATCATCTTGTAGGATAAATTTCACTGCTATCACACTCACATATCGACAAACAAAAGGTCCAGGAGATCTTGTCTCTATAAGTTGCAGCATCCATAGTTCCACTAGGAAGCACACATACAGGTCTGTGTATCCATCCAATGAGTTGTGTCTGCAAACTATCACACTACTTTCTCTATAAGTGTCTCTTTCATGGATATTAGAGGGATGATAATGTGTCCCTGGTTCTCTCCAGATCAGAGTATGCCTGGTATCACTCTGTAGAGCAAATTGAGGCTCTTCTCAACACCAACCCTATTGGTAGCACACTCAGGATTCAATTTTTTGGGGGGAGGGGGCGAGTTGAGTAGATGATTTGAGCTGGGCTTGTGGAAGCAGGCATGCAGAGCATGTGGGCGCCGCTACAAAGGGGTGCTGCCACCAGGGCACAGTTCATAAGTTCATTTTTAAGAAACAAAATTTTTATCATAAAAACAAAAAATTCTTAGAATGATCAATATTAAAATAAATAAGGCTGGATACACCCAATAAAAAAAAAAATTGTATATTGCTGGCCGTTTACAATTTTGCATCGAGAGCAGGCTAAATGCTTGCCTGCAGAATCTAAAGTGAAACGGTCAGTGGTTTTTATGCACAGAAACAAATTTTCGTAAAAAACATTTGTTGTTACATAACCAGTCATATGGTACTGTAAAAACTCGATTGTAGCTTAAATATTCCAAAGCACATTACATTCGATTGTTTACTTAGGTTAAGTCACATGTGAATATTGTAAAAATAAACTTTGTCTCTGTATAGTTTGTTTTAGATGTTATTGTAAATAACACTCTGGAAGTTAACTGTATATACTGTTTTAATAAGAATATGTTAGAGTGTTAAAACAAAGGCAATGTTTGTATCGCCGAAGCTGAATGTAATAGATCTACATGGCGGCATTAGAAAGATTGTTATTAAAATTTGTTTGTATGAGAAAGGCTTGCAGGCTCTAAGTGTAAATATCTGCTAAGTCAGTCAGATAGGTTTAAATAACTTTCCGATGGCCGTCAACTTACAATTAAAAGAAAGCGGAGGAGAACAAAAGGTGTGCCGAACTTGAAACTTAAGATGAAAGAATCATACCGATTCTTTGGGGGGTTGCCAAACTTCATGCAAGATCTCAGAGGCATAATAAAATGGAACTGAAGCAAACAGAAGGGGCTGCCCAGATCCAGAGATTGCTGCAGAAGTAGAGGGGGGGGGGGGCAGTTCCAGAGACGTCCACAGAGAGACAGGAGAGGCTGCTCAGTTCCAGATGCTGTCAAAGAGGAGGCTGCCCAGTTCTAGACATTGCTAAAGCTGCCCGGTCCCAGACGTTGCTGAAGAGAGACAGAGCTGCTCAGTTCCAGACATCGTCAGAGAGCATCCCAGATCCAGACGTTGGTTGAGAGAGTTTTCCACTTCCAGAAAGGAGCTTCTTGGTTCGAGATATCGCTAGAGAGAAACAACTTCTAGGCCACAGACAGGACTTTCAAATTGCCAAAAGGAGAACTCCCAAATGCCGTAGAAGAGAAAAGTTTCCAGTCCAGAGAGGGATGCTGATTGACAATTGATGGCAGTTTCATTTTTTCTTGGAGGTGGCATTTTCAGTTTCTTAGAGGCGGCAATTCAAGCTACTTGAGACGGCAGTTGGCCAAGTATTTTCGGCGAGTCCAAGTAGAGGAGAAAAGGCGAGGCAAATTTCCCGAAGTACCTTCGCTCGTAAGTTTTTCTTTTCGCCGTGGGAGAATAACATTTTTCCAGATCTGTACGATCCCACTACACTCCCGATGAGATATAGCCAAAGCCAAAATTCCAGATGAAGATCTGAGATGAAAGAATTGCCATAGAACTTTTAGTAAAAGACTTTTGACTGATTGTGAGATACAGAGCCTTTGTAAGTTCAAAACTTTTATATAATTCCTCTTATAGTTGTATTAGAAAGACTTTTAAGATATATGTTTAATAAGGTTAAGAAGTGTCCTTAAGAGAATTAATTGGCATGTTAGAAGTTGATATCAAATTTGTAAAGATAACTTAACAGAGAGATTTATGTAACCTCTTTGCAAGTAAGCTTGGAGTTTAATAAGTAACATTTGTAAACTGAGAGTAGATAATTTTTTTTGTTAAAGAAAGTATTTAAAGTTGAAGAAAAAGGTTCTAAATTTTGCTAAAGTTTTTATAGAAGGTTAGAGAAAGCCATCTCCCTAATGTTTAAATTCCTGTACATTTCATAGTAATGTAAATAAACGTTATTTGACTTTCTTGTAAACATAGCATGTAATAATATAAACAAGAGAGAGAGATTCTGAGAAAGGGAGAGAGAGAGAGAGAGAGAGAGAGAGAAAGCGTGCACAGCTACATTAGAATAATGGAGAATAAAGTATAAAGTAAAGAAAAAAGACATCACAAGTAATTAACAGAAATTACAAGTATACAAAGTTAAATAATAATTAAAGTTTACAATGTCGCAGTAATGACAGGATAGCAACAGTAGATTTATAACCCTATGCATCTCAGTAGGCTACTGACAGTAGCGCAGTGCAGACTATTGTTTCGTCTCTATGTCGTGTTGTGTAATAATTTCTTGTGGGTATAAAACAGAAATGGAATCAAAAATTAAAAAAAAGTTATCCGGAGCACAAAATCTTAAGCGTCATGCTGTGAAAGAAGCAGATATTAAGAAACAAACTGAGGCTCTTAATAAATTTCTTAAAATATTAAAATATTCTGATGCAGATTGTAACCAACTCGATAAATCAGAAATCAGAGTTGATACATCATCCAGTTTTCATGAAAGTACTATTGCAACAATTGAACAAGACGCAGGATTTAAGAGAAAAGCAGTTAGGAGAAGATTTAACTGTAGTTGACCAGAGATACATATGGTCGTAAATTTGGCAACATGTATTATAATAGAAAACGGGGAGCTCGTGCCAAGAACATGGCTCATTTATTCCAAAACTTTAAATTCTGTTTTTTTGCTTTTGTTGCAAACTTTTTGCACCTACTGAATCGAGTAGTCTTGTAGAAGGTTATAACGAATGGAGAAATGTAAGTACAACTTTGCATAGACATGAGACCAGTTTAACTCACATGAAAAATTTCTTAAAATGGAAGGAACTTGATAAAAATTTAAAAAACAAAACTACTATTGATTACCAGACTCAAAGCATGTATGAAATGGAAAAGAAACATTGGATGAGTGTTTTAGAATGCTTGATTGAAATTATAAAATTCCTTGGTAGCCAAAATTTAGTTTTTCGCAGATCATCTGATAAATTATATGAAAGGAATAATGGCAATTTTTAAAATTAGTCGAACTGTTTGCGAAGTATGATCCAGTAGAGCCCTTTCAACATGATTTTATGGAAAATCATGTTGAAAGGGCTCTAGAAGGAAACAATAGAGTACACTATTTGAGTAAAAGACAGTCAAAATGAAATATTGGGAACTTTAAGTAACGAAACCAGGGATACAATTTTATTATCAATTCGAAAATCTAAATATTATTCCATAATTTTAGACTGCACACCCGATGCAAGTAAAACAGAACAAATGACCATTATTTGCTTTGTTTCCTGTGACAATGGAATTGTCAAGATCAGGGAAAACATTTTAGATTTTGGAGATGTATCAGATTCCACAGGATGTGGCTTATGTACAACAATAATGGAACAACTGGAAAAATGATGGAACATTCCCATTGAAGACATGCGAGGTCGAGGGTATAACAATGGGGCAAATATGAAAGGGAAAAAAATATGGGCTCCAAAACTTGCTTTTGAACAAAAATCCTCGAGCTTTTTACGTGCCATGTGCTGCTCATACTCTAAATTTAATCATTAATCATTTTGGAGATGTATCAGATTCCACAGGATGTGGTTTATGTACAACAATAATGGAACAACTGGAAAAATGATGGAACATTCCCATTGAAGACATGCGAGGTCGAGGGTATGACAATGGGGCAAATATGAAAGGGAAAAAATATGGGCTCCAAAATTTGCTTTTGAACAAAAATCCTCGAGCTTTTTACGTGCCATGTGCTGCTCATACTCTAAATTTAATCATTGATGATGCCGCCAAAGTGAATGCAGATACAATTAGTTTCTTTGCAATTATTCAAGAAATATACAATTTCTTTTTATTCTCTTACAAACGTTGGGCAATTCTTTTAAAGTTCGTAAAAAATTTAACATTGAAACAGTCATCAGAAATGTGATGGGAAAGTAAAATTAATGCAATCCGTCCTCTATAATATCAGTTAGGAGAAATTTACGATGCCCTTTTTGAAATTTTAAAGAATGAAAATTTTAATAAAGAAACTCAGCATGAAGCACAAACGTGCTAAAATAAAGGACTACAAATTTATTTGCTCTCTTATAACCTGGCATGATTTACTTAACAGAATAAACCCTGTGAGTAAAATGCTTCAAGACAAAAATATGAACATTACACTTGCTTTAGAATCTATCGAAAACTTAGAAATATTCTTACAAGAGCGTCGATCAGATACAAATTTTAAAGAAGTTCTAAAAATGGCAAAAGAACTGAGTGAAGAGGTGGATGGAGAACAAGAATTAAAAACTGGTACGGAAGTTCGACGACAAAAGAAGACATGACAATTTGATTATGAGCATCATGACGAAACGCCACAATCACCAGAAGATAAATTTAGGGTGAATGTTTTATACACTTCTAGACGTTGCAATGTGTTTGTTAATAGAACGTTTTGAACAACTAAAAACATATTATGATAATTTCAATTTCTTGTATAGATTACTACAAATTAATAACGAAGATTTACAAAAAAATTGTGACGATTTAGCGATTCTCTTGAAGGACGGTGACAATAAAGACGTAAATGCAATAGAACTATATGACGAGTTATGTGCTTTCCGGGATATTTTTCGGAAGGTTAATTTAAATATTCAAAACCCTTTCGATATTCTTAATTTTATTGTGTCCAATAATTTATCTTTCCCTAACTTTTCAATTGCTTTAAGAATACTATTAACCTAAGCTGCTAGTGTAGGGAGCGGTGAACGTTCCTTTCCCAAGTTGAAATTGATTAAAACCTACTTAAGAACAAGTATGTCACAAAAAAGGCTTGTTAATTTGGCGTTAATAGCTATTGAGAATGATATATGTGCAGAATTAGACATTAAGACCATTATTTCTAATTTTGTGAATATGAAATCAAAAACCCTAAAATTTTAATAAAAAAAAATTCCAAGTATATTTATGTAATTTAATTTATTTTCTGTTATTCTGTAAAGATGTTATTTTTTGAATACTTATATTAAATGTTCTAATTATTTCTGAATTTTTTTCTTATTTTATCATCTATCTTGAGTTTCTTTTATTTTCCTAAAAGATAGTTCCACTTGTAAAAATTTTTTTATAATTTTTATAAGTTACTAAGAATTTAGTAACTTGTAAAATGCAAGAATTTTTTAAACTTTAGTTCAAATAAATTTTAACTTTAATTAAAATTCATTTTAATTTTGTTAGTGATTCGGGTCAGAGAGAAGGCTATAATCCCTGTATCATTATATTCAACAATTAAAGTTGAGTGGCTTTATCAAAATTTGCTTTAACTTTTGAGAATTTTTTGAATATTCGGATTTTTAACAATTATCCTGCCTAGTCAAAACCCACAGTTCGTTACATTTAGTGAACCAACGTGTGTCTGTTCTGTCAAAATTTATTTAAGAAATTTCAAATAATTTAAATTTTTATTATCGTAGAAGAACCACACACACCTGGATCGTTACAGGGGTGCTTAGATAGAAATTGCATGCGGGCGGCAAAGACCCTAGTGCCGGCACCGGATTTGAGAATACACATTGCATACTACCCATGACTGAGCATCAGCAATGATCGCTAATTCATAAGTAGTATAGAAATAGAAGACACACACACAACATAAATTAAAATAAATAAATTTTAATTAGGAAAATATTTTTGGAAAATTTTCTAGTGTTTTTTTCCTTTTTTTGGGGGGGGGGCACCTTCCCCCCCTCTGGGTGCGCCACTGGGTCTTGGGTGCAGTTGATGTGGAGACTGCCTGATTTCAAATGTTCTCTCTTCTGTGGCATGGGGATACAGGTACACAGTCTATTGGTTGCCTAACA
The DNA here is from genome assembly GCF_054136105.1 of Typopeltis vanoorti. NCBI lineage: Eukaryota > Metazoa > Arthropoda > Arachnida > Uropygi > Thelyphonidae > Typopeltis > Typopeltis vanoorti. The sequence goes on along the minus strand of NC_143551.1, from coordinate 85,191,213 downwards.
AACAGACTACCTTCGTGAAACCTTCTGTACACAGTGGAAGCAGACTACAATGTTACTGTAGCTGATGTCAGGTCAGATCATAGCTGATTCAGGGCACTCCTGCTTGCCAAAGTAGATAATCAGAGATACTGGTCACCCACTGCAGTTGTAACTCATGGCCATCCTTCACTGTATCTTCAAGATGCTGTTTGTATCTGATGGAATTGGTTTCAGAGTCCATGGAACAACTCACAAGCAACCATCTGGCTGCCTCTGCCTGACCTCTAGTCTCACGATGGCTAGCCACCTGAATTTATTGGTTAAATCATGTCTTGCAGTTCTATCCAAGAATTCTGCTATTATGAAATGCCTTGCTCTCACTCTAAACATGAAATGGAAAACTACTCTAAAATGTCTACTTTTATGCCGTGGCTCATTTGTATACACTGCTGACAGTGCTACTCATCTGTATATGAAAACCAGACAGCAACACTTTTTACACAATAAACACCTGACTTTCAGATGTTTTTCCCCCACTTGCACCCCAAGTTATTATGATTTTTCTATTTGTTCTTTAATTCATGGAAACTAAGTATTTGTGATACTGTCTTGTGACAGAAAAGTCTGAATTCCTTGCTTATTATTATTTAAATTCAGCATTTTACAAAAAACTTCCTGCTGAAAAGCAAAAAAAAAAGTAAAAACAATGTTACCATTCCTGGATACTTTGATAATATACTACAATCAGAGTTCTAGACATTGCCATATAGAAATCCACACAAAGGTGAAAAGAATTCTAGGACAAGAAGAACCTTTATAAGGGATTTCAACTACAGGTAAGCTAGCTAATTTCATATACAGGTGACAGGGCATTTTCTTTTGAAAACTTGCGTTTTTTTCATCCCATATTTTATTTGTGCTTTCAAGATTGCTAATTTAACTTTGGCAAGAGTGAGGTTAAAAGTCCTAAATTAAAGACACCAAGAAATTATATACTGGGTTTAATCCTTTATCCAAGAGTAAGAAAACAAAGTTTGCACCTGAAGTATTTTCAGGACTGGGGCAACTCGTACATAGAGGCTAATGACTTCACATCACTTGCCTTAGTATTCCATAATGCAGAGCACATATCCTTGCAGACATGTATAATGCTATGCATTATGGGAAGGATCACTACTCAGACTGATTTCAACTTTTATTAAGGTCTCATCAGTGGGAGCCATAGTTGAAGTAATGCTGAAGTCATATTTTCATAAGTAGCCAAAAGGTGTCACACCTCATTATTAAAATACTCTTATAATTATAATTAAAAGTATATAATTTCTTGGTATCTTTAATTTATATTATAACCAAGTGAAACAACTTCCAACAAGGTTAAAAGCTGTTAAAAAGTATTATTTATTCACTATGATCATTTCTGTTAATTAACTTTGATGAAAATTGGTTTGATTACAACAAAATATTTGGTTAAGTTGACTATTCATTGTTTAAGATGTTTATGAATGAGATTTATTCAACATTACAGCACAAAACAGTCTAACAATGTGATGCTGATTGAAGCTACATAGCTAATTTTGATCAACAGCTTTCTTTCAAATTGGCTTGACAGGTCGGCCTGTGATTTGATCTGATTTTTGTAATTGCATCAAAACACTTCTTCTTTCACTGCGTGTTATTTCCGCTTCCTCTGCAGGGTCCGTGTGTTACTTAGATGCGACTACTTGTTAGTACCACTCCCAACTGACCTGTTGCCTAGTCTGCAGCTGGGAGGGGGGGAATATATTTTTGGCTGTATAGGCGTATGTTCACGGGGCCGGTTTGCCTGCTTGCGGGACGAAAAACGCCAGATAAACTGATGGAAAAAATCCTACTGCCCGTGCCCAAGACCAGCTAACTTGGCTATGGCTGAGGAAGATCCTCAAATTCCTCACGTCTTTGACGGGAATCGAACCTGGGACACTCCTTCCCCAATCATATGGTTGCGAAGCGCAAAGCCACTAGGCTAACTGTACGGACAATTGCATCAAAACACTAATATTCTTTTTTTTTTGCTACCATTGTTACATAAAATACTTGTTTTGAATACATTCTTGAATATTAATAGTAATAAATTATTTTCTGATATTTCTGATTTTAATTGTGGTTCTACTATTGACACCTTTTATTCTCTCCCTTATTTCCCTTAAAGCTCTCATATCTGTTGATTATCAATTTTTAATCAAACATTTAATTTCTAATCCAACTCTCAGTTCCATATGTTAAAAACTGGTTTGAAGAATACTGTAAGTTTAGCTGATTTCTACCACCAAAATAAACCCCAACAAAAAAATTCCAATAATGTAATCAATGTTTTCTGTTCTTTTGCCTATTTTCAGACTTTTTTTATTGACTAATTTTCATTCTGAATTTCTCAAAGCAATTATTATTTTGCTAAAGATTCTTAAAGACAGTAGAAAATTTATTTCAGATAATAATGATTCATCTGAAGAGTGAAGAACTGTGCTTGATACAGTCAACTTGCACTACAGCAAACATTGCTATAACAAATTTGCACTACAGCAAACACTGCTATAACAAAACTTACTGCAGCAAACACTGTTATAAAAAAAACTCATGCTAGAGCAACAGTACTAAAACAAACTCACTTACTATAACCATAGAGTAAAGCATTCATTTCATAGAGACAATGTTACACTGAATGAAATTTGCTACTGAGAACTATTTGCCACAAAAAACTGTCTGTGGTCCCCTATGAGTCAACTGTATCTCCTATTTGAATATCAAGTATAATACTACTTTCCTTAATAATCTGTTCAATACACATTATAAAACTGGAAATAAAGTACAATCCTGTATGATTTACGGTAAACCATTTTTTGTACATTTTTCAATTCTGTTGAACTGCAACTTAAGTGTTGGCTATACGTCAATCTGTGCAAAATTCTGCTTACTGCATGCAAATGTTCAGAACACTTATTTTCCTTGGTATCTGATCATATGATTTTCCATGATCAACAAAGATTAAACAAAGATCCATAATTATACTGGATATTCTCAGTTCAAGACGGCACTATGAGTGGTTGGTATAATTTAGTGCTCGTGTAAAATTGGTGATTTTTATCTGTTTTATCGAGTTTTTTCTCATAGAAAATTAGTGTTTATAGTATGTTAGAGTAAATTTTCATGTTTATAGAGTGCTCAATGTTTTTGTAAAATTTTTATTGTGATATTATAATATTAAATACAGCTGTAAAATGGTACCAAAAACACACACAAGTAACGGAATGCTAACAAGAACAGTGAAGTAAAGAACAAGAAGGCTTTCCCAACTAAAGATGATAATGAAGAGGATATTGAAATCAATGTAATTTCTGAAAAACACAAGGCTAAAGCAGATTATTAGAAAGATGACACAGGAATCAAAGAAAGTTGAGTGATGCTTAGAGAAACACAGGGAGAATAAGAAAGTTAAGCAGCAAAATGGAAAACAACAAAGACTGAATCAGATAAGCTAGTGCATAACAAATATCAGGCAAGTAAAGTTCAGTAAAAAGAAGGATGATATTTGATATGGTGACTCTATCATAAAACATGACATTGATGAGCAGTTATAAGTTTTCCCAGAGCAAAAATTAAAAATATAGCATATGCAATTGAAAAACAGAAAAGGAAAAACAAAAGAGATAATAATTCTAGTAGGTATGAATGACTTAACTAGCAATAAATTCAGTATGAGAGAGGATATGAAAAAGTTGTTGGAAGAAGCAAGAGTGAGAAAGTGAAAATAGTAAGTATATTGAACCGCAGGTTCAGACACTTGGTACATGTGCTTGGTCGAGTGACCAATGGTGCAAAGCTACCATCTGTGGGATTATGACTGAACTCCTCTAAGTCAGAATCCTGTCTAGCCACTACAGTATCATTGCAGTGTCTAGCCACTGCAATGATACTGTTCATGCCTCGTGTGTTGAAAGGCAGTGCTAGCCGAAGTTGTTTTCGTACTGTTACGGTGCGATTGCTCTGGAGATATGGCCACTAGAATAGAAGCATCAAGGCAGCCATTGAGACTATGCAGCCACTGCTTCCTATGCCGCACCATTCAAGTATGATGTATGGGCACTAAATCATCTGCAGACAACCTAGGTACTGTATGATGGAAATGAATTAAGAAGAAGGGCTATGATGACAAACAATTCAATGCACAGAAGGAATGGATGCAATAATTTTTGGATGTGTAGAGTGAGTTTGAGGCAGCATGGATTTGTATAAGCGGGACAGCCTACACTTGAATTCGTTTGGTATCATGAATCTTGAAAAATTATTAACTGGTATGAGACCTACCGCGGTTAGTTGAGTGGCTATGTGCTTCGCAACCATATGCCTGGGAAAGGCGTGTCCTGGGTTCAATTCCTGTAGCCGATGTGAGGAGCTTAGGATCTTTCTCAGACATAGCCAAGTTAGCCGGTCTTGGGCATAGACTGCAGGGTTTTTCTCCCCAGTTTATCTGGGATTTTTCCCAGATAAACTATCAAGCATGTGCAAAGATGTGAGGCACTAGATAAGAACACAGATCTGCAAGTTGTCAAAATGTATCACACATACTACAGACAAGAATATACATGCTTTTTTTTGGTATTATGTCTGTACATGAATAACAGGGGCATCAGAAATAAAGAGGTAGAGTTTGTATGGTCAACACGCTAGAATCTCATATTGTAGGCATTAGTGAGACCTGACTATCAGAGCAGACATACTAACTGGTATTGAGTTAGTATGTCTGATTCTGATATCTTAGTATATCTGCTTCTGATAGTCAGGTCTCACTAATGCCTACAATATGTCTCTTCCTTAAAGAGACAGTACTTTAAGGAAGGATAGGAAAGGAGGGAGTGTGTTACTAATCATATTAGATGACCAAAATCCATTTAGAAATGAGACCTATGACTGCAATACTTGTAACAGTGAGTTTGAAGCCATCTCGTGTGAGGCAGAGTCAAATACATAGTGGGGTGTTGTTACAGACCTAGTGGAGTGATTGCTAGTGACGAAGAAATGCCTTATCAAATAAAGATGATATGTGAGATACAAGTAATCATAATGGGAGACTAATTATCAGAATGTTTAGTGGATGGCTCTAAAATTTTATGAGAAGAATGAAGCTGAATTTACTGAGCTGTTGTGAAACAACTTACTCAAGTAGCATGTGACAGAAGGAACTCAATGTCAAAGAGTGTTATATTTGATTACAATGCTAGAGCAGATTTTAGTTAAAGATGTAACTTATTCTGACTCCAGCTGGTGACAGTAATCATTTAGTACTCACTTGGGAAGTGGTTAAGTTTATGAATGTTCCATTTATTATTATTATTACTGCACAGGTACCTCCATGGAGTCCTAACATTCATTACAGGAGACAAACTATCAACACAATATCTATCATACTTTTCTTTGAAAGCGTTAACAGATAAATCACTCAACAACTGACTCAGGCAACTCATTCCATTCAGCATGTAACCTTTTCTGAACTACAAAGCAGGATATTATGACCATCTGAGAAGTATGCTGGGTTCTGTGCCATGGTAACAGTTGTCGGATGGGAAGGATATTGACAGTGAATGGGAAGTGTTTAAAAATACTTAAACGATGCAACATCAGAATGCATTCCTATATTCCTATAGTTCAAAGAATAAATAGGATAGCAGTGAAATGGATGTGTAATCTTATTAAGCAAGAGATGCATAAGAAAAAGATAACATGGAAGAAATATATCAGTTATGAAAATTATAAGCAGCAGGCCAGAAAAGTCACAATTGTTGTGCTACGTCTGAGTATGAAAAAGAAACTGGCTCTGCAAGATAAAGACTAACCAAAAGAATTCTATTGTTATGCTGCAAGTAAAAAAAACAACAAACATAAAAAAATTACTCTTGGTGAATGCAGATGGTATGCAGGTGATTGATAAAGAAGAGTGTCCATTTTGCTAAAAGCTACCAACTTGGTGTACATAACATTGAGCTCACTGCTACCTCTTCACTGTATTAAGAAACTTCGGTGAATGAGAAAGCGGTACTAGACCTGTTGCACAAACTGCATAAGAATTCTGGAATAAGGACTGATGAGATATTAGTACAGATGCTAAAAGAATGTTCAGCTGAAGTGCGTATTCCTTTCACCAGGCTATATAATTTGAGTCTCAGAACAAGGCAGATTCCACAGGAGTGGAAAGAATGTATGGTAATCCCATTATATAAGGGTGAACCACAGACTGATGTATCCAACTATAGACCTATCAGTATCTCCGGAGTGGTGGTGGTGGTGGCGAAGATTTTGGAAAAGTTGGTTAGAGGTTGCATTCAGAAATGGGTTGACAGAGAAACTATACTTTGCAACGAACAGCATGGGTATACACTAAGAGAAGGATAATATGGGATTGGATTATAATATACAGGCATGGATGGCTGACTGACATATCAAAAATTGGTATATAGAGGGATGTGAGTCTGTAAGATTTAAGGTAACCAGCAGTATGCCATAAGGATCAGTCCTTGGTCCATTGTTATTCAATCTGTACATTAATGACATTGCGAAGGTACATTTGACATGGAGCATACTGCTTTTTGCTGATGATGCAAAGATACCTGGGTAATCAGGAGTGCTGATGATGTGCTGCACTTGCAGAATGATTTGAATAGGCTAGAATTGTCAGCATGTGAAAATGGCTGACAGTTCAATGCAGTAGCACACTCAGGATTTAATCGGGGGGGGGGGTTGAGTAGACGATTTGAGAATACACACTACGCATCGCATACAACCTATGACTGGGGGGGGGGTTGAGTAGACGATTTGAGAATACACACTACGCATCGCATACAACCTATGACTGAGCATCTGCAATGATTGCTAATTCATAAGTAGTATAGAAATAGAAGACACGATACAACATAAATAAAAAAATTGAATTTTAATTAGGAAAAGATTTTTGGAAAATTTTCTAGTGTTTTTTCCTTTTTCTTTGGAGGGGAAGCCCCCCCCCCCCCCCCCGTGGGTGTGCCACTGGTTCAATGCTAATAAATGTAATGTAGGGTCCTGCACTTTGATGTGATTAGATAACCAATGTCATATTATATTGAAAATACAGTCATCTCACGACTTACGTTGAGGGGTTCCATTCGTCAGGACGTAAGTCAATACATTAAATCAACCGAGTTATAGGGGTTAGGGGCTTAACTGTAATAAGTTACTGTCATTTTAATTTTTTAACCTTATAAAACTGTACTGTGCGTTACTACCACTATAAAACAGGAGAATAATCACCCAAATCTTCCTTCACCATCACATCTTCATTACCTTCCCCCCATGTGAAGGACCAGTCTGCAGCTCTTCTGGTGTAACCTTTGTTTTTTTTGATGAAAATGTATGATGTGCTTTGCTTATTCATCTTCTTCTTTTCATCATAAATTTGTTTATAGCAAGCAAAAGGCATCATGTACTTTCCTTTCTCCTAATAAGTAGCGTTCGACACTGGAGTCCATGTTTTCAGTCATTTTGAGAACATCACCAAACATTGCTAACTTCAGAGGGCATTTCTGCAAGACCTTCGCTGTGAATTGTTTAACTACCTCTTCTTGTTTCTCTTTTTTCTCTTCCTTTTCTTGTTCTTCCTCTTCCGCAACACATTATTCCTCCAGTTCGACCAATTCTTCGTTGGTCAACTCTTCACAGACACTTTCTATGAGTTGAACTATGTCATCATCATTCACTTTGAGATTCAGATTGTTTGCTAGGCCCACTATTTCTTCACTCAATTTACAAAGGTCTTCATTTTTTTTCAAAATTTCCAAAATGGTACATAAACCTTTTTAATGTCTTTTTCCATATGCCACTTTATCCCAAGAGCCATTGACCCATTGAGAGGTCACTTTATCCCAAGTCACCACAACAGTTTTAATAGCATGATAAATATTGAATACTTCCCAGAATTGCATGGGAGTCTGGTCATTTTCTTCAGTGGCAGAAATGACTTGTGAAAAAGTTCTCCATAGATTAATAAGACTTAAACACCAAAAGAACCACCTGATCCATTAGTTGGATCAATGAAGATCAATGAAAAAGTGTTTGGATAGAGAAACATGACCTTGATCTTAGGGTGAAGATCACCAATGTAAGGTGGATGACCTGGAGCATTATCTAGAATTAATCAAATTTTAAATTCTACATTTTCTTTCACACAATAGCTTTCCATTTCACTCACATAACAGTTGATTAAGGCACCCTCAATCAATTTTTGAGTCATCCATGACTTCTTATTGCTCCGATAATGAATTGGAAGAGTATGCTTCTTAACGTTTTTGAAGGCTCGTGGATTCTCACTGTGCCATATCACAAATGGTTTCAGCTTATATCCGGCACATTACTCCTTAACAGAATTGCATGGGAGTTTCAGCTTATAATCCGGCACATTACCCCTTAACAGAATCGTAATATGGTCTTTAAGAGCTTTAAAACCAGGCATAGATTTTAACTTTTTTTGTGGATAAATGTCTACTCAGGCATTTTTTTCCCAACACAAAGAGGTCTCATCCATATTAAATATTTGCTGTGACAAATAATTTTCCCCAGTAATAATTTTATCCAATTTCTCCACAAACTCCTTGGCAGGCTTCTCATCGGTACTTGCAGATTCATCATACATTTACACATTATGCCACAACTCTACCTTCAACCTCATGAATCAACTGGAAGAAGCGTTGAATTTGTAATTGTAACTGAGCTCTGCTTTCTCCTTCCTTCAACATGTTGAAGAGACTTAGTGCCTCAGTGGTTATGATCATAGTGCTAAAGGGCACTTTTGGTTCAGGTCCTCTATCCATGATGCAAGTAGCTTTTCCATATCGCCGATAGGACCTTGTCATTGCTTCATCACTATCGCATATTTAATGGAAGCAGATGGGCTTACCAGCTTCATTTCAAGATCAATTGCTCACCTCTTTTTCTATGATTCTTCACTAGGTTTCTTGTTTGGTGTATAGGGGGGGGGGGGGCTATGTTGCACAAAACATCGAAAATATTATGTTAAAGATACCAAGCAATTTTAAACCTGGTTTTACTCCATTTTTCCCAAGTAAGCAAACAGACAAAAATGTCAAGTTTGCGTCTGCAAGTGATGCAAGACTAGCTGATCCTACAGGTAGTGCAAGACCAAGGCAACTCGTGGTAGAGGTGCAACAAGCTCCGATCACTAATCTTAATATTTACCCTTAATGCCAAAACACATCTCCAAGAAGGGGATGTATGATGTTTTGTATTAAAGGCAAGGGGCCAATACCCAGACCGGTTTCGACCTTTTTTTGAGGTCTCATCAGTGGGAGCTGGGCTTGGAATACCAAGATTTAGTATTACAGAGCTTGTAAGTATTTTACCAAAACAAGTTACCATAAGGTGTTTTAACCTTATTAAATAAAAATCTCAGGCTTCTACATTGAAAATATTAATTGCACAAAACCTCTTGATAAGAGGCCTTGTAAAGAGAGAGTGCAAAATGATATCAGGATTGTGGAATACTGATTATGAAGACAGATTGAGAATTTGTAGATGGCAGACTCTAGCAAATAGGAGAATGAGGGATGCATATCATCCCTCTTTGACTGAGACTTGTAAATTTCTGAAAGGATCATACAGGATTTCGGTTGATGGAATTTTTTATTTTATGGAGGGTGAGGAAAGGATGCAAGAGAATCCTTGAAAGTTGAGAATGAATGCTGTCAATATGGGGATGAGGGCTAGATTTTTCTCTCATTCAGTGGTTCATGACTGGAGATAATTACCAGTGGATGATGTGTATGCAAGTAGTGCGAATGAATTCAAGAATATGTATGACAGCTAGTGCAGGTAGTATGGTTTCCTTCAATGAGTTCCTGACTCCTTTTGTGTCTCTTTTAATAATACTTATAATATATTCACATGATTTCCAAAGTATTTGTTGTAATGATATATCAGGGCACAGCAATTCCTATAGTCTCAATCCATCTTGTTGTTAAGCCCTTTCTAAGGTTAACCAAGATTTAGGTCTAAATCTTTCCCAGAACAACCTGATAATCATCATGAAACTATTGATATGTACCTTTGGTGAGTGTACAGGATCTTATGGTAGTAGTACTACTACTACATAAGAGGTTTATATCATAACCTGCCAATTGACAATCTTCCTCCACTCCATATAACGCAGGAATTTATTAGTCATTACCTAAAATAAATAAATTACACCGAACTAGTTTCACCACCTAAAAGAGAGCAGGTGGCTTCTTCAGGGTTAGACACATCAAAACAAATATAAACACAAAGATAATGAATTTGATTAAACATTGAAAAACTCTTTACAATGCAACTAGGTAAGTTCATGCTAGACAATAAACATAAAAATGCATGGCATGGATTAACTGTCTGCAGATAGTGATAGAAGGTGATTGTTGGCAAAACTGAAATCTCTAATGTTGAAAGATTTAATGAGAGATGGTGATTTACAACTCAAATATAGACTATGCATCGATCGACATAATGTACGATTTACACAATATAATTGCAATATTTTTAAACAACTTTGGTATCTTGTCACGTCTTTTTGAGATCTACAAAATTCAAATACAGATCCTTGTTACATTCCCATGATTTCTTAACTTGGTGATATGTGCCATCCAGCTGTTTTCGACTCTTGGTGATTGGCCGAGTGATTAGTATATCTGCTCTCCAGCCAAAAGGCTGTGGGTTTGAATCCTGCCGTGGGCATGGATGTTTGGGTTTGTCCATGAAAATAATAGTGATGGTGGTGGTCAGTAGATGGTGTTGGTATAGATGATGAGGTTGAGCGATGGAGACGGAAAGCTGTAGAGTAGGTGCCCTCCCTCAATGAGTCTTTGGACTCCCTGGAAGTGTCAAATAATAGTAATAGTAAACAAAGGTTCTCCACTCCACTAGACCTCTTGCTCTTTCTTTCAGTAATTAAGTAATTGTAAGTTCAAGTTGGTAAGTTCTTTTTATGTTGTTCATCCAACTCTTTTGTGGTCTTCCTCTTCTTCTCCTTCCCTCAATCTAACACAACATAACTGCCTTTTTTCAACGATTCATTGGTTTGCATAATATGTCCAAAGTACATCATTTTCTGTTTAGTGATCATCGCCTCCAAGGAGCATTCTGCCTTTATATTCTCTAAAACCTTCTCATTGGTCATTCTTGCAGTTCATGAGATTCTTAATAGTCTCCTCCACACCCATAATTCAAATGAATCAATTCGCTTTCTATCTTTTTTCTTAATAATCCAGCTTTCACATCCATACATCACTACTGAAAATACCACTGCTTTGACAATTCTAACTTTCGTGGCCTTACTCACACCTCTATCTTCCATAATTTTTGTCAGGTTTAACATTGCATTTTTCCCTATGACTATCCTTCTTTTAATTTCTTCTTTACATTTACCATCATTTCTGTTGAAAGTTATGATCCTAGTAAATCATAACTTTCAACAAGTGTCTCTGTAGCACAATTGGAAGAACAACAGTAGGCTGCAGCCTTCGATTGGAAAAGACATAAGTTAGATTCTTGTCATGATGGGAGGAATTTTTACATGGATTTTTTCAATCGAAGGTGAGTTAGCGATCTCATACAGAGGTAGCAGGATTTTTTCTCCCAGAAACTCAGAGTTTTTCATCCTGCATACAGACAAATCGGCCCTTCACAACACACACAATTTACAGACAAAAAATACTAGTGGTAGTGATGGGCAGTAGATGTCATTGATGTAAATGACAATGGTAGTAGAGACTTGGTGTAGTTGGTAGATGGAGTGGTGAAGATGGAGAGTTGTAGAATAGATGTCCTCCCTCGATGAGTCTTAGGACTCCTTGGAGATGTCATGAATAATAACAATAATTATAAATTCATTTAAATTGCCAGAAGCCATCACTTTTGTTTTGCTGATGTTTACATTAAGCCTGGCTTTTTTACTTTTCATCTTAACCAATAGAATCAACTGCTCTAGATCTTCCTTAGTTTCTCCTATTAGGGTTGTATGATCTGCATATCTTAAATTATTCATTTTTCTGCTGCCAATCTTAATTCCAGCTGGATCTTTGTCTAAATCAGCTATTCTTATATATATTAAAAAGGTAGAGCGACAGTATACAACCTTGCACCACTCCTTTTTCCAGTTACCTTTATCATCTGTAACAATTAGTAAGGAAACTACTCTATTAATTTCTTACATTTAGTTTTGTTTATTTATTTATTTTTATAAATGGATGAGGAGGAAATGATGAAATTATCTGGGATTCAAATTTGTGACTAAATCTTCTCTATCAGTAGAAAGTTTTATGTTATTACATTTTATAATTTTAGTCACTTCTGATCTAATCCAGCTACATGTCAATATTTCTGGTTTATGATTACTTTTTCCTGCCTCAAATACTTATATGTTGCTCCTGATTGCATTTTTACCGAACCTTTTCCCCAACTTTCTCTTATACTATTACCTCATTTAATAATTTTTAAAGTAATTACTCCCAAACTAAATCACCTATAAATCAACTATAATATGTAACATAATACACTTATGTTACTATAATGTAACATAAGTGTATTATGTTACAAAATATACTTATGTTACTATAGTAATAGCAAATAACCAAAGAGAACTAGAAGAAACAATGAATGAATTAAATACAGTATTTTGATTTTACATAGACCAAAAAACTAAAATAATGACAAATATATTGAAGGAAACTAGGCAACAGAAAACAAATAACAATAGACAATAATAAAATATGACAAGTACAAGAATATGTACACCTTGGAAGAACTTTTACATTAGGAAAAAGAAGAAAATTCATATAGGATAGATAACCATACAAATGTTTGGTTATTGCAGTCTAATAAACTAATGTTTATTAGACTGCTTTTTTTAAATTTTTTATTAGATTCTTTTTATATCACCATTACAAGCTTTGATTCCTTTTAAACTGCTCTTCCTTCATTTGTAAGCTTTCTTATTAGAATCAGAAACAACTTATCAATATTGTGATAGTTATTCATTCCAAAATGTTTCCATGTCTTTTGTTTAGCTGCTTTTTTACGCTAACTTTTTTTTTCTATATTCTCTACAAACATGCTGACTTGTTAGCCAAGAACCTTCTATATATGATTTCTTCTTTCCATGTGCTGTTTATTTAACTTTTTATACTCATTAAGTTCATATTTTTTGTCCTCGAAGAAACTTCACAATATGCTTCTCTTGCTGAATAAATCAACAGTTTTCTTCAGATTTACTATTCATCTTAAAGGAGTAATTTTTTTGGTTTTCAAATTTGCCTTTTGTCCAATAATATTTGCATATTTGAGTCTCTACAAGTCTCTAAACATCGTTTGATGGTTTATTTAGTGTAAATTTCACTAAATAAACCATCAAAGTGTAAATTTCACTATACATTTTTTTTTTTTTTTTTTTTCAGTGCAATACTCATTGTACTACTCAACACTAGAGAGTGGTAATACCTTGTATCTTGGACAAATCTGAGATATCACCATCATTTGCTGGTCAAGTAGATAGCATAAATGATCTCCAAACAACAGGCTATGGGTTCAAATTCCATTCTGGGCATGGATGCTTGTGAATGTCCTTATTCCTTATGTGGTAAATGATTTTCATCACCTGTTGTGAGAGACATTCTGTTTACTGAAAGCCTGAATTTGCCATAAAAAGTTCATATGGTATGTAGAGAAAGGTTTCCGGATATACAAATTTATCACCTTTCACTGATGGGATTCCCACATTAAAAAAAAAAAAAAAAAAAAATCATATAAATGATACGACTTCTTATTTTGCATGCATTCTTGCCAGATGAATTTATGCACATTTTTATGCTAGAATATGATGTTAGCATTGATTGGCTGCTCCAGAAATCTAACAGTGCTGCTCATACCTTTTTTTGAATCCCGAATAAATCATCTTATTATTTAGAATGTGCTTGCCTGTCTTAGTCTCTCAGTCACGCCAACTATCATGACATGGGATTTCTGAAATTCTTCTGCTAGGTTCATGTCTTTCCTAATAATGTTTATTATACTGATGGGCCACTTACAGACCACATACGAAATTGACATCTCTTATCTGCTCCACCAAAGACCAGCCACATTCCCTAGACCTACCAGGTTCTGCCCCCCCCCCCCCTGAAATTGCAAACTGTTCTACTACAGCCAAATAGGCAGGACAGCCAATATGAGAATTTCTGAATACAAAGACTACGGGTTTCGCCAATACAGCCACTCAGAAGTTACTGACCATGCTTTGAAACCCCACCACAGGATATGCAGAAAGAAGAGATGTTGGAAAGGGTCAAGAGGTAACTGCCAAAGGTAGCTTCTGATTTCTGGAATGCTGAATATGAGGAAAGGTTGAGAAGATGCAGTTTATAGAGTCCAGTGGATAGGAGGAAGAGGGGGTGACATGATAGAGACGTGCAAGTTGGTAAGGAGTTGTTATAGGATTAATGTTGAAGTGGTTTTTTCATAAAATGATGGGAGATCAGAGAGGGCATCCCTGGAAGCTGTATAAGGAAATTGTGAACAAGGGAGTGAGAAGCAGGTTTTTTTTACATGCAGAGTTATGAATGATTGAAATGCCTTGTCTGAGAGTGCTGTGCCTGCAGAGAGAATTTGAATGTGTTTAAGGTGCAGTATGATGAGCTGTGTGTATGACCAAGGGACCTCCTAGATGAGTCTTTGGATTTCATGGAGTCTTAGGATAATAATAATAATAATATTATTATTACACTGCAGCAAATACAAATATGAAAGGCTATTCCTCGAATCTGCCTCAGCTCTGAAAAACTTTCCAACCCTCAACAAATTTGGCTGCGTGAGACTGCTCCAAATGTGAGAAGCATTCATCCTAAGATCTTCAGCCCAACGGCCAAGACTACCAGTGAGCTATCCACTAGGGAGTGCCATTTAGGACTCTAGGCTTGACTTCGATTTGCCTTTCTTCAACCTCATTTGCCAGTGTTAGTGCTCGTGTGCACATATCATTGTTTTTTGTAACATTTGATGATGACAATGTAATGTTTCCAAAATATAGGAAAGTATTAATTAAAGATTTTATAATTAATATTTTAATATAAGTTATTTCCTGAAAAATAATAGTTATGAATAAGCAAAGTATAATCCTATCTACCAGAATATGTTGTACTATATAACATGCTGCATATGCAGTTTCAGTCAATATAGAATACAATTTGGTTTGCAAAGTCCCAAATTTCCAGTCCATAGGCTATATACAGCAGTCTCCTTCTAGTTATCTAGCTTTGAATCTTGTTCCTTATTTTATAATTATATTTATTTCCTAAATCGCTATTATTTGAAATTTAATGTATTCATTTAAAATTACTGTATTCAATTTCAAGAAAAAAAAAGTACATTGAATTATTTTATTTCTTACCCATAGCTATTTCAAGCAGTGCCTGATCATCTTTAAATAAAGGATATTTGTCTGTAGATGAAGCAATACACAATATCGTAAGCAGCTTAACTATTTCTACAGGTTCCTACAAATAAAAATAGGTAAATAACCATCATGATACTTTTAAAAATTAAACAAAAACGTGTTAAACTGATTAAAATTAAAATTTTTATACAGTTTAACACATGTAAAAGAAATTAGAATTAATTCCTTTATATTCAAAATTAATATTTTGAATGCTGTAACCAATTATTTTGTCCTCTCCCTGTATGATGTTCATGTTATAGTGAGCAAAATATATAAAACTGTACAGAAATTTTAATTTTTTTTTGTGTGTGCTAAACTATTTTTTAAAAGTATCATTATGTCTACCACATATTTTTCTATAAAATGTCTAGTAAATAAACATCATTAAAACATATTCTTATTAATACAATATATAAAATTATTTATATATTGTATTAATAAGAATAATATGTCAATACAAATTATAATAAAATAGGACAACAAGGGAAATATCACATGGAAAAACAATATCATATTTTTAAAGGGAATATAGTAGAAGCTTTTCAAACTTTTACAAAATCAACATTGAAGGTTTAATTTACTTTCAGTGGATACCGAAGTATCCATTTTTCTATAGCCTAGTGGTTTAAGTCCAGGGAGTCCAAAGACTCATCGAGTCTTTGGACTCCCTGGAGGTATGATGTAATAATAATAATATTAAGTGATATCTTTTCCATAATTTTTCTGACAAGTGGGTTCTCATCAAATAGAAAAATTTTTGGAGTGAGACTGTAGATCATGCAATTGATGCACTCAACAAAGAAGCATCTGTGATCATAAAATCCAGATATGGTGAAATTATCAGATGGTGGAAGACATACATATTTGAGATGTTGTTGACATTTTCTTAGCTGCTACCCTCTCAGCATAAGAGAATCTCAGAACAGGTGTAGTGGTGGCTAACTTCCTTTTTGCATCCTGATATAACATATTTTGTTCTGTTTTAATTATTTGTATTTCTTTTTCATCTTTCTGCTTCTGACATGTGCAGGAATAAGCTGGATGCTCTCTCTCTCTCTCTGACAATTTACACATTTTTTAGCTTTCTTTGCAGAAAATAATTAGTTATCATGCTCTTTACTACCAAATCAGGCACAGGCATAGAGCCATGACAGACTTTTTTGGATATGTCCATATTTCGGACATTTAAAGCATCTTAGTGGATTAAGGATGTGGATTTACAGACAATTCATCATGGGGAAAATTCATCGCAGAAAAAAATTGCTAGAGAATTGAAATGATATTGCATTGATACTAATATAAGAAAAGTAAACTCAGTGCAAGATGAATTTATTTCACAAAATATAGTTTTTTTATGTATTTATGAATTATTTGTTTAGATTTTAATTAGATTTTCATAATATTTTTATTCTTATACAATGAAAGTAATATATTTACTGATTCTGTTTCATTGTAATTTTTATTATTTTAACCTGGTTTGGAAATCCTGCTCAAATTCCATGACCAAACATGGAAACCACTCAAGCCACCACTTCAGGCCTCTAATATGTAGTCCTGTGGCCTCACATCAGACGATGAAATTCATCTCTTACCTAGAAACAATTATAAACATCCATGCCAATTGCGAGTTTCAAACCCACAGCTCATTGGTGGGAGAAGGTATGCTATCTAGTCAGTTGTGAACAACATATTTCTGATTACAGTTTATTTTTGAACATTTCACAAGAAAAGTAATTAATTATGTATTTCACTTTAGGAGCATCTATCTACCTATCTATCTACCTGTAAAATAGGCTCGTCCTGCAGAAATAGTTATGCTGCAGGAAACTAACCTGCATTCCACTAGCAAAGCTTCAGATGAGCACTGGAAGAACTGGTCATATATACCATGCATCACTGTCCTGCCACACAACTTCATGGATCAGGAATCCATAAAAAAGCACCCTAAAATTAGGAATAATCGGTAGATTTCCTGGGTGTGCAATATATGCACTCATTACTACTCAGACAGGAAAGAAAATACATATTATTAATATATACAGCTTGCAGTGCAGGTACTAGAGTTCGTCCAAAACCACCTCGGCAAGGTCGATGACCACCTCATACTGGCAGGGGATTTCAACTGCACTCTGGATTCTGCAATGGACAGACAACAATGTCAAGAACATCGACTCTCACTAGCTCAGCTTCTCCAGGATGTAATCAATGACTACGAGCTGACTGATATCTTCAGACACCTGCACCCACATAAAAAAGTGTTCTCCTGAAGGGCCAAAGGTGGTCCTACAATACCCTTCATAAGGAGAGTTATATACCATTCATGTCATGCATAGGACCATGATCCCATCCTTCTGAGCATTTGCATTCCTGGACACAAAGGAGGAGCATATTGGATATTTAATAACAGTTTACTACAGGACACAGAATATCTCAGAACCTCCAAAAACTATATCACACTCATCAGAGACATGCTTACTTCCCAATCAATTTCTGAGTGGTAGTCACCTTTTAAGGTCAAAGTCAAAGTATTTACCCAAAAGTATAGTCACCAGAGGAATTTGAATAAACATTCAGTCCTAAAAAATTTGCAACAACAGCAGCAATTACATCATCTGGAATCTGAGGAATACCAGTCCCTAGAAGCCACTATATGCTCACACCTAGAGCACTCTGCAAGAGTAAGAGCATGATGCAAACACATTAACTTCACAGATGCACCCACAAGGCATTTCTTATCACTGGAAAAAAACGTCAACCAGAGTGCACCACTATATGTTCATCTGCTATAACAACAGATAGTGTAAACATCATAGAAAATCATGATGAAATCCTGTTATTTACCTTGCAGTACTACAAAAATTTATACCAAGCTAACTCAACATCCATGGGTGCCACTGATATAATTCTCTCTGATGTGAAAAGTCTCTCACTAGCAATGCGGCATAAGACAGAACTCCCCATCATGCTACACAATTTGACAACTGCCTGCAGTTCCTTACCTAAAGATAAATCTTCTGGCATAGACAGACTCACCACTCAATATTACCAGTTGTGGGAACAGCTTGGACCTATCTTCAACAGAATATATGTCAAAGCCAATACTAATGGCTTCCCACTCAATGTGACAACATCTGTTATTAAGCTTATTCCAAAGAAAGGAGATGTTAAGAAATTAGGAAACTAGTGACCCATCTCCATCATAAACACTGACTGTAAAATAATATCAAAAGTCATTGCCAACAAACTTAAATCTGCTCTCAACAAAATAATTGATAAGCATTAGAGCTATTCCATCGCTGGACGACCTATCCATGAAAACTTACACCTCATAAGGGATCTCATACGCATAACCAACAGCAACAGTGAAACAATGAGTCTTGTAACACTAGACCAAGAAAAAACTTTCAGCCGAATTGAACACCCCTAACTATTCAACTGCTTGAAAGCCTTCAGTTTTGGTATCATTCAATCTATTAAGATGTCATATGCTAAAGCACACTTTTGCATGAAAATAAACAACAGACTCACCATATCTGTACCATACAGCAGAGGTATTAAACAAGACTGTCCACTTTCTGGTCCTCTTTACACAATTGCCATTGAGCCCTTTTTAATAGAATAAACTGACAGCTTATCCTAAACTGACAGCTTATGCTGATGATGTTAGAGTTATAGCCCACAAAGAAGAGGATTTCTATAACATACAAACAGCATACCAAAAATACCAAGCAGCCTCAGGAAACAAACTAAATGCACATAAAAATACAGGACTATGGTGTGGCAAATGGAAAACTGAATCAATTCCCTGATGTCTGGTCACTGGTCGGCAGAGGGGAAACAAATACCTGGGAATTTACCTAGAAAACACGGTACTTACATGGATAAGAACTGGGAAATACTTGTTAAATTTCAAGCAAGTACTAGGAAAGTGGACAGCAATACGAGCCTCTGCCTCCACAAGAGGGAGAACAATAATTGTTAACCAAATAGCCATCAGTGTCCTTTGCATACACTAAAGATTCTCATGCCACCAATGTAATTTATCAAACAAATACAGTCAACTATCTATAGATTCATATGGAACAAAACAAAGTGGTTTTCCTACTCCAAGCTAAGTACCTCTCTCTCTCAAAGGAGGAGGACAAAACTTGACCTCCATTGACAACGTTCTGCACTCGCTTTCTTCTTAATACCCTACAAGAGGAAATGGCACACAAATGCACCAGAATAGATTTTCACTTCTGCCACTAGAAGTCTCTCTTTTTCCACAACCTTAAGAATGACAACAGTGCACATGCCTGTGAATCTAACAATCTTCTACAAATATGCCCTTTGAAGATGGAAGAAGCTAAACCAGCACACAGTGAAGACAGCATCTCTTCTTGAAATTCTCATGGAACCCATCTTCCACAACATGATGGAAGGAACCCCATCACTCGGAAAGAGATTTTCTTTCCTCCATGGAGCTGGTGAGGCGTGAGGGTCTTGGGTGGCATTTTTTCTCTGAGCCTCACCTGGCACTTTCCAAAATCACTCATGAACTTGGATACGGGAATCAGGCTGAACAGATGCACACTGTTAAATCTGCTTTTCAAGTTGCTATGCCTGATAGCATAAGAGAAGAGGCGTTCAGCCCTTCTAACTCAGAAGATCCAGTGCCTATCTTTCTGATTAAAACCAACGATGCATGGTAGAAACTTATACCCTGGAAAATCTTGCATCATCCCACCAAATGCTATTTCAATGGGACCTACCATATCACGCAAGAGCCACCAAACCCAACGCAGATATTCAGTGGAGAATGTGACACAATGCCCTACCCACTCCAACTATATTATGAAAATTTAACCCAGATGTTTCAGATAACTGCTTGTTCTGCTAACAATCAGGAACAGTCTGGCATATCTACTGACAATGCCCAGTCAACACCTAATTAATCCGTTTGGCTCTGGAAATGGCAGCATTAACCTGCAGTAGTCTTCATACAGAAGAGGAGTATTTCAATCTCTTCCATACAGAGTCAAATAATCATTCGATCTGTAACTAACTTTTGATCACTGCGAAAGCAGTAATATACAGCTTCTATTTTCAACATACAAGACCAGACAGCACAACAGCTTCACAGAGAGGCAGTTGATCAGATCCTTGCAGCCTTCAAGCAAAAGGTTAGAAGTCGGCTCCTTCATAAGCATCACCACCACAAGCAGAACAACACCTTAGATCTTTTCCACTAAGACTGGAATTCAAAGAATCAACTCCTGGCTGAGCAGTGTGACTGCAGCATAGTCCACTTTCCAACATCCCCTCCTCCCAAAGAAAGGGGGAAGAAATATTTTTTGTGCTCAACAGTATGGATAATGATCATCTGTTACTTTCATGTAAATTGTAAATATATAATATTGTCCTATAGCAACTGTTATGTTCTTATACAGTATCATCCTCAAAATAACTGTTAATGACATAGAAAAATGTAATTCATCTTATAACAACTGTTATTCCTATGTAATATACCTCAACAAAGAATGAGCATGTAACCTCTCTGCCTGACTGCAGAGAATCAAAAACCGGTTAATCCTGTATATAACATTGTTGTTTTTAAAATAAATAAGCTTACTAAATAACTTAAGGAAATTACAGTGTACAATAGAATATACATTAAATTAAACTTTAATATATTTCCAATATTTCGGCAAAAGCACGTTGCCATCTTCAAAGGAACTTACAATAAAGACATGTGCATACAGGCACTAAACACAGTAAATGAGAAATGAAGCGAGGAAGCATGGTTTTCCTAAAAGTCCTGATGGTGTCCCCTAGTGGGTTATGTAGATATTCTTTGCCGTTGGGCTGAAGGTCTCCTGATGTAAGCCTCCCAAATTTGGGGCAGTCTCATGCAACCAAATTTGTTGAGGTTTGGCATGTTTCTTAGGGCGGAGGCTGATTCCATGAATAGTCTTTCAAATTTGAACTTGCTATGGTATATTATTGTGGCTTTCTTCCACCATATTCTGTGGTGTGAATCCAGAGCATGGTCTGCAAGACCAGAGTGGCTGTACTGGTGAAACCGGATGTAGTCCTTGTGTTCTGAAATTCTGATATTCGCTGTCCTGCCTGTTTGGCCAAAGTAGGATAACTTACAGCTGCAAGGGACCTGGTATACACTAGGTAGGTCTAGGGGGAGTGGTTGGTCTTTAGTGGAGTGGATAAAGGATGCCAATTTTCTATATGGTCTGTAACAAGAGGTGAAGTCATGTTTTTTTATTAGGATTTTGGTAATTTTTTCCGAGGTGCCTCAGATGTAGGGAATGGTGATGGATTAAGATTAATCCCTGTTGTGAGGGAGAGGGGGGGGGGGGGTTGTGGTTTACTGGTTTCAATTTTTTTTTGGGGGGGGGGTAGTCATTGGCTGAGAAAGTGTTGAGGATGTGATTTAGTTCATTGGTTAGGGCACTGTCATTTGAACAGATTAGTTTAGCCCTGTTGTATAGTGTCTTAACAACTCATGGTTGCATGAGGCTGCCCCAAATTTGGGAGGCTTACATCAGGAGATCTTCAGCCCAACGACCAAGAATATCTACATAACCAGCTAGGGGGCACTATCACGACTTTTAGGAAAACCATAGCTTCCTCGCTTCGTTTCTCATTCACTGTGTTTAGTGCCTGTGTGCACGTCTTTATTGTAGGTTCCTTTGAAGATGGCAACGTGACGTTGTTGAAATATTGGAAATATATTAAAGTTTAATTTAATGTATATTCTATTGTACGTTGTAATTTCCTTAAGTTATTTAGTAAGCATGTATAATCAACATTTAAGAGCCTTTCTACGAGAATTAAAATAAATAAACGCACGCACACACACACATATATATATATAAATATTTTTTTTCAGTAAAGAAGACTCAATATAAGATTTAAAATTTCTTAGTGTTATAAAATACTAGTATTGGAGGAAAAGATAGACTAGTATTGCACCTGCAGATGGCAATTTAGCTTATGCTGCTTTACATACTGATGAATGATAGGATTTATGTAATTTTATCATCATTTTCTTTAATATAATTACTCAAAAGTGCACCTATGATCTTAAACTAGCTCTGTAAACAATAACATCGTACAAGATATCTTTCCTATATAGGAAAAGTGGAGTCATTTTCAAAAAACTTGTGTATTCAATAATCGAAACATCATGTTCTGAATTAGTTCAGATAAAAAAAAATATATCACACCTGGATGGACTGTCTAAATGAACAGAATGGAAAAATAGTGAATGGTTAGAAGAATAAATATTCTTAAATATTTTATTCTCCCTAATAATTATTCTAACTATTAATAGAATAGTTAATAGGAATAATAGGAATATGTAAATAGTTAACTATAAATATTAGTTGGATATAACGATTCTCCCTAAATATTCTTAAATATGGTGCTGTTTCTCCCTAACCATCCTGTTTCAGTTCTGTAACAATTAATATTCCATCTACAGAGCCTGTAGTAAGAAAGAATATTAATAACTTTATATGGAATAAAAATTTTTAGAAAGCTAAATATAATCAAAATATTAGATAATATATAAAATATTTCTATTATGGGAAATATATATATATTTTTATCACATATATCTGCGAAGAATTTTCTGGCGATAAATTGTCTGGATACGAGGGATGTGCAATTTAACAGGACAGTTGAGATCCTCTACATTTACTGATGTTATCAAAAGTAAGGTGATGTTTAATTCTGGTCAGAACCAGGTGATCATCCCTACATAACAGGATGCACCTTACACATCACTCCCTGATCTTTAAACTGTGATCACCTCTCCTCATCAAGGAGATCCCATTCTGATATCACATATTACTCCTTTACAAGAATTGAGTGTTTATAAAGTGTTACTGTGATTGGTATTTCACCCATTTGATGTTGCTCTTGGTAGTTTTTTGGAATGTTGATAACATGATGTTTCCACAAGGATATCACCAGAACAAAGTTTCTTAACAGTTTTGAGAAATCCTGCTAATCCTTCTAAACCCTTTTGTGTAAAGAAGGGTGAAATTTTTCCTACTGGCTTTTTACCTGTTGCAAAAATGACGAGAAACACTGGCATGTTTATACTGGTATCACACATCTTTTGTTTCTTACTTCTGTTACCAAATGATATATCTATGGTATCAGCACTTGGTTGGGACTTTGTTAGGGCCCCTGAAACATGTGAGGATAAAGAATTCATGATCAAGAAAGTTTTTGGTTCGCTACCAGAGCTTTTCCACTCACAATGGAGGCATACATTGATGTCCACTGACTAGTAAGCAATGGCTGCACTTGGGGGGTGGAACACCAGGGCTATACCAGCACCACAGCGAGCCTTGGGTCCTGATGCTTGGGTCCAAGCACATAATCAGGTTTAGCAAAAATGCTTACCTACTTACTAAACGACCATCTTGTGGCCTTTCTTTCATCCTTTTGCAACTAAGCTGCCAGTTTTCTCTCTGCTTGTTTTCTACATGTTATGGTAGATATCTTCCTCTCCTAGATTTCCTCATTAATGCTGAGATACCTCAGGACTCTATACTTTTGCCTCTGTTCATCTTTCTATGTACACAATTCTTCCTCTTCATTTGACAAACCTTGTACTGCTTGAACATTTCAAGTTGCAAGATCTTCCATAATCAATGCCATAAGCATTGATCTCCCATTCTCCAGTAACAAGAAAACAACTTGTGAAGTTAAATGCTACTGAAATGAAATAGTCTTATGTCTCACAAGAAGAGCTCACTTCGTTTTCCTTTACCTATGATAATACCTAGTCTCCAGGTAAGATTAGATTTTTCTTCTTGAGCTGTCTTATACCATCTCTAGCCTTTCCTGGCACAAATACATTACATACATAGCTTCTTCAACCTTCAAAATACTTGACCCATCCTTTTCTTTCATGATACCGCATCTCACCAGTACAACTGCTAACCCTATTTAAATTCCAAATATGAATAATCTGAACAACCTTAAAATATTATACTAAAATTATTAAATATTAAATAGAAATACTATTCTAATATTGAGGTAGGGCACCAAAAACCTCCCTAAAATGTCTGATGCTGGGCTTAAGAGAATAATTCAGTTAATAGATGCATCAGCTCCGTATCTATTAACCGACAGATTCACTACGATCACCTGCTCATAGTGTGTATGTCCTTTCAACCTTTCTTACATGATTTTTTATTTTAATAATGCTATTCTGCTGAAATGATCACTATCACTCCTTCACTTTTCTTTCATCATGTAAAAATATGCTCAGGTGCTGGTTAATATGCATTCACTGTCCAGTTTTAAATAAAAGTTTGGCATTCAAGCATATATCAGTAGAGTTAATATATGGTAGTATAATCATTTAAACAAAATGATTACTGCAAATTATTGCAAATGAAGACTGAAACATAAGATCTGATAATATGGAAGAACTATAAATAACATTGATTTGGAAGAAAAACTGTTGATAGGAAGCTAGTAAAGATGTAAACTTTATTTTGTAGTACTATCATAGCATCCTGTTCACTCCTTAATCGAACATATCAGAAAATGGTGATTAAAAAAAAGTAGTACAGCTTTAAAACAGTTATTCCACATACGCTGCTGGTACACTGAATCAAACCTAAGGCAAGCTAGTGAACAATCTTGTTCCTACTATTTCATAAGGTATACATGGGAGTGGGGGGGGGGGGGGTTGTGTAGTGGTAGGTATACTGACAAGGTGATGATAGAAGATTTTCAGCTAACCACTCTATAAATAGAAAGATTTATAGAGTGGTTAGCTGAAATTCTCCAAATACGGTAAACTCACCATCTCAATATGCTAAACCATAATTACTTTTCCTAAACAGAAATTCAAATTTCTGTTTTTTTAATCACTGGTAATTTCACTCTTCCCAATAACACATTTTTTGTCTCAATGGTAGCATCTGAGCATGTTTACTCTGAATGACCATTTTGGAGAGTTTCTTGGAATCTCCTCTTTTTGATTTTTTTTTGGGGGGGGCAGGGATGGTTAAAATCTCTCTCTCTCTGTCTCATTCTAGTAAACTAGTTTGTTGTGTGTTGCTTTCCAAATATTGCTAACCAATCTAAACTTTGATTTCCTTTCTTTAAATGTTGATTTTGTATAGTTAAGTTCCTAATAGTGAAGTCATCTTTTTCTTGTAAGATTCAATGCTCACAGCTGCAAATGGCTTTTTTTTTTTATTCCCCAACTATACTGATCCAGTATAGTTGTTTTGCTGGACATTTGTTATCACCAATGATCCCATACAAATTTATCAAGTAGCTACCAGAAAATGAGATAATCTGAGCTGCTTAATAAAAATTCTTGATTGGTTCCCCCACTGATGACTCTTTTAAGAATAACATGTATGTTGTTGGTGCTCTCATAGTGATTTCATTTCCTAGGAGCAAAATATACATAGCTATTCAAAAATTTGTCAAAAATGCGAAGTGGAACGACATTCATAATTTCCATGCTTGATTTGCTTTGCCAGATTACTGATTACTTCTAATCCAAACATTCACAGTGAATACATCACTGAAATAATTATTATTACTATGCAAACATTTATTTCTCATTCAACTTTAAATTCTTATCCCTTATCTAAGCTTTGATTTTTCAAGGAAGTGTATCAAAGCAGTACAAT
The DNA here is from genome assembly GCF_054136105.1 of Typopeltis vanoorti. NCBI lineage: Eukaryota > Metazoa > Arthropoda > Arachnida > Uropygi > Thelyphonidae > Typopeltis > Typopeltis vanoorti. The sequence continues at coordinate 85,165,026 of NC_143551.1, read as the reverse complement.
AGAAGAAAAAGACATATCACAAATGGCTTTAATTGAAATCTCCTTTTTTTAATTCTGTTTCTACCAAAGCCAAAAATAGCTCCAAGAAAATTATCAACACATCTAAAACTAATTTTGAAAGTGACTGCCAAAAGCAGGAAACTTGCATCATGTCCAAACGACAATCCTGCTTTCTAGTTTCTTACAAAAGCTACTGGCTGTAAGGTTTAGCCAGCTATTCCACCTCTTCTGTACTATGATAACTATAATAGTTCTATTGCATTGTTACCTTTAAGAAAAGGTCAATCTCCTGGCTTCTAACTTTTATTGATGAGTTTGGTAAATGTCTTTACTATTCCTGCATGCAAATCAATGCTTCCTTTGATTTTCCATCATAAAATACTAGAAGAATTTTGCCAAATCTGGATAACAAAAATATACTGGTCATGATGACATTTTGTTCTGGAGTTTACTCCTTTATGTTGCCACTTTACTTTTCATACATTCCACCGGTATCTATTCTGTAACTTAGAAACTTAAATGAGCTTATCCAATTTGTCTCACTTGAATTCTGCTTAAAGTAATGGGAAAAGTCATTAAGAGTCAATTTCTACACTATTCAAAAAATCTCTCAACTAATTTAGATGTTGTCAAAAATAAACTGGAGGAAAAGAGTTTTTTTTTGCAAGAAAAGGACAAGATTGACCATTAAAATTAACATAGTTATCAGAAGTCCATTGAAGTTGAAGAATTGCGTGAAGATCAGAATTTAGTGTATTGTCATCAGCAAAAGAGTCAATCAAACTGGCAGTCAATTGGAGAAAGTCATTAATATATATATATATGTGTGTGTGTGTGTGTGTGTATGTATATGGTATACCATATATAAAATACATAAATATACCATATCGAAAAATATGGTATATATATATATATATATATATATATATATACATATATATATACACACACACACACACACCATATTTTTCGATAGATACGCACCTAATGTATAACGCACACTCCCAACATTTTCATCACTCCTTTTGATGTATAGATAACATGCATGCGCTATCTATACATCAGAAGAAGACAGAAGTACTTCTCAGAGAAAATCCTACACAGTGCAGTTCAAGCTTGAAGTGGTAGAAATAGCAAAGGAAAAAGGGAATCGTGAAGCTGGTAGATTGTTCAGTGTTGGGGAAAGTAGTGTTCGTGAATGTAAAAGGCTGAAACAGTCCTGAAATGTTTACATACAAGGAAACATGCTATGAGGTTTAGAAGATGCTTGTGGCCAACCATAGAAAAAAAAAACTGTTTGATTGGGTTGTTAGTGAAAGAGCAAAAAAGGTATGAGAATATCTACTGTCCGTGTGTTGCAGGAATCGAAAAGAATTGCGCAAAACAATAATATAAAGGATTTCAAGGCCTACCCATCTTCGGTTTTTGGATTTATGAAGAGAAACAATTTAAGTGTGCACTCCTCCACTAGTGTTGGACAAAATTTGCCATGCGACTGGGAAGCGAAAGTAGCTAAATTTCGTTTGTTTCTGAGAGAAAACTTGTGTGTGGTTGATGCTTGTCACTTTGGAAATATGGATGAGGTTCCTGTAAGTTTTGACATGCCTAGTTCTAGGACTGTGAATCTGAAGGGAGCAAAAGAGGTTTCAATTGCTACAACAGGGCACGAAAGGTCTAACTTTACTGTAGTTCTCTGCGTAACTGAAGATGGTTCCAAACTGCCACCAATGGTGATTTTCAAAAAAAAGACTGTTCCAAAAGGTTGTGATTCCAAAAATATTATTGTTACTGCTAATGATAAAGTCTGGATAAATTTCAAGGTTATAAAATTTTGGTTGGAGAATGTGTGGCGAAAGAGAAAAATGCCATTTTTCAACCCAAAATTTTTGTTAGTGTTGGATTCGTGTAGGGCACACATGACAGCAGAAGTTAAAACAATTGTAAGTATTCCAAATTGGCCATCATTCCAGGTGGTTTAACAAAAAAAACTCCAACCCCTTGATCTTGCAGTAAATAAACCATTCAAAGACAATTTGCAGGCTAAATGGGAAGACTGGATGATGAATGGCATCCATGAATATAACAAAACAGGGCAAGTGAAAAGAACTTCATATAAAGATATAGTTATGTGGATTGTAGAAAGCTGGGCTGCTGTAAGTGAAAACTGTGTTAGAAATGGTTTCATTAAAGCACAAGGAAATGCAGTGGTGTCCAGTGACAATGATTATGAAGCTGAAGAAATACCAAACGAAATTTTTAATGCAATTAATTCTTTCAATATTGAGTCTGATGGAGAATTTTTTGGATTTGAATGGTGAAATGTTCAATAAATATTAAGTGATACTTCTACCTTAGTTTTGTTATTACATTTGATTTACCTCTCATACCTTTCAAATGTATACTGCGCATGTTCATTTTTAACGAATTTAGACTTTTTTGTATAGATAATGTGCGCGTTATCTATTGAAAAATACTGTGTGTATATATATATATATATATATATATATATATATACATAGATAGATAGATAGATAGATAGATAGATAAAAAAAAAAGAAAATGAACTTGAAAGAGTTCTTTCACATGCTTGCAAGTATTGATTCAGATACTGTCAATCAAGAGGGAACCTTCTTGTTTGTCACTTAACTTTTTTACAAATGCCATGAAAAAATTTGGGAAATTCAAAGTAGCTGCTCTTGATATCTCTAATGCATCTGATGTGTTTGGCACACAAAAGTCTATGGAATAAACTTACATTGTATGGTCTGTCTTAACTTCAGCAACTAGGTTGATCATTGCTTGTGATGGTGAATGGATATTTATTTTTGCAAGTACAAAGCTTGAATTCCAAAGATCTCTGTTCTTTCACTTCTCTCTCTCTCTCTCTCTCTCTATATATATATATATATATGACAACATACTAAATTCTGATTTTCAGGCAATTCAATTCTTCAATAGAGTTTTGATAACTATGTTAATTTTAATGGTCAATCATGTCCTATTCTTGCAAAAATTCCAGTTTACTTCCGACAACACCTAAATTGTTGGAGACATAGAGATTTCACTTCTTGATATTATTATTATTTGATATTTCTTCCACACACACACAAAATGCAGAAGAGTCTACAGCAAACAGATACCATGTGAGGGCAGGGTCAGGAGGAATAGAGTAATCTGTTGAAGATTGTAGTCCTTTGGAAATGCTTCATGAGGAAGACTGTTCCACAGAATTGAGTAGAAGGAATGATGACTGGGAGCAGCAGGTAAACAGTGAGTAGCCAAATGACTGTAAAAAGATGCTGAGTAGATGTAGCATGAGTTCCTGTAGATTTGGCAGAAATGGGAGCCATAATGGATGCTAGTTCTGCTGAAAAATGGCCATGGAAATACCTGTAGAAGAGACATAATGCAGAAACTGTTCTATTGGAAAGTGGTTGAAGAAAGTCTGTAAGATAAGTGTTATTTATCAACTGGATTGTCCTTTTATGAACAACATCAAGAATTTTTAGGGGGGGGGATCTTTGGGGTGCCACTCTATACATGAGAACAGTATTCCAATGTTGGTTGGATTTGTTTTTTATACAGAGTAAGTGTTCAGCAGAGAGGTACCATATTGACCAGAAAAGGATACCAGGTTTTTTGAAAGCTGATTCTGCTACAGAAGTGATATGATTGTGCATTATGAAAAGTAAATGGAGGACATCTGAGGGTTTTTTTTTTTTTTTTAGGAGGTGCGTTGAACAGTTCAGCACAATTAGTATCCATCTGTAGAGGACCCACAATGCAGAAACTGATCATCTATGAGACAGTGGCTGTGGCTGAAGAGAGTCTGTGAGAGATGGGTATCAATCAACAACACCAATCTCTTCTGGACTCGTCAACAATTTTTAGAAAAGTGCTCCAAATATGAGAGCAGTATTCCAAGGTTGTGCAGACTTAAGATTTGTACAGAGTAAGCAACTGGGCAGAAGAGAAGTAAAGTTTTACTACAGAAAAGTATGCCACATTATCTGGAAGCTGAAGATGCTATAGAAGTGATGTGATTAGTCAGTCCCAGAAGGGAGATCTGGCCTTGACTGTTAAGTTGAGCATTATCAAAAGTAAGTGAAGAATAACTAAGTTCTTTTTTGTGAAAAAAAAAAAAAAAAAAAAACTTTTGGAAGCACTGAGGGTGACTAGGTTGTTGTATCCCCATTGCAGGATGGTGTGAACATCAGTGTTTAGAGTACTTAAATAGAAACATCTTGAACTTCAGTGCACAAACACCAAAATGTTTGTGCAGTATAAGGTTCACTGTATGAGTATAATGAGTGAAGAGTGCTACCCACCGGCAAAACTGTGAACAGGGTCTGTGAGAGCAGATCATTTTTATATATAAGGAAGAGGGTTGGTGAAATAATGGCTTTAAGACATTAGCGAGGCAGAAATGGGGATAACAATGGATACCAGTTGTGCTGAACAGTGTTTGTGGAAACCATCTGTAGAAGAGAAGAAATAAAGAAAAGATGAAAGCATATTCAAAGTTCCTACTAGCAAGTAAGCAGGCAGATGCCATGGATGAATACAGAAAAATGCAAGAGAGCCAAGCTATGCATAAACATAGCTAAATATTATGAAAATGACAAAATGTTGTGGAGGTTATTGAAAGAAGCTTCAAAAGAAAGATAGCATACCATAAAAGGTATCAGAGATGACAACAGTGATATATAAGAGTGAACATCACATACACATCATATGTGCATAATAGTGTTAAATCTGGAATGAAAGGCTTAATTTATTCTTGAGCATTTCATTCAGGATTTAACTTAGTTGCAAAAATTTCAAAAGAAAAAATGCTTCATTTTTCTATGTATTATTTCATAAATGGTCCTATAAACAGCAGGCAGGAAACAAAACATTGTTTAGATTATGTTGTATTACGAATGCAGAGCAAAGTATAGATAAATGTAACCGAATTGTAAACATAACCCTAGGCGGTTGCCATGCGAAGTTGGGACATGTGCGTTATACCCACATGGGGATGCTATCGAATGGAGAAGGTGCTGTGTGCAGAAAAAGCTTAGGTGACGTAATAGGGAGAGCAGACGTGGGGAGCATAAAAGGAAGTGGCGGCACGAGCAGAGCTCTCTCTCTCTAGTTTTTTTTATTTTTTTGGTTTATGTTCGTGAGTGGGTAGTAGAGTGGGCGAAAATGGTCAGCGGTGATGATATGGTCTAGTAGCGGTTCTGTCTGAGCATTTTCTTCAATGCAAAGAGATAACTAACGAACGCCAAAATTCACGGAGCTCCAGTCTTACCGCTCCGTTAGAAGAGTTCTGAGCAGGAGTTCTGAATCATGACTGTATTCACAGCAAAAATCGAAACGGAGGACGACCAATCTCAAGACAAGCAAGGCACCTACTCAAAGAAAGCCTGAAATAGGATCAGATAAAGAAGAATCTCTTGAATGTCTAAGCCGGTCGGTAATGTTAAGCTTTTATATCCTTGTATTGTATTCTTAGACCACTGTGAATGAAAGTACTAAATTTCTAATAATCGGACCTGTTGATATATCATAGGAGTTTAGGACTTTAGAGATTAAATCTTCCAATATGGAATTGTGTTAGTTCTAGAAGTAAGTTGTTCCAGATATTGTTAATACTCTAATCTAGAGTGTTGTATTTTAACATCTAAGAGGAGAGAAAGATAATAATCTACAAAGTTGTGTTAAGTGAATGGGAATAAGATTGCTTGTCTCTGCTAATGTCTTTCAATATGATATACTGATTGTAAAATAGACTTTGTCTGCTTGTGTGGTATTGCATTTTTGGGACATAGCATTTAGTTTGATTAACATGTATCATGTCTTAGTGAGAACAAACATTTCTATTTTATTTACCAAAAATATGTGTCTGATATTTCAAGTCAATGCACCTCTTGCTTAAAATTAGAACATGAATAAGTTAAAGCACGGGAGATTAAGATAAGAATGGGCTACGACGGCAATCTAGTCTGAAATAAGTATAGTAAGATTATTTAAATTAAGGGGATATTAAATTCCACATTATTTTAAAACCGAATAAGAAACTCAAAGATCGGAATCAAAGAGTTTCATGCCGAATATAGTAACTATAAAAGTATTGGCAACTACTAGTGTAAGTAGTCGAAGTATGTAGTACGAACTAGGGCAACTCGTAGCAAAGGTGGAGAAAGTTCTGATCCCTATTCTTGGTATTTTCCATAATGTAAAACCCATCTCCTAGGAGATGTATGATGTTATACATTATGGTGGGAGGTCACTACTCAGACCGGTTTCGATCTTTATTGAGTTCTCATCAGTGAGTAGCTAGACCAAAATAATACTAAGGGTATAGTGAAAAGAACTTATATATTCTGCTATACGAGTTGTCAAAAAGGTGCACCCATAAATTATTTAAAATAAAGAGCCATTAGGCTTCATTTCAAAGTATAGATAAATGTAACCAAATTGTAAACATAACCCCAGGCGGTTGCCATGCGAAGTTGGGACATGTGCGTCATGCCCACGTGGGGACGCTATTGAATGGAGAAGATGCTGTGTGCAGAAAAGGCTTAGGTGACATAATAAGGAGAGCAGATGAGGGGAGTATAAAAGGAAGTGGCGGCACAAACAAAGCTCTCTCTCTCTCTCTCTAGTTTTTTTGGTTTGTGTTCGAGTGTGGGTCGTAGAGTGGGCGAAAATGGTCAGTGGCGATGATACGGTCTAGTAGCGGTTCCGTCCGAGCATTTTCTTCAATGCAAAGAGATAACCAACGAACGCCAAAGTTCGCAGAGCTCCAGCCATACCGCTCCGTTAGAAGAGTTCCGAGCACAAGAGGTTTAAGTGAATCGTGACATTATTCACAACAAAAATCGAAACAGAGGATGACCAATCTCAAGGCACCTACTCGAAGAAAGCCTGAAATAGGATCAGATAAAGAAGAATCTCTTGAATGTCTAAGCCGGTCAGTAACGTTAAGCTTTTATATCCTTGTATTGTATTCTTAGACCACTGTGAATGAAAGTACAGGTAGGCATTCAAAAATCCGGCCATCGATAATCCGGTTCCTTCAGATCTCCGGAATGGATTTCAGAGTGCGCATTTTCAAATTTACAGAGTTGCCGCGCCACTGTTTTCTGTTTATATTTTGATGGTGCTGTAGTCGATAAGCACTGCGATAACCTGCTTATTCCTTCTCATTTTATCATTTATTTGCTGTATAGCCCTATTATGGATTCAGCTAAGAGAAGAGGTGGTGTAAAACGTAAACATTGTGCGTTGTCGATCGCAGAGAGAGTGGAAGTGCTAAAAAAAACTTGATAGCAGCGTGTCTGTGCAAGCCATTTGTGAAACATACAACATTGGCTCTTCAACAGTGTATGATATTAAAAAACAGAAAAAAAAACTGTTAAAGTTCTTTTCTGACAGTGTATCAAAAAAGCAAATGATTGTAAGGAAGTTAATGATGGAAGGAAAAAGTTCGGAACTGGACCAAGTTCTCATAACCTGGTTTAATTTTCGTGTAAGTGAAGGTATTGAAATTTCTAGTGATCTATTAAAGGAACAAGCCAAAACGTTTCATGAAGAGCTGGGATTGCAACACAAGTGGGAATATTCAGAAGGTTGGCTGCATCGTTTCAAGTCGCAACATGGCTTACAGTTTCATGCGGTGCGGGGAAAAACGTTAAGCAGACAAAGATGTGGCTAGTGCATATGTGGATGAATTTGCAAAGTTAGTTAGTGATGAACATTTAAGGCCTGAACAAGTGTACAATGCTGATGAGACTGCCTTGTTTTGGAGATGTATGCCAAAAAGAACTCTAACAACTGAGGATGCAGAATCGCCATCGGGGGTTTAAAGCTTCGAAGGATCACATCACGGTAATATGCTGCAGGTACCCATAGATGTAAGTTGCTCATTATCGGAAAAAGTTTACATCTGAGGGCCTTCAAGAGTATAATACAGTTTCCTGTCCATTATCGTGCCAACAAGAAGGGGTGGGTTACCACTGATATTATATTGGATTGGTTTCAAAACTGTTTTGTTCCTGAGGATAGGGCTCACTGTAACTCGGTTGGATTAGACCCTAATTGCAAGATACTTCTTATTTTAGACAATTGTTCAGCACATCCAAAAGCCGATCTCCTAGTGAAAGATGATGTTTTTGTTGTCTACTTCCCACCCAACTGCACATCACTAATTCAACCACAGGACAATGGTATTATATGTTCTATGAAGTGTAAGTATCGATCCCTGTTAATGAGGCACCTAGTGAGTTCAGTTAATTCAGGCATCCCAATACAGAAGTTCATAAAAGAATTCAACATTAAGGATGCAGTGTACTGTGTTGCCAATGCGTGGAAGTCTGTGAAAACATCATGTGAAAAATGGATGGCATAAATTGTGGCCAAGTTTAATGTTTACTTCTCATTCTAACAAAGACACTGAAAATAATATTGTTTAGGGTTCCCAAAGAAAAGCAGCTTATACAGGAACTTCTTATTTATGTTAAAGATGTAACTAATCCTGATGCCAAGGAGCTTTCATCAAGGATAAATGAAGATGTTTTAATGGAATGGATGAATGTCGATGATAATGTGCCTACAGTTCATCATTACACTGATTCTGAAATTGTAGATATGGTTAAAAGTCTGGAGAGAAATGTCTCTACAGGTAGTGATGAAGATGAAAGCAGTGACGAACATGAGGAAGATGTGAGAGAAAGAATCGCTATTGACAGGTTAATTACGTTGACAACTGAACTGCTGACTGGACTAGAGCAACGAAGTTTTGTAAGTGAATAAGAAATCATGAATGTTTACTTGCTCTAAGATAAACTTATTAGAGAAAGACCCAAATATATGAAGCAGCAGTGGTGTTCACACTTGATAATCCACTGCCATTAACTTCAAGTCAACCAGATGTGCTGTCACCACCATCAACATTTTATTAATTAAAATTCTGTAGAACCGTTATATTTAGTTGGTGAACATTAAAATTTCATAAGCTTTTCATTTAGTGTTTAATTTTCTTTCTTTAAAGGTCTTTTCTGTTAAAAATATACAGCATATATAACCATCCAAAATCCAAAATCTTGCAACCTCCGGACCAGAAGGGTCCGGAGGTTGCAAGATTTTTGAATACCTACCTGTAGTAAATTTCTAATAACTGGACCTGTTGATATATCATAGGACTTTAGAGATTAATCCTCCAGTATGGAATTGTGTTAGTTCTAGAAGTTCCAGATATTATTAATAAGTCTAATCTAGAGTGTCGTATTTTAACATCTAAGAGGAGAGAAAGATAATAATCTACAAAGTTGTGTTAAGTGAATGGGAATAAGATTGCTTGTCTCTGCTAATGTCTTTCAACATGATATGCTGATTGTAAAATAGACTGTCTGCTTGTGTGGTATTGCATTTTTGGGACATAGCATTTAGTTTGATTAACATGTATCATGTCTTAGTGAGAACAAACATTCCTATTTTATTTACCAATAAAATAGGAATGTGTCTGATATTTCAAGTCAATGCACCTCTTGCTTAAAATTATAACCTGAATAAGTTGAAGCATGGGAGATTAAGATAAGAATGGGCTATGACTACAATCTAGTCTGAAATAAGTATAGTAAGATTATTTAAATTAAGGGGATATTAAATTCCACATTATTTTAAAACCGAATAAGAAACTCAAAGATCGGAATCAAAGAGTTTCATGCCAAATATAGTAACTATAAAAGTATCAGGCGACTACTAGCGTAAGCTAAAGCACGTAGTCCAAGTAAGCAGTACAAACCAGGGCAACTCGTAGCAAAGTGGAGAAAGTTCTGATCGCTATTCTTGGTATTTTCCATAATGTAAAACCCATCTTCTGGGTGTTATAATGTAAAACATCATACATCTCCTATGCAATGAGAGAGGATGTGAAAATTTGGCTCAGATACGTCGACGATATTTTCACCATTTGGCCCCACGGCCACGAAGCACTAAATACGTTCCTTAGCCACCTGAACAAACAACACAAACGCATCCAATTCACCATTGAAATAGAAAAAACAGCTCTCTCTTCCATTCCTAGACACACTTGTTATATGTCTTCCTTCAGGCCGTCTCTCCTTCTCAGTTTACTGCAAACCTACACACACACATCCCAGTACATACACAAAACTTCTTATCACCACCCAATACAAAAACTAGGGGTCATAAGCCATTAAACACAGAGCTCAAACTATTTGTTCAAATGAACAAGCTCTTAACCATGAATATGAGATCATCAAAAATACCTTTATAAAAAATGGATACAGTATAAAAACCATTCACAAGATCCTCCACAAAGATACCACTAATAATAAAAAAGATTTCAAGAATGCTATTGCTATACCATATGTTAGAGGCATTTCCAAAAAATAGACAGAACACTACACAAATACAACATCAAAGCCACCTTTAAACCCCCGACAAAATTAAGACACCTACTCAGTTCTTCCAAGGATCCTCTGCCACACCTAGCCCACCCAGAGGTTTACAAAATACATTGCACATGTAACATACCATACATAGGGGAAACAGGGCAAACCATCCCAATCAGGAAGGATGAACACAAACGACACATAAAATACCTCCATTTTTGGAAAAACCAGCCTTTCTGACCACGTGCTCCAAACATACCACAGAATTGATTGGAAAGTTACCAAGTCCCTACACTGCACCAAAACCTGGTTCAAGTGGAAATTCAAGGAAGCATGTGAAATGTTCAAACATAACCCGAATCTGAATAAGAATAATGGTGGACCCATCTGCAACCTTCATAGCAACCACAAAGAAAAATCTCAATACAAGAAGACTTGGTGAAGTGTTTTTTTTTTTTTTCCCTGAACATTCAATAGCAACCTGTACCATACCAATCCAGAAGATAATCATAATATAACAATATGAATGTATAATTCCAGAAGAATCATAGTACGTGAGGACTTTAGCAGAGTTTATTGTAGTTTTTATTGGTGTTTTTTTTTTTTTTTTTTAATCATTAGAGGGCAGGCCAAGAAAAAAGATTAGTTAACAACGTAGATGTAATTTACCTGTATAGAGTGCAACAGCATGTAGCTTGGTTCTTATACACATGTATCCTTCTGATGATGACCTCAATACAGGGGTCGAAACGTCAAGTTATTATTAATCAGTAAAATAATCTTTTCAACACATGTGTTTTGTGTCCCTAAATTCATAAATACGAATGTTGATCACCGTATAACCTTAAAAGAAACAATGTATCCATATTTATGCAGCATTATTGTCTTCTTGAACTTATCCTATTTGAAGGAGTATCCTGAGCATGATCTGCCAAACCTAACTTATTTACAGATAATCACAAATGTAGTTATGTTCTTCAGCACAGATGTTAACAGATCCACCAGTACCGCAGAAAAGAAACCTTTGACCTTACTAAGCCACATTTTTTCTCCTGTCATACTGGAATTATTCAAATTCATCTTATCTGGTTAATGTATGTAACCATAGGTTACATACATTAACCAGATAAGATGAATTTGGTTCTCTACATTAAATTCTATATTGAATTTCTAGAAAAATATCAAGCACTTAACACTGCTATGCACAAATCAGTCTGCCTATGCTATATAGATAATGCGTTTGCTATTTGGTTTCATGCTCTGTGTGTAAGAAAGTCATGCTCTTGGGATAATTGGTGTGACTGCTTATGTAAATACCTTCCAGTGTGCATTTTCAGCCACATTTTAGCGCATTTAAAATGGCTCTAAAAATACATTTCACTACAGAAAAAATAAACATTTCCAGGTAGGTATACCAGCTACAAGTGGTTCTTTATTCTTTTCTGTTTATAGGAAACATATTGACATTGGAAGGTATTCTCATAAGCAGTCACACTATCTTTCCCAAGAACATAGCATTCTAAATAACCAAGTTCTATAGAACTTCGTTATTTTTAATACACTATTTTATCCAATTAATACAAAACACATAAAACAGACTAAATACTGTGCCCCATGATCTTTCCACACATGATACACAAAATCGCAGCAAAACTATTTTCTTCTATTTCTGGGGTACATCTGAAAAGATACCTAAAGTTTTTCATAAATATAACCTTTAAGCTGTTTTCAAATTGCACGTTCAGCTAGCAACTTTCAGCAATATTCTGAAGCATTAACATCATCCTCTTGTGCATGCAACTTAGCCTACTTTTCACTGGTAGATCTTTTAACATCTGTTTTGAAAAACATAATGACATTTGTGATCATCTGCATAGTAAGTCAGGGCTGGCTGACCATGCTCTGGATAGATACCCTTTCAAACAGGATTAGATGTGCTACATAGAAGCTTCTACAGCAGAGAGACTATTTTTAGAATCAGCATCAACTACAAACCACTCCTGAATCTTTTTGTCTAAGATATAGGAATCAGTTATTCCAAGACCACATTTAACTTAACTTATCTGAATTAACTTTTTTTTTTTTTTTTTTTTTTAATTCATCACCTAAGATGGCCTTGATAGGACATTAGTTCCTTTCACTTACAATCTGAATTGTTTCGGCAATAATCTAATTGAGTGCACAGCATCTTACCAGAGTTGTAACCTGTGCTCTGGCTGGTTTAAAATCTAGTGAAATATTAGTAGCTCAAAAATTATTTATTTATTTTGTTCCTCTGGTACTGTTTATACCATAAAGTACTATTATGAATTATCACCAACATCTAAGCCTATTCTGGATGACTGGAGTAGAGTTCTTATATACACCTAAACCTCTTTTTATGCAAATTCGGAGTTACATGAATTGGGATATCAAAAAAAAAAATTTTTTTTTACGCAATTTTTATTCACTTTTACCTTATCTAAAGCATCAGCACAGCAATTAATAACTGAGTTCATGCCTAAAACTACTGAAACAACCAGTGTACTTTTGTTCAAGACACGATAAGAGGAATTCCACAAGTTGAGGTGGAAGTCGATGACGATAATACCATATCTAGTAGTTCTAGTGATATTACAGTCTCACGAAAACAAAAGCTTTCGTGTTTATTGTCAGAAACTGATAGTGAATAACATAGTTTTTTTATAGAATCGTTAGCAAACAATTAAAATATGTTTTTTTAAAGTTATTAAAATTCTTTATATGTATGTGTGTTCTCCATGAAATGTAAATAAAAATCTTATGATCTTAACAAATTTAATGTTCGTTTTTTTTCATTATTTTGCTTATATTTCAGGTTTGGAACCAATCTCCACTTTTTATATGGAGTCAGTGGTTCTTTTTACGCATAATTTTTAGGAATGTATCTATCATGTAAAAAGAAGTTTAGGTGTATATATAAAAGGAAATTAATGAAGAATTTCCCTACTGAGGATTCCAGGTAAGATTCATGCAAGTATATTTGAAAAGAACATGCTGGTTTCAGGCAAATAGGTTGCAGGGATCAGATTTTCATTTTGCACCAATCATCATCATCACCAATTTCCTGATTTCAGGCTACTATGACAACACTATATGATTAAATTTACATTATTAAAAATCTCCTGTCAACAATTTTCCTTCAAATTAATGTATCGCTTGTCAGCACTTCAATATTGTCATATTTAACATTTCATTCTTCTAAGGCACTTCTGACTGAATCAATCCACCTAATCTTTGGTCTTCCTCTGGGTCTTTTTCCTGTCATCTTGGCATCAAATACCTGTTTTGCTAACCTTTCCTCTCTTATTCTACTTAAGTGACCATACCGCCTAAGATTAGCCTTGCTCACACATTCTTGAATGCAAATAATGCCAAATTCCTTCCTAATGTCTTCATTTTTAATATGATTCTGTTACTGATGCCATCTGTTCAGGCCCCTCATTTTTCTAAGAACTCTAATTTCCTTTCTAATTTTATTTTATAAGAAAGAGTTAGGGAAATTAGGAATATCACAAGTAGTTTCGTAGATCTGGAAAAGGCTTATAACAAGATGCCAAAGAGAAAAGCTGTTTGAAATGATACAATTATAAGGAGTAAATCGAACATCACATAAAGTCCACAGTCTATATATATTTAAGTTAGCAGTTAGAATTTAAGGAAATAGAGGAAGATTTTTATGTGATTTCTACACAGAAAAATTTGGAACCTGTAGTACATTAATACCATGAGGGAGCTGAGGATATTTTTCTATTTTTTTTTTTTCATTTTTATATATTCTTTTGGAATTTTTATTGATTTTTACACAGTCTGTAAATCCTGCTATAGAGACCAAAGCGACCTTTTGTGAGTTACTTCAAACTTTTAATAAGTAGAGGCAGTGGTCTTACACCCAGTGATGAAATTCATCTACCACCTGAGGAAAATGTTAAATGCATTCACTTGTTCATAGGTTCTCCATTGAGAACCTATGAACAAGTAAATATTTGATATTTAAGCACAATGGTTTAAGACTGTTTAAGATTTAAGACAAGAGATGCCATCAACTGCATGGATCATTTTATGGACCTTATAATTATGGACTCCTTATAATTGTATCATTAAACCTGATATCAGAACTGGAGATATCAAACTTAGTTCTTTATGTGGATTTATACTCCTAATCTCCAGGATTTGTTAACTTTAAATAACTGCTTTAACAAAATTGGCATGAAAATCAGCAATAAAAAGATGAAACTATGAAAACAGGCAACAATATGTAAAACATCAAATGCATTCTCACTGGAGAACCAATAAACAAGTAAATATTTCAGCTTTTTAGGTATCATATTTAGTGAAGATGAAAACTTAAATATGGAAAGCAACAACAGAATAAGCAAAACTAGCATGTGGTGGAGAGCTACTGAATAAATTTATATAGAATAAGAGAGAAATTAGCCAAAACACTAAACTGCTTCCTTTGCAGAATAAAAAGATGTTAAAGGATCCATTATTATTATTATTTATTATACATAAAACAAATTTTATGTATAATAAATTTCAATTTCAATAATAATGAAATGAAAGTTTTTTTTAACTGAGAAACAATTTAGAAAACAGGAGTTTACAAAGAAAGATACTAAGTTAGTAGAATGAAATCGACTCACAAGCTTGTTGCATTCCACTGAACATATTTTGACAATATCCAGAGCTTGTTTCTTGAAACTTTCACTAATATGTGAAATTATAGGAAGTGGTTCCATCTTCTTCTCTGCATATTTAGTTGAATGTTCTGCTATGATGTCCAATATAAGTAACCTGAAAGTAAAACCTAATGAAATACCATAATGCACAAAATAAGTCTAATTATAATATAAGGTTTAATAAATAAATGAAGTTCAAATTTAGGTCAAATTTTAAGACAAAATTGTTCTGATATATGTGTGCCTTACACAGATGAGAACTGAGTGCTCACTAATATACTTAAAAAAAAAATCAAAACTTTATTTTTATTATTTTTTACAGTCCTCAACATATAAGATATTGTAAAAACCTGTAGTACACCAACAGGGTGAATGAATTAGAGGATGGGAAGAGAGAAGGTCGCACTTCTGTCTAAATACATATTTAATCCTTTGAAAATACTGAAATTCATAAATGTTCCAGAAAGTGTGGAGTGGAATGAAAGTAAAGAAAGAAAAAGTAGGTCACTAAATATGAGGTTGAATATATGGATGTTGCTTTGTCACTATTCTTGAAATCCGCAGGGAGGAGGGCGAGGGGAGGAGAATACTGTTCAACTATCTTGCTCTCTTCTGAACAATGAAGGATTTTTAAGTTGGCTATAGGGAAAACCACAACTACATTTGGGTTGTTGTGTGATGATGGATTTGAGGTTTGTATAAATTAAGCAAACTCTCTGAGAATGAAGCAACACCTGGTTACAGAAGAGAAAGCCAGACTTTCTACAGTTGGTGAGGCAGATACATGAAGTAATCAACCATCACTGGACATCTGTGTTAAGGTAGTGTTAGATGAAATATAGAATCCATTCTGAATGTGTGTATAAAGAAAGAGAGATAAGCAGTGATTCTTTTTTTTGAAAACACACTGATCAGTGAAAATTCACTGCAATATGTGAAGAAGTAGTCTGAAAATGATCAAAAAGTTTGAAACTGTACATTTTTTTATTTTCTTTTTATTTATCTAATATGACTGCATATGAGATACTGTATTAACATTTAAACCAAAGTTTGAAGCAATGAGTGCCTAAACAACTGACAGAGAATCTGCATCACTCACCAACCTATACAGTGATACAGGTGAGGACTTTAGGGATTAAATCATCACAAGGATAAGTGTTCAATTTAGTCCCAAGGCTGGAATCTATTGCATGGAAGCATCCATCAAAATTCAAGATACCAAGTGCATGAAAGGTAATAATAACCATGTTTTGGGAAAAGCACAGAGCTATTGATGAGACCCCCACTGCCTTAACTGCAGCAACAGCAGCAGTGTTGTTGCTACTATAAGATATTAGCTCACATGAACATTGCCCAAACCAGATTCTTCATTCATTCTCCCACTAATCCTCTTCCTAGAACATGACTGGCCCTCATCTAACCTCTTATAGGTCAGTGGTGGCGAACCTTTTTATGTCCCCGTGCCAAAAATTTACAAATCAAGTTGCTGACATGCCCAGCACTTCAGCAACTAATTAATACAACACTAATTAATTAATACAAAATTAATTGCAGAATTTTATTGAGACAATGTTTAAAATTAACATAGAATTTCATAAAAACGAACTCACAATTGTACATACACATTGTCGTATACAAATCAATATCAACCTATTATAAATTTATTAATTTATCAATATATCAATTTATTAATGAGATTTTGCTGTTGTACATTAGATGCCAAATGCTTTATATCAGGTTCATATTTTGTCACTTTTAGTAATACATACATGGAACTATATTCATCAGTCATTCTATTTCTTAAACTGTCTTTTATAAAATTCATTTCGAAAAATAATGACTCACAAGCATATGTAGAGAAGAAAATTGATAATTAGCCATCACTAGTTTTTTAAAAAAGGTTTTAGGAATGGCATTCCAAGTTCGCAATATTTCCTCTTCTGCATTCTTTTTAATTGCGCCCAATAATCGATCATTTTCCATTATTTCCAAGCCATTTCTCAAATCGACAAACTTTTGTTTCCATATAGAACTAGATTAAAAATCGATTAGTTGCATTTCTATCCTCCAAATTCAGCCACTCGAAAATCTCCAAATTGAGTTTATTTGTTGATGCTGTATCCGGATGCAAAATAAATTTTGATGTCTCTGCAAATTGCCTGAACTGCGTAAATCTTGAAGAAAATTCGTTGATTATCGACTGAGTAACTATAGAAAACTCTTTTGTCAATTTAACTTGATCTGTTTTTCATTGGGATTCTATTATTCAGAAGGTATTGGAAATACGTCATGATTAAAAATTGGTAATTTAGCTTTGAATGCTTTGATTAAATCAAACATGACAATAATTGTCTTGTTAACACCTTGCAGTTTAACATTTAATTCATTTAAATGTAAACACAAATCAGTAAAAAATATTAATTTCGAAAGCCATTCAACATTCATTAATTGATTGTATTTTTCAATGATTTTCTCATTATGTAAAAAAAGTCTGACTTTGTCTAAACACTCAACAAATCTTTGAAGAACTTTCCCATGACTTAACCATTGGACGTTGTTGTACATAAGTAAACCATTGTACACCGAGTTTACCTCACTTAATAATTCTATAAATTTTCGTTTATTTAAAGCACGTGCCGATATAAAATTGACCAATTTTGTTATAATGCTCATAATATCTTCCAGTGGCTTAAAACTAGCCTTTGCGCATAAAGCCTGCTGATGTATAATACAATGAAAACTCAGAACTGAATGTCCAATACGTTTGGTAAATAAATTGACGAACCCATTTTCCTCTCCAGTCATATTGCGAACACCATCAGTAGTTACTGATACAATTTTGGAGGGATCTATATCTCTTTCAGCAAGTGCATTTACAAATGCGTTGTAAATATGTATTACTTTTGTTGTTGTTACTAATGCCATTAAACTTATCAATTCTTCTTTGATGTTATTCCCAACACAATAACGAATAAATATTGCTAAACGAGCTGATCCAGTTATGTCAGTACTCTCATCAAGACAAAGAGAAATTAAACCAGAAGATTTTATATCTGTTTTTTGCTGATGAGTTATATTTTTAGCCATTTCTATGATTCTATCTTTCGCTGTGTTTCTAGCCAAAGGCATATTCTTTTATTCTTTGAATAATTTTTTCCTTGTTTTCAAAATCTTCAAAGAGAACTGGTGCACATTTTAACCATGCTTCTTTTATATATTCCCCATCACTAAAAGGTTTCTGTGTTTGGCATTTGATGCAAAAAAAAAAATACATTTGAGGCAAAAAAACTAGCAGCAGTTATATTGAATGACTGCCAATAAATTTTATTAGGGTTGTTGACTGGATATTCCTATTTTTAATTGCCCGAGCAATAAATTCTTTCTGTTCGTCCTTGCTTTTCTCAAGGAGTGATTTATGGTTTGTCTCATAATGCCGTTTTACTGACGACGTTCTGCACGCAACTGTCCCGGAACATAAAACGCACATTGCTTTATTGTCTTTATTAATCATGCCATACTCTTCAGTCCACCAGCTTTGGAACTCTCTGCTGCTTGACTGTGATAATTTTCGTTTTTTATTTTCGCCAGCCATGTTCAGTAGAACTGTAACAAAATAATTTCACAACTTAAATCAAATGCATTTTTTATAGTTTCAAAAAATAATCAACATTTTATTATATGCCTAAATTAAATTATCTTTATAATTTAATTCCCATTTACAGTAGCAAAAACAAAACAGTTGACATATGCAACAATAATGCACTTGCCGCTGCTTATTTCTGCCTACTGGCGGATGCGTGGTGCGAAATGCATAATGAATGCACATGCGATTAGAAAAGGGAAAAATCTTAAGGGTCAGTCATTCTCAATTCTTTTTCTATCAGACTGTATTTTTATTTATTCTTACTGTATTAGATGGCTCAGTCCCTACAAACTAACTCGTAAATACCGTTCCCATTTTTTTAAAGTTCATACATTAAACTAACATAAGTATTAATATTATATAAATTAAGTGGATATTAAATCCAACATTATTTCAAAGCCGACTACAGTAACTATAGAATTTCCTATGAAACGTCTATAGTTTCTGTAGTCTTTAAAATATAGCTTTGAAATAATGTTGGATTTAATATCCACTTAATTTATATAATTTTGTATCGGCGATGTGAAGCCTTTTGGCTATTTATTTTAGTAAATAAGTATTATTAATTAATTATGGCATAATCATAAAGAGTATTAATACACTTAATGTATATGGTGTAGCATGTTGACAAATATCACAGGACTAATGCTACAATATTGTAGTTTCCTCAGGTCAACATCATTAAATTAACTTCTGGCAAGTTTCATTGACATATCCTATTCTGATCACCAAAATTTATAATATTATTCAGTATAAAATTAATTTTAATGATGTTAGTTTGAAAAAAAAAAAAATAGTAGTGAGAAAAATATTTATGCTTTGTAACTCACCATAGAAGTCAGCAGAGCAGGAAAGCAGCAGAAGGATGTCGACTTGTCGGCGAACACTTACCATAAAATATAACTTGCCCTCGCATATAACTGGCACCCCTGATTTCACTTTACGAAAAAAGACATTAAAAGGTTTTGCATATATACCTCCCACACAAAAAACAACACGTCCTCCCCAACAGCTATTATATACTGTACATGCAAGAAAAAAAAAAGTTTTATTGTATCCCTGAATAAGGTACAGAGGCTTTTGCAGTTCTGTGTAATATATTTCTCAACAAATAGTGCAATTAGAGACAGCTGGAATAAAAACGGTGCTAACTAATGAATCACATGTACCCCTCGCACAGAAACTACGCTGTATAGGCAAGCAAAACCATATGTTGCACCGGAAACACAGTATCTAACTAAAACTATTGTCCAATTTTTCAATTACATGAAATAAGTGTTTGTTTGATTGCATTTGAAATTCTCAATGTCATTATGACAGATCACAAAGGCTAACTTCAAATAAAATTCTACCACGAATTGAAAGATGCCATATAATGCCAGTGTGAGTTCCCCTTCCAGCTCAAACGCAAACAAGCAGCAATAAAAATCAGCCAAGGGTTGAAACTTTGTGTGAGTTGAGCCCGCCGGTAATGAGAAGTTCTGTGGGAATGATAAACGACATCCCGTCGTGAATGTCTTAAAACTAAGAAATATATAGTGAATGTTGATACAAAATTAATAATGGAAAAAACTCGCATACAAGATTATTAATAGTATAATTTTCACCTGTGTGTCACAGGCATCTTCAGTACATAATAAGCTCAAATTAAACAATAACTGACAATTCCAAAAAATGCCACCTAAGTAGCTGGTGTAAATTATACTATTAGTAATCTTGTACATGAGTTTTTTCCATTATTAATTTTGTATCGATATGTCTACTCACAGTATACCTCTTTTAAAACTTATAGTGAATGTTGTTATGACAGTTGCAGATGTTATAGAATTCGGTTGAAGAGAATTAGCATTTCAACTCAAAAATTGTCGGTTCCATTTGTCTTTGGTTCGTGTGATCTTTTGTTAATACCGCACCAATCAAATTCATGTCTTCATAACTGCTCTCTCCTGTTAAACAAAATTTAACTGATACGTATTGCAAGAATTAAAGAAAAGGTGGAATAATTTATAAGCATATAAAAGGATATCATATGTAAATCGTTGACGTGCCAGCAAAATTCTTGGGCATGCCATAGGTTCGCCACCACTGTTATAGGTAATGGCTACCAAAGCAGAACATTTTTCTACTGCATGACTAATAATGAAATATTACACCAAATGCCCAAGCAAGCATAGACTGCAAAAAAAAGTAGCTTAAGGATGGGCCTTATATTTATCCACCTATATATATATACGTGTATTTGCTTCATTTGAAAAAAAAAAAAAAAAAAGATAACCTTTTCCATCTTTTTTTTTAAATTATAAATGTGATGATATTTATATTGCCAGCCTGGTTGGCCAAGTAGTTAGCGTATCTGCTCTCCGGCCAAAAGGCTGGGGGTTTCGAATCCCGATGTGCGCATGGATGTTTGTGATTGTCTGTGAAAATATTAGTAGTGATGGTGGGGGGGGGGGGAAGTAGATGGCGTTGGTGTAGGTGCAGTTCCTTGTGATTGGTGGATTGAGGTGGTAGAGACAGAGTTGTAGAGTAGGTGCCCTCTCTTGATGAGTCTTTGGACTCCCTGGAGGTGTCAAGTAATAATAATAATAATATTTATATTAGAAAGGTCAGAAGTAAGTTAAGGCATACCTGCTCATATAATGAAATGTACAAACAATTAAGTGATTAAAGAAGAAGATTGAGATAAACAGTCAACTGATTACATTTAATAAAAACCCCAAACACCTTGGAGTTACTCTGGATCCATCGCTAAGCTTCAATAAACATATCAACAATGTTGCAGTCAGAGCAAAAAGAAGACTAAATACCATGAAAAGTATCTCAGGTAAAGAGTGGGGAGCCTATGCTAAAACCTTAAAAGTCACATATACCTCTATTATCCATCTCATAATGGAATATGCTTCGCCTATCTGGATGCAAACATCACAAACCAGTTTAGACAAGCTTATAAAAATTCAGAAAAATGCTGCTAAAATCATATGTGGACTAAGGAATACAACTCCTGGAAAAATAGCAGAATTTGAATCCAACCTTGTTCCTTTAAAAATTAGGTGGCAAGAAAATCTTACCAAATTTGTAGAAAAAAGAGCCAACTTTGCACATTATAGAACAAGCGAACTTCTTAAAAACTGGAAACCAACAAACAGAATAAAGAAAAAATCAACACTGCATGAAATCATAGAAAATAAAATTCCCTTGGATTGTCAAAATAAAATAGCCGACTACCCAGCATTTCCTCCAAATCAAGACAGGAAAAATATAGTTATCAACTCTGAAATAGGGAAACATGAGAAAAAAAAGCCTAGAAAACCCTGAAATCTTGAGATCATCAGCCCTTTCAAAAATAATGGAATATGGACCAGACTCAATAAAGATCTACACAGATGGCTCCAAAAATCCAAATGGCAATTCTGGGAGTGGCGTACTCATCTATGGCTCTCATAGTATTGGATGCAACTCATATCATGCAGAATTAATAGCCATTAACACAGCACTGCAATATTTGGACAAACAAAACCCGAAGGAGTTTATATTTTTCACAGATTCCTTGGCAGCCCTTCAAGCTATTAAGAACTGCTACACTCCATCAAGAAATACTTAGAGACAAGCAAAAAACATAAACTCCATAAGGATTCCGAAATAATCTTCCAATGGATTCCATCCCATGTAGGATTAAAGGGAAACGAAACTGCAGATGAAGTAGCAAAAATAGCCACAACATCAAGTGATACCACAGATTTTGATCTTTTTTAAAACCACCCAAAAAGAAAACATAAAAAGAACAATTCTTCAGGACATGACTCACCACTGGTACTCAGCAGAAAATCCAGGAGCTACTGTCAACTCCAAGTTTAATCGCAGTGCCACTACCATGATCTCTTGCCTCAAGACCAGCCACACAAGACCAATCAAGTTTAGCAATGGCATAAAAGTCTTCCCCCACCTGCAAAATCTGTAATATCGAGGAAGCATCACCAATGCATTTGCTAAACTGTATGAATATTTCCAAATGTGAACTCTATAACAACCCAGAAAAGGTGCTGTATAAAATACATGAACTTGACTTCTATGATCTGGTGTAATACCATGGGATAATAATAATAATAAAAAAAAAAAAAAAAAGAAGAAACTGTTTGTACCAGATTTTTTCTTAGAATATTAGAATTTATATTAATTCCCAGAATACTACTCCACTGCCATTACAATAAAAATTTAAGTTTAAGATTTGCTGAAAAAAATAAAAAATAAAAAATAACCAACCAGGATACTTTTTAAAATCTAGTAAAATATTCCATTACTATATGGTAAAAAGATTTTAAGACAAACTATTTTAGGATACATCTACAGAGATCAGTCAGGAGGAAAATGTTACATGTGATTTTTATTTTTTATTTTTTTTATATATGTTTGAGTTCAAAATCCAAGATGAGTTGGCCAACCTATAATACACTAGTACCGTGTGGATGGGCAAGAAGGAACTTGTTCACATTTATCTTGAAAAGCCGTGGATTGTATTCCTTAAGAAACACACCAGATGGCAGACTGTTCCAGAGGGCAGCAATGGAAGGGATGAACAAGAAGGAGGAGAAATTTATTCTGTGAATATGGAGATGCATTGTGTGGAAGTGTTGATTAGTTACTGCATGCATTTCAACTAATTTGACAGAGAGTGGGGATATGACTGATGTTAATTTAGATGAACAGCAGTTGTAGAAGTATTTGTAAAATATGCAAGCAGCAGAAACTGAGTGCCTGTGTGAAAGTGAGTAAAATGTATCAATGAGTGGAGGATCACTGATCAGTCTGACTGCCCTTTTCTGTACAGAGTCCAGTATCTTTAAGGAGTACTTTGGGGCGTACCCCAAATGAAAGGGGAGGAATGCAATGTGCTGTCATCAGCAAAATGTACTGGATGTATGGTAGTCTGCTGGAATAAGTCCAGCAGAAAGAATAGAATGGGTGAAAGAACAGAGCCTTGTGGAACCCCTGCATTTGTTGTATACTTAGAAGATAAGTGACCATCCAGTTAGAATGCTGGTAGTCCAATGTAGAAAGGGGGAAGACCAAATGATGGGAGTTTGCTTAACAGGCCTTTGTGCCAGACCTAGCCAAAGGTCTTGGAGATATCAAGGGCAACAACTTGGTACTCGCCAAACATTTTCATGATATTTTTCCAGATGTGGATGACATAGGTTGAAAAAAAAAAAAAAAAAAAAAAAAAACTGGGTTTTGTTTTCATCATATGAGGAATCTTTCATGAGTTTTTTTTTTTTTTTTTTCAAGTGAAGCATTAGTACAAACAGGATAAAAATACATACATATTGAAAAGAATAATATGTAAGAAATGCACAAAAAAAAAATTCTGAAAGCTGTTCAGCTTATTCTTTTGAAGAACTTTGATTCTTGTTTTGAAGCAGGAACCAAACCTTGGGAGAGACAAAATCTGAAGAAATCATTTCAGCAAGAGCGAGAGAGAGATGTGGTGAAGTTGTCTGCAAAAATAGAAAAACCTCAACTATATGACAGACAAAGAAGTCCTAGATAAGAAGATAACATACCTGAGAGAATATAGTAAA
The DNA here is from genome assembly GCF_054136105.1 of Typopeltis vanoorti. Taxonomy (NCBI): domain Eukaryota; kingdom Metazoa; phylum Arthropoda; class Arachnida; order Uropygi; family Thelyphonidae; genus Typopeltis; species Typopeltis vanoorti. The sequence continues at coordinate 85,140,701 of NC_143551.1, read as the reverse complement.
ATGAGAGAAAGCTATGGTATATATAAAAGTAGCTATACAAAAGTCATTGCTTCAAAAGATTGGTAAGATTACTGAAGATAAATATCACTAGGGAAGCAAATTCTTCTGAAGGTTACTGGAAAAAGCTTAGAAATGGAGAAAAGAATAATGTAAAAGGAATCAGAGATGATAATGGTAAAATAAAAACAGAAGATAAATTATATAAATCAAGTGGATATTAAATCCAGCATTATTTCAAAGCCGAATGTAGAAACTATGAAAATTTCATATGAAATTTGATCACAGAGCTTAAAGGAACACACACAGCATTTACGAGTTGCCCTAGCACGGATCTTATAGAAAACATGATCGCTTGCCCAAGTGTCCATATATTTGTCATCTATTGGTCTAATTTGATGTGGTTTCACTGGCCTGACAGCTGTTTTGAACTGGTTGGTTCTCCTCAGAGACCAGGCAGAAACCTTAAGAGAGCAAAAACTCTTATTCAGTACTAAGGAACTCGAAGTGTCGGAGAGGTGTATTTTGTGTAAGTGAACTCTCGGTCGGTGCATAAAGTATTTACTAAAATAAAGAGCCAAAAGGCTTCAGTTTACCTTATAAAAATGGATCAATAGATGGTGAATATATGGACGCTTGGGCAAGCGATCATGTTTTCTATAAGATCTGAGCTAGTGCAACTCATAAATGCGGCAGGTGTATTCCCGTAAGCTCTCTGGTCAAATTTCATACGCAACTTCCATAGTTTCTACATTCAGATTTTAAATAATGCTGGATTCAATATCCACTTGATTTATATAATTTTGCATTACCGAACTGAAGTCCTTTGGCACTTTATTTTAGTAAATACTTTATGCACCGATTGAGAGTTCGCTTGCCAAAAATACACCTCTCCGACACTTCGAGTTCCTTAGTACTGAACAAGAGTTTTTGCTCTCTCTTAAGGTTTCTGTCTGGTCTCTGAGGAGAACCAACCAGTTTAAAACAGCTGCAAGGCAAGTGAAACCTTATCAAAATGGAACAATAGGTGGCAAATATATGGATGCCTGGACAAGTGATCATATTTTCTATAAGGTCTGAGCTAGAGCAACTTGTAAATGCCGGTGAGTGTATTCCCATAAGCTCTCTGGTCAAATTTCGTATGAAACTTTCATAGTTTCTACATTCGGCTTTGAATAATGCTGGATTTAATATGCACAATTTATATAATTTTGCATCACCGAACTGAAGCCTTTTGGTTCTTTATTGTAGTAAAAAGAAGATAAAGACATTCAGACAGAAAAAACAGAACTTTGTGGTGGGCTCAAGATGTTAAAGAGGCAGTCCAGAAAAAGAAGAAAACATATCAAAAAGTCCCTTGTAATTCAATACGCACCCTGAAAGAACACAAAAAAAAAAAAAAAAAAATAATGCAGTTCAGCTGTGTGTAAAAGTAGCTAAACAGAAGTCATAGAAGACGAAAGAAGATAAAAGTAAGAAGGAATAATATATATATCATGAAGGCAGCAAAATGTTCTGGATGCTATTTAAAAGCTTAGAAACAGAAAAAAGAATACTCCATTTCTAATTCAGTTTGTATGCCATGATAATGACATACAAACTACTTATCTCAACTGTCATTAATGTAATCACAATTGGCAGCAAATATAAAAAAATTAACATATTGTCAGCATTCAAGAATGTGTTAACAGAGCTAATCTAATTATTATTAGATACACACAGTTCATCATGCAGTGCTTTGAACACATCCAATTCCTCTGCAGATACTACACTCTCAGGCAAGGCATTCCAATTATTCACAACTCTGCATGCAAAAAAACTGCTTCTTATTCCCTTGTTCACATCCTCCTCATACAGCTTCTTGGAGAGTGATTTAATACCTCATTTATAATAACATCCTCTAATGAGATAATCAAATCCAAGACCTCAATTCTAGTGTGCTCTCTGTTACATACTGCCTGAAGTAGTTGTCCCTCAAAAACTCAAGAAATTCATTTTCTTTACTTCCAGCTGCTATCTCATCATTCCAGTCTCTATATTGCCATGATTAAAATTGCTCATAATGATCACTCTTTTCTAATTTGCTTGGCTAATTTGATTATACATTTCATAGTCACTACCATCCATCTAATTACCAGGTCTATAACAACATCCAACTAAGCATTTCATTCTATTCACCTCTATCTCACACCACTTGCTATTTACTTCTTGCATCTCTACCTTGTATGGACATAACTCTTTCTCTATCATCAATAGCATCTCCCCCTCCCTTTTTACTCTTTCTATCTTCACAAAACATATCATACCCTTATATCTCTATTTCTGTCAGAATGTCATCCTCATCCAACCATGTCTCACTTATTCCAACAATTCTTTGGTGAACAGACTCAATTAATGCAATCATTTCATTCGCCACTCATTTCTTACATTTCTAGCATACAAACACTTCTCGTATACAAACATAACAGCTCATTCCTGGATCTATAGCAATTTTTTCACTGATACCACTTATTAATTGTGACTTCTCAATACTTAACTCAAGCCATTTCGTTTTTCTTCTTATTCATCTTAGAACTTTCTTCAGATCCAACTATTTTCCCTCTATCCCAGGTTATCCTCCTTCCTTTTTGTCTCTACATACACATATTCAAATCCCCCTTGGAGCATCAACCTTTTTGATGCTGTGTTCCCCTGTCCACCGTAAGTCTTCCCATTTCCCTGTTTGTCTTGCACACTTGTTCTCTCATTCTCTATATGCACATGCTAGCCACTTCTTCCTTCATAACCACTACTTCAATCTCTCTTTTCTTACTCTCCTTCTCTTTCACATTGCTTCTTACTTGATCAGATTCATTCTCTGCACTCGTTTCTCTACCTTCCAGCAGCAGTCTCTCCAAATGACTCACACCAAATCTATTCAAATGCAGTCCATCAGTCTTATACAGTTCAATTTGCCCTTCAAACTCATTTCACACATTAACAATCATTACTCTCCATCTCATTTCATCACTGTTGTACTTGGGGAACACGCTGACTACTTTTCCTATCACACTATTATCTTTTATCCTTCTAAACAACTTCCTGATATCCAATAACTTGTTCCCTGTTCCCAGTCATTTGTCCCTATTACCACTACCAACTCTTTTGGTCACTTACTCCTCATATCCAACACCTCAATCACTCTAATTTATTTTATCCCCCATACAACATCACTTGGGGGGGGGGGTCTTTCATTATCTCTTTCAAACCGATATCATTTGCTTTCATCATTTTCACTCTTCCATACATATCTTGAATTTTCTTAATTTCACTCCACATTCATTTCATCTCTTGTCTCATCTTTCAAATCTTGCGTCACATTTTCGTTCTCATGCACTCTCTCAATTTTATTGCCAGCCATACGTGCTTGTTAGCCGTTGATGGCACTTGCCGCCTTACCTTTAATTGCACTCTGTTTTTCAACTTCTGCTACATTCGTATTGCTTTTGACTTTTTTACCATCGATTATTAAGTTCAATGGATCACTCGTTTGCTTTACAAAACTTTTTTACCATTTTTTGCTGCTCTTTTTGCTGGATGAGCACTCATCTTCCTTGTGGCATTCTCACTACTAACACTTTCAGTTACCAATACATTACCACTCATCAAGTCCTCATTCAGATTACACTTCACACACACACCCTCTTTCCATCCACCTTAAATATCTATGCTGTATCTACATAATCAAACGAATACACACAGCACACCTCACATTTCACAAACGACTGAAATCAAAATTAAATTCCTGCATAGGCAAAGCCGGCGCATCTTTCCTTTGCTGGTTACAATACTAAGCTCTAAGTTTAATGATTTCGTAAACAAACTTAAACTAACATGTCCACAACTTTTACAGCAACTCTTACTCATAAACTTACACACTTATTTACAATTAATTATTTTAAAAAACTTATCTAAAATGGGAGCCTTCTTTACACAAATATTCCAATGAAAAGTCTACTGCTGGACATAATGTGGTATAGACATTTAAAGAGAATGGGAAATGAAAAGTTTCTGATACTAAAACATCTGTTTGAGACTAAGATGGTAGGAAAGACTTAGAGGAAGAATAATATCTAGTTAGAGTGATGCAGTCAGAATTGCTTTAGAATAATGAAATATAAATGTCATCATATATGGAAACCTGGCAAATAACAGATTAATTTGGAAGGAAGCTAGCAATAATGCAAACTTATAAATTTGGATTATCGCTAAGCACAATGCACACAATCATATGAAATAATAAAAAGAGTGGAAATTATAGGGACTCTTGTTTGGTATATTTTCCCATCCTCATCTCCTCCATTACCAAATCTTTCCCCATGACATCCACTCCAAATATTCCTAGTACTTCTTTTTGAATAAAAAAAAATTCAGTGGGATCACAGGCATACATAGGTCTGTCTCATTGTTCAATTTCGAATTTGAAATGAGCCCACATTACTATACTAGAAATTGCTTGGCATTCAAGTTTATCTTCATGTTTAATGTTAACTATTTTAGCTATTCCTTCCCTTCCTTGATTATTAATGACAGAATTTAAACAATAACATCTTATAGTTATTGTTTAGCAGCACCTCACCTGTTTTAATCATCTTAATTTCAGTAACAAAAATTATGTTAATATGATACTTCTCATCTTAGTGGTGTCTATTTTTAATTCTATTGACAGTGAGTTTCTTCCAGTAGCTGATGTTTCATTGTTCACATTGGTTCTCTGACAAAAACAGTGGGAACCTTAATTCACTAGGCAATGCCCTAAATGTCATAATTTCATCACAGGCCATATAATATTTAGTACGATAGAATGTGTGTGTGTTGCTGGCCATCATGAAGCACACTTCAAATTGCAGCAAAAGTGGATATTTCTTCTGAATGGAAGCATGAATTTTGAACACTACAATACAATTCAATATTAAGAGTGCAGTCCACAGATAAAAAATCACCCTAAAACAATCTGTTTGCTGTTCCAAAAGTACACTAAAGTCATTTGTAAGTTTCAGCAAAACAAACAACTTTTCTGCATAATTGACACTAGTCTATGCTTGTTTTAAACTGCATCACCAGTTTATCATCCAATTTGACAAACAAACAAACACCCTGAATACAAGGGTTATCTGCCAATAAATGTCACCTGGCATGATATTCAGGAAATGCAAAAAAAGGTAACTATTCTTCTCTTGCTGATATGAGTATGAACAAGATAAATGCCCAGTTTGTCATAACAATTAGCGCAATGTCCTTTTGAAGTGGCAGAAAAAGTTATGCAAAGCATATTAAGTGACTTAAATATAAAGAATTCTAACCAATTATTTTTCTCTATTTCTACCAATCTAGTTTAGTGATGCAATTTAAATATAATTATTATGTTTGAATTACATTGCTAAGCTAAGTAACAGGAACAGCTTAAAGATAAAAACTTGATAACTGAGAGGAGAACTCCAGTAACCTTTCAAAAATGTAGAGGACTGATTTGGGGTGGGAGGGTCTGACCTTATGTCCAATCCCCACCTTCTCATGTTGCATCCAGTTAGTAGGTATCTGCCTGGATACCTGAGCAAACAAGGATGGGCTCGTAATTTGGGATTTAGCTAACAAAACTATTCTTACTGACTTAGACCAAAATAAAACGATGGTAACACTTGATAGAATTTCATGCCATCTGGAGCATCATCCAGTTAAACAAGGTCCCACTGTTTTTGCAAGGAAATCAGGGCAAATGAAAAGTCAGCTACTGAAATGAACTCGAACTAAACATCAGTAGAGTTCAAGATTGGCATCAACATAAGAAGTGTCAATGGAAAAGAAATGGAGCTAGCAGAAAAAAAATGGATAAGTAGTAGATCAATGTAATAGGTGTTATCAAACCAAAGAAGACAAGATCAGGTGAGATTTTTTATGTAAAAAAATACAAAGTGTTAGATTCATTTATGCAATAATAATCAGGGAAAAGAAGGGCCAGCTATATTATTCAAACACTAAATAAAGGATAATCTTCTTCAATCAGGCAATATAAAGTAAAGTGACATTAGAGAAGAAGCTGACAAGGAAAAAAGCAAAGTTGTTCTTTGGAGATCTAAATAGCAGAGTAGGAAATGATTATCAAACATACAGAAATATTTTGGGAAAATTTGGAGAAAACAGCAAAGCTAATGATAATCATAAGTACCTACTGGATTTCTGTTCTGGACATGGATTATTCATTACTAACACCATGTTCCGACATAAAAATGTGCACAAATTCATATGGAGAGACGACACAAGCCCTACTGACAATGTCAGTGGTTCTCAAACTTTTTTTTTTGTCTGGAGGCACACTAAAATCAATAAATAAATTTCACGGCACCCCTAGTATTATTTGCTTTTTTATAGAGAGTAAAGTGCCGATTATTTGATTCTGAAAGACTTGCATATATAACCCATAAATAAATTGATATTACAGATACTAAAGGTATGAAGGAAAGCGTGTTTAAAAGAAAACAGATTTTATTTAAACTAAATTGGTTTATTTTCAAACAACCCAAAAACATACAAAACAAAAGTTATTATAAAGGTTCAGATAATAAAATATGAACTTAATGAAATATGTGCCTGGTGTTGTTTGCATATTTCTTTGATACTAGGCCTTGTTTTTGAGAGACATATTCTCATCTCATTTCAAGGGCCTTTAGTCTTTCTCTCTTCTTTGTTTTAATATTTACGAGTGCAGAAAAACCCAGTTCACACAAATAAGATGTAGAAAATTGCAATAAGATGTTAAGTGCTTTGAATCCTATATTGGGGTACTCCTTCATAGTTGTTATCCAAAATGAATTCAGACACATTTCTGAATGCTTCAATCTCAACGTACGATCGTTACTTATATCAATTAATTCTTCGGCTTCTATAAGACTTAACTTACTCATTGCTGATGTTGACTCTACAAATGGATTTCGAATCCAATCATATAAATTGACTGAAATGTCTGGAAAATAATGGTCAATTTTTTCTTCTAACAATGTTAAATGACTGTAAATAAGCTTTTGCAGATCAGTGTTCTTACATTTTCTGGAGGCAACTTTAAGTAACATTTCTAGATTGTTGGTGCTTAATTTTATCTGTAGATATCAAAATATTCTCATTTCTTCCTTGCATGTTGGAGTTCAGCTTGTTCAGATGATCGAATATGTCTGTTAAATAGGCTAGTTTGGAACACCAAAAATCATCTTGTAATAATTTATAGAATTCTGGGTTGTCTTCATTTTGGAAAAACATTAATATTTCTTCTTTAAGTTAAAAAAAAAGATCCAATATGCGACCTTTTGAAAGCCATCTTACTTCGGTATGAAGAAGAAGATTCTTGTAATGAGATTGCATTCTCTTCACATAGTCCTGCAAATATTCTAGATTTTAATGGTCTGGCCTTGATATAATTAACCATCTGAATGATTTCTTCTAATACACTTTTTAATTCCGAGCCTATTGTCTTTGCCACCAATGATTCACGATGAATGAAGCAATGAGTCGTTATAATGTTCTCATTTTCTTTTCTAGCAAAGGAAACAAACCCTTTTGTAATTCCAACCATAGAAGGTGCACCATCTGTACATATACCCACACAAGTTTTCCAAGATAGACCATTTGTATTAAAATATGTGTTCATTATATCAAAAACATCTTTTCCCGTGAAAGTTTTTTCGAATTCCTTGCAGCATAGAAATTCTTCGATAATATTATCATCTTCAATGAATCGAGTAAAAACAAGTAGGTGTGCTTTACCACCGATATCAGTTGACTCATCTAACTGCAAACTGAAAAATTTTGATTTGATTATTTTGGTTATAACTGACTTTTCAATATCGACAGACAGATCATTAATATGTCTACTCATGGTATCATTTGATAATGGAATCTTCTTTATTTCTTCTTCTGCCTCAGTACCAAAAATTGTTCTCATAATTGCTGAACAGGCTGGATGAATCAAGGTTTCGACGATAGTATGAGACTTCATTTCCTTCACAATTATTTCAGCGACTAAATAACTCGCTTCTTGAACTCAGTCGCAAATTGCAAACTTTCTTAAACTTTTACTTTGTTTTTCTTGTAATCTTATTAAACTCTTTGAAATATTTAGGATTTTTATTCGACAAGTTGTCATGTTTTGTGGAGAAATGTCGCAATAATTTGCTAGGAACCATAGCCTCATTTGATAGAACCAAACCACACAAAATATACTTAGTTTTGAGAATTAATTTATCACCACACCACGTAAATCCCATTTTTAGATAGCTCCCTTGATATAAACGAGTTTTTACATTCTTTTTCATTGTTCCCTTTTTACATGAACTTATTCTTTTTGTTTCTGTTGTTTCATTAGTGCTTTTTTGTTGCTAACGTTAAAAATACTCAAATCTTCATTAATGCAAGTATCAGTTTTTGATCTGTAGATGTCTGCAGATTTATTAGTGCGAATTGGTTCGTTAGCTTTGCTACAAGTAAACATTTCTTGATTGTCAGAATCTTCACTTCTTCTTTTTTTAAGGAAAAATTATTCATGATTTTGAAGGGCATATGTAACTTTAATATTTTATTTTTAAATTTATTTCAAGTAAATAATTTTTTTTCCAGATGGAAAAAGGAAAAACATTTGTTTATGATGTCTCTTGTTATAGTCGGAATATATAACAATAAGAAAAACCTCTACTCACTGAATTTAACGACTTTAATATCGTACTTCGTTTATTCTCCGATGACAAAAGACTCATGATTTTTGTTTAGGGGAAATGATCATATATAATCATATATATGATCATATATATACTTGTCACACTGAACAGAGAAATACTAAAACAGACAGCAGGACAACTAACCATTCATTAGTTCATTTTCCCCAGTATTTATGTGCCTTCACATATCTAGTTACTACGACACGGGGTGGTCTAATGAAATCCCAGGATATAATATAAGAGTGATACAAAAAATGATAATTTTTATATACGCTTCATCCATTAAAAACAAAATATATAATTTTTTTGTTTTTGATTTAGTTATTTGTTGCAATTGAATATTTTGCTTTTTTCAAATAAATGATTCAAAATTTCGTGCACCTTTGCGGCACCCAGTTTGAGAACCACTGGACTATGTTATTGTTGATAGCAATATCTTCATGTTGGTTCAGGATGGAAGAGTATAAGTGATCACCACCTGATTCTGAGTAAGATGAAACTGAATATAATACTACAAATAAAAGTCAATGTCAAGTTTCTAACAAAAAGTACTAAATTTGATTATAAATTTGATTTTTTATGTAAAGATTAGTGGATGAGGTATTATTTTTTTGGATTTTTCAAGGGCATTTGACAAGGTGCCACATGACAAGTTGATTTTTAGGTTGTATTATGTGGGTTTTGATGTTTTTTGGTGGATTGGATTGGTGATTGGCTCTCTGATAGATATACAACTTTCTGATATCTATCTACCACATCTACCCGTAGTCCTGTGACAATATCATTGACATAAAGATTGACTATGGATAGATGTTCAGTTGTTTGCAAATGATGAGAAGCTTGGAAGGGTTATTAGTCATAGTGCTGATGTTTTGCTTCTTCAAGAAGATTTGAATTGGCTGGAATTATGGACAGATGAATGTGGATATCAGTCTGGTGGGACTAAGTGTAAGGTTTTAAAATTTGGGATCCACAGATGAGATGCTTCATAGTGAATTGGTGGAGATTCAGGAAGCAGGGGATTTTGGGATGATTATGAATAGTTGTTTCAAGGATACTTGCAACATAAGACTGAATGATATAATCACGTAATCACAAGAAAGATATTTATTTAACCAAATATTTCGGTCTGGAAATAGCAGACCATCTTCAGTGGTATTACAAGAACAGTTTAAAAAATACAAGCTAGAATACTAACAATAGATCATTAAAATTAGAACAATTCAATCATGTTTCTACTTCAAAATATTCAGTTTCATACTTAGTGATATAACATCACACGCCGTGTTCTAATTTTAATGATCTATTGTTAGTATTCTAGCTTGTATTTTTTAAACTGTTCTTGTAATACCACTGAAGATGGTCTGCTATTTCCAGACCGAAATATTTGGTTAAATAAATATCTTTCTTGTGATTACGTGATTATATCATTCGGATTATGAATAGAGATTTGAGGTTCCATGGATCAAGGAGTGTGGAGACATCGTAGAGAATTGCAGCCATATTGAAGAGAACATTCACCATGAGAGATAAAAAGTGTGCTGGTGCTATTGTATAAAGCTTTAATCAGACTACATCTGGATTTCTGTGCTCAAAGCTGTTCACCAGGATTTGTAGGGGACGAGATAACCTTGGACAGGGTGCAGGGACAGATGGCCAAGGTATTATCAGGACTGTACAATGTTGATTGTCAGAACAGACTGAGGGCATGCAGACTGCAGAATTTGGAGGATTGAAGCCAAAGTTGATGATGTGATTGAAACATTTAAGTTGTCGAAGGGATATTATCATATTAACACTAAGGAAATTTTTCATAAGGTAGAACACGAGAAAGAAGCTAGGACAAGAGGACCATACCCGGAAGTCAAAAGGTGGTAGTGAGTAAAAGATAAGAATTAAGTTTTTTGCATGTAGAGTGGTAGGAGCATGGAATGCATTGCCTGAGAGGGTGATGAACAGGCACACTGTGGATGAGCTTAAAGAGTGGTATGATAAACTTTGTGCTGACTAATGTTGACTTCCCATGATGAGTCTTGTAACTACATGGAGGTAGGGAAAATAATAATAATAATATATGCGTGTGTTGATATGTTGACAAATTTATTTTAAAATGTACCATTATTTATGCATCTGATTTTTCTTTGCAAGATTTGGCTCATGCCATTGTCAAAAACTGTTTTTAAGTTTTAAACAGAAGTTTCAACAAAGTTTCACAGGTGCTTAAGGGTCAAAGCTGTAAAACTGAGGGGAGACCTCCACATAGCCTTTAAAAGAATGTGAAAAACTGACCAGGGCTTCTGAGCTAATGTCCAATCCTCACCTTCTCGTGGTGCTCCTTGTTATGCATCTACCTGAATGAGGATGGGCTGTCAATATGGGATTTAGCAAACCAAATTGTATTCTTATTGGCTTAAACCACAATTTAAAATGATGGTATAACATGACAGAATTTTATGCCAGCTGGGGAGGGAATTGCCTAATTAAACAAGGCCTTCGTTGTTTTCGCCAGGGAACCAGAGAAAAAGCAAAAAGTCAGATAATGGAACAAATCCTGAAACACATCCCAACTCAACATCACCAGAGTTCAAGATTGGTACTATCAACATAAGAACCCAAATGGAGCTAGCTGAAGAATTGGATAAGTACTAGATCGACATAATAGGGGTGTCTGAAACAAAAAAGACAAAAACTGGCGAGATCTTTCTAAGCAATAAATACAAAATGTTATATTCAGACAATAATAATCAAGGAAAAAGGAGTAGCTATGGTATTCAACACTAAATACGAGGCTAATCTTGAATTGCAGGCAATAATCAAGTAGAGTGTCGGATACAAATATCAGAATGGGGAATTGGACAATGAGACTTATTTGTGCTTATAGTCCCACAGAAGGTTCTACTAAGGTAGAAGTGGGGAATTTTTTGATGCTTTAGAAAAAGCAACTGACACAATAAAAAAGTTATTCCTTGTTGGGGATCTAAATAGCAAAGTAGGAAATGATTGTCAGACGTACAAAAATATTTTGGCAAAATTTGGACAAAAGAGCAAAATTAAGAATAATGGCAAATACCTGTTGGATTTCTGCTCAGGACATGGACTGGTTATTACTAACACAATGTTCCAATATATGGACAGAAAAGGCAAGGAATAAGAAAAGTCTCATTGACTATGTTATTGTTGATAATGATGTTTTCTCACTGGTGCAGGATACTAGAGTGCATAGAGGATTCGAAATTGAAAGTGATTGCGATTTAGTCTTGAGCAAGATAAAATTGAATTTCATATTGAAAAGAGGAACATATAAGAAAGTTTTAAAGCAAATAAAAGTTGAGCAGCTCCCAGATGTGAAGTGTAGACTAAAATACACAAACATTATTCAAGAAAAAAATGAAAGAGTTTGAGAACAGGAACCAAACCTTGGAGATTCACTGGCAACCCCTGAAGAAAACATTGACTGATTCAGCCAGAGAGGCATGTGGTGAGGTTGCCTACAAGGATAGAAAAATCAGAAAGCATATCAAAAGTTCCTGGCAAATAAGTCAGCTTGTGCTCTTAGAGAATATAGAGACAAATGTAAGAAAGCTAAACATTTTGTAAAACTAGCAAAACAAAAGTCAGGGGAAGACTTTGGCAAGAACATAGAAAATAAATATCAGGAAGGTGGAAAGATATTCTGGAGGCTGTTGGAAAAGCTCAGAAATGGAGGAATGGGTGCTATAAAAGGAATTAGATAATAAAGGTGACATGAAAACTGGAGAAAAGATATCCTTGATATATGGAGTAATTATTTCGAAAACTTGCTAAACGAAACAATCAGTGATGACAGCACAGTGGTAAAAATCACTCAACAGGCATGCAATCGGGAATACATATCCATACCTGAAATAGAAAAAGTCATCAAAAGTCTGAAATGTGGAAAGGCAGCTGGAGTAGATGATATTCGACCAGATATGCTCAAGTATGGCTGAATTGCATAGTTCAGAAGGCCTGGACAGAGGGACAAATTCCCGATGATTGGAGTAGAGCTCTCATAGTATCCATATATAAAAAGGAAATAAAACTGAATGTGAGAATTACAGAGATATTTCCTTACTGAGTATTCCTGGTAAAATTTATGCAAGAATACTTGAGAAACCATTGAGAAGGATTGTAGAAGAGAAGCTTGGTAAAGAACAAGCTGGATTCAGGCCAAATAGAGAGTGTCAGGATCAGATCTTCACTTTACGACAAATAGTCGAGAAAGCATGGGAATATAACAAAGATCTGTATTAAGTTTTGCAGATCTGTAAAAGGCATATCCAAGAGAAAAGCTATTCTCTTGGATTTGTATTCAAAATGCTACAGACTGATAATGATGTTTTCTCACTGGTGCAGAACACTAGAGTGTACAGAGGATTTGAAATTGATCACCATTTAGTCTTTAGCAGGATAAAATTGAATTTCATATTGAAAAGAAGAACATATAAGAAAATTTTAAGCAAATAAAAGTTGAGCAGCTCTCAGATGTGAAGTATAGACTAAAATACACAAACTATACAGTGTCAATGGAGCATCATATCAAGAATTTTTCATCCCGCATACAGACAAATCGGCCCTTCAGAACACACACAATTTACAGACAAAAAATACTAGTTGTGTAGGTGGGCAGTAGATGGTGTTGATGGAGATGATTCGCAGTAGAGGTTCGGTGTAGTGGTTGAGACGGTTGTGGGTGTCCTCCCGCGATGAGTCTTCAGACTCCTTGGAGGTGTCATGAATAATAATAATAATTACAGTCTTTATTTGAGTTGTAAGTCAGCAGTTAGAATTGAAGGAAGTACAGGAAGGGTTGATGTCAAATCTAGTATCAAACAAGGATGTACATTATTCCTCTGTCATTCATTATCTGTATGGACCACATTACAAAGGAAAATGGTATTAAACCTGATATCAAAATTGGAGATTTAATGTCAGCTCTTTACTTAGATGATGCTATACTTTTAAATAAATCCACAACAAGTATGCAAGATTCCCTGACTAAACTGAATAACTGTTTTAACAGATTTGATATAAAGGTCAACAATTACAAGGCAAAGACAATGAAAATAGTCACAAGCATTGAAAATATCAACTGCATTTTTGAATGGAGAACCTATAGAACAAATAATATATTTCAGATATAGGCACAATTTTTAGTGGAGATGGTAAATTAAATATGGAAACAGACAACAGAATCAACAAAGCTGGTATAGTAGGAAGACAACTGAATAAATTAATAAGGAAGAGAGAAATTACTCAAAACACTAAATCAGCTGTATACAAGATGGTATTTCAAACCAATTTTAACTTATGGATCTAGAGACGGGTTAGAAATAAAACACTTCACCAAAGACTAGAGACCACATGTATGAGAGTCCCGAGAAAGATTAGGGGCATGAACAGATGGCATCAGGGACAATATCATATTAAAAACAAGGATATTAGGAAAGAACTTGAGATTGTTAGCATCCAGGAATGTGTTAGCAGAGCTAATTTCAGGTGGTATGATCACTTAAACAGGAAAGATTAGCAAAACAAGTGTTTTTTCCCAGGTTTGGCAGGAAAAAGACACAGAGGAAGACCAAGATATACGTGGATTGATCAGTAAAAAGTGCCTTAATTTACAGAAATATAGGATCTCATAATATTGGAGTCTTGACAGGTAACAGATTGATTTGGAAGAAAATTGTAGACAGGAAGTTAGTAATCATGTAAGTTTTCATGTAGTACTATCATATCCTGTACAACCCTTGAGGGTACATATCAAGAATTTGACGACGATGATGACGATGATGAACAAAGTTTCAATAAAATAAGTGAAAATACACAGGTAAGTTTAAAGTTTAAGTATTTTATTACATGCGGCCTGCACTACTTTGGGTACAAACTTAAGTGGCTCATGTTCCTATTTGAGTTTGACCCTGCTGGTGTGCATTACCTCTACTCATATAGAATGAATGAAGCAAAGTGACATGAAATCTGATATGAAAATTGGATATATATTCATCTCAGCTATTTACTTTATGTTAGATAATGCTATACTCCTAAATGAAACAAGTACTAGTCTGCAGGATTCCCTAGAAAAGGTTTGAATAACTGTAGTAATAAATTTGGTGTGAAAATTGGTGATGAAAAGACAAAAAATATGAAAATAGGCAGGAACATGGAAATTAGCAAGTATATCCTATCCTGAACAGAGAACCTAAAGAAAAATAAAAAAATTTAGGTATTTAGGCAAATTTTTAGTAAAGATGACAAATTAAATATGAAAAATACAACAGAATTAACAAAACTGGAATAGCAGGAAGTCAACTAAACAAATTTATTGAGAATAAGATAGAAATTACTGAAAATACTAAACTAGATGAATACAGGACAGTGATCAAAACAATTTAAAAATTTAACTTGTGGATCTGAAAGATCAGTTAGAAACAAAATGCTTGTTCAAAATATGCCATAAATAAATATATATATATCAGTGGCATTATATGCCCATTTAGGTTGGGTGTGCTTTCATGTGGCTTATGCAACCCATTCTACAAAATTCAAGTCAATAAAAATTCAAGTCATACGACTGTTTGATTGCATTTTTATTGATGTGTGAAAGTTTTTAGAGTGCATAGTGCATCAAGGCTCATCTTAATTAGTCCAATACAATTAATTGTAGGATAACAAATACTTTAATTTATTGATTAATATAATTTTAAATATGAAAAGCATAAAGATCTAATGAATAATAGCTATGCTTATTGATTGATTCTGTTAAGGATGCATGTGGTGAAGTTTTCTGAAAGGATAAAAAAATAAGAATTCCATGGTGGACACAGGACGATAAAGTAGTCCTGAAAAAAAAAAAGAAGCATATTGAAAGTTCTTCCTAGCAAATAAGCTGACAGATGCTCTAAAGAATAAAGAAAAAAAGTAAGAGAGCTAAGCTATGTGTAAAAGTAGCCAAACAAAAGTCATAAGACTTCAATAACAATACAGAAGATAAATATCAGGAAGGCAGGCAAGTGTTCTGGAGGCTATTGAAAAAACTTAGAAATGGAGGAAAGGACTGTAAAAGGAATCAAAGATGATAAAGGTGACATGGAAACTGATGATAAGGATATCATAGATTTCTGGAATAATTACTTTGAAAAACTGTTAAATCAAACTGGAGTAGAACTCTCAGAGTTCCTGTCCATGAAAAAAAAAAGGATACAGCTGAATTGGGAAAATTAAAGAGGAGTTTCTTTACTAAGTGTTCCAGGTAAATTCATGCAAAATTAACTGAAAAAGAGGTTCAGAAAAATTGTGAAAGGGAAACTTAGAGAACAAGCTGGGCTCAGGCTAAACAGAGGTATTCAAGATCAGATTTTCACTTTATGACAAAAAACTTCAGAAGTCAGGATCTGTACTTAAGTGTTGTAGAGCTGGAAAAGACATATGACACAGTGCCCAAAAGAAAGCTGTTTAAAACACTATAATTATATTGATGAATGGAACATTATACAGAGCAATATAGTCTATATTTAAGTTGTCAGTCAGCAGTTAGAATTGAAAGAAATACAGGAAGATGGTTTGATGTAAAATCAGGGGTAAAACAAGGATGCACATTATCTCCACTCTTATTCATTATCTATATGGAACATTGTGAAAGAAAGTGTCATCAAGCTTGATATGAGAATTTGAGACGTCAAACTTAGCTCTTTGTTTTATGCAGATGATATTATACTCCTAAACACATCTAGTGCAAGTCTTCAGGATTCATTAATTAAATTGAATAACAGCTGTAACAAATTTGGAATGAAAATCAGCAATAAAAAACAATAAAACGACCAAAACAATGAAATAGGTAAGATTATAGAAAACTTCAGTTGTATTCTGAATGGAGATCCTATAGAACAAGTAAAATATTTCAGCTATTTATTGCAGAGATTTTAGTGAAGATGGCAAATTAAATCTGTAAAAAGACAACAGAATAAGCAAAGCCAGTATGACAGGGAGCCAGTTTAATAAATTTATATGGAATAAGAGAGAAATTAGAGAAAATACTAAACTAACTGTATACAAGACAGTTTTCAAACCAGTTCAGGACAGTGCTGTTCCATGGGCACTACTCTCTTGAGCTGACTGCTAGCATCCCTCCATTTTCTATTACTGTTATACAAATACAAGCAACTGCTGATTTAACATGCATATGCAGCTTAACTTCAAACTTAGTGAACTAACTTTTCATACTCTGCTCTTTCGACAGTCTTCCCCATTGATTGCAATTACCTTCAAAAAACACACCAGCAAATTCCTTTCTTCCTTCTTACCATTTGCAAACAAATGACACTGTCATGCTATAGGACGGGACCTCTTCTGGAAGCCGATTAAAAAAAAAAAAAAAAAACTACTCAGATCACAGTAGCTTCTCCACAGATATCAATCACATCTGGAGAACTGTTTTAGCCAATGATTCCTCTTTATAAAATCAACAGAGTTCTCAGCCCATTCTCCAAAATTCAGAAAACAAAAAACATTCGGGGCACTTCAGAAAAAAAATTGCACACATCTTAAAAGGTATAGCACATAGACCTTTTTCAGGCCATACCAAAAACCACCCTTATCCACTTGCCAAAACATTCCTCTCCATCAATCAGATCGTCCTGATATCTATAATATTCCTTGCACCTGGGAAAACTATTAATATCTGTCTAGAAGAACACAGAAACCATGTTCATCGTTTGCACTACAGCTGTTCTAGGAAAACAGCCATTATATGGATACAGATCACCAGAAACAATGAGAAAAAAGGAATAACCTCTATAATTTCTTCTCTTCCCCAGTTGAATGCTACTTTTTTTTTTTTTTTTTTTTTTTGCTATTTGATCCCAACATTTGTTCTGAACATATTGCCAAAATTATTTTAAGTGACATGAGAATCTTGATCCCATTTTGAATTAATATCCTCAATTTTCTAAGCAATCCATGAAGATAGTTCACAATCAAAATAAAGCATAATATAATTTAAAAGAAAAAAAAACTCCAATTCTTTTTTCTGCCATAATATTTCCAAAGAAATTAGACAATCCAAGTGCATTTTTTTTTTTTTTTGAGGGGGTAGGGGGATAATTCATTAATGATACTGGTTCAACTTCTGCCCTTCGTGTGAAGAAATATTACATAGGCTTTCAAGTAAAGTCAATGTAGATAAGGGGGACAACAGGAATTTCCTTTCCCCCAAAAATCTCTGGTTTTAAATAACAAAATAGACAATACATCAGACAGAAGAGCACATTCAATTTACAGACAAGAACTTTGATCTCACAGCTTTAGTTATTTCAGCCATAATTTCACAAACAACCCAAAATGCATTATTTGCAATTATTTGTTGACCTTCTCCTGCAAAAACAATGCCCACTGACTCCTTTTCACACTCTTGCATCAATTATAAAGGAGAGTTTCCTTCTTCCTTCTACCAGCCCTGAATCTTTAGTTAGTGAAAGAGAAAACTAGATGCCACAAATTTTTCTATGAGAGGCATTTCCATATGTTCTCAAAAAACCTATGCTCTGAAGCATAAAATGTAGGGTTTCCAAACCTTAACTGTTGTGACCAACGAAATATAAGGTACAGAGCATTGTTTTTTTTATTTCATTTCATACTCTTTTCTGATCCTGATTCAACATTAATTCCAAATGCTAAAGTTGAATATATCCATTTTTTTAACTTTTTCATTTAATCTTTATTTTCACTTCATTTTCTGGCTTCTTTATGTTCTAGTTTCTTGATTGTATTTTTGATTGTATCTTTCAAATGATGATTTTAAAACTAGTAATACTTATGATTTTCAAAAGTTATATTACTAGTTTTAAAATCATCTGCTTGTTTGTGATGTAAGAGATACTCAAGTCTTAAAAAATTCATCATCATCAAATTCCTGCTATGCACCCTCAAGGGATGTACAGGATATGATAGTACTACACGAAAAATTTACATCATTACTAACTTCCTATCTACAATTTTCCTCCAATTCAGTCTGTTACTTGTCAAGACTCCAACATTACCAGATCTTATATTTCTATCATCTAAGGCACTTTGTACCGTATCAATCCACCTATATCTTGGTCTTCCTCTGGGTCGTTTTCCTGCCAACCTGGCAGAGAATACTTGTTTTGCTAATTTTCCTTCGCTCATTCTGTTTAAGTGACAATACCACCTGAGATTAGCTCTGCTAACGCATTCCTGGATGATGACAATGTCAAGTTCTTTCCTAATATCCTCGTTTTTTAATATGATACTGCCATTGATGCCATCTGTTCATGCCTATAATCTTTCTCAGGACTCTCATATCTGCAGTCTCTAGTCTTCGGTCAAGTGTTTTACTTCTGACCCAGTTCTCAGATCCATAAGTTAAAACTGGTTTGAACACTGTCTTGTATACAGCTAATTTAGTGTTCCGACTAATTTCTCTCTTATTCCATATGAATTTATTCAATTGACTTCCTACCATACCAGCTTTGTTGATTCGGTTGTCTATTTCTATATTTAATTTACCATCTTCACTAAAATTCGTGTCTGAGTAGCTGAAATGTTTTACTTGTTCCACCAGTTCTCCATTCACAAAACACTTGACATTTTCAATGATTCTGCCTATTTTCATTGTCAATGTCTTTTTATTGCTGACCTTCAAAACATATCTATTACAACAGTTATTCAATTTAGTCAGTGAATCTTGCAGACTTGTAGAGGATTTATTTAGAAGTATAACATCATCCGCATAAAGCAAAAAGCTGATATTAACATCTCCAATTTTGATATCAGGTTTAATACCACTTTGCTTCATAATGTTATTCATATAGATAATGAATAACAGAGAGGATAATGTACATCCTTGTCTCACACCAGATTTAACATTAAACCTATATTTACTGTATTATCTTCAATTCTAACTGCTGACTTACAACTCAAATAAAGACTAAATATTGCTTGATATAATGCCTCATTGACACCATATAATTGTAGCATATTGAATAGCTTCTCTCTTGGCACCTTGTTGTATGCCTTTTCCAGATCTACAAAACTTAAATACAGATCTCTGTTATATTCTCATGTTTTCTCAACTATTTGTTGTAAATTGAAGATCTGATCCTGAGAGTCTCTATTATTTGGCCTGAATCCAGCCTGTTCTTCACCAAGCTTTTCTTCCACAATTCTTCTCAACCGTTTCTCAAGTATACTGGCATAAATCTTGCCCGGAACACTCAGTAGGGAAATACCTCTGTAATTCTCACATTCAGTTTTATTTCTCTTTCTATATATGGGCACTATGAGAGCTCTACTCCAATCATCGGAAATTCGTCCCTCTGTCGAGGCATTCTGAACTATGCAGTGCAGCCACTGTAAGACTCTTATACCACCATACTTCAGCATTTCTGGTCGAATATCATCTACTCCTGCTGCCTTTCCACATTTCAAGCCTTTGATGGCTTTTTCTACTTCAAGTATGGATATGTATTCCTGACTGCATGCCTGGTCGGTATTTTTTATCACTGTGCTATCATCACTGCTTGTTTCATTTAGCAGTTTTTCAAAGTAATTACTCCATACTTCAAGGATATCTTTTTCTCCCATTTTCATGTCACCTTTATCATCTCTAACTCCTTTTACAGCACTCTTTCCTCCATTCCTAAGCTTCTTCAACAACATCCAGAATATTTTGCCACCTTCTTGATATTTATTTTCTATGTTCCTGCCAAAGTCCTCCCATGACTTTTGTTTAGCTAATTTTACACATTGTTTAGCTTTCATGCATTTGTCTATGTATTCTCTAAGAGCAAAAGCTGACTTATTTGCAGGAACTTTTGATATGCTTTCTTCTTTTCCTTCACTGCCTCTTTAACTTCCTGTGTCCACCATGGAGTTCTAATATTTCTATCCTTGCAGACAACTTCACCACATGCTTCTCTAGCTGAATCAATCAGGGTTTTCTTCAAGGCTTGCCACTGAATCTCCAAGGTTTGGTTCCTGTTCTCAAACTCTTTCATTTTTTCTTCAATAATCTTCGTGTATGTATTTTAGTCTACAATTCACATCTGAGAGCTGCTCAACTTTTATTAGCTTTAAAACTTTCTTACATATTATTCTTTTCAATATGAAATTCAATTTTATCCTGTTCAAGACTAAAATAGTGCTCACTACCAATTTCAAATCCTCTGTACACTCTGGTGTCCTGCACTGGGGAGAAAACATCACTATCAACAATAACATAGTCAATGAGACTTTTCTTATTCCTTGCCTCTTCTCTCCATGTGAATTTGTGCACATTTTTATGTTGGAACATGGTGTTAGTAATAACCAGTCCATGTCCTGAGCAGAAATCCAACAGGTATTTGCTATTATTATTAGCTTTGTTCTTTTCTCCAAATTTTCCCACAATATTTTTGTATGTGTGACAATCATTTCCTACTCTGCTATTTAGATCACTAACAAGGACCAAATTTTCCTTTTTCATTGTGTCAGTTGCTTTTTCTAAAGTATCAAAAAATTCCCCACTTTTACCTTAGTAGAACCTTCTGTGGGACCATAGGCACAAATAAGTCTCATTGTCCAATTCCCCATTCTGATATTTTTCCCACATCACTCTACTTGAGACTGCCTGCCATTCAAGAAGATTAGCCTTGTATTTTGTGTTGAATACTATGGCTACTCCTTCTTTTCCTTGATTGTAATTTCCTGAATATAACATTTTGTATTTATTGCTCAGAAAGATCTCACCAGTTTTTGTCTTTTTTGTTTCAGTCACCCCTATTATGTCGATCTGGTACTTATCTAATTCCTCAGCTAGCTCCATTTCTTTGCCATTCAGGCTTCTTATGTTGATAGTACCAATCTTAACTCTGGTGATGCTGGGTTGGTGTGTGTTTTCCGATTTGTTCCAGCAGCTGACTTTTTGCTGTTTGCCCTGGTGAAACCAACTGGGGCCTTGTTTAACCGGGCGACGCCCCAGCCATCATGAAATTTTGTCATGCTGTACCATCATTTTTATTTTGGTTTAACCAATAAGAATACAATTTGGTTGGCTAAATCCCAAATTGCCAGCCCATCCTCGTTCGTTCAGTATCCAAGTAGATACCCAACAGGGTGCAATACGAGAAGGTGAGGATTGGACATTAGGTCAGAAGTCCTGGTCGGTTCTCCGCATTCCTTTAAAGGCTTTGTGGAGGTCTCCTCTCAGTTATACAGCTTTGACTCTTGCAAAAGATAAGGTAATCTGACTATCAATTAAATATTGAAATTATAGCTACTGAGATACTAGTTTATAAGGCGAGGTGTTCAAATACATAAGTCTTGCTATCAATACTCCATCTGAATAATTGGAAAGTATGAAATACAAACAGAGAATGTGAAGCCATGGAAAGAATGTATGCACCAGTAAACAATTTATAGGCTATTTTATAAATCACACTAACAATGCAGATCTTAAGTGAATATCTAACCAATTATTGATATCAATAATATAATATGTAATACTATGTCGTTACAAATTACAGTATATAATTTAATCATTCAAGTAGATTACAACATCAATTTTCATTACAGTGATCTTGCATAGACCAAAGGAATGGTTTGTTTTGGTGGGAGATTCAATACAGTCAACTCTCATTACTTACAGGGACCATAGGAAAAGTTTATTCTGGTGACAAGCCTGTTTCATTAGTGTTTGCTATAGTCAGATTTGAATGTATGACAAATTTTTCAATTTTCTTTAGAATGGGATCAATGTTATGAAAATCTGAATGGGATGTAATGGTAGTCTGTTTGAATGAGTTCATTATACAGTAATGGCATTGATATAGTTGGGATTGGTTGTATCATACTTAATGCTGATAATTGTATACAAATGCAATTTACAGCTGATGTGTATTATACATTTACCCTTATTGTGTTAAGTTAAATAGTTATTGTATAATTCAAATAATTTTTCTTTCTTACCTATTTTGTACTGGAAGATTAACAAAGCACTCTGAAATATCTACTTTCTGTATGAGGTATTCCAGACACAAGAAACTACATTTGCAACAACAACAAAAAAAATAATAAAATAAATAAATATATAAAAAGAAGAATTTACACTGGATAATATTATTTAAATAGTTTTTCTTAAAAACAATGGATGAAAAATCATGTAAAATGTTTAGCAATCAGAAAAAACATGATCAGGTATGTTGCAGACTTGTTGTAAACTGTATAAGACAGTCAATTGCAATCAAATGTAGATGAGAGAGAAAGGATGAAAGAATAACATGCCCATGTGAACAACATTAGCATACTACAAGGTACCTCGTGAATCCTACTCACAAAAGCTTTTCACCTATGTAAAAGCCCACCCACAATACATTAGTACCCATACTACATTGATGTGGGTAGGCTAAGGAACAGATAATACAGAAATCCTGCTCTAAAATCCACACATGGAACTTTTTTTTAAGCTATGGTCTCGCACAGGCAATGCAATTCAACTAATTCTGAATAAAGTCAATTATGTTTCAAATAATATAGCAATAGTAGATGATTGCAAGCCATACTTCAGCTGCAGTTATGGGTTCTAGATGATGTCATTAACACCAGATTTCCATGGGTCAAAAGACTTATCATGGAAGGTAACACATTCATCAAACTGTACTTTAGACTCATTCAGTGTGTGTGTGTGTGTGTGTGTGTGTGTCCATATTAGCCACCCTCTTTAATGAATTCCACTTATCCATCACTCTCCACACAAAGAACCTGCTTCTTACTCCCATCTTCCTTATATAGTTTCCAGGTAAGGTCTCTTATTCTACCTATCTCCTATTTCATGAAAAATTCTTCTGCATTAATCTAGTATAACTTCTTGCCAACTTATATGTCTCAATCATATCTCCGCTCCTCCAATTCACGAGGTTGTTGGAAGTTTTTTCCCTTGGTTATGTTATAAATTAAAGATATCAAGAATCTATATACACCTAAACCTCTTTTTATGCGAATTTTTTTATGCAAATTGGGATATCAAAAATAATTTTTTTATGCAATTTTTATTCACTTTTACGTGACCAACCTAAAGTCTAAGTTAGGAAAAAATCCATAATTCAAGAAAATTCTAAATTCTAGAAAATGCTGAGATTTTTTTTTTTTTTTTTTTTTTGCATTCTCGTTTCAATTAAGAAAATTCTAAATTCTTAAGAATTTCATTTATTGAGAATTCCCTGAATTACATAACTGACTGCGCATAAAAAAACAGTTCTTAGCAGTTTGAATTTGGTGTTTGAGTAGACAACACAGTTACCACATTTTTTGCATTTGCATTTTTTAAGTCTCTCAGGGGACCCTGTAACCCCTAGAGAGCGTGTCCCCTGAGTGGCAGATAGGGGAGCCCACCATATGTGTGTGCGTGTGTGTACATGCCCGTGCGAGTGTGTGTGTGTGTATATATATATGGTGGGGTGGTCCGAATACACTGAATAAGGACTCGTGGACCAACAGGGCCATAAGGGGCAATCATCTTGATTGTAAGGGAAGCGGCACTCCCATGTACCCCTAGCTGGATCTATCCTCTTCTTCTTCTACTTTGAGGAAGATCCACTTACTTTAATCTTTCCTATAAGGCCTTATCAGCCAACTCTTCTTACTTTATGACCTTTATGCTATTAGAGTACTCGAGGGCCATGGGGTCTTTTCATTTCTGGCCTTACAACTATGCCCTCTCTATAAACCTTACTATATTTCTTCTATAATCTACTCTTTCCCCTTCAATATACCCTATTCCTCCAATGGGTTTAAATTCGGAAGAAGGCTAGTTCAGAAACCTTAAGGTAGCAACCCTACCACTGAACTATTCCATTGTCAGGCTAGTCCTCTGACATGGAGAACATAATCCTACTTGTAAGCTGACAGAAAAAGATAATCGGATTGAATCTATGGGAAACGACCCTGGAATGGAAAAGGGAAAACGAAAATGGAAATGACAAAATATAATACACATAGCAAACTGGAATGTAAGAGGAATAGCATATAAAGAAATAGAATTAGACCAGTTACTAAATGAAAGAAATTTTAAAATAGCAGTAATCACTGAAACAAAAAAGAAATTAAAAGGAACTATGAGAACTGAAAATTTTAATGTGATATACAGTGGAGTCGACAGAGACCAAAGAGCACAAGCAGGAGTCATGATTTGGATTCATAACTCCCTTTCAAAACAGTTAAAACATTATAAATTATGGAATGAAAGAATAATAGAAGCTAGAATAAAAATAGATAGAGACTATTTAACAATAATTTGTTTATATGCCCCAGAAGAAGGAAGAGAACAGGATAATATTGATTTTTATAATCAGCTACAAAACATATATAATAAAATAAATAAAAATGACTACATAATTTTAGCAGGAGACTTAAATGCAAGAATTGGAAACACGAAAATTAATAATAATATAGGAATACATGGAGAACACGCTCTAAACAGAAATGGTAAAAAATTGATTGACTTTGTAGTTTATAATAACCTAAAAATAATGTATTCCTTCTATAAACATAAAGACATACATAAATATACTTGGGCAGCAAGAAGATGGAAATCAATATTAGATTACTTCATATTAAATGAAAAGACATCAAAATTTTCACTAGATGTTAGAGTTCACAGAGGATATGAAATAAGCAGTGACCACTTCCTTGTTAAAATAAAATTAAGATTACCACCTAAATGGCTACAAGTAACAAGAACAGAAAAAAAAATTGAAACATTTGCTTATAAAACTAGACTATTGAATGACACAAATGTACAATGGCTATATGAACAAAGAATTAACCAATATCTAGATAAATAAAACAAAATGAAGAAATAGAAATAGAATGGCTTAATATAAAAACGATACTAAATGCAGCAGCAAATGAAAGCTTAGGAAAGACCAAAAAATTCAATAAAAGAAAAAAACTGAAGATCTGGGATGATACAATCAAAGAAATAATTAAAAAGAAAAAAGAAGCCTATCACAAATGGTTAAGCAGTAAAAGATTAGAAGATGAAATAGAATATAAAAGAATAAGAGCCATAGATAAAAGAGAAGTCAGAAAAAGACATACATGGAATACATTTGTTTCTAATTTGGAACATGATTTATATAAAATAAGACCCAATGTATATAAGATTTTGAAACACCTAAATGCAGATACCAAAGAAAACATAAAATTAAACACAATTAAAATTAGAAGAATTTCTAAATTACTACACAGAACTGTGGACAGACAAATATTTTAAAAAAGATGACTGGCAAACAATTAACGAAAATGAAAAGGAAATAATTGAA
Organism: Typopeltis vanoorti; assembly: GCF_054136105.1. Taxonomy (NCBI): domain Eukaryota; kingdom Metazoa; phylum Arthropoda; class Arachnida; order Uropygi; family Thelyphonidae; genus Typopeltis; species Typopeltis vanoorti. The sequence continues at coordinate 85,114,627 of NC_143551.1, read as the reverse complement.
GAAGAATTAGAAATCAGCCTGAAAGAAACAAGAAACGGAAAATCACCTGGAGAAGATAAGCTAGGTTCAGAACTATATAAATATGCAGGAACAAGATTCAAAAAAAGACTCTTATTATTTTTAAATAAAATTTACTCAACTGGTATCCCCCCAATAGAATGGAAAAAAGCAATTGTGATTCCTATCTTTAAGAAAGGTAATAGAGATGACCCTAAAAACTATAGAGGTATCAGTATACTAAATTCCTGTTACAAAATATATAGCAGAATCTTAAATAACAAACTAATGAAATATTCCGAAAACTTTATTCTAAGAGGTACAGAATGGATTTAGAAAAGGACGATCATGTATAGACCCAGCCTTTTGCCTAAAATTAATAGTAGAGAAAAGAAGAGAATATAATTTGGAAACACATATTGCATTTATTGACTTTGAAAAAGCATTTGACAAAGTTAAAAGAAACATATTATTTAACATATTAAAAGAAAGACAAATACCAAATAATATCCTAAAAACTATCACAAGTATATATGAAAATAATCAAATACAAATAAGATTAAATCACGAGCTATCATATACAAGAGAGATAAACCAAGAGGTCTGACAGGGATGCCCCCTCTCAGCAACGCTTTTTAATATCTACTTAAATGAAATAATAATAAAATGGAGTAAAAATTTACACCAAGGAATTAAACTTTCACCTACAGTTAACTTAAACACTCTCCTCTTTGCAGACGACCAAATAATAATTACAAATTCTGAAGATAACTTGCAGAAAGCTATTTTAAATCTAAATGAGATATCCAAAGATTATGGTATGATAATATCAACAGAAAAATCAAAAAACCATGGCCTTTAAAGGACAAGATCCAGCAAGAACTAAAATAGTAATAGATAACAAGATCTTAGAACAGGTGAATTCATTTAACTACCTAGGATGTATGATAACATATGAAAATGAAAAAGATATAAACGTAAAAATTGCAAAATATTTAAAAATAACAGGTGTAATTAACTCTATATTTAAACCAAACCTAGTTCAAAAACAAACCAGGCTAAAAGTATACAATACATTAGCCTTACCAGTCTTAATGTATGGAAGCAAAATCTGGACAATAAAACAAAAAGACAAACAAAGATTAACAACAGCAGAAATGAAGTTTATGAGAAAAACTGCAAAGTATACCCTATTTGGTCACAAAAGAAACGAAGATATTATGAAAGAATTAAACCAAGAACCAGTAATAGAAAAAATTAAAAAATATAAACATAAATGGATGGAACACGTTCAAAGAATGAAAACAGAAAGATTACCAAAACAAGCCTTAAAGTACAAGCCATTAGGAAAAAGAAAACCAGGACGTCCTCTTAAACGATTCAACGATGACTTCTAAGGCCGGAACAGGCCATACTAGGCCTAAATCCTTGATACGTATGATGATGATTATTTTTTAAGTGAAATCAAAATAAAAATCGCGTTATAAAATTAATAATTTTGCCAAGAAATAATAAATGGTAAGCTATATGTAATTTTTAAACTTTAATTTCATTAATCGAAGATTTTAATCCAGCCCTCACATGATGTTGCCGATAACCCCCCCAAAAAGGAAAGCCGTTTCCTTGGATATAAAAATTTAAATTTTAGATCGTCTTCAAACTGGGGAAGGTGCAATGGCTGTGGGTAAGCATTTTGGAGTCCGTGAATCAACTGTCAGATCTATAAAGAAAAATGAAGAGTCTATTAGAAATGTGGTATGCTCTAGTACCAAATCGGGTGCAAAATTAGCATCATACACAAGAGATGTTGTTCTAGAAAAGGCTGAAAAAGCTTTAGTGATGTGGATAGAAGATAATGTACAAAAAAGAATGCCAGTTGACGGAAATTCCATCAAGCAATCAGCATTGAGATTTTATGAACAGATTAAAAAATTGCATGCAGATACTTCATCTCAATCGAGGAAAAAATATGAATTTCATGCAAGCAATGGTTGGCTGGCTAAGTTTATTAAAAGACATGCTCTTCATGATATAAAAATTAAAGGTGAAACGGCTTCTACTGATGAAACAGCTGCTAAAGCATTTCCACAAAGACTTACTAAAATAATTGAAGATGGAGGTTACACTCGTGAACAAGTTTGGAATATGGATGAAACCAGCCTTTTCTGGAAAAAAATGCCAAACAGAACTTACGTATCAAAAATGCAAAAAACTGTTGGTGGGTTCAAAGCAGCAAAGGATCGCATAACACTCCTATTTTGTTCGAACGCTTTAGGAGATCAGATGTTAAAACCACTGCTCATAAATCGATCATTAAGACCAAGGACAATGAAAGGCGAAGATTTTCAAAAATTGCCAGTTCATTGGATGGCCAACAAAAAAGCTTGAGTGACCATTGATATTTTCACTGAATGGTTCCACAAACATTTTGTGCCAGAGGTTAGATGCTATTTGAATGACAAGGGTCTTGAATTTAAAGTGTTTTTGATTCTTGATAATGCACCCGGTCATCCTGCTATAGAACACCCAAATGTGCAGTTTTTTTTTTCTGCTGCCCAATACCACATCATTGCTACAACCTCTAGATCAGGGTATAATTGCGACTTTTAAAACATATTATGTCAGACGAACATTTCAGTACGTTTTGAACAAGCTAAATGATGATGAAACACTGTCAGTTATGGATGTGTGGAAAAAATTTTCAATTATGGATTGTATTGATCAGGTTCGATTATCGCTATCTGAATTGAGACCAGAAACTATGAATGCATGCTGGAAAGCTATTTGGCCTGCATGTGTTAAAGAGATTGCTCCTGTTCCCTTCAATCATACTACAGAATTCCCCAACATAATAAGTTTGGCATGTGAAATGGGCGGAGAAGGATTCGATGATCTTACTTCGGCAGATATCAAAGAATTGTTAATTGATAAACCTCTTAGCAAAGACGAAATAGTGGAGATTGTTTCTGAGACTCCTGAAAGCGAAGAAGTTAATGATAATAATCATTAACTTCTTTGCGTTTCAGGAAAAAGTAGGATCAATGATAATGATCCTACTTTTACTGCTGATATTATTAAAGGAGGTCTTAAACTGGCCAGTAATTTAGGCAATTATTTTGCCCGACATGATCCAAATGAAGAACGTGCTGGGAAGTTTTCACGTGAGCTTAAGTTGTTAATGTCTTCATACAGAGAATTATATCGCAACTTATCTAAAGCATCAACACAGCGATTAATAACTGAGTTCATGCCTAAAACTACTGAAACAACCAGTGGTACTTTTGTTCAAGAAATGACAAGAAGAATTCCACAAGTTGAGGCGGAAGTCGATGACGATAATACCATATCTAGTAGTTCTAGTGATATTACAGTCTCACGAAAACGAAAGCTTTTGCGTTTATTGTCAGAAACTGATAGTGAATAACATAATTTTTTTATAGAATCATTAGCAAACAATTGAAATATGTTTTCTTAAAGTTATTAAAATCTTTATAAGTATGTGTGTTCTCCATGAAATGTAAATAAAAATCTTATGATCCTAACGAATTTAATGTTTGTTTTTTTCATTATTTTGCTTATATTTCAGGTTTGGAACCAATCTTCACTTTTTCTATGGAGTCAGTAGTTCTTTTTACACGAATATTTATGCGTAATTTTTAGGAACATATCTATCACGTAAAAAGAGGTTTAGGTGTACTTGGTTTAATCCATTATCCAAGTGTAAGCAAACAAAGTTTGCACCTGAAGTATTTTCAGGATTCGGGCAACTCGTGGTAAAGGTGGTATTGACTTCCCATCACTTGCTTTAGTATCCCATAATGATGCAAAACACATCTCCTTGGGGACATGTATAATGCTATGCATTAAGGGAAGGATCATTACCCAGACTGGTAATGATCCTTACCGCTTCATCTATACAAAGGTTTCGACCTTTGTATAGATGAAGCGGGCTCTAAAAATAAGACAATCCAGAAAGATCGTCCAACTCAGCATTGTTCCAGTCAGTGACAGGCTCACCTCATCACCAAGAAGAACTTCTCAGCATTGGCTCTACCCAGTGGCAGGCTCACCCCACCATCAAGCAGAGCCATAATCTCAGCGATGGCCCCACTCAAAGACAGGCAAAAACCTACCTACAAGCGAAGCCTGGAGGTAGGTTTTTGAGGGTTGAAACCAGTGCAGGGGTGCCTCTCAGAGCCAGATCCACCCCTGCACTGGTTTCAACCCTCATTTGGGTCTCATCAGTGAATAGGTAGACCAGACCGGTTTCGACCTTTATTGAGGTCTCTTCAGTGGGAGCCAGGCCCACAGGTGATACTAAGGTTGAAATAATGCAGAAATCATATTTTCATATACGAGTTGCCAAAAGGTGTCACACCTTATTATTAAATTGCTCTGGATTAGAGAAAAGTGGTTGGAAGTTTCTTCATTTGGTTTTTCATTTCAGGTGTAAACTTGGTTTGCTTACACTTGGATAATGAATTAAACCAAGTGTATAAATTCTTGGTATCTTTAATTTATTTATGAGTTTATGAAAATTGCATTCCTTCAATCTGTCTTTATACTCTACCAAATTTATACCAAAGACTAGATACTGTCCCCCCCCCATCAACCGTCTCTGTATTCTTTAGGTGACCAAATCAGTACATAATAATCCACATGACCTGATGAAGATTTTATATGATCAAACTTAACCTCTCTATTTCTGCATGTCAAGGTCCTCCACATTGCTATAATCCGATGTGATGACTTCACAATTTGTGCAATGTTACCCCCTAAATAAGAAAGTTTCTGCACCAAGTGGCATATACTTTGCAACACATACTTGCCTACCAAATTTCAAAAATCTTACACTTTGCAACAATGAAGTGACAGTTCTGCTCACTTGTCCACTCATATATTCTATTCAAATCCTCTTGTAAGGCCACAACATCAACATGACTCCTCATTGTTTACCCAATTTTGTATCATCTGCCATATCTATATATCTCCAGTTAAACCTGTTCCTATATCATTAATATACAATTTAAACAACAATGGCCATAAAACAGACCCCAGCAGCATACCACTAGTTACTTTTCTCTTTTGGGATACTGTACCCCAAACCCAACACAACGTTTATAGTAACACCGATCTGACAGTCAATCGCCTATTAGCTCTACCCAGTGGCAGTGGCAACTTGTCATGTAAAAATCTATCAAAAGACTTTTATATAATGACATCATATAAAAGAAATGCTAGATCTTTTGACTGCAAGTAAATAAGGTGAATGATGTTCTGATACATTCTCACAGTAGAATGGCTAATGTTAAACAGTCAGAGATGGGTAACTATTGTCTTTATAATCACATAATTAAAATGTAGAACTAGATGGAAAGGATATTGGCAGTACATGGGAAGTACTTAAAAAACACATTGAGATGCAATATCAGAATATGTCCCTAGAGGGGTTCTAAGAATAAACAGAGTGGGATAAATAAACAAGAATAACCAAGAGGTTCTTATGAAAAAGATTATGTGGAAAGAATACTGCATAAGGATGATGCCAGTTATGAAAATTATAAGGTGCAGATCAGAAGAGTTACAACTATTGTATGGAAAGCTATAAGAGCATGAAAAGATACTGGCTCTTCAAGCAAAAAAAGACAATCCAAAAGAATTCTGTTGTTATGTTGCAAGTAAAAAAAGAATGAATGTGAATGAATCTCTCATTAATGTGAATAGTGTGCTGATGCAGAAGAGATGATTCAACTTAATAAGCGCCCACTTTGCTAAAAGCTATCAACCTAGTAACAACACTGAGCTTTACACTAGAGAAAAGAACTCAGGTGTATGAGGATGAGGTATACTAGCTGTTGTACAAACTGATTATGAATTTGGTGATAGGTACTAATAATAAAACAACATAGATGCTAAAAGAGTATTCAGCTGAATTGGCAGTATAATTCGATTCTCAGCACAGGAAAGATTCCATAGAAGTGGAAAGAATACATGATAATTTCATTGCACAAGGGTGGTGCAAAGACTGATGTATCTATCTATTGACATATCAGTATCTCTAGAGTGGTGGTGACAATTTTGGAAAAATTGATAAGAGATCACATACTTTGCAATGAACAGCATGGGTTTACTAAGGGAAGGTCCCATTTAAGTAACCTGCTCACATTTTATAATAATACCACAGATGAGTTAGACAAGGGAAATGGATACACAATGATTCTTTTGTACTTTGCTAAAACTTTGGACAGGATTCAGCATGGAAGACTGTTGCATAAGTTGGAGGATATGGATTGGATTATAAATTACTATTCTGGATAAAAGAATGTCTGAGTGACAGATATCAAAAAGTGATGTATTGGGGATCTTTGTATCATCAGCAAATAGCTTCATGTCACTTGTTAAATTCTTCCCAATGTCATGCAGCTATTTGCTGATGATGCAAAAATTGACAGGGTAACTAGTAATGCAGAATATACTAGAACTGGGGAATTGAAAATGACTATCAGTCCAATGTTATTAAATGTAAAGCTAATTATTTTGGTGTAATGAGATAGCTAATGGTGTATTATACTGCCAGGATTATGGTAGAAAAACTGAACCCCTGCCAGGGATCTTGGAGATTCAGTAGATAGGAAGTTGAAGTTCAGAGGTCATATAGTAAAAATTGTGAATTCAACTCAGAGAATAACTGAAATGTTGAAACAAACACTGACATGTAAGAATAAGGAAGTCATTTTGCCTCTTTATTTTATAAGGCTTTGATAAGAGCTCATCTGGACTATTGGGTGCAGATCTGGACTCCTGGTTTTCAATACAGTGGAGAAGGTCAAAGGAAAGTGTTAAAGATGATATCATGACTATGGAATGCAATTATAAGGAGAGATTGAGAATTTGTGGACTGCAGATACTAGCAGAGAGGAAAAAGAGGAGGTGATATGATAAACACCTACAAACTTCTGAAAGAGTACCACAGGATACAATTAGATAGAATTTTTCATTTTATAGAAGTAGCAGGGAGGGGGGGGATGAGAGGGATTCCATAAAAGTTGAGAATGAATGCAGTTCAAGACATGGGGTGAGAGTTAAATTTTTTCTCATAGAGTGGTGCATAACTGGAATGGCTTGCCTTTGAGATTGTGAGTGCAGATAGCATGAATGAATTCAAGAGAATGTAGGGCATGGTGTGAGTATTATGTGCTCCCTCAATAAGTCCCTGATAGCCTGGAGGTCTCTTGTAGTAATAATAATAATAATAATATTGAATTTTGTGTGTGTGTGTGTGTTTGGAATCGGAGGCCATTTACCAAGATTAGTTATGCAAAAATTAGTAAGAAGTCAGCAGATTGCTTTTTCTGTGGGTAAATATCAATGTCATAGTGCAAAAAGAGGTAGAAGCAAGGTGTTGTCTAAACCTTATAGCCAATAGTTTTTGCAAAAAAACCAGAAAGCATGATTGCCATTTGAATATATGATGCAAAATTTCCCACTTTTGGTGCTCACTTTCAAAATCAGTTTTAGATGTGTTGATGTGTTATCAATTTGCTTGTAGCTATTTCTGGCTTTGGTATAGACAGAAAAGAAACATGGATATTTTAATTAAATCAACTTGTGATATATCTAGTTCTTGTTTATGAAAAAACAATGAAAAAACAAATTTATAATTTCAAAATTATTTTTATTTTTCAACATAATCTCCCTTAAGACTAATACATTAATTCCAGCGATGCTCCGGTGCCATTATCCTGTCCCTGTAGTGGTTCTCAGTAAGATCTACAAAATACCCCTCTACAGCTGCAATCATCTCTTGATTCGAAGAAAAACGCTGATCAGTGAGGAAGAGTTTTAGTTTTGGGAAGAGATCAGAAGTCAGAGAGAGCCAAATCTGGGGAATAGGGTGGATGTTCTAACAATTCATAGTGCAGATCCCTTAATTTTCCCATTGCTATAACACCTCTGTGGGCAGGTGCATTGTTCTGATGAAGGATGATTTTTTTTTTTTCTGCAAAAAGGGTCTTTTCTCGTGAATTTTGTCATCTAGTCTGGTTAAAAGATCGGAATAATATTCCCCGGTTATTGTTTTATCCTTTTCAAGATAATTAATAAACAAAATGCATTTAGCATCCCAAAATACCGATGCCATGACCTTTCCTGCTGATGGAACCAACCTTGTCTTCTTTGGCGCTGAACAACTGGCTTCTGTTTGGATTTTGCTGTGCAATGGTGAATCCAAGTCTCATCCACAGTACTAAATCGATGCACAAAATCAATTTTATTCTTGTTAAAACGCTCCTGCAATGTTCAGAGATTTTCATGTGAGTGCGTTTTTGATCTGCAGTGAGCAAGCGTGGCATCCATCTTGCACAAAGCTCTTTCATATGCAATTCTTCACGCAAAATATATCCTACACATTCTTTTGAAATGCTTATAGTCTCAGCAATTTCACGTGCTTTGACTCACCGTCATCCAATACCATAACGTGCACTTGATCAATGATTTCTGGTGTTGTTACACTTTTTGGACATCCTTCACGTGGATCATTTTGAAGGCTGGTATGGCCACGTTTAAACTCGGCAGCCCATTTCTTAATTGTCAAAAATGAAGGAGAAAAGTGCCCATAAACTTTCATGAACTTTGAATGAATTTCTTTTGGCGTTAAACCTTCTTTTACAAAGAATTTTATAATCGCACGGTACTCAATTTTATCCATTTCAAGGTATACAGACAATACTTTTTCAGACAGCAGAATGACTTGCAATTTCACATGGATGCTTATGACAGATGTACCCACTTAGAAATAAAAAATCTTGCCGATAGTGTTGCCATCTATGGTCAACGATGAGAACTTTTCACACCACCCTCGTACTTCCAGAAAAAAAACAACTTAGATTAAGTGGTGTGAATTTAAAACAGAAAGGGAAACAAATATTTTCATATCAGTAAGAATTGCTTTAGTGTTACATTCAGTACAAATGGAAGAATGAAAACAATCATCTAATCAAGGAAATGAGACATAAAAATCATGAAAGTCATCCCACTGGGGAATCCTACAATGCTAAATAACACTGAGGCATGAGTAGGTGTAGTGATGAAAGGCATTGCTCCATGAGAAAAGAAATCAATAATAGACTGTTGTCTGAATTGCCTAGATGATAAACCACATCCACAGTATACTTATTTATTATTGCTCTAGTGAGCAAGAGATCCAGTGATCCAAATTAGAGTAAATGTCCGAGCCTTCCTATCTGCTTGAGTAGTTACTGTTGAGAACACTAACATCTCCATAGAAGATAACCTGTATTAGAAAAGTTGAATTAGAGATAACCAATGTGTAGAGAAAGAAAAGCAAAAAAGTTCAGAATGGGTAATGGCATCAGGAGAGCAATAGAGATAGAAAATGAATTTATTACAATGGAGCATTGAGATTTTTAGTCAAAGAAGATTAAAAAGAGGAAATAATGAGTTGGAAACTCTAACATGGTATATCAGAGCAAATTTACACATAAATGCCACTTCTGTGACAGAAAGAGTCAAAGCAAGTACAACTGGGAAAAAGTGAGGTGAGTTGTGATGGAAGAAGCTGAAACTTAAATTCCTAGAAAATGTAGGTGTGGTTTTGCATTCTGGAGATGGAAATCATCATTGTCGAAGTTGGAACTAAGACCACATATAATTATGAAATGAATCTGGAAAGTTTATATGCATGTAACCTATTCCTCTTTGCTGATTTGGCAGTTGGAGTACCAAGATAACTGCTTCCACCTTTATCTAATTGCTGCTTGAAAAAGAAAGAACAAACTAAAGCCTTAAATTTGATATTAATTCATTTGAATGTAAAACTTTTCATGCTACATAAACAATGACGTTAATGAAATGATATAAACAGCATACCTCCAATCAGATAAATTTTCAGCAACTCTGTCAGACAGCAAACTAATTATAGCATGTCCATCACTGCTGTAAGCTAATTGCTTGCTGTGTTCTGGTGTTAGACAGTTGTATAAAAGCATACAACTATATTCTTGAACTTTGGCATCATTTATTCCTAACAATGTCCTAATTCATACATAAATTACATCATTATGGTCATACAAAATTAGAATTTAATGAACAAAAAACTTCAATTATATAATATAATAGCAAGTCTTTTCTCTTGATTATAAAGTAATTATACTTAACAAGAAATTATATTATTCTTTTTATGCATTACTCAAGGTTGAGCACACGAAGTAACATTGCAATAGAAGTATTGCAATGCTATTTCATGTGGAGGAAAAACAAGTTCACATTAAATTGTCTTAGTATCCCATAATGTACATCAGACTTCCTTTCAGACATATATATTGCCATGCATTATGGGAATAGGTAGTACTCAACTAATTTCAATCTTTATTAAATTCTAATCAGTGGCAGATAGATCCAGAAAGATAGCACATCTGAGATTTTTTGAGTTTATTAAAATACTCTGGATGACAGATAATTGTGGCAAATATTTATGCTTTGTTACAAAGTAAACTGCACTTAGCAAGAAATTATATTATTGTTTTTATCCTTTACCCAAGCAAAAGTACACTGATGTGAAGTCATCCACCTCCATATACAAGTAACAAGAAAATTACATTTGGCATAATTGGAAATCATATTACACTTTATATAGAACATTACACATAATAAAACTGACTATATTTAACAACTTCTGTATAAGACATCTGGTACACTGAGTTCCAAATATGATGTATAATTAAAACACTTTAAGGAATTGAACAATGTAGTTAAGGATATAAATTAAATTAAACTTTAATAAATATTTTCTGATATTTCGGCAACGTCACGTTGCCATCTTCTAAAGGAACTTACAAAAAAAGGCACTACAACACAGAAACTGGGAATGAAGAGATGAAGCTATTGTTCTCCTAACAGTCCTGATGGTGCCCTCTAGCAGGCTAAGTAGGTGTTCTTGGCCGTTGGGCTGAAGGTCTGCTGATGTAGGCCTCCCAGATTTGGGGCAGTCGCATACAACCAAATTTGTTGAGGTTTGGAGAATTTCTTAGGGCTGAGGCTGATTCCATAAGGAGTCTTTCAAATTTGTATTTGCTACGGTGTATCACTGTAGCTTTCTTCCACCGTATTCTGTGGCATGTATCCAGAGCATGGTCCACAAGCCCAGAATGACTGTATTTGTGAAAACGGATGTAGTCCTTGTATTCCAAAATTCTGATATTCGCTGTCCTGCCTGTTTGGCCAAAGTAAGACAGTTTACAACTGCAAGGGACCTGGTAACATCAGGTCCCTTGCAGGTCTAGGGGAAGTGGTTGGTCTTTAGTGGAGCGGATAAGGGATGCCAATTTTCTGTAAGGTTTGTAACAGGAGGTCAGGTCATGTTTTTTTAAGATTTTGGTAATCTTTTCCGAGGTGCCTCGGATGTAGGGAATGGTGATGGATTTAGAGTAATCCTTGTTGTGGAAAGGGGGGAGGGGAATCTGTGGTTTGTAAGTTCTAATATTTTTTGGATTTTTTTTTTTTGGGGGTGGGGGTAGCCATTGGCTGAGAAAGTGTTGAGGATGTGATTTAGTTCAGTGTTTAGGGCCAAGTCGTTTGAACAGATTAGTTTAGCCCCGTTGTACAGTGTTTTCACTACTCCATATTTGTGATGGGGGTGGTGGGATAGTTGGTGAATGTATCTGCCTGTATGGGTGGGTTTTCTGTAAACTGAGAAAACCAAGGTTCCATTAGGCTGGCGGGTGACTAGTGTGTCTAGGAAAGGAAGGTTGTTGTTTTCCTCTTTTTCCAGAGTGAATTTGATTCTGGGGTGTTGGTTGTTTAAGTGTATTAAGAAGGTGAGAAGTGTTTCAGAGACATGTGGCCAAATAGCGAACACATCATCAACGTAGCGAAGCTATATGGCTGGTTTTTGTGGGGCAGAGGCTAAGGCTTTTTCTTCAAAGGTCTCCATAAAGAAATTGGCCAAGGGTGGGGAGAGTGGTGAACCCATGACTGTCCCCTCTATTTGTTTGTAGAATTTTCCCTGCCAAACGAAATAGCCTGAGTTCATTGTGAACTGAAACAAGGCTGAGATGTCGGGAGAAAATTTAGCTTGGATTAGCTCTAAAGTTTCCTTGAGTGGGACATTTGTAAATAAAGAGGAGACATCAAAGCTGACCATTATGTCAGTATGTTGGAGTGTAAGGTTTTCTATGCTGGCTTTGAAATGGGCTGAGTTTTTTATGTGTGATGGTGTGTTGCCAGTATAGTGTGTGAGCTCTTTGGTCAAATGTTTAGCTAATTTGTATGCGGGGGAATCAATGCCATCCACTATGGGACGTAATGGCACATTTTCTTTGTGTATTTTTGGGAGTCCGTAAATATGGGGGGGGGGGTATAGGGTTAAACGGCTTTAATCTGTTGGTAACTTCTACAGGCCAAGAAGTGACTCTCTTAAGGAGCCTGTGAAGTTTTCTAATTTGAGAGTTGGTGGGATTGTAATTGATAGGGAGGTAAGTGGCCCGATCTAATAGAAGAGCATTCAGCTTACCTGTGTAGTCCTTTTGGTTAAGTACTACAGTTGCATTTCCCTTATCTGCTTTGGTGATAACTAATTCTTTATTATTCTTCATTTCCTGTAGAGCTTTATATTCCTTGTTGGATATGTTGGTTTTTGGTAGTCTTGTTTGGAATTTATATTTTAATTTATATCCTTAACTACGTTGTTCAATTCCTTAAGTGTTTTAATTATGCATAACCAACGTATAAGCCTGTCTACAAGAAATAAACATAATGTAATGACATACTTTCATCGTAAAAACATTTTCAGTATATCCCTTCGCTTTTTTATTCGATAATTTTGCTAATAATTTATCTTAATAAGTATTTTATTTATATAAATTAAAAAAAAAAATTAACACACAGATGTTTGAATAACAGAATAACTGTAATTGCAACATACTGTAACCTAATAACATATTTGTAATTTACAGCATTTATAGCATGCAAGGAGGTTGTTTTTCGATGAAAATAATTTCTCATATTGCAGTATTCTTAAGTGAATTCATATAATATCACTGTCACTGAACTACAAACAGTGCAAAGTTGTTAACCCAAAAATCTCGGCCTCATGTCCTTTAGCACTATGTTACTGACTGGGATGATCCCTGGAATTGCTACATCTCTTTTCTATAGCCTCATTACTGTTTCTTGCTCTCTAATCTAAATACCAACTCTAACCAAATAACTAAAATAATCCTTATTGGAATGAATGTTTTCATTTCCCACTCCATGCAAAATTCCCAACTACTTGCCAAAACCCTGGTTCTGTTCTCCATCTAATATGCCAGAAGAGTCCAAGATTTTTTTTTTTTTTTTTTTTTTTTTTTTTTTTTTTTTTTTAAAGGAGCATATCTTATAACAGATCAAATTGAAATTAGCCACTTCGCATTCAGCCTACACTACAGCCCAAGACACCTGGTAGAAAAAAAAAAATTAACAAAGCCATTCTAAGCATCAACTAAAGATAAGGCTAATATGTTGACAATGGCCTTCTGCAACTTTATTTAGATGACCATGGAAAAATCATCTCCAACTACCATGAACAATTGTCCCTCTGATTTTCTGTCAGAAAGATTTAAGAAAAATGCTCAGTCTAAATACTAACAAGGTCTGGATAGTATCTCTTCAATTGTGCTAAAGTTATACTCCAGAATTAACAACCAATTTGTATTGCCCACACAAACTGTCACACTCATCTGGCATTTATTCCATCATGGAAGCAAGTCTTTATCAAATCTATTCTTAAAAAAAAAAAAAAGGCAGATAAAAGTCTGCCATCAAATTATCATCCCACCACCCTAATCTCAATCCTCTCAAAAATAATGGAGAAGGTTATTAACAGCTAACTTCTTCACTACCTCAAGGCTCATCCCTAGTATATATTCTACCTTCTTCTGGTTCCACAGCAAATCTTCTGTCTATCCCTACTAGCTTTGGATATAAGTAAAGAAAAGTTTGGAGAAAGTCACATTGGTCATCTTGACATTTCTAAGGCTTTCTTTTTTTTTTTTTAAATGTGAATATCTTAAATAGATCAAGCTGAAATTAGTAGCGTTGCATTCAGTCTACACTACAGACCACAACATCTGAAAAAAAAAAAAAATCAACAAAGCCAACCATTTTTAGCTATTTGTGAGACTGGACATTACTTTCAGAAAATGCCCAACTTAGAATACTCTGCTTCTGATCTACTGTGGATAAAGGTTTTCTTGTCCCATTCAGTAATGTTTTCTTCTGTATTTACCACTCTACAAATTTCAAAAACCATCCTGACTTCTTCACTTTTCAAATTTGGTACAGAGGTCCTCTTACCAAGCTGCCAACTTATAGTCTTCCTTTGTGACTGGGTTAGCAGTTTGATACCTGGTCATTCACCCATCCTGTAACATGTATTTATTGTGAATGGTTTCCGCTCACCATTTTCTATTAATGCTAGTACAGTTTTGTGTTTTTGCATGCACACACACACACACACACACGCGCACGCGCGCGCACACACACACACTCTATCTCCTATACTTCAATAATCTTCTCACTCCATTCTTTTTCAATCTACAAACCTCATAGTGCTCAAACAATTTGTGCTTCAGGATCTTACATAACCTACGTTTTAAAGCACAGTCGTGTCTTACTTTTTGGAAAAAAAGATACCTTCTAAACTGTTCAAATTTTTTTTATGCTTAAGATACCTTCTAATCAGTTTTCTTTTTCTAATAAAAGCTTAGTGCTCTGGTTATTTCAAGCAATACTTCTTGCACACAACTCCTAAATTTTAAAAATCCCAAATCTGTCCAAATAAGAATGTGAGCAGCTATCATCAACACCAATACACTCCTCAGTTTCAAACTTATTATACCAACTTCTCATCCTCCTCTTTTATTCCATTCACTTCTGTTTCTTTGGAATAGCTTTCTGCATACCATTTTTCACAATGGCTATAAATTCTAGTTATTTGAGAAATATATTAAGAGGTTCTTACATTCTCTCTAACCATTTGCTCACACATGGCATTATTGTCTTAAAAGGGCTTTGACTGCTCATGCAGAGTTGATACACAAAAATGATCATTTAAAATGCTATGTCATTTAGTAGCTAAGTAATACATCCACTGAAAGTAAATCATGGATAGTGATGCTTTTAATTATGCCCAATGAACATAATCTTTTACTCACATTATTATTATTATTATTATTATTATTATTATTATTATGGGCTACTCCAAGGAGTCCTTAGACTCATCGAGAGAGGTCCTAAACATCATGTCAAGAACTATCTATCATACTTTGCTTTGAACTCATTCACAGTCATGGCACCAACAACAGACTCTGGAAACATATTCCACTCATTCACTATTCTGTAAGCAAAAAAACCTGGTTCTAAAACATTTGCTAACTACACTCTTCCTCATTTACCATGGCCTCTAGTTCTCCCACCATCAGACCTGTTCTGAAAAATTTCCTCTGAATTATCCTTATAAAAATCATTCAGTAATTTGTATGTGTCAATCATATCACTCCTTTTCTGCCTATCACCAGTTTCTGTAATCCACAAATCTTCAACCTGTTTTCATAAGGTTCATTGCATAGAAAACAGAATGAACCATCTTGGTCACTCACCTCTGGATCCTCTTTACCTCCTTCTCATCACCAAGAAACCCTGGCACCCAGATCTGCACGCAGTAGTCAAGATGGGGGTCTTATCAAGGCTTGATAAAGAGGAACAATAGCCTGCTTGTCTCTGCTCATACCAAGTAGCCAAGTAATCTGATGAGCTACTTCAGCCGCTTTTGCTATGTACACCCTAAACTTTAACTTCCTATCCATTTGTCAATTTTCTGGAGTACAATTCCACCAATGTGGAATACAGATGGCAATCTTTTCACTCCAAAATGCATAACCTTACACTTTGGCACATTAAACTGACATCCATTCTCCCTTGCCAAGTCAGCCAATCTATCCAAATCATCCTGCAAAATTTTGACATGTGCATTAGAATTGCTCTACACAACTTTGCGTCATTGGCAAATAAATAAGTTCCTCTCAGATCCTTTCCTATATCATTAATATAAAAATTAAACAGTAGCAGTCCTAGAACAGAACCCTGCAGCATGCCACTAGTCACAGGCCTTCTTTTGGACTCTACTCCTAAATAAACTACTCCCTGATATCTCGCCATCAACCACCCTCCTACCCATCTCACCAATCCTGTATCCATCTCCATGTGCTGCAGTTTACTGATTAGAATTCCATGTAGTATCCTGTCAAAAGCCTTTGCAAAGTCCAGGAGTAAATTTGACTTTTGTTTGGAATCAATGTTGTCATTTATGTTATCAGTTATCCTGCCTGGGATAGTATTTTACCTTGGGTATATTAAATGTTAAGAATTCTTAACATTTAATATACCCAAGGTAAAATACTTTCTACATTTATATCTCCTCCAGAGATTTTTAATTAATAAGGTTAAAACACCTCATGGCAACTTGTTCTGGTAAAATACTTACGAGCTCTGTATTACTAAATCTTGGTATTTCTAGCCTAGCTCCCACTGATGAGGCCTCAATAAAGGTCGAAACCGGTCTGGGTAGTGGCCCCTTGCCTTTAATACAAAATAGCATACATCCCCTTTATTGGAGATGTGTTTTGGCATTAAGGGAAAATATTAAGATTAGTGATCGGAGCTTGTTCCACGTCTACCACGAGTTGCCCTGGTCTTGCACTACTTGTAGGATCAGCTAGACTTGCATCATTTGCAGGCGCAAACTTGACTTATTTGTCTGTTTGCTTACTTGGGAAATGGAGTAAAACCAGGTTTAAAAATTGCTTGGTATTCTTAACATATATATATATATATATATATATATATATGCAAACAAAAGATAAATCCTAGATCACAGAGAAACAATTATTTTTGCTAATTTTAAGCCCTATTATGTTTTTATTTATTTTAGTAATTACTACCAATTTAATTCACTTTTTTAATTATTAGGCAAATTATAAAGAAAAAAAAAATTAAAACTTGTGTGTTATTTTCAACAACAAGGTAAACAAGGAGTGTTCAAAAAATGACTGAACTTTGGCTATAAAGACTTTATTGCTCATTTCACAACATTTTAGGCAATGTCCCCTTCAAGTAGTCTCCTATACTGGTGATTCACCATTCCCAATCCTTCTTCAATTGTTGGAATGCTTCCTGGAACACACTTTCTGTTATGGCACACAGCTCTCTTATTGCATTTTCCTGAATCTCCTCTATAGTTTCCAAACCATAGAGGAGATTCAGGAAAACTGACTACTTTCAAAATGCTTTTAAGTTTGGGGAAAAAGTCTGCTGGGGCTAAGTTTGCAGAATAGGGTGGATGGGGCAAAATGGATGTCTGATGTTTTGCTGTTTTTATCATATCACCTCTATTTCTTCTATCTATCAAGCTCTGCAGCCCACATTCCCTAAGTCAATCTTCATAACTAACATTGTACAGTCCTGATACTATCTTTGTTATCTGCCTCTGCACTCTTTCCACAGTCAATTTATCCTCTTCAAATCCTGGAGACCAAATTTGAGAACAATAGTCTAAGTGATCAGGGCTTTATACATGGAATGACAACTCTTTATCTCTGCAGGTCAGCTGCCTTCTCAGTATTGCAGCAGTCCTCTGGGTTACCTTCACCACTTTTGAAATATGTTCCCTGAATTTCAGGTTTCTATCAATCATCACCTGCGGATCCCTTCCCCCCCCCCACTTCCTCCAGTACAGTTCCTCCAACAGAGTATGCAGCCTCCCATCGATGTATCCCAAACTTCTAGACTTTACATTTAGCTGTATTAAACTGATAATCCCCATTCATTTGCCCATCTATCCAGTTTATTCAAACCTTCTTGCAGAGCACTATATCTGCACCTATTACTAATAATCCTTCCTAGCTTCATGTTATCTGCAAACAACTGAATATTCCTCTGCAATCCATTGACAATGTCAATGATATAAAAGTTAAACAATACAGGTCCCAGTACTGAGCCTTGTGGAACCCCCACTTATAATACGTGTGTAGAGGCTTAAGTGCTGTGAGGACATCATGTTGGAGGTTTAATAAATTTTTTACAACACTCAAAAAGAATTGAAATAGAATTTAATACTTCCTATATTTCGTATATTTCGTCCTAGTCACTAGGACATCTATGGGGATTACAAAAACAATTAATGTAACATATACACAAATAACAAACAATACTAAGCCCAACCACATGGGTGACTCTAAAGTCCTATTTAGGTAGAGCGCCCTCTAAGGGCAGTAGTAGGTGGCCTGGAATGTAAGGTGGGAACTCTGGTGATGAGTGTTTCCCAAATCTTCGGAAGCTTAATGCAACCATATTTATTGAGATTTGGTTGGTTTTTGAGAGCTGCTGCTGCTTCTAAGAAAAGTCTCTCTTTCTTGAATTTGCTGTGGTGGAGCATGGTGGTTTTCTTCCATGATACCCTGTGGGTGGTGTCCAAAACATGGTCAGCCAAGCCTGAATGGCCATAGTTGTGTTTGAAGATGTAAGACTTGTGTTCCTCTAGATGGATGGATGCTGATCTGCCTGTCTGTCCAAAGTATGCCAGCTTACAGGAACAGGGTACTTTGTAAACTCCAGGCAGAGAGAGAGGAGGGAGCTGATCTTTCGTAGAACGGATAAGGGTAGCCAGTTTGCAGTGGGGCTTATATGCTGTGTGTAGATTGTACTGTTTTAGTATCTTGGCTATTTTTTCGGATGTGCCAAGGATGTAGGGTATGGTGATGGCATTTTTAAAATCTTGTTGACGAGAGGGACGGGGAATGGGGGAGAAGTTGATTATTTTTTTGATAGTGTGATCACTGTAGCCATTGGAGAGGAAAGTGCTGTGTATGTGGTTAAGCTCAGTAGTAAGGGCGGTTCCACTGGAACAAAGATTGTGGGCTCTCTTGGTAAGAGTTTTAATAATGCCATATTGTTGAGAGGGGTGGTGGTTGGAGAGTTTGTGAATGTATCTGCCTGTGTGTGTGTGTGGATTTTCTGTATACGGTGAAGGTAAGTGTATCATTAGGCAGGCGTGTGACTAAGGTGTCTAGGAAGGGTAAACAATTGTTCTTTTTCTTTTCCATAGTGAACTGGATTCTTGGATGTAGACTATTGAGATGACTGAGGAAGGAGTCTAACGTGTCTGGGCCATGAGGCCAAATAGAGAACACATCATCTACATATCTTAGCCAGATAGAAGGTTTGAGTGGGGCTGAGTCTATGGCTCGTTTTTCAAAATCTTCCATATAGAAATTGGCAAGGGGGGTGAGAGGGGGGGGGGAACCCATGGCAGTTCCCTCTATCTGCTTGTAGATTTTGTTGTTCCAAGAGAAATACCCAGAGTTAATGGCAAAGGAAAAGAGATCTAAGATGTCAGAGGGAAAAACGTTTTCTAAGAGAGATAAGGTGTCAATTAAGGGAATATTGGTAAACAAAGAGGAGATATCAAAGCTTACCAATATGTCTGTCTTCTTCAAGGTTAAATTTTTTGTGAGGGCTTTAAAGTGGGTTGAGTTTTTTATATAGGAAGGGGACCTTCCGGAGAGGGGAATCAGAGAGTTGGCCAGCTGTTTAGATAGTCTATAGCAAGGTGCATTGGTAGCATCTACTATAGGCCTGAGTGGGGAATTGGGTTTGTGGATTTTTGGTAAACCGTATATTCAGGGGGGACGGGAGCAGAAAGGTTTAAGTTTTTTCGTGACATCAGGGGGCCAGGAAGATACTTTTTTGAGTAAAATTTTTAGTTTCTTAACTTGTGTTTTTGTGGGGTCGTGTTCTAGCGGGATGTAGGTAGCACGATCGCGGAGGATAATGTTCATTTTATGATTATATTCACTGGTATTAAGAACGACTGTGGCATTACCCTTATCCGCTCTGGTGATGACGATACTTTTTTCTTTACGTAGTTTCAGGAGAGCCGTGCGTTGGGCATATGATAAATTACTTTTTGGCAGCGAAGAATGCGCGAGGATGTTGGCTACATCCAGTCTGATGTTGTTAGCTATCTCCGACGGTAAGCGACCGATTCCACGTTCGATGTTCACCATTACGTCAAGCACCGGTACTACCTTCGGAGCGACGGCAAAATTACGGCCAAGGCAAAGGGCGCTGACGGCATCGTCGTTGAGCCTTTTGGAAGAGAGGTTTATTACTGTCTGGAGCAGTTGAATTTGTAGTTGTGGTTTGTTTTTCACAAGGTTGCTATATTTCTTGATGTGTTTATTTTTTATTTTTTGGAATTCTCTCTGTGCGGAAGTTTCCGAAATGCCAGAGAGAATCGACCAAAGTTCAGGGTTAAGAACGGTGGAGAGCTCTGAATGTAAGGAGCCAATGGCGGCGTTCGTCACTGCGAGGGTAGCACGTGTAGAGGCGATTTGCTCGCGGAGTAGTGCCTGGCTGGCACGGTTATATATACGAAGTGCTTTTTTGGAATGGAAATTGATCTTCATTTTAACGCAGTTTGGTATCACTCTTGTATCCCGACATCGTTTTAGAAAGGCCAGCCTATTTAGTTGCCTAGATAGTCGTAGTTTTGACTTACCGTATTGCTTGGATTTGCATGCTAGTTCTTCTCCATGGATGATTAGAATACATGTGTAGAGGCTTAAGTGCTGTGAGGACATCATGTTGGAGGTTTAATGGATTTTTTACAACACTCAAAAAGAATTAAAATAGAATTTAATACTTCCTATATTTCGTCCTAGTCACTAGGACATCTACGGGGATTACAAAAACAATTAATGTAACATATACACAAATAACAAACAATACTAAGCCCAACCACGTGGGTGACCCACTTATAATCTTCTGCTTCTTTGATATTGCCCCATCATACCTAACTCTCTGATACCTATCAGACAGCCAATCCTGAATCCAGTTGACTAACTCGACATCTAAACCCATGTGCTGCAACTTAAATATCAGCTTATCATGTGGCACCCTGTCAAATGCCTTTTCAAAATCCAAAAAAATGGCAGCAGTATATGCCTTTCCCTCATCAACTGCTCTTGTCACTTTATTATAAAAGGCAATCATGTTACTAAAGCAAGAGCACCCCTTAACAAATCCATATTGACTCTCACAGATAACATTACCATCATCTGACTAACACTGTATATGGTCCCTCACTAATTTCTCCAAGATCTTAACAACTACTGATGAAACACAAACTGGCCTATAATTAGACACTTCCAGTCTGTTATTACCCTTATTCAATAGCACTATCTTACCCTCCTTCTACTCCCTGGTACCTTTCCCTTGGCCAGACTTTTACTGAAAAGCTAGGTCATGTGAGTTCAGTTCTTTAGCGCATTCTCTCAAAACCCATGTTGAAATTCCACGAAGTCCCATTGCTTTATTGACATAAAACTCAGTATTTAAAACACACTCTCCTCTTGCATTTCTAAACCTCAAACCTGTCCTATCCCTCTAGTATTAAAACCTACTTCTCTGGAATGAAATACTCCAATAAAGTGCTCACTGAACAATTCCACTTTGTCCTTTACATTAGTCACTCTATTCCAATTTTTATTCATCATTCTTTTCCTCACATAGCTAAAAAAATTTCTTAGGATTTTCTTTTGATCTCAGGGCCAACCTCCTCATATTCTAGTTTTGCCTTCCTTAGCATACTAGTCACTCTCCTGGCCTGAGTCTTATATTCTTCATACATCTGTTCTCCATCCCTCTCCTAATATCTCTTCCATAACTTCTTTTTTACATGCAGTTCCTATTTGATATTGTTTGTTATCCACTTTACACCAAATTGTGTTCTCTTCTTCATTTGTGGTATACAGCTTGCTATTGCTATTAATAAATATTCCTACACAAGTTCTCCAGGACTAATGATATATCGCCCTTCCAATTCTTCCCTCCATGGAAAACTGCCCAAAGTTCATATCTAAGACTATTATAATCATCTGCCTTATAATTTCAGCCAATCCTGAATACATACATACATACATTTCTTTCTTTTTGATACTTCTGCATGTCTATTCATCTTCCAAGTCAAAACCACATGATCACTCTCTCCAACTGGGGAAAGAGATGCCCATCTCAGTTATAATTAGTTCTTCTGATGCTATGACCAAATTCAAAACTCTTGAACCTCATGTTCCCTAAAAACATATTTCCCTAAAGAATTCTAGAAAATTCATTCCCTTATTACTACATGCAGTTTCCTCTTCCTAATTTATACTGCTGTAGTTAAAATCTCCAATAACAATCATTCTTCTTGAACTAGCCAAGCTTGGCTGCCTAAACATCTCCTGTTTCTCACCCTCTACACTCCATGGCTTGTAACACATCCCACTAAATATCCTGTCCTTCCCACCTCTACTTCACAATATGCTTTCAAAACCATCAGTGCCCATTTCCCTTCAAATGGCACTAATCGTTTTAGTCATAAGCAGTACTCCACTGTTGTGTTTTCCCTTCTTATCCTGTCAAAAAAAATGGTTTACCCTGCTACTTCTATTCCTGTCAGTATATCATGTCTCAGAGATCCCAATAATCTTTGAACAGGCTGATGCTATCAGCATCACCACTTCATCTCCTTTATTCCAAATACTCCTGGCATTAGTATAAAGATTCAAGGCATTGTCATTGTTTCTATACCTATCATTATTCCCCTCTAGACTCCATTGGATTCAGCATTACCTTATGTATTCTCCCTTCTCTCCAGCACCTATTCCCACAAGAGGCCACTCCTGCTACCATCCACCCTAATAATTCTAGTTTCCCTGCAATGACATTGACTCGTTCAGAGAACAGCATTCTCTCTCTCTCTCTCTAGATGCCTATGTCCTTCCTCATTCAAATGCAAGCTGTCACTCCCATACAGTTCCTTTCTGTCCTCAATGCCCTCCAAGCATCCACATATTCCAAGCCTCTCTTTCTACACATTCTGGCTATCATACTATTCATTATTAATGCTCTTCTCCGCAGCTCTGCATCATATCACACCTGGGCAACACGCATACTATCTTCCCTCTTTGTCTTCTTCCATACAACTTCAAGCATGAACCTCAGATCTCTTGCCACCCTATTCACACTGCCTCTCCAGTCATTTGCACCCACCATCACAATCATCTTATCCATCCTTTTGCCTCGCTTAACTGCCACAGCAACATTTTCTATCATTCCTCCAGACAAATACTCTTCAAGCATTCTATCTTGCATACCACATATTCTCCTGTTTCTGACGTGATGTTGAGGTCCTTTATAATAATCTCTAAATCACAAAGTTCTTCCCATTTTCTACATTTTGCACATATATACTCCCCAATCTCCTACTTGCCACATATCTAAATTATAATATCAGAGAAAAAATGTGTATGTCAAGTTATACAGATTGCATTGCTCTATAATTATGAGGTCCTTATGAGTGAAGCTAAAAAGATGCAAACTGAAATTGCTTTGGCTTCATCATGAGAGTGAATATAGTATTTCAAAAAAGAAAGAACATGAATAAATATCATTTATAATGGGGTGATATGAAAATTATATATATTTAGTCAAATGATGATATCACCTGGATATATCATCATTCAGGTGATATCATAGAAACCTATGGTTACTATGATATTCTGGATATCAGAAACCTATACTACATCTGAGATGCACAATGCACTCAAAAGAAACATTTTGGCTGCTGCTTATTTACCCATTAAATGATTGGTTACAGGTGATAGCTGACTATAGATCCCACTTGTCAACAAGGATTTTGTAAATCAGTGGAGCTATTTATTTTAGGACAAAGAATTTAAAAATGGAAATGACCCACCACGATCACACCAGGGTTCATGGGAAAACATATATAAGCTTGGATATATCTTGTTCAATAATAATAATAAAAAAAAAAGTCTGTTACAATAAAACTGCATATAAGTTTTATGTATACATCAAATTCTAGTACTTGCATGTTTTCCTATGTTTACAAAAAGTAAGAAAATAAGCACTTGTTAAAACAACATACATTTAAAGTACTTATTTCGCCTCTACTATGCATCTTTACACGTATCTCATTAAAAGACGGTGATATCTTATCACACCAACATTCCATTTTCACAGAAGACATTCTTCATTACCATGATGTTCTTATGAAAATGAATTTCAACTATATCAACCATAGCCCAGTGTTCAAATCACCCACTACATGATTCTTTTTGCCACACTGGTGGTAGCTTGAATTTGTGAGATTGGATGTTGCTTGCAAAGAATGCCAAATTTAGAAATCTTTCCTTTAGACCTCCTCCTGTATTTATGCCACAAATTCCGAAAACC
This sequence comes from Typopeltis vanoorti, assembly GCF_054136105.1. Taxonomy (NCBI): domain Eukaryota; kingdom Metazoa; phylum Arthropoda; class Arachnida; order Uropygi; family Thelyphonidae; genus Typopeltis; species Typopeltis vanoorti. The sequence continues at coordinate 85,090,273 of NC_143551.1, read as the reverse complement.
ATTCTGACCTCTTCATCTTCTTATCCCTGAAGGTGTATCAAAGTAGATGAGGAAGGAGAAGTAGTCAGTATACTGCAGTGGCTTGCAACAAGCATCTCAGCTTCATACTTAGGCATTACACTATGCACTCAATAAATTCATAACAGCCTTCATAAAATCAACAAAATCTGATTTCACAATGGTCAACTTGCCTCCTAATGAAATGGATAGCAGGTAAGTTTTCTGCTATTGGCCTTCCTTTACAAAGACCACTGAATGCAATTTCTGCTTCTTTGCTTCTACCTCTCATCCAGATGGCACCATTGTTACAGCACCTAAAGATAAAGCTGATCCCCTAGCTTTACTCTTTCTCCAGTTCCTGCATAGAAAACCAATGTAAATCACCTCCTTTTTCAAAAACAGTGTGGTTTATACCTTCCATAGTTTTCTAGGAGAAATAAGAATATCAGAAGAAAAGAATAACTTAGACACTTAAGTCTTTTCAAATGTATTTAAATGTTGTGCTCCAGAATTGACACCTATTTTATATCTCTACATTTTATACTCAGCTGGCACTTAATTCCAATGTGAGGAAGCAAGCATATATTCAGTCCATTCCAAAAAAAAGGGAGATAAAAGTCAGTCATTACTCAGTCCTCTCAAAAATAATGGAGAACGTCAACAGTCAACCTCTTCACTACCTAGAGACCTCCCAGTTAATCCAGTATAAATTCTGCCACTTTAGATCCGTGGCTACCCCTTAGCTTACAACACCTATTACTGGACATATGCCATGGAAAGGATTCTGAAAAAATGTGCTGGTATGGCATCGAGATTGCTCAGCAAATTTATCATCCTTTGGTCTACTCATCACTCTCTGTAATGGAGTAAGCAAGCTTTCTCTGTTCACTTCATGTCATGTTGGATGGCCCTTTATGTAGGAATGCTTCAGAATTCTTTAAATAAATGATCTATTCTCAGCTGCTCATACCAAGCTTCAAGATTGTCTGCAACCAATGCCTTAAATACTGATCACCATACCATTCTTTAACAGGGTGACAATACCCTGATCACCTTCAATGCCATCAAAATAGTCTTGCCTTTTTTCTTGCAAAAAAAAAAAAATCTCAACTCACCTAATAAACAAATCATCAGACAGACAAATCTTGAAGATCAGACCATTTTACCACCAGCCTCATCTCACATAAACAAATTATATCAATAGCTTCATCAGCCTCTTAGTTTGGGGGGGGGGGGACTCAAAACATTCTTCCTAAAAATTCTTGATGCTGTCTGGAGGAGAGCGACTTGGCTGACAGATGATCCCTTCCTCCCTAACTTACTTCAACCACTATCTTACAGATGCACTGTTTCAGATCTGCTTTTTCTACAGGTACTTCCATGGCTACTGCTCTGATGAACTGGCAGCCATCATTCCTCAACTTTTTGTTGGGCCTATTAAAACAAGAGCAGTAGTTGTCAAACATCCCTTTTCAGTCCAACTGCAAGCACACTGAACTTCCTTCTCCTCTTCCTTTATTTATGCCCTCTACTTCTGTCATCTGGAACAGTCTTCCTTATAAAGTGTTCTCCAATAACAATAACCTCCAACTCTTCAAGAAAAATGCCAATAAATTTCTTCTTTTTCAACTGACACCTGCACCCCACACATGCCACTGATGATAATGATTGACACTGTCATGATTGACAAAAAAAAAATACTAACCAGTAGTGCTATTCTTATGTTGCCACAGATATTCCAATAGCAGTCCTTGCATCACATATGAAGGGTTGCAAAACCTAAGCACAAGATGTGTGAGTGGGCAAGAAATAAAGGCAAGGGAAGGGGATAAGGACTGTTGAAATTTTTCTTGAACACCTGAAAGGTGGGATGTTTGAGGAAGAAATAACATCAGGCAATTGGTTCCAAATAAAAGAGGTGAATGGAATGAAAGAGAAAGAAAAGATGATGGTTCAGTATGACAGCTGGACAGTTTATTAATGGATACTAGGCAGGAGTTTCTTTTGCTCTTATAGTCTTAGAAGAAAATGGAGAAATGCTTGTGGCAAGCTCAGAAGAACAGTGTAGGAAAATACTTTATGCCTACAGGTGAGATATAAGGCAAAAAGAGAACATCTATGAAAAAGTGACAACGAATCTGTGTGTGTGTGTGAGAGAGAGAGAGAAAGGGGGGGGGAGAAGGATTCCCTCAATTAATTGGACTACTTCTTCTGAACAGCATCAAGCAAAGAGAATGTTTTGGGTGAACCTCCCAAAGTGCGAGAACAATATTTTAAGGTTGAGCAGACTTAGGATTCAATAATCTTAAAAATAGCAATTATTCTAACTCCAACCAACTTCTTTGCATTACCACAGGCTGTTGCTCAATAATACAGGACCTGTCCCAGAGATAAGTAGCACAAAGAAATGAACATGCCACCTATGAGAAAGGGGAAAAAAAAAAAAAAACCTCCTAGCAAAGATGAGATAATTGCTGAACTATTAAAATTTGACTAGAAGAATTGCGATTTATTCTGGTGAAACTCAACAACAAGTTATTATCAATGAATCATCTCAGACCAATGGCTAAAACTGAAGATAATCTTTGATTATCTTTTTATCTTTCTGATCTGATCTGATCCTGTGGCTTCCTCTCTCTCGAGAAGGTTGCAGCTGATTACTAGGGAGATAGTAATGCAAGGTGGTTTCCCGTTGCCTTCCTTGCCATATTTATGACTGTAGCCTATGTGTTCACGGATCTGGTTTGCCTGCTTGCGGGATGAAAAACCCCAGATAAACTGATGGAAAAACTCTGCTGTCCACACTCAAGACTGGCTAACTTGGCTAAGGCTGAGGAAGATCCTTCAGCTCTTCAAACCTAGGACACTCCTTCCCCAGGCATATAGTTGCAAAGTGCAAAGCCACTAGGCTAACCGTGTAGACTTTAAACATTTAACATAAAAAAAATTACCTTATTTAATATAAAAAAAATACTTTATTTATAAATAAAAAAATACTGAGGTCCCCAACTTTGTATTTCTAGGCTCTGCCAGGGTAGTAGTCAACTACCCTGGTGTAAGAAAGCAATGTTTTCGGTGCGGATCACTCGAACATCTAGGTGCAGACTGCCCGAAGAACAAATGCAGGAACTGCATGGCGGCAGGACATGCCCTAGGTCAGTGTGAGGCACCTTGCTTGAAATGTGGAAATACAACCCACAAGGTAGACGTTTGTCCCAACAGGACACAAGCAGAACGAATAGGAGGTGCTATATCGCCAACCCCAGCAGCCACTCCAGTAAATAAACCTGAACCCGAAAAAAAGGACGACATTCTAATTATAGGCAAAACAGCAGAGGAGCCTAAAACAACGGAGCCGGAAGACTTTCCAGTCATTCAACCCTCAGCTATCGTGACAGTAACAACAGGAAATCAAGCCGCCACCACGAAAAACTCAAAATGGAAAATAAAGAAAAAAAAGAAACGTAATGCAAGGAAAACTCGCATCGAGACGGAAGAGTCCACAGAAGTAGAAGACATGGAAGCCAGCAACAACATAGAAAAAAGACCAATCAGCCCTGAAGAAGGAGAAACGAAGAGAACAAAACCAGATAACAGATGCCCAGAAGAAGTATCTGACTCTGAGGAAGAGGAAGAAAGGGAGATCAGAATAGAAAACCAAGAAGAGACTGAGGAATCAAGAAAAGGCAATATTACCTCAGCCGAGGAATCGGAAGAAGAATCCATCCCCGCCGTGGACGCCGAAAGGGTTCTAATGCGTTTAATCCCAGAAGACTCCGCAGTAATCCTCCAAAGGGCAATAGACAAAAGAGGAGCACCTATACTCCTCCTCACAGGTCCTGAGACCATAAGCTTCGAATGGGGAGACCTCTATATAGAAAGATTAAGTGAACTAAACCCAGCACAGCTAAAAGGAATCCCTGAACTAAACGAAGAAACGGAAAGGAGTCTGTATAAAGCTCTTCACCAAATAATAAATGGCCGGGAAAAAAAAGTAGCTTCTCAAATCTTACAGAAAAATACAACAAAAAAAGAGTTAAGGGCAAACTAAAAACTTGTCCTCCTTTCAAGACCAACTAAATCCTTAATTCTATTGTACAACTTGTTGGTTTCTCTAGTTCACTAAGGAGGGGGTAGACCTGAGAACCCGGGCTGCGAAGGCTTACGTCGAGGCGGTGCAGCTCCTTGTGGGCTGCATCACTCGGGCCGGGTTCTTCCCCCAACTCTTAGTTCTCTGGTTGATAAAGTCCACCTCAATACGGATTCCGCTATCGTAGTTTTTTTTTATTTTTCCTTTTTAGTTATAAGGGCTAGTTTAAGAATAATCTAAGTTCCAAATTTTAACAAACGTCTTTCCTTTTTTTTTAGGGGTTACGAGATGACGTCTCCAGACACCTGAATTAATGTAATCTAAAGTTATCCTTTTCGTATAAAGTGAAGTGTAATTTTTAAGTTTTTTTTTAGAACAGGTGTAAGGAGATTATGTTTTACAGACCTTTTAGCCACAACCTCTGGGTTACACAGCTAAACAGGTTGACTGAGGCCTCTTTTTACCTCCTACTATCTACTCTACCTTTTTTAAACTTCCCCTATTACTACCTGCTGACCCTCAGCAATCTTTTATACTCCAAAGGCCGATGATGAAAGACATGAACTCCCATTCTTGCCTACTCACTGATGAGGCCTCAATAAAGGCTGAAACCGGTCTGGGTAGTGACCTTCTCTCATAATGTCGAACAATAATACAGCTCCTAGGAGCTAAGTTCACATTATGGGTAAATATCAAGAATAGTGATCGGAGCTTGCTCCACCTTTGACACGAGTTGCCTCAGCTTGCACTACCTTTAGGGTCAGTTGCTGCAGTATCCAGGTATTTGCTTACGCTTGGAATCGCCGAACTTTATATAGTTTCTACTATATTCGGCATGAAACTCTGAGTTTCTTATTCGGCTAAGAAACTATATGGGATGTAATATCCCTTAACTTAAACAAGTTATATGTCGCCGAATTGAAGCCTTTGGCTCTTCATATATCTAATAATTTATTAGGACACCTCATGGCAAAACTTGTAGAAGGGTTGTAAGTTCTGTTCGCTACAAACTTGATATTAACTAGGTCTGCCTACTCACTGATGAGGCCTCAATAAAGGCTGAAACCGGTCTGGGTAGTGACCTTCTCTCATAATGTCGAACAATAATACAGCTCCTAGGAGCTAAGTTTACATTATGGGTAAATATCAAGAATAGTGATCGGAGCTTGCTCCACCTTTGACACGAGTTGCCTCAGCTTGCACTACCTTTAGGGTCATTTGCTGCAGTATCCAGGTATTTGCTTACGCTTGGAATCGCCGAACTAAACTATATATATATATATATATATATATATAGTTTCTACTATATTCGGCATGAAACTCTTTGAGTTTCTTATTCGGCTAAGAAACTATATGGGATGTAATATCCCTTAACTTAAATAAAAAAAATACTGTTTTTATCTTTACAGAAGAAAAATTGTAAATCAGATATAAACAATTATAGGAAAATCAGTCTTATTTCCCATAAGTACAAGTTGTTCATTCTCTCTCTATGTTCACTGGGCATTTACAGATGCCGTATGGTCACTCCGATGCTCGGTGATGTTCCACACCAGGCCTCGCCATGTAGTCCTGTTGTTTGCTTTTCTGGCAGCCTCAACTCTCTGAAGATCAGTCACTCCACACACGCCATCCATCCATCTCACTGATGGTCTACCCCTGCCTCTTTTTCCAGGAACTTTACCTTCTATTACTGTTCTGAGAAGTTCTCCTTCCATCCTTTCTATGTGTCCAAAATATTTTAACTTTCTTCTGTCAATATCCTTAAGGAGCCTTAAAGTTCTACAAATCTTTTCTAACACCCATTCATTTGTATATGCCTTTCAGTATATGATATCCTCAACATCCTCAACAGCCTTCTGTAACACCACATCTCAAAAGCAGATATCCGTTTCTTATCTGACTTCTTTAGATTCAAAGTCTCGCATCCATAAGTCGCTGTTGGAAAAACAACCGCATCTAAAATCCTCAACTTTGTTCCCATGGAGATAGATCCATTCTTCCAGATTTTAGACAAGTCTCTGACTGTTGTTTTAGCCATTCCTAACCTTTTTCTGACATCTTCTGAGCAGCAATTCTGGATCCCAGGTACTGAAACTTGCTGACTTCCTCAATTCTTTCTCCATTAAGATACACTTGGTTCTCAAGAGCTTCTCTATTTGTTTTTCCTTTGAGAACTATGATTTTTGTCTTGCTAGAATTGAGTTGAAGTCCTCTGTTATTACTGATCTTGTTAATTTTGTCAAGAATTAGTCCTAGTTCTTCCATGTCATTACAAAGGAGTACTGTATCATCAGCGTACCTCTGATTACTGATCAATCTACCTCCTATCGTAATTCCTGTCCTGAGCTCATCCAATGCTTCACGCATGATGTCCTCTGCATATATACTAAACAAATGAGGAGAAAGTAAACATCCTTGTCTAACTCCTTTTCCAACTTGAAGCCAGTCAGTCAATCCAACACCTGTTCTTACTATAGCTTCTTGCTCCTTATACAAGTTGGCTATCAACCTGATAGTGTGTTGCAGAAAACCCATTCTTTTCATTACTTCCCACAGTTTCACATGCTCAACACAGTCAAAAGCTTCAGAGTAGTCTAAGAAACACATTACCAGAGGGAGTCTGAATTCTTTATATTTTTCTATGATCTGTCTAAGGCAAAGGATCTGATCTCAGGTGCCCCTACCTTTCCTAAAATCTGCTTGTTCCTCGGGCATCTCTGCCTCAACTTTGGCCTCAATCCTATTTAGCATGATCTTTAATAAAATTTTGCTTGCATGAGATAGCAAACTAATAGTTCTATAATTCTTGCATGCCTTCATATCACCTTTCTTGTGTAGTGGTATGAAAAACTGATTTCTTCCAGTCTTTAGGCCATGATCCTGTCTCCCATATCCTTGTAATCAATCTATGAAACACTCTTATCCCTCCATCCCCTGTGGCCTTAATTAACTCTGCTGGAATTTCATTTGCACCTGGGGCCTTATTGCTGTTGACTGCTCTTTCAACTTCATGCCTAAGTGGAGGAGGTTCCAAATCAAAATTTTCTTGGTAAGAGGACTCCACATTTTCTTTATCCACTCTGCTGTACAGTTCCTCACAGTATTCTTTCCATCTGTTTTTGATTTCCAACTCTTCTGTTAGTAATGATCCATTCCTGTCTTTGATGACATTCAATTTAGGCTTAAACTTGTGCTTTAAGTCACGAACTAAATAAAACATCCTTTAATAATTATGCCTTCTCATCTGGAACTCTATTTCTTCACATTTATTAGTATAGAACTTTTCCTTGTCCTGCTTGATGGCTCTTCTGACTTCTCTATGTAATCTGCTGTACACTTCGGTCCCTGTATCTCTTTGTTTTTCCAACCGCCTTCTTTTGATTAGTTCCCATGTTGAATCTGCTATCCATGAGTCTCTTGGTTTTCTTATTGGGCCGAGATATGTCTTCGCTGCATCCTGTATTATCATCTTGACTTCTTCCCAAAGCATTTCTGGTGAGATTTCCTCATTGGTCTCCAAAAAATCATCCAGCCGAGTTGATGTTTCTTCTGTGAATCCACTAGGAATTACTCTAACATCCAATCTAGTGGAATGTGCCTGACCTGGACGTTTTCGGAGTCTTAGTCTTACTTTGGCTCTTACCAGCTGATAGTCTGTACCACAATCTGCTCCAGGACAAGTATGCACATCAGAGATGCTTGTCTTCCACCGCTAGAGAGCCAGGATGTAATCAATCTGGTACCTTGACTTATCAATGTTAGATGTCCAAGTCTGTTGTGAATGTTTCTGGAAGCAGGTATTGGTAATAACTAATCTGTTAGCATGGGCAAATTCCAACAGTCTTTCACCATGGGTGTTACGTTCACCCAGGCCAAACATGCCACACTCTGGCCTGACTCTCATACTCTTTCCCACTTTTGCGTTTAAGTCTCCTAAGATGTACAGTATGTCTCTCCTTGGTAGGCAGTCCAAAACAGTTTATAAGTTTTCACAGAATTCTTCACTCTCTTCTTCATTAGAGTTGTTCATTAGAGCTACTGAAAACAGAATCTCTGGCTAACAAGAACCAAACCAGCCATATGAGGAGCAATTTTTCTACAACAGATTGCCTGCATACAAGAAATCAAATTATTGAAAGATCATAGGTAGGAAATGAACTATGGATTAAGTGACATTTCCTTGTGTGTTTAGAGGCTTAAAGGAAAAAAAAGAGAGAGAGAGAGAGAGGGAGGAGAAGGAATGATAGTATGCCAGTTCAGAAGAACAGCACCCATGAAAATACCTATAAGCAGAGGCATAAGAAGAAACAGAATGTTCATGAGAAAGTGATTGGAGTGAATCTGTGGAACAGAGAGGGAGTAGGTCATCAGTTATTTGGATTACCATTTTTCTGAATGGCATCAAGCATTATAGGGAGGTTTTTGGTGCATCATCGCAAACATAAGAACAGTATTCTAAGGCTGAGAAGATTTATGATTTATACATTGTTAAAAGTTACACAAGTGTGAAGATTACCATTTTTCTGAACAGCATCAAGTATTTTAGGGAGGTTTCTGGTGTATCATCCCAAACATAAGAACAGTATTCTAAGGCTGAGAAGATTTATGATTTATACATTGTTAAAAGTTACACAAGTGTGAAGTAGTGTACGATCTGAGCAGAAAATAGGACACAGTTTTTGGAGGTAGAGAAGGCTATGGATATGTTGTGTTTATGCCAGGAGAGGCTAGAGATGTAAGTCAGCTCATGGGGGAGGGGGATATCTGAATATTATCAAATGTAAGGGGAGGTGAGGTATTAAGATATGAATGTGTTTTGGTAATAACCTGAAACAACTTACCTAAAAAATTCCAAATGACAACTATTCCACAAAATATTCTGAGTCATTTCATTCTGAACAACAAGGTTGCCTAAGAACTGTACACAGCATCGCAGGGCAATGATTCCTAGCAGAAACAGAAAAACAAAAGTATTTATAAATGCATAAAGATATGTATAGAAACTGTGCACAGAAAAAAAAAAAGAACTTAAATTGAAAATTTAACATAAAAAAATTACAAGAGTGTTCAAACCAGTTTTAATTTATGGATCTGAGAGCTGGGTCAGTAGTAAAACACTTGACCAAAGACTAGAGACTGCAGATATGAGAGTCCTGAGAAAGATTAGAGGCATGAACAGATGGCATCAATTGCAATATCATATTAAAAACGATTATATTAGGAAAGAACTTGACATTGTCAGCATCCAGGAATGCATTAGCAGAGTTAATCTCAGGTGGTATGGTCACTTAAACAGAATGGGCAAAGAAAGATTAACAAAACAAGTGTTCTCTGCCAAGTTGGCAGGAAAACGACCCAGAGGAAGATCAAGATATAGGTGGATTGATACGGTACAAAGTGCCTTAGATGATAGAAATATAAGATCTGGTAATGTTGGAGTCTTGACAAGTAACAGACTGAATTGGAGGAAAATTGTAGATAGGAAGTTAGTAATGATGTAAATTTTTCATGTAGTACTATCATATCCTGTACATCCCTTGAGGGTACATGGCAGGAATTTGATGATGACATAAAAAAATTACTGCTGAAAATCAACACTTGATAATGTTGATAATAATTCTGATAGCATCATGTATTTTATACACAATAATCATTTGCAGAATTTTTCCATTAATTTGGAAAGAAAGTTTTGAAGAAATATTTTCTCAACATTTTCTACAATTATTATTAGCAGCTCTCATGGCCAGAGCCAGATGTTTAGTTATCCAAACATCTTCAGGTGGTTGCCTCCGCATCTACTGCACTAGGCCTGACCATAAACTATGCAAAATTCATGTGTACTTTGAAAATGCTTTTGTTCCTTGCATGGTTTGCTCAAACACTGGTTTGTGTAAAATTTTATCATAAAACAAATTTTTTGACATGAAAGGGAGAATTTTTTTAAAATTATATAGTTTTCATTTGGCATAGCTCAGAAAAAATGAATCATCAGCTAAATTACCGTGAGTGGTTTATAAATTTAAAAAAATAAAATAAATAAAAAACATATTTTTCTTGAATATGCTGAACCAGTGACAAACTGTATGCAACCAAAGAGTATAAATGCATACATTTATGCAAATGATCCCACAGAAGGTCTAATAAGTTGAAGCAGAAGCTTAAGAAAATTATTAACCTTTATGAACCCCTTGACAGCTCCATCCATTTGCTTAATGGACCTCTCAAGTGGCTTGAAAAAGTTCCATGTTTCTTCTTCAGTGCAGGGTTTCTGGACTATATAAAAATAAATAAAAAGTATATTTAAAAAGTATATAAAAAGTAAACAAAAAATTATATAAATTAATAAAAAAATTTAAAAAAAAAATCCATAGCCCACTCACATTACTAATGTACTATGGGCTTACAAGCTTCTGTGAGTGGGAACCACATAAAAAAAATAATAATCATAAACAGCTTACTTCTGATTCTAGTGTTAACATATAGTGACATCTTAGGTCCCATTAAGTAAACTAGAACAGAGCATAAATACTTATATATTAAGTTACTCATGCATGTTCTTACACACTTGATTTCTATATGTGAGAAATCAGGTTTGAGGTGTTAGCACAAGTTCACATACACAGAGAAATTCCACCTAAGTCACAATGCAGCATTTACTGCATTTCTGTCAATCCATAGAATAATTCTGAAACATTCTTTACAGGGCGATAATTCTGGCCTTCCATATATGCAATTTCCAGGTATTAGTCTGCATAGTTGAGAGTCTAACATTTTGAATGACTGAATTTACTAGGAGCTTGAAGCAAATACCTGAGTGAAACTTTTCCTTTCAAGCACTATTTCTTTCATAAGGTTTTCTCAAAACAAGTATACAGTGGTGCCTTGGTTAGCAACAGCCTCAGATAATGATGAGTGGCTGCAAGAAAAAAATCTCTTGGTTAACGATACAGGCTTTGGTTAGCGACTCTCGATTATGTGAACCTCTATCCAATCTAAAAAACCGGAATTTTCCGATCACACTCAGCCACGCACGGGAAGACATTGTTGAACAGAGAACAGCCACACTGCATAGCTGTGAAGCTCAGCCATGTTTGACCCATCATAGCCAGCTGGTTACGTTTTCCGTTTATTGTTTCTTTTCTTGTAGCGTACTGTGCTTTATTTTAAAATTTGTGGTTATAAATGCATTTTACGGTGAAAATTAGTATTAAGCATTTATTTTTTATGTGTTGGTTCATATAGACAATAAATCAGTGGGTGAGTGTCACTGTTTGTTTGCATGCATCAAAAGGCAAAATCAAATCTCATCTGTATAATAACCATTGTATCTATAAGCTGCTAAGCAGTGTATGTTATGGTAAGTGCTGTATCTAATATCGTCACCTTACAAGCAAAATGCACTAAGTCAAAAATTGCACGTTTCGAATTTAACTGTTAACTTTGTAGAGGAAGTTGAGGAAGAAGATGTTGAAGAATTATTGGAGATGCATGACTGAGAAGTGACTACTAATGAGCTAAAAGAACTTTTCAAGCAGCAATGTGAAGAAAAGGAAATTTCATCTGAAGATGAGGATGGAGAGAAAGAACAAATTACGACTGCTGAAATCAAAAATGTTTTGGCAAAGTGGGAGGAAGTTCAAAATGTTGCTATGAAATGGAATCCAAACAAATCTGAGGTTATCAGAACTGCAGATCTATTTAATGAAAAGTCCATGCAGTTTTTCAGAAACATTTTAAAAAAGAGGCAGAAGCAAACAACCCTAGACATGTTTTTTACAGGACCATTTCTCAAAAAACTCTGAAGTGAGCCCAATTGTTCTTCTGGTGAAGATTTCATGAACAATTCATTTTATTAATGTTAATTTTTTTGTAGCAAATACATATACTGTATAATAAATAAATGATATTTACCATATTTTTATGGCATTTTAAATGAGTTTTATCTGCATTTTTAATATGTACTATGGTTGTGGGGAGGAGTTGGAACATATTAATCGATTTTCAATTAAATCTTATGGGGAATCATGCCTTGGATAATGACGGTAATCCTGGAATGGATTACCATCGTTAACCAAGACACCACTGTATAGCAAAATCAGATTTATAATTTTGCTATTTCAACAGAGCTGTCATTATTCACTCCCTTTTCTAGCACCTTTTGGTTCAGTCTTGCTTTCTTATCCTTCTTTCCTCTCATGCATTCCATTTCTTCCACAATTCATGTGTAGTTGTCATTCTTAGATGGTCCAACCTCCATCACAAACTTTCTAATTTCCACCTTCTGAGTCTTCTTCTTTTGACTCTCTCCTCAGAATTGCTCATTAGATAGCCTCCTTGAGCTTACTTCTCACTCTCCTTTTATATCAAATCACCTTCCTTCATATCCTTCAGTTCTAGCTGCTCACCTTAGATATAGGCTATGTATACTGCTCTGTATAATGACCAATTTGCATCATATAAATGTAATGTTGTGAATTGCTTTTCTCTTGGCAACTTATATGTGTTTTCCAGATCAACATAACTTATATAATCCTTATTATATTCCTACTATTTCTGAATTTGTCATAAAAATCTCAGTCCTAACAATAAATATTTGGCTTGAACATAACTCTTCCTTTCAAGCACTATTTCAAGCAAAGTTTCTGTTCCACAGCTTTTCTTAGACTCTTCTCATATGCTTGCACAAATCTTATCTGAAATAATCAATATAGAGATCCATTGTAATTCTCACACACAGTTTTATTTCCTTTTTTTTCTCTTTTAAATTGATACTATAAGCTCTCTCTACTTCAATAAACTGGAATTTGACCTCACCAAGCCTTCTGATTTATCCAATATATCCACAGGAAACTTTTATACCTCAATGTCTAAGCATTTCTCATCATGTATCATCTTCTCTAGCTGCCTTTGGACAATTCAGTTTCTCGTTGCTTTTCATACCTAAAGAGCTGGAGATACTTCTCATATTCTTGAATATTTTTTTATCAAGAGAAATTACAAAAAGGTATATGATAAGTTACCAAGTGAAAATTGTTCAAAGCATGAAATCAACTATAAGTGTCAATGTAACCTTATATAAAGATATATATATAAGCTGCAAATTAGCAGTTAGAAATGAAGGATACATACAGGTTTGATGCAAAATTAGGTGTATGTAGAATTACATGCCATCCCCATTGTTACTTATAATCTACATCAGTGGTCGCCAAAGTGGTCGATATCGACCCCCAGGGGTCGATATAACACTGTTAGGGGTTGATTCGGACTCAGGGGTCGATAGAAAAATATAAGACATCATTGTATGGGTAAATTTAAATTGGTTAACTTGGATTACCTCCATCGTGAATGACAACGCAATTAAGAGTGAATCGTGGGAACAGTGACATGAATAGGCTCTGTAAGATGGAACAAAGTCATGAAAATAGTTATGGAAGCCAATTAAGTGGGCTAGAATGATGTATTTACCAATAAACGGATGTTGTGGTTCCTGCCAGGCCAGCAGGGCGGGAGCGAGATCGAATATGTGTAAGTATAAATAAATACGAACCGTGCACGTGTTGATCCCAGTCTCATTTTTGCGCATCGATATACAAGTGATCATTAATGTTCTAAAATTCATCAACATACATATTATAATACAATCGTTATCCATTCATGAACTAAACTTCTCTATGTTAAAGAGTTCAGTTAAAGAATCCCACCAGGGGCATGGATGTTTCTGATTGTTCTACTAACCATTTGCCAAATGTACTGCTGCAAACCTGTGTCCATGCAGTATGACCTTGGATGTCTTTGCACCATTAAAAAAAAAAATCAAATTGAATCAAGCTTTTCTGCTAGATATAGTGAAATTATCTGACTTTATCATTCACTCTGGTTATTTTCTTTGTCAAACAGAATCTACAGACAAGTTGAAGGATCTTCAATGGGAAGTCCACTCTCCTGCTCTCATCAACTTCTCTTCTAAATGTCAACATTTAGAAGACATCATTTTCTTTTCCATACATCCCAGCTTTTTTTTTGGGGGTACATTATATAGATGACATTTTTGCAATCTGGCCCCACAACATTACTTGCATTTTTAGCAAGCATAAACAATTTACATCCACAAATTAATTTCACTATGGAAATAGAAAAAAAAAAAATTATCCTTCTTAGCCATCCTACTCCTCTGCTCATCATCAGGTGAACTAATTGCTTCCATTTATCGAACGCCCACCTTCACTGGATTCAACAACAATCTGCTCACCATTCCTCTCAAAAGAGGGAATTATTATTATTATTATAGGCTACTTCATGCAGTCCTTATACTCAAGGGAGACCCTAAATATCATGCTAAGTACTATCCAACATTCGTGCACTATCACACTTTGCTTTGAACTCATTCACAGTCATGGCACCCACAGCAGACTCTAGCAACCTATTCCATTCATTCCCCACTCTCCAAGCAAAAAATCTAGTCCTGACAGCCCCCTGCTAACTACACTCTTGCTCAGTTTCCAAGGATGGCCCTAGTTCTCCCACCACCAGACCTGTTCTGAAAAATTTCTTCTGTATTAATCTTATAAAAATCCTTCAGCAATTAGTATGTCTCAATCATATCCCCCTTTTCTGCCTTGTCAACCAATTTCTGTAAGACACAATTCTTCAACCTGTCCACATAAGGTGTATTCTACAGACATGATACCATCTTAGTCACTCACCTCTGGATCTTCTCCACCTCCTACTCATCCCCAAAGAAATCCAGGTAACCAGATCTGCATGTAGTAGTCAAGATGGGATGTCATAGTCTCCATAAACAGGTATAAAAACTGTCTTGGCTTTGCTTGTCAGGGTAGTCTTCAGTAACTACTTGATCTGATGACCTGTAATAAATTTGATCCTTTATCCAAGTGTAAACAAACAAAGTTTGCACCTGAAGTACCTTCAGGACTGAGGCAACTCTTGGTAAAGGTGGACTAAGCTCTCATCACTCCTTGTCTTAGTTTCTCCCATAATGCAAAGCACATCTCCTTGAGGACATGTATAATGCTATGCATTAAGGAAAGGGCCACTACCCAGACCGGTTTCGACCTTTATTGAGGTCTCGTCACATCTGATGAGCTGCTTTAGCCACTTTTGCAATATGCCCTCTAAACTTTAATGCCCTATCCACTAACACCCGAAATCCCTGGCTTCATCAATTTCCTGGAGTACAGTTCCATCAATGCAGTACACAGCTGGTAATTTTCTTCCTTTTTCCCTCTTTTATCTTGTGGTGTCGAGGGTTTTCTATCCATTTAACCGCAACCATACACAAGGATAAAGTGGTTACCCTATGCCTCCTGGTGTATCTTACGTCTGTAGAAGCATTGAGTTCTCAAGGCCAGATTGCCTGCTTGCGGGATTAAAAATCCCATATAAACAGGGATATGGCGGTTTTCACTCCAAAATGAATAATATGCACTTTGCCACATTAAACTGATTTGCCCAGACAAATCATCCTGCAAAATTTTAGCATCATCTGTATTAACTATTGCTCTACCTAATTTTGCATCATCAGCAAACAACTGAATAGTTCCTTTCAGATCCTTTACAGAAACCCATGGCATAGCACTAGCCACAGGCCTTTTACTGGACTCTGCTCCTGAATAAACTACTCTCTGATATCTCTCCATCAGACTATCCTCTTATCCATTTCACCAAAGGTATATATCCATTCTCATGTGCTGCAATTTACTGATTAGAATTCCATGCAGTATCTTGTAAAAAGCTTTTGCAAAATCCAGCAGTATCACTGTAAACCCATTACCTTCATCCAGTTCAGCTTTCACTGTACTATAAAACGTGAGCAAGTTAGTGAGGCATGACCTATCCTTCATGAAACCATGTCCCTCCCACCACATACAGTATCCCAATTCTGTCTATCAATTCCCATATTTTGCTGTTGACCAACTTCTCCAGTAACTTGACTACAACTCCTTATATGCTGATCAGTCAGTAATTTGCTACATCAGTCTTGGGGCCTCCTTTATGCAACAGAACTATTTCCCCCCTCTTTCCCAGAGCCAAAACTTAGATTAAACAACGTGGTCAAAGACGCTGCCAATTCCCTAGCATCTTCTCATAAAACTCAAGCTAGTATACTGTCTAATCCAATAGCTGTATTCACATCAAGGTTCTGTAACATGTTTTACACCTCCAGTTCATTTATCTCAGTTTCCATATAAGTCTTTGCCTCTCTTGTTACTGCAATGTCTCCATCTGGATGATATACTCTTGCAAAGTGTTCACTTAGTATATCATCCAGATGGAGACATTGTTGCAATCAAAGGAAGAATGTTTATGGTAGAATGATTTTAATAAATGCTGATGGTAGGGAGGTAACTGAATCAGGCAAAATAGTAGAATCATTCTACTATAAACATTCTTCCTTTTACTTGCAACATACCAAATCAACTCTTTGGGGTTATCTTTGGCCCACTGCTAATTCCCTTTCATACTCTTCTTTTGCCTTTCTTGCTACACTGGTTACTGTTCTGGCCTGTGCTTAGTGTTGCTCATGTGCCTGCAGGTCTCCTCAAATTCCCTCCACAAATTTTTATTTTTTTTTGTAGCTCTAAGCTTAATGATGGCGTTCATCCATTTAACTCCCACTTGATTTATTCACCTGACTCTCAGTATGCAGTCTGTTATTACTTCCCTCAAACACTCCACTTCCCATGCACTATCAACACTCAATCAATCCAAGCAATCTCCTAAGAGCTTCTCATACTTAGTAGCCTTGTAATTCCACATATGCCCTCCCTCTTAACTGAAAATTCCACACGTTTAGCCACCTCCCAAGTCAAGACCACATGATCACCTCTCACTAATTGGTGGTAATGTGTTCATATTGGTTATAGACAAATTCTTTGATGCAAGTACTAAACTAGCACTCTCAAACCTTTAGTAGACATCAAGTAATTATTATCAAAACTTTATCACACTGTGCTCACATTATATACTCTATGCCACAACAACTACAACAAGGACTTTTAATCAGTCCTTGTTGTAGTTGTGATATATGAAATATATGAAACTCAATGGCTTCTCAGATTATACAACAGAATGTTTTTTTGATTCTCATAATCATAGCTCAAATAACAAGGAAACAGTATGTAGAGTCCCTATCAGTTTCAGCATCTCAGAACTGATTTCTAGAATTCTTAAGAAGTATAATCTAGTCATCATCTGTTCACTGGGCATCCACAGAAGCTGTATGGTCACTCTGATGCTCAGCGATGTTCCACACCAGTCCTCGCCATGTAGTCCTGTTGTATGCTTTTCTGGAGGCTTCAACTCTCTGAAGATCAGTCACTCCTCACACACCATCCATCCATCTCATCGACTGTCTACCCCTTCTTCCAGAAACTTTACCTTCCATTACTGTTCTGAGAAGTCCTCCTTCCATCCTTTCAATATGTCCAAAATATTTTAACTTTCTTTTGTCAATATCCTTAAGGACCCTTAAAGTTCTACTGATCTTTTCTAACACCCATTCATTTGTATGCCTTTCAGTATATGATATCCTCAATAGCCTTCTGTAACACCACATCTCAAAAGCAGCTATCTTTTTCTGATCTGACTTCTTTGGGTTCCAAGTCTCACATTCATAAGTCACTGTTAGAAAAAGAACTGCATCCAAAATCCTCAACTTTGATCCCATGGAGATAGATCCAACCCTCCAGATTTTAGATAAGTCTCTGATTGTTGTTTTAGCCATTCCTTATCTTCTTCTGAACAGCAATTCTTTGCATTAATAATGGATCCCAGGTACTCAACTTGCTGACTTCCTCAATTCTTTCTCCACATCTTTCTCAAGAGCTTCCTTGTTTGTATTTCCTTTAAGAATCATAATCGTTGTCTTGAATCAGTAATCTTAGGTCTGCTGATGATACCAAACTTTTCTGTAATGACAAGGAAGAACTAGGACAAATTCTTGATAAAGTTAACAAGATCAGTAATAACAGAGGACTTCAATATCATCAGCAGACCTAAGATTACTGATCAATCTACCACCTATCCTAATTCCTGTCTTGAGCTCATCCAAAACTTCATGCACAATGTCTTCAGCATATATATGTAAAATCTCGATGTAGCTTAAAAATACCAAAGCATTTTACATCGATTTTTTACAGAGGTCACTTCTCATGTGAACTGTTACAAAAATAATCTTGTTTGTATGTATGTATTTTATTAATGTAGTTAACCCCATGGGAAGTGAATATATTTACTGTTTTAACGTCAAAAACAAAGGCAATGCTTTCCCTGGGGAACTTTGTATATGTATAAGAGAACAGGAAAAGTTGTTTACTAATTTTATATATAAGAGTTGCTTACTGCACTAACACCTTTAAAGATAGTATCTAAGAGTGCCGCTAGGTTTAGAGAAGTTTCCTCTGTCCCAAAAGGAGAAGCAAAGTATCAAAGAAGTCCACTAGTTTTAGAGACAAGTTTCTGTGCCCGGAAAAATACGATCAAAATATTGCACGGAGGAGAACAAACAGCGGGTTAAACTTAAAAGAAGATAAAAGCGTCATGCCAAATTCCTTAGGGTTTACCACCCTTAGTGTAAGGTTGTGAGATCGCAAAATAAAAGGAGACTGAGTGGAGCATAAGGGGACTTCCCGGTTCCACTCGTTGCTAGAAAGAGGAGCTTCCAGGCCAGAGAGAGAACTTCCAGACGTTGCCGAAGAAAGAAAGGCTTCCAGACGCCAGAGAGAAGGATCCCAGTTGAGAGTTGGCGGCACTTCGAGCTATTGGAGACGGCAGTTGTCCAGGCATTTTCGGCAAGCCAAAGCAGAGGAGAAAAGGCGATGTAAATTACCCGAGGCTGCTTCGCTTGGAGGTTTTCTTTTCACCGTGGGAGAACAACCTTTTGCCGGAGCTGAATGAGTACCGCAGTCCACAGTCCGCTATTTTCCTGATGAGATATTACTGAAGCCAGACATTCCTGAGGAAACTCAAGATCTGAGATGAAAGAATTGCCTTAGAACTTTATGTGAAAAACTTTTGACTGAATGTGCGATACAGAGCCTTTGTAAGTTCCATACTTTTGTACAATTCCTCTTATAATATGTTATAGAAAGACTTTTAAGAATTTGGTTAATAGCAGTAAGAAGTGTCAGTAAGAGAATCAATTGGCATGTTGGAAGTTGATATAAAAATTATAAAGATAACTTAACAGAGAGTTAGCTAACCTCTTTGCAAGTAAACTAGAAGTTTAATAAGGAATTTGTAAGCAGAAAGTGAGTTAAAGAAGTTAATTAGTGTTAAAGTAAAAAGTTCTAATTTATGCTAAAGATTTTATAAATGGTTAGAGAAAGCAAATCTCCCTATTGTTTAATTCATGTATAATTTGTAAATAAATGTGTTTTAATTATCTGTTAAAAGAGTGCTGCCTGATCTTTCATTTTACAACTGCACTGTTCTTAAATAAATCGTACTTGTGAGCGGGAAATAATTTAAGGCAATAAAAATGCAGTTTAATTACTTACGAACCACGACTGTTAAAGTAAACATTGATAAAAGAAACTTCGCTCGTGAGAGAGGGAAATCTACCGGAGGTTTTATTTAGTCTTATGCCAATTAAATGATATATTGGTGGCGCAGTCTGACAAATAAATTTCCAGTATTCATATTCATTCGACTAGTAAATACGGAAGGTGGATAATCATAGTACGCAGTAGAGTAAATGAGAAAGGATAAGAGACAAAAAAGCGCATTAGAGTAAAGCTATAAAGAATTAGGAATAGAATTAAGATAGAAGAGAGTAAAGATAAAGTTACAACATATAGGCAAAAAATAACATAAGTTTACAATGGTGCAGACAGCTGAAGATATTACATATACATACTAAACAAGTGAGGAGAAAGTAAACGTCCTTGCCTAACTCTTTCTAACCTGAAACCAATCAGTTAATCTGACACCTGTTCTTACTGTGGCTTCTTGCTCCCTCTACAAGTTAGCTATCAACCTGATAGTGTGTTGAGGAAACCCATCACCATTTTTCTCATTATGCTGAACACAGTCAAAAACTTTAGAGTAGTCTAAGAAACACATACCAGAGGGAGTCTAAATGCTAAATTCTTCACTCCAAAATGTTAATATGGTTGTATAATCTAGGAACTACATTTATTCCAGTCAACAAACTATCATAATGGTTCCCATCTTCTAAAGATAAATGTTCCACTCTTACTCTTCCTGGCATCTGCCAAGTTCCTTGTGACTGTCACTTTTCTTACTTCAGACAAATTGAACATTCAGTGGAGAAAAGAATATAAGACACCAGTCTTATATCATCAGTAGGAAATCTGGCCTTGAACAACATGGAAGAGATACAGACCACAGTATCCTATGGTCTTAATACCACTTACTC
Organism: Typopeltis vanoorti; assembly: GCF_054136105.1. NCBI lineage: Eukaryota > Metazoa > Arthropoda > Arachnida > Uropygi > Thelyphonidae > Typopeltis > Typopeltis vanoorti. The sequence goes on along the minus strand of NC_143551.1, from coordinate 85,069,781 downwards.
CATCATTGTCACTAAACGTTGGAATGGGTAATTAGAAAAAATAAAAAGATAAAATTAATATTCCAAAATGCATACAGTTTTTGCTCTTGAAATTTACCTTCTTGAGATTCACTAGAACTGTAAACTTGGATCATGATTCTAAGCTGATGAAGAGTTGCTCTTAGTATATTTTTGGCACTGCAATGAAAAATTAAAATGAAATTGAATACCAAGATATTTTAAAAATATATATAAAATTCAAAGAATATTAATAAACGAGAAGTTCAACAATGTAAGACCAATGGCAGCATCACTGCTTTGAGAATATATAGCTTTCCAAGATGATTTCTGAAGAGGAATTTCAATTGACAACAAAGGCATGAATCTTATCATTATTACTTTATAACCATATGTTGAACATAAGTAATTCAACTTAAAATTTATATAAAAATAAGTTTCTTTTAATAATGATTTTAATGAAAACTTGGATTTGAATGGAAAACATTCCAAAGTTTGATTTTAAACTGGATATAGTTGCAATTCTTTTTTCTGGATACTTATTTCTTAATTTTATATAAGTTCTAAAAAAAATATAGTTTTTTTATGACAAGACCAAACATGAAAGGCTGTTCAACTTGTAGCATGTTATCCTATGAATTTTAAACAGCTCATTGTTTAAATTTGAAAATCTGTACATAATGGCTTGTCATAAATACAAAAATCTGACAGTTCTGAAACTCAAATAAATATTTATGATTAGGAAAACATTACCCGTATTTTTCTTTTGAATACATTTCATGGTTGTGGGAAGCTCTTTCACTTGGTTGCAAAGTAAATTATACTTGCCAAGAAATTATATTCTTGTTTAACCCAAGGCAAGCAAAGTTTGAACATGAAGTACTTTCAAGACTAGGCTACTTGTATATAGAAGCTGATGACTTCACATCGATTGCTTCAGTATCTCATACTGCAAAGCACACTTCCTTTTGGTAGTGTGCTTTAGGTAGTGTGCTTCAGTATCTCATACTGCAAAGCACACTTCCTTTTGGTAGTGTGCTTCTGATAATGCAATAGCAATATCAGAAGGATCACTAAAAAGACCAGTTTTGAGCTTTACTGAGTTCTCATCAGTAGGTATCTAACTGAGAAAGATACTAAGGATAAATTAATGCAGAACTCACATATTTTCAATATACAAGTAGATAAAATGTGTATTGCTTTATTATTAAAATACTCAGGAGTATAGATAGGTGTATTATAATTTCCTTCACTTAGTTACAAAGTAAATTATATTATTTACTTGAAATTATATTCTTCTTTGATCCTGTACCCAAGTGTAAGCTAACAAAGTACCATATTTTGTACTTTTAGCTTACACTTATACAATATGTGAAGATACTTCACATAAAAAGTTTTTGTATGTAAAGTATCGTCACAATGCATATGCAATCGCAATGAAGTGTGCTTTACGTTGTGGAATACTGATGCAATTGGTGTATAGGCATCACATCTATATACAAGTAGCCTAGTCTTGAAGATACTTCCTGGGCAAACTCTGCTTCCTTATCCTTGGATTAAACAAGAATATAATTTGTTGGCAAGTAATTAAGTGAAAAAAACTTCCTACAAGCATGAAATCTTCTCAAAAGAAAACAGGAAACTAGACTTTACTTGCTAGTGTCATCATCATCTGTTCATTGGGCATCCACAGATGCCATATGGACACTCTGATGCTCAGTGATGTGCCACAAATGTCCTCATCATGTAGTCCTGCTGTATACTTTTCTGGAGGCTTCAACTCTCTATAGTTGTGTAAGTGTACACTCTAATACATAAGAGGGGAGACTGCTGGATTAAGGACAGGATTAACCATCCTATCAATGTATGAATTAGGTTTCAAGAAGCCAAGTTACTTGGTAACAGGCCATTAAGCCTAACATGCAATGTAAAATGGGAATAGGAGTTTTTCTATACACAATCTATTTCATTTTTAACTGTTTATGGTTATTGTTTTGGATGAAATTGGGAGCAACATGGGATATCCAATAATGAATTCTTTATAACATTTAAAATTTCATTCATCCATTAATGCAGAACTCACATATTTTCAACATACAAGTAGATAAAATGTGTATCGCTTTATTATTAAAATACTCAGGAGTATAGATAGGTGTATCATTTCATAAGTGTATCATTAATTCATATGAATTAATGCAGAACTGACATATTTTCAATATACAAGTAGATAAAAGGTGTATCACTTTATTAATAAAATATTCAGGAGTATAGATAGGTGTATCATTTCCTTCACTTAGTTACGAAGTAAATTATATTATTTACTTGAAATTATATTCTTCTTTGATCCATGGCTTGAAATCATGGCTTTGTCAGTGCCTCCACATTCCAGTGACTGGGCTCTCTTTAGGCACAAGTGGCAGTAAAAATATTTGGAAGCTGACTTTGAATTATCCTAAAATGTCATGTTATGTTTGGACCATCATATCATCTAATAGCCAGTCTGTAAACATAATAGCCATTTTAAAGCTATACCCTCAAAAAAAAAAAAAAGTCGCATTTTTCATTACCGATATTGAGTAACGAGAAATGAGTAATTGAGAAATGAGAAAACATTAATCATATTGCATGCTGGAAGAAACAGGGAAAATAAAGCTGGGTTTTTACTATTGAGTCCAAACATGGTTTCTGACCATATGAAGTTTTCAATAAGTGGTAGTATTACATAGTATTACAGAGGCTTGACCTTTCCTCCAAAAGGTATGTTACACTTGATTCCTGCCAGATCAGTTTTCTACAGTCCAGTTTAATGTTTAATGCCTGTTAGGCAGAGAATTATTAGCAAGAGCAGTAGTTACCAAACTGTGTGCTGCAAAATATTCCAATAATTTAAGTGAACAACAGGCTCACCTGTCTCCCACTAATTATGATTTATTTATTAAATGATTTGATTGTTCAAAATATGTACTTATTTAATACTTTTTACATAAATTGTTTGAGAATTTTCAAATTCTCAAACAATTTATGTAAATTACATGTTTAATTTTTTTTTTAACTTAACCAACCTAACTGCACCAACTGTACACTGCAACTGTAAGGTAGGGCTATGTTCTGACTTTGGGGGTCTGTGGAAAAATCCTGATATATTAAGGGTGCCGTGAACCGAAAAAGTTTGGGAACCCAATGAACTAGACAATAATTGCAATGCTGAAACAAACATGATATGCAAGGATAAAGTCATACAGCCTCTTTACAGGGCTGTGATATGACTGCTGCATCCAGATTTGGTCTCCTGGGTTTGAAGGGGGATAAGAAAGGATTGCTAAAAAAATAAGTAACAAAGTTGACATTGGAATTATGAAATGTAAATTATGAAAAGAGAGAGAGAGAGGTTGAGATTATGGGAATTGCAGATAAGAAAGAGAGGTGAGATGACAGATATCAATCAACTTCTGAAAGGGCAGTAGAGGATATCAAATGATGAAAAATTTTATTATATGGAAGGTAGGGAGAAGTCAAAGGAGAAATCCATGGAAATTAAATTTGTGTGCAGTTAAGAAAGAAGTGAGAAATCTCTCGCTTTCTCTCAGAGCAGTGAGTAAATGGAACAGTTTGCCTGTTGAAGTAGTGAAGCATCAAGTTAATCTTTCATTAACTAGTGTGAATGGGTTTAAGAGAAGGTATGACAGCTGGTGATTGATCTATAGCTTCCTTCAATGAGCCCTTGATGCCCTAGAGATCTCAGATAATAATCCTAATAATATATCCAGGACTATTAACATGTTCTGCAACATGAAGTTGCAAGCAAAAGATTTGGTTGCAGAAGACTGACTGGACCTCACTGAAGTTCAGCATACTCCACATTGTTATGGCCAGAATATCAGTTCCATCTAATTCCACTGAAATCAGTGATAAAACATCAAATTCCTGAAATCAATGCTGACAGAAAGATCTCCACCACAATTGCAAGACTATGAACAGGACATTATAGAGGAATGAAGATCAATACAGATGATACGAGAACATATAGAAACCGCAACAACTGCCCCAATACTGAACTGACACCTGTTCGCATCTTTACTTGTCCAGCAATTACAGCAGCCTTACAAGAAATAGATCCTAATCCTGAACAATAGTTCTATACAAACAAAATCATCGACATAGCCAAAGTAGTTCAAGGAGCACATGGAAACATCTAAGACTCTTCCAAGGACAAGACAATAACAACATCAGTTCCATCGGCATTTTAAACTTCTGAGGTTTAAGCCTTAGACACAGTTCAATTGTGCAATTTATCTTGGCTATATTATGAATGACCTCAGCCTTGCTTTTAACCCAAATTAGAAATAAGAGCCAATTAATTTCTTCATAACTGTTTAATATATTTTTATTCCATAACACAATCAAGTCATATGTTTTAAATTAATTATGGTAGAATCCTGGTCCAATCTGCCGTTAGTAGATATATTTGATTGCACTCTTTTGATCATGTTTCGACCTCCAGGTTGAGAGGAAGTTATTTGACTTTATTTAAAGTTAATTTTTTCTTTTTAAATAGGTTTCCTGCAGTAAATTATTAATATGAATTTTACACTATGTCTGACATTGAAACAAGAATCCTTGTAAAAGAAGTCAACTTTATAAATATTCAATATAAACTGAATAGGATATTAAATAAGGTAAACAAAAAACAAAATATATTTAATGATTTATGATTGACCGCAAAAACAAACTGTAGTGACTAGAGAAATGCATTTGGTAAAAATGAGTAAGAGGTGTGTGTATATATACCCCTTCTCTCACTCTCTCTGTCACAAAGTCATCTCATGTATAAGAGAACACTTTTTTATAATGCGGAGAAGTGTCTTTGTGTAAGTGGATTAATATTCATGCAAATAGCAGCCCTCTAAATATCTTAATAAAAAAATAAATCATGTAGATATGAAAATGATCCAGGTAAATCATAATAGGCAAGGAAACAATCATAACAATGTGCACATTCCTTTATAGCATTCTTGCATGGCACCATTTATTACTACACCTACAGTGAATTTTGGCATATGTAATGGAGATAAAATTTTGTTTAATCTAATTCTACCATTAAAATACCTGAAATAAATTGGCAAATTTTAATAATGACTCTAAATAGTAAACTCAAGTCAGGGAATAATTATCATCATCATTTAGGATTGCTGAATTATAGTGAAAAGAGATTAAAAAATATAATTTCAAGCCATACTATATAATCTTCTTCCATTAACTAATCTTGAATCCTGAGTTAAGAACAAAAATTATTGCACAGCAGCATACTGATATGACAAAATAAACATCAAGCTGGCAAATTCTAAATTGTTCAAAATAGAGTTTTTGATAATTCAGTTTTGGCAAGACTTACCATGACATTTCTGACAAATTTTACATTATTCACAGAGCACTATGGAGTGGTAGTATTTTTGTAAAAACTGATGAGTCAAGAGTTATAGCATATTTTTGACCAGTTTCTGACATATGTACTCTAATACACATAGTTCAGTTTTGCATAATTTTGCAACTGCAAATAGTTTTCAAGTGAAATGCCAAAATTGAAATACCTTAACACATTTTAATACAGAACCTAAAGTTTCCTAAGTAGTTAACAGACCACTTTCCAACCAACAGGCTGCAGCTTGAAATCATAAGGCAGGCATGGATGTTTATGATTGTCTTCAGATAGGAAATGAATTGTATCACTTAGAAGAAGACCGCTATTCCACTTATTGGAGTACCTGAAATGGCTTGAAAAAGTCTGCGTTTACTCTCTAGGGCAGTGTTTCTGGACTATGTAAAAATATACGGTATTAAAAATACAAGTCTGAAAGCACATCCCAAATCAACATTGCCAGAATTAAAGATTGGTACTATCAACGTGAGAAGACTGAATGGCAAAGAAATGGAGCTAGCTGAGGAATTAGATAAGTACCAGATCAACATAATAGGGGTGACTGAAACAAAAAAGAAAAACTGGTGAGATCTTTCTGAGCAATAAATACAAAATGTTATATTCAGGAAATTACAATCAAGGAAAAGAAGGAGTAGCCATAGTATTCAACACAAAATACAAGGCTAATCTTCTTGAATGGCAGGCAGTCTCAAGTAGAGTGATGTGGGAAAAATATCAGAATGGGGAATTGGACAATGAGACTTATTTGTGCCTATGGTCCCACAGAAGGTTCTACTAAGGTAAAAGTGGGGAATTTTTTGATACTTTAGAAAAAGCAACTGACACAATGAAAAAGGAAAATTTGGTCCTTGTTAGTGATCTAAATAGCAGAGTAGGAAATGATTGTCACACATACAAAAATATTGTGGGAAAATTTGGAGAAAAGAACAAAGCTAATAATAATGGCAAATACCTGTTGGATTTCTGCTCAGGACATGGACTGGTTATTACTAACACCATGTTCCAACATAAAAATGTGCACAAATTCACATGGAGAGAAGAGGCAAGGAATAAGAAAAGTCTCATTGACTATGTTATTGTTGATAGTGATGTTTTCTCTCTGGTGCAGACCACCAGAGTGTACAGAGGATTTGAAATCGGAAGCGATCACTATTTAGTCTTGAGCAGGATAAAATTGAATTTCATATTGAAAAGAATAACATGTAAGAAAGTTTTAAAGTGAATAAAAGTTGAGCAGCTCTCAGATGTGAACTGTAGACTAAAATACACAAAGCTTATTGAAGAAAAAAATGAAAGAGTTTGAGAACAGGAACCAAACCTTGGAGATTCAGTGGCAAGCCTTGAAGAAAACCCTGATTGATTCAGCCAGAGAGGCATGTGGTGAGGTTATCTCAAGGATAGAAAAATCAGAACTCCATGGTGGACAGAGGAAGTTAAAGAGGCAATGAAGGAAAAGAAGAAAGCATATCAAAAGTTCTTGGCAAATAAGTCAGCTTTTGTTCTTAGAGAATACAGAGACAAATGCATGAAAGCTAAACAATGTGCAAAACTAGCTAAACAAAAATCAGGAGAGGATTTTGGAACATAGAAAATAAATATCAAGAAGTGGCAAAACATTCTGGAGGTTGTTGAAGAAGCTTAGGAATGGAGGAAAGAGTACTGTAAAAGGAGTTACAGATGATAAAAGTGTTATGGGAGAAAAAGTATCCCATGAAAATGGGAGAAAAAGATATCCTTGAAGTATGGAGTAATTACTTTGAAAAACTGCTAAATGAAACAAGCAGTGATGACAGCACAGTGTTAAAAAACACCGACCAAGCATGCAGTCAGGAATACATATCCATACTTGAAGTAGAAAAAGCCATCAAAGGCTTGAAATGTGGAAAAGCAGCAGGAGTAGATGATATTCGACCAAATGCTGAAGTACGGTGGTATAAAAGTCTTACAGTGGCTGCACAGCATAGTTCAGAAAGCCTGGACAGCGGGACGAATTTCTGATAATTGGAGTAGAGCTCTAATAGTGCCCATATATAAAAAGGGAAATAAAACTGAATGTGAGAATTACAGAGGTATTTCCCTACTGAGTATTCCTTCCAAGATCTATGCAAGTGTACTTGAGAAACCGTTGAGAAGAATTGTGGAAGAAAAGCTTGGTGAAGAACAAGCTGGATTCAGGCCAAATAGAGGCTGTCAGGATCAGATCTTCAATTTACAACAAACAGTTGAGAAAGCATGGGAATATAACAAAGATCTGAATTTAAGTTTTGTCGATCTGGAAAAGGCATATGACAAGGTGCCAAGAGAGAAGCTATTCAATATGCTACAGTTATATGGTGTCAATGGGGCATTATATCAATCAATAGCTAGTCTGTATTAGAGTTGTAAGTCGGCAGTTAGAATTGAAGGAAGTACAGGAAGATGGTTTATTATTAAATCTGGTGTGAGACAAGGATGTACATTATCCCCTCTGTTATTCATTATCTATATGGATCACATTGTGAAGGAAAGTGGTATTAAACATGATATCAGAATCAGTGATGTTAATGTCAGCTCTTTGCTTTATGCGGACAATGTTATACTTCTAAATAAATCTGCTACAAGTTTGCAAGATTCCCTGACTAAATTGAATAACTGTTGTAATAGATACGGTGTGAAGGTTAGCAATAAAAAGACAAAGACAATGAAAATAGGTAGAATTGTTTTGAAAATGTCAACTGTGTTGTGAACTGGGAACCTGTGGAACAAGTAATACATTTCAACTACTTTGGCACGATTTTTACTGAAGATGGTAAATTAAATTTGGATATAGACAACAGAATCAGCAAAGCTGGTATGGTAGGAAGTCAACTGAATAAATTCATATGGAATAAGAGAGAAATTAGTCGGAACACTAAATTAGCTGTATACAAGACAGTGTTCAAACCAGTTTTAACTTATGGATCTGACAACTGGTTCAGAAGTAAAACACTTGACCAAAGACTAGAGACTGCAGATATGAGAGTCCTGAGAAAGATTAGAGGCGTGAACAGATGGCATCAATGGCAATATCATATTAAAAACGAGGATATTAGGAAAGAACTTGACATTGTCATCATCCAGGAATGTGTTAGCAGAGCTAATCTCAGGTGGTATGGTCACTTAAACAGAATGGGCATGGAAAATTAGCCAAACAAGTGTTCTCTGCCAAATTGGCAGGAAAACGACCCAGAGGAAGACCAAGATATAGGTGGATTGATACGGTACAAAGTGCCTTGGATATTAGAAATATAAGATCTGGTAATGTTGGAGTCTTGACAAGTAACAGACTGATTTGGAGGAAAATTGTAGATAGGAAGTTAGTAACGATGTAAATTTTTCATGTAGTTTTTCCCGTCATTTCCCATACACCCCTTGAGGGTACATGTCAGGAATTTGATGATGATGATAAAAATACAAAAAAAAAATAAATAAAATTTTAGCTCACTCAAGATAATAATGTACTATAGGTTTACAATCTTCCTATGGAAAGGGGAGGAGGATAACATTTAAAAAAAAAATATATATATATACAGTAAAACCCCTTTTCTACACTTTTCAGGGGACTGATGGAAAAAAGGGTAAATAGCAGGAAAGTGTAAATAGGGGGGAAATTACTGCTATATATGTCAGTCTACATACTCAATTACAAAATTTAATAACTGAAAATAAATGAATTTACAATTACTTACATTTATCTATTTAAAAAAATCTTTAATTGTTGATTGTTTTTGCTTTTCGTTTTTTTTTTTTTTTTGACATACCGCTAGATTGATTTGCATTGAGTTCAATGCTTGACTCGTTTTTTACTATCGTGTTCAAATTCAAAGTGGACACGGAGAGTCCAAGATATTTTGCTAAATTCACGTGTTCCAGCATGCCAATCTACACGTCGCAGAATTGCCATCTTTTCTTCTACCGAAACACATTTTCTGTCTTTTTTCTCATTGTTACTAACATGGATAATCCTTCACTGCAACTTGAAAGCAACTTTCACAAGCTAAATATGTAGCAGAAATTCTGCAATATCAATTCGTACTGTGATTGAAAAATCACAATATCGCTCATCACTACATTACTGCTGCAAGCGCGCAGGTCACAGTGATGGCAGAAATGAAACTACAGCTGAAAGCAACGACATCTGGGAACAGAAATGCACAGATTTCTGCAGAAATCTATTCAAAAATCAGTATTGCCACCCGAGAAAACAACGCAAATCACGGGAAATAATGTCCACATCAAGTTGTTAATGGTGGGAAAACAATATATCACAAGAATAGGCCTTAAGACGGAACCAACAGAAAATGATGTAAATGGCAGGAAAACGTAAATTGCAAGAACGTAAAAATGGGGTTTTACTGTATATATATTTCATTAAATTTCATCCAACCAGAATAAAATTATTAACATTACTTTGAATCATTTTGGAAAACAAAAAAAACCCTCTGAAAGGCAAAATGAACCACATGGACATCTAACTTCCAAACAGTCAGAGCAGAGTTACTGCAATTATCTAGCCAAAGTATTGGAAAATAACTTGTTTATGGATGAATGGACAAAACAGGCAAGAAATAATTATAATGTTCTTTTTTTAATCCTATACCCAAGGATAAGCAAACAAAATTTGTGCATGAAGTATCTTTCCGACTAGGCTCCTTGTATAGATGATGACTTCACATCAATTGCCTTAGTATCCCATAATGCAAAGTACACTTTCTTTCAGATGTGTCTGTTGCTACACCTTATGGTAGTCTAACTACGAACTCTGCTTTACACCTATGTTGTAGAACTCATAAAATTAATATAATGTTGTATCGCCCTATTTTTAAAATAATCTGGATTAGAGATAGATGCAGAAAGTTTTTCTCCCTTGGTTATCAAGTAAATTATAACAGACATGAAATAATATTCTTGTTTTACTCTTATATTCAAGTGTAAGCAAACAAGGTTTGAACACCATAACTAGGCTACTTCTATATAGATGTGATGACTTTACATCTAATAGTCTTATAGATTTTGTGAACAACGCAAAAAACTGTGTGTGTTTTGCACTTAATTTTGTAATTAAGTTAATTTAAATTTCAACTGCCATCTTCAGGAGGTAATAAATAAGAATATTATGTTCATGCAACATGACCTCTATCAATTCCATTCATATTAATATTCACAAGGATAGCTTAAATTCCTGCTACATTCACTGTTTTCTTATTAGTGAGTTTTTGTATATTTAGTACTCCACTACTAGTATAGATGGATAAGTGAATAACTTCTTTGCTTTTCACACAACAGGACTATGTGTCTGAATTCCACTTTGGCGTGAATGTCAATGAAATTATTTTGAGTGATATATGATTTTCGTTGCCTAGTACAAGACTAATTTCTTGCTTCTTACACACTTAAAGTGGTGTGTGAAAGTCAACTTAGTCCTAATAGCATCCCTGCCAACACACTGTGCTGTGTTGTGGTTGGCAAGGATGCTATCAGGACCAGGTGACTTTTTTTGGTATCAGTTTGAACAAGATTCTTCTGATTTCTTTCTAATCAAAGCAGACACTAAATGATGTGGTGTGTTCACAAAGAAAGAGACGTTTATCAAGATCAGTGCAGGAATTGTAAGAAATGTAAGCAATTATGAGATTGGCTTTGTGGTTAACAATGCAAAAGACAGAACCATCTGAGTGCAAGAGAGTCAATGGAAGCAAAGTTGAACAAAAGTAAGACAAAACATAATACAAGTTTACTTGCATTATGTTCAAATATATAGAAGAGATGAAATCAGTGGTAACATTAAAAAAGAACAATGGAAACAGCAAATGAATCTGATAAAATGAAGATGAGAGATGTATATGTTTATCACCATAAACACATACAGACTTAGAGATAAAAAGAGTATATAGTTGAAAAAACTCGATGAGTAGTAATTAAAGAAGCGGAAAGTCAAATTTTTGTTGAAAAAAGAGTAAGTGTAGTTAGATAGATTGGGAATGCATAAGAACATCATGAGGTTGAAACTGTGATTATGTGTACTTGTGAAATAAGTCTGGAGGATTTTAGAGAGGCTTGCCTTTGTCCTTTTTCATGTAATCTATTTCTTTTTTTTTGCTTGACTTTTCATAGTTATTATTTAAGATAAGATGAAAATCAGGAGGGATATGGAATACACATTAATGGATTGTTTATTTTAAAGATACCAAGCAATTTTAAACTTGGTTTTACTCCATTTTTCCCAAGATGGAGAATGTCATCAAGTCATCTTTAAATGATTGCCTTGGAAATGCTCCTGCCTCCCCAAACATAATTACTCACTCTTCAAGTAAACCAGGTACTGAGGAAGCAAGAGTATTTTGTTATGTGACCTGGAAGTGCTATCACAGGCTTAGTCCAGTATATTATCTAAGAGTTGGTCTGCATAATAATCATTTTAAAGTTGTATCCTCAAAAAAGAAGAAATGCTGGATCTCTCCATGCTGTCTGATGTAACTCAAAAACCATCCTACATATTACATGTTAAAATTAACGAGGAAAGAGTAAACTGGATCTTTGTTTTGGAGTCCAAATACGATTTGTAGTCAATTCTTGCATTCAACACATCAAGTAGTAATATTAATCATGAAGTAAAACTTGTCTACCAGTTAGTGGTGAGGGATGTGGACACCACACCACAGTTATAAAAAAAATGTTTTCAGGCAGAGATTAATTTCTAATGAAAGAAAATATTTAATAATGAAAACAAATATGAAATTCATATATTAGGAAAATGAATATGAAAAAACAAAAATTACCTTGCACACAAATTTTGATTTAGGGGACAAGCAGCACAGGCATTTCTACAGCATCGAAAAAATTCAGCTATCAAAATAAGATTTGGACATAATATTTCCTCTTCAAACCGTAACGTGCAAAGTAGTACTTCATCCAAAACTCTCCAATGTTCTTGTCCTAATGTTTCTCTGGAAAATTATTTATTATTTTCAGTTTGACAAGGTAAACTATTCACAACTAATATTAAATAGTAATTAAACAGTAAGTAGTATTTGGTATTAGATAAGGAACGTTTGAAAATAGCAAAATTCAACAACATTTATGAGAGCTATGATATATATAGATATATATATATATATATGTGTGTGTGTATGTGTGTGTGTGTGTGTGTGATGAAATAAAAGCTTAGGGTATCCTTTCATTATATGTGGATAGCAAGAATAATTATTACACTGGACAAACTTTTTTTAAAATTTATTTTTGAAATACTGAATCCAGAAGCAGCTAGAGATTTATTTTAGTACATATATCAATCCACATAAGAAACCATTATTATTATTAATAAACCTCAATGGAGTCAATAGACTTGGCATTATGACTCACTCAACCAGCAAGACAACTATTATTTTGATCCTTAAAATCCCAATCACCAAAAAATTCAATAATAATGTATTTAAATCTTTTTTTCTTCTTTTTCCAAGCTTTTACATTTGTCAACAGCTCCCTGTTCTCGGATTCCATTCTCTATGATTTTTCCAGTCCTCATCATGTAAGCCTCTTTTCTCCATAGCTTTCACAAAGGTCCCTTTCTCTATATTGTAGTCCTTAATCTTCCTCATTTCCTCCTTTTTTGTGGGGGGGGGAAGGGGTGACCAATTCATAATTCTCAATGAACATTCTTCTCTCATTTTCTGGAAACGTCCAGAAAATGAGATTCAATTGAAAGTGTGTGAGATTATGTGCACTATCAGATGCATTAAAAGATACACAAAATAAAATACAATAAAATAATTTAGTTAATAAATTATTTTTAAATACAAACAATAAATTAATTACAAATTATGGAACACACGAAGGGTGAGTATTATTCAGTATAACTTCCCAAAATTGAGAAAGTTTTAGACAATCATTTTTGTTCAGGGATTTGTTGGATTCTTTAAGTGAAATCAATTTCTGATGTTTTCAAGGTGAATTTGTGCAGAACAATCAGTCTGTCCATAATAACATAAGCCACAACAGCAAGGATTCTGTAAATTCCAGGATATTTATCTTTAGGAGAGATATGGAAGGTATTGTTTGTGAACTGGATGGAAAGAGACTTGTAAGTCAATTTGTTGAAATAGTCTTGCTATTTTTTTTCTGAAAGTCCTTTAATATACTGAATACAAATTCTGGTAATTTCTTCTTGAAGCAGGTTAAGACAATGGCCATAATTATTGATTATTTTATTAATAGTTTTGTATAGCTATTACAGATAAAAGTAGTTCTGATAATAGACAGTTCTTTGTTTAGAAGAGAAGCTGCAGAACATATTTTATGAGCCATATAGTATTGATCAAGTAATACACATATATGCATGGAATATTACACTTGTTAGTATTTGCTAATATAGCAACAACTAAATAGTTAGTCACTTTAGCACAGACTTTTCAAATTATTTTTTTTTTAACCAAAGAAAGAAACTTTTTTTTTTTTTGTATTTACATGTAATATTTGCGCTATTAATCACCTTCAAATATGCCAAACGATTCAGAGTTATGATGGTACATAACCTAAAATTAAATCAAACCGCTTAGATTTCATTGGCCATTTTACCTTGGAGTTTGAAATGAGTACAATAACACTCAAGTTACATTTAATTATTACGTGACACCTCCAGGGAGTCCAAAGACTCATTGAAGGAGAGTGTGCCAACAGCATCGAACAATTGATCGCCATCCAAATGCGCTCAAACTTGCTTAACTTTTTGCGAACCATTAATAACAGAGGCTCTACCAATCGACCAACCTTTGCTGACTTAATGATAACATTAGTACTGTTTGGAATTACAGTTGAAGAACTTATGAGGCCAATGTGTTATTGCAGTGCTATTAATTGCGTGTATTCTTGTGGTCAGTTTAATCAGTTTTAGGACGAAAAACAAGTGTTTCAAGTAGGAAAAAACTCTGCCACCGCAGTATGGAATTAGCCAACTCACTTTCACCTGGAAAAAACTTTTAAGTTTAAAATTGTATATATCTACCTATGCTCCGCCTTTTTAAATAACTCTGTAACTCGCTGAAGATACATAAACAATTCCTCATCACAATGATGATGATTAGCTTCTGAAAGTGTTATTATGTTTCGCAGATCAGCAAAAGCAGACGACAAACCGTCCATCATTACTGACATCTCCGCGCAGCAACGCAGCGACACTTACTCTGTTTCCCATAAAATCCTTCCTATTCCCCAAAGAAGCGCCCTTAAATATAATATATATATAATATATATATATATATATATATATATATATATATTCATCCTTGCAAATATATAAATTAGTAGTGCGATCCCAATCAACTTGAATCATCGAATCAAAAGAAATAGTTCTGGACCCTTCACATTTAAACAATAATCTTAGCTACAATTTACCAGATTCCCATAGCGCAGTAATCCAGTACTGGCGCTCAAAAATTAGCTGTCGCACACATTCTACTCATGCCAACGGTAGCACGCGGTCACCTATTCAAATATGACTGTTGCTATTCTGCTTTTTTATTAAGCTGTAAAGTTAATTTTTTACCGTGTTATTTTTATATCTTATGTTTTTATTTCTCACCTGAAGAAGTCGGACCACCGATGAAACTAGTTGTGATGTATTAAAGGTTTTGGTTATACTTTCTCGGGTTCTAGTCAGTTAAATTTATTTATATATATATATATATATATATATATATATATATATATATATATATATATATATATATATATATATATATATATATATATATATATATATATATATATATATATATATATATATATATATATTAGGATAACCAAGTTATTTTATAAACTTGATTATTTTACCTCCTAATCCCAAGTATGCAAACAATTAAGTTTGCGCCTGAAACAGAGTTCAAGTCTAAAGATGGATGGGACAACACCAGGGCAACTCATTGTAAAGGTGGTCACGTTCTGATCCCTATTCTTAGTATTTTTCCATAATGTAAAGTACATCTCACTAGAAGATGTATACCGCAATGCATTATGGGTGGGGTCACTACCCAGACCGGTTTCGACCTTTTTTGAGGTCTCCTCAGTGTTCTAGTGAGATGTGCTTTACATTATGGGAAAATACTAAGAATAGTGATCAGATCTTTACCCACCTTTACAATGAGTTGCCCTGGTGTTGTACCATCTTTAGACTTGAACTCTGTTTCAGGCGCAAACTTAATTGTTTGCATACTTGGGATTAGGAGTTAAAATAACCAAGTTTATAAAATAACTTGGTTATCCTAATATACAATATCCCCAAGTTAAAAAATTTATTTATTACAAATATACGGGCTTTTTTTAAATAATATATATTATTTAAAAAAACCCGTATTTTCAAATTAATTTCCCACTTTGCCTCTCCCCCCTTCTTAACAGCCTAACAGCAGAAGTATGCAGAACGAAAACAACCTACCATCCAAACACGGTATGTACAAAATTTCTTTCTCTACTAGTCTGCATATATTTATCTTTAAAATACATCTATAATGTCCTAAGAATTCTTGAGTAAAAAGCCAATGTTTTTAAATAAGGAACACTCCTAAACGAAAACAGGGAAAAATAGCCGTAAAAATAATAGTTTTTAAGAGGAGTAACTTGAGAATTTTCCCATAAATAATACCTATACTTACTGAGATAATTCTGCAGTTGTTTAATACCCTGTTAGGATAACATTTTCAAAAAAAAAATATTATGTAGCACCTCCAGGGAGTCCAAAGACTCATCGAGGGAGTGTGCCAACAGCATCGAACAATTGAACACCCTTCCAACAACTAATCGCACTCAAACTTGCTTAACTTTTTGCGGCCATTACCTATCTACCAATCGACCAACCTTTGCTGGTAAAGGTGCCGATTGGTAGAGCTAAAATCCACAAATATTTCCTTTTATAATAAGCAAATATTATAATAAGCAAATGAAACTTATGACGACCAAACAGATAAAACATATAGATTTAAAATTCACAAAGTTCTTTCTTCATTTTTTAAACCAATTTTTATTCTTCATTTTTTAATTACTTCGCTAAGAAGGACTATTTAGTCGGTCTTAGCGAAGTAATTTGCTTCATAGAAACATAATTAGGACTATGATAAGGGGACTAATCTTATCTGTAAATTGCCAATGAACTGGGAGTAATTTCTGGTCGAGTTTGTCTTGAAGGATAAAAAAAAACCTAGTTTCTGGGAAGGAAAATTATTACAAAATTCTATTAGACCAGTTAATTCAACAGCTTTAGTTAAAAAACTGTTTATGAAAGTTTCACCGCGTCGAGCTTCCCTGGAACAAAAGTTAAAGATATAATAAATATGAATAGACAAACAGGTAATAAAAGTAAAGGAGATGGTAGTGTTTGTTGGACCTGATGGATTAAGTATTGATATATATCGTATGAAAGAGGATATGAAAAGTGTGTTGGAAGAAGCGAGAAAGAGAAATGAGTTAAAGTTGTTAGTTTTTCACCAAGATACGACTGTAGTGAGTTAAGGAGGGCTATGATAAAAAATGATTCAGTGCGCTGACTGCATAGAAGAATTGAATGTGAGTTTTTTGGTGTGCAGAGTGAGTTATATGGCAAAAAAAGATTTATATAAGAGATACTGCCTATACGTGAATGTCATTCGCATCAGGAACCTGGAGAAATTCTTAATTGGATTAAGGATAATAAGTCCTACTCCAGAGTCAGGAAATACATCATGGGAGAGGAAAGATGAGAATGTGTGTGTGTGTGTGTGTGTGTGTGTGTGTGTGTGTGTGTGTGTGTGTGTGTGTGTGTGTGTGTGTGTGTGTGTGTGTGTGTGTGTGTGTGTGTGTGTGTGTGTGTGTGTGTGTGTGTGTGTGTGTAAGTTCAGCAATAATTTGTAAATGTGACAATGCATGAATATCATTGAGTATTGTTATGAATATGATCAAGGGGTGGAAATTTACGCTATGGGTTCAGATTTTTGAGTGTATCTGTAGACAATAAAGAGAAAGTTACCCAACCGTATCAAGCCGATTGTAGCCAGGATATAATTTCTTGTGTGTATAGAAGAATGACATGAGCATCAGAAATAAAGGGGTGCCATTGTTGAAACCTTCCTAAGTCAGATGTAGTAACTGGAATTGAGTGTAAAGGGTAGAGCATTTTTAAAAAGGACAAAAGGGATAGACGAGGAGGGGAAAGTACTACTAATGATATCATTAGTAGTACTTTCATTAGTCGATACTAATGTGGGAAAGTGCTACTAATGATATCAGATGATTTGTGTCCGGATTAGGGTAGAAATACAAGAAAGCAATAATAATATCCTATGTAGCATTGACTTTCAGTCTATTTGGTGTAAAGCCGAGACTCACGATGAAATGTATGGTGGGTATTGCTACACGTCCGGTGTTTCAACTGCTGAGGACGATGAAAAGCATTCGAAATTTATCCTCAAGGGTACTAAGCAATTAATCATTATGGGTGAGTTAAATTATCCGAACAATGATTGGGCAGAAGAGAAATCTCATGATAAGAATGAAGGAGAGTTTATTGAATGTTGCAAGGCAACCTTCTCAAGTGGCATGAGAAAGTAACCTGAGGTAAACAGTGTTAGATTTGATCATAGCGTCAGAAGGGAAGTCAGTTAAGAATGTTACTGTTTAGCCACAAGTTGGTGACAATGATCACGCCGTAATGTGCTGAGAAGTTGCTGTGTTGATGTTCTGTGACAGGTTGTATGCTGAAATACAAAGCTGGAAAGTATAACAGAGGCAGGAGAATCGAGTATTGGTTTAATCGTACCAGTTACCAAATGGGAAGAATATCAGCAATGCACGAGAAGATTTGAAAAGGTGCTCAAATGAGGCAGTATCAGAATATGTCCCTAGAATTCGAAGAACAAATAGAGTGGGAGTGAAATGGATGTGCAAATATATTAAGCAAAAGATCCACAATAAGCAGATGATGTAAAAAGACTGTTGTGAAAGTTATCCAGGAAAATCGGAAAAGCCCCCCTGTATTGTATTTAAAGCTAATCGGAGTAGGAAAAGGATGGGTTGTGCAGGCTAAAGGCAACCGGAAAGAATTTTATCGCTATGCCGTTAAATAAAAGAAAAATAAATTCGGATACGTTTAGTGATATCAGATGGAACTCATGTGCAGAAGCGATTTTAGCCTTAACGTTTGAAGACTAATAGGCAGCTAATCTGCACTCTTAAAGAATTATAATATAGCTGGTCCAAGAAAATATTAGTGACGTTGATTGTCACCTAGGAGGAGAGTAAGGAAGAATACTGCAATCAAATATCTTGTGACACTAATATTATACAGAGTCTGTCAAAAAATGTATACACACTTCAGCAAAAATAAACCTGCATAAAAATTGTAATACTAAATTTATACAGACATCAAGGGATGAAGGCAAGTTACCTTTGACTGCTACAATTACACCAGGGGCTCAAAGTGGTCACTATTAGCGTCCAGACACTTATTTTGACGACTAACTACTGTTTGGGCAGCGTTGGCCAAAGTGTCCAGTGGGATTACGGCGCATGCCGTTTCAATTTCTTTCTGAAGGGCCACAAGTGTAGCTAATTTTCCCTGCATTTTCCATTGTCCCTGCAAACTCTTATCGAGGTAAGCTCTCCCGTCTCGTTAGTAATGTGGTGGTGGTGGTGTGCCATATTGTTGGAAGAGAAATTGATCATTCCCATAAAGTGAACGAATGGCAGGTAAAATGGATGTGCGTAGCATGTATATGTACGCTTGACCAGTGACAATACCTTCAAAGAAGAATGATTAAACCCCTAGATGACAATCCACACCAAACATTGAGCCCCAGTAAATTGACTGCCATGTCCACATGAACGCCCGGATTTTCTTGAGCCCAGTAAATACAATTATGCCGATTCACTCTTTTATTAAGCTTAAATTATGCTTCATCAGACCAAACCATCTTTCTCACAAATTACGCATCCTCATCTACCACGTGTTGAATCCACTCACAATAATGCATTGTCGATCAGGATCTTCTGCATTCGTTTCATGTAATAATCTTGGGATGCAAATTTCCATTTAGCTGCTTTAAGAATGCGCCGTATGCTTCAACTGCTAACTTCTGTCTCACGTGCCCATTGTGTGGTGGAATTCTGTGGCAAGCGTATAAACTGTTTCAACACAATAGCCAGGGAAGCAGGACATGTTGCTGTGCGAGGCCTCCCGGATCTTCCCTTGCGCCCATCACATACGGCACCACGGGTCTCAAACTTATCACGAATACGTGCAATTTTCAGCCGTGTGGGAGGTTGTGTTGCAAACTCACGCCTCCATTGTCATTGAACATCAATAACATTCTCAAATTTGAAACACCACTTTGAAATGGTTTTGTGTTTCTCGAACGGCAATTGTGCATCGACCATTTCGTTTGACTGTCCTACCAGTCACGTGTGTTGATGCTAGTATTCATTTGAATGACAACTTTTGACAGAACATCATACTACACATGATAGCAATTATAGATAGCTTATCATATTCAAGTCGTGATTTGTCACTAATTTGATATAACTGCCCACTCAGTTTCCAAAAGCCTAGATAGGGTTAAACGGCCTCGCTACTCCTTACAAGGAAATACGCGAGGCACCTGTTCAGAGATTTTCACGCATTCGCATAAAAATCGCTGAACAGTGCTTGGAGCGTTTTAACAAATCTTACCGATAGTGTTGCCATAGATGGCAACACTATTTGCAAGATTTTTTCTAAGTGAATACATCTGTCATAAGCATCCGTGTGAAATTGCAAGTCGTTTGTTTTATACAGCTGTCTGAAGCAAAAGTGTTGTCTGTATACCATGAAATGGATAAAATTGAGTATCGTGCGATTATAAAATTCTTTTTAAAAGGTTTAATGCCAAGCAAAATTCATTCGAAGTTCATAAAAGTTTATGGGCACTCTTTCCTTCGGTTTCGACAATTGAGAAATAGGCTGCCGAGTTTAAACGTGGCCGTACCAGCCTTGAAGATGATCCACGTGAAGAACGTCCAAAAAGTGTAACATCAAGTCAAAGTGCGTGAAATTTCTGAAACTATAGGCATTTCAAAATAACGTTTAGAATATATTTTGCATGAAGAATTGCAAATGAAAAAGCTTTGAGCAAGATTGGTGCCACGTTTGCTCACAACAAATCAAAAACGCACCTTCACGAATATCTCTGAACAGTGCTTGGAGCGTTTTAACAAGAATAAAACTGATTTTGTGCGTCGATTTTTTACTATGGATGAGACTTGGATTCACCATTGGCAATGAAAGTGTTAACACTTTCATTGCCAAGCTGAAAATTGGAATTTCGTGTGGTGGCCAATTTTTTTATTTTTTTATCTAGTTAGCGACGTCCACGCGATAACGCGTGATCGGTCGTTTGGTGAGAGCTCGCATCGCGCGATATCGCGTGATTGGCAATGAACGTGTGGCAATGAAAGCTGAATCCAAACAGCAGTCAAAACAATGGACAGAAGATAGTTGTTCAGCGCAAAGACGACAAGTTCGGTTCCATCAGCAGGAAACGCCATGGCATCTGTGTTTTGTAATGCTAAAGGCATATTATTTATTAATTATATTGAAAAGGGTAAAACAATAACCAGGGAATAATATTCCGATCTTTTAACCAGATTAGACGAAAAAATTCGTGAGAGATGACTTGGTTTGCAGAAGGAAAAATCATGCACCTGCCCACAAAGGTGTTTGGGCAATAAGAAAATTAAGGGATCTGCACTATGAACTGTTGGAATATCCATCCTTCTCCAGATTTGGTCCCAAAACTAAAACGCTTCCTCGCTGGTCAGCGTTTTTCTTCGAATCAAGAAGTGATTGCAGCTGCTGTAGAGGGGTATTTTGCAGATCTTACTGAGACCCGCTACAGGGACGAAATAATGGCGCTGGAATAAATGTATTAGGCTTAAGGGAGATTATGTTGAAAAATAAAAAAAAATAATTTAAAAATTATAAATTCGTAAACTCAAGAAAATCGACCGTAGAACCCACATTATTTCAGACATTAAATATATTGTGTTAGGGTTAGGGACCACGAGATAGCGGCACATTTGAACCGTCTCTCTTCACTGCGTACTATATATATATATATATATATATATTATTATTATTATTATTATTATTATTATTATTAATATTATTATTATTCATTTCCTCCTGTTTTACCTTGCGGCGTCAAATATTTCAATTCATTTAACCTCGACCGTATCTCGAGGTTAGATTTTAGGTGGTTAGATTTATACCTCCCGATGTGTCTTATGTCTGTAGATGCATCTATTCATTGGCTAGTTTGCCTGTTGCAGGAGAAGAAAAACCCGAGTTTCCCATGTCAAAAACTTCCTACTGCCATATGAGACCGACTAACTCACCTTTAGTCGAAAGCCAGATAATGGTGTCTGAAGTCACTGACGGGAATCGAATCCAGGTCTCTCTGACCTATGGGCTTCGTCTATACTGACTGAGCTACAGAGGCTCATTATATATATATATATATATATATATATATATATATATATATATATATAGCTTGGAGGATGAAAAACTCCAGATAAACTGGACAGAAAAACCTGCAGTCCATGCCCAAGATCGGCTAACTTGGGTATGTCTGAGAAAGAACCTAAGCTCCTCACGTCAACTAAACGCGCGGACATATATATATATATATACAGGGTGTTCGGGATAAATTTGACATATTTATAATTAATTATATTTTTCCGTAAGTTACATGTATTAACACACACTTCTCTTCATTTAAAAGTTTGGACCCTTCTTCATTCATATACAAGATGTCAGAAAGGATGGATAGCTGGAACCCACCTGAATCATGGAAGAGAATAACTTGTATCATGATGATTCGTGCCCGCCATCAAAATAAGGATATTACGACTGCTGCCCAATGCTCCCTGAATACAGTAAAAACAATCAGGCATGAACTAGAGACTTGCAATGGTGACTACGAGGATGTAGCAAGAAGAAAGATCCCTAGCAGACGATCTGATTGCGTTCGTACAGCAGAATTCCTCGCAAATCTGCGGGAACAGGTGTTGAAGAACCCTGGCATTGGAATTCGGGCTTTGTTCGTGGAGTTGCTAACTGTAGTCAAGCCCTGGATAACAAGGGTAGGCAATGGTAGGCCGTATGTATGGCAGCAGGATTCGGCCCCTTGCCACACCTCTGGGAAAAGTCAAAAATGGTTGTCTGAAAATTTCTACGACTTCACCAGTCCAAATGTTTGGCCTCCAAACTCCCCAGACCTTAACCCCATGGATTATTTTGTATGGGGCGCAGTTGAAAAAGACACCAATCGCACTTCCAGTAATACAAAAGCCCAGTTAATGGATAAAATTAAAACAGTTTTTGCGGCCCTTCCCAGGGAGACTGTAGCATCAGCTTGTTCGAGGTTCCGAAGCAGAATTGAAGCTGTGATCGATGCTAATGGTGGTTATTTTGAGTAAATCTTGTTGATAGTATTGTAATTAACTCTGCCTGTAATGTTTTTTTGTCAATTCATTAAATTTAATAGATACAAAGAAGATTTTCTTTTTCCTTACGAAACTGTCAAATTTATCCCGAACACCCTGTATATACAGAGTGGTCATAAATGAACTTTCTCTCTTTGGAAGTATCTACAGCTAAAACTAATACACAGAATGAGACCATATTTCATATTGAGACTTTTGAAGGCATGGGGAGATGAATTCCGCGAAAAAAATAGTACAAAGAGTCGCCGATAGGGGAAATTTTGGCGCTGGCGGAGGCGAAAGCAGTCAGATATTTGCAGAAAACGCAGGTAAAAAGGATTATGCAAATTTTACTGTGCGTACGTGACAGCAGCGCCACCAATTCTACTTAAAAAGGGATTGGGAACGTTCAGGCAGTTATTCGAATGACTGACGAATTGTGCTCAATACGTGTCTTATCTTGCCTCAGCGTGCTTTACTTGTTAAGTTGTTTTACCTTAAACAGCGCAATGCCGTAGCGGCCCTTCGGGAATTTAGAAGGCTTCATAACCTGCATTCAGGTCCTATGTCAGCTCTAGCACTGAGAGCTATGATTAAGAAGTTTGAAGAAACTGGATCACTAGGAGTTACACCTGTCAGAGGACAGAAAGCAGTGCAAGAAGACATAATAATAGACTTTGCTACTGCGGTGTTCGACGACACAGGGACCAGTACTGATCCAAGAGCTCGTGCCATAGTTCGCAAACTTGATATGGTTTATGGTACAGTCTTAAAAATCTTACTGAAAATGCTTCACTTCTATCCGAATAAGTTCAGTCGTGTGCAAGCACTAACTACCACAGATTATGATAAGCACATGACCTTCGCGCTAACGTTTCTTGCCCTAAAGGAGGTCGAAAGTGACTGGCCTTGGAGAATATTGTGGGGTGATGATGCTCATTTTTATTTGAATGTGTCGGTCACTCACAACTGCAGAATTTGGGCATCTGAACATCCCCAAGTGATCCAACAAGTACCACTGCATTCTCCAAAAGTAACCGTGCGGTGTGGCTTCACAGCCGATTTCATAAGAGGAAAATACTTTTTTGAGCATATTGCCCTTACAGGTCCTGTAACCTGCTTCATTACTGGAGAGATTTATCGATGAATGCTGGAAAATTTTCTCATTCCTGCATTGCAGAAAAGACAATGTTTGGACTCCATAATTTTTATGCGGGATGGAGTATGGCTACACATTGAACGTTCAGTACAGCGCCTTTTACGCCAGCATTTCAGTAATGAGAGAGTTATTAGTCAGTTCTTTCTTCTAACGGCATAGCCGCCTCGATCCCGGCATCATTCCATGTGACTTTTGGCTGTGGGGGGTATTTGAAATCCATTATGTATGTTGGTGGTGTTCCAAACTTGTATGTTTTGAAAGAGAACATAAAACGGGCTGTTATGAACATCCAATCCGATTCCTTATGCTCAGCTGTAGAACATGTCGCACACCAGATGCAATTTGTTGTACACAAGACAGGTCAGCACATTGAAAATCATGTATGTGGCCCAGGGGACTCTGATTCTGACGAATTAAACACTATTTTCTGTGAGTTCAATCACTACATTAATTTCTGTGTCTCTCACAACTTGTTGTTTTAGTTTAATTATTATTATTATCATTGTAACGCGTCACATATCCAGCTGTGAATGAGTGATACGGCTGTCGCTTACACCGTCGAAATGTTATTATTGCATTTTATCTGCCTTTAATGTAATTATCTGCTTGTTTTCGGCTCAGCCAGTGCCAAAATTTCCCCTATCGGTGACTTTTAGTACTAAATCTTTTTGACGAAATGGGGAAATCACTCCCCATGCTTTCAAAAGTCTCAATATATAAAATTAAATCATTAATTAAATAAAATTAAATAATAAAAATTAAATAATAAAAATTAAATAATTAATTAAATAAAAATAAATAATAAAAATTAAATAATTAATTAAATAAAAATAAATAATAAAAATTAAATAATTAATTAAATAAAAATAAATAATAAAAATTAAATAATTAATTAAATAAAAATAAATTAAATTTAATAAAATTAAATTTAATAAAATTAAATAAATTAAATAAAATTAAAATTAAATCTCAATATATAAAATATAAAATTTGGTCTCATTCCGTTTATTGGTTTTAGCTACAGATGTCTTCAAAGAGGGAAGATTATTTTATGGCCACCCTGTATATATATATATATATATATATATATATATTGCATCATCACATGTTTGCCTGCTTAAATAAGTCAAGACTGGAAATTTTCCTTATGAAATGCCTTACAACTGGTTTCCTTTCTATACCTCATGGTGAAGACAAAACGCTACTAAGCACAAGTCATCCTTCACCCAGTAAGCTTTTCCTCTCTCGTCTGTGTAGCTCAGTGGCGCTTGACCCCACGAAGGAAGACTTATTGGTTTCGAATCTAGTCGGCGAATAGAAGAAATTTTTCCAAGACTTTTTTCGACGGTTCCCGAGTTAGTCGATCTCTGGCATGAGGAAGCGAGTTTTTCCTCCTCGAAACTCGGGTTTTTCGTCCTGTAAACTCGAGAAAATCGACCGTAAAACCCAGATTATCTCCGACATTAAATACGAGTGTTAGGGTTGGGGACCACGAGATGGCGGCACTTGTTGAGCCATCTCTCTTCACTGAGTGCCACTTAATTAGTGATAGCCTTGGGTCAGCTATCTCTGATTGGGTACCAGTGGAGATTGACCTGCCCACTCAGTCTCCAAAAGTCAGATAAGGCTAAACAGCCTCGCCTACTCCCTATATACGGGAATAAAAAGGCGTTAGTTGATTTTTTTTCTCTTTATTTTGATAATATTGAAATCATCATCGTATCATGGGTTTACTACAAAATGCTGGAAGTCCAAATTATGAAGATGGTAAGTAAAACTTTTTTAAAATTTGTTTTGTTACGAAAAATCGTAAAGGAAACAAATAAAATCAGCTAATGCTCTTTTCTTCCCTTATAATGAGTAGCGAGGCCGTTTTAATGCTAACTTTTGGAGACTGAGTGAGCAATTCAACCTCCATCGGTAGCCAATCAGATTTAGCTGGTATAAGGCTATCATCATTTTAAGCAGTATAACATAAGACGGATAACACGTGCTGCCATCTAGTTATCTCTAAGACTGATATTATTCAACTAACTTCTTTTATATTTTTTTTCCCGTATAGGGAGTTGGTGAGGCCGTTTCAGCCGATCTAACTTTGGAGACTAAGTCGGCAATTCAATCTCCACTGTTAGCCAATCATAGATAGCAGGCCCAAGGCTGTTACTAATTAATCGGTACACAGTGAAGAAGGCGGCTTGCAAGTGCCGCCATATCGTGGTCCCTAACCCTAAAACAATATTTTTAATGTCTGAAAATAGTGTGGGTTCGACTGCCGATTTTCTCGAGTTTACGGCACGAAAAACCTGACTTTCAGATAGAAAAAACCCTTGCCAGAGATCGACTAACGCGGGAACTGGTCGAGAAAAGGCTTAGAAAATGTTCCTCTAGTCGGCGACAAGATTCGTACCAAAGTCTTTTGTCGTGCTTTCAAGCACCATAGAGTGCAAATGCCACTTCTACTGAGCCGTACAGCCTATATCTAAAAGTATTTTATTGTTTAAAAAAATCAGCTAACGCCTTTTTGTATAGAGAGCAGGCGAGGCCGTTTTTTTAGCCCTATCTAACTTTTGGAGACTGAGTGGGCAGTTCAATCTCCACTATTAGCCAATCAGAGATAGCTGGCCCAAGGCTATCACTAATTAATAGGCACTCAGTGAAGAAGGCGGCTGTTAAGTGCCACCATCTGGTGGTCCCTCACACTAACACAATATATTTAATGTCTGAAAATAGTGTGGGTTCGACGGCCGATTTTCTTGAGTTTATGCGACGAAAAACCCGAGTTTCCCGGAGGGAAAACCCGCCAGCCCGTGCCAGAGATCGACTAACTCTGGAACCGGTCGAGAAAAAGCTCGACCGGTTCCAGAGCTACAGAGACTATATCTAAAAGTATTTTACTGTATATTTTATTATCTGAAATACAGATAATACAGATAGCTGTATTTAATTAATAATTAAATTAATAATTCGGGAACTAGTTTCTTTCACGCATATAAACAAACTCGCACTTCACCGCATTATTAAAGCAGCTTTTACCGTTATTTGGAAGTCCAATGTAAGGTTTTGGTTCACATTTGCTATGTTTGAAGTTTGGTTCTTGAACTCTTTTATTCCTGCTGTGGAATGTTATTATTCGTAAAAGAAAATTCCCATTAAATTTCTGCTTGTTGGACAATGCTCGTGAACATCCACCATCTTTAGATGACCTTCACGCTATTGTAAAGGTCGTACTTTTACCGAGCAATATTACATCATTACTACAGCCAATGGACCAGGGAATCATTTCTGCATTTAAGGCTTATAACTTATGGCGTACATTCCTGTAAGCAGTGAGGGCTACGATAATATGATAGCCTTGAGAGAATTCTTAAAGAATTATAACGTGCATGATGTTATAATTCCATTAAACACATTGCTGATTTTGGGGAGGAAGTGAAGCAATCAACAATTAATGAGAAGCGGAATGAACTGTGTCCTCAATTCTGTAATGATTTTCGTGGATTCACAGAAGACATCGCCGAAGCCAGTAAAGCTATGGTAGCTAATGGAAATGCGCTGCAATTGGACATATGAAAATTTACAAGAATTAACCAATGAAGACCTAATGGAGATAGAGAATCAACTGACAGAAACACAAGACCACGAAGAATCAGGAGATCCAGAGCCAAGAAAGATTACGAGAAAAGAATTAGCTGAAGCCTTTCATCTCATTGCTTAGTTTGAGAAGCAAGATCCTAACATTCAGCGGTTTACAAAGATTTATCGTGCAGTTAGTGAGAACATCAGCTGCTACAAGGCCATTTATGATGAAAGAAAGAAAGAAAGAAAGAAAAAGGCTATGCAAACAATTCCACATAACCCTTTTCAAGAAACCGACTTGAGTAGTAACTGCAGTCGGTTTCTTGAAATTCCTGATTCTCCAGCAGCAGGTCCATTCTCTCTCTAGCACCATGGACAATGGACATCATCATCTTCTTCCGATTAATGTTAGCCTGCTTTCTTGCCTTGCCTCAGAGATGCCCCTTCAGTAAGCAAGACATTGATGCACCCTTTAAAATTCTTTTTTGAAATTTCTATCAAAACTTTTTGCATGAGTTTGTTTTTATGTTCTGTCTGTTTGAGTTAAAAGACAGAGCACAATAGTTTCTGTATCTTTTTATTACAGTACAGGGGTATTATTATAATATATGTATATAATAATAATAATAATAATAATAATAATAATAATAATAATAATAATAATAATAATAATATATCTCCCGGAAACTCCGGTTTTTCGTCCCGTAAACTCAAGAAAATCGACCATAGAACTCACAGTATTTCAGACATTAAATATATTGTGCTAGGATTAGGGACCACGAGATGGCGACACTTGTTGAGCCATTCTCTTCACTGAGTGCCACTTAAATGTTGATAGCCTTGGGTAGGCTATCTCTGATTGGGTACCAGTGGAGATTGAACTGCCTGCTCAGTCTCCAAAAGTTAGATAGGGCTAAAAACCGGCCTCCCCTACTCCCTATACGGGAATGAAAAGCCGTTAGCGGATTTTTTTTTTTTTTTTTTCGGAATGAATAGATATTTACGTGGGCTGTTCAATAAGTAATAAGACTAATGTTACTGTGGCGAAACCACTCATCACAATATTAATTTCTGTGGAATAAAGAAATGTTGCTGTATGTATTAACAAAAGTGGTTGACAGATGGCGTATACAGGCTGATGTGCCAAAGTATCACGTGACGAAACGAAAGTGCTCATCGGCGCACCTACGAGGTGCGACCAGTGTTAGAAATGGAAACGTCCTTGGAACAGCGTTATGTGATTAAATTTTGTGTGCGTTTGCAAAAATCGGCATCGGACACTTTTAACATGATACGCGAAGCTTTCCACGATGAAGCAATGTCGAGGGCAAATGTTTTTCGCTGGCATAAAACTTTTATGGAAGGAAGGAAAAATGTGGAAGATCTTGAAGGTCTTCCCTCACAGAGACAATGATCAACACAACTGCGATTATCATCAAGCACGTCAAAAGGAAGCGTCCATTGCTGAAGAATGGCTTCTTATTGCCCCACGATAATGCAAGGCCACATATTGCTGGTTGTGTAGTGGACGTTTTGCCACAGATATCCTACCACACCCTCCATACAGTCCTGATCTCGCACCGTGCGATTTCTGGCTGTTTCCTCAGCTCAAGAAACCACTAAGAGGCCGCCATTTCGAAAGCAACAAAGAATGTGTAAAAGCTGCGGGGGCGGTTTTGAAAGAACTCTCAAAAAACGGACTCTCACATGTGTTTAAGAAGTGGACGCAACGTAGGGACAAATGCATCGCGTCTCACAGTAGTTACTTCGAAAAAGACCATGTAAATGATGACGATCAAAGGTAATCTGTTTTCTGTATAAATATACTCTTATTACTTATTGAACAGCCTACATATTAAAAGCAACTTTTAATAAATATCTATTATATATGCAAACGTAAATATCTGCAAAAATAAATATCACAGAAAACTTATTTATCTTATACAATGAATATCTATTAAAACTCTCCAAATGAACAATTTAAACATATTTTTGGAAGAATGAATTCTTTTCAATAATTCATCCTCTGATATTTCACTCATAAAATCTTCACAGGAATCAACCATATTATATTTCACATTAAGAACGACCTTTATTGTCTCAAGTTTTAATTGTTTTCTCTGCAGTCCACAATTTATTCACAACTGAAAATACTCTTTCTCTAACAGCATTTATACCAGGTAAGCAAAGAGCAAATCCCACTGTTTTTTTATATTACCATAAGGTATTTTTTGTTTCTCAAAAAACGCAAATATCTCAACCGTCTATCTCCTGTAGGAGTTTTTTCCTCCTTCCATTCTTCAATTTTTGAATCAATTACTGTATATACTTCTTTAAACAAGAAACCTCATAAAAAAAGTTATTTTCATATATTCCATGATTTGTTCCAAAATTAGAATCTATGTACTCCAACGATGCCTCAAAATCATGCCATGATATCCTACTTTTAAGGTTCGCCCATTTAAATGTCTTAATATCCAGGAACTGGGATGACAACATGTCCAAATATTCCAAACAGTTACTGTAAAAAGTTTTAACATGAGAAATAAACAATTTTTTTATACTTCCCTCATTTTCTAAAATTCTTAAATCTCTTCTTATGCCAATAGGAACGTAGTTTCATTCGAGACATTTTCTGTATTTTGCTTTAACATATCGTTCTTCTGAGACTATTTATTGTACAATCATTTTTTTCAATGTTTCTGACTACTGCCTCAAATACTGATGCCTGACTATGAAGAAATGTTAACCACGACTGAGAGGTATTATCATTGAAAAAGAGTTCAATTATTCTTGGACACTTATCAAGGGTGACTTCAATGGACTATATAATTTCAGAATCCTCATAATCACAGGCATTAAAGCTAGCCATCTAGTTTTACTGAAGCCTAGTATTTTGTGATATTCAACTTCTGCTTCTTCACAGAATTCTTTCAAAGATTCCACTCTGACAGTGTAAATGTAAAAATGGCTATAAATTTTTGTTACAATAGACTCCATGTCAAGAGCCTGTGTAGCTCAGTGGATGTGGCGTTTGCACACCATCGCGCTAGGCCGCACGAAGGAAGTCTTGGTTTCGAGTCTAGTCGGCGACTAGAGGAAATTTTTCTAAGCCTTTTTTCGACCGGTTCCCGAGTTAGTCGATCTCTGGCACGGGCAAGCAGGTTTTTCGTCCTGTAAACTCAAGAAAATCGACCGTAGAACCCACATTATTTCAGACATTAAATATATTGTGTTAGGGTTAGAGACCACGAGATGGCGGCACATTTGAGCCGTCTCTCTTCACTGCGTACCGCTTAATTAGTGATAGCCTTGGGCCATCTGTCTCTGATTGGGTACCAGTGGAGATTGAACTGCCCACTCAGTCTCCAAAAGTTAGATAGGGCTAAATGGCCTCGCCTACTCCCGTATATACGGGAATAAAAAGGCGTTAGCTGATTTTAGACTCCATGTCTAGTGGTAAAAGAACAGCAGCAGTTTGAATCGCATTGTGAACTATATGAGCTGCACAACCTACTCCAATACTATGTTGCTCTAAACTTCTGTTCAGTATAGCAAAGACATTGCTAATACCCATTCTAGCTACACCACCAAAATTGGTATTTGCATTATCAGCACAATATGCAACAACCTTCTTAGATAAATTGTTTTTTTTTTTTTTCATTTTTCAGGAACATTTAAGATAGAATTGGTGATAAGCTCTACAGTTTCCCCAGGTAGGGAAACAAAATCA
This sequence comes from Typopeltis vanoorti, assembly GCF_054136105.1. NCBI lineage: Eukaryota > Metazoa > Arthropoda > Arachnida > Uropygi > Thelyphonidae > Typopeltis > Typopeltis vanoorti. Next base: position 85,038,377 of record NC_143551.1, on the reverse strand, counting down.
ATAATCTTAATCTTCACACCACTGTTTGAATCAAAATAACGAATGATAGTAGGAAAACGTTTTACATCTTTATGGTTTGATGCATCAGAAAACACAGATAAAAAAAAAATCAACTAACGCCTTTTTATTCCCGTATATACGGGAGTAGGCGAGGCCATTTAGCCCTATCTAACTTTTGGAGACTGAGTGGGCAGTTCAATCTCCACTGGTACCCAATCAGAGACAGATGGCCCAAGGCTATCACTAATTAAGCGGTACGCAGTGAAGAGAGACGGCTCAAATGTGCCGCCATCTCGTGGTCTCTAACCCTAACACAATATATTTAATGTCTGAAATAATGTGGGTTCTACGGTCGATTTTCTTGAGTTTACAGGACGAAAAACCCGAGTATCCGGGAGGAAAAACCTGCTTGTCCGTGCCAGAGATCGACTAACTCGGGAACCGGTCGAAAAAAGGCTTCGAAAAATTTCCTCTAGTCGCCGACTAGACTCGAAACCAAGACTTACTTCGTGCGGCCTAGCGCGTTGGTGTGCAAACGCCACATCCACTGAGGCTCTTTCAATGCACGTGGTGCTAATACATTCTTTATGATAGCTTCAGCTTTTGTCCTTGCACATGTGAATGTGCTGTCGAATTATTTGAGGATCAGTTTGGATGTACAGTCCATGGATCTAAAAGTTTGATTGTGATATATGGCATGGAAAGAAAACACAGCCTCTGCAATCGCTAATTCTCTTTCTTTCATCCCAAATTCAGTTTGACGGAGAAAATTGGTCACCTTTACAGATGAAGAAGCTGCTTGTAGGGCTTTCTTATGCTTATCAGAAGCTAAATGTATTGCGATATCGCGCTTTCCTCCAGAGGTCACAGAAAATAAATAGATTGTACATGAAACATATCTCTCCTCTTCATACTCCTTAATAAATGAATACTCTTTTTTCAAATTATCTGTCAGTTTGCAATCCCTTCGTTTTTTTACTGACATGGTTTAAACCTGATTATTAAAAATAATTAAATATTTTAAAATAATTATAAACTTTCAAATTTTTAGACATATAAAAAAAGATATAGCAAAGTATCACTTCTGCGAATACCTGGGATCTATGATATCAAAAACAACAATTGTAATACTATGTCTACAAGGTAAAACTTTAATTTTGAAACACAACAAAATATCATTCTTTAAATTACCATTACTATAACGATGGTCAATATATCGTTTCGTGGTTTCCTTTGCTTCACAATCGATTTTGTATCGACATGAGTGAAGTATACTGAAACGCCTCAAACTAACAATAACTTAAATTACCTTTCAGTAGCGAATGCTGGTCTTGAAATTCATGCTTGCTCTTGTTATCATTCAGGGAATGAGAAGTGTGATTGAAGTCTGATTAGCGGAATAATGAATTACTGACCATTTAAAACTATGTACAGGTAACCCTTGTATAACGCGGATGTTAGGTTTCGCAGAAATGTCGCGTTATATAAATCGCGTTATGCGAGTCTCAGATCACATACGAAAAGTAGAGTTATGTTCCGAAATCTTTTTTATTTTTTAAATTATATAAACAACAATGACATATCCAACAAAAAAATATTTTTATTTAATTCAGGTAATTCATGTAAGTTAAGAAAACATATAAACTATGAAACAAATACATAGTATAAAAGTAAAAAAAATTACAAATTGTACTCAAACTTCATTGCACATAATGCATAAATGTTTTAGGTAAAATAAAATAGTACATATTTTCATTTTTCATAGCACAAGGATTTGAAGATTGGTTAATAAACACTGGTTTCGTCATGTAATCACCTGATGCATTACTACAAAACAGTAGAGTAATTTTATCTTTGGAAACTTTGAATCCAGGAACTGATTTTTCATTTTTCGAAATATAGATGCGTTTTTGCACTTTTTTTCCAATATAACCCGAATTCATCTGCATTGAACACCTGGTCTGCACTATAAATGTTTAAAATTTTGACAGTTTTTTTATTTAATAAGATTTCCATCCATAGGAATTTTCTTTTGAGGTGCAATCTTCTATCGAAATCATTAGAGATTTCTCCATTTTTCCCATTAGAATATCGCGTACACGAGCAACGCGCTTTGCACTTGTCGTTGACCCAGCAATAAACACTTTCTCGAATTTTATGTTTATTTTGTTTGATTGTTCGAATTGTTGATTCATTTAAATTCAAAGTCCCTACAAAAACTACTGGTTTTTCTCCATTTTCCAACCGATCCAAGATTTTGAATATTTTTCTTCGAGAGAAATAATTTTGTTTTCAATGTTGGTTTTTCCCTTTCGTTGGAGTTTGTGGCCATTACTATAAAAATAATTTTTTTTACACAAAAAGCAAGCATTACATATTGTATGAAACTCACCAGAAAATAAAGTGCTCAGCTTGAGATAAACGCACTTATGATTTTTAATGCACTTTACTGGCAGAAATGAGGACAATTTTCAACAATAAACATTTTATAAGGTAAACAATTGAGGTATATAGCGCTAAAGGGTATTTTCCCCTAATATAAATTCGCTACTTATAATTACATGCAGGATACAGGCAGACACAAATTTAACGAAGATAAAATTTGATTTTTAATTCGCACGGTGAAAAACATATGAAAAGGTAAAGGGCTACTACAATTTGTAGACCGTGTTTTTATCGGAACCGTGTTGTATGAGTACCGCGTTCAACAAGGGTTACTACAATTTTAGACCGTTATATCGAAACCGCGTTGTATAAATACCGCGTTATACGAGGGTTACCTTCTTCTTCTTCATCTTCAGCTAACGCCTTTTTATTCCCGTATACGGGAGTAGGCGAGGCCATTTAGCCCTATCTAACTTTTGGAGACTGAGTGGGCAGTTCAATCTCCACTGGTACCAATCAGCGATAGATGGCCCAATGCTATCACTAATTAAGCGGTACGCAGTGAAGAGAGATGACTCAAATGTGCCGCCATCTCGTGGTCCCTAACCCTAACACAATATATTTAATGTCTGAAATAATGTGGGTTCTACGGTCGATTTTCTTGAGTTTACAGGACGAAAAACCCGAGTTTCCGGGAGGAAAAACCTGCTTGCCCGTGCCAGAGATCGACTAACTCGGGAACCGGTCGCAAAAATGCTGAGAAAAATTTCCTCTAGTCGCCGACTAGACTCGAAACCAAGTCTTCCTTCGTGCGGCCAAGCGCGGTGGTATGCAAACGCCACATCCACTGAGCTACACAGGCAGTTCTTATTTAGAAATTTATGTACATTTAATCATACAAATACAACATTTATTTTACAAATGATATTCTATCATTTTCAATTTAGCTACTTGAATACAAATTCTACCCTACAGTTCTTTATGTACTGGTCAATAACAATGCCATAAAATGTTGGTTGTAACTTAATTTTCCCAAGCAACAGCACACTGGTAAAGGCTGGCTGAAGCTACTTTGACTGCGTCATCTCACCCTTGTTTAAGCAACAGGGTGAGATGACATGCAGGAAGCGGAAATGGTTATGCGCACGTATGAAATCACAGTGCTGAAGCGAGGACCTGGATGCTCCCACAACAGCAAGCTAAGGTAGCTTGACTAGCGGCCTTCGATACGCAACGCAAAGCTCAATTATTGCCGCGCAAGCTTAAAACGTATTCTGTCTACAAAAATAAAAACCTAAATGGAATGCTTATAAATACATGCATTTATTAACAAATAAATATCATTTTTTTCTCAATTAATGAGCTTGCGCAGCAAGCATGGAGAATTCTCCACTGTTACCTTTATTATTAAAAAAAGGGAAAATACAGCTTTTGCTGTCACGCGTAATTGTTTATTTTATGAATGAAATTTAAAAGCAACAGATATCATAATCTAAACTTTGTTTTATGATAATAATAATAATGATAATTATTATTACGGGCATTGTCCTAATTACAATTTGCTGCAGATGGTTGTGAATTGCACAGTAAAAAGTGCACATACATATGCGGTATGGCACGGATTCCACAAGGTGTTGGATTGTTTCTACGCCTACAGCATTTCAGGCGTTTACCACACAGTTCTCTAACTCGCTCGTTATTTTATGGTAGAAAATTTTGCTTCTAGATCTGTTTTTCTAACATGTCCCATACATTCGCAATGTGGTTCATATCCAGGCTTTGTGATGACCAAGTAAAATAGTGGAAGTTGCTATCATGTCACTGGGCCACTGTAGAACAATTCTTGTGCAATGGAGACAGTATCATTGTAATTCATGAAACCAGTGCCGCGCCGTCGGTAGGAGTCGCCCTTGTGCAAAACTTTTTTTCAGCGCCCCCATAAAATAAGTTTCTATGAAACATATGAAACATTTTTGCGAAAAATTTTACTTTGTTAAAAGTACAAAACAGTTTATATGCATACATAAAAATAAATTTTATTTAACAGTAGTAGAACATTGTAATCACTGAAATTCATTAATAAGGAATTTTTAATAATAAAAACTTTCAAAATTCATATATATATATATATATATATATATATATATATAGTTTTTTACCTTGGGTATAATATATGTTAAATATACCAAGCTATTTTAAGTATAAACCTGGTTTTTTACTCCATTTTCCAAGTAAGCAGACAAGGAAGAAAAAAGACCCAGAGGAAGAATAAGATATAGGGTAATTGAAATAATTAATAATACCTTAGAAACCAAAAAGTAGGAACTAACAATATTGCAGACCTCACTAAAAAAGATTGTTTTGGAAGAAAATTGTTATAGGATGCTTCCTCCCCAAAATTACTTTTATTTTAATATCATATCAGTTAATAAACGTGTCGGTTAATTGATTTTCGTATATATAATTTAAAACATCCTGAGGAGTCGACTCTTTTTTAATAAAACATTGCAAAGTTTTTAATTCCTCAAATAAAGTCATACCATCAATATCGCGATTGTCGGAATCTTGATTATCGCTCAGTGCAAATCTTTACAATGTTTCATTAAATCTTCATTGTTCCAATCTTTTAATTTGCTAATGTCTCATAACTTTAAAGTCCTTGCTATGTTGTTTTAAGAGTATGAATCTTTCCGTGACTGAAGTTATTGTCGTGTCTAAAATCGCGAGGAAAACATTTATTTTAAAATTTTGTTTAGGATCATGCGTTGTCTCATCTGATGCTTCGTAACCAAACATTTTTGTTCTTTTGCGAATAGGATCAATATTAAGATCGTTTGCTACTTCTTTTGCAGTTCTAATAATATTTTCAAAATATTGGTCTGTTCGGCGAGTATTTCATTCTTGTATAACGTAATCAAGATTTTCTGTAATTTTTCCTATACCAAATGTCGGATTCTGCATTATTTTGCTTGCAACATTTATGAGACTTAAGATTTCGTACTAAACATGAGCAGAACAAACAAATTTAATCAAATAAATCTTTGAAATTAAATTGTTTGCTGAATTCTAGAATTGATATGTTTAGTTTCATCTTCCGTAATATTAAAAAGAGCCTGGTAAATTTCCTTGATATTATTTTTAAGTGGCTTTATTGCTTCTACTCTACTTTCCCACCTAGTAGCAGAAAGTGGTTTCAAATTTAAAACACGAATATGTTTTTTTAATATAGCCCAACGCTTCACAGATATTGAAAAATAATCATATACTTCCCGTATTACCGCAAAAAAAATTACAGTTTCACAGGATATCTTAGCTGCATAATTTTTTCTGCAGGGAATTTTTCATCAAGGAATTTTTTCTGCATTCCATTATGTTTGCCTCGCATATTTGAACAGTTATCATGAGCTTGGCCGCGTAAATCCGAAATGTTAATATTCAACAATTTTAAATAATTTTTTATAAATTAAAATAGTCCTTACCCAATGGTATCTTCTACAGATCGAAAACCCAAAAAATGTTCATGAATTTCTGCTATATTTGTATCTTTATTCTGATTAACAAATCTAATAACAATAGATAATTGTTCCGTGTGACTTATATCCAGAGTAGTGTCAAAAATTAATGAATAATATTTCGCCTCCTTAACCATTTCTAAAATTTTTGTTTTATAGCTTCAGAAATTATATGGTTGGTTTCATTTTGTATTTTATCACCTAAATAATGAGCAATGTACCTTTTTTGTGATGTTTGTATGCCATGCAAGTGTTCTGCCATTATGGAATAAAATTTAGCGACAGTTTCTACTAACTTTAAAAAATTGCCGTTATCATTTTCAAAACGTTTTTGTGAAGAATCTCTGAAAGCTATACACTATCTCAATAAATATTGTATTATGTAGATTAACCGTTCTATAACAGATTGCCAATATTTTTTCTCAGTTTCGTATAATCTTTGTTGTGTGCAATCAGTAATGCATTTCTTAATCAACGACATTTTAAGTTCGCTGTAATTTCAACAGTTTTTAATGTGCGCGGAACTTGTCTCGTGTAATTTTAGTATACGACTCAAATGTTGCCAATCGTTATAACCGTATTCGTTAGTAAGTTGGGAATTTTGACTGCCAAATATTTTGCAATAATAACAGAAAACCGAATTTCGCGATTCTGAATTATTATTATTATTATTATTATTATTATTCCTGATACCTCCAAGGAGTCCGAAGACTCATCGCGAATAAACTAAATGACTTCCTAAAAGTTTTTCTACATTTGCTAAAGTTCGATAATAGTATGAATCGGAAAACTTGCAATCATATTCATCTTTGGGAAATTCTTTATTAACTACTTAATGCAGGCAATGCCCAACTAAACAATCTCTAAATTTGGTAGTTATATGATCTGGCCAGGTACCTCGATCATTAACTTTAAAATTTGAAGTTTCGTGTTTTGCTGAATCGGAATCCAATATTTCTTTTGCTGCAACTTCTGTAGACAGTCCAGTCAGGCCAGTTTCATTTTCGCATGTAACATTTGTTTCCTCATAGTTATCTTGTGTCCTCTCTTTTTCAGTAGTAGAGCTACACGGAGTACTTGCTTTGTCAAAACTTTTGTTCTTCGTTTTTTGTGGTCCTGAAGTTAAAAATTTATTCAGCGATCCAGCCAATTTATTTTCCAGTTGTAATCGTTGCAATTGTCTTTTCCTGTTTAGTACACCAGATAACTTCTTTGGCTTTTTTCCCGACATCTAGGGTTAACACACTTGGTTAGACTTTAAAATAAGAAGAGCATTAAAAAGTTGTCCACCAAAATAAATAATAATTTCTGAAATTTTCCGTTAAACTTATTTTTTAACCCCTTAACTGATTATTATGTTTAAGGTGAATGGCCCCAAACTGACTATTCTTTTTTACTACAGAATTTGAAATTTCAGATGTTTTGAATAATAAATATGCTTACATTTTAGGTCTATTTTTGAAAATTAACATGTAGCGATATTAGGCACTGATTGATTTCTCAGTGATATTTATTTAATATTTTTACGTTCTGGTAATTGTTTAATAATTAAGAAATTTCTAGAATATTAAAATTATTTATTAAAGAAATTAGTAAAAGGACTCCAATGTCTTCCAACCAGAACAAGAACAAATATATAAATAAATCTCTTATTGAAAATTATTTATTTTCTAGACGTCTACCCAACATAAGATAAAAATCTTTTGTTTTCAAAATAAGATAACACTGACCAACAAAAAAAAAAAAAAAAAATTTTTTTTCTGCTGATTATGATCTGACACTTGTTTTTTACTAATTTGGGTGCGCCGATTTCAAATATCAAGCCCATTTTTCTCTATCACGTCAGGTTTTTCCTCTATGGCATTTTCTTTTTGCTAATTTGTAAGTTTTTGATAGTTTTAAGGAGGCAGTACTATTTAGAGGATCAAAAAAAATCGATTTTTTAACATTATTTTCTAAAAGTATGTACTTTTAAAAATCTGTTCCTAACTTTTTATCAAGAAATTCGAAAAATTCCCGAAGATATAGCCTATTATTCAAAGCGGTGCGCAGATCAGAATCGGAGCGCTCACCGCTCTTGCTTGTTAGTAAACGAATAAATGCATAAGAACCTGCAATGGCATACTGGCGCTTTGAATGCGAGAGAGGCCGATAATCGACCTAATATATTTAGGTGATGAAAAGTAGACGATGACAACTGCCTAAAACAAATGAATGTCCGCGTCATAGCGGACAAAGAACGATCGAAATCAGTCAATCGTTAATCGATCGTGAAAGTATGATGAGCGCTAATAACGTTTCAATAAAGTCTCTGGTTTTTTTTTTTTGTCTTGTTAATTGCATGTTAGTCGGCAGTGAAGAAAATACATCATGTCTACTACTCGAAAATGTGTCAATAGTGTAGATTCCTTCTGCTACATTTGTGGCAGCTTTACTGTTCCCAGTCAAAGGACAAATATTACTGATTTCGTTAAGAAAGTGTACTTTGCATACTTTGACGTAAAACTTGCAGATCAGGACAATTCATGGGCTCCAAATAAAGTGTGTAAGTCATGTGTAGAAAATTTACGACAGTGGAGCAAGGGAAAACGCCAAAAATTAGCTTTTGGCATTCCAATGATTTGGCGTGAACCGAAAAATCACGTATATGATTGCTATTTTTGTTTAGTTCAGACTTCTGGTTATAATAAGAAGAATAAGAAAAAATTGTGTATCCAAATCTCGACTCAGCAAATCGGCCAGTTGCTCATTCCAATGAAATAGCCGTGCCAATTAATAAAGGACTTCCTTTACTTGAGAACGAGCATGATCGGGATATGCCAATGTTCTTGAGGAGCAAGACCCGGATGTTGATTTAGACAATGAAAATTTAATTTCTAGTTCTGGACCGCAACGTTTTACTCAAGCGGAATTGAATGACTTAGTAAGAGATTTGGACCTAATCAAAGGAATCATCGGAATTGTTAGCTTCAAGATTAAATGAAAAAAACTTACTGCAGCAAGATACGAAGATAACTTTTTATCGTAGCAGGGAAAGTAATCTTGTACAATATTTTAAACACGAGTGTGGGTTTGTTTACTGTAACAATGTGTCAGGTTTACTAACTGAAATGAGTGTTGTGCAATATCATCCAAATGAATGGCGTTTATTTATCGACAGTTCAAGCAGAAGTCTCAAGTGTGTCTTACTACACAATGGGAATGTATATAGCTCAATTCCTATTGGCTATTCAGTCCACTTAAAGGAAACATATGAGGACATTAAAAAGGTTCTGAAGTTATTAAAATATACAAACCATAATTGGATCATCTGTGTGGATCTTAAAATGGTGAACTTTTTACTTGGATTTCAAAGAGGATATACAAAATTTCCGTGTTTTCTATGCTTCTGGGATAGTCGAGCTAGAAACCAATATTGGAGTCAGAAACATTGGCCTCTTAGAACATCCTTAAATGTTGGAGAACAGAATGTTATAAATCAACCTTTAATCGACAGAGAAAAAATCATTTTTCCACCTCTACACATCAAACTAGATCTTATGAAGCAGTATGTTAAAGCTTTAGATTTACAAGGTGACTGTTTCCAATACATATGTGAAAAACTTCCACGACTTAGTTATGAAAAAATTAAAGCAGGTGTATTTGATGGTCCGCAAATTAGAACTTTAATGAGAGACCCAAATTTCATTAACTCTATGAAAGAAATTGAGAAAGAGGCCTGGACTTCATTTACGATGGTTGCGAATAATTTTCTTGGAAACAAAAAAGCGTGCAATTATAAAGATCTAGTGGAAACAATGCTTGAAATTTTCCAGCGCCTAGGTTGCAACATGAGCATAAAGCTTCATTTCCTATACAGTCATCTTGATAGATTTCCGAGAATTTAGGTGCTGTAAGCGATGAACAAGGAGAAAGATTTCATCAAGACTTAAAACTATGGAAGATCGGTACAAAGGAAGATGGGATTCTCACACGATAGCCGACTACTGTTGGAGTATTCAAAGGGATTGCCAAAACAGAACACACAGCAGAAATTGCTACAAACAAAAATTTATTCCCTGAAACTCATGTGTAAGTAAAATTGTTATTTTATTTATAAATATTCTTGTAATTTTTAATGAATATTGTTAAGTAGTTATGTATCTAATTATTGGCCTCTCTCGCATTTAAAGCGCCAGTATGTGCCGTTGCAGGTTCTTACACATTTATTCGTCTAACAAGCGAGAGCGGTGAGCGCTCCGATTCTGATCTGCGCACCGCTTTGAATAATAGGCTATATCTTCGGGAATTTTTCGAATTTCTTGATAAAAAGTTAGGAACAGATTTTTAAAAGTACATACTTTTAGAAAATAATGTTAAAAAATCGATTTTTTTTTTGATCCTCTAAATAGTACTGCCTCCTTAAAACTATCAAAAACTTACAAATTAGCAAAAAGAAAATGCCATAGAGGAAAAACCTGACGTGATAGAGAAAAATGGTTTTGATATTTGAAATCAGCGCAGCCAAATTAGTAAAAAACAAGTCTCATATAAAAGTCAGCAAAAATTGTGTTGGACTGTGTTATTATTATTACTACACAACACCTCCAGGGAGTCCTAAGACTCATCGATGGAGGGGAACTACTCTACATCTCTCTGTGTCCATCATCATCTACACCAGCGCCATCTACTCCTACCACCATCACCACCACTAGTATTTTCAGAGACAATCACAAACATCCATGCCCATGGTGGGATTCGAACCCACAGCCTTTTGGCTGGAGAGCAGATATGCTAACTACTCGGCCGACCAGGCTGGCATATTGATATCTCAATAAATGTTGAAACTGGTCTAGGTAGCGACCCTTCCCATAATGCATTATATATGTATCTGCAAGGAGATGTGCTTTGCATTATGGGATAGTAAGGTAAGCGATATGGAATCACTGGCTTCTTTATACAAACTTCCCCAGTCCTTAAAATAGTTCAAGTGCAAACATGATATATTGTGTTTATAAATGAATTTATTAATACAAAATTCTACTTACAAACTAAAGTATGTACTTCAAAAAAAAAAAAAAAACATTAATGTGATACTTCACATTGCAGATATTCAGCTAACTTATTATAATCTGGCACGTAACTGGAATTTCTGGTTCTTAGGCAGTGGTCTAAATGAGAATCGTTGAGCCGTGATCAAAACTTGGATTTCATATACTTCATATTTGAAAAAAGAGATTCACATAAATATGTTGAAGCACAGTAAGGATATATTTTAAAAGCACATTTTCTTAATAAGGGATAGCTATTTTTATCAACTAAATTCCAGAATGTTTCATCATCCTGATGTGATCTTAACATTATATCATTTTTTATTTTTCTAATTTCTAATTCCAAGTCTTTCGCATTACTAATTTGGATATAAGCTGCTATTTTAGCAGACGCATCCTTGTCTGCAGAGGTGAAAGGATTTACAAAAAAATATTATAAATCAATCCAATTTAGAAAATTCCTATAATCTAGCGCTAAACTCTTCCAAGAGTGTGTCAAAATGCCACGCAAAATGAGCAGTAGAAACACTACTGTCAGTAAAATTTTGTGCTAAATTACTTTTCAGTTGATGCAACTTCCAAAGTGCCAATTTTGCTTTTAATGAATTCATTGCACTTATCATTTGAGAAATTTGATGATTTCTGCCTTGCAATCTCAAATTTAATTCATTAAATTTTCCAATTAAATCAGTAAGAAATCCAAGATCAAGTAACCATGTTTTGTCTCCTAACTGTAAGCAAGATTTATTTCTTGACATTAGAAACTCCTTCACTTGAGGTAATAAATTTAAAAACCTCTGAAGTATTTTTCCTCTACTAAGACATCATAATTCTATATCCTCTTCTTGTAAAAGTAATTTAAATAATCAGTGTTGCATTGATGTAGCTCTTGTTGAATTTATAATTTTCACCACTGTTTGTATTACATGCTGAGAAGATATTACTTTTGCACATAACATTTCTTTGTGGATGATGCAATGATATGATGTAAATTTTGGGAATGAATGGTCTTGTTTACATAACACAATAAATCCATGTTGTTTTGTTCCTTCCATTGCTGGACCGCCATCAGTTGTAATGCCGTCAACTTTTTCAATGACAAATTATTTCACACCACATATTTTTTGAAAATTAAAAAAATAACCTCTCTCCTTGTTTGTCTTTTTAAAGATAGAATTTTGAGGAATTCTTCCTTTGTAGAAAAGTTGTTGAAAACCATCTGCACAATAATAGCTAATTGGTTAGTGTCTGATATATTAATAGATGCGTCTAAATGCAAAGAACAGTACGTGCATTTTTCTAAATCCTTTTTCAATTCTGATTCAATGTCAGTAGCAATAATTTCGATTCTTCGTGTTACTGGTCTTGCTGATAGTTGGATTGTATTTATTGTTGTCGATATTTCATTTTCGAAAAGCGACTCAGAAGCCAAAAACATGGCTTCTTTTACTAACTCACCCTCCAGAACTGGTTTCTTTTTATCTGCTAACAAATGAGCAATTTTAAAAGATGCAACCGTTGCTTTCTTTGACTGTGAAGTTGGCTTGGTAAAAATACTTTACTCTTTAGTTAACTTCAGTTTCAGCTCACAAATCCTTTTTTTTTCTGATTCTAGAATTTATAGGAAAGTTTGTATTAAAGTTTTTATGAACAGTGCTAATATGTCTCTCTATGTTAGAATTTTTAGGAACTGCAACTCTTGCATTGCATAACAAGCATACATATTTTCCCTTAAAATAAATAAAACCAAATTGTTCTTGTCACTCTATGTTAAAGTTATAAATGCTTTCCTTTTTATGTATGTTATTCATCATCGGTTGTAAAAAATATATAAATATATAAAATTATTAGAAACACATCAAATAAATAACTGATTGTCACTTTAGAAAAGAATTCAAGCTACTAGTAGAGTACAACAAAAGTATGTAACCTGTAACTGTCGATATGCAGGTTGCATGTGCACTAAAAAATTTGACAGTTGTTCGATGCTTCAATATCTGGGCAAAACGGCAGGCATCTGAGTGTCCATGAGCTCTGTGATGCCGACACTGCTTTACACAGTGACATGCAAAAACCAACCACTGAGCAGGACTCAGGCCTTTTTCAATCAAAGGGTGCAAAGTACTATTGTTCTTCCAATTGTGCTATGGAGACGATGATATTATGAGATACTTCTCAGGCAAACTTTGTTTGCTTACACCTCAATAAAAGATTACACAAGAATATAATTTCTTGGTAAGTTTAATTTCTAATCAAGTGAAAACCTTCATTTTCATCAAATTCCTGACATGTACTCTCAAGGGGTGTACAGGATACGATAGTACCACATGAAACTTACAACATTACTTACTTCCTATCTACAATTCTCCTCCAAATCAACCTGTCAAGACTTCAACATTATCAATCTTATATTTCTATCTTCTAAGGTACTTTTTGCTGTATCAATCCACCTATATCTAAAAAGATATAAAAAGACCCAGAGGAAGACCATCTTTCCTCTGGGTCTTTTTAAAACAAAACAAGTGTTCCTGCAAACCTGGCAGAGAACACTTGTTTTGCTAATCTTTCCTCTCCCATTCCGTTTAAGTGACCATTCTTGATTAGATCTGCTAACACATTCCTGGATGCTAACAATGTCAAGTTCTTTCCTAATAGCTTCGTTTTTAATGTGATATTGCTATTGATGCCATCTGTTCATGCCCCAATCTTTCTCAGGACTCTCATGTTCTGTTCTGTTGATTCTGCAGTCTCTAGTTTTTGTCAAGTGTTTTATTTCTAACCCAGCTCTTAGATCCATAAGTTAAAATTGGTTTGAACACTCTCTTGTATATAGCTACTTTAGTGTTTTGACTAATTTCTATTTTATTCCATATAAATTTATTCAGTTGACTTCCTACCAAGTGGTTTAGCTAGAGCTTTTGCCACCTGGGACGGTCCCTGAGTTTGCCGCCCCCTCTCAGTACACACCAAAAATACAACAAAAAGTCCAAACAACGTATAGGGAAATAAATTAAAATGCTATGTTTACTTTTGAAGTAAAACTTTAATTTCAACATTCTAAAATGTTAATTTTTTTGCTTTTCTGTTAGCAAAATCATCGATGATATTATCAAACTCCATTTCTTAGTAATATAGGTAATTCTTAATCAATTTTATATAGAAAAACTCTTCTCACAACTAACAACACTTACAGCAATTGTGAGGAAAATTCGCTGTGGTATTACAATAGTTGGAACCGAGTTCTCGAGACTATTTTAGAATTAACTGCAAAAGTTCAAAAATGTTCAAAGTGCTGCCCGGGGTGGACCGCCCCCCCCTCTAGCTATGCCTCTGCTTCCTACCATACCAGCTTTGTTGATTCTGTTGTCTATTTCCATATTTAATTTACCATCTTCACTAAAAATTGTGCCTAAGTAGCTGAAATGTTTTACTTGTTCTATAGGTTGTCCAGTCAAAATACAGTTAACATTTTCAATGCTTCTGCCTATTTTCATTGTCTTTGTCTTGTTACTGCTGACCTTCATACCATTTCTATTTCAACAGTTATTCAATTTAGTCAGGGAATCTTGCAGATTTGTAGCAGATTTATTTAGAAGTATTACATCATTCGCATAAAGCAAAGAGCTGACATTAACATCTTCAATTTTGATATCATGCTTAATACCACTTTCTTTCATAATGTGATCCATATAGATAAGGAATAACAGAGGGGACAATGTACATCCTTGTCTGACACCAGATTTAACATTAGACCACCTTCCTGTACTTCCTTCAATTCTAACTGCTGACTTACAACTCAAATAAAGACTAAGTATTGCTTGATATAATGTCCCATTGCAACAAATAACTGTAGCATTTTGAATAGCTTCTTTCTTGTTCCTTATTATATGCCTTTTCCAGATCTACAAAACTTAAGTACAGATCTTTGTTACATTCCCATGATTTCTGAACTATTTGTTGTAAAGTGAAAATCTAATCCTGACCACCTCTATTTGGCCTGAATACAGCTTGTTCTTCACCAAGCTTCCCTTCTGCAATCTTTCTCGAAAGATGGCGGCTCGTGTGTTAGTGTTTCGTGTCGTGTATTATTGATGATGAATTGTGAATTTAACTGATATGTTTTTAGCGATTTATTTATGCTTATTCATTAGTAATAGTAGTTAATTGCTTGCTACCATAAACAGTCACTTTATTTTCCATAGTGCTTTATCCAGGTAAGTCATTTGTAATTACATGGGCGACACGCGTGGCCTACTGCCGCTAGTATCACCATTGTTTCTTATAGTGGCATTTTACTGCTGGTAGACACCTAAGAGTGTCTACGGGATTTGCTAGTGGACCCTCAAAAGTCCATATATCTTTACCTGCTCGGGACACCTGAGAAATCTCTATTCTTTCTCCATCTGTGTCTTAACACATTTTAAATTATTGTAATGGCAAAACTTCTGAATGGGACCAAATTCGAGGAAGTATACATGGAATTCCTCAGACTAGGAAAGCTGCTGAGTGATAATTGGCTGGGAAAAGTGAAATTATATGACACGTTTCCCCCCGAATGTGTCTCAGTCGTCGCTAAAGATCATTTAGATTCGGTGCCTTCTACTCCTTCAGACTTTGTAGAAGGACGCGCACACAAAAAGCGAAGAACAACAGAAGAACCGCACAATGACAATACTGAAATGGAACAGGAATCTCAGAGTTTGGACGCCGCTATTTCTCCCCAAAAATAGGTGCCTCCGATCATCCTTAGAGAAAAGCAGAAGTGGGCAACTTTAAGATCACAATGTCCAATCTGCATATTGGCTTCATTAAGATCAAAAACATGGATGAAGGCATAAAGATCCAGCCAGCAACTGTGACAGACTATAGAATGTTGATCAAAGAACTGGACGACAGAGGCATTGTTAAATCCTGAATGGACGATTTTTTGAGAAATTATTCATTCAGAGTCTAACGTAAGAATTTGGCTAACTCAGATAATACCTGGTTGTCAGCACACAGTTATGAATTTTGTTGTAAAGGAATTTATGTAATAACATGTAAAACACACTAGAAAAATCTTGTAGTTGAAAGTTAAACTGAAGGATTATAGGATTAACGAAATTTTATCCGGCATGATCTTGTCCCAATTAAGCTGTCTTAAACTTAATAAGTCCCAAAGAAGTTAAAAGTACGAGTGCAAAGGTCGAGTTACATACGCACGTATCGGCCGTAATGCCGCCAGCTACAACGTACGAGGAATATGACGCAAGCGGGATTCCTGGACTACAGCACCTTACGGCAGCTAGGACTTGGAGGATCACCTTAGGGGGATGAAGACGAAGGGTCGTATGGGAAAGAAGGGACGAAATATAAGCGAATGCGCACGATAATGCGAGGCTTTTTTCTGGTTGTTCCCGATTTCACTTCGAGGATTCCTGACCAGCAGATGGAGTAGGGACGAGCAAGAGAGATGTCCCACTCAAGTAAGAGCAGAGAATACGCTGTATCGAGGCAGTGAGAAGTTCGAGTCCGGGACTCGAACGGAAAGCCCATTGCGGAAGCAACCGATCGAAGGAGGACCCGAAACAACACGTGGCCGTTAACGCTTTCATCGCCAAGCTGAAAATTGGAATTTCGTGCGGTGGCCAACTTTTTTTACATTTTTTTAAATTTAGTTAACGACGTCCACGCGATAACGCGTGATCGACCGTTTGGTGAGAGCTCGCATCGCGCGATATCGCGTGTTTGGCAATGAACATGGTAACAGACCTTCGGAAGAAAAATATTGGGTAACGTAAAGACCATTACTATGTTCGAATGAGACAGAATTTAGTGTTAGATCATATTAAGTGGACAATTCATAGTGGACTATAATAAGGATTTGAAATTTGAGATAGAGTAATTCTGATAAACAAAGGAATGTCAAGAGTGAAACCTTAGCTGCATATTATTATTATTATTATTCCTGATACCTCCAAGGAGTCCGAAGACTCATCGCGGGAGGACATCTTGAACTGTCTCTACACCTTACCTCTACTACGAATCAACGCCATCTACCCCCCCCCCCCCACCTCCAACACCACCACAACTAGTAATTTTTGTCTGTAAATTGCGTGTGTTCTGAAGGGCCGATTTGTATGTATGCGGGATGAAAAACCCGAGTTTCCGGGAGAAAAAACCATGCTACCTCCGTATGAGATCGGCTAACTCACCATCGATTGAAATCGACCAGATAAAGATTCCTCCCGTCGCGACGAGAATCGAACTTAGGCCTATTCCAATCGAAGGGCGCAATGTACCGTCGTTCTTCCAATTGCGCTACGGAGGCGCTTATATGACTGAGATTATATGTGAATTGGAAATTTTGTAGATGAATTTTATCAGAATAGTAACTGGTTGTGAGATTTATTTTAATGTAGCATGAAATAAGAGTTTGGTTTTTGAGTAACATAATTAGCTAGGTTTAATGTTTTATAGTTTGTGTGAGATTACCAAGTTAATCTATGAGTGTTCTGTTAAATTAGTATTGAGTAACTAACTTAACAAGCGATTTTGAAAAGTTTAGTATCACATTCCAATTATAGCTGTAAAGTGTAATTTGTTCCAATAAACATGTTTTGTTGTATATGCCTGATTCGTGCTTGATTCGAGAATTCAAATTACCACTTGCAAAAACTTAGAACTATAGCGGGAAGGAATTTAATGAGAGTGTTAGAGTAAAACAGATTATTGGCCACGACTGAAATTGGAACCAGTATCTGTTTAGTGTGTATTAGAATGAATGCCAATTAACCTAGGAATATTCCCTGAATTTTGAATAAGCTCATATTATAGGACTCTGGCTGGCACAGCAATAAAAAATAAATTTGCCAGTGTCCGAAAAGGAAGCATTCTTAGGTGGAGTTAAAGTAAGGCATTCTTAGGGAAGTATATTAGTATATTATATATCAATAACCAAAGTATAAAGTAAAAGGAAGATATAACAATAACGCAGCGAGTAGGATTTTAGATGAGTAAGGTTTGAGTAAGTAAGGAGATAAATAAGTACAAGTGAATAAGATAGTAACAAATCAATATAATGAGCGAATGAGTATAAGATAAATATAAAATAAATAACTAGAAAAAAAAACACAACATATTAACAGCATCCAGTATCATGTCTTTGCGCTCAGCTCCGAAAAAACTTAAAAGTGGTCCTTCATGGTGTCTGTGAAGACAATGACAGAGCAGAAATAGCTGCTGACCTAAATTCTCAGGATCTGCCTCCAGCCAATGTCAGCAGAATGTACAAAGCAGACAAGACTCCCATGCCATTAGTCCTTGTTGAGATTCATAAAATATACAAGGATATCTACAACTTAAAAACAGTCTGTGGTCTCATCGTCACACCAGAACCACTCCGGAAAAGATCATCTTCTGGGCAGTGCCACAGGTGCCAGAAGTTTGGCCATGCCCAGAATCTATGCAGAGCAGAATATAGATGTTTAAAATGTGGAGAGAGCCACCCAACCAATACCTGCACAAAGCCGAGGACCACCTCGGCCAAATGTGTCAACTGCAGTGGCCCTCATCCTGTGAACTACAAAGGATGTACTCAGCATCCAAAGAACAGATGGATGGAGGCAGTCAATCAGCCCTCCTCCCACAGTACAAGAACACCAGAGGCCCAGGCATCAAAACCGGAGACTCAGTGGCCACAGTCGGAGACCTCCAATAATAGAGACACCCAAAAGCAAACAATAAGTTATGCTGATGTGACCCGTACAATTAGACCAATTCCAGAACAAAATCAACCAACAGTACCTAAAAACCTAACAGCTGTTATTACAGCCTCACTAGCATAGATGCTACAAAATTTCAGCCTACTGAAACCTCCACTAAAAGATTTCTTCGTGAAATGCAGGCATCCTCACAGCTCTCATAAATGAATAGTAACAAATTCACTCCAGCATCTCTTCAGATAGTTGCTTGGAATGCAAATGGCCTTAAAAACAAAATTCTGGAACTCTGAGATTTCACACATAGATATCAAAAAGATGTTATATTAATCAGTGAAACTCATTTAAGACCCTCAGACAATCCTAAAATAAGGGGTTATCGCCTATACAGAAATGATAGATTACTCTACAGAGGCAGCGGCACTGCCATCTTCATTAAAAACTACATTAAGCACCACTCTGTGAGCAATCATTCAACAACTAACCTTGAGATCACTGGCATGGAAGTAGTCACCAGCTCCAACCCTCCCCAAAAATCTCTACTACACTCTGACCTAAATGCCATCTTATATGTCAGAGAGCCGACCATTATAGCCGGGGATCTGAACTCCAAGCACCCTGCATGGAATTGCTCAACCACCAACAAGAATGGTTGCATCCTTTCCAATTACTTAGGATCAAGCAATGCTGTTGTGGCAGGCCCCACCGAGCCAGCTCATCTCAGTACGTTTGGCACTACTGACATCCTGGATATAGCTATCCTGCAGGATATCAAACTTCAATGCAGCATTATATCCATGGATGAACTATTATTATTATTATTATTCCTGATACCTCCAATGAGTCCGAAGACTCATCGCGGGAGGACACCTACAACTGTCTCTACACCTAACCTCTACTACGAATCATCTTCATCAACGCCATCTACCGCCCACCTCCAACACCACCACAACTAGTAATTTTTGTCTGTAAATTGCGTGTGTTCTGAAGGGCCGATTTGTATGTATGCGGGATGAAAAACCCGAGTTTCCGGGAGAAAAAACCCTGCTACCTCCGTATGAGATCGGCTAACTCACCTTCGATTGAAATCGACCAGATAAAGATTCCTCCCGTCGCGACGAGAATCGAACTTAGGCCTATTCCAATCGAAGGGCGCAATGTACCGTCGTTCTTCCAATTGTGCTACGGAGGCGCTTAACTATCATCTGATCACAACCCAATTCTACTACAGCTGGGAAAACAAGAATACCTGTCTCCTCCTTCTCACTCCTACATAGCATGGGAAAGACTGTCAACAGCACTGAAGGATTATATTGGACCTGCTCCTCACATATGCACAAAAGAAGAAGTAGAAACTGCAGTTAAAAATCTCACACAACAAATTAATTCTGCTATAAAGGTAGCTTCCTCCTACAAATCTGCCTGCAAGCCAGATCATTTGCCTGATGACATCATGAACTTGATCAGAGACAAAAACAGAGCTAGGAAAAGATTCTGTAACACGTGTGCACCACAAGATAAAACAAATCTCAACAGATTAAATGGGACAGTAAGAGATGCACTCAAAGCTCATAGAGACCAAGTATGGGATGAAAAGTTATCCTCCATTTCACCTACTGATCACTCCATCTGGAGACTACTGAAAAATATCAAAAACAAAGACAGATCCAATATTCTCTGACCAGGGCCTTGCTCACACAGATGTAGACAAAGCAGAAGTTATAGCATACAATATAGAGGAGCAATGCAAGCCTTCGTATGGAAACCTTGACTTTGACCACATATATAAGATTCACAGCAAGGTCAGACACTCACTCAAACTTCCTATCATCAGCAGTGACCATATTGCACCAACATCACCTGCTGAGATATATGACATTATTAAAAAATTAAAGAACAAAAAAGCTCCTGGGCCAGATGCATTACTAATCGGGTGATCAAACTTCTGCACCGAAAAGCAGTAGTGTACCTGACCAGTATAATAAATGCAATTTAAATTTCACTATTTTCCTTCCACCTGGAAATTGGCTGACGTAATTCTTATACATAAGTCAGGCAAAGACCCACACCTACTGCAAAATTATCATCCAGTCAGTCTCATCTCCAATCTGGGTAAGGTTGCAGAGAAGGTCATCCTCTCACGACCCCAAACCTCAGTAAATGACCTAAAGATCCTCCCTAAAGAACAGTTTGGTTTTAGGCAACACCATAGTACTACCCAGCAAATCCACAGAATTGTCGAATACATCACCACCAGCTACAACTAGCGCCAGTGCACAGGAACTGTTTTCCTAGACTTATCCAAAGCATTTGACAAAATCTGGCATTTTGGACTCCTGCACAAACTTATCTCAGCCGGTAAAAATGGTTCATTTAATCCATTCATATCTTCAGAATAGATCAATGTAAGTAAAAATCAATGGTTCTACATCCTCCCAGCGCCACATCTTTGCTGGAGTGCCGCAGGGATCTCTACTGGCTCCATTGCTGTTCTCTGTATACATGTCAGACATCCCACACAATCCGATGACTTCCATTTTGGCCCTGTATGCGGATGATATGGCAATACTAACCAGATCTCTCAGACCCCATTTCATTACCAGAAAGCTTCAAGAAAACATTCTAAAGCTGGAGGGTTGGTTCTCTAAGTGGAGATTGGAAGTCAACCTGCAGAAAAGCTCAGCCGTTCTTTTCTCAAAAAGGCCAATGTTTCCTGTAGGAGATGTGTTACTATTCAATACAAAAATTCCCTGGCAGACAGAAACAAATTACCTGGGTGTAATTCTCAACAAAAAGCTATCTTTCAATCAGCACGCCAAGTCTGCGTGCATAAAGGCATCTAAAGCCATAGCTCAGATCTATCTGCTATTAATAGAAATAGCAAGCTCAGCAACAGAATCAAATTGCAACTATACCAGATGACGATTCGTCCTATAATCGCCTATGCCTCTCCAGCCTGGAGCCACACCTCTAATACTAACATTATCAAGATACAAAGATTGCAAAACAAGTGCTTGAGAATGATTCTGAATGCTCTGTGGTATGATAGAAACAATCAAGTTCATAGAGATGCAAATATTCCCTATATTTTCTCTTTTCTACAATCCTTAGCATCCAAGTTTTTCCTAAAGACGTCCACACACCTCAACGATTTGGTTCAGCAAGCTGCAGCATAAGAAGTAATGGACATATTCAAATATAGAAGACCAAAAGCTATATTAGCATCCCATAGCGATGCATAATCTCCATGGCCATTCAGGGCGAGCAAACTGCTCATAAATTTTATCCTCACAACAGATAGCGGGAATATGAAAAGCATCTTGCTTCACCCCTAAAGACATAAATGTCAATTGTCAATCTTTCTCAATTGTTTCTCAAGTATATTTGCATAAATCTTATCAGGAACACTCAGTAGAGAAATAATTCTCACATTCAGTTTTATTTCCCTTTTTATATATGGGTATTAACTATAAGAGCTCTACTCCAATCATCTGGAATTCATCCCTCTGTCCAGACCTTCAAACTATGTAGTGCAGCCACTGTAAGACTTTTATACCTCCATACTTGAGCATTTCTGGTCGAATATCATCTACTCCAGTTGCCTTTTCCACATTTCATGCTTTTGATGGCTTTTTCTACATCAAGTATGGATATATATTCCTGATTGCATGCTTAGTCAGTGTTTTTTTTACCATTGTGCTGTCACTGATTGTGTCATTTAGCAATTGTTCGAAGTAATTACTCAAGGATATATTTTTCTCCAGTCTTCATGTCGCCTTTATCATCTCTAATTCCTTTTACAGCACTCTTTCCTCCATTTCTAAGCTTCTTCAACAACCTCCAGAATATCTTGCCACCTTCTTGATATTTATTTTCAATGTTCTTGCCAAAATCCTCCCATGACTTTTGTTTAGTTTTACACAGTGTTTAGCTTTCTTACAATTGTCTCTGTATTCTCTAAGAGCACTTATTTGCCAGGAACTTTTGTGATTTTTGTGAAAAATGTTGAACTGGGGATCTATACTTTAAAATATTAAATTTGCTTTAATTTATTTTGTAGAGTATTTTGTAATGTTTTCATTTCACTTACAATAATTATATTACCATTATCATATAATAAAAAGTTAATTTATTGAGAGTTAATAAAAACATACTGGTAGAGATTATGCATAATAGAACCATTTTGTCATTACTATTATCATTAATATTATTAGAATATTTCTATAAAGTTCTGTAATGATGATTAGTATGTTTATTTGTGATGGCCAGATTACCAGATGACATGCTTAGATATTATTTCTTCTTTCCTTTTTGAGCTTGACTTTCTTCTTCCACTCCTTTCTTCTCTGCTTGTAACATCTTTACACGTTTCTTTCCAAGGGGCATTTTAGAAAACCAGACCTGTGGAATTTAAAAAAAAAAAAAAAAAAAAAAAAAAAAGGACATAAATTGCAATTAACTTATTAAAAAAATAGAGATAAAAGTCATCTTTAAAAGTTAAAAAAAAGTCACTGAAATACATTTTTTTTTATATCAAATGAAGCAATTAATGCACAATTTTTAAAATTAAAGTACAAATTGAAATCAGTTGTTAATGTAACAGATTTAATCTTGTGTACTTGACTCAGGCACTGAAAATAGTACTCTAAAATGTTATTATTATTATTTATATAGATACTCCATGGATTCCAAAATGTGTCGCAGGAGATCCACTCTATCTCTTAATAGAATACCTATGATACATCTCATTGAATTTATTCACTGTTGGGATGCTCACAAACACCTCCGGCAATCCATTTCACTCAATCACCACTCTCTAAGTAAAGAACCTAGTCTGCACACCCTTATTAATACACTCTCAGACAACTTCCAAATGTGACGACTTGTTTTCGACCTACTCCTCATGTAGTAGGTCGAAAATTCTTTTGTGTCAATCTTATGGAATCTCTTTATTAACTTATAAGTTTCTATCATGTCTCCTCTCCTCTGCCTGTTAGCTAAACTCTGCAATACATCCTCAATCTATCTTCATAGGGAAAATTCCACAGACCTGTCACTAGCTTGGTCACTTGTCTCTCCACCACCTCCCGATCCCCAAGAAACTCAAGTGACCAAAAGTCTGTGCACAATATGTTGACATGGGGCCAAATCATAGCCTTATAAGAGGGATAATAAACTCAATATCTTTGCTTGTCAATGTGTTCTTCAGCATACAAGTAATCCTCTGAGCTATTTTGCCAACTCTTGCATTATGTCCACTAAATTTCAAATCTCTCTCTGCCATCTTCCCCCTCCCAGATCCATAGCTTCATCAATTTCCTATAAACTACTGCCACCAATATGATAAGAAGAATGTAATCTTTACATCCTGAAGTGCATTACCTTACATTTTGTGACATTAAATTGACAACCATTGTCCTTTAACCACACTGCAAATTTATTTGAGTCATCCTGCAAGATATCAACTATTGCCTTCCCTAGTTTTGCATCATAAGGCAAACAACTAAATACCCCCCCCCCCTTGAAATCTTTCGCTATATCATTAATCTACAACTTAAAGAGTAGTGGTCCTAGTACAGCTCTTGGACACTCCACTAGTCACCCTCATTCACACTAATTTCACTCCACCATATACCACCTTCTGATGTCCATCTATCAGCCCCCCCCCCATCCGTGCCACCAGCCTCATATCCATTCTCATTTGCTCCAACTTATGTAATAGTTTTTCATGTGGTATTTTGTCAAATGCCTTTGCAGAGTCCAGCAATATCATGGTGCATCCATTCCCTTTATCTAATTCTGCTGTCACCATATTATAAAATCTGAATAAATTACCAAGGTAGGACCTTCCTTTTACAAAGACATGCTGTTCTCTGCAGAGGATCGTATTCCTATCCACTCATTCCTGAATTTTACTTTTATCCCACTTTTCCAATACTTTAACCACCACTCCACACTTGGTCTGTACTTTGTTACTTCTGTCTTGGAGCCACCTTTATTCTAATGGAACTTATTTCCACTCCCTTGGAATTTTGCCAGAGATGACTTAGATTAAAGAACTTCATCAGAAGCACTGCCAATTCACCTGCACATTCTTGTATTGCACAAGCTGACATACTGTCCAGTCTTGCTGATATAGTCATATTGATATTTTTCAATACACTGAGTACTTACAGTTCATTTACCTCAATGCTCACATCAGTCTCTTTCACTTCAGTAATTGCAAAGTCATCACCTGAATGATATTATTATTATTATTATTATTAAACAAGACCTCATGGAGTCAAAGACTCATCTAGGAGGTCCTTTTATCTCACACACATCTCATCATACCGGGTCTTAAACACATTCAAACTCCTTGCAGACACCACACTCTCAGGCAAGGCATTCCAATCATTCACAACTCTGCACGAAAAAAACCTGCCTCTCACTCCCCTACTCACACCCTCTTTATACAGTTTCCAGGGATGACCTCTGGTTCTCCCCTGATCTCCCACTATTCGCTGTAGAACTTCTCCACCATTGATCCTATAGCAACCCCTTACCAACTTGTAGGTCTCTATCATATCTCCCCTCTTCCTTCTCTCCACTAGTCTCTGCAAATTACATCTTTTCAATCTTTCCTCATACTCGACATTCCAGAGGTCAGAAACTACCTTAGTCAGTCGCCTTTGGACCCTTTCCAACATCTCCTCATCCTTCTGAAAACCAGGTGACCAAATCTGGGCACAATAGTCCATGTGTGGCCTAATCAAAGCCTTATACAATGGAACAAGAATCTCCCTACTTCTACACGTCAGTGTCCTCCTCATCATTCCCAGAAGTCTTTGTGTTGTCTTCACAATTTTGGCGATGTGACCCCTAAATTTTAGATCCTTATCCACTATCACTCCCAGATCTCTTATTTCCTCTACTTCCAACAATATATTCTTACCAAGCATAAATTCTGCATCCCATCTTTGTTTTCCAAATTTTAAAACCTTACATTTTGCAACATTGAACTCACACCCCCATTTGCTTGCCCAATCACTCAATTTATTCAAGTCTTCTTGCAAGGCCACAACATCTTCACTACTCTTTATGGTTCTTCCCAACTTTGCATCATCTGCAAACAACTGAATATCTCCATCCAAATCTTCGCCAATATCATTAATATACAAGTTAAATAGTAATGGCCCTAAAACAGATCCCTGAGGCACTCCACTAGTGACTTTCCTTTTCCTGGATATTGCACCCCCATACACAACTTGTTGATACCTATCAGATAGCCAGTCTCCAATCCAATGCACTAATCTAATATCCAACCCCATCTGCTCTAGTTTGACTGTCAACTTATCATGAGGCACTCTATCAAAAGCTTTTGCGAAATCCAAGTATATTACTGTGTATCCTTCTCCTCTGTCCAAGGAAGCAGTCACTTTATTGTAATAAGTAAGTAGATTACTAAAACACGACCTCCCTTTAGCAAATCCATGCTGTCCATCAAAGATTATACCATTGTTGTCAACCCAACTCTGGATTCTAGCTCTCACAAGCTTCTCCAACAACTTAACCACAACACCCGACACACAGATAGGCCTATAATTTGATGCTTGAGTTCGATCACCTCCTTTATGAAGTGGCACAATCTTGCCCTCCTTCCACTCTTTAGGGACTTGACCAAGTGCAAGACTCGTATTAAAAAAATATGTCAAGGCAGGTGTCAACTCTCTGGCACATTCCTTCAGAATACGCGGTGATATATTATCAAGTCCCACAGCCTTATTTACATCTAGTTTACTCAACTCCCCAAACACCTCTTGCTCACTTACAGTCAGTCTCTCCTCCCCATCATCAACTGCTCTTAATCTCTCCATGAAGTCACATTCACAAGATTGAAAGATCTTTATGAACTGCTCATTAAGTATCTCCACCACACATTCTGCAACAGCTGTCTTTATACCATTTCCTCCAATCAATGTCATCCTTCCATAATCATTCTTTCTTTTGCTGGCTACATATCGAAAGAACTCCCTAGGATTCTTTTTAGCTTCATTAGCTAACTGCTGTTCATACCTCTCTTTAGCTACTCTCACCAACCAAGTCACTCTCCTTGCCTGGTCTTTGTAGAACTCATGAAATTGGTTACTTCCACTTCTCTTATGCTGCCTCCACAATGCCCTTTTTCTCTGTATTGCATGCTTAATCTCTTTATTCATCCATCTCACACCTAACTTATTTAACCTTCTCACCCGTGGTATACATTTAGACATTGCATCCACTAAATATTTTTTGAAAATCCCCCAAGCTGCATTGATCTCTTTTCCAGCTAACTCCTCATTCCATGCTACACCTGCAAGCTGTCTCCTGAGCTCTTCATAATCACCCCCCTTGTAGTTCCACATATACCCTTTTTTCACAGGGGTCCTTGCACTGCTGGCAACCACCCAAGTAATCACCTCATGGTCACTTTCACCAATTGGTGGATGATTTGATACCTCATTGATAATTACATCCTCCGATGAGATGACCAAATCCAAGACCCTTAATCCTCTTGTGCCCTCTGTTACATACTGTCTGAGGTAGTTATCCCTCAAAAACTCAAGAAACTCATTTTCTTTACTTCCAGTTGCTATCTCTTCATTCCAGTCTATATTGCCATAATTAAAATCACCCATAATGATCACCCTTTTCTTATTTGCTTGGCTTATTTGACTATACCTTGCAAATTGACCACTTAGTAACTGAACTATTTCTTCTGCTTCTGTCACTTTTTTGCCATCAGCACTGAGTAAAGTTATCTTTTCATAATCATTCTTTCTCTTACTTGCTATGTAGTGAAAAAAAGTCTTTTGGATTTACTTTGGCTTGCTTAACTAATTTTCTCTCAAAATCTGATTTAGCTTGTATTATAATACTGGTTACCCTTCTTGCTTATGCTTTATACTGTTCATGGGCATGCTGATCATCTTGTTGTTTATATTCCTTCCACAATGTTTTCTTTCTTTTTTTTTTTTTTTTGCAGCTCCCGCTTTAATACTGCTATGCATCCACTTAATCCTTCTGACCCTGGGTATACACTCATATACTGCCTTGCTCAAACAATCCTTGACTGCTTCCCATACACTAATGACATTCATTCCATATAATTTATTTTGCCATGGCACTGCAAGTTGCCTCCTGAGTTTGTCATAATCACCAGCTTTGTAGTTATGGATAAACCCTTTCTTGTCTGAAATTTCCACATGTTGAGCAACCTCCCAGGACAAAACTGCATGGTCACTTTCCTCAATCGGAGGTAGCAAACTCTACCCCCGATTGGGGAAAATTTGTGTACATGCATTTCAACACTCCTTTGGTTCCACAGTTAGAGATAGATCTTCTGATACTATTACCAAATCCAACACTCTTCAACTATGGTGATATCTCCAATTATAATTGTTCAGCCTACATTCATTGTGCTAATCTGCTGATACATGTCGTCCACATCTTCTAGATCCCAGGTCTATAGCAGCAACCAGCAATATATTTTGTCCTGCTATTCTCTATCTCACACCAGACAGCCTCAAATAAACCATTTCCATCACATCTACAATCTTAACGTCTATTTTTGTTAGTTGAAGTTCTTCAGTTATCATTACTAATACCCCTCTTCCCCTGCCCTATTTCCTCTGTCTTCTCTGAAATTGACTACATCATTCTCTGACAACCAGGTCTCGCTGATGCCAATAATTTTTGGCCAAGATGAGCTGATCAATGCCAAAAACTACTCTCCGTTATTTCTGATATTTTGGGCATTCATGTACATGCATTGAAACATCGCCTTGGTCGCACAATAATGTCATTACCTGCTCATTCAGATTCGAAACCTGGGAAACCGCACACAGCTCTTCACAATCATTCCTGCACTCACACTCATTTGTCCCGGAGATGGCTGGACACATGCTTGATTGCTTTCTTCCTAATATCTCTAGTTTCCCAGGTGTTGCATTTCCATACTTTCACTGAACAACACTTTTTCCAAGTACCTAACTCCAAAACATTTAAGTAGAGTCCATCAGGCATATACAGGTCCTTACATCCATCAAATTCACTCCAGGTGTCACATAATAATAATAATAATAAAAACATCAATAGAGGGCACACTTTTTTTTTTGTCATTACAGTATTTTTTTTCATTTTGTAAATTTGATGTCTGACTGTTTTTTATTATTGGCCATTTAATTTTTAAAGAAAATAACTGATCACATAATCACCCAGTTTGAAAACTAAATATGACATGGCATTTTAAAGGAGATTAAGAATGATCAAGAATAACCATCTCTAACAAGAGATGATGTGAAAATCATATTACACAGGACTAAATAACATGAATATAATCTCATTTTCATGAATGTAAATCTCACACGAATTTCTTGCCTTCGGTTTCTCTGTAAAAACTGATTTTTTTTGGCAAATTAATACTTAATTTTTGTTTAAAATTACATCTTTACTCAGCATTGGCACATCTTTTTTAGTCAACATCACTTTTGCACAGTGCAATATGTTTTTACAAATGAAACTCTTACAATAATCAAAATGCCATAAACAAATTCGTTCCTAGAAACATTTTTGCTCATTTAAAATGTACCAGAGGGCAAATATTGTGGTATTATCAATAGCAAGATACGAAAAGATGCATAGGCCAATTGTTACTAAGTGTGGAGAGTACAGATTCTGAAGTTTTTAAAGTATTTTTCTGGTATACTGTGTCTGTGTATTGGACTGTCTTTTTCAATAATAGCAACATATGTACAACAGTTAACTGATACACTGTTGTCTAGTCGATCACAATTTAAGGACTGCATTCTGCATAGTATCCTACAAGATTTTGTAGCACTGTACTTGCCATATGACAATTAAAATATGGCAGGTAAGAGACATTGGAGTTCATGTCTGCATAAACTGTTAGACAATGGGAAGTACCGAGTGATCTCAATATCAATCTCCTTGGGTTTAGTAGTGGTGACAGCAATGCTTCAGGAACAAGTAAGTGCCAACAGAAATATGAAT
Organism: Typopeltis vanoorti; assembly: GCF_054136105.1. Lineage (NCBI taxonomy): Eukaryota > Metazoa > Arthropoda > Arachnida > Uropygi > Thelyphonidae > Typopeltis > Typopeltis vanoorti. Next base: position 85,008,719 of record NC_143551.1, on the reverse strand, counting down.
AGAATGAATGAGGGCGAGGAAGGCAAGCATAATGTGGAGGTGGATGTAACCTTAGGTTACATTGACACTAGGCACAGAGTTCTCTTCGAGAACTCTGTGTCTAGTGTCAATAACATGAGAAGATATACCATTATATATGCATGATTTATGAATCATTATTGTGATTCATCTTTTAAATTTGGTTAATGGCATATCTCCCTGATGATATCCAGGTAATTGTTGGATGAAATATATTGGGGTTTTTGAATAAATCCTATATAATTTTTGTTACATGTGTAAGCTATGAAAGTTATTTAAATATATCTATTGCACATATTCCATTAAAGCTATTTTTTACACTCTTTTATTCCACTGGTATCTAACTCTGCAGTCTGGAAATCAGCACATATTCAACTTATCCCTATGGGCAAAAAAAAAAAAAAAAAAAAAAATTATGCCCTCAAACTACTATCCAGTTTCTCTTATTCTAGTATCAAAAGTATCAGAAAGAGCTATCAACACACAACTGTCTTGAAGACTCTTGGCTAATAAATGACCACCAGAATGGATTCAGTTACTGTTAGTCAACAGGTGATCTATTCATTTGTGAAACCCATATCTGAACAAATACCATGGAAAAGTTCAATGAGTCCCAAGTGGTTGTCCTTGATATCTCCAAGGCTTTTGACCAGGTCTGGCACAAAGATCTGTTAAGTAAATCCTCATTGTTTGGTCTGCCCCCTGAATTCTGCAGTTGGACTGTCAGCTTTCTAACTGGATGCTTAATTCAGGTGATAGTGGATGGTTCCCTCTATGTATACAACCAATGCAGGGGTTCCCAAAAGACTTTGTTCTTTCACTCACCTTATTCCTTCTATATATAAATGATTTATTCCAGCAGACTACCAATCAACCCTTTATCCACGTGTAAGCAAACAAGTTTGCACCTGAACTATTTTCAGGACTGGGGATTTATATAGGAATTATTCAAGTGATGTGAAGTAATGACTTCACATCACTTGCCTTAGTATCCCATAATGAAAAGCACATATCCTTGCAGGTAAGTATAATGCTATGCATTATGGGAAGGGGCCACTACACACACAGGTTTTGACCTATAAAGGTGCTGTTTAAGTAAAGGCCTCTCTAAAAATTAGGCAGTCCCCCAGACCACTCCCTACAACTGTCCATCTCAGTGTTATTCCACTCAGTGACAGGCTCGCTCAGTCACCAAGAAGAACTTCTCAGCATTGGCTCTACCCAGTGGCAGGCTCATCCCACCACCAGACAGAGCCATAATCTCAGCACTGGCTCCCACTCAGAGACAGGCAAAAACCTACCCCAAGCAAAGCCTCTGGTTACCTCAAGGAAAGGGACCACTTCTGTGCAAAAGCACAGAGGTGACACAAAGTCCTTATAAGGACTGGCTTAAAGGGCGAAGCAAGAATGCTTTTCATCTTCCCCGTTATCTGTAGAGGACAGTGTAGGAATAAGGTGTTATTGAGTTATTAAAACTCTGATCATGGCAGGAGGGTAACAGCAATAGCCGAGCTTCAGTGTTAGTACTTCATTGGCTAGAGCATTGCCATCCATTACCCTCCAAGGGTATTGATCACCGCATCTCACGGTCGACCATAATCACATCCCCATATTCAACTCTGAGGTGACACAAAGGTTGAAGTAGTGCAAAAGTCATATTTTCATATACGAGTTGCTAAAAGGTGTCACACCTTGTTATTAAGATGCTCTGGATTAGAGAAAGTTGTTGGAAAATTTTCCACTTGATTATACTATAAATTAAAAATACCAAGAAATTATATACTTGGTTTAATCCTTTATCCAAGTGTAAGCAAACAAATATTTGCACCTGAGTCTAGGTCTGGCTCCCACTGATGAGACCTCAATAAAGGTTGAAACCGGTCTGGGTAGTTGCCCCAGTCCTGAAAGTAGTTCAGGTGCAAACTTGTTTGCTTACACTTGGATAAAGAATTAAACCAAGTATATAATTTTTTTGGTATCTTTAATTCATATCTGAGGTGGTTTCCCTAAAGATACTGGAACAGAAAAGCGCAGTCAGACTGATCAATGACCCCCTCACTCACTAATACACTTCACGTACTCACACCAGTGCTCTGTTTCTGCTGCTTTCATGCATTTTTTTCAAATACTTCTGTTTTCAAATGTAACCTCTAAACTCACACAAATTTCTCCTCTTTGTTCATGCCTTCCAATAGTGCCTTCTGGAATGGTCTGCCATCTCATGTGTTTCCCAGGGAATACAATCCACAGTTCTTCAAATAAATGTGAACGAGTTCCTTTTTGCCCATTCATGGTACTAGCATACTATAGGTTGACTCTTGGGGAAAGAAGTTTCGAAATGATATTACTAATTCTGTTTAGTTGGATAAAATTTGGAGAAATTTTATAGTTGAGATATTATTATTATTATTATTATTATTACTATTATTACGTAACACCTCCAGGGAGTCCAAGGACTCATCTCGTAGGAGGGCGCGCACACTACTCTACTTCGCTAAATACATCTCATCCTCTCTCTGCTACTATTTAATTCTCCAACTACGACATCACTACTACCATCAATGCCATCTATCGCCCATCATAACCAACAACAGTATTTTTTGTCTGTAAATTGCGTATGTTCTGAAGGCTGATATGTCTGTACAAGGGATGAAAAACCAAGTTTCCAGGAGAAAAAACCCTTCTAAATATATATTAAAAAGTATCAGTTTTGATTTTGATCTGACCATTAGTTGTGAAAAAATTATGTAGAATGAAATTTTATTTAGAGATAAATTACCATCTACACAATGAAGCAGTAGCTACTCTTACAGAATAATGACCTAAAATACAATAAAATATTATTACAAGTTTCCATGAATACCTACATATGTCGTATGCATCTTGGGTAATGTTAGGTATTCTTACTGAACACTTTTAACCAATATTTCATGAGAAAAGTACTCTTTTGATGATTTATGAAACAAATTCATCAAAAAATTTGGTGAACTGTTTTTTGATTAATTGCTATTCAATGAATTGCCATTCGTTAAATTGTGGTTCAACGTATTCCATTCAGTAACCTGTCTTTCGATTAACTGATTTCTAAGAATTTTTATGATACCATTCATAAGTGCACTTGTTCTTTTAGTTTTTCAAGACAGTGGAGGAATGATAGTGGCAGATCCAGCTGAGTACTGACCATGACTGTTGAAGAGGCATGAGGCAGAAACAACTGAGAGACTGAAAATGATTGTGATAAAAGGGGTCATCAATTAATCTGATTGACCTCTTCTATTTAGTCTAACTAGCAGCATTAAGTAATGCTAGTGAGGCTTTGGGTGCATCCCCCCCCCCACACACAAATGTGTGAACAGTATTCCATGTATGGACAGATTTGAGATTTATACATCTTTGGAGCTGTACAGGTAAAATAAGTGCTTTATGCAGAAAATTATTCAAGTTTTTGATGGCTGCATAAGCTATGGTAGAGATGTGTTTATGTCAGGAAAGGCTGAAGGTACAGATCAGTCCAGAAGAAAAATCTGATCATGTTTTGATATCTGAGTGGAAAAGAAAGAGAAGTGAAATAAGATATTTCTTGCATGAGTTTTTAGATGTGTGGGATGTGTTTGATGGCAGAAACAACTTGTATAAGAGGGATGCATTGCTCTTGAATTCATTTGGCATCAGGAGCCTGGAAAAATTACTACTGGTATGAGACCCAACGAAAAGTCAGGGAAACTAGATCATCAAAGGAGGAATGGGAAAAATGTGTGTGAAAGTTCAGCTATGGTATGCAGACATGATAAAGATATGAATGGCTTCAAACAAGGTTATGTGTCTGGTGAATTGGTGGAAAAATATGTTTTGGGTTCGGACCTTTTAAGTATGTCTGGAAGGGAAGAAAGAAAATTCTAGAACAAGACCAAATATATTGCATAGCTAATTATAAGAATAGGCTAGGTCATTATTTATTTTGTCTATACACAAATGCCTGGAGCATTAGAAACAAAGGGATTGAGTTTACTGCTTTATTGAATACGATGTGGCCGAAGATTATTGGTATTAGTGAAACCTGGCTATCAGAATCAGATATGGTAAGTGGGATCGAGTGTAATCAATATACTATTTTTAGGAATAACAGAAGAGATAGGAGAGGAGGAGGGGTACTATTAATGATATCAGATGACTTAAGTCCAGTTAGGGTAGAAATGCAAGAAAACAATGATAGTAACAATGTCTCATGTAGCAGTGAGTTTGAGGCTACCTGGTGTGAAGTGGAGGCTAACAGAATGAAATATATAGTGGGATGTTGCTACAGACTTGGTGGCTCAGTTGCAGGGAACGAAGAAATGCATCACCAATTTAGCCTTATGGATATTAAACGAGTGATGAGTCAAAGACTCATCTAGGAGTATGATAAATGAACTAAACACGCAGCTCATCATACTGTGTTTTAAACACGCTCAAATTTTCTGCAGACATCACATTCTCAGGCAAGGCATTCCAATCGTTCACAACTCTGCATGAAAAAAAATCTGCTTCTCACACCCTCTTTATACAGTTTCCATGGATGGCCTCTGGTTCTCCCCTGATCTCCCACTATTTTCTGTAGAACCTCTCCAGCATTGATCCTATAACAATCCCTTACTAACTTGTAGGTCTCTATCGTATCTTCCCTCTTCCTCCTGTCCACCAGACTCTGCAAGTTGCATCTTCTCAATCTTTCCTCATACTTGACATTCCAGAGGTTAGAAACTACCTTAGTCAGTCGTCTCTGGACCCTTTCCAACATCTCTTCGTCCTTCTGAAAAAATCATTATGGGTGACTTTAATTATCCAAACATTGTGTAGAAGAGAAATTTCACGATAAGAATGAAGATGAATTGGGAAAGGAGAAGGATAGAATATGATGAAACAAGGTTGGGGGGAGAGGTAACAGAGTGTGAGCCATTTCGACTGTGTGTCATCTTCGGAGCTTGTGGGAAAAGCGGAGGCTATGTTATATCAGCTTGGTGTTTTTGTCTAGGGTGTATCTATGTTGCTTTCTGTTGGTTGGAGTCGTGACCTAATTTTTATGTTTTGGAGCTTCCAACTCTCGGAGATTATATAGGGGAAGAAAACGTTTATTGAGTTTTCGTTGCATTTTATGGCTATTGTTTCCGATATGGTTGGCCAAGTGGATAGCGTATCCACTCTCCAGCCAAACGACTACAGGGGGTTGAATCCTGCAGTGGGCATGGATGTTTGTGATTGTCTATGGAAATACCAGTGGTAGTCGGTGGTAGATAGTGTTAGTGTAGTTGCAGTCAGTCAGTTGGTGATTGAATAGTTGAAAGGGAGTTGTAGAGCAGGTGTCCTCCCTCGATGAGTCCTTGGACTCCCTGGAGGTGTCAAATAATAATAATAATAATAATATTCTTCTGATATCGTTTCCAATAAGCATTGTTTCATTTTCCTGTATATCTGCTATTATGGCTTTGTCGATTTGTGGGGAATGCTTCTGTTCGAGAATTTCTATTTCTGCTTTTCCTGTATTTTGTATTCTGTTTTTCTTTTGGTTATTACGTTTCTTAGTGCTTAAATGCCCTGGAATTGGTATGTTGTAGTCACGGAAGTGTTCCTGTAGTCTTGTCCATAAAGATCTGATCATGGAATCTATGTAGATGATGTCACAGTCTTGTTGGCAAGGAAATTTATATACCACATTGTGGTGTCCTAGGATTTCTTTGTATGTGTAAGATTTTGTAGGTTTTAGAAGTGGTGAACATTAATTTACAGTTGATGTGTTTAAAAATGTATATGTAGACTTTGTATGTGTTCTGGATGTATGGCAGTTTAATGATTTTTTTGTGTTAGGAAGTTTGTGTTGGTTATTGGATTGACAGGTTTTTTTCAGGGGTAGCCTCTTCTTGTCAGAATAGTCACTTGGGAGACTGGAGAGTGCATGGTATATTGAACAGTCAAATGGAGTTTAGCATTAGTGCATTATGGTTACATACAATGCATTAGTGCAAATATGGTTGCAGTGTTATATATTAAGTACATTTCCTAATTTCAACCAAATTTAGAAAATAGCTTTCTTAAGATGTCCTGAGAATTTTAGTAAAATTAGACCAAATGAGGGATAGAAGGGAAGGAGTTGTTGAAAGGGCACTCTCTCTCCTCTCCAGATTTCAATAATTTCACCCAAGTAATAATATAGTCATTTCTCATGCAGGTTAAGAATTGTCATGTCCACTTACCATGTGCACTGATTAAAGTTATTAATCGCTCTTCCTCTTACCTACTACGCAGCAAAAAAAATTCTTTTGGATTTATTTTGGCCTATTTAGCTAATTTTCTCTCATAATCTGATTTAGTCCTACTTACCAACATACTGGTCATGCTTCACTCTACTTGTCTGTATTTTGAATTACTCATGAGCATATGAACATGCTGATTATCTTTTTCCTTTATATTCCTTCCACAATGTTTTTTTTAACCCCCCCCCCAGCTACTGTTTTATATTGTTATTTAAACAGAATGGGAGAGGAAAGATTAGCAAAATAAGTGTTTGATGCTAATATGGCAGGAAAAAGACACAGAGGAAGAACAAGATCTAGGTGGTTTGATGCAGTCATAAGTGACCTAGAAGACAAATATAAAAGCTGAAAATATGGCAGAGCTGACAAGTGAGAGACTAATTTTGAGTAAAATTGTTGACAGGACATTAGAAATAATGTAAATTTAATCATGCAGTACCATTAATAGGATCCTGTACATCCTTGGAGGGTACATATCAGTAATTTGATGATGATGATAGCAAATGTATGAACATATCAGAATGCATGTGGAATGTTAATTTCCTCATCAAGTTATCATAATCTTATTGACTGGTGTTATAAGTTCATTTTTTGCAGTTGTATTCTTAAAACATGTCAGTTTATATCAGTTACTTGTTCCACTGTATAAAGGTGGTGATAATGCTGTAGCTTCAAATTGTAGGCCAATCTGTATTGTGGTGAAGGTACTGGAGAGATTGGCGAGAGGTAGGACACAGAAATGGTTTGATAACAGCAGTATTCTCTATGGTTATCAGCATGGGTTTGTTAAAGGGAGATCATGTTTCACTAACTTATTTATGTACTATAAAAAGGTGATGAACACCTTGGACAGGGGATATGCGCATACAGTGGATCTTGGATTTTGAAAAAAGCTTTTGATAGACTGCCACACAACAAGCTGTTAAATAATTGAAACAGATGGGATTGGATAATAGACCTCTGACTTGGATCAGTGGCTGTCAGATAGGTATCAGAAAGTTGTATATTGGGGTGCCATATCCTGAAAGAGAAAGGTCACTAGTGGTGTACTGCAGGGGGTTGGTTTTGGGACCATTGTTCAGTTTGCATGTTAATGATATTGGGATGGGCTTAACTAGTGATATGCAGCTGTTTGCAGATGGTGCCAAACTGGGGAGAGCAATGCAGAGTCAAGTGGATGTTATGGCCTTGCAAGTGGACTTGAACAGATTGCATGAATGGGCAGATAAGTGGAACTATCAGTTCAATGTTGCAGAGTGTAAGGTTTTGAGATTTGGTAAGCGACGATGGGATGTAAGTATACATTTTTGGGGAAACTTTAACAGAAGTAGCAGAGATGAATGCTCTAGGAGAGATGGTAGATGAGGACCAGAAATTCAGGGGCCACATTGCACAAGTTGTGAAGACCTCACATTGGATAATGGTAATGATGTGGAGGATCCTGACATGCAGAAATAGATAGGTTATGATGCCATTGTATAAGGCCTTGATAAGGCCTCATATGAATTATTGTGCACAGATTTGGTAGCTGGGTTTTCATGGTGACGAGGATATGTTGGAAAGGGTCCAGAAAAGATTCAAAAAGGTGATCAGTGGTCTTTGGAATGTGGAGTATGAGGACAGATTGAGAGAATATAAGTTGCAGAGCCTTGTGAATAGAAGGAATGGGGATGGGGGATATGATTGAGACATATAAGCTAGTCAGGGGTTGTTAGGTTGACATGGAAGAGATTTTTCATAGAATGAGAGGGGGGGGTGTAGAACAAGAGGCCATTGCTGGCAACTGCATAAGGAGGGTGTGAGCAGAGGAGTGAGGAACAGGTTCTTTGCATGGAGAGTGGAATGCATTGCCTCTGTGTATTGTGAATGTAGACACACTGAATCAGTTTAAAGCAAGGCTGCATAAGCACTGTGTGCAATAGTGTGTACCTCCCACGATGAATCTCTGATTCCATGTAGGTCAGATGTTAATTATAATAATAATAATAGCATTTCCATCACCAATCATCTCATACTAAATAGAATAAAATAAATAAATAAATAAATATAATTAAAGTATCTATTATCAATTATTATTTGTGAAAATTATTTTAACTATTTTTAGAACCTCTGTAGCACAGTTAGTATCAAGGTGTTTGGTTGGAAAGACCTAGGTTGAAATCCTATCTAGGATGTAAAGACTCTTTATTAGCCAGTATCATAAAAAGATACTGGCTAATAAAGCTAATACTGCTATCCTTATTATTTAATACTAATAAGGATAGCATTTTCCCTACCAGACACTAGTTTTTTTTAGCCTGCAAAAGCAGAAAAACTTCACAGAGAATACACACTTTTGTGACATGTGTTATATAGACAAGATTAATTACCTAATCTTTGCTGACATTAATTATGTTTATGTAAAGCAAAGTTACTTGGCTATCATCCTATTAAGCCAAGCACATTAAGGGAGGGATGAATACTACATTTTCAGTTTTCAAGAATTTTTTCTTTACTTAATTTTCCCTTTAGTTGGAAAGACATGATTTTAAATCCTGTTTAGGATGTGAGGAATATTTGTAAATTTTCAACTGATAATGAGTTAACTTGTCACATGGAAATATAAGAATATTCTTGTTTGCTTCTTGTAAAATAGACAAAGAATACAAAGAATGAAACTGATGTAAATAATCATTCTTCATGGCCTTGGTTGATTAAATGCAATCGTGAACAACATCAATGATCCATTGTTGGTTCAAATACCTAATAAATGAAATGCAAATTTTGTTATTGTTATAATGTACTTGTAATGACCAAGTGAGCGATAACTCCTCTTTTAGTTATTCATTCATGCTCCTACCTTATATGCTTCTTCCTCTTCTCTATAGACAGGAGTATACTGACTCATATAAACCACGAAGTCTGTGATTACTAGGGGATGCTTATGCTGCCGAAGAATTCTTCGTTCTGTTAGCACCTATGATGAAGCAACAGTACATTAGAGTTAAATACTGCAAATTGTATTTGAAACTTGTAAGAACAATTCAGGGATCTTATTTTATATATGCATGACTAATTAGATCAATTGCATTTTTTAAGATTTAATAAAAAAAACAGAGGTGTCAAGGAAATATTTTAATATTTTACAAGGAGAAGCAAAGGAGTAACTGAAAGTGCAGCACTAACAGCTAAATTCCCTACTTCACAGTAATTTAGCCTATTTTTAATTTTTGAAAATTTAATTATTAAATTTAGCAGGTCTGGTTATCTGTAGATTTATTTATTTTCTATCAGCTCCAAATACAAAACTTATACACTTATAGCATGACAGTGCCATGTGTGAGCAAGTAGCTAGAGGAAAGAAAGTAATCTGTTAATGTGTTTCTCAAAGAACAGGGATTGGATTCACAATAGCAAGGATATGGGGAAGACTGTTTCAAGTAGCTGTCCATGTACATACATAACTAGAGGAGAGTGGGTGAATGGTGGTGGTGGTGGCTGGTTCAGTTGAGTAGTGGCCATTGTTGGATCCTACTTTTTACTCTGATGTGTATTCTAGTTGTTGATTGACTCCTCATTCGAACACAGAGAATATTTTTATTATACTGCACCACTCTATGTTCAAATTTGCATGAGCAAAGTTGAGGAATCAACCATAAACCAATCTATATTATTACTAACTTAATTTTAGGCTGAGGTTCTCTTTATTATATAGGGTTCCCGCTAAGATTCGAATTATTTTAATGAGCGGTGCAATGAAGAAATCAGGCAAATACAAGATTCAATTATTAGATATATGAAGAGCCAAAGGCTTCAATTTGGCGACATATGACTTGTTTAAGTTAAGGGATATTACATCCCATATCGTTTCTTAGCCGAATATGAAACTCCTTGAGTTTCTTATTCGGCTAAGAAACGATATGGGATGTAATATCCCTTAACTTACTCAAGATTCCATTCAAATAAAATTATTTAATGCAGTGTCACATAAATTTACATCAAAGCAAAGATTTCTAGTTGGGAAAATACAGTTAAACAATAATTAAGTTTTCATTGAGATACTAGCAAACTACTCAGCTGAGTATAATAATTACGATTAGAACTTAAGCTTACAGATTATATTCTTCTTATTATCAAGGATTCTTATCACAACTTCACTCTGATTAAAGTTATTATTCAATACAGCTTAAATATCAACTCAGTTTAACCATTCAGAACAGTTATAAAATATAAACCATCAGACAATCAATTTCTGCAAACAAAATAGTTCACAGAAATTTCAGTTTTCAATATTACATTAAGTTTTTTACAACAGGCTTCTCTATATCACTCTTTCAGTCTTGAACTATTAATCCAAATGGTACAATATTTGGCACGACAAGAGGGAAATGTCTCACTACATCACAATTCGATCTTGAATAGATAAATACAGCGATAAGGATTAAATTATGTTCGCCAGAAATAAGTTCGCTACTTCACACTAGGCATAACTAGAGGAGAGTGGGTAAGATAATCTTACCGGCATAAGTAGTATAGCTTCTTCAGATCGAGAATCCTATGAACACACTTAAATTCTTGTTGACTTTCACTTTGAGACTACACAAACTTAAAAAAATCTTCTGTTTCTCTAACTGATTAATAGACTCGGCAGAATATATCCTTTTGCACTGGTCCAACTTAACTTCCAATTTCTTTCTTTTCTTATTCCTATTATCCCTTGTCCTGCATTATTCCACTGAAAGGCAATAGGAAATTACAATAGAATTAGAACTCCAAAAAAGGTAAGTCAAAGTGCCAAGCAATTCTCCATCCTTCTTATTCCGTTTATGGCATGTTAATTGGCCCCCTTCCTTGCCTGCATCCCTACTCCCCTGTGTCTTACTTTCTCATGTACTGATTATCAAATCCTACTCTCCTTTCCCACCAAAATCTCATTCTAACTGGTTTTGTTTATATCCAACTGGCTTCGTGTGTTCTATACAGTCACACGTGCTAAGGCACACGCTAGCTAAAAGTAACATAATTTCTCATAGCAGCCAATCAAGTGTTATCTTAAGGAATTTCCTGGATACATTAAAAATACACATATTACAGTTTTTAACATTATATTAAAGGAATTAAATTCACAAAATAATTGATATTTTTAATACACAGCTTTTCATAACTGTAATTTATCCAAAAATTTATATATAAATAAATATTGATTAACATAACTTGTAAAAAATTACATAAATAGCATATTATGAACATGAGATTATTAGTTTAAAAAAAACAAATTCTCAGGGAATGGTAGATTATGTTGGACTCTGAGTGATGTATTAACAATTTCCATTTCTCTTCATTCAGAATCCAACACCATTAAACAGCTAAAGAAAAGATATAACATAAAAATAGTATTTATGGGAAAGTGACTGGAGGGAATTAGTAACAGAAGGGAGGAGGGTCATCTAGTAAGCAAATAGTTCTCTTCTAGATACAACCAAGCATTCTGAGGTGTGACAGATTTGAGATTTATAAAGTGTTAGGAGTTGAAGAGAAGTGCTGTTTGAAATAAAAATTTTTTTGGAGATTGAAGAAGCTATAGAAGTGATGTGTCTGTGTCAGGAGAGACTAGATGTGAAAGTCAACCCAAGAAGAGAAAATGTTCATCGTTGGTGAGCTGAAGAGTGAAGAGAATAGTCTTTCTTCTGAGAAATAAGACAGGATTATGTTTTGGAAGTATTAAAATTCACCAGATTTTCTTCACCCCACTTGAGAATGTCAAGGAGATAATTGTTTAAGGTGCTGGTCTTGAAGTTATATATTGGTTATTGGTTGATGCTTGAGTCATTTGATCACTAAAAGATTTCGCAAATGAAGAAGATGAAGAAGACTGGCAGGTACTGTTATCAGCAAAAATGAGAAAGGATGTTAGCAAGAGGTCAGTGATGTATAGGAGGGAGAGGAGGTGAAAGCAAAGATCCCTGGAGAACTCCAGCATTGGAAAAATCTGATGACAGGAACCATTTATTATGATAACAATGAATGACTAGAGAGGAAGCTTACAAAGAGAGAGAGAGAGAGACCATAAGATGGTAGCTTAGTTAGACCTCAATACCACACATCAAATGCTGATGAAGGTGCTTGTCATGAGATGGCTGGTGGATCTGACATAGAGACCAACATTCTGGAGTGATCCAGGTTTAGAAGTATGAGAGAAAGGTTTTTTGAGATTGGTCACAGGTTTTGGAATTCTTGGATTGAACCAAATTATTAAAAGTTGAAACTGGTCTAATTACTCTTCTTTCCCATAATGCATGATAGGAAGTATACCGTGCACTGTGGAATAATCTTAGATGAAATCAACTGCCCGTATATACGAGCAGCTTAGTGGTGATGATCACATGCAAACTTTTAAAAGAGGTATACCGTGAGTAGACATATTGATACAAAATTAATAACAGAAAAAAACTCATGTATAAAGATTATTTAATAGTATAATTTTCGCCTGTGTGTCACAAGCATCTTCAGTACATATTAAGCTCAAATTAAACAATAACTGACAATTCCAAAAAGCGCCACCTAAGTAGCTGGTATAAGATAACTAAAAAGGTCAATAAATTTCCTAAAAAAAAGAAAATAAATAAATTAAAAAAAAATCAATACAATAAAAAGTTAGGAAAGATTAGCTGATTTGTAAAGTACTATCTCCCATAAAGGGGATAGACGTAAGCCATCAGATCTGTTTCAGTTAGGAGAATGAAGTAGAGCTTCACATGTTTCTTTATAAAGGCATTCCATGAGGAACTGACTTTTGTGAAGAACTCTTGTCTTTCTCCAATGAACTCTATGTCTAGAGAAGATGGCATGTTCTGCAAGTCCAGACTTTTCAGGTTTAAAGTATTCAATATAAGATTGGTGTTCTTCTAGCCAAATAGAGGCAGATCTTCCCGTTTGTCCGAAATAAGATAATCCACAAGAGCACAGAATCTGGTAGACACCTGGATTATTAAGATGTGGAAGCTTGTCCTTAGGAGAAGTGAGAAAGGTGCAGATTTTTCTAACCAGTCAAAAGGCAACAAAAATATTCAGTGGTTTTAAAACTTTTGCTATACATTCACTGATGCCTTGTACATTTCTCAGTCTACAGAAAGAAGACTCATACAGGCCATTATATCCATGCTGAATCTCATCACCATCCCAGTCAAAAGGCAGGAACTATTAAAACACTGGTTCATCATGCCCACTCCTTTTGTTCTTCAGACGATCTATTATAGAAAGAACTGCAATATATTACTTCTTCCTTTCTATCTAATGGATATAAGAACTCCTTCATCAAAAGAGCTTTGAGTAGTTTTAATATGTCTTCCTCTTCAAATACAGAAGAAATAACGTGCATTCCTATCCCTTATGTACAAGGCATCAGTGAATGTATAGCAAAAGTTTTAAAACCACTGAATATTTTTGTTGCCTTTCGACTGTTCAGAAAAATCTCCACCTTTCTCACTTCTCCTAAGGACAAGCTTCCACATCTTAATCATCCAGGTGTCTACCAGATTCTGTGCTCTTGTGGATTATCTTATTTCAGACAAACAGGAAGATCTGCCTCTATTCGGCTAGAAGAACACCAATCTTATATTGAATACTTTAAACCTGAAAAGTCTGGACTTGCAGAACATGCCATCTTCTCTAGACATAGAGTTCATTGGTGAAAGACAAGAGTTCTTCACAAAAGTCAGTTCCTCATGGAACGCCTTTATAAAGAAACATGTGAAACTCTACTTCATTCTTCTAACTTAAACAGATCTGATGGCTTACGTCTATCCCCTTTATGGGAGATAGTACTTTACAAATCAGCTAATCTTTCCTAACTTTTTATTGTATTGATTTTTTTTTAATTAATTAATTTTTTTTTTTAGGAAATTTATTGACCTTTTTAGTTATCTTATACCAGCTACTTAGGTGGCGCTTTTTGGAATTGTCAGTTATTGTTTAATTTGAGCTTAATATGTACTGAAGATGCCTGTGACACACAGGCGAAAATTATACTATTAAATAATCTTTGTACGTGAGTTTTTTTCGTTATGAATTTTGTATCGATGCAAATTTTTGTTGTTCATGCTTGGGCAAAGATAAAAACAAGAATATAATTTCTTGGGAAGAAGCAACCAAGAAGGCATGTACTAAAATTGAATGCAAGGAGAGGATATAAAAATAAAGAATCTGTGGTGAATATGGGAAATTAAAGAAGAAATAAAAAAAATATCAAATAAAAACTATTTTTTAGTATTTTATAATATAAATAAAGTTTCTGGTGCAAATCGACATGAATTCTTAGGAAACAAAGAGAAAAATGTAAAGTAGGGTGAAGTGGGTAAATCATGAAATGGAATATTGGAATCTTCATTCAGGGAAAAGAAAAACTGGCTCCTGTTGGAGACTTAGATAATGAAGCAGGAAATGAATCCTGGATCCAGGGAAATATTTTGAGAGAATGTGAAGCAAAGGGCAAAGCTAATAATAATAGTAAGTATAGTGGTCTCTCAATTATCCAATCCAAAAGGTTAATGTGTTGTCTGCTGATTTCTGACAGTCTGAAGTTTTGAAATGTCGACTCAAAATATACACACACATGACTGGGGGGGGAAAAAGTGAAAGAGTTTGAAAAACAAGAATGAAATCCTAGAGACCCAGTGGCAAACTAAGTTTCTTCAAATTTCACCTGAAAATATTAGTATATCAACCAAGGAAGCATGTGATGAAGTCATCTGCAAGGACAGAAAAATCGGACCATGGCATACTTGTGACAGTAAAAAAGCAGTCCCAAAAGAGATGAAATTATATCAAAATTTTCTGGGAGGTATATAACTATATGTCCTTAGAGAATAAAGAAAAATATTAAAAGAAATAAGTTATGTGTAAAAACAGCTAAAGAAGAAATAGCTGTTATGGAAGTAATTTTAAAAGTTACAAGTGGCAGAAAGAGTACCTTGAAAAGGCATAAAGAGATGATAAAGATAACATAAAAACTATGGATACAGATGATACAGATGTCAATAGTAATTGGAAAAGTTATTAAATATGATAAACAGTAACAGAACACTTGCAGAAATAATTTGAGAGGAATTATTTCTACAAGAGAAACACATACTATTTCAATGGTTTATTGAAGTATATGACAAATTCTGAGTGTAATAAAAGTAAATAGTAGGGAATTTTGAAGGTTCTGCAAATAAGTGTAAGTGTTTTTACCTAATTATCACTGGAAAGTTATTAAATTCTATTGATAGAAATGATTAGTTAAGCATTTATATTATTTATATCTTTATATTTTATTTTATATTATATCTTAATATTTTATAATATAAATAAAGTTTCTGATGCACATCAATACAAATTCTTAGGAAACAGAGAGAAAAATCTAAGAAACAGAAGTTAAGAATTTCTATCTATAAACAGATGAATTTATATGCATCTGTAAAGATTCAAGAGAAAAAGTTTAAAAGCCACAATCAGAGGGTGTAGATGTTAAGAGCAGTATAATGTTTATAGCTTTTAGAAGTTAGATCTGAAGAATATACAAGCAGAAAGATGGTTTTGTAAAATCAGATTAACCAGATTGCTTTCTCCATTATTATTCATCTTTAGATGGATCATTACCAAGAAAAGCCGGTAACTTGGGATTCAGTCAACCAAACTGTACTTTTATTGGCTTAAACCAAAATGAAATGATGGCACAATATGATAGAATTTCAAGCTGGCTGAGACATCCTAGTTCACAGATGTAACCTTCCTATTCACAATTTGGAGAAAATTGTGGATAGGAAGTTAGTAATGATGTAACCTTTTTTATGTAGTACTATCATAATATCCTGTAGACCTTTCTGAGGGTACATATCAGGAATTTGATGATGATGAGAAAAAAAATTCAATATTAGAAGATATTTACATGCTACTTCATGCCATTACTCTGTCCAGAAGTGATGTCATAAAAATACTCAAAATTAGAACATGCGCCATATCAAATGACAACAACAAAAGGGGACAAGAAATGGGAAGTATTCCTAAAGAATAGCTATAAATCTTAAAACTATCAATAACATTTTACAAAGGTCATCAAATATTTTGGCACATATAAAGGAACATTTTTTAATAAAGAAAAAGAATTTTCTGCATTTTCTTTATTAAGGTTTTCTTATGTGCAGTATCTGTTACAGATAGGACACTTGGCAGAAATACATATGAAAGAACATACTAAAGATGTAGAGAAATGGTGGTTGCACAAATCTGGCTTAGCTTATCAAACTATCAATGAAAAACATCAGGTACTTGGGCAACTCACAAAAATGTCATATACTGAATTTAACAGCTATTTTCACAAATTCAGAGAACTGCTGAAATGATATGTTGTCCAAAATAGAACAACAAAAGCCAAAGTCTTATTTTAAATCAAATATGGTCAGCATACATTACAAACTTAAGAACTAGGCCACAATAGATATTATACAGTGCAGCTCAAAAAACAAGCAATGCATTTGATATCTTGGCATGATGCTCACCATCAATTTAACAAATCCATTTAGTTTTAAACAAGATAAAATTGCATTACATTTAAATAAAAACATCTATGAGAGTTTTAAAAAAGAATCACTGATAAGCAGTATTCAGATGTAACTGGGGGCTCAAATACAGGATGGTCCAAAACTCATATAAAGGGGTTTAATCATGATAGACCTTATAGTGCAGCTCAACAATGAGCAACATGATGTTCACCAATTTAATAACAATTCTATATATGGCAGTTTCAGGAATTAATCTGTTAATATGCTTTTAATTTAATTAAAAATTAATTTTTAATTAAATTAATTAAAAATAATAATAATAATAATTATTATTATTATTATATCACACCTCCAGGGAGTCCAAACACTCATCGAGGGAGGGCATCAACTCTACAACTCTTTGTCTCACTACTCCACATACCTTCATCATCTAACACCAACACCATCTACCGCCGACTACCACCACTAGTACTTTCACAGACAATCACAAACATCCATGCCCACGGCAGGATTCGAACCCGCAGCCTTTTGGCTGGAGAGCGGATACGCTACCCACTCGGCTAACCAGGCCGGCAATTAATAATAATAATCAATAATTAATTATTTTTATTTATTTTTTGTTATAATGAAATACAGAATGAGGATTTTTTTATTAGTTATGAAAAACCACTTATTTTAAATCCCTTCGTGATTTATGGGTCACCCTGTATATGAATACATGTTATTGGGTGGGGGGGAAGTAAACATGTTTAAAAACCAGATATACACTGTAGAGACCCAGCAGCAAAATCTAAAAAAAAAAAAGTTAACGTTCTCTGCTAAGGAAGCAATTGGAGAAATAGTTTGAAAGGATAAAAATGTGAGAATTCTATGGTGAACAAAAGGAATTAAAGAAGTAGACCTAGAAAGGAAGAAATCATATCAAAAATTCCTAGCAAGTAAGTCAGCATGCATCCTAGAATATATAGAGAAAAATGCAAAAACAATGTGCAAAATTAGCAGTAAAGCAGAAGTCACAGGAAAACTTTGGGAAAAACATAAGAGCAAGAGTTGGTCCTGCTCTAGATAGCAACAAAGCAGGAACTTGTGCTGCATTGTAATTTTATTATTATTATTATTATTCAGGTCTCCATGGGGTCAAAAGACTCACCATGGGAGGTCCTTCCTAGAAAACACAATGTCGATCAAGACTCCTCACGGGAGGTCCCTCCTAGGAAACAGTCTATCATACCACTCTCATTGACCGTTCTCCCTCTCATCACTCTATCAGGCAATGCATTCCACGGTTCAACCACCCTCCATGCAAAGAAATCACTCCTCACCCTCTTGCTCACATCTTCCTTTCGTAACTTCCAGGGATGGCCCCTTGACATCACTCCTTCCCACTGTTCAACCAAACGAAAGAACTCCCCAGTGTCAACCCTGTAACTACCTCTCAACAGTTTAAAAGTCTCAATCATATTACCTTTCCTTCTTCTATCTGCCAAACTCTGCAGTCCACATTCCCTAAGCCAATCCTCATAACTAACATTGTAAAATACTGAAACCATCTTTGTTATCCACTCTGTACCCTTAACACAGTTAATTTATCCCTTTCAAATCCTAGGGCCTTTTGGCTGGAGAGTGGATACTAACCATCGGCCAACCAAGCCATTATTAAAATACTCTGGATTAGAGATAGTTGTTGGAAGTTTTTCAACTTGGTTATACTATAAATTGAAGATACCAAGAAATTATATTCTTGGTTTAATCCTTTATCTAAGTGTAAACAAACAAAGTTTGTGCCCGAAGTATTTTCAGGACTGGGTAACTCGTACATAGAAGCTAATGACTTCATATCACTTATTTTAGTATCTCATAATGCAAAGCATATATCCTTATGGAAATGTATAATGCAATGCATTATGGGAAGGGTTGCTAAACAAGTGAAAAAAACTTCTAACAACTATCTCTAATCCCGAGTATCTTAATAATAAGGTGTCACACCTTTTGGCTACTCGTATATGAAAATATGACTTCTGCATTACCTCAACCTTGGTATCACCTCTGGGTGTGGCTCCCACTGATGAGACCTCAGTAAAGGTCTAAACGGGTCAGGGTAGTTACCTTTCTACCATAATGTATTGCATTATACATGTCCGTAAGGATATGTGCTTTGCATTTTGGGATACTAAGGCAAATTATGTGAAGTCATTAGCTTCTATATAAGAGTTGCCCAGTCCTGAAAATACTTCAGGCACAAACTTCATTTGCTTACATTTGAATAAATAATTAAACCAAGAATATAATTTTGGGTATCTTAAATTTATAGCATAACCAAGTGGAAAAATTTCCAACAATTGAAGAATTTTAAGCATGCAATGTGTAGCAATGAATTTCCGGTCTGTTTCAGCTGTTTGGAATAACTATGAGGCATTAATATCTTCAGGCCAGTGTTTCTTATCAAGTATTTGAGCCACTGTTAAATCAGCACTTTTACTATTCAGCAGCCTGCTTTTACAATAATAAATGGGACAAGAATTCCATGCCATCCCATCCCATCAGATGGACATAGAAGACCATCAGACCATCCTTGAGACCAAAAAGAAAGAATGCATATCCAAAAGACTATACAAACAAAATTACAAATACAAACTTTGTATTAGACTTAGGCTTAATGTGTGATGCTGTACAAAAAAGAATTACCAGACCCAAGTTTGGAACTGCAAGAATGTGATATAGATCTCTACATGGTGAAAAAAAAATTTTAATAAAGTTGTACAACAGAACTTTTTTATTCATGACTTATTTTTCACAGTATTAACAACACCACCACAAACACTTTTATCAACAAAGATGTTTTATTAATGCTTATATTTTGCTGATTTTCAACTCAGCATCATCAGAGCACAACACACTTGTAAACACGACAGTGAGCGAGTGAAACAATATAATTGCAAAAGACAAAAGATCTAAAGTCCTATTTTTGGCACCCTCTAACAGAAAAAAAAAAAAAAAGCAATTATCCAGGAGTTTTTCTTAGGATAACCGTCTCCCAAATTTTTGGCAAATTAATGCAACCATATTTGTTAAGGTTGGGAGAATTCTT
This sequence comes from Typopeltis vanoorti, assembly GCF_054136105.1. Lineage (NCBI taxonomy): Eukaryota > Metazoa > Arthropoda > Arachnida > Uropygi > Thelyphonidae > Typopeltis > Typopeltis vanoorti. Next base: position 84,988,806 of record NC_143551.1, on the reverse strand, counting down.
CAAAGCCATTGCTGACTCAAAAAATAATCTTTAAGATCTATAACGACTCCTAAATAGCACATTCGTTTTCCTCCATCTAATCCTGTGTGAAGGAGTGTCCAAAGCGTGGTCTGCCAGTCCCGACTTGCCATAGTAATAGTAGTGAATGTATCTTTCCTGTTCTTCCAGGCAGATGTTCACTGATCTTCCTGTTTGCCCATAATAGGCCAAGTCACAGTTGCACGGAACTTCATACACTCCTGGGTGTGCTAAAGGGTGAAGTTTATCCTTTGGTGAGCAGATCAGAGTTGCCAGCTTGACATGAGGCTTGAAGGTGGTGCGAAGGCCATGTTTCAACAATACTTTGGCTATCTTTTCCGATGTACCTCTGATATAGGGAATAGAAATGGTCATGTTGTATTCTTGTGTATTAGGGGGGGGGGGGGCAGAGTAATGGGCCATTGTAGTATTTTTTCTATTTTGTAGGGATTGTAGCCGTTGGCTAAGAACGTATGGCGCAGGTACTGGAGTTCAGTGGTCAGAGCTGTATTGTTAGAACAAATGGCTCTGGCTCTGTGTGTAAGTGTTTTTAAAATGCCGTACTGTTGGACTGGATAATGATGTGATTGTTTATGTAGGTATCTTCCTGTGTGTGTGTGTGTGTGTGTGTGTGTGTGTGTGTGTGTGTGTGTGTGTGTGTGTGTGTGTGTGTGTGTGTGTGTGTGTGTGTGTGTGTAGGCTTTCTGTAAATAGAAAAGGATAGTGATCCATCTGAAAGGCAGGTGACTAATGTGTCAAGAAATGGTAAACAGTTATTTGATTCTTTTTCTACTGTGAAGTGGATTTTGGGGTGTTGGCTGTTTAGGTAGGTGACAAAAGCATCCAAAGTGTCTTGTCCATGGGGCCAGATGGCAAACACATCATCTACATAGCATAACTACACTTGTGGCTTGTATGTAGCTGTGGTTAGTACTTTGTTTTCAAAGTGTTCCATGAAAAAATTTGCTAACGGGGGAACCCATAGCAGTACCATTAATCTGTTTGTAGAATTCCCCCCCCCCCATGAAAAGTAACCTGCATTCATGGTAAATTGAAATAATTCAAAAATATCTGGGGGAAATTTAGACTTGATTAAATCAAGAGTGTCTATAAGTGGTACATTGTCAAATAAGGAGGTGACATCGAAACTAACCATTATGTCTGAATCTTTTAGGATTAGATTTTTAACCAGTGTTTTGAAATGGATTGAATTTTTTACAAAAGTAGAGGAGTTGCCAGTAAGGGGGGCAAGCGACTTGGCTAAATGCCAGGCCAGTTTATATGTGGGACTATCTATGCTATCAACTATGGGGCGTAGGGGAATATTAGTTTTGTGGATTTTTGGTAATCCATAAATACTGGGTGGTTTAACATGAACTGATTTTATTTTTCTGATGATTTCTTTGGGCCATGATGTCACTTTTTTCAGTAATTTTCGGACTTTTTTCTTTTGAGACATCGTAGGGTTTCAATGTATAATTTGATATGTGGTTATATTATTATATTATATTATTATAGTTATATTATTATATAATTTTTTTTAGGGCAGTTATTTGCTTACATGGCATATTGCTTTTTGGAGGCTTAGCCTTGTTTATAATACTTGCGATATCTAGTCACACGTTATTGGCCATTGCTGGCGGAAGATCGTGGATACCCCATTCTACTTTCATCATAATTTCTAGTTTAGGAATGTGTTTGGGCGTGATGGCAAAGTTATGTCCTAGACTGAGAGCGTTCTTGGCTTCTTCAACTGCAACTGCAACTTTGACGAGACCACGTGGTGGTAAACCTATCATCGGAAACACTCCCTGAAGAAGCCAAGAACGCTCTCAGTCCAGCAGTCCAACAGTACGGCATTTTAAAAACGCTTACACACAGAGCCAGAGCCATTTGTTCTAACGATACAGCCCTGACCACTGAACTCCAATACCTGCGCCATACATTCTTAGCCAACGGCTACAATCCCTACAAAATAGATAAAATACTACATAGGCCCATTACTGTGCCCTCCTCTAATACACAAGAATACAATATGACCATTTCTATTCCTTATATCAGAGGTACATCGGAAAAGATAGCCAAAGTATTGTTGAAACATGGCCTTTGCACCACTTTCAAAATTCATCTCAAGCTGGCAACTCTGATCCGCTCGCCTAAGGATAAACTTCACCCTTTAGCACACCCAAGAGTGTATGAAGTTCAGTGTGACTGTGACTTGGCCTATTATGGGCAAACAGGAAGATCAGTGAACATCTGCCTGGAAGAACAGGAAAGATACATTCACTACTATTACTATGGCAAGTCGGGACTGGCAGACTTTTTTAAATTAAAATATCTGTAACATTATACTGCAATTTTATCGATTTTAGCACTGTAATAACAAAAAAATTGTTTTACACACAATTTTTATTTATATTATATATAAATTATATATAATATAAATTATTTATATTATATATAAGTTAATTATAAAAAACAGCAGAACTTTTGAATTCGGCTGTTTTTTTATAATTAACTCCCTAAAATTATGAAAATGTGTGTAATAAAACTGCAGCAGAAAGTCACGGCATGCGACAAAAGAACCAATTACAGTGTGTTGTTGGAAGTTTTTTCTACTTGGTTAGATTATAATAAATTTGGTTTAATCCTCTATCCACCTTAATCAAGTATAAGCAAACAAAGTTTGAGCCTAAGTATCTTCAGGACTGAGGCAACTCATGGTAAAGGTGGAGGCCCTTATCACTTGTCTTAGTATTTCCCATAATGCAAAGCACATTTCCTTGAGGACATGTATAATGCTATGCATTAAGGGAAGGGCCACTACCCAGACTGGTTTCGACCTTTATTTAGTTGCACGGACTTAGATCATCTGCTAAAAGAATCACTGCAGGTGTACCCTAAGGCTTGCTGCTATCCCCGCTGCTTTTCAACATCTACATTGCAGATGTCCCATTCACGGCATCAACCACCATGGCTTGCTATGCGAATGATGTGGAAATTTTGACCAGATCTCTAAGGCTGCACTTAGCTACACAGTGATTACAAAACGCAGCAACAAACCTGGAAAAATGGTTTAAGAAATGGAGGTTAGATGTCAATGCTGACAAAAGCACTGCCATACTTTTTACAAGAAGAAAAACATCTCACTGTGGAGAAATTAAGCTGTTCAATGCAGCTATTCCATGGCAATCCAAAATCAAATATCTAGGTATACAACTAGACAACTGCCCCAGTTTTAACCCTCATATTGCATATGCCTGCAATAAATCCAATTCTGCAATTGCTCAACTCTATTCTCTTCTCAACCGGAGAAGCCAAGTTAGCATTAAAAATAAGCTATGGATTTATAAATCAATCGTCAGACCCACTTTAACATACGGATCACTGGCTTGGGGACACACTTCCCCCAGCAACATCAAAAAACTACAAGTGATTCAAAACAAGTGTCTCATATGATTTTTGATGCTTTGTAGTTTGTCAGAAATGTTCTCCTCCATCGAGATGCTAACATACTGGATATACCCTCTACATACTTTGCTCAGGCAGCTCTCCACCCCAATCAACTCATTCAAGAGTCATTCAACTATGATGAGAATGACAGATGGAAACATAAGCGCCTGAAGGCAGCTCTGCTCATCGGTACAAGTGCTCTCACACGGTCCTAAATTGGGTGAGCCAGGTGCTCGATAATCTTTTCTTCATTTAATCAACTCCTTAGCGATGAAGGGATAAAAATCCAAGGGATTGTCATCCATCTTGCCATCAAAGTTAACAGTTTGGTATTACTTCCCATGGGACATGCCACTAGTGGAATGCCCCAGCGGTATGTTTTTTTTTTGGGGGGGGGTCATTGTTCTTTAATTTGTATGTAAATGACATTGGAAAGTGCTTAAATGGTGATATACAGTTGTTTGCAGATAATACAAAGTTGGGGAGAGTTATGAGAAGTAGAGCAGATGTGACTTTGCAAGAGGGCCTAAATAAGCTGTCTGAATAGGCAAGTGTATGGGGGGGGGAAGTCAGTTTAATGTTGCAAAGTGTAAGATTTTAAAATTTGGGAAACAAAGATGGGATGCAGAGTATAGGGTTGGTGAAGATATTTTAGAGTAGGTGGAGGACATGAAAGATCTCGGGGGGGGGGGGGGGGATTGTAGACAGGCACTTGAAATTTCATGGACATTTTGCTAAAATTGCAAAGGCAATGCAGCAGATTATGAGAATGATGTGGAAAACACCGATGTAGAGGTAATGATGTTTTGAGACTGCATATGGATTACTCTGCACAGATTTGGTCTCCAGGTTTTCAAAAGGATGATGAGATGTTGGAGAGGATCCAGAGATTATTATTATTATTCTTACACGGCATCTCCAGGGAATCCAAAGACTCATCAGGGGAGGGCACCTACTCTACAACTCTGTCTCATTAACTAAATTCATTTCTATTGAAACATACTATTTGATTTTTAAGACCATGGATTTAATAAACATTTATACAAATCTTCTACTAGTTTCGCTAGCTGTAACTGTCTAGCTTTGTCAAGACGAGAAAGGTTATGCTAGTATTAAATGCAAAAAACAAAAGAATGAAGTAACGGTTTAAAAAACAGTTAGAAAATTGGAGAGCACATGTGACATCACATGCATAAGGCATGAAGGCAGTTATTGTTATTAAGTCGCGTTTTATAATTTTTCACACAATTTAGTTCCGTTAAACTTAATGAATTTAACAGATTTTTCCATATGTCTTTTAATATTATTCCCTGGTTTCTATTGAAATTATTTCCTGTTCTTAGGACTACTGCAGCTTCTTTAAAGGTTCTGCATCTAAAATCCTCTTCGATATATATGGCATGGAACTGTTATCCCAATCTATTGAATGGTTTGAAGTTGAGAAATGATGTGCTAACTCCGAGGTGTCTGTTCTATTATGATTGACATCTCCGACATGTTCCTTCTTTCGAATTTCTAGGCTTCTTGAAGTTTGGCTTATGTAGGTAAGTCCACACGTACATGGTATGCTATAAACACAACTACAAGACAGTTATTAAGATCCACTAAGGATAGCATCGCTTTCTACAAATATGCAGGTGTTTATAGCATACCATGTACATGTGGATTTACCTACATAGGCCAAACTTCAAGAAGCCTAGAAATTCGAAAGAAGGAACATGTTAGAGATGTCAATCATAATAGAACAGACACCTCAGGGTTAGCACATCATTTCTCAACTTCAAACCATTCAATAGATTGGGATAACAGTTCCATGCCATATATCGAAGATGATTTTAGATGTAGAACCTTTAAAGAAGCAGCAGTAGTCCCACGAACAGGAAATAATCTCAATAGAAACCAGATAATATTAAAAGACGTGGAAAAATCTGTTAAATTCATTAAGTTTAATGGAACTAAATTACACGAAAAATTATAAAACACAACTTAATAACAATAACTAAGTCTTCACGCCTTATGCGTGTGATGCCACGCGTGCTCTCCAATTTGTCTAGCTGTTTTTTAAACGGTTACTTCATTCTTTTGTTTTTTGCATTTAATACTAGCATAACCTTTCTCGTCTTGACAAAGCTAGACAGTTACAGCTAGCAAACTAGTAGACGATTTGCATAAATGTATATTAAATCCATGGTCTTAAAAATCAAAATGTTTTCAATTTTAATGAAAAGGACCAAATAACACCTTTCAGTAAATTCATTTCTGGTCTCTGGAATATTAGGAACAGATTGAGAGAATGCAAATTACAGAGCCTAGTGGATAGAAGGAAGAGGGGAGACATCATTGAGATATATAAGTTGGTAAGGGGTAAATACCATATTAGCATGGATGAGATTTTTCATACAACGGTTGGAGACAGGGGGAGAATGGGAAGCCATCCCTGGGAGCTCTATAAGGTGGGTGTGAGCAAGGGGGGGGATGAGGAGTAGATTTTTTGCATAGAAAGTGGTAGGTGATGGTATAGCTTGCCTGAGAGTGTAGTGAGTGCAGCAACAGTGGATGCATTTAAGTTTAAGTATGATGAGTTGTGAATGTGGGCATGGGACCTCCTACAATGAGTCTATTGACTCCATGGAAGTCTGCTGATAATAATGATAATAATAATAATAATCACTCAAATTATCGAAAAACATAACGAATATTACAACCCTCTATACATTGCTTTTATCAACAATACTAAAGCACTTCATAGCTCAGGCTATATATTTATACCTTATACTAGTGGAATAAGGTATAAATTATTATTATTATTATTATGGGTATCTCCACGGAGTCAGTAGACTCATCGTGGGAGACCCAAACTAGCAAAACAATATCTGTCATATCTCTTCTTGAATTCATTTACAGACGAAGAACTCACAACTAAGTCAGGCAATGAATTCCACTCATTCACCACCCTCCAGGCAAAAAACCTTGTTCTGACACCCTTGTTAACCACACTCTTCTTTAATTTCCAGGGATGACCTCTTGTTCTTCCATCACTATCACACAGCTGAAACATTTCCCCTGCATCAATCCTATAAAAACCTTTCAGTAATTTAAATGTTTCTATCATATCCCCTCTTCTCTGCCTATCAACCAATCTCTGCAATCCACAAGCTCTCAATCTATCAATGTAGGGAGCATTTTTTACATCACTCACCAACTTGGTCACTCTTCTCTGAACCCTCTCCACAGCTCCCTCATCTCCAAGGAATCCAGGTGACCAGACCTGAGCACAGTAATCCAAATGTGGAAGTATCAACGCTTTATAAAGGGGAATAATAACCTCTTTATCTCTGGATGTCAGTGTGTTCCTCAACAACCAAGTAATCCTATGTGCAATCTTGGACACCTTAGCAATGTGTCCTCTGAACTTCATCTCCCTATATACCAACACCCCTAAGTCCCTAGCCTCATCAATCTCTTGGAGTACTGTTCCATCAATGTAGTATACAGCTGGTAATCTTTTAATCCCAAAATGTATGACTTTACACTTTTCCACATTGAACTGACATCCATTATCTTTTGCCCATTCTACCAGCTTATTTAAATCATCTGTAAACTTTCAACATCAGCTTGATTTTTTATTGCGCTACCCAACTTTGCATCATCAGCAAATAACTGAATATCTCCTTGTAAGCCATTTCCTATATCATTTATATACAAATTAAACAACAATGGCCCAAGCTCATTCTGGACTCGGCTCCTCATTCTGGAGGAGCCGAGTCCAGAATGAGGCACACCACTGGTCACCTGCCTCATTCTGGACTCGGCTCCTCCATACACCACCTTATGGTATATCTCCCTGAGCCATTCTCCTATCCATATCACCAATTTAGTATCCATTCCCATCTGCTCCAATTTGCGTAACAGTGTTCCATGGGGGTATCCTGTCAAAAGCCTTAGCAAAATCCAGAAGTACCACTGTGTAGCCAGTTTCCTTTGTCCAACTCAGATGTCATTCTATTATAAAAAGTTAATAGATTGCTAAGGCAGGATCTACCTTTAACAAAACCATGTTGGCCTCTATAGAGTATCATATCCTGATCCACCCATTCTTGAATTTTGTCTTTAACCAACTTTTCCAATACTTTTACCACTACTCCTGAGATGGTGATTGGTCTGTAATTAACTACCGCAGTTTTAGAGCCACCCTTATGCAAAGGAACCACTTTGCCTAACTTCCACTCCCTAGGGATCATACCAGAGTTCAAACTTAAATTAAATATCCAAGTAAGAGGGGTTGACAATTCATTTGCACATTCATGCAACACCCAAGCTGCTATTCCATCTAAGCCTACAGCAGTGTTTGCATTTAAATTTTGCAACATATTAAATACCTCTGGTTCTTTAGCTTCAATTCTCACATTAGTTATTGCTACAGGTATAGAGATATCCTCACTTGGGTGACAGACTTTTGAAAAGTGATCACTCAGTAACCCGACTATTACATGATTTTGTCACCTCAGTACCATCAACACTCACTAAAGTTATCCTTCCGAAGTCATTCTTCCTCTTACTTGCTACATAGAGGAAGAACTCTTTGGGATTACTCTTGATCTCTTTGGCTAAGGTCTTCTCATAATCTGATTTAGCTTTTCTTACTATTCTGGTAACCTTCCTAGTTTGAGCCTTGTACTGCTCATGGGTGTACTGATCGCCTTTCTTATAAACATTTAAACCTCATAAATTTTTATAAGATTTAAATATATCAAACTAATCCAAGTTACTTAGCAAAAGTAAAGCAGCTGTTTACAGAGAATGAAAAGGAGATTACTTCCCAATCAATAAAGGTGTCAAATAAGTGACCAAATAGTCCCTGGCTTTTTGCAGTTACACTTGAACATGTGGTCACAAAATGCTCTGGAGCATAAGGGTATTAATATATTAGGAAAGCAACTACGTGATCTTCAATATGCTGATGATATCACTATGATCTCAGAAGACCCTAATGAACTGATGGTGATAAAAACTAGCAACAAGCCAATTGGTATGACTTGAAATTAATTTTACAAAAGAACAAAAGAAGATTACTTCCCAATCAATAAAGGTGTTAAATAAGTGACCAAATAGTCCTCAGCTTTCTGCAGTTACACTTGAACATGTGGTCACAAAACGTTCTGGAGCATAAGGGTATTAGTATACAGGACCGGCGCATAGTATTTTTCCAGTGTGTGCGATTAATGTTCGGCACCTTTCCAAAAAAGTTTTTTTTTTTAATAAAGTGTGAATAAAATGAACAGGAAATGAAAAACAAATGAAAACCGCTTTACAGTATAATGTTACCTGCAGATTAGTCCTGCTTACACAAATTTTTTCAAGTTATATAAATTTTCAAAATAATATAAAATAGTAATATAAAGTTAAGAGATTTATTCAAATATTCTTTACATTAATTTTGCTAAAAGGGACGCGTCTGGCTTTCATTTTAGCAAAATCATGTCGCAGTACATCAATGTTGATAGACTGAGCAATATTATTTTCTATTGAAATTAGTGCCAAACCATTTAGTTTTTCTTGACTCATGCTTGATCGCAGGTAGTTCTTTATTAATTTAGAAAATGTTCTCTCTCTCTCCCTTAGTAACTGAAATGGGCAAAGTCAATAGTATTCTCAATGCAATCAGTGAATTTGCAAATAGTTCTTCAAGGTTGTTGTTATAAATCCGATTCGCTGTCGCTGCCTTAACAGTCCGCTAATATAACAGGCTCGAATGGCTAGAAGAATGAGTTATCAGTAGTAAGCTGACTTTTAGGGGCGGACCACATGCATCCAATCTGATTAAAATTAGGATACAGCCCTTACACAGAATTCAACAATTAATCATAAGTTGATTTATGATACATCAAAAAATAAAGAACTATTTTAGGTATATTTTTGTAAATTTTAATAAAAAATTACAGTGATATAATCGGGTCCAGGATACAATTTCAGAATTTATTCGTTTCCGGGAAGAGCCGAAGGGGCCCGAACAGAAGACAACGTACATTCATAATTATATGTACTATTCGTTGTTCGTTTAAACTCTTATCTCATATTTTTTGACATCTTTTAGGTGCCTTTTCTTCTGTGGCACCTGTGTATATTGCACACTTCGCACATGCCACCAGCCGGACCTGTTAGTACATTAGGAAAGCAACTAAGTGATCTTCAATATGCTGATGATATCACTATGATCTCAGAAGATCCCAATGAACTGATGAAGGTGATAAAAAACTAGCAACAAGTCAACTAGTAGGACTTGAAATTAATTTTACAAAAGAACAAAAGCCATGACTAACGTCTCAAAAATTCTTATCTTTCTAGATGGGTTTGGCACTAAATACAGGCCAATGCCATCTAGCAAGACAGGAATTTTTGAAGCATGAGATCAAGTTAGGGAGACTGAGGATGAGATCACTGGAATGGCAGGAATTAACTGAATGAGGATGCCCATGTGAGAGAAGAGTGGAGAAATTTTGGAGGGGCCTTTACTCAGCAGTGGAATGCAACAAGCTGAATCATCATGATAAATAAATCCGTTTATTTATAACATTTTGAAATGCTGATTTTCTGTGCAAGCTAAATGAATATAAGACCTAATGATTTGGCATATGATTGAGTGAGAAATGTGTGATTTCAACACACTGTATAAAGAAATGACCACTAGATACTATACTACATAAAGATGATTAAAATAAAATTATTTTAAAGTACCTTTTTTATAATGGCAATCATATGACCTGGTGTATATCCATCTGAAACTTTGGATAATGTACTGATATCAAGTTTTGGTGTGAGAATTCCTTTATAATTAGAAATCAGCTCTGTCCAGAGAACTGCAAGAAAAAAGAAAAAATTTATACTAACATTGGCTGTGGAATACAGAGAACATCAACAGTATGTGGGAAGCAATTAAAAAATATTTAAATGAAGTAATATTGGAATGTGTTTCTACAGTTTGAAGAATAAGTAGGATAGGAGTGAAATAGATGTGTAATCTAATTAAGCAAGAGATTCATAAGAAAAGATGATGCAGAAGGAATACCAGTTGCTATGGATGATGTCAGTTATGAAAGTTATAAGCAGCGGGATGGAAGCATCACAGATGTTGTACAGAAAGCTAAGTCTGAGTATGAAAAGAAACTGGAAAATAATAGAATTGCAAGCCAAAGACAACCCAAAAGGGTTTGTCTTTGGCTTGCAATTCTATTATTAACTGATGAAGGTGATAAAAAACTAGCAACAAGTCAACTAGTAGGACTTGAAATTAATTTTACAAAAGAACAAAAGCCATGACTAACGTCTCAAAAATTCTTATCTTTCTAGATGGGTTTGGCACTAAATACAGGCCAATGCCATCTAGCAAGACAGGAATTTTTGAAGCATGAGATCAAGTTAGGGAGACTGAGGATGAGATCACTGGAATGGCAGGAATTAACTGAATGAGGATGCCCATGTGAGAGAAGAGTGGAGAAATTTTGGAGGGGCCTTTACTCAGCAGTGGAATGCAACAAGCTGAATCATCATGATAAATAAATCCGTTTATTTATAACATTTTGAAATGCTGATTTTCTGTGCAAGCTAAATGAATATAAGACCTAATGATTTGGCATATGATTGAGTGAGAAATGTGTGATTTCAACACACTGTATAAAGAAATGACCACTAGATACTATACTACATAAAGATGATTAAAATAAAATTATTTTAAAGTACCTTTTTTATAATGGCAATCATATGACCTGGTGTATATCCATCTGAAACTTTGGATAATGTACTGATATCAAGTTTTGGTGTGAGAATTCCTTTATAATTAGAAATCAGCTCTGTCCAGAGAACTGCAAGAAAAAAGAAAAAATTTATACTAACATTGGCTGTGGAATACAGAGAACATCAACAGTATGTGGGAAGCAATTAAAAAATATTTAAATGAAGTAATATTGGAATGTGTTTCTACAGTTTGAAGAATAAGTAGGATAGGAGTGAAATAGATGTGTAATCTAATTAAGCAAGAGATTCATAAGAAAAGATGATGCAGAAGGAATACCAGTTGCTATGGATGATGTCAGTTATGAAAGTTATAAGCAGCGGGATGGAAGCATCACAGATGTTGTACAGAAAGCTAAGTCTGAGTATGAAAAGAAACTGGAAAATAATAGAATTGCAAGCCAAAGACAACCCAAAAGGGTTTGTCTTTGGCTTGCAATTCTATTATTATCAGGGCCGGCCTTTTCTATAAAGGGGTCCAGGTGCAAGAAACCTTTTGGGGCCCTAAAATATTTTTCAAAGGTAAAAATTAAAGGATTTGAAATAAACGTATTGTAAAACCTCTTACCTGCAAATGATTTTGGAACAGAAAAACAAAAAAATACACATTAGAAATATAATACGCTTCTGCAAATGTGTACTGATTGTGCCCACTCGATCGTGGGGCTCGGGTGCATTGCACTCCCCCGAGATGGCCGGCCCTGATTATTATACTAAAAGTAAAAGAAAAAAATACTAATGTGAAAGAATAATTCTACGAATGCAAATGGTACGTGGGCAACAGATGCAGAAGTGATTGTTCAACTAATGAGTGCACGTTTTGCTAAAAGCTATCAACCTTGTGTAAGCAACATTGAGCTCGCTGACACCTCTTCAAAGGATGAAAAAACTGAGGTGTATAAGGAAGAGGAACTAGAGCTGTTGCACAAATAGAACAAGAATTTGGCAGTAGGGACTGATGGGTTATCAGCATGGATGCTAAAAGGGCATTCAACTGAACTGGGCTATTCCTTTAACCAGGCTATGTAATTTGAGTCTCAGAACAGGGAAGATTCCACAGGAATGGAAAGAATGTATGGTAATTCCATTACACAAGGGTGGTGCAAAGACTGATGTATCCAACTATCAACCTATCAGCATAGATAAGAGGATGGCTGACTGACAGATAGCAAAGATTGGTATATTGAGGATATGAATCTTCTATCCTAGAAGCTGGAATCACTTCTTTGAGGAAAGCTCCTCTCAAGCCCCAGCAAAGACTGTTTCTCCTATCCCACTATCTCCTACCTCGCTTTTACCACAAGTTGGTGCTTGGTAGGACATATATCTCGGTACTGTTCCGAATGGAGGGTTATCCGTTAGGCCATGAGATCATGGCTCCGACTGCCACTCAACACTCCTACTGTATATTTCCACAAGAGGGTGAAGGACGGTGGGCTCAGGGTTCCATCACTTAGATGGCTGATCCCATGCCTGCGGCTGTCCAAAATTGCAAAGTTAGAACTATCTTCTTCCTCCCTAGCTCGATGGGGTAGTGATGACTCAAACTGTAGGGCTGGCTGCCACTACAGTGAGACACTGTCTCATATAGCACAGTGTTGCATCTGCAACTATGGGATCTGCGTGTGGAGACATGATGCCATGGTCTCCAATCTGTTCAGAATGGAGACCACGAGAATGGTTTTGAATTTGATCATTTCATCAGAAGATGTAGTTATAAATGAGGTGTTTGAATCTTCATCCAGTTGGGTGAGTGCCATGAGGTGCCTTTGAGGTAGCCATCATATGAGGACTTTGTGCTTACGAAGAGCTCAGAAAACAGCTTATAGCCATATCATGGAATGAAGAAATGGATGGGAAGGAGATTATTATTATTATTATTATTATTATTATTAAACAAGACCTCATGGAGACAAAGACTCATCTAGGAGGTCCTTTTATCTCACACATCTCATCATACCGTGTCTTAAACACATTCAAACTCCTTGCAGACACCAGATTCTCAGACAAGACATTCCAATCACTCACAGCTCTGCACGAAAAAAACCTGCCTCTCACTCCCCTACTCACACCCTCTTTATACAGTTTCCAGGGATGACCTCTGGTTCTCCCCTGATCTCCCACTATTCTCTGTAGAACTTCTCCACCATTGATCCTATAACAACCCCTTACCAACTTGTAGGTCTCTATCATATCTCCCCTCTTCCTTCTCTCCACTAGACTCTGCAAATTACATGTTTTCAATCTTTCCTCATACTCGACATTCCAGAGGACAGAAACTACCTTAGTCAGTCGCCTTTGGACCCTTTCCAACATCTCTTCATCCTTCTGAAAACCAGGTGACCAAATCTGGGCAAAATAGTCCATGTGTGGCCTAATCAAAGCCTTATACAATGGAACAAGAATCTCCCTACTTCTACACGTCAGTGTCCCCCGCATCATTCCCAGAAGTCTTTGTGTTGTCTTCACAATTTTGGCGATGTGTCCCCTAAATTTTAGATCCTTATCCACTATCACCCCCTGATCTCTTATTTCCTCTACTTCCAACAATATATTCTCACCAAGCATAAATTCTGCATCCCATCTTTGTTTTCCAAATTTTAAAACCTTACATTTTGCAACATTGAACTCACATCCCCATTTGCTTGCCCAATCACTCAATTTATTCAAGTCTTCTTGCAAGGCCACAACATCTTCACTACTCTTTATGGTTTGTCCCAACTTTGCATCATCTGCAAACAACTGAATATCTCCATCCAAATCTTCGCCAATATCATTAATATACAAGTTAAATAGTAATGGCCCTAAAACAGACCCCTGAGGCACTCCACTAGTGACTTTCCTTTTCCTGGATATTGCACCCCCATACACAAATTGTTGATACCTATCAGATAGCCAGTCTCCAATCCAATGCACTAATCTAATATCCAACCCCATCTGCTCTAGTTTGACTGTCAACTTATCATGAGGTACTCTATCAAAAGCTTTTGCGAAATCCAAGTATATTACTGTGTATCCTTCTGCTCTGTCCAAGGAAGCAGTCACTTTATTGTAATAAGTAAGTAGATTACTAAAACATGACCTCCCTTTAGCAAAGCCATGCTGTCCATCAAAGATTATACCATTGTTGTCAAAACAACTTTGGATCCTAGTTCTCACAAGCTTATCCAACAACTTTACCACAGCACCTGACACACAGATAGGCCTATAGTTTGATCACCTCCTTAATGAAGTGGCTCAATCTTGCCCTCCTTCCACTGCTTAGGAACTTGACCAAGTGCAAGAATCGTATTAAAAAAATATGTCAAGGCAGGTGTCAACTCTCTGGTACATTCCTTCAGAATAATCAGTGATATATTATCAAGTGCCACAGCCTTATTTACAGCTAGTTTACTCAACTCCCCAAACACCTCTTGCTCACTTACAGTCAGTCTCTTCTCCCCATCATCAACTGCTCTTAATCTCTCCATGAAGTCACATTCACAAGATTGAAAGATCTTTATGAACTGCTCATTAAGTATCTCCACCACACATTCTGCAACAGCTGTCTTTATACCATTTCCTCCAATCAATGTCATCCTTCCATAATCATTCTTTCTTTTGCTGGCTACATATCGAAAGAACTCCCTAGGATTCTTTTTGGCTTCATTAGCTAACTGCTATTCATACCTCTCTTTAGCTACTCTCACCAACCAAGTCACCCTCCTTGCCTGGTCTTTGTAGACCTCATGAAACTGGTTACTTCCACTTCTCTTATGCTGCCTCCACAATGCCCTTTTTCTCTGTATTGCATGCTTAATCTCTTTATTCATCCATCTCACACCTACCTTATTTAACTTTCTCACCCATGGTATACATTTAGACATTGCATCTACTAAATAGTTTTTGATAAATCTCCCAAGCTGCATTGATCTCTTTTCCAGCTAACTCCTCATTCCATGCTACTCCTGCAAGTTGTCTCCTGAGCTCTTCATAATCACCCCCCCCCCCCTTGTAGTTCCACATATACCCTTTTTTTCCACAGGGGTCCTTGCACTGCTGGCAACCACCCAGGTAATCACCTCATGTCACTTTCACCAATTGGTGGATGATTTAACACCTCATTGATAATTAAATCCTCCGATGAGATGACCAAATCCAAGACCCTTAATCCTTGTGTGCCCTCTGTTACATACTGTCTGAGGTAGTTATCCCTCAAAAATTCAAGAAACTCATTTTCTTTACTTCCAGTTGCTATCTCTTCATTCCAGTCTATATTGCCATAATTAAAATCACCCATAATGATCACCCTTTTCTTATTTGCTTGGCTTATTTGACTATACATTTCACTATCACCACTATCCACATTACCAGGTCTATAACAACATCCCACCAAGTATTTGATTCTATTCACCTACCTTTCTCACCCATGGTATACATTTAGACATTGCATCTACTAAATAGTTTTTGATAAATCTCCCAAGCTGCATTGATCTCTTTTCCAGCTAACTCCTCATTCCATGCTACTCCTGCAAGTTGTCTCCTGAGCTCTTCATAATCACCCCCCCCCCCCTTGTAGTTCCACATATACCCTTTTTTTCCACAGGGGTCCTTGCACTGCTGGCAACCACCCAGGTAATCACCTCATGTCACTTTCACCAATTGGTGGATGATTTAACACCTCATTGATAATTAAATCCTCCGATGAGATGACCAAATCCAAGACCCTTAATCCTTGTGTGCCCTCTGTTACATACTGTCTGAGGTAGTTATCCCTCAAAAATTCAAGAAACTCATTTTCTTTACTTCCAGTTGCTATCTCTTCATTCCAGTCTATATTGCCATAATTAAAATCACCCATAATGATCACCCTTTTCTTATTTGCTTGGCTTATTTGACTATACATTTCACTATCACCACTATCCACATTACCAGGTCTATAACAACATCCCACCAAGTATTTGATTCTATTCACCTCTATCTCAGACCATACTGCCTCAAAACCACTGGCCCTATTTCCCTCTTGCATCTCTATCTTGTATGGACATAACTCTTTCTCTATCATCAATAGCACCCCCCCTTTTTACCCCTTCTATCCTCACGAAACACGTCACACCTTTCCATCTCTATTCCTGTCAGGATGTCGTCCTCATCTAACCATGTCTCACTTATTCCGACAATCTCTGGGTGCACAGACGCAATTAGTGCCACCATTTCATCTGCCTTGTTTCTTATACTTCTAGCATTGGTATACAAACACAACATCTCATTTCTGGATCTACAGCTAGTTCCACTGATACCACTCACTCGATGTGATCTCTCCATGCTGGACTGGCACCATTTCCCTTTCTGCTTCTTCATTTTAGAACCCTTTGCAATTCTATCTGTTTCCTCTTGATCCTGGTCATCCCATTACTTTCCTGCCTGCACATGCTCTCACCTCCTCTTGGAGTATCCACCTTTCTCATGCTGTGTACACCTGCCAACCCTGAGCCTCCCCGTTTTGCTGCTCCGCTTGCACACCCATTCTCTCATTTTCTATACTCATACCTCTCACTTCCCCATTCATTTCCACTCCTTCAATCTCTCCTGTCTTACTCTCCTGCTCTTCCACATCACTCCCCTCTCAATCTGATTCATTCTCTCTATTCACTTCTCTACTTTCCAGCAGCAGTCTCTCCAAGCGACTCACACCATAACCACTCAAATGCAGTCCATCCCTCCCATACAGCTCACTTCGTCCCTCAAACTTATTCCACACATTAACAAACTGTACTCCCATCTCCTCACACATTTCAGCCAGAATATCATTCATAATCCTTGCTCTCTGCCTCATTTCACCACATTCATACCTAGGCAACACACTGACTACCCTTCCTGTCACACTATTCTCTTTTATCTTTCCAAGCAGTCTCCTGACATTCATTTTGACACGCTCTTTGTTCTCTCTGAAATCATTTGTACCAATTAATACAATTAACTCTTTTGCTCGCTCCTGCCTCATATTCAATGCCTCAATCACTCTACTCATTTTACCACCTGGAAAACATACCTTGTGAATTTTATCCTCTAGCACACCTTTAATAATGGAGTCGCCATACAACGCCACTCGCTCATCTTTCGTTAACTCTTTCATGCCATCCTGATTTATTTTAATAGTTTTGACCTGAATTCTCTTAATTTCATTCTGCATCCATTTCATTTCTTGCTTCATCCAATCCAATTCACCTTCCAAACCTCGCGACACATTCTTTCTATCATTAAATCTTTCTAACTTTCTGATTCTCGACCGCCTCTTCTCACTTTCCCTCTCATTCATCCTTCTTTGTTTCCATACTTTCAGTCCAACATACGTCCAACTTTCACTATCATTCTTCTCACTTTCACTCTCATTTATCTTTCTTTGTTTCCATACTTTCGGACTAACATGCGTCCAACTTTCGCTATCATTCTTCTCTCTTTTACTGTCATTCATCTTTCTTTGGTTTAGTACTTTCATTCCAACATGCATCCAACTTTCGCCATCATTCATTCTTTTTTCGCTATCATTTATTCTTTCGATTTTTTTTACTTGCGATTTCTGCATCACGTCATTTCTACTTTCATTCGTTCTCTCAATTTCGTTTCTTTCCTCCTCACTTTCATCCCTTTTAACATCCATTACGGTTGTCAAATTGCTCTTTTTCTTTTTTCCTGATTTTTTAACATTTTTTCGGCTGTCTTTCTCACCATCCTTCTCTTTCAAACGTGCACTCACGACACAGTCGGTACTAGCACTTTCTGTCATCAATTTCATATTCACATTCATCAGTTCCTCGTTCAGGTAACACTTTGCACACACCCTTCTTCCATCCGCACTAAACATCCACAAATCATTTATGTAATCAAAGGAATACATATAACAGACCTCACACTTAACGAAACGACTGAAATCTAAATTAAAATCATGGAATGACAATGCCGCCATTTTTTTTTCTCTCTGCAGGTTACTAGGTCTAATAATAGCGATTTCGTAATTTAGTTTAGGCAAGATTAAGCAAAAGGTCAGGAGGTTAAAAAAGTAGGTGAAATGGATAAATGAAAAGATCAGGCAAGCAATTTGGAAGAAGAAGACATTATGAAGGCAACATAAAATGAGTGGTAATAATCATCTGCATGAGGAATATATGAAGCAGGTGAGGAAAGTAACTCACTTGGTAAGAGTAGCAGAAGAGCAGTATGAGCTGCAGTTTGCTAATAAGGTAAAAACAAACAAACAAAAAAAAAAACAGACAACCCCAAGGAGTTCTTTCAATATGTGGCCAGCAGAAGAAAGAAGGATTACAGAAGGATGATATTAGTTGTTGAAAATGATTACATCTGGTTGTATGCCTGGTTGGCTGAGTAGTTAGCATACTTGCTTTCCAAACAACTGTGGATTTGAATCCCACAGTGTGCATGGATGTTTGTGACTTGTCTTTAGGTGGAAGATAAATTTCATCATCTGGTGTGAGACCACTGCCCATTCACTGGACACTTGATTCCATGTTTGATCTCTAGGGTAGGGTTATGGACTATGTAAAAAATAAAAAAATACCAAAAAAATATAAAATTTAATAAGAAAAAAGAAGAAAAGAAAATCCTTAGTCTTCCCATGGTACGAATGTACTATAAGTTTACAGAAAACCTTTCTTGTGTGGGAGCTACATTAAAAAAAAAAATTGCAGAGGATATGGTTGAGATATTACATAAGTAATTCATAAAAGATATTTCATCCATGTGAACATGGCATCATGCAGGACTTCAGGAGAGTGGAAAGGGAGACAGAGACAATGATGGTAAGTGAGCAAAAAGTATATGAGCAACTGCATAAACTTAATGTTAATAAGGCTGTAAGACTTGATGGTATATCACTGCATGTTTCGAGGGAATGTTCAGGGAGTTAACAACAGCTCTGATGTATCTTTTTATATCAGATCTGTTGTTAATTCCCTGGAAAATGAGCCTTACACTGAGCCAGGTTCCAAAGGAGTGGAAAGGGACAAAACTGTTCCACTTCTAAGGAAGGTGATGACTGTGCTTGGAGTTGCGATTAAATTGTTCATGAGATTAGTGAGGGCTCAGATATAACAGCAGAATTCTCTTTGATGGACAGCATGGGTTTGCTTAAGTTTTTAATAATCTACATTGGCCAATAAAGATGTGCATACACAGTGGTATATTTATGTCTTGCAAAGGCTTCTGAAAGACTGCCACATGACAAGCTGGAAATTAAACTGCTTGGATAGCAGATTAAAGTGCTAGATCGAAAACTTTCCATCTATTAACCCAGCGTTAGTAAGGTGGAGTGTCACAGACCCCAAAGATTTTAAATTGACTATAACTTTTTAACAACGCTTGGCAGTGAGTCATGCCTCAGTATAGCTTCCCCTCCGGTAACCCACCACGTGACGCCATAGACAACAGGCTGTTGCATACAAGCAAGTTTAGTGTGCTGGGGTCCACTAGATCCCACCTTACCAAAGTTACGAGCAGGAAGAACAGAGGTTACATCAACTTATAGATGACGCTTTGACAGACGAGGAGCCATTTAGCAGAGATGATGATAGTGAAATTGATTTAGAATTAGTCAGTAACCATGTGTTAATTTTGTGGATCTCATTTTTTATTCTGTAAAATTGCAGGATACTTAAACAATATGTAATTTAATATTGATTAAAAAGATATGGATTTCTATAATACACTACATTATTTTAGTGGGCGGGTCTGTGGGACCCCCCCATCTTACCACTTTTGTTACATTTTCCCACCTTACCAGCACCAGGTTAAGTATCAGCAAGTTGTGTATTGGGGATAACTACAAAAGATTCACTAAATTTCTCATAGCATCTGGCAAGAAATATCCCAAGAGGATTCAGAAAAATCTACATACCATGCTAATCAACTGAAAGTAGTATTCTTTTGGAAGAGTATAAAAAACAGAACCATTCAGACTGCTTCTGCCCTCTTAAAGGTCCTTGGATGATGGTAGAAGAGCTCACTGGCATGAAGAAATGAACAACCTCAACTTTACCAGGTCACTACTCCGTCAACTGGGAGGCACTGACACTCCAGATAGGCCTAAAGGAAAAGTAAACCCTAACAGTGCAAAAATCTCAGCATATAAAGCTGAACCCAAAAATTCCCACAGACAGCAAAAAAAAAAAAAGAGATATATCATCTTTATAAAAAAGTTTTCTGATCATATCCTACAGCAATCTCCAATCCAGCAACTATAGATGAAATTGATGTAGCACTTAAACTAATTAAAATAGGCAAAGCTCCTGGCCTCGATGGCATCCCTTTAGACTTTCTTACTCACCTTGGCCCAAGGGCAAAATCCTGGCTATCTAATTTCTTCTTCCCAACGATAAATAAAGAACAGCTTCCAAAATTTTGGCACAAATCAAAGATAATAGCCCTTCCAAAACCCAATAAGTCAACTGATGACCCTAATAACTACTGCCCTATGTCATTACTCTGCACTCCCTACAAACTTTTTGAAAGGATTTCAAAAAGCTATTTTTGAAAGTCCTCTTTAGAATTTCTCCAAAATAGAAGCCATCTTACCCAGTGAACAGGCAGGATTTAAGCCTGACAGAAGTTGCTGTGACCAGGTCTTAGTTCTCACAACCCATATAGAAGCTGGATATCAAAAGTGTTTAAAAACAAGTACTGCCTTCATGGACCTAACATCAACTTATGACACCATATGGAAGAAAGGTTAACTGTATAAAGCAGCTAAAATGTAAAAAGATTATAAAAAGGTACATCAAAGCTGTTGTTAACTCCCTGAACATTCCCTCAAAGCATGCAGTGATATATCATCAAGTCTTACAGCCTTATTAACATCAAGAGGATTTGAATAAACTAGACAGATGGGCAAATGAATGGGGGATATCGGTTCAATACAGCAAAATGCAGTCTTGAGGTTTGGAATTCCATCGATGGGAGGATGCATACTCGAGGAGGTAGGGGAGACAAGATCTCTGGAGGGGGGTGATGATTGATAGAAAACTGAAATTCAGGGAGCATATTGCAAAGGTGGTGAGGATAACTCAGAGGATTGCTGCAATACTGAGAAGGACGCTGACCTACAGAGATAAAAGGGTTATCATTCTGTTGTATAAGACCCTGATCAGACCACACTTAGACTATTGTTCTCAGATTTGGTCCCCAGGACTTGAAGGGGATACTCTGACTGTGGAAAGGGCAGAGGTGGATAACAAAGAAGGTTTCAGGACTGGACTACAATATGAGTTATGAGGATCAACTGAGGGAATGTGGACTGCAGAGTTTGGTGGATAGAAGAAGGAGAGGTGAGATGATCGAGACTTTTAAACTGTTGAGAGGCAGTTTCAAAGTAGACATTGGAGAGTTCTTTCAGTTGGTGGAACGGCGGGAAGGGGCGATGACAAGGGGCCATCCCTGGAAGTTACGAAAGGAGGCTGTGCGCAAGAGGGTGAGGAGTGGTTTCTTTGCATGGAGAGTGGTTGAACGCATTGCCTGAGAAATTGGTTGAAGCGGGAACGGTCAATGGGTTCAAGGAGTGGTATGATAAACTTTGTGTTTCCTAAAAACGACCTCCAACGATGAGTCTTTTGACCCCATGGAAGCCTGGTAATAATAATAATAAATAAAATAATGAACTGCCAAAAAATACACTAAAGTTAATAGAACAAATTCTCTCCAATAGGAAAATAAAAGTTCATCTGAAATTCGTGTGTTGAGGCTTAAGTGCTGTGAGGACATCATGCTGGAGGCTTAATGGATTGTATACAGCACTCGGAAAGGATAAAAACAGATTTTAATACTTCCTTTATTTCGTCTCGGTCACTGAGACATCTTCAGGGATTACAAAAAAAAAAACTAATGTAACATATACACAAATACTACACAATACTAAGCTAACCACATGGGTGACTTTAAAGTCACCCATGTGGTTAGCCCATAGAGAGCACACCACTTATCTAGGTGGTGTGCTCTCTATGGGCGATTGTAGGTGGCCTAGAATGTAAGGTAGGATCTCTGATTAATGTTTCCCAAATCTCTTTTCAGCCAGGCTTGACTGACCATAGTCGTGGTTGCAGATGTATGACTTGTGTTCTTCTAAGCGGATGATTGCTGATCTACCTGTCTATCCAAAGTACACCAGCTTACAGGAACAGGGTACTTTATAAACTACAGCCACTGAGAGACGAGGGAGGTGATCTTTTGTAGAATGGATAAGGGTAGCAAGTTTGCAGCGGGGCTTAAATGCTGTGTGAAGGTTGTACGTTTTTAAAATCTTGGCAGTTTTTTCTGACGTGCCATGGATGTAGGGTATGGTGATGGCATTTCTGAACTCTTTCTGAAGAGATGGCCACGGAATGGGGGTGGAACTGATTATTTTTTTTAATGCTATAATTGCTGTAGCCATTGGAGGGGAACATACACAACACCTTCCTCTCCAATGGCTATAGAGAAAGAGATTGAGGGAATGTAACTTGCAGAACTTTGTGAATAGAAGGAGAGGGGATAAGATTGAGACATATAAGTGGGTGAGGGGTTGTTACCAAATTAATGTGGAGGAGATTTTTCATAGAGCAGAGGGAGAGAAGAGTAGAATAACCCAAACTTGGAAGCTGTATAAGGAGGGTGTGAGTAGGGGAGTGAGAAGTGGTTCTTTGCATGGAGAGTGACTGATGAGTGGAATGCACACTGCCTGAAAGTGTAGTAAATGCAGAGACTGTGAATGGGTTTAAGGCATGGTTCAATAATTTTGCATGCCAGAGTATGGATCTCCTGTGATGAGTCCTTTGATTCCAAGGAGGTCAGATGTTAATAATAATAATATAAAAATGCTGTTACTTTCTATGTTATCTCTTGCTCTATTCTAATACTTTTCATTCATCTCCTCTTTTTCTTGTTTATCCCAGATGACTTTCTTTTTCACATATTTTCTTCCTGTGCAGCATTCTTCATACCTTCTGTTTCTTTGCTTTTTCTTACTGCTTACTTTCTAATATCTCTAATTATCTTTCATCTTTATACCCTTTCTTTCCATTTTTTTCTTCTTCTTCTTATTATTATTATTACTGACCGATAATATAACTTTCATATCAAATACATACCAAAATTATGATTATTATTATTATTAAATGATTACAGAATCACTTTTGCAAATACAAATACAAACTAAATTGTATTTTTCTACAGATGAAATGATAGAATCAAGAAGTAATACTTTAAACATGTAGGCACCATTTGTTATTAATTTTATTACACTATATTACTAAATAAGCAGACATACCTCTTCGACACCCATAGTCAGGATTTGGTACCAATATGATTTTCTGATAACAATTGCCAAGTCCTTTCAAATTACAATTAAATGGAGTTTGTGATATTCCACATATCATGATTCTTTCCCCTGGCATGATACCTTTCATTAGCTTTGGAAGAACTTTATTCAAACGTTTAGGATCAGTCTAAAAATATTAAATAAATATATAACAATGAAATTTTGATGTATTTTGCATTTGATTAAATAATGAAAAGGAATTTCTAAAACAGTAACTTGTGAAATATGTACAAAAAGGTATATCACCAGCTGCATGCAGTAGCAAGAGTAGCATGATATACATATCATGCTACTCTTAAGCAAATAAGTTTTTGGACATTCACGATTGTTGGAAACTAGATCTGGAATATTGTACTATGATAGTTGTGTGTGTATGTGTGTGTGTGTGGGGGGGGGGGGTCAAGTGTGGCTAAAGGCACTGACAATTTCCTATTACTTCTCGTAAAACTCGAGCTGGTATACCATCTAATCGCATAGCTGTATTCACATCAAGGTTCTGTAATATGCTATGCATCTCCATTTCATTTACCTCAGTTTCCATATAAGCCTTTGCCTCACTCGTTATTGCAATATCTCCACCTGGAGGATATACTCTTACAAAGTATTCACTTAGTAATTCTACTGTTTTTCCTGATTCAGTTACCTCCTTACCACTTGAATTCATTAAAATCATTCTGCTATATATGTTCTTGCTACAGGTGCCTCCACAGCGCAACTGGAAGAACAGCGGAACATTGCATCCTTCGATTGGAAAAGATCTGGGTTCCATTCTCGTTGTGATGAGGGAAATCCTTATATGGGCTTTTTCAACTGAAGGTGAGTTAGTTAATCTCATAGGGAAGTAGCAAGGTTTTTTCCTTCCAGAAACTCAGGTTTATCATCTCACATACAGACAAATCGGCCTTCACAACATACACACAGTTTATAGTCAAAAAATTCTGTTGTTGGTGATGATGGGCGATAGATGGCATTGATGTTAGTAGTGTGACAGTAGGAGACTTAAGTAGTAGTAGTAGTAGTAGTGGAGAGGGTGAAATGTATTTAGTGAAGTAGAGTAGAGTGCCCTCCAGCAATGAGTCCTTGGACTCCCTGGAGGTGTCACATAATAATAATAATAATTTTACTTGCAACATACTGAAAGAACTCTTTGGGTTTGTGAGAATGTATGAGAGTAAGAATGTTTGTGACAAATATTGTGTGAGTGAATGCACTAAATGCAAGTCATTTCAGAAGCAGAAGAATGAAGTCACTGATATTAAGGATATAAGGCAGGATTGTGAAAGTATTATAGAGAATATGGCAGAAGCAGTGAATGATACTGCATGAAATATGAATGAGAGTTTGATGGAAGGGGATGAAAGTAATAATGCTGATGATGAAAGAAAGTGCATGCTTATGTAGACTCCTTCACAGGACAAAATGTGAACTCGAGCGACTGAGGAAATGATTGGCATGTGTGTGGTACAGCAGGAGGGAGGAAGAAAGAAAGAAAGAGCGAATGGGAAAAGCGTAAAAGTGCAATAAACTGGGGGAAAAGAGAAAGTATTATATGGATATTCGATGATAAGAGGAATACTTAATAAGAAAGTGACAAAAGTATGTTTCTCAGGTGCAAAGATAAAGGATGTTAGTAAAGCTGTAAGCTTGCAGAAGAAAAAAGTGAATGAGTTAATTGTTTTGGCAGGCACAAATAATATGGAAGGTGAGAAATATGCAATGAAAGAGGATATGAATGAGTTGTTTGAAGAAGCAAAAACGAAGGGTAAGAAAGTAAAGATTATGAGTCTGCTACCTTCGTATGATAGAACAGCACCAAGAAGAAGGGCCATGATTGTCAATAAGTCACACCAATCGTTTCCTCAGTCTATCGAGCACATGTTTTTGTCCTGTGAAGGAGTTCACGTAAGCATGCAGTTTCTTTCATCATTAGCATTATTTCTCTAGTTTATAGATGTGTGGAGTGCATTTGATGGATGAAAGGAGCTATATATACCTGATGAAATGCACTTGAATAGTTTTTGAGTTAGATGCTTGGAGAAAGTGTTGCTCCATGAGTGTTTAGAAATGCAAAACCAAGAAAACTAGGGAGGGGGGCAATCAAGCATGTCTCTGGCTATGCCTGTTACAAATGAGTGTGATTGCAGGAATGACTGTGAGGAAATAGTCACCTCTGGGAAAGATGAGTATAAGTGTAAGAATGAATGCAAAGAGCTGGGTAGGTTTTGAATCGGAATGGGCAGGTAATGACATTGAGGTTCATGTACACAAATGCTTTAAGTATCAGAAATAAAGGATAGGAGTTTTTGGCACTGGTCATCTTGACTTGACAAAAATTATTGGCATCAGCAAGACCTGGTTGGCAGAGAATAATGTAGTTACAAGGATAGAATGTAGATTGGATGAGGGAAATGGTTCATTTGAGGCTGTCTGGTATGCGATAGAGGCCAACATGACAAAATATATTGTTAGTAGCTGTTATAGACCTGGGGATCCAGAAGCAGATGTGAATGATATGCATTGGCAGATTAGCAGAGTAGATCAGATGTTATGGCATTACCATCTGAATAGACTGGGTTAATGGGCAATGAGTTGGGTTTCCAGTGGTCAGTGTTGCAATGTGTAAAGTTCATGGGGGATGGTTAGAGGAAGTGAAGGAGGATTCTGTGGGTGATGGTGAATAAGTATCTAAAATTTCCGGGGCATTTTGCTAAAACTGTGAGGTTAGCTTAGCAGGTTATGTCAATGATGAAGATGACACTGACATGTAAAAGTGAGATGCTATGGTTCCATTGTATAAGGCTTTAATCAGGCCACATATGGATCATTGTGCATATATTTGGTTACCAGTTTTCAAAGGGATGAAGGGATGCTGGAAAGGGTCCAGAGCTGATTGACTAAAGTGGCTTCTGGTTTCTAGAAGGTTGAATGTGATGACAGATTGAAAAAATACAATTTGCAGTCTAATGGATTGGAGAAGATACGTGAGATATGATTGAGACATACACGTTAGTAAGGGGTTATTACCAGATTAATGTGGGAAAGGTTTATCATAGCATGGAGGGAAGATGGATAGAACAAGAGGTCATTCCTGGAAGCTGAATAACAAAGGAGTGAGGAATAGATTTTTTTGCATGGAAGGTGGTAGGTGATTGTAATGCATTGCCTGAGAGTGTGGTGGATAATACAAACAGTGAATGCATTTAAAATATAATGTTATAAGCTATGTGTGTGTGTGTGTGTGTGTGTGTGTGTGCGTGTGTGTGTGTGTGTGTGTGTGTGTGTGTGAGAGAGAGAGAGAGAGAGAGAGAGAGAGTTTGTCTCCCATAATGAGTTTTTTGACTCCATGTAGATCAGGTGATGCTAATATTACTACTGCTTCTAATAACTGGACATAAACATTATCATTATTTATATGGGCACTCCATGGAGCTAAAAGACTCATCACAGGGGACCCACACTATCCATTAACACAATTTCTACAATACATCTCCTTAAACTTATTCACTGTTGGGAGACACACAACCACCTGTGGAAATTCATTCCACTCATTTGCCATTCTCCAAGTAAAGAACCCAGTCCACACACCCTTACTAACCAAACTCTTAGACAACTTCCAAGTGTGGCCCTTTGTTTTTTCCCTATTCACCATGTATTAAAATTACTGAAGTAAAAATACTGAAGGGATTCTTATAGAATCCCTTCAGTATCTTATAAGCTTCTATCACATCTGATAGAGCACTGTGGGACCTGGGGATCCCACAGGGATCAGTACTGGGACCTATATTGTTTAACCTTTATATCAATGACGTTGTCAATGGATTGCAAGGGGATATTCAGTTGTTTGCGGATGATGTGAAGCTGGGAAGGATTATTAGTAATAGTGCAGATGTGGTAGCCCTACAAGAGGATTTGATTAAGCTAGATAGATGGACAAATGAATGGGGGTCTCAGTTTAATGCAGCAAAATGTAAGGTCTTGGGGTTTGGTAAACATCGATGGGATACTGCATACTCCATGGGAGGAGCTATACTGGAGGAAGTAGGGGAGACAGGAGATCTGGGGTTGATGATTGATAGAAACCTGAAAATTAGGGGACATATGGCAAAGGTGGTGAAGGTAACACAGAGGATTGCTACAATAATGAGAAGGACACTGACCTGCAGAGATAAACAGTTATCATTCCATTGTATAAGACCCTGATCAGACCACACTTGGACCATTGTTCTCAGATTTGGACCCCAGTATTTGAAGGGGATAAATTAACTGTGGAAAGGGTACAAAGGCGGATAACAAAGATGGTTTCAGGACTGTACAATGATAGTTATGAGGATCAGCTGAAGGGAATGTGGACTGCAGAGTTTGGTGGATAGAAGAAGGAGAGGTGATATGATTGAGACTTTTAAACTGTTGAGAGGTGGTTACAGGGTTGACACTGGAGAGTTCTTTCACTTGGTTGAACAGCAGAAAGGAGTGATGACAAGAGGCCATCCCTGGAAGTTACGAAAGGAAACTGTTTGCAAGAGGGTGAGGACTGGTTTCTTTGCATGGAGGGTGGTTGAACAATGGAATGCATTGCCTGATGGAGTGGTGAGAGTGAGAACGGTCAATGAGTTTAAAGAGTGGTATGATAGACTTTGTGTTTCTCAGGAGGGGACCCCCCCCTTGAGGAATCTTGATAGACTTTGTGTTTCTTAGGAAGGACCTCCCATGATGAGTCTTTTGACTCCATGGAGGCCTGAATAATAATAATAATCTCCTCTCCTCTGCCTGTTATGAACTTGGTTACTCTTCTCTAAATCCTCTCCACCACCTCCTGATCACTAAGAAACGCACGTGATAAAATCTGTACACAGTAGTCAACATCTGGCCACACAACCTTATAAAGATGGATAATAACCTTCCTGTCTTTATATCTTAAAATCTGATCAGTCCTATCATACCAGATTTGTTGATTCTTCAGCATCTAATTAATCCTCTGAGTTATTTTGCCAACTCTTGCAATATGTCCTCTGAATTTCAAATCTCTATCCAAAGAAAAAAGTAATCAGCAAGTCCAAAAGCAGTACAAGGCACAACAGCTATTACAGCAGTCCAATATGGCTATACCGGAAACTGTATAAGAGTGAGGTAAGCAAGAGTGCTAACCATGTTTTTTGCTAAGATGTTAGTGAATAGGTGAAATGGATGGCAAAGTAGTTGTTGTGAGTGCTTCATCAATGAATGAGTTCAAGGAGAGGTATGATAAATATTGTGTGAACAATGGTTAGAGTGAGTCTCCACAATGAGTCTTTGATCCATGGAGGTGTGAGAAATGACGATAATAATCTTAAGTAGGGCTGCCATGTGTAGGTTGTTTGCAGAAGGAGTGGATAATCAAAGGAGTGGCATTCATCATCATCATCATCATCATCATCAAATTCCTACTTTTTACTGTATCAATCCACCTATATCTTGGTCATCCTTTGGGTCTTTTATCTGCCAGCCTAAAAGAGAACACTTGTACCCTCGAAGGGTGTACACAGGATATAATAGCACTACATGAAAAACTTATGTTATTACTAACTTCCTATCTATAATTTTCCTCCAAATCAATCTGTCATCTGCCAAGACTCCACCATCAGATTTTATATTTCTGTTGTCGTGACGACTCTTTTCTGTCGTGTTTTAATTACCATCTAGTCCAAGTCACTTTTATAATTAAAATAACTAATTACGAAGTGATCACCGATCCAAAAGTAGGGAAATTTATATTTATACTGCGCCACCCTATTCTTAGATTAGTCTATATAAATAGTAGGATCAATTCTAAATTAGGTTAGCAGTCATCTCATTAGGCCGAATTATCTATTATCATTTTTACTTGGGGTTCCCGCAAGATTCGAATATTTATGAACGGTGCAATAAAAAGGAATTCAGGCAAACACAATATTTAGATCAACAAAATAAAACATTTAATATATGATACGGTTAACAAATACAAGAACTCTATTTTAAAATGGAACTATACAATTAACTTAATATATCTTCTTAGGTCACTCATGTCAATTCAATGTTCTAACTTTCATATACAATTTACAGTCTCAAAAACACAAATCTTCTTATCTCAAGTTAATATAATAACTTCACATTTAATCAGTCTTCACAAATCTATCAGCTCAATGTTTATATTCACAGCAGGCAATAAACTACGTAAGCAATGTTCCAAGCAAATATATTCCGGTCCTTGAGCATCGGAAGTATATCACAGTTAATGCTAAAATAGACAAACTTATACAACTACTCTTACCGGACAAAATCTTCAACACATCAAATTATTGAGAGAGCACTTATGAATTAATTTAATTGACGTTAGCGGAACACACATAATAAAAATTCTCCACAGTTCAAACTGTATTACTGTAAGTCGCACTTCACTATTCCAAACAACAGTGATTAAGTACTGATATCTTTTCTTGTTCACTTTTCTCCAAGTAATCAATAAAACTTTTACCTAGGGCAACATAGAATTTAATCGTAATCCAGATTAACTGGAACTAATCAGAATTTTCGCATTGACTGTCCAGTTTCCTTTTTATCTGATTACGGCATTAACCTTTCTTCATAACAACAGCCGATTTCGCCTATAATATTAAACCTTATGATTCACTACTTATTGGTTCACTTCCGAACACTATACTCATAAATTTCTGCCCTGAGGATTTTATAATCTTGGTTCCGCAAAACTCTCTCCTCACTCGCTTAATAATAATTCTTCTCTCCCTCTCTTGTCTTATCTCTCTGACCTTCCTTCTCTTTTACCCTTCTATCTATGACCTTCACTCCCACCTTACGTTCGAACGCCACGCTCTCTTCACTCGTGGTTGTTTACGCGTGCGTCTCCATGACAATAGACTAAGCGTAAACATTTCGCCAATGTAATGTATGCTCTATTACTGCTACATGAGTGATTACATAACATTAAATATTTCACAAATAAGAACAACATAATATTTAAACTACTTCTTCAACTTTTTGATTACGTATACAGTTAAATATAAAATAACACTTTACGTTACACCATATATATTTGGTTACACAAAATTCTATACATTTTATTATTCTATAAATTAATAATAGGTCAGGTTTTGAATAAATATTTAATTAGTAATTCTCAATTAAGGAATAATAATTAATTTTACATAAGCCATGATTAATATTTAATAAGCAATGTTAAATGTGAATGAAAAATAATAAATTACATAATATAGCTTCATTCACAATTTAACACTGTCTTCTAAGGCACTTTTAACTGTATCAATCCATTTATATCTTGCTCTTCTTCTGGGTCTTTTTCCTGCCAACCCGACAGAGAACACTTGTTTTGCTAATCTTTTGATATTGCACACCATTTATTAAGAAGCTTATCCTCAAGTTTAGTATTGAATACTATATCCACTCCTTTCTCTGATCATGATTGCCAAATATAACATCCTGTAATAATTATTTAGAACAGTATTTCTCAACCTTTCTTTAGTAATTGCTTCTAAAGGAATCTTTTTTTAGTCAATATTTTTCTAATTTGTACCCTCAAAGGATGTACAGGATATAATAGTACTACACAAAACACTAATATCCTCGTTTTTAATATGATATTGTCATTGATGCCACATGTTCATGCCCAAATCTTTCTCAGGACTCTCATATATGCAGTTTCTAGTCTTTGGTCAAGTGTTTTATTTCTAACCCAGGTCTCAGATCAATATGTTAAAATTGGTTTGAAACGCCATCTTGTATGCAGCCAATTTACTGTTTTGACTAATTTCTCTCTTATTCCATATAAAGTTACTCATTTGTCTTCCTACCATACCAACTTTGTCGATTCTGTTGTCTGTTTCCATATTTACTAAAAATTGTGACTAAGTAGCTGTAACGTTTTACTTGTTCTATAGGTTCTCCATTCACAAAGCAGTTGATATTTTCAATGCTTCTGCCTATTTTCATTGTCTTTGTCTTGTTATTGCTGGCCTTCATACCATATCTATTACAACAGTAATTCAATTTAGTCAGGGAATCTTGCAGACTTGTAGCAGATTTATTTAGAAGTATAACATCATCCGCATAAAACAAAGAGCTGACATTAACATCTCCAATTCTGATATCATGTTTAATACCACTTTCCTTCATAATGTGATCCATATAGATAATGAATAACAGAGGGGATAATGTACATCCTTGTATGATACCAGATTTAACATTAAACCATCTTGTTTAACATTAAACCAACACCTGTACTTCCTTCAATTCTGACTGCTGACTTACAACTCAAATAAAGACTAAGTATTGCTTGATATAATGTCCCATTGACACCATATAACTGTAGCATTTTGAATAGCTTCTCTCTCTTGGCACCTTGTGATATGCCTTTTCCAGATCTACAAAACTTAAATACAGATCTTTGTTATATTTCCATGATTTTTCAACTATTTTCGTAAAGTGAAAATCTGATCCTGACAGCCTCTATTTGGTCTGAAAACAGCTTGTTCTTCACAAAGCTTCCCTTCTACAATCCTTCTCAACAGTTTCTCAAGTATATTTTGCATAAATCTTACCAGGAACACTCAATAGGGAAATATCTCTGTAATTCTCTGGCCCGGTTCGGGCAAACTAGTGCTCGGTCTGCTAGAGTACTACTTCGTTCACCTTGCATTCACAGCGGCCGTGATTCCGAGAGCTATAGGGTATTCCCACCTTATGTGACTGCTAATTCATATGTAGTATAGAAATAGAAAACACGACACAACGTAAATTTAAAAATGAATTTTAATTAGGAAAAGATTTTTGGAAAATTTTCGAGTATATTTTTCCTTTTTCTTTTGGAGGGGGGGAAGGTCTCCTCTCCCCCCCCCCCCGGGTGCACCACTGATACACATTAATATACTTTGATTTTGCAAAGAATTTTGATAGATCACCACATGATAAGTTGATAGTCAAACTGGAGTGGATGGGGTTGGATATTAGATTGTTGCATTAGATTGGAGACCAGCTATCTGATGGGTATCAACAAGTTGTGTATGGGGGAGTGATATCTAGGAAAAGGAAAGTTAGTGGTGTGCCTCAGGGGTCTGTTTTAGGGCCATTGCTATTTAACTTGTATATTAATGATATTGGTGACGATTTGGATGGAGATATTCAGTTGTTTGCAGATGATGCAAAGTTGGGATGAATCATGAAGAGTAGAGAAGATGTTGTGGCCTTACAAGAAGACTTGAATGAATTGAGTGATTGGACATGGGAATGGGGATGTCAGTTCAATGTTGCAAAATGTAAGGTTTTAAAATTTGGAAAGAAAAATGGGATGCAGAATTTATGCTTATTGAAGATATATTGTCACAGGTGGAGGAAATAAGACATCTGGGGGTGATAGTGGATAAGGATCTGAAATTTAGGGAACACATAGCAAAGATTGTGAAGACAACACAAAGGCTTCTAGGAATGATGTGGAGGACACTGACTTGTAGAAGTAGGGAGATTCTTTAAGTCATTGCATAAGGCTTTGATTAGGCCACACATGGACTACTGTGCCCAGATTTGGTCACCTGGTTTTCAGAAAGATGTTGGAGAGGGTCCAGAGGTGACTGACTAAGGTAGTTTTTAACCTCTGGAATGTCGAGTATGAGGAAAGACTAAGAAGATACAACTTGGAGAGTCTGGTGGACAGGAGTAGAAAGGGGAGATATAATAGAGACCTACAAGTTATTAAGAGGTTCTTATAGGATCAATGTTGGAGAGGTTCTACAGAAAATAGTGGGAGATCAGGGGAGAACCAGAGGTCATCACTGGAAGCTGTATTAAGAGGTGTGAGTAGGAGAGTGAGAAGCAGGTTTTTTTCATGCAGAGTTGTGAATGATTGGAATGCCTTGTCTGAGAGTGTGTGTTGTGTCTGCAGAGAATTTTAGTGTGTTTAAAGCACGGTATGATGAGCTGTGTGTTTGATAAAAGGACCTCCTAGATGATCTTTGACTCCATGGGGTCTTGGGTAATAATAATAATAATAATGAAATATTTAAAATCATCCATAATGTCAATGCATTGGAACAATAGAAGGAGGAAGACACTTTAAAACATTGCTGTGATTTACATTTTAAATTAAGCAAGGATAAAAACCAAATAATCATGATGTTGATATCCTTCGAGGAACTCAAAACTTTACAATGTTTCATAAAAAAAGATATATCCCTTCATGATTTGTTGAACTTCATATATAAGAACAATTTACATGACACATTTCTGAATATTTCAGTTGTTTAAAGAAATTATCTAACACTACCACAGTAGCTTCAGGGGAAAGAAGTTTCTCGAAACTCAAAATAATTAAAAATTATTTATGATCTACAATAACTCCAGAATATTTAAGATTTGTCTATAATATCTATAGAAAATGATATTATGGATAGGTTAGACTTGGGTGAAATAATTAAGAATTTTGGGGCATTAAAAGCACAAAGGGTACACATTTTGTGATTTTATAAGGTATATGATACCATTCGTCATGTGATTGTATTTATAAACTTATGTATTTCTTAGGTATACATATGATCCAAAATTATTTTGTTATACATATAATTATATACGTTTCCTTTTCATATGTGATTTCCTCGTTTTGTTTTGTGTGATTAGTCTTGTACTTATTACTCTAATAAATATATATTATAATTATAAAAATGTTTCTTTTTTCAAGTACTTTCATTGACTTTCAAGGGGGGGGGGGAAGGATGGCAGTTTTTTAATGTTTGCACAAAGGCAGCTCACATGTACCCAGTGGCTCTGATCTTAAGAATTAAACAGCTTTAGGTGTGAGAACTTTTCTAATACTCTACGAACATTAAAAATTATAACATTGATATACTATGATGCATTTTGTACAGTACCTCATCTGTCTGTGGTACTTTCTTAAAAAATGTCTTTTCAGCATTTCGAAGAAAAATTATAGCTGGCTGAAGTTGACGCCCAACCTTCTTCACTAGGTGAATTAACATGTTCAAGCCTGGTTTACCTGGATATTTCCCTACAATGTTGTCAGCAGAAAGATCAAACAAGGTAGCACCAATTTCTGTACAAATAGCATACACTAACATCTTTTTTCCTGTTCCAGCAGGACCCACAAAGAGTATAGACTTAACAAAGGCTCCCTTTTCATGTACTGCTGGTGAACCTTAAGAAAATAATACATATGAATATATTACTGGTTAAATCTGAAAAGTAATGTCTTAAAATATGATTAAAGATAACAGAAAGTCATCAATAGAAAAAAAAAAGCTTAGGCAGAAGAACCACAGAACCAAATTGGCATAATTGGTGTTACATAAAAAGTAGACAAAAACAGGTAAGATTCTTCTAAATCAGTGTTCCTCAGCAGGGGCAAGATTACTCAGGGGGGGGGGTAAAATTTTTCTTTAAATTTTAATCTCTTGGGTGATGAAAAATTAGCTTTCATTTTCATCACACCCAAAAAAACCTAATATGTTTTGCACTTTTGGTGCAAAAAATATTAGGAATTGCACCAGCCAGCAATGCAATACCCACAGGAAAGATAATAGACATATATAACAAAGAGAATAGAGGTTGAAGAAATGAAGGTGCTTAAAATATTACAGAACCTCAATCCAATCAGAGTTGTGGAATTAGATGGTATATTGGCTCATGTATTACAATAATGTGCAAGGGAATTATTGCTTCTCTGACTAAACTGTTTAATTTAATTACTAAAATAAAGAGCCAAAAGGCTTCAGTTCAGTGATGTAAAATTATATAATTCAAGTGGATATTAGATCCAGCATTATTTCAAAGCTGAATGTAGAAACTATGACAGTTTCATAAGGTAAATTGAGCAGAGAGCTTATGGGAGCATAGTTTCTACATTCAGCTTTGAAATAATGCTTGGACTAATATCCACTTGACTTATATAATTTTACATCGCCAAACTGAAGCTTTTTGGCTCTTTATTTAAGATAATATACACTTAATTTTTAAAATAGTGGATAAATAATAGAACCTCTCTTTGAGGCATACTGTACACATTATAATTCATAGGCAATATATTCATTGCTTAAAGATATACTACTTTTTTATCACATTTTTCATATATGTCATACAATAGGAATGAGAAAATTGCTAGCATCACACAGTTTTCCTTAAATATAACAATTTCCTTGTTTTCCTCTTTGATTTCATAATAGAAACATAGTGAAAAAAAAGTACGATAAAACTCATATGAAAACAACATATTGGTATAGGAAATTAAAAGGGGGAGATTCGAAAAATATTGATTAAAAAAGAGTCCTTTAGAGGCAATTACTAAAGAAAGGTTGAGAAATACTGTCCTAAATAATTATTACAGGATGTTATATTTGGCAATCATGATCAGAGAAAAGAGTGGCTATAGTATTTACTAAACAGGAGGATAAGCTTCTTAATAAATGGTGGGCAATATCAAGCAGGATGATGTGGGCAAACATTAAAAAGGGAAACTGGACAGTGAGACTTATTGGTAATTATCATCCCACAAAAATTTCTACTAAGAAAGAAGTGGAGAAATTTTTTGAGTCTAGAGAAGGCAGCTGACACATAGAAAAAAGAAAAATTGTTCCCTGTTGACATTTTAATGGCAGAATAAGAAATGAATACCAGACATACAGAAATTGGAAAATCTTTTGGGAAAATTTGAAGAAAAGAGGAAAGTTAATAACAATGGTAAGTACCTCAGATTTCTGTTCAGGACATAGACTAGTTATTACTAATACTAGGTTCCAGCATAAACATGGGTGCAAATACACATGGAGAGAAAACACAGGAAATAAGAAAAAGTCTCATTGACTATGTTATTATTGATAACAATGTCTTCACACTGATTCAGGATACAAGAGTAAACATGGAATATGAAATAAGAAGTGATCCCCATTAATTATTAATGCTATTATTATAATTATTAACCTTAGACTTCCACGGAGTCAAAGGCTCATCATGGGAGGTCCCCCGGTGATATACAGCTTATCAAATTCTCTACTGACACCATGCTCTCAGGCAATGCATTCCAATCATTCACCATCATTCATGCAAAAAACTGCTCACCCATTTACTCACATTCTCCTTATAAAGCTTCCAGTGATGACCTCTTGTTCACTCCACCATCTGCCACCATTCTATGAAAAACCTCTTTACGTTAATCCTATAACAATCCCTTACCAACTTCTACGTTTCTATCATATTCCCTTTCCTCCTATCCACTAGATTCTGAAAATTGCATCTTCTCAACTTTTCATCATACTCAACTTTCCACAGAGCAGAAACTACCTTAGTCAATCACCTCTGGGCTTTTCTAATGTCGCTTCATCCTTCTGAAAGCTACATGACCAAATCTATGCATATCACTCCTATGCGGCCTAATGAAGGCCTTGAACAATGGAACCAGAATTTCCTTACGTCTACAAGTCAGTGTCCTCCACATCATTACTAAAATTAATCGTGTTGTCTTCACAATTTTAGCAATGTGTCTTCTAAATTTTAGATCCCTATTCATCATCACACCCAGATCTCTTATTACCTCCACCTTCTCCAATATATCCCCACCAATTATACTCAACATTCCATCTTTGTTTTTCAAATTTTAAAAATCTTGTCCTTTGCAATACTAAACTGGTAACCCCAATCTTGTGACCATTCACATATTCAAGTCATCTTGTAAAGCCACATCTGCTCCACTTCTCATAGTTTTTCAAAACTTTGCATCACCTGCAAACAACTGAATATCTCCATGCAACCCTACCCAACATCAGTAACATAACACATTGTCCTAAAAAAAGACCCTTGAGGCACACCTCTATTGACTTTCCTCTTCTGGGATATTGCTCCCCCCTATACACAACTTACTGATACCTATCAGATAGTCAATCTCCAATCCAGTTTACTAATCTAATATCCAACCCCATCCATTCTAATTTAACTATCAAATTATCATATAGCAATCTATCAAAAGCCTTGATAAAATCTAAATATACTATTGTGTGTCCATATCCTTTATTTAATGCACCTATGACCTTATTGTAATAAGTAAGCAGATTACTAAAACATGACCTCCCTTTAGCAAATCTGTGCTATCCATCAAAGATAATACCACTGTTATCAATCCGATTCTGAATCCTGGTTCTCACTAACCTCTCCAATACACTTTAACCACAATACCTGACACATGGACTCCTATTTGAAGTTTCAGTTCTGTCACTTCCCTTATAAAGTAGTACAATCTTTCTCTCCTTACACTCCTTTGGAACCTGATCCAATGTAAGATTCAGTAAAAAAATATGTAAAGACAGATGATCAACTCCCTGGCACATTCATCCAAAATACATGGTGAAAGTCCTGCAGCTTTATTAAAATCAAGTTTGCTGAATTCCACATATACCGCTTGTTCACTCAGAATCATTCTCTCTTCCTTCCCTTCCATTACTCTCAAACTCCACATGATGTCACATTCACAAGGATGAAATACCTTTATGAACTCCTCACTTAATATCTAAACTACATCCTCATAGCAGTTATTCTTTTACCATTTTTTTCAACCAATGTCATCTTTCCATAATCATTCTTTTTTCTGCTGGCTACATATCGAAATAACTTCCTAGAATTTTTTTTTGCTTCATTAGCTAACATCACCTACCTTATTTAACCTTCTGATCCTCAGAATACATTTTGACAGGGCCTCTACCAGATAACTCTTGAATATTGCCTAATCAACATCGATTCCTTTCCACCCAACCTCGTTCTTTGAAACAGTTGCAAGCTGTTGTTCTACCACTCTGTCGTAGAGACCAAACACAAAACTTTTTCATGTCACATCAGGCCTCCAATAAGTGGGGGTGATGGTCTCACACTGGGTGATGAAATTCATTTCCCACATAAAAACAACCACAAACATGTCCACAGCAGGATTTGAACTTACAGCCTGCTGGTTTGGAAAGTGGATATACGTTAGTATATCCACTCAGCCAACCAGGCTGGAAAGAAAGTTTTAAAAAGAATTCATTTGGAAAAAAAAAATTAAAGGGTTATTATTCAAGAAAAAATGAAAATTTGTAAATAAGAACCAAACCCTGGAGACTGAGCAGAAGACTCTGAGAGAAAACATTTATTGATTCAGCTAACAGTGATAGAATGAAGTTGTTTGCAAGAATAGAAAAATCAGAACTCTGTGATGCACTTAGGTAGAAACAAAAAGTATAGCTAAAGTTCATAATAAGAAAATCTGCATGTAATCTGAGAGAATAGAAAGAAAAATGTAAGAAAACTGAAGTAATGTATAAAAGGAGTTAAACAGAAGTCATAGGAACACTTTGGTAAGAATACAGAAGATAAATCCGTGGATTGCAAGGGGATATTCAGTTGTTTGCGGATGATGCAAAGCTGGGAAGGGTTATTTATTAGTCATCGTGCAGATGTGGTAGCCCTGCAAGAGGGTTTGAATAAGCTAGATAGATGAGCAAATGAATGGGGGTTTCAGTTTAATGCAGCAAAATGTAAGGTCTTGATGTTTGGGAAACATCGATGGGATGCTGCATACTCTATGAGAGGAATTAAACTGGAGGAAGTAGGGGAGACAAGAGATCTGGGGTTGATGATTGATAGAAAACTGAAATTTAGGGGACATATTGCATTGCAAAGGGTGAAGGTAACACAAAGGTCTTGATGTTTGGGAAACATCGATGGGATGCTGCATACTCTATGAGAGGAGTTAAACTGGAGGAAGTAGGGGAGACAAGAGATCTGGGGTTGATGATTGATAGAAACCTGAAATTTAGGGGACATATTGCATTGCAAAGGGTGAAGGTAACACAGAGGATTGCTGCAATAATGAGAAGGACACTGACCTGCAGAGATAAAACGGTTATCGTTCTGTTGTATATGACTCTGATCAGACCACACTTAGACTATTGTTCTCAGATCTGATCCCCAGGATTTGAAGGGGATAAATTAACTGTGGAAAGGGTACAGAGGCAGATAACAAAGATGGTTTCAGGACTGTACAATGTTAGTTATGAGGATCGGCTGAGGGAGTGTGGACTGCAGAGTTTGGTGGATAGAAGAAGGAGAGGTGATATGATTGAGAATTTTAAACTGTTGAGAGGTGGTTACAGGGTTGACACTGGGGAGTTTTTTCGTTTGGTTGAACAGCGGGAAGGAGTGATGACAAGGGGGCTATCCCTGGAAGTTATGAAAGGAAACTGTGAGAAAGAGGATGAGGAGCAGTTTCTTTGCATGGAGGGTAGTTGAACCATGGAATGCATTGCCTGATGGAGTGATTGGAGCGAGAATGGTCGTTTAAGGGAATGGTATGATAGACTTTGTGTTTCCTAGGAGGGACCTCCATCGATGAGTCTTGATAGACGTGTTTCTTAGAAAGGACCTCCCGCAATGAGTCTTTTGACTCCATGGAGGCCTGAATAATAATAATAATAATAATAAAATATTAGAAGGTGGAAAATGTTTCAGAGACTATTGAAAAAGCTTAGAAATGAAGGAAAGAGAACTGTAAAAGGAATCAGAGATGATAAAGCAGATATGAAAGTGAAGATATTCTAGATGTCTGGAGTAATTACTCTGAGAGATTATTGAATGAATAAGAAGTGACAGAACAGGCCAAATAGAGATTGTCAAAATCAGATTGTTACTTTAAGACAAATAGTTGAGAAATGAAAATGTAACAACAATCTATATTTGAGATGTGCAGATAGAGAAAATGCATATGAGAAGGTGCCAAGAGAAAAGCTGTTCAAAATGATGTAGAAGAAAATCCTTGGGAAAGGAATCCCTGCACAAGGAATGATGTAGAATTTGTATAATGCTGACGGACTGCACATGAATGGTTTGGTGTCTAGAGAACGTTGTTCACCGAGCATGTTGAGTGTGCATATTCAGGAAAACTTGAGCAATTTTTGGTTTTGAGGCTATCTGGTGAAAAGAAGTGCTGTTAGGAAGCTTCTGAAAAATTAATGATTTTTGTTGATTTATTAAGTGTTTTCTTAAATTAATTGATGTATTTTTAGTATATTATTGTAGTTTTTAGTGTATTTATTGTATTAGAGAATTTAATAACCTAATTGTAGAAATATTATTAGTTTTTACTACTCTTAATAATGGGGAAGAAAACTCATCACAACAGGGCAGTGTCTAAGGCACAAGTTAAAATTGTCACTACTGAGGAGAACCTTTGTCCTGATGAACAGAAGTGTTGCTGCAGTGATGATGATAATGTATTCAAGGATAATCTGACATTGGAAATATCACAATTAAAAGAAATTATTAGAGAATAATCAGAGAATTGGAAAAAGTGGAAAAATATTTATCGAAACTTAGGATAAGAAAAAGGATCAGAACAAGAAGAGGCAAGAAAGCTATGAACTTGGTAATATTAATAACAATAACAACAAGATAAGCCAATTAAAATCTATGAAAAAAGAGATGATATGGTATGGTGATTATTATTATCATCATTACATGACACCTTCAGGGAGTCCACCGACTCATCGAGGGAGGGCACCGATTCTACATCTCGCTCTCTCTACCTCAATCTACCAACTACAACTAATTTCAACTACACCAACACTATCTACCATCCACCACCACTAGTATTTCCAATCACAAACATCCATGCCCACGGCGGGATTCAAATTCGCATCCTTTTGGCTGGAGAGCAGATACGCTAACCACTCAGCCAACCAGGCCAGCATTAAATCATAAAATTTGTGCTTGCTGAGGGAGTCACTACTACTAGTTTCCCAGGAAAGAAAATTAAAGATATGACAAACAAAAAAAAAAAAACAGAAAATAAAAATAAAAGAGATTGTAGTTCTTTTGGAACTAATAATTTAAGTAGCGACAAGTATAGTATGAGAGAGGATATGAAAGGTATGTTGAAAGAAGCAAGAAAGAAATATGAGAGAGTAAAAACCGTCGGTTTGCTACCAAGATACGACAGAACCAAGTTAAGAAGATGGCAATGATGGGGAAGAAAACTCGTCACAACAGGGCAGTGTCTAAGGCACAAGTTAAAATTGTCACTATTGAGGAGAACCTTTGTCCTGATGAACAGAAGTGTTGCTGCAGTGATGATGATAATGTATTCAAGGATAATCTGACATGTAAACATAGTAAATGTTTCAATGCGCAGGCTATGTAGAAGAAATGGATGCAGGTTTTTGGATGTGTAGAGGGTGAGTGTGATGACAGACTTGTATATGGCTTGCACTTAAATTCATTTAGCATCAGAAGCCTAGAAAAATTGCTTATTGGGATGAGACCTAATGCAGAGAGTCAGGCAAACTAAATCATCAACAGAGGAATAGGGAAAATGTAGGTGAAAGTTCAGCAATGGTATGCAAACACGATAAAGATACGAATGGTTTTGAATGCATCTGACCAAGGGGTGGAAATATTTGCTTTGGGTTCAGACCTTTTGAATATGTCTGGGGAGGGAAAAGGGAAAGTTCTACAAAGTCAAACAGATTACATATCAAATTATAAGAATAGGCTAGATGGTAATTTGTTATGTCTATACATAAAAGCCAGGAGCATCAGAAACAAAGGGGTTGAATTTATTGCTTTATTGAATATGTTGTGGCCTAAGACTGTTGACATTATTTAT
Organism: Typopeltis vanoorti; assembly: GCF_054136105.1. Classification (NCBI taxonomy): domain Eukaryota; kingdom Metazoa; phylum Arthropoda; class Arachnida; order Uropygi; family Thelyphonidae; genus Typopeltis; species Typopeltis vanoorti. The sequence continues at coordinate 84,946,534 of NC_143551.1, read as the reverse complement.
TTTTATTTTATTTTTTTTGTATAATGATAAAATGGCAATGAGGCCATTTTATGGGGAGGTAGGCACCATCTCAATTCCCCCTATTTCATCTGGGCTCAGGACTGGCATAGCTGATGAATCAGCCCTATGGCTGGGAGGGACTGTTTCTTAAGTATTCCTGACTGTAATCCATGTGTGTCCCAGGGCTGGTTTGCCTGTTCTGGGAGACAATAAACCCGAGTTTCCAGTGAAAAAATCTCCCTATCCCCATATGAGACCGGCTAACTCACCTTTTGTCGAAAGAGACCAGATAAAGGTTCCCTATGTCATGGACAGGAACTGAACCCAAGTCTTTCCGAACAAAGGGCTTCATCTATACTGACTGAACTACAGAGGCTCTGTTGACATTAGTGAAACCTAGTTATCAGAATTAGATAATGTAACTGGATTGAGTGGAATTTTTAGGAATTTTTAGGAATTACAGAAAAGATAGGAGAGGAGGGGTAGAATTACTGATGATAAGTCCAGTTAGGGTAGAAATGCAAGAAAACAATGATAGTAACAATGTCCCAGGTAGTAGTGAGTTTGAGGCTGTCTGATGTGAAATGGAGGCTAACAGAATGAAATATATGATGAGATGTTGCTACAGACCTGGTGGCTCAGATTTTTTTTTTTATTATTATGATGGGCAACAGGGAGTCGACAGACTCATCGAGGTAGGCCCTAACATCATGTCAAGAACAACTATTCGACACTTACAGTCATGGCACCCACAACAGACTCTGGCAGCTTATTCCACTCATTCACCACTCACCAAGTAAAAATCCTAGCTCTAACACCCTTGCTAACCACATTCTTGCCCAGCTTCCATGTATGGCCCCTAGTCCTCCATAGTCTGCCATATACACCACTAGTCCTATTTTCAAAAATATCTTCTGAATTAACCTTATAGAAACCCTTCAGTAATTTGAATGTCTCAATCATATCATCCCTTTTTCGCCTATCAACCAATTTCTGCAACCCACAAATCTTCAACCTGTTCTCATAAGGTTCATTCCACAGACCTGCTATCATCTTGGTCACTCTTCTCTGGATCCTCTCCACCTCCTCCACATCAAGAAGGAACCTAGGTGACCAAATCTGGGCACAGTAGTCGAGATGAGGTCTTATTAAGGCTTGGTACAGAGGTACAATAACTTGCTTGTCTCTGCTCTTCAAGGTATTTTTCAACAACCAAGTGAGTTGGTTAGCTGATTTAGTTACTTTTGCAATGTGCTTCCTAAACTTCATCTCCCTATCCACCAACACTCCCAAGTTCCTGGCCTCATCAATCTCCTGGAGTACAGTTCCACCAATGTGATATACTGCTGGTAATCTTTTCACCCTAAAATGCATAACCTTACATTTTGTCACATTAAATTGACATCCATTCTCCTTAGCCCAGAACTCCAATCTATCCAAGTCGTCTTGCAAGATTTTGACATCTTCTGCATTCACTATTGCCCTACCCAACTTTGCATCATCAGTGAACAAATGAACTGTTCCTCTTAGATCCTTCCTTATATCGTTAATGAACAAATTAAACAGCAGTGGTCCAAGAACAGAACCCTGTGGCACACCACTAGTCACACACTGTCTTTTGGGCTCTACTCCTGAATAAATCACTCTCTGATATCTCTCCATCAACCACCCTCCTATCCATTTCACCAACCCTATATCCATCCCCATATGCTGCAGTTTACTGATTAGAATTTCATGTGGTATCCTGTCAAAGGCCTTAGCAAGGTCCAGTAGAATCACTGTAAACCCATTACCCTTATCCAGTTCAGCTGTCATTGTGTTATAAAACGTGAGCAAGTTATTGAGGCATGATCTACCCTTCACAAAACCATGTTGTCCCCCATACAGTATCCCATTTTCATCTATCCAATCATCCTGTATTTTTCTCTTGACTAATTTCTCCAAGACCTTGACAATGATTCCTGATATGCTAATAGGTCAGTAATTTACAACAGCAGTCTTGGAACCTCCTTTTATGCAGTGGAACTATTTTCCCCTCTTTCCATCCCCCGTGGGACTAACCCAGACCTGAGACTCAAATTAAGCAAAATGGTCAAGGGCACTGACAGTTCTTTAGCCGCTTCACGTATGACATGAGCTGGTATACCATCCAATCCCACAGAAGTATTGACGTTGAGGTTTTGTAATAGACTATTCACCTCCACTTCATTCACCACAATTCCCATATAATCTATTGGTTCATTCATTCCTGCAATGTCACCACCTGGATGATATACTCTTGCAAAGTGCTCGCTCAGAAATTCAACTATATCAACTGATTCGGTTTATTTCCCTACCATCGGCATTCTTTAAAACCATTCTGCCATATACATTTTTTCTTTTACTTGCAACATATCAAAAAAAACTGTTTGGGATTCTCTTTAGCCTGCATGGCTAATGTTCTTTCATAATCCGTTTTTGCTTTTCTTACCACACTTGTTACCCTTCTGGCCTGCGCTTTATACCGTTCATGTGCCTGCTGGTCACCTTTCTCCTTAAATTCCCTCCATAGTTGTTTCTTTTTTTGCAGCTCAAGCTTAATGGTGTTAAGCCAGTTGCAGGGTATAAAGAAATGCATTGTCAATTTAGCCTTATGGGTACTGAACGAGTGATCATTTTGGGTGACTTTAATTATCCAAACATTGACTGGATAGAAGAGAAATCTCACAATAAGATTAAAGAGGAATTTTTGAATTGTTGCAAGGCAACTTTCTCAAGCAGCATGTGAAAGAAGGAACTCAAGGTCAGGAGTGTTAGATTTGTTCATAGCATCAGAAAGGGTCTGTTAAGAATACGACTATTTTACTACCAGTTGGTGACAGTGATCATGCCATGCTTTCTTTTGAAGTATCTGATTATATTGATGTTCCCATTAGAACAAATTACATGCTGATGAACCACAAAGCTGGAAATTATGATCAACTTAGGAGAATAGTATGTTTGGTCAAATGGTATAAGTTACTAAATAGAAGGAAGGTATGACAGTTCCTTTGTACAAGGGTTGTGCAAAAATTCATGTGTCTAACTGCTGAACTCGGTATCTCTGGTGTGGTGTTGAAGATTTCAGAGAAGTTGGTAAGAACTTACATAGAAAAATGAGCAGAAAAACCAGCTATACTCTGCAAAGAGCAGCATGGTTTACTAAAAGAAGGTCATGTTTTAGCAATTTTCTCAATTTTATAACAATGCTATGACTGAGTTGGAGAAAAGGAATGGATATATATACCGTGATAATGTTGGATCTAGGTAAGGAATTTGATAGAATACCACATGAATGGCTGTTGCATGAACTGCAGAAGAAGGGGTTGGAATATAAACTCTTGACTTGGATCATTGGATATTTGACAGACAGATATCAAGAAGTGGTATATAGCGGGTGCGAATCTGCCAGATTTAAGATCACAGTGGTGTACCTCAAAATTCAGTCACTGAGCCATTGTTATTCGAACCGTATATTAATGACATCAGGAAGGGTCTAACAGGTGATGTGCAATTGTTTGCCGATGATGCAAAGATGGTAGGGTAATCAGGGATGTTACTGATATTGAGATAGGCTGGAAATTTGGGCAAACGTCAATTGCTGTCAGTTAATTTTAGTAAGTGTAAAGTTATGCTCTTTGGCATGATGAGATTTCCAGTGGCATATTATATTAGCGGGGTTATGCTACAAGAAACTGATGAGGTTAGGAATCTTGGCATAATGTGGAAAGGAATTTCAAGTTCAAAGGTCACATAGCAAAAGTTTCAAATACAGCTCAGAGGATAATTGCACTGTTGAAGCAAACCTTGATATGTAAGGATAAGGAAGTCATTTTGCTTCTCTTATAAAGCCTTGGTACGACCACACCTGGATTATTATGTGCAGATTTGATATCCCAGGTTCCAATGGGATAAGAAAGCCGTGGAAAATATGCAAAGAAGAGTTAAAAAAAATTTACATCGGGATTATGGGATTTAGATTGCGAGTATGTGGATTATAGACTCTGGTTAACATGAGAAAGAGGGGTGATATTATAGAGGTCCATAAACTTTTGAATAGGTATAATGATATATCATCTGATGAAATTTTTCATTATATAGGAGATGGGAAGCATCCATGGAAGTTAAGTTTGTTTGCAGTCAGTAAAGGGATAAGAGCTAGGTTTTTTTTTCACAGAGCAGTGAGTGATTAGGATAGTTTGCCTTTAGAGCTAGTGAGTGAATCTAGTGTGAATGAATTTAAGGAAAGGTATAACAGCTGGTTTGAGTGATGTACAGCCTCCTTCAATGAGTCCTTGACTCCCTAGAAGTCTCAGATAATAGTAATAATAATAATAAAAATGTCTTCAACATTTCTTTGATACCTTTGTCTATGATTCTGAAGAAAACAAAACTTGGATATGAAATTCCTAAATGTAATATTAAAATTTCCCATCTGTTGTATATGGATGACTTGAAGCTATATGGAAAATCGGCCCAGCAAATAGATTCTTTATTGAACATAATTCGTATTTTCAGGCAGGACATCAAAATGGAATTTGGTTTAGATAAATGAGCAATTTTATCTATTAAACGAGGAAAAATTAATGACACTAGCAATTTTAATTTTGATCAAGAGAAATATATAAAAGCAATATCAGCTGACAAACACTATAAATACCTAGGAATATTAGAAGCCAATGATATTCTCCACTCGAAAGTTAAACAACAGGCAGCATCAGAAAACATCAAAAGAGTTAGAAATATTCTGAAAACAAAACTAAATGGATTAAACACAATTAGAGCATTGAATTCTTGGGCTATACCAGTGATCCGATACACAGCTGGCATAATAAATTGGACAAAAGAAGACCTGGACAAACTAGACTGCAAAACTAGAAAACTAATGACTATGCATCATGCATTACATCCATGAAGTGATGTTGACTGGTTGTACCTACCGAGGAGAATAGGTGGACAGGGTCTGCTGCAAGTGAGACAGACTGTGAAAGAAGAAGAAATTGGTTTAAGAAATTAAATCGACAATAGCTCTGAGCTATTGTCAATGCTCAAAGGGGGATCTAAAAGAACAGAAAACAAATCTGATTACAAAAAGGAACAATAAAATATTGATATGTGCGCTGGAAAAATAAACCCTTGCATGGCAAATTTCTTCGAGATACTGAGGACAAAATTGATGTGAACAAGACATGGTGATGGCTACAACACGGATACATTAAAAAAGACTTATTTTTCACGGTATTAACAACACCACAAACACTTTTATCAACAAGGATGTTTTATTAACGCTAATATTTCGCTGATTTTCAACTCGGCATCATCAGAGCACAACACACATGTAAACGTGACAGTGAGTGAGTGAAACAATAGAATTGCAGAAAGAAAGTCCTATTTTTGACGACCTCTAACGGAAAAAAAAAAAAAAAAAAAAGGCAGCAGTTATCCAGGAGTTTTTCTTAGGATAACCGTCTCCCAAATTTTTGGCAATGAAATTAATGCAACCATATTTGTTAAGGTTGGGAGAATTCTTCAAAGCCATTGCTGACTCAAAAAATAGTCTTTCGGATCTATAACGACTCCTAAATAGCACATTCGTTTTCCTCCATCTAATCCTGTGTGAAGGAGTGTCCAAAGCATGGTCTGTCAGTCCCGACTTGCCATAGTAATAGTAGCGAATGTATCTTTCATGTTCTTCCAGGCGGATGTTCACTGATCTTCCTGTTTGCCCATAATAGGCCAAGTCACAGTCACATGGAACTTCATACACTCCTGGGTGTGCTAAAGGGTGAAGTTTATCCTTTGGTGAGCAGATCAGAGTTGCCAGCTTGACATGAGGCTTGAAGGTGGTGCGAAGGCCATGTTTCAACAATACTTTGGCTATCTTTTCCGATGTACCTCTGATATAGGGAATAGAAATGGTCATGTTGTATTCTTGTGTATTAGGGGGGGGGGGGCAGAGTAATGGGCCATTGTAGTATTTTTTCTATTTTGTAGGGATTGTAGCCGTTGGCTAAGAACGTATGGCGCAGGTACTGGAGTTCAGTGGTCAGAGCTGTATCGTTAGAACAAATGGCTCTGGCTCTGTGTGTAAGTGTTTTTAAAATGCCGTACTGTTGGACTGGATGATGATGTGATTGTTTATGTAGGTATCTTCCTGTGTGTGTAGGCTTCCTGTAAATAGAAAAAGATAGTGATCCATCTGAAAGGCGGGTGACTAATGTGTCAAGAAATGGTAAACAGTTATTTGATTCTTTTTCTACTGTGAAGTGAATTTTGGGGTGTTGGCTGTTTAGGTAGGTGACAAAAGCATCCAAAGTGTCTTGTCCATGGGGCCAGATGGCAAACACATCATCTACATAGCGCAACCACATTAGTGGCTTGTATGTAGCTGTGGTAAGTACTTTGTTTTCAAAGTGTTCCGTGTAAAAATTTGCTAACGGGGGGGAGAGGGGGGAACCCATAGCAGTACCATTAATCTGTTTGTAGAATTTTCGACCCCATGTAAAGTAACCTGCATTCATGGTAAATTGAAATAATTCAAAAATATCTGGGGGAAATTTAGACTTGATTAATTCAAGAGTGTCTATAAGTGGTACATTGGTAAATAGGGAGGTGACATCGAAACTAACCATTATGTCTGAATTTTTTAGGATTAGATTTTTAACCAGTGTTTTGAAATGGATAGAATTTTTTACAAAAGTAGAGGAGTTGCCAGTAAGAGGGGCAAGCGACTTAGCTAAATGCCGGGCCAGTTTATATGTCGGACTATCTATGTTATCAACTATGGGGCGTAGGGGAACATTAGTTTTGTGGATTTTTGGTAATCCATAAATACTGGGTGTTTTAACATGAATTGGTTTTATTTTCCTGATGATTTCTTTGGGCCATGATGTCACTTTTTTTAGTAATTTTCGGACTTTTTTCTTTTGCGACATTGTAGGATCTCGATGTATAATTTGATACGTAGAACTGTCACATATGAGATCTTGCATTTTTTTGTTATACTCTTCTTTATTCATGATAACTGTTGCATTTCCTTTATCAGCTTTTGTAATAATAATATTTTTATTATTGTATAACTTTTTTAGGGCAGTTATTTGCTTATGTGGTATATTACTTTTTGGAGGCTTAGCTTTGTTTATAATACTTGCTATGTCTAGTCGCACGTTATTGGCCATTGCTGGCGGAAGATCGTGGATACCCCGTTCTACTTTCATCATAATTTCGAGTTTAGGAATTTGTTTGGGCGCGACGGCAAAGTTATGTCCTAAACTGAGGGAGTTCTTGGCTTCTTCAGTGAGTGTTTCCGACGATAGGTTTACGACCACGTGGTCTCGTCGAAGTTGCGGTCGGGACTTCGTATGTTGGCTCTGTTGTAGTAGTTCAAATTTTTTTAGGTGCTTGCTTTTAACTTTTGTGAATTCTTTTTTTGCTGCAACTTCGGAGATCTGCTGTAGGACAGTCCATATTTCAGGATTTAACACGTTAGTTAGTTCTTGTTGTAGAGCTGTGATAGAGCTGTTTAGCTTACTAAGCTCTATGCGAGTAGCGGCGATTTGTTCTCGAAGAAGCGCCAAACTCGCCCGTCGATAAATACGATGTGCCTTTGCCGATTGCAACTTTTCTTTGAATTTCAGAAAAGATGGAATAATATCGTTGTCGCGGCATCGTTTAAGGAAGGCTAACCGGTTCAATTTTCTGGACAATTTCAGTTTCAACTTACCGAACCGTCGCGCTTTGTAAACAATATCTTCTCCGTGCAGAATCATTAATCTAACAGATAGGCTTAGGCGTTGCTGGTTATTCATGACTTATTTTTCACGGTATTAACAACACCACAAACACTTTTATCAACAAGGATGTTTTATTAACGCTAATATTTCGCTGATTTTCAACGAATCCATCTGAAAGGCGGGTGAGTCTGTCTCACCCGCCTTTCAGATGGATCACTATCTTTTTCTATTTACAGGAAGCCTACACACACAGGAAGATACCTACATAAACAATCACATCATCATCCAGTCCAACAGTACGGCATTTTAAAAACACTTACACACAGAGCCAGAGCCATTTGTTCTAACGATACAGCTCTGACCACTGAACTCCAGTACCTGCGCCATACGTTCTTAGGCAACGGCTACAATCCCTACAAAATAGAAAAAATACTACATAGGCCCATTACTCTGCCCCCCCCAATACACAAGAATACAACATGACCATTTCTATTCCCTATATCAGAGGTACATCAGAAAAGATAGCCAAAGTATTGTCGAAACATGGCCTTCGCACCACCTTCAAGCCTCATGTCAAGCTGGCAACTCTGATCAGCTCACCAAAGGATAAACTTCACCCTTTAGCACACCCAGGAGTGTATGAAGTTCCATGTGACTGTGACTTGGCCTATTATGGGCAAACAGGAAGATCAGTGAACATCCGCCTGGAAGAACATGAAAGATACATTCGCTACTATTACTATGGCAAGTCGGGACTGACAGACCATGCTTTGGACACTCCTTCACACAGGATTAGATGGAGGAAAACGAATGTGCTATTTAGGAGTCGTTATAGATCCGAAAGACTATTTTTTGAGTCAGCAATGGCTTTGAAGAATTCTCCCAACCTTAACAAATATGGTTGCATTAATTTCATTGCCAAAAATTTGGGAGACGGTTATCCTAAGAAAAACTCCTGGATAACTGCTGCCTTTTTTTTTTTTTTTTTTTTTTTTTTTCGTTAGAGGTCGTCAAAAATAGGACTTTAGATCTTTTGTCTTTCTGCAATTCTATTGTTTCACTCACTCACTGTCACGTTTACATGTGTGTTGTGCTCTGATGATGCCGAGTTGAAAATCAGCGAAATATTAGCGTTAATAAAACATCCTTGTTGATAAAAGTGTTTGTGGTGTTGTTAATACCGTGAAAAATAAGTCATGAATAACCAGCAACGCCTAAGCCTATCTGTTAGATTACATTAAAAAAGAAACAGAAGGATTTATTCTAGCAGCTCAAGAACAGGCATTACAAACTAATGCAATCAAAGCAAAAATTTTCAACATTAATAATAACAGCAAATGCAGATTATGTGATCAGAAAGATGAGACTGTAGAACATATAATCAGTGCCTGCAGCAAAATAGCTCAATGACTATAAATACCGCCATGATCAAGTGGCCAAAATAGTTCATTGGCATGTATGCAAAAAATATGGCTTTCCTACTTCTGATAACTGGTGGCAGCATAAAATAGAGACTGTACTGGAAAACAAAACAGCAAAAATTCTCTGGGACTTTAGAATACAAAACTGATTGACATTTGGAACACAATAGACCTGACATCACAATTATCGAACATCGACAGGTTTGGATTATCGATATTGCAGTACCCAGTGATAACAACATCAACAACAAAGAACCGAAAAAATGACTAAATATCAAGATCTGGCAATTGAAGTTGGCTGACTGTGGCTTAAACACACCAAAGTCATCCAATAGTTATCGGTGCACTTGGTGCAACTTCAAAGAAGCTGTCCAACTATTTAAAGCAATTAAAAATCAATGAAGTGACCCCATATGACCTACAAAAAACAGCATTACTTGGAACAGTCCATATTTTACGACACTACCTGACAGACTATTCTTAGATTCTTGGGTAGAATTTGAATTGATCTGAATCACCAGTCATATTTTTATTTATATGATATCTTGTTTTGAGTGTGTATCAATTATGTGAATAAAATAATAATAATAATAATTAGTGTGGATGAAGGTGAGTGTGTGAAGGCACCCTTGAGATAAGTCAGTGTGAGAATGACCATGAAGTCTTGTTGTGCAAGCAAAAATATTGAATAGGTGGTCAATTCAAGAAGAAAAGACGGTTAGGGAAGTAAAGTTTTGCCGTAGTTTCTACATAATAATGTCAAAAGTATCAGGAACAATTAGGAGGGATATTTGGCATTGGTTAGTGCAGCTTTGCCAAAAGTCATAGGTGTTTGTGAGAATTGTCTAACAGCAGATGATGTTGCATTATAGGAACAGAATATGAAGGGTTTTGTATTTTCAGGAAGGATAGAGAGGATAGGATGGGGTGGGGGGGGGAGTACTACTGATGGTAGCAAATGAACTGCAGCCAAAAAAAAAAAACAGCTAGAAGGAGGCTGACATAGGCACAGAGTGGGTGGCTCCAGGAATGATCTGGAAGACATACATCAGAAAATTAGAATATTCTGTAATATATATATATGTGGACCTACAAGGCAGGTTATTAGGACAAGCTTAGAGGAAAGTTTGAAGCAATGTAATGGCATGAAGCCCTGCAAGGGAAGAATATTAGTAGTGCATGGGAAATAGTTAAGGGGTATATAGAAGAAGCAAAAGAAAATTGTATACCTAAGGTAAGGAGGGTCAATCAAGTTGGAGTGGATGAATAATATCATTAAGCAAGAGTTAAACAACAAGAAAATGCTGTGAAGGGTATATAAGGAGAAAGATGACCAGCAAACTAATGAACAGTACAAGATCAGGCAAGAAACATGACCAGCATGATAAGGATGGCAAAATCAGATTATGACAAGAAACCAGAGGCACGGTTAAAAGAAAATCCTGAAACATTCTTGTGTTATATGGCAAGTAAGAGGAAGAAGGCCAGCATGGCAGAATCTCAATGTAAATACAGCTATGGAATTAGATGGAATATCAGTTCACGTTTTATGAGAATGTGTTTTACGAGAAAGAGAACTGGAAATGCTTCTGACTATGCTCTTTAAGTCTCAGCTCTGGTAGAGTTCCAAGGGAGCGGAAAGAGGGCATAAAATTCCATTGTATAAAGAAGGTTCTAAGACTGTAGCAGCAACTTTAGATCAATCAGTATCTCAGCAGCAGTGGTAAAAGTACTGGAAAAATTGGTGAAAAAGTGAATTCAAGAATGAATGGATAAGAATGTGATACACTACGAGGAGCAACGTGGTTTGGTGAAGGGTCAGTCATGCCTTAGAAATTTACTAATTTTTTATAACAGAGTGACAGTTGAGTTGGATAAAGGAAAGGGTTACACAATAATTCTGCTGGATTCTGCAAAGGCATTTGAAAGAATACAGCATGAAACTTTGTTATGCCAATTAGAACAAATGGGGATAAATATGACACTGGACAGATATCAAAAACTGGTATATGGAGGAGCAGAATCCAGACAAAAGCAGATAACTGGCTAGTGGTGTGTCACAAAGTTCCACGATAGGATCACTAGTGTTTAATTTGTATATAAATGATATAAGAAATAATCTAAACGGAAACATTCAGTTGTTTGCTGATGATGCAAAACTGGGCAGGGTAATAGTTAATGAAGGTGATGGAGAGCTTACAGGATGATTTAAATTGGCTGTCAATATGAGCAAAAAATTATTGCTATTAGTTTAATGTGGAGAAATGTAAAGTTATCCATTTTGAGATAAGTTGATTATAAACAGTGTACCACACTGATGGAACTATACTATAGGAAACATATGAAGCTAGGAATTTGGTGGCAGTGTTAGACAGAGAGTTGAAGTTTATAGAGACTATTGCTAAGGTAGCTCATAAGATTACTTGCTATTGAAGAACACATTAAAAAGTAGAGATAAGGAAGTTGTTATTCCTGTTTATAAGGCCTTGATATGTCTGGAGACTACATCTGGATTACTGTTCTCAGATGTAGTCTCCTTGGTTTCTTGGGAATGAGGAAGTGATGGAAAGGATTCAGAGGTGAGCAACTGAGATGTTGAGTAGTCATGTTGAATGTTTCCTATGAAGATAGGTTGAGGGTGTGTGGATTGCAGAAGTTGGTTGATAGGTGAAAAAAAGAGGGGATGTGATAAAAACATTTAAGTTACTTAAAGGGTTGTATAGGATTGATGCAGGGGAAATGTTTCATCAGTTAGCTAGGGGGGGTAGAACAAGAAGTCATCTTTAGAATTTGAGTAAAAGTGTGGTTAGTAGGGGCATGAGGACTAGATTTTTCACTTGGAGAGTTGTGAATGAATGAAATGTGTTGTCAGAGTCAGTTGTTAGTAGTGTGTCTATTAATGGATTCAAGGAGAGGTATAATAGATTGTGTGAATAAGCTGGTCCTGCAATGAATCTTCAGGATCCATGGAGGTGCCCATACAATAATAATAAATGTTTTTGTGTGGCTACCATCCATAGAATGTAAACCTACAGTATTGCCAGCCTTGTTGGCCGAGTGGTTAGCGTATCCAATCTCCAGCTGTGGGTTCGAATCCTGCTATGGGCATGAATGTTTGTGATTGTCTGTGAAAATACTAGTGGTGGTGGTGGAGAGTAGATGGCATCGGTTTAGATCAGGGCTGTCCAACCTTAGGTAATCCTAGGGTAGCATTAAAAAAATTATCCACATCACAATGTGTATCTAGTAATTTGGTGAGCAGCAGCGACACAACCTCGAAAGCTGAACAAACGAACAACACTAATTGCGCACTAATCGCATGCTTACATTCCCCGTGAGTGCCGAGCATGTGCATTTGAACAAAACAATGTAAGAATGCTTCTTTGACACATCTAATATTTGAAAAACATGTGGGTATATAGTGATGTAAAAGCATTAAATAAAATTACCAACATCGAGATTATCAATTAGTGATAGAATTAAAATATCTAATACACATTCGATTCAAATTGTCATTTTATTTTTTCGCTTGTAAAAATCAAAACCCACAGGCAGGCTGCATGCAGCCTGCGGGCAGTACTTTGGACAGCCCTGATGTAGAGGATGCAGTTCACTGTAGTTGGTGGATTGAGTGGTGAAGATGGAGAGTTGTAGAGTAGGTGCCCTCGATGAGTCTGGACTCCTTGGAGGTGTTATGTAATAATAATATTAATAATAATATAAGTACTGTGGTAGGTAAGGATTTCTTTTTATTAATTTCGTACATTTTATTTTTTTACTTTTACATAACCTGGAAACCCTGCACTAGAGACCAAACACAGAACTTTTCAAGCCACTTCAGTCCTCCAAAATAAGTGGAGAGTTGGTCTCAGTGGACAATGGAATTCATCTCCCACCTAAGGAGATAATTACAAGCATTCATGGTGGGAAACTGATTACAAAATATATTTTTTTCTATTTTCAATATGATGAAACAACTAACAATCTGGCATCCTGAAAATAAGGGTTTATTTTTAATATTGCTAACATGCAAAATATTATACATTGCTGTAACTTTCAAGGAAATGTTTTTATTTCAATAAGTAAAGAACTTCTTTATTTACAATCAACAGTACATTTTAACTGTAATACTAACCTAATGGATGAATACAGTATTCCAAAACAACACGTCTGATATCTCCAAGACATGGCAGTGGTTCTTTCTCCTTTCGCAATAAAAATGAGCCTACCACATTGCACTCACCTAAAAATTCTGATAACTGAGTTTTTGGATATTGCTGGATAATACCTTGTTCAAGAAGTTCTTCATATAGAGATTCCAATGTTCTAGATAAATTCAATATCACAACTTTAGTTAAAACCTAGAAGTATTAGAATGTGTAGAAAATTTATTTACAAGTAATTAATAAATACAAAATATTTACAACATTATATATATGCAATGCAATACATAATATTTTTTTATTAGTAAGTTGGTTCTTTGCCATTCAGAGATAGGAAACTAGTACAATCAAGGATTAAAAAAGTCAAGTGAAGTCAATAATTAAAAATAAGTCTAAGAAATGGGGGATTGAGTGAGAAAGAGTCCTTGAATAGATTGGCTTTTCTCTCTTAATGCAAGAACAAGTTATATATACTTTAACTTTCTACAAATAAAAGACACAATCCATATTTGGAGATCTCATTTGGAGACCAGGTGGGAAAGGATGCATCATTCAAAGTAAAATAAATCAATCTGCAAGCATAACAAAAATACTAGCAAACTAAACTAAATGGATATGTACACTAAATGTGTGCTAATAGAAAAATTGATTTTTTTTCCTAAAAAAAGTACTGTAATACCAAACCTGTTTGGTGTTAGATCTTTTTCTTTTTTCCCTTTCTTCCCACCTTTCTTTTTCTTCTTCTTTTTCTTTTTCTTTGTTTTCTTTCCTCGATCTTTATCATAAGCCTACAACAATAATAAAGTGAGTTAATTTCTTGAATTGTGAAAATTACCTACTCAGTAATAAAGAATTTATGAGTGGCTGTGTTTGCATATGGTACTTAATCAAATATATTATCATGCTAAAACACATTAATTTTTACAACTGGAGTGAGACCTAATGTAGAAAGAGAGAGAGAGAGAGAGAGAGAGAGAGAGTTAGGGAAACTAGATCATTATGAGAGGAATGATGAGAATGTGCTTGTAAGTGCGACTAAGGTATGCAAAAATGATAAAGATGTAGAATGTCAATGAGCATGGTTATGAAAGGAATGAAGAGATAGAGAAATAGGGGTAAGCGTAGGGATGAAAAGAGAAAGCTTTCCAATGGGCTAAGCAGACAACAAAAAGCTAGGATGTAAATTGTTATGTCTATATGCAAATACCAAGGGCATCAGAAACAAGGGGGTTGAGTTTGTTGCCTTGGTGAGTGAATACAATGTCACCTAAGATTGTTGGTATTTGTGAAACCTGACTCTCAGTGTCAGATGTAGTACTTGGAATTGAGTGTGAGGGGAGCAGCATTTTCAAGAAGAATAGAAGAGATAGGAGAGGGGGGGGTTGGTTCGTGATTTATTGGTGTAAGGACAACAAAAGTTATATGTGTCATAGTAAAGGTTACAGCAGTATACAAAGGTATTGATAAATAGAGATAAATTAGTAAATAATATGTATGTACAAAAATTAAGTTTGGCAATTTAGTATTTATGCATAAATAAAATTTATAAATAAATGTGCTTGTACAAATTAATTCTTTGTAAATAATTAAAAACATCATGCAATTCGTCTGAGTCTGATAACATCTCATTGAATGCATATAGCTTAGCTAGAGAGATACAAACTTCATTCCTCTCTCTCTCTCTCTCTCTCTCTCATGTGAAGTGCTGGCATTCCACCAGAATATGACAAATGGTAAGATACATTGCATTTTTCACACATGTCCTCAGTAAATAAGAATCTGTGAGATGACTATAACTTATGTAGCCTAGCACGAACAACTTCTTCTCTTCTGTTGAATTCATTCATCTATACTCAGGGTGTGCTAGGTGTGAGGTGCACACACACCCATGGAATAGCAGTATCACTGATATTATATTTTTGCATTTATTCCTCTTAAATACTCCCCTGTTTCCTGGCTTTGCATGATTCCTAAAATTAAACACACTATACTAATGCTTCATGAAGAGAACACTTTTCAATACATAAACATTGCATCACATTTGCATTATTAGCCTGGGTGCGTGCAGTCACAAATATGGATGGACACCTTTGAGCCCTTTGAACAGACATACAAATGGTGCAGAGGATCAAATTCTTAGAATTCAAGTGGTTTAAAAATGAAGGTGAGGCAGGGTATGTGTGTGTGTGTGTGTGTGTGTGTGTGTGTGTGTGTGTGTGTGTGTGTGTGTGTGTTGAGACAACAACGTCCAGAAATCAGTGGCTGTGATTGGTTACTGCTTCAACCAATCCAATTAACCTCCCTACTAGCTGAGGTGGATGAAATAGTGAGACCAAATTGCACTTCTTATCCATGTTATTCAACGGGTGTTACAGAATCGTATCCAGATTTAGCTGGATAGGCATCATGGCTGGTTGGGGGATTAAACACTGTCATTTGTCATGAGTTGCTGTTTTTTTTTTGTTTTATGAGTTTCATCTGTTTTTGCATGAATGAAGTGTGAACTGATGTATTTAGAACAAAGATATAGACAAGTTTTTAAAATATAATTTTCTATAAATAATGTATAACTTTCTTGCCCATATTTACAATGGGAAACAGTGGTGATCTACTGAATCTACCGATCTACTGAATGTCCCATTTTCTGCTACAGCTTTTGCAGATTGTATGAGTGTAGTTGAAGGAGGTAAGGCTCATCCACCTCTTCCAAATTTATTGAGCAAGCACAAAGATGCAAAAACTGTGTACATTACATGGTAAACATATATTTCACAATATGTGTTTACCATGTTGTCCCCCACTCTATGCAAATTTGGTTACAATTAATTGATAAATTAAAGTATTCAATGCTATCATACAATTAATTGAACTGGATCAATTAAGATAAGTGTTAATGCTATGCACTCTTAAAACCTTCATACGATAAAATGCAATCATCTGTGAATTGATGTGAATTTTGTAGCATGGGTTGCATAAGCCACATGACAGCACGCCCAGCCAAAATGGACATGCAACACTATTGGTTTCTACATTGATTAGGCTGCCAATGCTTAATTTTAGCTTAATATCATGTAATTTGTTTGTCAGTGCTTCCTGCCATGATGACTGCCACTGGGCAATTAGCTCTAATCTTATAAACTATCTGTATATGGTCTTGTTAAACAGTACATGGAAAAAAGTATGAGCTGATCTAGCAACTGTATCTCTAGTCTCATTTCCTTTAATTCCAATATGACTGGAAATCCAGCACAACTGAACATCAAAATTAAGGGTTTTCATTTTACTCAACAGGTGTACTACCTCACACAGCACTGGATGTAAACTATATACAGGAGATAAGACAGCCTGTAAAGAACTCAATGAGTCTGCATAAGTTACACACTTTTGGTAGCAGCTTTCTTTTATATGCACAAGTGTAAGCAGAATGACATGCAATTCTGCTGTATAATTACTGCAATCAGATGTGATCTAGTTGGAGAGAGCAATGTTAGGAAATACAACAGTGCAGATGAGTAAGAAATCAGAGTGGGCTGTTCTGTGTGCATTAAACAAGTGCAAACAGACGATAGAGTGTGAGACTTTTGTAGTTGACAAAGTAAGAGGTTGTAGGATGGAGTACAAACTTACCATGGAGGATGCTGTTATGTTTGGCACAGACAATGTTGTCAACAGCTTGCATAGTAAATCTCTTTAACACATGCCAAAAGGATTATGGCAGTCTGATGTGTGTGTGATATATTGAGCTTCCCAATGCAGAGAAAAGATACTAGTATATATATATATATATATATATATATATATATATATATAGGATGCTCTGGAAGAGACTATTTTTTAGGACATAATTAAGAGACAACTGTTTCCATATAAGTGATAGAGCTGGTTCATTTATTAAAAAAAAAAAAAAAAAATTATGTGGTTCCCACCCACGAAAAGTTGTTAGTAAACTTATAGTACATTTGTACCATGGGTGGGCTAAGGATTCTTTTTTTTCCATTTTTATCAACTTTATAAATATATATATATATATATTTGAAGTAGATTAAATGACTGGAAGCCAAGAGATTAAAATAGTAATACTATTTTGTATTTAAATAAAGTGCACAACTAGTGCACTTTATTTAAATTCATCAGGTGCATTACATGAAAAGAGACATACAAAAAAAAAGCATAACTATAAATTAAATTGTCAACATATTATTGACATTTGAAGGCGTTCCAGATACCACAGTATTGTTGGACACATACATGTGGTCATGATCTCATGAATGCCAAAGCTGGATTGCAGTGCGGTGACAATCAGAAAGATTATAGCTGAGGTTAGTGTTCAGATGTAATGGATTGAGGATGATTTCCTTAGATTCTACAATTCTTCTCTCAAGATCATCATAGCATATAAAGATGTTCTCTGATTTGTTCCAGATGACTGGATGAGCGATTAGACAGTGTGTTAGCTCTAGTTCTGCTATATGTGATATCTCTCATATGTTCTTCCAAACATAATTCAATGGATTTTTCAGTTGGACCAAAATAGGGCAAGTTGCAGTTGCACCAAACATGATAAATGCCAGGATATTTTTAAGCTGTAATGTTTTTATTTAGGTATATTCAGTAAGGAATGGAGCTTGGGCAGAGGAGTGAAAGAAGTCCAGGTTTTAAATTTCTTGAGAACTTTAGCTAACTTAGGAGAAATGGAACTGATATATACGGTAGAGATATATAGCCTTTTACATTATTCCTATCTTCAATATGATGAGGAAGTAGATTAAATAGTAGAACTGTCTGTTTAGAATAATATTTTTCTGAAAGGTTGCAAGAAGAAACTGTAGTTCTTTGTTGACATCCTCTTCTTCATAGAGGAGGAAGTGAGCATGTTTACCTAATGTATAGATAATGCCAAGATTTTGAGGTGGATAATGATGAGATTGTGCATGAAGATATCTATTGGTATGAGTGGGTTTTCTATAAATGGAGATCTTCAATTTTTCAGATACATGAGTGAGTGTGACATCTAGGAACAGGAGAGAGAGTCATCCACTTCTAATTCTGAAGTAAATTGTATTTTGGGAAGTTAACTGTTGAGATGGTTTAGGAACTCTTTTAAGGAATCAGGTCAATAACTCCAGATTAAGAAAATATAATCTATATATCTCTTCATACCCTAGGCTTTAATGGGAATGAAGTGATAGTTTTCTCTTCAAATGTTTCCAAGTATAAATTTCAGTATGGGAGATAAAGGATTGCCTATAGCTAAGCCAAAGTTCTGTTTGTAAATAAGTATTATTGAAGGTACAGTTTACAAGATACATGTGAATTATAAAGCTAGAAATTATAACAAACCTCAGGAAAATAATATGTTCATTCTCATGGATCCATTACTGAATGGAAAGAAATTCAGTAACACATGAGAGGCAGTGAAAAGCTGCTTAAATGAAAGTATCTGAAAATATCTCTAGACTTTGAAAATCAAATAGTATGGGAGTAAAATGGATATGTAACCTTATTAAGCAACATATCCATAAGAAGAAGATAATGTGGAAGAAATTTCATGAGAATAAGGATGAAAGGAGTAATGAAATATATAAAGTGCAGGTCAGAAAGTTACAAATATCATATGGCAAATTAAGTCAGAGTATGAAAAAAAAAACTGGATGTACAGGCCAACGAAACCCAAAAAAATTTAACTGTCATCCTGCAAGTGAAAGAAAAAAAAAATGAATGTGGAAGAATAATTTTACTGAATTTAGACACAAGTGTACTGTCTTCAGATAATATGCTTGTGTCCAAAGCGGATGAAGCTGCTTGAATAATGAGCGGTGATGACTTTGCTAAAATCTATCAACTTAGTGTATGCAATGTGGAGTGTACTACTGCTACATTGGATGAAAAAGAGAGAGAGAGATGTGTATGAGGAGGTTCTAAAGATGTTGCAAAAATTTGGCAATAAGATCAGATGTTGAGATGGTTTAGATGATATCAGCACGTATGCTAAAGGAATTCAACTCAATAGCTCTGTGACATGGTTGTAAAATCCGAGTCTTAGTTCAAGAAAAATCCCACAGGAATGGAAAGAATATATAATAGTTCTGTTGTATAATGGTAGTGCAGAACTGATGTGCCTACCAACTGACTTATCAATATCTCTGGAGTGGTGGTGAAAATTTTAGAAAAGTTGATAAGAACTTACATACTGAAATGATTTGATTGAAGGGATATACTTTGCAAGAAACAGAATTTACTGTAGAGAGTTGTATGTGGGAAATATGCTTATATTTATATTAATGTTATGGCTGATAAAGGGAATGAATGCACTATGATACTGGTGGACTTTGCTAAAGCATTTGACAGGACATCATCATCACATCCTCATCGGCAGGGCTTGACAAATACGCTCACCCATTGCCCAGTGGCGAGTAAATGCAGAATGAACAAAATAGAATACTTTTTATTTAATAATAACCATGGTAGAGCACTAAAATCATTTTGTGGATTTTAATACGCTATGAACTTATTGGGACTAATGATCTTGAGCAAGTAAATGTTTTGCATGGCAAGTGGGTTTTGCATAATTTGTCAATCCTGCTAATCAGTATCTGTATGGGCCCAATGCAGAATGGCAATTTCATCACATAGAAATTGCCATTCCTCTCTACCCATTGCCAAGTGACTGAAATCTGCAGATTCTTTCCACATCACTCCTTCAAACCATCTACCTGCTCTTGTTTTTAATTTCCTCTTCTAGTTATACCATTCATCGTACCAAATGTTAATGTTTTGATCTTAATGCTGTCATCCATCCTGAAGATATGTCCATAAAGCTTTAAGCTTCATATGAATTATTTTCTACATTAGATTCTCTTGGCAGTTTACTTTTCTACACAGTTCTCCATTTATTACTTTTGTATCCATCCAATTCATAGAATCTTTCTATAAGATGTTCTTTCAAATATTGATCCCACAGTCTTTGACCATCACCCATGTCTCACAAGCATAAAGAGTACTTATGAATATGCATGTTTCCAGCAATCTCAGCTTTGTGGTAAAGCACACTGATTTACTTTTCCATATCTTGTCCATTGCTGTAGGTTTGCTTTTGCTTTTGTTAAAAGAGATCTTATTTCTCTTTTGTGAAGCCTAAATTGTGCATCATGGTACAAGCTCCCTAGGTAAGTGAAGCTCCTAGCCTCTTCCAACTCATGACCACTGACCTTTATTTGCTTTTTCAATCTCTTCTCTCTTTGAAAATAACTGTTTTTGTTTTTTCCATGTTTATTATCAACCCGGATCTCTTTTCTTCTTCACTGAACTTCAGCACTGTTTTTTATAATTCTTTGTCTTCTGCAAATCATAAATTAGTGAATTTTGTACCTAAAATTGCCTTTATATTCTCCTTTATGATATCCATTAGCTTTTGAGAGTATGATAAAGATGCTTGAAGATATTGGGTGTCTCCTTGATAATGCCTTTTTTTTCCCCCAGAAATATCTTCCTGTTTCTCTGTATTTCTCACAGCAGCTTCTGCATTATTATTGGTATTCTGTAAAAAACATATCAGGTTTCTGTCCACTCCATATGATTTGAATATAGTCCATTCCATTTTCTGATCTATATTGTTAAATGCTTTCTTGAAGTCAGCAAAGCCAGGCATGCATACTTTTATTTCTACATAGACTTTCTTCACATTAATGTCTTAACATTAATATTTGGTGCACAGTATTCCTGTCTCTTCTGAATAATCCTTATTCATCTTTAGATTTTTCATTAGCTTACTTATTTTTTCTATTAATATTATCATAAGTACTTTTTCCACTTAATTAATAAGAGCAATTTTCTGTAGTTTTTGCAGTTTATTTTGCTTCCTTTCGCTCTCCAGCCAAAAGGCTGCGGGTTCGAATCCTGCTGTGGGCATGGATGTTTGTAACTGTCTGTGAAAGCACTAGTGGTGGTGGTAGTCGGCGGTAGATGGCGTTGGTGTTAGATGATGAAGGTTGGTGGAGTAGTGAGACGAAGAGTTATAGAGTTGATGCCCTCCCTCGATGAGTCTTTGGACTCCCTGGAGGTGTGATATAATGATATATAATAAATGGGTATTAGAACTAATTTTGTTCTTTCTTTTCACCTCACTCAATGGTACACAACTAGCATAACAACTAAGTGGGACCATGCTAATTGTTTGTCTTTGTGCTCTCATGAGGATGCCTTGCTGACAAGGTAAAATATTGGCCTGATAATTTAATATCTAAATAAAATTAGTTAATTTGTTTAGATTAAGCTAAACAAATTCAACTGCCTTACATTATAGAAAATGTAGGTGAGCATCATTTGAGACTTTCATCAAGATCCTATCATTGTATTTGTAGAGTGCCTAAATTACTTAGTTAATTATTATTCCAGATCTGTGCTTCTTCCTGTAAATCATTGAAATGATTTTAAGGATGAGGTCATTTTGCCTCTTTAGAATACATTGATATGACAAAACTTGGACTACTGTAAGCAAGTTTGGTTTTCTCGTTTCTGAAGGATGAAGAAACAGTGGGGAAGGGTGCATAAAGAATTATAAAGATGATATTAGGAATATGGAATGTAGATCACGAAGACAGATTAGAGTATGTGGACTTCAGACACTGGTAAGCAGGAGGAGAGTATTAACATGATAGATATATAAACTTCTGAAAGGATATCATGGGATACAGCTGATAAAATGTTTTTGTTATATTAACTGTATCCCATGATATTCTTTCAGAAGTTTATATATCTATCATGGCAGGACAAAGGGCATCTGTGGAAGTTGAGTTTGTGTGTAGTTAAGAAAAGTATGAAGAACCAAGGGGAGAGTGCAAAGAAGAGTTACAAAGATGATACCACAATTCTGGATTGTAGATTATGAGTAGTTAAAAGGATGATATTGGGAATATGGAATGTAGATGATGAGAATAGACTGAGAGTATGAGAGCTAGATTTTTTTCTCACAGAGTAGTGAGCAAACAGTTTGCATTAAAGTGGTGAGTGCACACAGCATGAATGAATTTAAGAGAAGGTATGACAGATAGTATGGGTGATATGTGGTCTCGCTTGATGAGTACTTGAATATGATAAAATGAGGTCTCTGATAATAATAATATATAATGGAGAGATGAAATTATTTTCACTTATCGGTTAATGTTTTTAGCTTTTTAAAGCAGCTGTTCTTTAGTATTTTTTTTAATGAAAGAATATGAATTGGAAGCTTAGTTATGCATGCTCTCTCTCTCTCTCATCCACACACACACACATGGTTGTAATCAAAATCCATACTACAGCCTCTTTCCTCCCTCATATTGATCTTCGTTATCGGCAAAATAGGAAATAGCATGGATTTCTTGAGAGAAATTCCATGCTGCATGGAGAAACGATGAAAAGTAAAAAAGATGGGTAGAAAAATACTCATAGAATTTCACTGATTGTTAAACTCTACTCATTAAAAATAATGCTCTGAAGTTTAAAAAATAAAAATAAAAAATAATAATTTAGTGATAGGGTGGCACATAGCCTTAGTAACATTTCAGCTTCCATAGTAGTAGACTTCCAGAAACAAGATCATTACAAGTTTTATTCTAGCTGCCAACTAGATGAATTTTTTCTAGGCTTTACTAAAGCTGATTCCGAGTTTCTCAATTTTGGCATAAGCAAGTTGGGTCCTAAGGGAAAATTTGATTTTAACGTCACATCTGTTACAGTGGAAAACATACTGTAAAACAAGCTATTTCAGACAATAATGTAAATTAGGGTTTAGAAGCATGAGATGGAGTCTGTTATCTGCTGTATTCTTACTATAATATCTATAAAATCATTGGCAGACATCAATTCAGATAAGACTGCTAAGAACGGAGGCCAATTTCCAAAAGCTAATTAGGGCTACAAAAGCTCTGCTGTTGGGAATACTTTTTTTTTTAAAATACACCCACTCACACACACACAAACACCAAATACGTAAAGTTGAATGTAAAGAGTTTAAAAAGTTTATGTACATAGACAAAATACAAGTTTAGACAAATTTCATTTATTGAGTAGTAAAATCAAATATTGTACAAAAAGAAACATGCTTGAAAATACATAATACTTTAACAATGCCTACATTCTTATATGGCAGTGAAATTTGGGCAATAAACAAACAAGTGAAATGAAATTCATGAGAACTGCAAAATACACATTATTATTATTATTACGTAACACCTCCAGGGAGTCCAAAGACTCATCGATGGAGGGCACCTGCTCTACAACTCTCCATCTCCACCAATCTACCAGCTGCAACTAAACCAACGCTATCTGCTGCCCACCACTAATATTTCCAAAGACAATCACAAACATCCATGACCATGACAGGATTATTAAACAAAACAAATGGAACAAAGGTATTTTAAAAGAACTAAAAATAAAATCAATAGAAGAAAAACTAGACAATTACAAACAAAATTGGATAGAACATGCAGACTGAATGGCTAACACCTGATATCCTAAACAATTAATAAAATATAACCTATAATAAATTTAGTTTAATCCTTTATCCAAGTATAGGTAAACAAAGTTTGTGACTGAAGTAACTCATGGTAAAGGTGGACCAAGCTTTCATCACTACTTGTCTTAGTATCTCCCATAATGCAAAGCACATCTCCTTGCAGACTTGTATAATGCTATGCATTAAAGGAAGGGCCACTACCCAGACCGGTTTTGACCTTTATTGAGGTCTCGTTAGTGGGAGCCAGATTATTATTATTATTATTATTATTATTCAGGCCTCCAAGGAGTCAAAAGACTCATCGAGGGAGGTCCTTTCTAAGACATAAAGTCTGTCAAGACTCATCGAGGGGAAGTCCCCCCCTGAGAAACACAAAGTTTATCATACCACTCCTTAAACCCACTGACCGTTCTCGCTCCCACCACTCCATCAGGCAATGCATTCCACGGCTCAACCACCCTCCACACAAAGAAACCACTCCTTACCCTCTTGCTCACAGTTTCCTTTCGTAACTTCCAGGGATGGCCTCTTGTCATCACTCCTTCCCGCTGATCAACCAAGCGAAAGAACTCCCCAGTGTCAACCCTGTAACCACCTCTCAACAGTTTAAAAGTCTCAATCATATCACCTCTCCTTCTTCTATCCACCAAACTCTGCAGTCCACATTCTCTCAGCCAATCCTCATAACTATCCTTGTACAGTCCTGAAACCATCTTTGTCATCCGTCTTTGTATCCTTTCCACGGTTAATTTATCCCCTTCAAATCCTGGGGACCAAATCTGAGAACAATAGTCCAAGTGTGGTCTGATCAGAGACTTATACAACGGAATGATAACCCTCTTATCTCTGCAGGTCAGTGTCCTTCTCATAATAGCAGCAATCCTCTGTGTTACCTTCACCACCTTTGCAATATGTCCCCTAAACTTCAGGTTTCTATCAATCATCAACCCCAGATCTCTTGTCTCCCCTACTTCCTCCAGTATAACTCCTCCCATAGAGTATGCAGCATCCCATCGATGTTTCCCAAACCTCAAGACCTTACATTTTGCTGCATTAAACTGACACCCCCATTCATTTGCCCATCTATCTAGCTTATTTAAATCCTCTTGCAGGGCTACCACATCTGCACTATTACTAATAATCCTTCCAAGCTTCGCATCATCCGCAAACAACTGAATATCCCCCTGCAATCCACTGGCTATGTCATTGATATAAAGGTTAAACAATATAGGTCCTAGTACTGAGCCCTGTGGGACCCCACTTGTAACCCTCTGCCTCCTGGAAACTGCTCCACCATACACAACTCTCTGATACCTATCAGACAGCCAATCCTGAATCCAGTTGACCAATCTGACATCCAGACCCATGTGCTGCAACTTAAATATCAGCTTATCATGTGGCACCCTGTCAAATGCCTTCGCCAAGTCTAAGAAAATTGCAGTATATGCCTTTCCCTCATCTAATGCTCTTGTAACTTTATTATAAAAGGCTAGCATATTGCTAAAACAAGAGCGTCCTTTCACAAATCCATGTTGATTCTCACAGATAACATTACCCTCATCTGCCCAATGCTGTACACGGTCCCTCACTACTTTCTCCAAGATCTTAACAACTACTGATGACACACAGACTGGCCTATAATTAGACACTTCCAGTCTGTTACCACCCTTATGCAATGGCACTATCTTACCTTCCTTCCATTCCCTGGGCACCTTTGCCAAAGCCAGACTTTCATTGAAAAGCCACGTTAAAGGTATTGTCAATTCCCTAGCACATTCTCTCAAAACTCGTGGCGAAATACCATCCAGTCCCACAGCTTTACTGACATCCAGAGTACTCAGTATCTGAAACACACTCTCCTCCTGTACCTCCAGACCTCGTACCAGTCCTATCCCTCTAGCATTAAAACTGACTCCTCTAGGATGAAATACTCCAATAAAGTGTTCATTGAACAATTCCATTATGTCCTCTGCATCAGTCACTCTATTCCCATTTTTATCCCACAATATCATTCTTCCACAGTCATTTCTCCTCCTACTGGCCACATAGCTAAAAAATTCCCTAGGATTTTCTTTGGATCTTAGGGCCAATCTCCTCTCATATTCCAGTTTCGCTTTCCTTACCACATGAGTCACTCTTCTGGCCTGTGTCTTATATTCCTCATGCATCTCTTCACCTGTCTCCTTATATCTCTTCCATAGCCTCTTTTTCGCATGCAATTCCTGTTTAATATTGTTTGTCATCCACTTTACTCCAAATTGCGCCCTCTTCTTCACTCGTGGTATACAACTTACCATTGCTGATAACAAATATTCTTTCACAATTTCCCACGCACTGGTGATATCCTGGCCTTCCAATTCCTCCCTCCATGAAACTTCCCGAAGTTGACGTCTAAGACTATTATAATCACCTGCCTTATAATTCCACATAAGTTCCCGTCTCTTTGATACTCCTGCATGTCTATTCATTTTCCAAGTCAAAACCATATGGTCACTCTCTCCAACTGGTGGGAGAGACGTCAACTCAGTTATTATCAACTCTTCTGATGCTATAACCAAATCCAAAATTTTTGAACCTCTTGTTCCCTCTGTTACATGTTGCCTAAGACATTTGTCCCTCAAGAATTCTAGAAATTCCATTCCCCTATTGTTACATGCATCTTCCTCTCTCCAATTTATACTACTGAAGTTAAAATCTCCCATAACAATCATTCTTCTTGCACTTGCCAAACTTAGCTGTCTAAACATCTCCTGGTCCCCATCCTCTGTGCTCCTGGGTCTGTAGCAACACCCCACTAAATATCCTGTCTTGCCTACCTCTACCTCACACCATACGCTCTCAAAATCATTTGTCTCACTACCTTCCAAATTCTCCACTCTTAGAGGACATAGGTCATCACTTATCATAAGCAGCACCCCACCACCACGCTTTCCCCTCCTATCCTGGCGAAAAATGCTATACCCAGTGACTTCTATTCCTGTTTTTATATCCTTTTCTGTCAACCACGTCTCAGTGATCGCAATAATTTTTGGCCAGGCTGATGCTATCTGCGCCACCAATTCCTCTCCCTTATTCCGGATACTCCTGGCATTAGTATACAGCATATAAATGCCATTGTTTCTATACCCAGCATTATCCCTTCTAGACTCCACTGGGCTCAGTCTTACCTGACATTGTCTCCCTTCTCCCAAGTATCCATTCCCACAAGAGGCCACCCCTGCTATCATCCTCCCTGGGACACAGGGAGGATGATAGCAGGGGTTATACATGTCTGCAAGGAGATGTGCTTTGCATTATGGGAGATACTAAGACAAGTAGTGATGAAAGCTTGGTCCACCTTTACCACGAGTTGCCTCAGTCCTGAAGATACTTCAGATGCAAATTTTAATCCTTTACACTTGGATAAAGGATTAAACTAAATTTATTATAGTCTAACCAAGTGGAAAAAAACTTCCAACACCAAAATATAACCCAATTGGAAAGAGAAGACCTCAAAAGAGGATATTATATAGATAATAAGACTGGACCAGACTAATATGATCTATATGACCAGACTAATATGACCGTAATTAACGTTATGATGATGAGTAGCAAATTTCTGACATACTAAACTTAAACAATGAGCTTTTATTAAAGCCCCTTATATTAAAGATACCAAGCAATTTTTACCCAAGTTAAAAATACTTTTTACATTAAAGCCCCTTGTTTAAGTATATTAAAGTAAATAATGTCTGCCATAAAATAATTTAATTTATGGAATATACATATTAAACACACATGCAGTTCTTAACAGTTAATGGCATTGACTGAGTAGCCTGTTTTTTTAATTTTTTTAAATTAATTAATTAATTAATTTTTTTATTGACTGCAAATGAATAAAATTGGTACATGTATCTAGCACAGAAATACTTGTTTAAGTATATTAAAGTAAAGTAAATAATGTCTGCCATAAAATAATTTAATTTATGGAATATACATATTAAACACACATGCAGTTCTTAACAGTTAATGGCATTGACTGAGTTGCCTGTTTTTTTAATTTTTTTAAATTAATTAATTAATTTTTTTATTGACTGCAAATGAATAAAATTGGTACATGTATCTAGCACAGAAACAGCAATGCTGTCATTACCTTCCTATAGGAAATAGTTGTAATCCAGCAATAAATAATTTTTTTTGACATTCTGGATAGTCACTTATTTGAGTTCTGGAGTGTCATTCTCATGACATCATGTAATGTTCTCTGATGTTTTGCTGAAATTTCCTCCACAATTTCATCCTTAAAATCTCCATTTTCATTATAACATTAAAGGCTATCATTATTGGATGCAACACTTCATATGGTTCCTATGGCAAAATGACATAGATGCCAATGCCATTTTTTCACTATCAGCCAAATCTGACATATTCATGAATGAATACTTAAAACTACATCGAGCAAAACAGTTTGGAATGGCCTTGTTGCTTACTCCTTGCTAACTATTGGCCATAAATTTTCCATTGGATGAGGGAAAGGCATATACTGCAATTTTCTTAGACTTAGCGAAGGCATTTGACAGGGTGCCACATGATAAGCTGCTATTTAAGTTGCAGCACATGGGTCTGGATGTCAGATTGGTCAACTGGATTCAGGATTGGCTGTCTGATAGGTATCAGAGAGTTGTGTATGGTGGAGCAGTTTCAAGGAGGCAGAGGGTTACAAGTGGGGTCCCACAGGGCTCAGTACTGGGACCTATATTGTTTAACCTTTATATCAATGACATTGCCAGTGGATTGCAAGGGGATATTCAGTTGTTTGCGGATGATGCGAAGCTGGGAAGGATTATTAGTAATAGTGCAGATGTGGTAGCCCTGCAAGAGGATTTAAAAAGCTAGATAGATGGGCAAATGAATGGGAGAGGGGGGGGGGTCTCAGTTTAATGCAGCAAAATGTAAGATCTTGAGGTTTGGGAAACATCAGGGATGCTGCATGCCCTATGGGAGAAGTTATACTGGAGGAAGTAGGGGAGACAAGAGATCTGGGGTTGATGATTGATAGAAACCTGAAGTTTAGGGGATATATTGCAAAGGTGGTGAAGGTAACACAGAGGATTGCTGCAATTATGAGAAGGACACTGACTTGCAGAGATAAGAGGGTTATCATTCCATTGTATAAGTCTCTGATCAGACCACACTTGGACTATTGTTCTCAGATTTGGTCCCCAGTATTTGAAGGGGATAAATTAACTGTGGAAAGGATACAAAGACGGTTTCAGGAATGTACAAGGATAGTTATGAGGATCAGCTGAGGGAATGTGGACTGCAGAGTTTGGTAGATAGAAGAAGGAGAGGTGATATGATTGAGATTTTTAAACTGTTGAGAGGTGGTTACAGGGTTGACACTGGGGAGTTCTTTCGCTTGGTTGAACAGCGGGAAGTAGTGATGAATGGAAGTTATGAAAGGAAACTGTGAGCAAGAGGGTAAGGAGTGGTTTCTTTGCATGGAGGGTGGTTGAACCGTGGAATGCATTGCCTGATGGAGTGGTGGGAGCGAGACCGGTCAATGAGTTTAAAGAGTGGTATGATAGACTTTATGTTCTTAGGAAGGACCTCCCACGATGAGTCTTTTGACTCCATGGAGGCCTGGATAATAATAATAATAATAATAAACTGCATTACTTGTAAAAGATTAATTTTTGGGCTAACCGTCCTTAGCTGTTTAAGATGATGTCAGCAGACTTTCTTCAACTGCTTCAAGTATGCAATTTATCAACTTTTTACGATACAAGGTCTTAAGATTGTTTAATGATTCCCATGTGCATTAGCTGCAGCATGGATGTAGTGTTTAGAAGATAGAAATCCAAACTATTATTATTATTATACAGGCACCTCCATGGAGTCCAAATATTCATCGCAGGAGACCCAATCTATCCACACAATCTACCACAAAACTCCTCAAACCCATTAACAGACAAAGCACTCACAACTGACTCTGGCAACCCATTCCACTCATTCACCACTCTTCAAGCAAAAAATCTAGTCCTCACACCCCTACTGACCACACCATTATTCAACTTCCAGTGATGACCTCTTGGTCTGGTCCATCTAGCCAAGTGCTGAAACATTTCCCTGCATCTATCCTATAAAATCCTTTAAGCAACTTAAATGTTTCTATCATATCCCCTCTTTTTCTCCTATCAACTAACTTCTGTAATCCACATACCTTCAATCTATCCTCATAGGGAACATTCCACAGACCACTCACCATCTTGGTCACTCGCTTATGAATCCTCTCCACTGCTTCCTCATCCCCAAGAAACCCAGGGGATGGGTTTCTTGGAGACTTGAGCACAGTAATCCAGAATGCAAGCATATCAAGGCCTAATAAAGAGGAATTACAACTTCCTTGTCTCTACTTGTTAATGTGTTCTTTGCTAGACAAGTAATATTATAGGCTAATTTAGCAAACTTAGCAATATGTCCTCCAAACTTTAAATCTCTGTCTACCACCACCCCTAAATTTCTAGCTTCATCTATTTCCTGGAGCACAGTGCCATCAATGTGATATACAGCTTGTAATCTATTTATCCCAAAATGCATAACTTTACATTTCTCAACATTAAATTGACACCCATTAACTTTTGCCCAGAGAGACAGCCTGTTTAAATCATCCTGCAAGCTCTCCACATCATCTTGATTAACTATTACTCTACCTAATATTGCATCAATAACAAATAACTGATTATTACTTTTCAGGTTATTTCCTATATTTATGTACAAATTAAACAACAATGACCCCAGCACTGAACCTTGTAGTGCACCAGTAGTCACCTGTTTTTACCTTGATTCTCCCTCTATATATCACTTTTTGACATCTATCCAGCAGCCACCCTCTCTTAACCACTTAACCAGTGCCATCCCCATTTGTTCTAATTTGAGTAACAATGTTCCATGTGCTATTCAAATGCCTTTGCAAAATCATTGTGTAACCATTTCCTTTATCCAACTCAGCTATTACTCTATTATAAAAAGTTAGTAAATTACTAAGACATGTCCAACCCTTCACAAAGCCATGTTGACCATCATACAGTATCATATTTCTATCTATCCATTCCTGAATTATCTTTTTTATCAAGTTTTCTAATACTACTACTGCCACACCTGAGATGCTGATTGGTCTATAATTTCCTACTGTAGTCTTAGAACCTCCCTAATGCAAAGGAATAACTTTGCCCTATTTCCACTCCCTTGGAACTCTACCAGAGCAGATTTAAATTAAACAGCTTAGACAAAAGTATTCCCAGTTCTCTTGCACATCCTCGCAAAACCCTAGCTAACCCCACAGCTTTATTTACATTGAGATTATGCAATATCCTAAGAACCTCCAGTTCATCCACCGATGTTCACACATTAGTGTCTGTCACAGAGGTTAAAGCAGTAAACTTATTAGGAAGATATACGCAAAGTGGTCACTCAGTAACTCAACTATTTTATCTGCTTCTGTCTCCTCATAACCATCATCACTCATTAAGGTTAATCTTCCATAATTATTCTTCCTCTTACTTGCCATATAATAAAGGAACTCTTTGGGATTTCCTTCAGCCTGCTCAGCTAAATTCTTCTCATAATCTGATTTTGCCTTCCTTGCCATGCTGGTAACCTTTCCTGCTTGAGTATTGTACTGTTCATGAGTATGCTGATTACCTTTCTCTTTATATATCCATCACAGCATTTCCTTCTTCTGCAGCTCATGCTTAATGATATTACTCATCCATCTAACTCCTACCTGATTAACCCTCCTAACCATAGGTATACAATTTAATACTGCTACCTCTAGATGACTCTTGGGCGTAAGGATGTTTCAAGACATGGTACAGATTTAAGCTTCTTCCTAAGCATGTCATAATCACCTGACTGTGGTTCCACAAATACCTCTTCTTGACAGAATATTCCTCATGTGTTACAATCTTCCAAGTCAAGATTGCATGGTCATTTTCACCAATTGGAGGCAATTGGTTATGGATATCTATTCTGATTCTGTGAGCAGGTTCATTACTCTCTTACCTCTAGTCCCCTCCATCACATGCTGCCTTAAGTAATTATCTCTCAGCAGGTGCATAAATTCTATTTCCATTCTGCCACGTAATCTTCCTTCCTTCCAGTCTATATCTCCATAGTTGAAGTCCCCTCATAATAATCATTCGAACCCATCTCATTATACTAATTTGGCGATGCATGTCTTCCAGATCATCTATGGAACTCCCAGATTTATAGCAACATCCAACGGTATATTTTGTCTTATTGGTCTTAATCTCACGCCAGATTGTCTCAAATGAACAGCTGCCCTCCTGACTGTCTCCTATTCTTTTTGGTCGCAATTCATCTGCTATCATCAGCAGTAATCCTCCCCCCCATCCTATCTTCTCTATTTTCCCTAAAAATACTAAACCCTTCACATTCAATCCCTGTAACTACATCATCCGCTGTTAGCCAAATCTCTCTAACGCCTATAATGTTTGGCAAGGTTGCACTAACCAATGCCAAAAACTACTCCCTTTGTTCCTGATACTTCTGGCATTAGTATATAGAAACAGCAACATCCCTTTATTCTCCCACCCAGTTTTACTTTCTGAATTGACTTTCAATATTTTTGCTTGAGAGACTAGCTTCCTCACTTGGTCATTCTCACACTCACTCGCTTCATGGGTGAACAAAGCTCACTCCTGAAACCTAACGCCAAACCATTCAGATGCAGTCCATCTGCATTGTACAAATCTTCTTTCTATCAAACAGAGGAATCATGGTGGGAAGGAGACTTAACAATCTTCACCTTCTCGCTCTTCAGTTTGCCTTTTCTAACAACTCCTTTATATGCTTCCTCATAGAATACTTCTCGCTTCTCAAATCATTGGTACCAATCAAGACAATCATTTCCTTCCACTTACCTTTTTTTGCATCTGGATGGCATGACTAATATCGTGAATTTTTGCTTCCGGAAACACGATTTTGTCATACTTTTGTTAATTACTTCCCTGATTACTGAGTCTCCATACATAATTTTCTCCTTAACTTGTTTTTCTTATTTGTTCGTTCAGTCTTATTATTCTTTTGGATCACCTGCTTCTTTCTTTTCTCAGCCCTGCTTAACTGTTGCTGCTTCTGCACTTTGTCCTATGAAGGATAACATTTAAGCACGCTATTTCTTTATTGATATCCATTTTGTTCTCATTTATTTCCATGGCTGCACATTCGACATTATTAACATCATTTTCCATCTTATTGTCTGTATTCGTTGCGTTCTTGTCACCTAACAGACACTCATTTTTAAAACCCTTAATACATACTCTCTATCCAGTTTCAATTTCCTTCCACATATTCTTTAATTTCTCAATCATACATTTGCCATACACTGCACTGAATAATATTCCGCAAATTCAAATTGCCAGACAACATGGTCTTTTATTATTATTATTATTCCTGACACCTCCAAGGAGTCCGAAGACTCATTGCAGGAGGACACCTACAACTGTCTCAACTGATACAACTGTCTCAATCACTACACCGAACCTCTACTACGAATTGTCTCCATCAGCGCCATCTACCGCCCATTTCCACCACCACCGCAACTCTTATTCTATGTCTGTAAATTGCGTGTATTCTGAAGGGCTGATTTGTCTGTGTGTGGGATGAAAAACCCGAGTTTCAAGGAGAAAAAAAACCCTGCTACCTCCGTATGAGATTGGCTAACTCACCTTCAATTGAAAATTGTCCAGATAAAGATTCCTCCAGTCGCGACGAGAATCGAACTTAGGCCTATTCCAATCGAAGGGCGCAATGTATCGTCGTTCTTCCAATTGAGCTACGGAGCCGCTTTGCCACCATTATTTGTCATGTTGGTGCCATGCTGACAATATCACAATAAAAATGTTATAAATATGCTAATACTCTAAAAACATTATAATACTCTATTCTGATGAAAAAAACACAAGAAAACAGATAAAAATTGCTACTTTTACACAAGTGCTAAATTACACGATCACTATATATCTCAAAGAATCTAAATGAGGGATGTGCCACACAATTCTCAAGTACTAGTAAAAATATTTTCCAATTTCCATTGTAATTCTATGTCGCAACTCATAAGCCAATTTGTAAAAATTTCAGATCATCCGCACATTTTTGGTGGCATGACCCTGAATAAACTCTTCATTCTAATCCCTTTAATGGATCAAGGCCTGGCCCTTTTTGCAATAAATAACAGCTTTCATTCATCAGCTCCTTACTATATGAACAGCAGAACTACATGATATCCACTGCCTTCTTTAATCTAAACAGAGTACCATGTTTATGATACAGGAAACCATTTGATGGAGAACAAAAAAATAGCCCTGCTTTATCAACACGGTAGATGTCATCAATACTAAATTTTTGAAACAAAATCATGTAATTTTCCTAACACTCAGCATTGTAATGGTTACTGGCTGGCCCAATTAAATAGCATTGTGTCCCAAACAAACAAAGCAAATTCTTGTTATATTTTCATTTCATTTCTGTTCTTCTTCTAGACTTGTCCCAAAAAATAGCTGCTCAGATTAACTGGTGGCCCAATTAACTGAAATCTACTGTATACTGTAAATACCATTTGTACATTATTATTATTAATCTTATTATTATAATAATTTATAATCTTATTATTATTATTAACATCTGATCTCCATGGAGTCAGAGACTCATTGTGGGAGGTACACACTATTGTCACAATGCACATTGAACCATGCCTTACATTGATTCAATTTGTCTACATTCACAACACACTCAGGCAATGCATTCCACTCACCAACCACTCTCTATGCAAAGAACTTTTTCCTCACTCCTCTGCTCACTCTCTCCTTATACCATTTCCAGTGATGGCATCTTGTTCTACTCCCCTCTTCTTCCATTCTATGAAGAATCTCTTCCATGTCAACCTGATAACAACTCCGGACTTGCTTATATGTCTCAATCATATCCTCCTCCTTCTATTCACGAGGCTTTGTCATTACGTCAGGGTCTGTAGCATAGCCATTATTCGATGTGACATCTTCACAACTTGTGCAATGTGGATTTCAGGTCCTTGTCCACCACACTTCCAGATCTCTCATCTCCTCTATCTCCATTGATTACTTACCAAATTTCAAAACCTTACACTTTGCAACATTGAACTGATATTTTCACTTACCTGCCCATTCATGCAGTCTATTCAAGTCCTCCTGTAAGGCCATAACACCTGCTTGACTCCACATTTGCAAACAGCTATCACTAGTTAAACCCATCCCAATATCATTAACATACAAACTGAACAACAATGTCCCAAAATTGACCTCTGAGGCACACCACTAGTGACCTTCCTCTTTCAGGATACTGAACCCCCATATACAACTTTCTGATACCTATCTGACAGCCAGTCACTGATCCAACTCAGAAGTCTGTTATCCAATCCCATCTGTTTTAATTTATTTAACAGCTTGTTGTGTGGTAGTCTATTAAAAGCTTTTGTAAAATCCATGTACTCCACTGTATATGCATCCCCTCTCCAAGGTATTCATCACCCTTTAGACGCATGGTGATATATCATCAAATCCCATTGCCTTATTTACATCAAGGTTATTTATTTCCTCAAATACCGTCTGCTCACTCACAATAGCCATCCTCTCCTATGTCCTATACACTTAAGTCCCTCATGATTCCGCTCTGATGAGGATAAAACATTCTTATAAATTGATTACCGAATACTACCTCAACAATGACTTCCGTAGCAGTTACCATTCTACCATTTTCATCCATTAACATCATCTTACCATAATCATTCTTCCTTCTATTTGCCATATATTTAAAAAACTCTTTGGAGTTTTTCTTTGTCTGATTTGCTAATTTCTGCTAATATTGCACTTTTGTTGTCCTTACTCACTGAGTCACTCTCCTGGCATGTTCTTTTTACTCTTCATGTAACTAATTATTACCATTATTCATCATGTACTTCCTCCAAAGTGCCTTCTTCTTCGAGATTTCATGTTTAAGCCCCCTCATTCATCCATTTTATACCTATCTTATTCAGCCTTTTGACCTTTGGAATACGTTCACACATTGATACTGTTATGTATTTCTTTGTCTGTTCCCCAAGCGGCATTTATTTCCTTACTGCTCAACTCCTCATTCCATGCTATATAGCTCCAAGCTGTCTCCTAAGCGCTAACTTGTCATAATCACCAGCCTTGTACTTCTACATATATCATTTCTTCACAGAAGTCTGCATATGGCTAGCCACAAGCCAGGTGATTACTTCATGATCACTCTCACCAACTAGAAGAAAGTGCAAAAACTCCACTTACAATTACATCCTCTGATGAAATGATCAGATCTAATACAGTCTGAGATATCAGCCTGTTTGGCAAATGGTCATCTATATACATATACATGTGTGTGTGTGTGTGTGTGTGTGTGTCTAAATAGAGAGAGAGAGAGAGAGAGAGAGAGAGAGAGAAAGTATATTTTATAGTGTACAATATTTTATGAATATGTAAAATATGTTACATATAAGCATTCAAAATGAATTGCAGAATTCTCTATTCTCTAATAGAACCTTTTTAAGGTGAGATGATGTACTGGAAAGTATGCATGTAGCATTCTTTCCATCACATTTCGATAGATAAGCCAACATTAATAGAAGGTTTGCAGAAGTCCAGATGAACTTACTACATCAGAATCATTCGATTGTCTATTAAAAACTGTCTGCATTCAAAAACATTCTACCGGGAGGCTTAGCACAATGCCAAGATCTGACAATAAACTGTTAGAAAGAAGGAAATTAAACATCCTGTAGTTTCTGTAGTTTGAAGCAAAATCTGAAAAAGGGTTAATATTTTTAATGACTCTGTCACATCAGCACGGTTTCAATGTATAAATTGAACAACATAAAAATGTTAGTTGATATTGATGTGATCATTATATTTGGCAAATTGCTTCTTTTCTAGTCACCTCCACACCAACCTGCAGCAGTTAGATTTTATCTAACCAAACACATTTTATTCTGTTTTCACTATGTGGTCATAAGTAAAAGGTTGACTGGGTTTCATGTTGCATAGGCGACATGAAAAGTGCTAAGACTTCTTGCACAGAACTGCCACCTAAGTCGACAGTTCTTTCCTGCAAAGAATTATTATTATTCAGGCCTCCATGGAGTCAAAAGACTCATCATGGGAGGTCCTTCCAAAGAAACACAAAGTCTATCATACCACTCCTTGAACTCATTGACCGTTCTCACTCTCACCACTCCATCAGGCAATGCATTCCATGGTTCAACCACCTTCCATGCAAAGAAACCACTCCTCACCCTCTTGCAAACAGTTTCCTTTTGTAACTTCCAGGGATGGCCTCTTGTCATCACCCCTTCCTGCTGTTCAACCAAGTGAAAGAACTCCCCGGTATCAACCCTGTAACCACCTCTCAACAGTTTAAAAGTCTCAATCATATCACCTCTCCTTCTTCTATCCACCAAACTGCAGTCCACATTCCCTCAGCCGATCCTCATAACTATCATTGTACAGTCTTGAAACCATCTTTGTTATCTGCCTTTGTACCCTTTCCACAGTTAATTTATCCCCTTCAAATACTGGGGACCAAATCTGAGAACAATAGTCCAAGTGTGGTCTGATCAGGGTCTTATACAATGGAATGATAACTGTTTTATCTCTGCAGGTCAGTGTCCTTCTCATTATTGCAGCAATCTTCTGTGTTACCTTCACCACCTTTGAAATATGTCCCCTAAATTTCAGGTTTCTATCAATCATCAACCACAGATCTCTTGTCTCCCCTACTTCCTCCAGTATAGCTCCTCCCATAGAGTATGCAGTGTCCCATCGATGTTTCCCAAACCTCAAGACCTCACATTTTGCTGCATTAAACTGAGATCCCCATTCATTTGCCCATCTATCTAGCTTATTCAAATCCTCTTGCAGGGCTACCACATCTGCACTATGAATAATAACCCTTCCCAGCTGTGCATCATCTGCAAACAACTGAATATCCCCCTGCAATCCACTGACAATGTCATTGATATAAAGGTTAAACAATATAGGTCCCAGTACTGAGCCCTATGAGACCCCACTTGTAACCCTCTGCCTCCTTGAAACTTCCCTACCATACACAACGATCTGATACCTATCGGACAGCCAATCCTGAATCCAGTTGAACAATCTGACATCCAGAACCATGTGCTGCAACTTAAATATCAGCTTATCATGTGGCACCCTGTCAAATGCCCTTACTAAGTCTAAGAAAATGGCAGTATATGCCTTTCCCTCATCTAATGATCTTGTAACTTTATCATAAAAGGCTAGCATATTGGAAAAACAAGAGCGCCCCTTCACAAATCCATGTTGATCTCAGAGATAACATTACCCTTATCTGCCCAATGCTGTATACGGTCCTTCATTACTTTCTCCAAGATATTACTAACTATTGATGACACACAAACTGGCCTATAATTAAACACTTCCTGTCTGCTACTGCCCTTATGCAATTCACTATCTTACCTTCCTTCCATTCCCTGGGCACCCTTCCCGCAGCCATACTTTCATCATTGAAAAGTCAGGTCAAAGCCACTGTCAGTTCCCTAGCACATTCTCTCAAAATTCGTGGTGAAATACCATCCAGTCCCACAGGTTTACTGACATTCAGAGTACTCAGTATTTGAAACACACTCTCATCCTGTACCTCTAAACCTCGAACCTGCCCTATCCCTCTAGTATTAAAACTAACTCCTCCAGGATGAAATACTCCAATAAAGTTTTCATTGAACAATTCTACTATGTTCTCTGCATCTGTCACTCTATTCCTATTTTTATCCCACAATATCATTGTTTCACAGTCATTTCTCCTCCTATTGGCCACATATCTAAAAAATTCCCTAGGATTTTCTTTGGATCTTAGGGCTATTCTCCTCTCATATCCCAGATTCGTATTATTTACCATACTAGTCTCTCTTCTGGCCTGTGTCTTATACTCTTCATGCATCTTCTCTTCACCTCTCTCCTTATATCACTTCCACAGCCTCTTTTTCGTATGCAATTCCTGTTTAATATTGTTTGTCATCCACTTTACTCCAAATTGTGTCCTCTTCTTCACTCGTGGTATACAACTTACCATTGCTGCTAACAAATATTCTTTCATAATTTCCCATGCATTAATAATATCCCGGCCTTCCAATTCCTCCCTCCATGAAACTTTCCCAAGTTGATGTCTTAGACTATTATAATCACCTACTTTATAATTCCACATATGTTCACGTCTCTTTGATACTCTTGCATGTCTATTCATTTTCCAAGTCAAAACCATATGGTCACTCTCTCCAACTGGTGGGAGAGATGTCATCTCAGTTATTATCAACTCTTCTAATGCTATAACCAAATCCAAAACTCTTGAACCTCTTGTTCCCTCTATTACATGTTGCCTAAGACATTTGTCCCTCAAGAATTCTAGAAATTCCATTCCCTTATTGCTACATGCATCTTCCTCTCCCCTAGTTTATGCTACTGTAGTTAAAATCTCCTATAACAATCATTCTTCTTGCACTTGCCAAACTCAACTGTCTAAACATTTCCTGGTCCCCACCCTCTGTACTCCGTGGTCTGTAGCAACACCCTGCTAAATATCCAGTCTTGCCCACCTCTACCTCACACCATATGCTTTCAAAATCATTAGTGTCACTGCCTTCCAAAGTCTCCACTCTTAGAGGACATAGGTCGCTACTTTTCATAAGCAGTACTTCACCACCAGAAATTCACAGATTTTCAAACATCCTACTTTTGTTTTTAATTTTATTATTTTCTTTTTCTGTATCTGGTAAAATGTCCCATGCAAAAACAAGAGATAAAATGTACATTGACAATTGCCCACACCATAGTCATAAATTCAACCTTTTTTTTTATGTTTCTCCCCTCTAAGAAATATTTTACAAATATGGAGGTTGACAAGGTAACATTGATTGGTAAAGCTTCCACCCATAGTAATCTTTATGGCTATACAAAATAACTCAGAATAACAAAAATATTATTGAAGAGAAATCTGCTGTCTGACCAACATTTAATACTACCTCACTCTGCTGATGATGGTTAGCTGCTTTCCTCTGCCCTAAAGCAAACATTCATCAAGCAAAGTTATATATTTTGCTGACTAGAGAATACTGGCTACTCTGCATGTAGCTACAATCCTCACCAATACTTATTTAACATCATTGAAAGGTCCAGAGTGGCAGGATTACAACTTAGTTAAACATATAATTTTGAGTCTGCACTGACCTTTTTGTCTTTTTTTTTGTCTTTCCTCCCCACTTAGTCTATTATGTGACTAAGATAAGTGAATGTAATGAATAATAATGTTGCTAAAGACTTATAGGGAAACTAATAATTCTTTTTAGATAAATAATTATAATATTAGAAAGAAAAATAATACTTGTAGTATGAACCTTAGTTGCATTAAAGAATTTGCTATTACTTATGAATTATCAATAACTGTATTTTTGTAGCATAGTTAAGACATTACAAAATCCCTAATACAGAGGATTTCACATTCTTTTTATCTTGCTATATCAAACTGTGATGTAGCTGATGCACACACAAATAATAATAAATAGAAATAACCATGTGTTACTGTTATTATTATGATTAACTTTTAAACAAAATTGGCACAGTCTGTAGTCTGACAGGAAGCACAAAGGAAAAAAAAAATTAAACCATAGCGTTTAAAAAACAACAACTTTATAATATTAGAGAAATTCAGCAATACTCACAATAACTAATTGCTGGAGTTCAAGTCTCATAAGTTTGTCAACTTCAAGTCGTACTTCTTCTTCAACTTCAGGATATTGATGGGCAACAATTAGGTCTTCTTCATGCTTTTGTTCAGGATTTTTTGACCAATGTCTTTTATGCCACACAGCTGAAACATAAAATATGTAGGAATTCTAAATGATTTATAATAATTTAAAATACATAATCTTCATGTATCTTGATCTAGTGCATGAAAGAAATAGACATTTTTATTTATTTATTTTATTAGGAATGCAAACAATGGCAAGGAATCTGACATTATTTGCATTCAAGAATATGTGAGCAGAACTAATCTAAGGTGGTATGCTATCTTCTCCCTTAAATAGAAAGGGAGAAGAAAGGTTAGCAAAACAACAGGTGCTTGATTGGACTGATTCTAGGTGGAATGATTCTGTCAGAACTGCCTTAGAACAGTGCTTCTCAAACTTATGGATGCCAAGGCCTCCTTTGGAAAAACTAAAATATTTCACGGCCCCCATCGAAAAAAAAATCATAATAATATAGACATATATTAGTATAATATATTCTAATATTTATTGTATTTATATTCAATACATTATAATATATTATAATATTTATTGTTTTTATATTCAATACAAGTTATATTCAAGATTTTTGTTTGTAATCTTTTTTGTGTTTCTTATCAATACCTTTGAAATGAAACTTATATGAATAAGCATATATTTACTAATATTCATTAAGCACCGAAATATGCAAGAAGCAAAATTTGTGAACCAACACCGATGTGTGATTTTTTCCAATAAAATATAAAAAAAGAACAAAAAAGAAATAATAAATAATAAAAATTAAATACGTTTCTTTTTAGATTAAAAAAATCTACTTAGTCTTAAAACATATTAAATTTGTTTTCATTATTTCACGGCCCCCTCAACAAACCTTACGGCCCCCAAGGGGGTCGCGGCCCACAGTTTGGGAAGCGCTGCCTTAGAAGAACAATGTTAGACACAAAAATATTGGAGCACTGACAAGTAACAGACTAATTATTATTATTATTATTATTATTAAACAAGACCTCATGGAGTCAAAGACTCATCTAGGAGGTCCTTTTATCTCACACATCTCATCATACCGGGTCTTAAACACATTCAAACTCCCTGCAGACACCACACTCTCAGGCAAGGCATTCCAATCATTCACAACTCTGCATGAAAAAAACCTGCCTCTCACTCCCCTACTCACACCCTCTTTATACAGTTTCCAGGAATGACCTCTGGTTCTCCCCTGATCTCCCACTATTCTCTGTAGAACTTCTCCACCATTGATCCTATAACAACCCCTTACCAACTTGTAGGTCTCTATCATATCTCCCCTCTTCCTTCTCTTCACTAGACTCTGCAAATTACATCTTTTCAATCTTTCCTCATACTCGACATTCCAGAGGTCAGAAACTACCTTAGTCAGTCGCCTTTGGACCCTTTCCAACATCTCTTCATCCTTCTGAAAACTAGGTGACCAAATCTGGGCACAATAGTCCATGTGTGGCCTAATCAAAGCCTTATACAATGGAACAAGAATCTCCCTACTTCTACACGTCAGCGTCCTCCTCATCATTGACAGAAGTCTTTGTGTTGTCTTCACAATTTTGGCGATGTGTCCCCTAAATTTTAGATCCTTATCCACTATCACTCCCAGATCTCTTATTTCCTCTACTTCCAACAATATATTCTCAGCAAGCATAAATTCTGCATCTCATCTTTGTTTTCCAAATTTTAAAACCTTACATTTTGCAACATTGAACTCACATCCCCATTTGCTTGCCCAATCACTCAATTTATTCAAGTCTTCTTGCAAGGCCACAACATCTTCACTACTCTTTATGGTTCGTCCCAACTTTGCATCATCTGCAAACAACTGAATATCTCCATCCAAATCTTCGCCAATATCATTAATATACAAGTTAAATAGTAATGGCCCTAAAACAGATCCTTGAGGCACTCCACTAGTGACTTTCCTTTTCCTGGATATTGCACCCCCATACACAATTTGTTGATACCTATCAGATAGCCAGTCTCCAATCCAATGCACTAATCTAATATCCAACCCCATCTGCTCTAGTTTGACTGTCAACTTATCATGAGGTACTCTATCAAAAGCTTTTGCGAAATCCAAGTATATTACTGTGTATCCTTCTGCTCTGTCCAAGGAAGCAGTCACTTTATTGTAATAAGTAAGTAGATTACTAAACTTGACAAAGTGCAAGACTCATATTAAAAAAATATGTCAAGGCAGGTGTCAACTCTCTGGCACATTCCTTCAGAATACGCGGTGATATATTATCAAGTCCCACAGCCTTATTTACATCTAGTTTACTCAACTCCCCAAACACCTCATGCTCACTTACAGTCAGTCTCTCCTCCCCATCATCAACTGCTCTTAATCTCTCCATGAAGTCACATTCACAAGATTGAAAGATCTTTATGAACTGCTCATTAAGTATCTCCACCACACATTCTGCAACAGCTGTCTTTATACCATTTCCTCCAATCAATGTCATCCTTCCATAATCATTCTTTCTTTTGCTGGCTACATATCGAAAGAACTCCCTAGGATTCTTTTTGGCTTCATTAGCTAACTGCTATTCATACCTCTCTTTAGCTACTCTCACCAACCAAGTCACCCTCCTTGCCTGGTCTTTGTAGACCTCATGAAACTGGTTACTTCCACTTCTCTTATGCTGCCTCCACAATGCCCTTTTTCTCTGTATTGCATGCTTAATCTCTTTATTCATCCATCTCACACCTACCTTATTTAACCTTCTCACCCGTGGTATACATTTCGACATTGCATCCACTAAATATTTTTTGAAAATCCCCCAAGCTGCATTGATCTCTTTTCCAGCTAACTCCTCATCCCATGCTACACCTGCAAGCTGTCTCCTGAGCTCTTCATAATCACCCCCCCCCCCCTTGTAGTTCCACATATACCCTTTTTTCACAGGGGTCCTTGCACTGCTGGCAACCACCCAAGTAATCACCTCATGGTCACTTTCACCAATTGGTGGATGATTTAACACCTTATTGATAATTACATCCTCCGATGAGATGACCAAATCCAAGACCCTTAATCCTCTTGTGCCCTCTGTTACATACTGTCTGAGGTAGTTATCCCTCAAAAACTCAAGAAACTCATTTTTTTTACTTCCAGTTGCTATCTCTTTATTCCAGTCTACATTGCCATAATTAAAATCACCCATAATGATCACCCTTTTCTTATTTGCTTGGCTTATTTGACTATACATTTCACTATCACCACCATCCACATTACCAGGTCTATAACAACATCCCACCAAGTATTTGATTCTATTCACCTCTATCTCACACCATACTGCCTAAAAACCACTGGCCCCATTTTCCTCTTGCATCTCTACCTTGTATGGATATAACTCTTTCTCTATCATCAATAGCACTCCCCCTCCCTTTTTACCCCTTCTATCCTCATGAAACACATCGTACCTTTCCATCTCTATTCCTGTCAAGATGTCATCCTCATCTAACCATGTCTCACTTATTCCGACAATCTCTGGGTGCACAGATGCAATTAGTGCAACCATTTCATCTGCCTTGTTTCTTATACTTCTAGCATTGGTATACAAACACAACAACTCATTTCTGGATCTACAGCTAGTTCCACTGATACTACTCACTCGATGTGATCTCTCCATGCTGGACTGGGGCCATTTCCCT
The DNA here is from genome assembly GCF_054136105.1 of Typopeltis vanoorti. NCBI lineage: Eukaryota > Metazoa > Arthropoda > Arachnida > Uropygi > Thelyphonidae > Typopeltis > Typopeltis vanoorti. The sequence goes on along the minus strand of NC_143551.1, from coordinate 84,902,156 downwards.
TTCTGCTTCTTCATTTTAGAACCCTTTGCAATTCCATCTGTTTCCTTTTGATCCCTGATCATCCCATTACTTTCCTGCCTACACATGCTCTCACCTCCTCTTGGAGCATCCACCTTTCTCACGCTGTGTATCCCTGTCCACCCTGAGCCTCCCCGTTTCTCTGCTCCTCTTGCACACCCATTCTCTCATTTTCTATACTCATACCACTCACTTCCCCATTCATTTCCACTCCTTCAATCTCTCCTGTCTTACTCTCCTGCTCTTCCACATCACTTTCCTCTCGATCTGATTCATTCTCTCTATTCACTTCTCCACTTTCCAGCAGCAGTCTCTCCAAGCGACTCACACCATAACCACTCAAATGCAGTCCATCGCTCCCATACAGCTCACTTCGTCCCTCAAACTCATTCCACACATTAACAAACTGTACTCCCATCTCCTCACACATTTCAGCCAGAATATCATCCATAATCCTTCCTCTCCGCCTCATTTCACCACAATCATACCTAGGCAACACACTGACTACCCTTCCTGTTACACTATTCTCTTTTATCTTTCTAAGCAGTCTCCTGACATTCATTTTGACATGCTCTTTGTTCTCTCTCAAATCATTTGTACCAATTTTGGAGGGAAATTGTTGATGGGAGATAATTTATAATGTAATCTGAATCATATAGTGCTCTCATAGTAGCCAGAACATCCCCTGAGGGTACATAGAAAGGGGGGGGGGGCAGTCCGCCCCGAGAAGCACTTTGCGTTTAAGAAATCTTGCCATACTGTCTATAGAACAGCAACTGAGTGATGAAATAGACTTTGACAAGGTCACTGACGATTTTGCTAACTGAAAAGCAAGAAAAATAACATTTTCGAATGTTGGAATTAAAGTTTTACTTCAAAAATAAACAATGTTTTAATTTATTTCCCTATATGTCGTTTTTGACTTTTTGTGTATTTTTGATGTGTATTGAGAGGAGTGCCAAAGGACTGCTCCAGGTGGCAAAAGCTCTAACTACAGCATTGAGGGTACATATCAGGAAATTGATGATGATGATGATGACAAATTATTCTCTGAGTTGTATTTGCAATCTTTGCAATATGGCCCTTGAACTTCAACTTCCTATCTGCTAAAATTCCAAGATTCCTGGCCCAGTCAGCTTCTTCTAGCATAAAACCTATGCTAGAAGAAGCATTACACCAAGCATGACTTTACATTTACTAACAGTGAACTGACAACCCTAGCATAAAACCCACCAATATAATATGACATGAGATATTTCATTACACCAAGCATGACTTTACATTTACTAACAGTGAACTGACAACCCTTTTCACATGCTTACTATTCCAGTCTATTGAAATCATTCTGTATGTACTTGATATCAGCTACATTCCTGATTATTCTACATATCTTTGCAAAATAACCAGCTAGTTGTATGTTTCCTGTCAAATCCTTCCCTATGTCACTAATGTATAGTCTGAATAAAATAACAGAACAAGAACAAGAACTGATTCCTGTGGTACACCACTGGTTATCTTAAATCTTGCAGGCTGACATCCTCCTTATATCACTTTTTGACATCTATCAGCAATCCTCTTATCCACACTAATATTTTATAATCCAATTCCACATTCTCCAGTTTATGCAACAGTCTTCTATGATGTATTCTGTCAAAAGCCTTAGCAAAGTCCAAGGGTATCATGGTATTCATAATACTTTTTGGACTGTTTTCTGCTTTACTAGTACATCAAGGAATGGAAATTAAGAGGTCTGTTTTTTTTTTTTTTTTTGTTAATGCAAATTTTATGCCAGAAAAAAGGTGTTAATTTTGACTAATAATAATACAATTAATTTCTCGTCGTATATCCAAATAGAGTAAATATTATCAACATAATGAAGCCAAGTGAAGGAACATGGAATGATGGTAGAGAAGGGACGTTCTTCAGAGTGGTGTTTCATGAAATAGTTAACTGCAGAACCAAAGGTATACAGCGACGTCAAATAATTAATTAATTTAGGAATGTCAGCTAGAAAGTCTTCAAAAATTAATTGTAGAGTTATTCCCAATGATACGTTCAAGACAAATAAAGCAACATCAAAAATCTCCATGATATTAGAGTTTTAAGCATTCTCTATGATGGGGATTTATTTATATGATTACTGAGTAAGGATAAAAAATTTTGAGAACTTATAGCATCAATATAACTGATCTTAGGGTGCAGTGGAATACTTACTTCATGCATTTTTGGACACCCATGTTATCCTAGGTGCTGTGACTTGAAAAATCCTTATTTAATTTTAATAGGATTTTTATTAAAATCCTACACAATTAGAATTTTGTAGCTAGATTCCATTCAACATTTTCAATATTGGTCAATTATTTGTCAGGTTTCTGATTTGATCAAGTCTCTAATTATCATAACAGAATCAATCTGTACATCTCACTCTGGCAATTTGTTCCAGTTCATCTCTCCACCTTCTTCTGGGTCTTTCTCTTTGTCTTGCTCCATCCATTGGTCTCCACTCTGTTGTTTTTCTAGTCCATCTCCCATCACTGCATCTGGCAATATGGCCAGCCCATCTCCACTTAGCCTGTTTAATGTATTTTACAATATCCATGACACCTGTTTGAGATCTTATCCAGATATTTGTCTTCCTATCTCTTAATGTTATTTTTAGCGTACTTCTTTCCATGCGATGTTGTGTAGTTCTCAGCTTTTTGTTTAGGGCTTCTGTTAAAGTCCATGTTTCTCCTCCATATGTTAGGAGAGGAAGTATGCACTGGTCAAAAGCTTTCCTTTTTAGACTCATAGGGATGTCACTTCTGAATATGTCTCTCATTTTCCCATAAGCCATCCATCCAAGGTGAACTCTTCGTTCAATCTCTTTTCTTTGGCACTCCTCAAATGATAACAATCAGCTCAAATATACATATGAAGTAACTTGTTCTATTTCATGGTTTTCAACTTTGATAGTTCTATGGTTTATGTATTTATTCATCATTATTTTTTGTTTTTTCTCTATTTATTTTTAATCCAATTTCTCTGGAGGCTTCATTTAGCTGATTTAGTCTTTCTTCCAGATCTTCAAGATTATCAGCTATTAGGACAATATCATCTGCAAATTTCAGATGATGCAGCCTTTCTCCATTTATGTTTATTCCTTTTGTTTCCCAATCAAGGCTTCTAAAGACTTCCTCTAGTGCAGCTGTAAATAATTTGGGAGATATGGTGTCGCCTTGCTGGATGCCTTTTTGTATCGGGAACTTTTCACTGTTTTTATATAATTTAATTACAGAAGTTGCATTATTGTAAATATGTTTTAGTGTTTCAATATATGGTTTCTCAGTTCCCTGGGTTTCAAGTGCTTTTAGTGTTGCAGATGTTTTAACTGAATCAAATGCTTTTTCATGGTCTATATAGGCCAGACATAAGGGTTTATTGTATTCAATTGATTTTTCAATGAGCTGTCTTAATGTCTGAATATGATCCAAAGTATTGTAATTCTTCCTAAATCCAGCTTGCTCACAGGATTGCATTCCCTCTAGTTTAGATTTTATTCTATTATTTATAATTTTTGTGAAAACTTTATATATGATGGGGAGTAGGCTTATAGGTCTGTAGTTTTTAATTTCTTCCTTATTGTCCTTTTAAAAATTAATATTAGAAGTGAATTGTTCCAATTTTTTGGAATTTTTCTCTGTTTTAGGCATTTATTGAAGAGTTTACTCAACTGTTTGATAACAGGGCTTCCTCCCAGTTTTAAGAAGTCTACCATAATTCCATCTTCTCCTGGGGCCTTTTCCATTCTTCACCTTGTAAGATCTCAGGGGCATCATGTTCTTCCTCACTCGAGTTATCCATAGAGGATTCTTGGATGTCTCGGTCTTTGTCTTCATAGAGTTCAGTATAAAATTCCTGAATTCTTTTGATTATTGCATCTCTATTTTTTATCAGTTCACCATTTTTTCCTCTTACAGCAGCTATTTCCTTTGTTCCAACTGATAATGTTCATCTTAGGACCTTCATATTACTATTGTTTTCTATTGTTTCTTTAATTTTCCTAGTATTATACGATCTAAGTTCATGTTTCATCCTTTTACGTATAGTTTTACAAATTTCCGTATATTCTATTTTATTGGTGTCATTCAAATCTCTTTTCATATCTCTTCTTTTCTTCATCAGATCTAAGGTTTCCTGTCTTAGTTTTTCCTCTCCTTGGTGCCTTTTTACACCTCCTATTTCTAGTGTATAATTCAAGATAGATTTTGTTAATATTTCATTAGCATCATCGATGGTAGTAGCTGTGTTTAACTTTTTTAGTTCATTTTTGAGTGATTCTCTATAACAGCTTTTATTGTGGTAAAGATTTTGTAGATTCACTAAATTGGACTTTTTTCTTATGAGCTTATTGCATTCCCATTTTTTGTTGATCCATACTTTTGCCCTTACTAGTCTGTGGTCACTTCCTGTGTTAAATCCATTAAGCACTTCAGTATTATTTATTATATATCTTCTGTTGGAGAGGACGAAGTCTATTTCATTGTAATTTTGTCCATTTGGGCTTCTCCAAGTCCATTTTCAGTTGATTTTCTTCTTGAAAAAGCTGTTCATAATAAAGAGGTTATTTTCTTCTTCAAATTTAATAAGTCTTTCTCCTCTTTCATTCCTCTGTCCAAATCCAAATTTACCAATGGAGTTCAGATGGTCATCTCTGTTTCTAATTTTGACATTAAAATCACCCATTATAATTATGTAGAATTCTTTAGAATTATTGAATGTGGATTCTAATATTGCATAGAAATCTTCTATCTCTTCATCTGGATGGTCCATAGTTGGGGCATATACTTGTATAATTTTCAATTGGTATCTTTTATTTATGAAGAGACTTAGTTCAGCTATTCTTGATGTTATTTTATTTACAAACAGGACATTGTCCTTGATTGTTTTATTTATTAGGAATCCTACACCACCAGTTGAGTTCTGTCACATTCACAGTAGTAGAGTAGATGTCCATCTTTTAATCGCATGGGAGTTTCTTCTTTCCTTCTTATCTCTGAAAGGCCCACATCCCATTTTATATGTTCCAATTCCTTCATCAGTTCTTCCAATCTATCATCATCCCATAGAGATCTGCAGTTATATGTTGCTACTAATATCCTTCTATCATTGTGCACTGTAGGTGGACTCATTGTAGCTAGTGGAGACTGTAGCATATTTTTCGACCTAGACCCTCTGCCTAAGTCCTAGTATGCAACTATATATAGCAAATACAAACAGATTCAGGCAAATGAAAAATCCCTTAGAAAAATTTTAAAATGACAGTAAAGTTCATATTATTTACAATCATATCACCATAATAATAATAATGAAGTCCACACTGCAAGAATGGACTTTATTCTTGATAAATTTTTGTTTGGGGTAGTAGTCATCTGAAAACTAAAAGCAGCATATTTGCAGAGAAGCCAGATATCAAATTTCTTATCTTGAAAGAATTTCTAGTTTGGAATAATGAGTTGACAAAACTATAATTTCTAAACTTGTATAATAAATAAGGAAGCTAAAAAACAGTGATGCAGACTTTCCATTTTATGAAGTTTTTAAAGACAGTTCAGATGCTGACAAATGGAGGCAAAATGCTTTGTAATCTGCTGAAAAATTTTCAAAATGGAAGAAAGAGTAACATAAAAGGAATGAGAGAAGAAATAGGTGACAAAAACAGAGGATAAAGATATTCTGGATATTTTGAATAATTACTTTGAAAGTTTGCTAAATGAAAGAAGCAATGACAAAATAGTGGAACATTTGAAGGAGTATAGTATTACATATAAAATCTTGAAGTAGAAAAATCCATCAGAAACATAAAATGTGTAAACAGTTAGAGAAGATGACATTCAACCAGAAATGGTCAAATATTTTTTTAAATTTTTTTTATTACACCTCCAGGGAGTCCAAAGACTCATCGAGAGAGGGCACCTACTCTACAACTCTCTATCTCCACCAATCCACCATATACACCAACTCCATCTACCGCCGACCACCACGACTAGTATTTTCACAGACAATCACAAACAACCATGCCCATGGTGGGATTTGAACCCACAGCCTTTTGGCTGGAGAGCAGATACGCCAACCACCCGGCCAACCAGGCCGGCAGAATAAAAGTTTTACGAAGGATACACTACAGAATTTAGAAGGTCTGATAAGAAGTTCAAATTCCAGATCATTGGAGTAGAGTGCTGATAGTTCTCATCTATGAAATGGAAATAAACATGAATATGAGAATTACTGATGAGTTTCCCTAGTGAGTGCTTCAGGTAAAGTATATGTCAGGATACTTTAGAAGAGGCTAAGAAGAACTGTTGAAGAGAAACTTGGGAAAGATCTAGTTGGAGTGAGAGCAAATAAGGGTCTTCAGGACTAGCTTTTCACTTGATGACAAATATTTAAAAAATCATAGGAGAAGGAACTATACTTAAGTTTTGTATCTGGAAAATACATATGACAAGGCACTAAGAGAAAAGCTTTTCTCTTTTCAAATGCTACTACTGTATTGTACCAATGGAACACTATATGTTGCAATAAGTATTCAATATTTAAACTGTTAAACAGCAGTTATAATTCAAGGAAGTACAGAAAGATGGTTGAATGTAAAATCAGGTGTAAGACAAAGGTGCATTCTACTTCTATTCATCATATATAAGGATCACATTATGAAGGAAAGAGGTATTAAACCTGATATCAAAATATCTGATATTTATCTCAACTCTTTACTTTATGAAAATGATATCATACTCCTAACAAACTCAGTGCTAGTCTCCAGAATTTTTTAACCAAATTGTGGTGAGAAGTATTCTATGAGGAAGATGTGAAAGGGTTGTTGGACAAAGCAAAAAAATGAAGAGAGAGAAGGTAAAATTTGTAAGTCTCCTGCCGCCCTATGACATTGGTGAATTGAGGAGTAGGGCATTAATAGCAAACAAATCAATCCAACACAGGTTGTGCAGAAGGAATGATGTAGAGTTTGTGGACCTATGGCCTGTGTCTGACAGAAAGAAGTATTTGTACAAAGCTGACTGACTGTATCTAAACGGTTTTGGTGTTAGGAATCTAGAGAGAGAGAGAGAGCTTTGTTCACTGAGTATGCTATCAGCAAATCCAATATCTACCAAATAATAATCATAATAATAATAATTGAATAATTGTTGTAACAAACTTGCTCTGAAAATTGGCGATGCAAAAGAGCACAAATAAGAAAATAATCAGGAATGCATGCAATGGGGAACTATAGAAAAAGTAAAATATTTCAAAAAATTAATATTGTTTAGACACAATATTAATGAAGATGTAAATTAAATAAGGATCACACCCATAAACAAATCATACCTGGAAACAGACCATGACCATACTCACTAAAGTGAGTACGGGCATGGCAGACCTGAGGTAGCTCATTCTGGCTATGCCTTACTTCATGTCATATACTTCTGTTATATTCTCTGTAGACTGCCTCCTCCAGTTTCTTTCCTTCTTTCTTTTCTTCTCACTCCTTTTCCTCAATGCTATTAGAGTATTCGAAAGCTAGGGGTGAATCTTTCCTATTTTGCTATTTCATTTTGTCTTATGCAGTGGGAATCTACCTCACCTAATAGGTGGAAGTCCCAACCCACCTGGCCAACATAGAATGAATTGGGGGAACAAAACTTCCCAGAGATGTAGAAAGGACCTCTGCAACCCTACCACATTTTTCTTGCAGTGACTACACTCCGAAATGGTAATATGGTTGTGCCTTAATACATCTCATGCTGCATCAGTTGTCATGAAGAATAATCAGAGCATGTTCAGGACTTAGGCAGAGGAGTCTGTTCAAGAGGTATATTAGTCTCCAACAAAAGTCAGGGATATTGTGAATGAGGAACACAGAAGATATAAGACTAATCTTATAAGGGAATTTTACATAGGCACATGGAATGTTCAGGGTCTAGAGATGGGTACTCTTGAGAGTGTCTGAAAAGAGAATTAGAAGTACAAAATTGACATCCTGGGAATTAGAGAGACCAGATGAAATAGAGAAGGTCACTTCAAAAACTGGATGGTAAGCTAGTTGTGAACTCAGGAAGTGATTCAAAGCATCATGGGATAGTTGTGATACTGAAGAAGGTTGAGACAAGAGCCCTTCTTGGTTATAACCCTGTTAACGACAGGATACTTTAGAATTTTGTATTAGAATTAAGGCTCATCCCACCAATGTATCAAATGTGGTAGTTTATGCATTCCACACGGATAGGCCTGATAAGACAGCGAGGAATTCTATGAAAATTTACAGACTGTTTTTAGCTGCCTACTAAGGAGAGACATACTTCACATCATAGGGAGACTTTAATAATAATAATAATAATAATAATTATTATTATTATTATTATACAGGTACCTCCATGGAGACCGAAGACTCATCGTGGGAGACCCAAACTATCATACCTCTCCTTGAACATATTAACAGAAAAAGTACTAACAACTGACTCTGGCAACCTATTCCACTCATTCACCACTCTCCAAGCCAAAAATCTACTCGTCACACCCCTACTGACCACACCTTTATTCAACTTCCCAAGGGATCATGCCCCTCAACGGATGACCCCTTGTTCTGGTCCCTCGAACCAAGTGCTGAAACATTCCCCTGCATCTATCCTATAAAATCCTTTAAGCAACTTAAATGTTTCTATCATATCCCCTCTTTTTCTTCTATCAACCAAATTCTGCAATCTAGACACCTTCAATCTGTCCTCATAGGGAACATTCCACAGAGCACTCACCATTTTCGTCACTCACCTCTGAATCATCTCCTCTGCTTCTTCATCCCAAGAAACCCAGGGCACAGTAATCCAGATGCAGGCGTATCAAGGCATAATCCAGATGCAGGCATATAAAGAGGAATTACAACTTCCTTATCTCTACTTGTCAATGTGTTCTTCACGAGACAAGTAATATTATAGGCTAATTTAGAGAATTTAGCAATATGTCCTCCAAACTTTAAATCTCTGTCTAAAACCATCCCTGAATCTCTAGCTTCATCTATTTCCTGAAGCACAGTGCCATCCATGTGATACACAGCTTGTAATCTATTTATCCCAAAATGCATAACATTTCCTATATCATTTATGTACAAATTAAAGAGCAATGGTACTAGCACCTTGTGGCACACCTGTTTTCACTTCGATTCTGCCCCTCCATATACCACTTTTTGATATCTGTCCAGCAGCCACCCTCTTATCCACTTAACCAGTGTCATATCCATCCCCATTTGTTCTAATTTGATTAAAACAGAGCTTCATGTGGAATTCTGTCAAATGCCTTTGCAAAATCATTGTGTAACCATTTCCTTTTTCCAACTCACCTGTTATGCTATTATAAAAAGTTAGTAAATTACTAAGGCATGACTGACCATTCAATGTCATGTTGACCCTCATACAGTATCATATTTTTATCTACCCATTCCTGAATTCTCTTTTTTATCAATTTTTCTAGTACTTTTAACACCACACCTGAGATACTGATTGGTCTATAATTTGCTACTGTAGTTTTAGAACCTCCCTTATGCAAAGGAATAATTTTGGTCTCTTTCCACTCCCATGGAACTCTACCAAAGCTGACATTTAAATTAAACAGCTTAGTCAAAGGCATTGGCACTTTTTTTGTGCATTCTCGCAAACTCCAAGTATCCCATCTAATCCTGCAGCTGAATTTACATCAATATTCTGTAATATCCCAAGAACCTCCAATTCATCCAGCTCTGTTCCCACAATAGTGTCTGTCACATAGACTAAAGCAGTAACCTCACTAGGAAGATATATGCTTGCAAAATGGTCACTCATTAACTCAACTATTTTATCCACTTCTGTCTCATCATGACTATCATCACTCATTAAAGTTTAATCTTCCATAGTCATTCTTCCTCTTACTTGCCACATAACAAAAGAACTCTTTTCCTGCTTGAATAAATTCTTCTCATAATCTGATTTTGCCTTCCTTGCCATACTGGTTACCTTTCTTTATTATTATTATTATTATTATTATTCAGGCCTCCATGGAGTCAAAAGACTCATCGCGGGAGGTTCTTCCTAAGAAAGACAAAGTCTATCAAGACTCATCGTGGGAGGTCCCTCCTAGAAAACACAAAGTCTATCATACCACTCCTTAAACTCATTGACCGTTCTTGCTCTCACCACTCTATCAGGAAATGCATTCCATGGTTCAACCACCCTCCATGTAAAGAAACCACACCTCACCCTCTTGCTCAGAGTTTTCTTTCATAATTTCCAGGGATGGCCCCTTGTCATCACTCTTTCCCGCTGTTCAACCAAGCAAAACAACTCCCCAGTGTCAACCCTGTAACCATCTCTCAACAGTTTAAAAGTCTCAATCATATCACCTCTCCTTCTTCTATCCACCAAACTCTGCAGTCCACATTACCTCAGTCAATCCTCATAACTAACATGGTACAGTCCTGAAACCATCTTTGTTATCTGCCTTTGTACCCTTTTCACAGTTAATTTATCCACTTCAAATCTGCAGGATTTGAAGTGGATAAATTTGAGAACAGTAGTCTAAGTGTGGTCTGATCAGTCTCATACAAATGATAAACTCTTTTATCTCTGCAGGTGAGTGTCCTTCTCATTATTGCAGCAATCCTCTGCATTACCTTCACCACCTTTAAAATATGTCCCCTAAACTTCAGGTTTCTATCAATCATCAACCCCAGATCTCTTGTCTCCCCTACTTCCTCCAGTATAACTCCTCCCATAGAGTATGCAGCATCCCATCGATGTTTCCCAAACCTCAAGACCTTACATTTTGCTGCATTAAACTGAGATCCCCATTCATTTGCCCATCTATCTAGCTTATTCAAATCCTCTTGCAGGGCTACCACATCTGCACTATGAATAATAACCCTTCCCAGCTATGCATCATCTGCAAACAACTGAATATCCCCCTGCAATCCACTGACAATGTCATTGATATAAAGGTTAAACAATCTAGGTCCCAGTACTGAGCCCTATGAGACCCCACTTGTAACCCTCTGCCTCCTTCAAACTGCCTTACCATACACAACTATCTGATACCTATTGGACAGCCAATCCTGAATCCAGTTGACCAATCTGACATCCAGAACCATGTGCTGCAACTTAAATATCAGCTTATCATGTGGCACCCTGTCAAATGCCTTTGCTAAGTCCAAGAAAATGGCAGTATATGTCTTTCCCTCGTCTAATGCTCTTGAAACTTTATTATAAAAGGCTAGCATATTGCTAAAACAAAAGCGACCCTTCACAAATCCATGTTGATCTCAGAGATAACATTACCCTCATCTGCCCAATGCTGTATACGGTCCCTCACTAATTTCTCCAAGATCTTAACAACAACTGATGACACACAAACTGGCCTATAATTAGACACTTCCAGTCTGCTACCGCTCTTATGCAATTCACTATCTTACCTTCCTTACATTCCCTGGGCACCCTTCCCACAGCCTTACTTTCATTGAAAAGTCAGGTCAAAGGCGTGGTGTCAGTTTCCTAGCACATTCTCTCAAAACTCGTGGTGAAATATCATCCAGTCCCACAGCTTTACTGACATCCAGAGTACTCAGTATTTGGAACACACTCTCCTCCTGTGCCTCTAAACCTCGAACCTGCCCTATCCCTCTAGTATTAAAATTTATCCTCTAGGATGAAATACTCCAATAAAGTGTTCATTGAACAATTCCACTATGTCCTCTGCATTAGTCACTCTATTCCCATTTTTATCCCACAATGTCATTCTTCCACAATCATTTCTCCTCCTAGTGGCCATATAGCTAAAAAGTTCCCTAGGATTTTCTTTGGATCTTAGGGCCAATCTCTTCTCATATTCCAGTTTCATGTTCCTTACCATACTAGTCACTCTCCTGGCCTGTGTCTTATATTCTTCATGCATCTGCTCTTCACTTGTCTCCTTATATCTCTTCCATAGCCTATTTTTCGCATGCAGTTCTTGTTTAATATTGTTTGTCATCCACTTTAGTCCAAATTGTGTTCTCTTCTTCACTCATGGAATACAGCTTACTATTAGTGCTAACAAATATTCATTCACAATTTCCCAAACAGTAATGATATCCCATCCTTCCAATTCTTCCATCCATGAAACTTCACCAAGTTGGTGTCTAAGACTATTATAATCACCTGCTTTATAATTCCACGTATGTTCCCATCTCTTTGATACTCCTGCATGTCTATTCATCTTCCAAGTCAAAACCATATGGTCACTCTCTCCAACTGGTGGGTGGGATGTCATCTCAGTTATTATCAATTCTTCTGATACTATGACCAATCCAAAACTCTTGAAGCTCTTGTTCCCTCTATTACATGTTGCCTAACACATTTGTCCCTCAAGAATTCTAGAAATTCCATTCCCTTATTGCTATAGGCATCTTCCTCTCCCCAATTTATACTGTTGTAGTTAAAATCTCCATAACAATTATTCTTCTTGCACTTGCCAAACTCAACTGTCTAAATATCTCCTGGTCCCCACCTTCTGTGCTCCTTGGTCTGTAGCAATACCCCACTAAATATCCTGACTTGCTCACCTCTACCTCACACCATATGCTTTCAAAATCATTAGTGTCACTGCCTTCCAAAGCCTCCACTCTTGGATTAAATAAGTTGTCACTTATCATAAACAGTACTGACCCACCACCCTTTCCCTTCCTATCCTGCCGAAAAATGCTGTACCCAGCTACTTCTATTCATGTTATTATAACCTCTTCTGTCAAACATGTCTCAGTGATCCCAATAATCTTTGGCCAGGCTGATGCTATCTGCACCACCAATTCCTCTCCTTTATTCCAGATACTCCTGACATTAGTATAAAGCATAAAAATTGCCACTGTTTCTATACCTATCATTATTCCCTCTAGACTCTACTGGGCTCAGCATTACCTGATGTCGTCCCCCTTTTCCCAAGTACCCGTTCCCACAAGAGGCCACCCCTGCTACCATCCACCCTGGGACACACCAACTCGTTCAGAACAGCAATCTCTCCAGATGCATATGTCCTTCCTCATTAAAACGAAAGCGGTCTCTCTCATACAATTCCTCTCAGTCCTCAAATGCCCTCCAAGCATCCACATATTCCAATCCTCTCTTCTAACATATTCTAGCTATTATGTTATTCAATATTATGCTCTTCTGCTCAGCTCATCAATATCATACTTAGGCAACATACACACTATCTTTCCTCTCTGTGTCTTCTTTTGCACAACCTCAAGCAAGAATCTCATATCTCTTGCTCCCCAATTTACATTACCACTCAAGTCATTTTCCTACCATCAGAATCATCTCATCCACCATTTCACCCCCTCTTAATTGCCATAGCCATACTTTCTATCGTTTCACCAGGCAAACACTCCTCATGCATCCTATCTTGAACACCATGGATAACTGAGTCCCCATGCATTACACCTCTTACCATCCTTGCTCAAATGCATCCCCCTCTCTCTCTCCTCTTACACTTTTCCTGACATCACTATATCCCTGGTTCCAGTGCTCCCTTGCATTCCTCTCATTCCCTCTCTCCTACTGTTTCGATTCTATCCTCTCTTCTATCATTCCCATAACTCTCTCTTTCATTCCCTCTCTTCCACTGTTTCTATTCTCTCCTCTTGTATCATTCCCATATCTCTCACTCATTCCCTCTCTTCCATTTATCCAATTCTCTCCTCTGCTATCATTCTCTCTCTTCTACTGTTCCTATTCTGTCCTCTTCCATCATTCCCATAACTCTCTCCCATTTCCTCTCTTCTACTGTTCCTGTTCTCTCCTCTTCTACAATTCACATAACTCTCTCTCTCTCTCTCTCTCTCATTCCCTCTCTTCTACTGTTCCTATTCTCTCCTCTTCTATCATTCCCATAACTCTCTCTCTCTCACTCCTACTCTGATTCGACTTGCATTCGTCTCTTCCATTTGCCTAATCTCATCTTTCACACTTCTCATCTGATTGCCTAGATATTTCACCTGCTCTTTCAGCTCATCTATCTCTCTCTGCAAGTCAGCCACTCTTATTTGCCATTCATCTTCCCAATTGAGACAATCTCCTAAAACTTCATAGTCATTCAACCTTTCTTGCCTGAGCCTTGTACTGTTCATGAGTTTGCTGTTCACCTTTCTCTTTATATGCCTACCACAGCATTTCCTTCTTCTGCAGCTCATCCTTAAAGATATTACTCATCCGTCTAACTCCTACCTGATTAACCCTCTTTACCAGAGGAATAAATTTAATACTGCTTCCTCTAGATGACCCTTAACTATATCCCATGCACTACTAACACACTTACCCTGCAGTCTTTTATGTCATGGTGCAGATTTAAGCTTTTTCCTAAGCATGTGATAATCACCTACCTTGTAGTTCTACAAATACCACTTGTTGATAGATTATTTCTCATGTTTTACAATCTCCCAAGTCAAGACCTTGGGAGATTGTAAAACAAGACTTTCACCAATTGGAGGCAATGTTGTCACATTGGTTATGGATAGCTCTTTTGATCTTATGACCAGGTACAATACACTCTCACTCCTAGTCCCCTCCATTATGTGCTGTCTTAAGTAATTATCTCTCTATATAAATTCTATTTTCTTTCTGCCATGTGATCTTTCTTCCTTCCAGTCTACCATATTTACTCGAATATAACTCACCCTCACGTATAACTCATACTCCTGATTTGACTTTACAAAAAATAAATTAAAAATTTTTGCATATACCTCGCAGAGGAAAAAAAGTTTAAACATGTTCAATTCAAGGTGATAGTAATTCGCTCACCTCTGTAAACAACACTCCCTCCCCAACAGCCACTATACTGCTGATGCAAGAAAAAGAAGTAGTTTTATTGTATCACTGAATAAGGTACAGAGACATTTGCAGTCTGTGTAATTTATTTGTCAACAAATAGTACAATTAGAGACAACTGGAATAAAAATGGCACTAACTAATGAATCACATGTCCCCTCCCACAGAAACTATGTTGGATAGATTCAAGTGGAACCATATGTTGTACCGCCAAACACAGTATCTAACTAAAAAAACTACCATCCAAACATTTGTCCAAATTTTCAATTACATGAAATAAGTGTTTATTCAATTGCATTTGAAATTTTTGATGTCATTAAGGCAGATCACAAATGCTAACTTCAAATAAAATTCTACTGAGAATTGTAACTAACATGCTGATAATGTGTGTGAGAGTCCACCCGCCAGCACGACATGGAAGCGGAATGCAAACAAGTAGCAATAAAATTCAACCCAAGGGTTGAAACTTTGTGTCAGTTGAGCCAGCTCGCATGATGTGGAAGTGGAAGCACACAAATGGCAATGAGAAGTCCCGTCAGAACGATAAATAGGCGAAATACCATCCCGATGTGAACGTGTTAAAGCTAAGAAATATACAGTGAATGTTGTTATGGCAGTTTCAGATGTGTTTGGAATTCAGGTGAAGAGAATCTGCATTAAAATTCAACAACTGCTGACTTACAATTGTTGTCGAGACACACAATCTTTTGTTAATACCACACCAATCATATGCATATCTTCATAGCTGCTCTATCTCTAGTGGCCTACCATTGCTATTGGTTTCGGCTCAGCTTTCACTTTTCAGTTATTGTTATTGGTGATGGATTGTTCATTACATATCTCAAGTCTTGTAAATTACTGGTAATGTTTGCTTGAAATATGGAGAAACGTTCAAGTTACAGTGCCATTAAACTCAAAGATCTCATGATTCCGAAATGATAAAAGGACAAGCAAGAATGAAACCACGTGTTTTAACCACCTTTACTGGCCATTATGGATCAAATACACATCCTCAAAAGCTTCGTATCCATGATATATTTCAATGCAATATCAATGGTATTACAATTTTAATATGCACTTCGCATCCATGGCACTTGGACGTATATATACGTCCTGGCCAGTAGCGTGGTTAAGTTAATTCCAGAAGCACTGTTGCTGAAGATTCAAATATATCCTGTGATGAGGGGCCGATCACATAAATAACTTTGATAATTAAAATTTAAATGCATTCATTTTATAAATAATGTGAGCAATTATAAATTATAATGAATGCTGAGGATTTAGTTATAAATGTCAATTTAGTTTTTGACTAAAAAACTTTCATTTCCTTAAATCCTGGAATATTTCGCATCACGGTTTTTTAACTTTGATTTTGTGGACAAAAAAAAAGTGTGAGTCATATTCTAATAAACACGATACAACGTCCCCCATAATGATCATTCGACCTGTACTCGTACTAATTTGGCGACGCATGTCTTCCAGATCATCTGTGGAACTCCCTGGCCTATAGCAACAACCAACAACCAACGAACTGCTATCATCAGTAGTACTCCTCACCCATCCTATCTTCTCTCTCTTCCCTGAAAATACAAAACACTCACATTCAATCCCTGTAACAACAACATCATCTGCTGTTAGCCAAGTCTCACTACTGCTTATAACCTTTGGAGAGGTTGCTGTAACCAATGCCAAAAATTCCTCCCTCTTGTCCCTGATACTTCTGCCATTAGTATATAGAAACGGAAACATCCCTTTACATCCCCCCTTCCACCTTTACTTTCTGAATTGACTACCCTAATTAAATATTTTTGCTTAAGAGACTAGATTCCTCACTTGGTCATTCTCACACACTCGCTTCATGGGTGCCTTCATCATTGCTTAAGTTTCCCTGAATTTGCATGTCAGCATGCTCAGTGAACAAAGCTCACTTCAGACACTTAACACCAAAACCATTCATATGCAGTACATCCACATTGTACAAATTCTTCTTTCCCTGAAACAGACCACAGATCCACAAATTCTACATCATTCCTTTTGCACAATCTATATATAGACTCATTCGCTATCAGTGCCTCCCCCCCCTCCTCCTCAGTTTGCTTCTATCATAGCATGGTAGAAGACTTACAATCTTCACCTTCTTGCTCTTCAGTTTTGCCTCTTCTAACAACTCCTTTACATCTTTCCTCATAGAATACTTCTCGCCTCTCAAATCATTTGGTACCAACCAAGACAATCATTTCCTTCCACTCACCTTTTGCAGCCGGATGGTACGGCTAATATCATGAATTTTTGCTCCCAGGAAACATTATTTTGTCATACTTTCATTAAGTACTCCCTTGATTATTGAGTCTCATACATAATTTTCTCCTTAACTTGTTTTTCTTGTTTGTTTGGTCTGTCTTCATTATTCATTTGGATCACCTGCTTCTTTCTGTTTTCAGCCCTGCTTAACTCTTGCTGCTTCTGCAGTTTTGCAATTTTGAGCTTTATTCTATGAAGGATAATATTTAAGTGCACCATTTCTTTATTGATATCCATTTTGTTCCCCTCTATTTCCACAGTCGCATGTTCAACATTATTAACATAATTTTCCATGTTATCGTTGGTATTCGTTGTGCTCTTGTTACCTAATGGATACTCATATTTATAACTCTTAATACATAATCTCTCTCTCTCTCTCTCTCTCCAGTTTAAATTTCCTTCCACATATTTTTTAATTTTCTCAATGCATACATTTTGCATACACTGCACAGAATAATATCCTGCAAATTTAAATCACCGGACAACATAGTCGCCATTGTTCATCACATTGGTGCCATGCTGACTTTAATGCAAAAGTGGGAAAGAGTATGAGAGTTAGGCCTGAGTGTGGCATGTTTGGTCTGGGTGAATGTAACACCTGTGGTGAAAGACTATTGGAATTTGCCTATGCAAACAGATTCCTTATTACCAATACCTGCTTCCAGAAACACCCATGCCAGACTTATACTGGGAAATGTAACACTGATAGGTCAAGCCACTAGTTTGATTACATCTTGGCTCTATGGCAGTGGAAGACCAGCATCTCTAATGTACATACTTGTCCTGGAACTGACTGTGGTGCAGATCATCAGGGTAAGAGACAAAGTAAGACTAAGACTCCGAAAACTTACAAGTCAGGCACATCCCATTAGACTGGATGTTAGAGTAATTCCTAGTGGATTCAAAAAAGAAATATTGACTCAGTTGGATTATTTTTTGGAGAACAGTGAGGAGAACTCATCAGAAATGCTTTGGAAAGGAGTCAAAGTGATAACACAGGATAGAGCCCAGCAGTATCTCGGCCCAATAAGAAGACCAAGAAGATCAAGAGAAGAGACCAATGGATATCAGATTCAACAAGGAAACTACTCGAAAAAAGGTGGTTCAAAAAACAAAGAGACACAGGGACTGAAGAATATAAGAGATTAAATAGAGAAGTCAGAAGAGACATTAAGCAGGAAAAGGAAAATATTTATACTAATAAAAGTAAACAGATAGAGTTCTAGATCTCTAGTTCAAGTTCTAAAAGGATGTTCATTTAATTTGTGACCTAATGCACAAGGTTAAGTCCAAATTGAATGTCATCAAAGACAGGAATGGAGCATTACTAACAGAAGAATTGAAAATCAAAAACAGATGGAAAGAATACTATGAGGAACTGTACAAAAGAGTGGATAAAGATATTTGGAGGAGCCCTCTCACCAGGAAAATTTCGATTTGGAACCTCCTCCCCCTAGGCATGAAGCTGAAAGAGCATTTAAGCAGTTTAACAGCAATAAGGCCCCAGGTGCAGATGGAATCCCAGCAAAGTTAATTAAGGTCTAAAGAGGTCTGAGATATTAAACTATTAGTTTAATATCTCATGGAAGCAAGATTTTATTGAAGATCATACTAAATAGGATCGAGGCCAAGGTTGAGGCAGAGATGTCCAAGGAACAAGCAGGTTTAGGAAAGATACGGGTACCAGAGATCAGATCCTTTGCTTCAGACAGATCATAGAAAGTATAAAGAATTTAGACTCCCTATGGTAAGGTGTTTCTTAGACTACTCTCAAGTTTTTGACTGTGGCATGTGAAACTGTGGGAAATAATGAAAAGAAAGGGTTTTCCTGAACACACTATGAGGTTGATAGCTAACTTATACAGGACGCAAGATGCTATGGTACGAAACAGGTGTTGGATTAACTGATTGGCTTTAGAATGGAAAGGGAGTTAAGCAAGGATATTTACTTTCTCTTCACTTGTTTAGTATCTATGCTGAGGACATCCACTGAAGCAATGGATGAGCTCAAAACAGGAATTAGGATAGATGGCAGATCGATGTAATCTGAGGTATGTTGATGATACAATACTCCTTTGTAATGGCAAGGAAGAACTAGGACAAATTCTTGAAAAAGTTAACAAGATCAGTAATAACAGAGGACTTCAGCTCAATCCTACAAAGACAAAGATTATGGTTCTCGTAGGAAATATACACAGGGAAGCTCTTGAAAAACAATGCACCTTAATAGAGAAAGATGAAGGAAGTCAGCACGTTTGAGTACCTGGGATCCATTATTAATATGAAGAACTGCTGTTCAGAAGATCAGAAGAAGATTAGAAATGGCTAAAGAACAGTCAAAGACTTGTCTAAATATTTTGGAAGGATAGATCCTGTATTATCACTTTGACTCCTTTCCAAAGCAGTCCCCAGACCACTCCCTATGATCAACCATTCAACTCAGAGGTGGCTCCACTCAGTGACAGGCCCATCCCACCACCAAGCAGAGCCATAATCTCAGCAGTGGCCTCACTCAGAGATAGGCAAAAACCTACCCTGAGCAGAGCCATAACCTCAGCGGTGGCCAAACTCAGAGAAAGGCAAAGACCTACCCCCAACCAGAGCCTCTCACATCTCACGGAAAGCAACCACTTCTGCGCAAAAGCATATCAGTGGAAGCCAGACTCAGAGGTGATGATACTAAGGTGAAAGCAATGGAGAAGTCATATTTACATATACAAGTTGCCAAAGGATATCACGTCTATTATCAGAATTCTCTGGATTAGAGATAATTTTATGGAAGTTTTTTCACTTGGTTATGCTACTAATTATATATTGGGTTTTATCCTTTATCCAAGTATTAGCAAACAAAGTTTGCACCTGAAGTACTTTCAGGACTGGGGCAACTCATGATAAAGATGGTATAAGTTCTCATAACTTGCCTTAGTATCTCCCATAATGCAAAGCACATCTCTTGTGGACATGTATAATGCTATGCATTAAGGGAAGGGAAGGGAAGGGCCACTACAAAGACCGATTGAGGTCTTTGTAGTGGCCATTTGTAGTGGTATTGAGGTCTCATCAGTGGGAGCCAGACCCAGAGGTGGTGATACTGATGATTAGAGATAAATTAATGAAAGTTTTTTTGCTTGGCCATGCTACTAATTATATATTGGGTTTTATCCTTATTATTATTATTACGGGCGACTCCAGGGAGTCCTTAGACTCGAGGGAAGCCCTAAACATCATGTCCTCACAAATATACGACATTCTCACAGTATCCATCATACCTTGCCTTGAACTCACAAACCATCCTAGCACCACAACAGACTCTGGCAGCTTATTCCACTCATTTACCACTCTAAAAGTAAAGAACCCAGCTCTAACACCCCTGCTAACCACACTCTTGCCCAGCTTTCATAGGTGTCCCCTAGTTCTCCCACCACCAGTCCTGATCTCAAAAATATCCTATAGAAACCCTTTAGCAATTTGAATGTCTCAATCATATCTCCCCTTTTCTGCCTATCAACTAATTTCTGCAACCCACAAATCTTCAACCTGTTCTCATATGGTTCATTCCATAGACCTGCTATTAGTCACTCGCCTCTGGATCCTCTCCACCTCCTCCCCATCAAGAAGGAACCTAGGTGACCAAATCTGGGCACAGTAGTCAAGATGAGGTCTTATTAAGGCTCGGTACAGAGGTACAATAACTTGCTTGTCTCTGCTCGTCAAGGTATTTTTCAACAACCAAGTGAGTTGGTTAGCTGATTTAGCTACTTTTGCAATGTGCCTCCTAAACTTCATCTCCCTATCCACCAACACTCCCAAGTTCCTGGCCTCATCAATCTCCTGGAGTACAGTTCCACCAATGTGGTATACTGCTGCTAATCTTTTCACCCTAAAATGCATAACCTTACATTTTGTCACATTAAATTGACATCCATTCTCTTTAGCCCAGAACTCCAATCTATCCAAGTCGTCTTGCAAAATTTTGACATCTTCTGCATTCACTATTGCCCTACCCAACTTTGCATCATCAGCGAACAAATGAACTGTTCCTCTTAGATCCTTCCTTATATCGTTAATGAACAAATTAAATAGCAGTGGTCCAAGAACAGAACTCTGCAGCACACCACTAGTCACAGGCCCTCTTTTGGACTCAACTCCTGAATAAACTACTCTTTGATATATCTCCCTCAACCACTCACCTATCCATCTCACCAATCCTATATCCATCCTCATATGCTGCAGTTTACTGATTAGAATTCCATGTGGTATCCTGTCAAATGCTTTTGCCAGGTCCAGCAGTATCATTGTAAACCCATTACCCTTATCCAGTTCAGCCGTCACCGTGTTATAAAACTTGGGCAAGTTATTGAGGCATGATCTACCCTTCACAAAGATATGCTGTCCCTCGTACAGTATCTCTTTATCATCCATCCCTTCCTGTATTTTTCCCTTGACTACTTTCTCCAAGACCTTGACAACGACTCCTGATATGCTGATCGGTCGGTAATTTGCAACCGTAGTCTTGGATCCTCCTTTATGCAGTGGAACTATTTTCCCCTCTTTCCACACCTTCGGGACTAAACCAGACCCGAGACTCAGATTAAATAACACAGTCAAGGTGAAATTAATGAATTTGAAGAATTAAGGTGAAAGTAATGAAGAAGTCATATTTACTTATACGAGGTGCCAAAGGGTGTCACGCCCTATTATTAGCATTCTCTGGATTAGAGATAAGTTTATGGAAGTTTTTTCAATTGGCTATGCTACTAATTATATATTGGGTTTTATCCTTGATCCAAGTGTTAGAAAACAAAGTTTGCACCCGAAGTACTTTCAGGACTGGGACAACTCATGGTAAAGTACTCCAGGCACAAACTTTGTTTACTAACACTTAGATCAAGGATAAAACCCAATATATAATTAGTAACATAGTCAATTGAAAAAACTTCCATAAACTTATCTCTAATCCAGAGAATTCTAATAATAGGGCGTGACATCCTTTGGCACCTCATATAAGTAAATATGACTTCTTCATTACTTTCGCCTTAATATCACCACCTCTGGTGGCTTCCACTGATGTGCTTTTGAGCAGAAATGGTTGCTTTCCCTGAAATATAAGAGGCTCTGCTTGGGGGTAGGTTTTTGTCTGTCTCTGAGTGGGGGTCACCACTGAGATTATGGCTCTGCTTGGTGGTGGTGGGGTGAGCCTGTCACTGAGTGGAGCCACCACTGAGTTGGATGGTCCTTTGATCACTCATAGGGAGTGGTCTGGGGGACTGCCTTATTTTTGAAGAGGTCTTTAGCCAAGCAAAAAAACTTTCATTAATTTATCTCTAATCATCAGTATCACCACCTCTGGGTCTGGCTCCCACTGATGAGACCTCAATAAAGTTTGAAACTGGTCTGGATAGTGGCCCTTCCCTTAATGCACAGCATTATACATGTCTGCAAGGAGATGCATTTTGCATTATGGGAGATACTAAGGCAAGTGATGAGAACTTATACCACATTTACCACAAGTTTCCCCAGTCCTGAAAGTACTTTAGGTGCAAATTTTGTTTGCTAATACTTGGATAAGGGATAAAACCTAATATATAATTAGTAACTTTAGAATCTCTTGCTTTTGATCTCCTCTGACTCAAGGTTTTCTTGCCTCATTTAGTAACATTCATATGCTGTTCATATAACATTCATATATATATATATATATATATATATATATATTGGCTATCTGAACTAGATTCTTTAAAGATACTTGTGAGATTAGGATTATAAAATATATACATGTTTACACAAGAATATTATTTAATTTGCCAAATATTTCAGTCTGAATATTACAGACCATCTTCAGTGGCTACATAGGAATAGTTTTAAAAAAAAGGTGGAATACAAACAATTGATCATTCACAAATAGAACGAGCTGCATGATGTCATATTGCTAAGTATTAAAAGAGTAAACATTTTGTTTTTTTTAATATCAGAGTCAAGATTAAATTAAAGATATTAATTCAGAAATTCATGTAATAATCTTAAATAACATTAGACTAATAAAAAAAAAATATTAATGTGTTATCCTGATTAAACTTTGACAAATTTTTGATACAGATATACAGTCATTACATTTCAAGTTAGGACATTGAAGTAAGGCCTCTACACTTACTTTAAATAAACATTCAAATTTATAGCGACATCTGTGTAGGAGGAGAGTCTTGGACCAAAGGATGTTGTGGCTTGTTTCTATTCCGTGCTGAGCTAATCCAGATTTCTCGGGTTTGTTGTGTTGAATGGATGATTGATGCTCTTGAATTCTTTTTTCTATAGAGTGTCCAGTTTGTCCAAATTAGGAAAGATTACAGTTACATGGAACTTGATTCACACCAGGTAGAGACATAGTTGAGCGTTTATCTTTAGAAGAAGGAAAATTGGAGGATAATTTGTTAATAGGTGTATGGCTGTTAAATCATATTTCTTCAGAATTCTTGAAACTGGTTCTGAAATCCCAGAAATGTAAGGAATTGAAACTCGATGTATTGAATTTTTGCTGTTTTATGTTGGATTGTAAGAATCGAAAAGATGTTGTGTACTCTTTTCGGAGAAGCCATTTAGTTTCATGTGATGTTTGATAGCCGAAAGTTCTTTCTGTAATAAATGAGAAGTTGAACAATTAGTTTTGCTTGTCAGATTAAACATTTTATGATTCCTGTTTTTTAATCAGTATCAATTCCTTACATCCTCGTATAAAG
This sequence comes from Typopeltis vanoorti, assembly GCF_054136105.1. Taxonomy (NCBI): domain Eukaryota; kingdom Metazoa; phylum Arthropoda; class Arachnida; order Uropygi; family Thelyphonidae; genus Typopeltis; species Typopeltis vanoorti. Next base: position 84,878,248 of record NC_143551.1, on the reverse strand, counting down.
TTTACCATGGAGATTGAAAAAGACAATGAGTTATCATTTTTAGATGTTCTCCTCATCCGTTCACCTTCAGGTATTCTTACAACAACAGTTTACAGAAAACCGACTTTCACAGGTCGTTATATTCTCAAAGAATCTGCCCATCATCCTTGTCAAAAAACAATCATAAAATGTTTAATCTGATGAGCCAAAACTAATTGTTCAACTTCTCATTTCCTGCCTGCTTTTTTTTTTTTAAAAGAGTATGCCTTTTCTTTTCTAAATATGCCTAATAAAGTGTCTTTAGACACAGACAGACCACAACTTAGGTCTCTTTTTTGGTTAAGTAACATGTAATAAAACCTATTCAGCCATAGAGTCATTTTTCTCTTTTTATTTTCTTTGTTATTTTGTTGTTTCTTTCTTTCTGGATATAATTAACTTTTTGATTTATTTATTGTATCATACTTTCATCATTTTACAATTTTATTGTAAAATTGTATTTTACTTCTGTCTCACATCTTTGCATTCTCATTGCCAGTCTCTTAATTTCTTGCTCCAAAAGATTTAGTTTATTTGTAAACTCATTTATAATTTCATATTGCTCTTATTTCCATTTGTTTTACTCAGTCATTCCTAACACATATTTTGAAATCAAGTGATACTTTCTTACTAGCTTCTTCTTTCTTTTTTTTTTTTTTTCTGTACACCTGAATGGAGCATAGATACTCTTTAAAACTTTCATGTACTTTTAAACTCTCAAATTAAGCTCTTAAATTTTAATGAATATAAAATTATTTCATATTTACTTTTAAAAGAGTGAAATCCCTCTTGTAGATCAAGCATATAATTAGATGGCTTCATGACAAAGCCGGTTACTTCCTTGGAAAAAATTGAAAAAAAATTAGAATAACAGCCTTTATATTAATTTCTTATAAAGCATCATATTATTATTGTAACTTATTAACATGCATATGTGCTTGGGCCTATATTAGTAAATTATCAATTAACTAATCAACTAAAAAATAATCTTATTTTTTTCATCAACCCAATAACACAACAGGTCATAAAATAAAACCTAAAACAGAACAGATATTTATGTGGTGTGTTGTCTTAGTGGGCAGATTGTTGTGAAGAAAGAAGGAATTTGTTATGTTTTCTTGAAGAGCTGGAGGTTGTATTCATTGTGGAAAACACAATAAGGAAAAACTATTCCAAAACACAGAAATATATGAAACGAAGGTTGGTTGGTTTAATAGTTTATTTGGCACAAAAACTACAAAGGTCATACTGTGCCATACTAAAGGTTACAAGATTAGCATTTACAGAAAATTGTAAATAATATGTCTGTATAAGAATCTAATTTCACAAAGCAGCATCTCTAGGTAAACAGAACTACTGCAGAGGGCACAGCAACACACAAGGTCAGAGGTTATTTCAGTAGTGCAAAAATAGTTAACAATATAAATTAATACATAATATATGAAACACTAAGCCAAGGAATGCAGTATCTATATATATGTAAAATTATAATAGATGCCTTTATAGCAGTACAAAAATAGGCAAAAAGGGATTATTACACAATATGCATGGATGAAAATTAAATTTAGCAATGCAGTAGAAACAGAATTTAGAATACATATAAACAGAATTACTAGAAGGTACACAAATAGACAAGGTGTCCTACAGCACTACATGATTATTCAAAAAATAAAGTAGTAAATAGGATGCATACACAAAATGTATGTTAAGTGATGCAGTATCTATATATAAACAAAATTACTGCAAAGATTTCAGCAGTACATAAATAGATAACTATAGGTTAACATATGTATATACAAAACAAGTCAAGGAAAGCAGTGTCTACATCTAGTAAGATTACAACAAACATTATTATATGAATACTTAAAGAGTCAGAAAGGAATTATTATACAGCACTGATGCATAAAATTTAAGTTTAGCATTATGGTATTTACATATTAACAAAATTATAGCAGGGTGATACAAATATACAAGATCAAGGCCCATGGTAATACATAACTGGTCAGATTTAACCTAATGAATAATATATATGTATAAAAGTTAAGTTAAGCAAAAAAAAAAAGTATTTACATATAAACAAATTTATGGTCAAATGTGTTTGTACAAATTAATTCTTTCTAAAAAATTAAAAACATCATGCAATTTGCCTGAGTCTGCTAGCATTTCCTTGAGTGTATATGGCTTGGTTAGATAGGTAAAAATTTCATTCCTCTCTCATGTAAATTTTTGACAATCTACCAGAATATGATGAATAATGAGATGTGTGTTGCATTTTTCACATATGGAAGGATCATCAGCTCTCAGTAAATGAGAATGCGTAAGGTGACTGTAACCTATGCGGAGCCTAGCAAGGACAACCTCCTCCCTTCTCTTTGTACGTTGAGTAGAATGCCAGTGTTTAATTTCAGGTTGAATGTTATATAATTTGTTTGTTGATGTTTCTTGCCATGTTAACTCCCACTGAGCAGTTAGCTTTGATCTTATAAGTTGTCTGTAGTCTGTATATTATTATTATTATTATTATTATTATCTCCCAAGACCTCATGGAGTCAAAGACTCATCTGGGAGGTCCTTTTATCACACACACATCTCATCATACTGTGTCTTAAACACACTCAAACTCCTTGCAGACACCACATTCTCAGGCAAGGCATTCCAATCATTTACAACCCTGCACGAAAAAAACCTGCCTCTCACTCCCCTACTCACACCCTCTTTATACAGTTTCCAGGGATGACCTCTGGTTCTTCCCTGATCTCCCACTATTCTCTGTAGAACTTCTCCACCATTGATCTTATAACAACCCCTTACCAACTCTGCAAATTACATCTTCTCAATCTTTCCTCATACTCAACATTCCAGAGGTCAGAAACTACCTTAGTCAGTTGCCTTTGGACCCTTTCCAACATCTCTTCATCCTTCTGAAAACCCGATGACCAAATCTGGGCACAATAGTCCATGTGTGGCCTAATCAAAGCCTTATACAATGGAAAAAGAATCTCACTACTTCTACACTGACGTGTAGAAGTAGGGAGATTATGTATATGGAACTGTCAAATAGTATGTGGAGAAGATATGGGCTGATTTAGCAGCTGCAGCCTCATTTCCTTTGATTCCAATGTGGCTGGGAATCCAGCCGAACTGAACATCGAAATTAAGGATTTTCATTTTGTGAAGCAGGTGTAGCACTTCATAAAGTACTGGATGAGGATTATACATATGCGAGGAGATAGCCTGTAAAGAGTTCAATAAGTCTGTATAAATTATACACTTTTGGTAGCAGTTTTCTTTTATATGCACAAGTGCAAGCTGAATGGCATGTAACTCTGCTGTATAATTACTGCAGTCTGGTAGAATCTGATTTGCGATAATAATGTCAGGAAACACAGCAGCACAGCCAACAGAGGTGTTAGTTCTTGAACAATCAGTATAGATGGGTAAGAAATCAGTGTGTGTGTGTGTTGCTCTGTGTGCATTAAACAATTGCAGGTAAATGGATGATGGGATATAAGATTTCTGTAGCTGACAAAGTGAGAGGTTGCAGGATGGTGTGCAAACCTGCCATGGAGGAATGCTGTTATGTTTAGTGTAGTAATGTTGTCAACATTTATACTAACAGCTTGCACAGTTTCTTTAATATGCATACCAAAAGGATGTATAGCAGTTTGATGTGTGTGATATTGAGCTGCCCAGTGCAGAGAGAAGATACTATTCCATGTAGGGTGAGCTGGGAGAGATTTTATTTTTGGGGCGTAATTAACAGACAACAGTTCCGTCGAAGTGATAGAGCCGGTTCATTTGCTTCTACATAGAGACTTGGAGTGGGTGAGGTGCGAAAGGCACCAGTAGCTATCCATATACCATGATGATGGATGGAATCCAAACATTGTAGGTTACTCTGCCTTGCCGAACCATAGACTTGGGACCCATAATCCAGCTTTGAATGCATAAGTGCACGATAAAGATGGAGCAATGAAGCTCGATCAGCACCCCACCCAGTAGAGGATAGAGTGCAAAGGAGGTTCAAAGTTCTTTTGCACTTTTCTCTTACTTGACGAATGTGAGCTAGAAATGTGAGTTTTCTGTCAAAAATGAGTTCCAAGAACTTGGTTTCTGTAGTTACTGGAATAATAGTAGGTCCCATTCTTAGTTCAGGATCTGGGTGATGAGTGCGTTTTCGACAGAAGTGTACACAGACACTTTTTTCTGTTGAAAACCTAAACCCATTATTAAGAGCTCACAGAGAGATATGATCAATTGCTTGCTGAAGTTGTCTTTCAATTACCCTCATGTTATGTGAGTGACAGTAAATTGCGAAGTCATCAACATATAGAGCATTGTCTACAGTGGGAGGAAGCTGTTCAATGATTGAGTTGATTTTAATAGCAAAAAGGGTTACACTTAAGACAGAGCCATGGGGAATACCTTGTTCTTGAAGATATGGTCAGGATAGCATACTTCCCACTCTGACTTGGAAAGTTTGCCTGGACAGAAAGTTTTTAATAAATATAGGGAGATGTCCTTTGAGACCTAGGTTATAGAGGTCTTTTAATATGCCATATCTCCAGGTTATGTCATAAGCTTTTTTCCATGTCAAAAAAAAACAGAGACAAGATGTTCGCTTCAGAAATGCATCTCTTATACAAGTTTCTAACCAAACTAGATGGCCTAAAGTTGATCGATGTCTATGGAAACCACATTGTGTATTGGAAAGAAGACTGTTGCTTTCTAAATACCAGAGAAGTCTGTCATTAACCATTTCTCTAGTATCTTACAAAGACAGCTGGTCAGAGCAACGGGTCGATAATTATTTGCTTGTATTGGATCTTTTCCTGGTTTTGGGATAGCAATAACAATTGACTTATGCCAAGAATTTGGAAACTCTTCCTCTGCTCTTTCAGTATTAAAAATTCTGGAGAATATGAAGCTGTTGCTGAGATTTTAGCAAAAGTTTCTCCCAAAGTATCTGCAATAGCTTTGGGATCAGCAAGAACACTTCCATTATAGTCTAAGGTGGACAAACAATGTGTACTACATCTGCCTTTCATTTTCCGGATTTTATCCCATACACTTTTTGGACTGGTCATTTGATTAATTGATGTAGTAAATTAGATCCATGGATTGTTTTTGACTCTGACGCCTTACAAAACGTGCTTTGGCTCGAGCACGCTTGAAAGTTATTAAATTTGATGAGGTAGGGTATCTACGAAATATGCTCCATGCTCTGTATTGATCTTTTTTGGCTACCTGACATTCTGGGTTCCACCAAGGCTTTTGGACAGACTGGAAATCGAGATAATGTTTTTGGGATGGAGGTTGTTGATGCCTGGACATTGCATTCTGTTATATATTTTACAGCTTCATTGATAGGTGTTTGACTGATGGCATCAACATTAAATTTTGCAAGATGAGAGAAAGTGTTCCAGTCAGCCTGGTCCATTTTCCATATAGGTATCTGTGTGGGTGAACATGGTTCCTGTGAAGACATTGTACAAAGAACAGGAATGTGATCACTTCCATATATGTTCTCTTCAACGTCCCACATGAGCAGTGGAAGAATGGAAGGGGAACAGATTTTAAGATCAATTGCAGAAATATGAGCAGGTAGGCATATGGAAGAAAGCATTGAGTTTATTATTTAGAAGGGAAAGGTTATTATTATCAAGAATTTTTTCAATGATTCGACCTCTTCTATTAGTGTTGGCACTACCCCATAGAGTATTGTGACCATTAAAGTGACCCATCAAAAGTATGGGTTCAGGCAGTTGCAAGATAAGGTCATCAAGATCAATTTCATTTAACTCAGCATTTGGTGGTTAATAAATTGAACATACTGTAATAAGGAATCCCACAGAGAAGCGAATCGCTACTGCTTCCAGAGAAGTATTAAGTTGGACCTGATGGAAAGGAGTATGACTGCCCACTAGGATAGCTATTCCTCCATGAGCAGGACCATCTCCAGTTCTATCCTTACGTACAACAGTGAAATTCCTAAAGGTATGGACCTCATTGGGTCTTGATATCGTCAATATTTTGGCGGATCCCAAGACAGTTCAATTGTAAAAATTTTCCTATTGTTTTGATTTTATTGACTTGTCTGGTTTTCGAGAGGAGAGATTGAGGGCTTACCTTTTTCAGATTTATATTTATCCACTGTTTTTAGGGAAGTATGGATGGCCAGTGTCCATCTCTTCCTCTGGTAGAGTGTTCAAAACATCAAATGTGTTAGGGTTAGTTGGTATACTTAGTTTGCTTTCAGTGGGTATCGAGGTATCCATTTTTTCTGTGCGAGTGTCTGGTGGTTTATCTTTGAGTGAAGTCTCCACCATAATTTTTTTGACAGATGAGTTTTCATTGAATGGAACCATTTTTGAAGTTGTCTCTGGAGTAAGGCCATAGGTCTTGTGATTAATGCGCTCAGCAGAGAAGCACTTGCAATCATAAAGTTCAGAGATGGTGAAATTATCAAATGGTGGAATAGACATACATGTTTGAGTTGCTGTTGGCACTTTTTTAATTGTTACTTTTTCAGCATAATAGGATCGTAGAACAGGTGTAATGGTGGCTAGCTTTGTTTTTGCATCCTGATATGTTATGTTTTGTTCTGTTTTAATTTTTTGTATCTCTTTTTCATCTTTCCATTTCTGACATGCACAAGAGTATGCTGGATGATCTCCCTGACAGTTGACACATTTAGCTTTTTTTTTCACAGCAAGATTTATTTTGGATGTGCCTCACACCCATCACTCCTTGATCTTTAAGCTCTGAACATATCTCCTCATCAGGAACCACAAGGAGATCCCATTCTGATATCACTCCTCTACTGGAATTGAGTGTTCTGTGAGGTGTTACTGCAATTTGTATTCCACCCATTGTCGTTGCTCTCAGTAGTTTCTTGGAATGTTGTTTGTACATTGTTTCCACGAGGTTATCACCAGAACACAATTTCTTGACAGTTTTGGGAGGTCCTGCCAATCCTTCTAAACCTTTTTGGATAAAGAAGGGTGACATTTTCCCAATTGGTTTTTCACCTGTTGCATGAATGATTAAAAAGGTTGGTACATTTATGTTAGTATCAGATATCTTTTGTTTCTTACTTCTGTTTCCATATGCTGTGTCTATATTATCAGTCCTTGGGTGGGACTTTGTTAGAGTCCCTGAAACATTTGAGGATGAAGAATTCATATTTAAGGAATTTTAATTCGGTGCCAGAGCTCCCCATCCACCACGGAGCCACACATGGATGCCCGCTACCTGGCAAGCAAAGACTGCGCTCAGGAGTAGAATGCCAGGGCTACCCTGGATCTATACTGGCACTGCAGCAGGTCTAGGATCCCGACCCTGGACCATGGGGTGAGAGACTTACTGCAACACTGTTGATCCTTGCAGGCAAGCCCACTAGCCGATTGATCCTGGATGGGCCATCCAGGACCACCCGTCTTGCTGAAGCAGGGGCCAAAGTAGTGTAAGACTACCAGGATTCCCTCTTTCTGGATGTCCACGGGTTGCACCGCATGGCAAACACAGCAGCAAGGCGTTGGATCCTAGTGATGGTGGTCTGGAAAATGGATAGTGAAAAAGACTCGGAAGTAGAGCAAAGAATATGGGAAGAAAAGCAAAGAAAAAGAGGAAGAATGAAAAGGGCCAGTATCATCACTGGGAGGTCTCCTCCACCATGAACAGGTGCCCCACATGGAGGTGTGAAACGAAGGAAGGAAGATGAGAAGTATATAGATGCTGACTAGCATATGCTTGTGATTTTATATGATTAAAGGAAAGCAATTAAAGGTAGTGGCCAGTTTACTGCAGTAGCACCCATGAAAGTATCTGTAAAAAAAGACAATGCAGAAACCAAGCATTCATGAGAAAGTGAATAGAGGGAGGGAGTGAAAGAGAGAGAGAGAGCGAGAGAGAGAGAGAGAGAGGCATACCAAATTTTGTATACCCATAGGTGCATAATGTGGAGAATAAGATCATTTGTAAAGGAGCTGAGTGGGTTTTTTAATTTGCTGGGTAGTTTGAATGCCACCTTAATATTTTCTTTATGGAGCATATTTTTTCAGATATTCCCCTAATGTATGGAACATATTTTTTTAGATATTCCTTTCAGATATTCAGATTATCATAATCTTTTTTTTTTTTTTTTTACATTTTTGGTAGCATTATTGTGAAGGATCCTGTTAAGTGTTTTTCTGCTATAGCCATTCTTCATAAAGGTGTTTTGCATATAATTTGATACTTATTCTTCAGAGCCTACTCTGTGTCTGAAGGTGTGTGTTTATTGTTAAAATTTTTCTAAAATTCTTGGAGCATAATCGCATTTTCTCCGTTGTTGTTTGTACTGCCTTTGCAAGTTGCAATGATGCCCATGTCTGTGGGTTGTAGCAATGATGTCGTATTTGGTGGAAAAAATAAAACTTTCACATTCTCACACAGATCATTCAGAGAATTTGGATGACCAGGTGCATTATCATTAACGTCATCATGCTCACAACTTTCTTTCTCTCGGCCAGGAAACACTCCTCGCAGCTTGCATGTTTTTGCATGGTAAATTTAAAGGCGTTAATTAAAACTCTTGCTTCATATATAAAGGGATTGTCGCAAGTACAAGTCATTTTGTCTGTGTGGAGGTGAGAGAGAGAGAGAGAGAGAGAGAGAGAGAGGGGAGAGAGAGAGAAGGGAAGATATGTGATAAGTGCATTCAGAGATGGAAGAGTATTATTCTTTTCAATCTCAATGGTAAATTGGATGCGTTTGTGTTGTTGTTTGTTCCGGTGGCTTTGGAATGCATAGAAAGTTTGGCAGCAGTAGAGTCAAATTTGGGACTTTAGACTTGTTGAATGAGTCTAAAGTCCCAAAAATTAGTCTAAAACCCAAACTTTGGGTTTTTGGCTCACTAGAGCTTGTTGCTCAAAGTCTTCCATATAAAAGTTGATTATGGGAATGGGGGGGGGGTGTTCATCATATATGAAGATCCCAAGAAATTTTGTGGAAAAAACTAAGGACACTGTCCTTGATATATTAACCAGGGTGGCATCATGTTTGCTAATGTTCCAAGGGATGAAATTATACCAATTGTTACAAGCACTTTCTCTTTAGACATGGTTAGTTTGTTCTGCATTGTTTGAATAATAATTTGAAGATACTTGATTACTGCCATTCCTGGATGTACCGTTCTCTGTTTCTAATTAAAATATGCTGTGTAGAGAGTGAAAAAAAAAAAGTATATTATTATTATGTGACACCTCCAGGAAGTCCAAAGACTCATCGAAGGAGAGTATGCCAACAGCATCGAATGATTGAACCCCTTCCAACTACTAACCATGCTCAAACTTGCTTAACTCTTTGCTTGAGCCATTAGTAGCAGAAGCTCTACCAATCAATCAACCATTGCTGGCTGCATGCCACTTCATATCGCTATCTATTGCAAAATATTAAAGGCAGGACAAATTCTATAAGCCCAAAAAAAGCAGTAAGCCACTAACTGTTTAGAGTGGAAATCATTTACTATAAGGTGCATTTGTGCTTCTATTCATTAAAAAAAAGTCACAGATAGCACTGTTCAAGTTTTACAGAACAGTGATAAGAAGGTCACCTTTTACACTAACCACTTTTCAGAGTGGTTAGCATATCCGCTCTCCATCCAAAAGGCTGCGGGTTCAAATCCTGCCGTGGGCATGGATGTTTGTGATTGTCTGTGGAAATACTAGTGGTTGGTGTTTGGTGATAGTGGCGTTGATGTAGTTTGGTGGATTGAGTGGTGAAGACAGAGTTGTAGAACAGGTACCCTCCCTCGATGAGTCTTCAGACTCCATGGAGGTGTTAAATAATAATAATAATAATAATAATAATAATTATTATTATTATTATTTTTCATCCCATAACAAAGTATTATCTATGCTTAGATCATTGAAGCTTTCACAGCCTTCTGTTAAGAAGCCTGGAGTCTAATGTCTACAAAATATATTATGCTTGTTGCATTTGTTTTGTAATTCAGATAGAGCCAATCAGGAGAATTAATCAAAGTTAACACATTAAAGAATGTAAAAAATAGAACACTGAAATCTGGCCTGTCTTATCATATTGCAAGAGGAAAAATATTATTTGGCTGGAAACAAAGATACCATAGACCATCCAACTCTCACTTTAGCAGATGTCACTATAGCAAATGGTCACTTTGACAACTGCTGAGGATTTCATCCTGTCAGTGCTATTCTAAAAGCATTCACTATAAACAAACCTTCCATCAAAATATTCCTTTGCTTTCTGTAGATATGCAGTAAAGAGATGACTGTATTTCATGGAATAATTATGGAGGGAGGTTAAAAAAATTAGCTGAAATAAATACACACTTCCACATTCTAACAAAAATAAAGCCACTATTAAATTACATATATGCAGTTCTAATTAAACAGTTTAGTCTAGAAGAAATGAGATGCATAATGATCTGGTTTTGAATCATATCTTAGATGTGATTCAAATCTGTCTTTTCACTCCAAGGGGATTATCTTATAAGAGAAAATATAAAAGATAATTTATATTTTATTGTGCTAATTTGTTTGCACCTGCATAGTGCACTTTTCCTTCACAAAGAATAACTTTACAAGTGAAGGAGAGTTAACTGTTCTTATAAATGTCATCCTGGTCAGCCAAGTGAATAGTTTATCTGCTTCCAACGAAAAAGCTATGGATGCTTTTGAAAGTCTTCAGGTGGTATATGACTTTCATCATTCAGTGTTAAGACCACATTTTTAATGGAGATCTAAAGTTGCTACCAAGTTCACAGATTGTATCACCCTTAACAAACCCTGTGGTGCTATGTACAATAGGTTTGCAATCTTTCATAGGAGGGATTTACGTTATAACCTTTACAGAGGTAAAGGATGTTTTTTTCCTGGAAATTCAGGTCTTTCATCCCACAAAATAGGCAAACTGACCACATCTGATTTAGTTGGTTTGACTAGAGGTTAGCATATTGTGTGTGCGTGTCTGTGAATGCATGTGTGTGTATATGTGTTTGTGTGTGTGTTTCTTTCCAGTTGGCTTGTTTTATAGGATGAAAAAAACCAAAGTTCCTGGGAGGGAAACATGCATTTAGTTAAACTTGAACAGCTTGTCTGTTAATTTTTAAACAATTAACAGACACAATATATTGGCCTCATAACCCTAGTTGCTTTGGCTATAATGCTAACCAATGTCAGTTTGTCAGCTTCCTGAAGTGGAAGAGAGGGATATGATATTTGGATGACTTCTAAACCCTTTCAGGTTTAGAAGAGAATAGTATCCTGCCTTACTTCAAGCATTAGTTGTACCTATCTTATTGTAGAACATAGTAATATACAGCATATATTTCAGAAGAAACTGAGAACGAGAGAGAGAGAGAGAAAGTTCTTGTCTTTCTCTAGTGCATTTTATTTCTCTTCTCAGCAAGTAGTAAATCAGTTCATATCAGACCAAATCCTTGCAGAACTGAACATATTTGGTGCTGTTATCTTAGTAAACTTATGGAAACAAAAATGGAAATTATAAAATGATAGCAAAAATATATTTAATAATTTCCTCACCCTTAAAAAACAACCTTGCTTCATTAATAAAAACAACCATACAGTATACACTGGTCTCAGTAACAGGAATGTACAATAGTGTGTGAAACTAATCTGTGCAGAAATGAACTAATTACTAAATTAATCCTTACTCTCACTTATAAGATAATTAACACAATATCTTAAATATTTTATTAATTATTTATTATTATTACAATCTCTATGGAGTCGGCAGACTCATCGTGGAAGGTTCATTCAACTGACAACATATTTGTCATATAGAATCTTGAAATCCTTAACACTCCTTGCATTAACAACACATTTTGGTATTATTATTATTATTATTATTATTATTATTATTATTATTATTATTATTATTATTTTTATTATTAAACAAGACCTCATGGAGTCAAAGACTCATCTGGGAGGTCCTTTTATCACACACACACATCTCATCATACTGTGTCTTAAACACACTCAAACTCCCTGCAGACACTACACTCTCTCATGCAAGGCAGGCATTCCAATCATTCACAATTCTGCACGAAAAAAACCTGCCTCTCACTCCCCTACTCACACCCTCTTTATACAGTTTCTAGGGATGACCTCTGGTTCTCCCCTGATCTAGCACTATTCTTTGTAGAACTTCTCAACCATTGATCTTATAACAACCCCTTACCAACTTGTAGGTCTCTATCATATCTCCCCTTTCTACTCCTGTCTACTAGACTCTTCAAATTACATCTTCTCAATCTTTCCGCATACTCAACATTTAGGGGTTAGAAACTATCTCAGTCAGTCGCCTTTGTACCCTTTCCAACATGTCTTCATCCTTCTGAAAACCAGGTGACCAAATCTGGGCACAATAGTCCATGTGTGGCCTAATCAAAGCCTATACAATGGAACAAGAATCTCCCTTCTTCTATACGTCAGTGTCCTCCACATCATTCCCAGAAGTCTTTGTGTTGTCTTCACAATTTTGCCAATGTGTCCCCTAAATTTTAGATCCTTATCCACTATCACCCCCAGATCTCTTATTTCCTCTACTTCCAACAATATATTCTCACCAAGCATAAATTCTGCATCTCATCTTTGTTTTCCAAATTTTAAAACTTTACATTTTGCAACATTGAACTCGCATCCCCATTTGCTTGCCCAATCACTCAATTTATTCAAGTCTTCTTGCAAGGCCACAACATTTTCACTACTCTTTATGGTTCGTCCCACCTTTGCATCATCTGCAAACAACTGAATATCTCCATCCAAATCTTCACCAATATCATTAATATACAAGTTAAATAGTAACGGCCCTAAAACAGACCCCTGAGGCACTCCACTAGTGAATTTCCTTTTCCTGGATATCGCACCCCCATACACAACTTGTTGATAACTATCAGATAGCCAGTCTCCAATCCAATGCACTAATCTAATATCCAATCCCATCTGCTCTAGTTTGACTGTCAACTTATCATGAGGTACGCTATCAAAAGCTTTTGCGAAATCCAAGTATATTACTGTGTATCCTTCTCCTCTGTCCAAGGAAGCAGTCACTTTACTGTAATAAGTAAGTAGATTACTAAAACATGACCTCCCTTTAGCAAATCCATGCTGTCCATCAAAGATTATACCATTGTTGTCAACCCAACTCTGGATCCTAGTTCTCACAAGCTTCTCCAACAACTTAACACAACACCTGACACAGAGATAGGCCTATAGTTTGATGCTAGAGTTCGATCACCTCCTTTATGAAGTGGCACAATCTCGCCCTCCTTCCACTCTTTAGGAACTTGACCAAGTGCAAGACTCGTATTAAAAAAATATGTCAAGGCAGGTGTTACAGTCAGTTGCTCACTTACAGTCAGTCTCTCCTCCCCATCATCAACTGCTCTCAATCTCTCCATGAAGTCACATTCACAAGATTGAAAGATCTTTATGAACTGCTCATTAAGTATCTCCAACACACATTCTGCAACATCTGTCTTTATACCATTTCTTTCAATCAATGTCATCCTTCCATAATCGTTCTTTCAAAAGAAAGAACGATTATGGAAGGATACATATTGAAAGAACTCCCTATGATTATTTTTGGCTTCATTAACTAACTGCTGTTCATACCTCTCTTTAGCTACTCTCAAAAACCAAGTCACCCTCCTTGCCTGGTCTTTGTAGACCTCATGAAATTGGTTACTTCCACTTCTCTTATGCTGCCTCCACAATGCCCTTTTTCTCTGTATCGCATGCTTAATCTCTTTATTCATTCATCTCATCCGTGGTATACATTTAGACATTGCAACTACTAAATAGTTTTTGAAAATCTCCCAAGCTGCATTGATCTCTTTTCCAGCTAACTCCTCATTCCATGCTACACCTGCAAGCTGTCTCCTGAGCTCTTCATAATCACCCCCCCCCCTTGTAGTTCCACATATACCCTTTTTTCACTGGGGTCCTTGCACTGCTGCAACCACCCAGGTAATCACCACATGGTCACTTTCACCAATTGGTGGATGATTTAACACCTCATTGATAATTAAATCCTCCGATGAGATGACCAAATCCAAGACCCTTAATCCTCATGTGCCCTCTGTTACATACTGTGTGAGGTAGTTATCCCTCAAAAACTCAAGAAACTCATTTTCTTTACTTCCAGTTGCTATCTCTTTATTCCAGTCTATATCGCCATAATTAAAATCACCCATAATGATCACCCTTTTCTTATTTGCTTGGCTTATTTGACTATACATTTCACTATCACCACCATCCACATTACCAGGTCTATAACAACATCCCACCAAGTATTTGATTCTATTCACCTCTATCTCACACCATACTGCCTCAAAATCACTGGCCCTATTCCCCTCTTGCATCTCTACCTTGTATGGACATAACTCTGTCTCAATCATCAATAGCACTCCCCCTCCCTTTTTACCCCTTCTATCCTCACGAAACATATCATACCTTTCCATCTCTATTCCTGTCAGGATGTCTTCCTCATCTAACCATGTCTCACTTATTCCAACAATCTTTCTGTGCACAGATGCAATTAGTGCAATCATTTCAACCGCCTTGTTTCTTATACTTCTAGCATTGGTATACAAACACAACAGCTCATTTCTGGATCTACAGCTAGTTCCACTGATACTACTCACTCAATGTGATCTCTCCATGCTGGACTGGGGCCATTTCCCTTTCTGCTTCTTCATTTTAGAACCCTTTGCAATTCGATCTGTTTCCTCTTGATCCCTGGTCATCCCATTTCTTTCCTGCCTACACATGCTCTCATCTCCTCTTGGAGCATCCCCTTTCTCACGCTGTGTCCTCCTGTCCACCCTGAGCCTCCCCGTTTCCCTGCTCCTCTTGCACACCCATTCTCTCATTTTCTATACTCATACCACTCACTTCCCCATTCATTTCCACTCCTTCAATCTCTCCTGTCTTACTCTCCTGCTCTTCCACATCACTTCCCTCTCGATCTGATTCATTCTCTCTATTCACTTCTCTACCTTCCAGCAGCAGTCTCTCCAAGCGACTCACACCATAACCATTCAAATGCAGTCCATCCCTCCCATACAGCTCACTTCGTCCCTCAAACTCATTCCACACATTAACAAACTGTACTCCCATCTCCTCACACATTTCAGCCAGAATATCATTCATAATCCTTCCTCTCCGCCTCATTTCACCATACCTAGGCAATACACTGACTACCCTTCCTGTCACACTATTGTCTTTTATCTTTCCAAGCAGTCTCCTGACATTCATTTTGACATGCTCTTTGTTCTCTCTCAAATCATTTGTACCAATTAATACAATTAACTCTTTTGCTCGCTCCTGCCTCATATCCAATGCCTCAATCACTCTACTCATTTTACCAAATGGAAAACATATCTTGTGCATTTTATCCTCTAGCACACCTTTAATAATGGAGTCACCATACAACGCCACTCGCTCATCTTTCCTTAACTCTTTCATGCCATCATGATTTATTTTAATAGTTTTGACCTGAATTCTCTTAATTTCGTTCCGCATCCATTTCATTTCTTGCCTCATCCAATCCAATTCACCTTCCGAATCTCACGACACATTCTCTCTATCATTAAATCTTTCTAACTTTCTAACTCTCGACCCCCCTCTTCTCACTTTCCCTCTCATTTATCCTTTGTTTCCATACTTTCAGTCCAACATACGTCCAACTTTCGCTATCATTCTTCTCACTTTCACTCTCATTTATCTTTCTTTGTTTCCGTACTTTCAGACTAACATGCATCCAACTTTCGCCATCATTCTTCTCACTTTTAATGTCATTCATCTTTCTTTGTTTCAGTACTTTTGATCTAACAAGCGTCCAACTTTTGCCATTATTCATTTTTTTTCGCTATCATTTATTCTTTCAATTTTTTTCACTTGCGATTTCTGCATCATGCCATTTCTACTTTCATTCGTTCTCTCAATTTCATTTCTTTCCGCCTCACTTTCGTGCCTTTTAACATCCATTATGGTTTTCAAATCGCTCTTTTTCTTTTTTCCTGATTTTTTAACATTTTTTCGGCTGTCTTTCTCACCATCCTTCTCTTTCAAACGTGCACTCGCAACACAATCGGTACTAACACTTTCTGTCATCGATTTCTTATTTGCATTCATCAGCTCCTCGTTCAGGTCACACTTCGCACACACCCTTCTTCCATCCGCACTTAACATCCGCAAATCATTTATGTAATCGAAGGAATGCATATAACAGATCTCACACTTAACGAAACAACTGAAATCTAAATTAAAATCATGGAATGACAATGCCGTCACCATTTTTTTTTTTTTTTTTTTTTTAATGCGTTCCATTCACTGACAATTCACCACACTTTTCCATAACTTCCAGGGATGACCTCTGGTTCTTCCCCTCTCATATTCTACTCTTTTTATAATCCTCTCTGGATTAATTTGATAAAATCCTCTCACTAACTTAAATGTCTATACCAATATCACCTCTCTTCCTCCTATCCACTAAACTCTACAATCCACATTTCTTCAACCTCTCTCTACAGCCAGTATTCCAAAGTCCCGATATTGTTTTAGTCACTCGTCTCTCCAATGTCTCGACATCACAATGAAACACCAGGTGACCAGATTTGAGCACAATAGTCCAAGTGCAGTCTGACCAGTGTCTCATACAATGACACAACCATTTCTTTATCCCTACACATTAGAGTACATCTTATCATAGCAGCACTATGATCTGCAGCCTTTGCAACACTAGCAATGTGCCCTCTAAACTTCAGTCTATTGTCAACCATCATTTCCAAATCTATAATCTCATCCACTCTTCCTGCAGTATGGCACCATCGATATAGTACACAGCCTTATATTTCTGTACTCCAAAATGCAATCCCTTGCACTTGTTGATATTAAAACTATAACCCCCACACCTTTGTCCAAGTAAAAAGCCTATTCAAATCTTCCTGAAGGGAATTAACATGAGCAGTGTTGCTTAAAATTCTTCCCAACTTTGCATCATCAGAAACAACTGAAGATCCACAGTCAGTCCACATGATATATCATTTACAAAACAATAATTTTATACCGTAGTATGATGCTGATGCTGATCAGTGGCAGCCTGTGAAGTTTTAAGTGGGGAAGGGGGTGCTGCCTATACAAAATAATTTTAAAAAAATTCTTTTTTTCCTAGTCAGTAACCAATTTATTAATAAATAAATCTACAGATTTATTTATTAATAAATTGGTTACTGATTAGGAAAATATTTATTTATTAAATAAATCTACATATTTATTTATTAATAAATTGGTTACTGATTAGGAAAAAAATAATTTTTTAAAAATTATTTTGTATAGGCAGGGCAGCATCCCCACTTAAAGCTTCACGGGCCACCACTAGAACTGATTTAAAAAAAACTTTCATTTATAATTATATTTAGCTATTCTCTTTCTTTCTTACCACACCAATGGTCCATATCTTGGAGATCTCAGTTGTAACACAATATAATAAATCATCATCATCATCATTATTATTATTATTATCATCATTGTCTCAAGACCCTCACCCCCAATGAGGCACAGACTCGTTGCAGGAGGTCCTTTTGTCATATATGCAACTTATCATACCATGCCTTAAATATATTCAAATTCTCTGCAGTCACCACACTCTCAGGCAATGCATTACAATTATTCACAACTTGTCATGCAAAATACCTGCTTCTCACTCCCTTGAAATATTATTATTATTACCTGACACCTCCATGGAGTCCAAAGAGTCATCGAGGGAGAGCACCTACTCTACAACACTCTCTCTCCACCAGCTACAACGAACCGCAACTACACCAATGCTATTAACCCCCCCCCCCCCCCACATACACACACAGCACCACCACCACCACCACCACTAGTATTTTACAGACAATCATAGACATCCATGCCCATGGCAAGATTTGAACCCGCTCGGCCAACTCTAACTACTCAGCCAACCAGACTGGCAATATTAAGCCTATAACAGCCATTTACCCACTGGTACATTTTTACCATATCATACATCTTCCTCCTATCCAATAGACTGTAAATTGCATCTTCTCAAACTTTCTTCATACTCAATATTCATACCCACCAGCCTTGTATTTCCACATGTGCCCTTTCTTCCCTGAAGTCCACATATGGCAGGTAATCTTTTCATGGTCATTCTCACCAACTGGAGGGAGATTTGGACACCTCATTTATAATGACATCCTCTTACAAGATGATCAAATCCAAGACACTCAATCCTTGCATGCCATCTGTCACATATTGTTTGAGGAATTTGTCCCTCCAAACACTTCAAAAATTCATTTTCTTTACTTTGGGTTGCTGCCTTGTCATCCCAATCTATATTGCCATAATTAAAATCACCCATAATGATCACCCTTTTCCTATTTGCTTGACTAATTTGATTATATATTTTCTTGTCACTATCCTACACATTTACCAGGTCTATAGCAACATCCAACTAAGTATTTCATTTTACTTATCTTTGTCTCAAACATATTGTCTCAAAACCATTACTACTATTCCCCCCCTCCCCCTTGTTTCTCTACCTTGTATGGACATAACATTTTTCTATTATTGGCAGCACTCCACCTTCCTTTTTGCCCTTTCTATCTTCATGAAATATATCATACCATTCCATCTCTATTCCTGTCAGGTTGTTATCCTCATCCATATTCAAACAAGTTTTGGGTGAATAAACTTAATTAATGCAATTATTTCATTCCCTTGTTTCTTTCTCCCCCCCTCCCATTCTGATACAAACATAAGAGCTAATTCCTGGATCTATAACAGTTTTGCTGATGCCACTTATTAGATGTGACCTCCATGCCTTCCTTGTATCATTTCTTTTTCTCCTTATCCAACTCAGAACCTTCTTCAAATCCAGCTGTTCTCCCCTACATCCCAGACCATCCCATTCTCTTCTTGTCCACGCATGCATGCACGCACGCACACACACACACTTATTTTTTGAGCATTAACCTTTCTTATGCTGAATTCTCCTGTCAACCCTGAGTTCCCCTGTTTGTAGAGAATGAGAGCCCGTTCTATCATTCTCTATACCAATGCTACCCACTTCTCCATTCGTAAGCACCACTTCAATCCCTCCATTCTCTCTCTCTCTCTCTCTCTCTCTCTCTCTCCCTCTCACACATCACTTGCTCAGATTCAATCTCTGCAATCGTTACTCTTCCTTAAATGCAGTCTATCACTCTTATGTAGTTCGATTCATCCTTCAAACTCATTCCATATCCATTAACAAGCTGCACTCCTCTCTCTCTTTACATTTCCTTGCTAACATATCATTCATAATACTTGGTTTCCACCTCGTCTCATCACTGTCATACCTGGACAACACACTGACTACCTTTATTATCATACTGTTATCTTTTATCCTTCTCAACAATCTCCTGATATCCAGTCTTACATTCTCCTTGTTCCTACTACCAATGTTTTTGCTCACTTACTCCTCATATCCTATGCTTCAATCACTTTATTAATTTTACATCCCATGAAAACAAACCTTGTGCATCTTCTCGTTTACCACACCTCTAATAATTGAATCCCCATACAAAGCCACTTGTGAGTTTTTCAGTACCTCTTTCATACCAGCATCATTTTCTCAACTTTCAAATCTTGCATCATTTTTTCACTGTCATTATCTCACTATTTTATCGTCAGTCGCACGGCTTGTTCACCATCAACACTACACCACACATTCTTGTACATTGTGTACTTCCTACCTGAATTAGAAGAGAGAGGAGAGAGAAAGATGAAATTTGATCCTGCCTCATTTCATGCCAGTGTACCTAACTTGCAGTACACTGCATACATTTAAGAAGTAGCTAGAGGTGGGAAGAAAGAGAGGGAAAGAGAGAGAGAGAGAGAGAGAGAGAGAAGTAAACAGTTCTTGTGTAGTGCATTTTTTTCTTTTCTCTGCAAGTATAAAAGCAGATCTTGTCAGACTAATTTGTGCAAAACTGTACATAGTTTTGTGCTGTTATCCTTGTGAACTTATGGAAACAAACATAACAGTTATGAAATAATAGGGAAAATATTCTTAATAAAAAAAATAATAGTAGTAGATTTTTTTGTATGGAGAGAGACAAATGAGGAATGGATTACCAGAATTAGTTGTGAGTGCTCTGACAGTGAATAACTTTAAGAAGAGGTATGATAAGTTTTGTGTGTAGAAAAGTTAGTATGGGTCTCCCACACTGAGTCTTCAGTCTCCATGAAGATACCATATAATGATAATAAAAAGCATCCGTGCTTTTTATTATCATTATATATCACAATATTTGTTATTAACAAAAACTGCTCTGTAGTATTCACTGGTCTCAATGACAAGAATGCACAATGTTATGTGAAACTAACCTGTGCAGAACTGAACTAATTGCTGTAAACTAATTCTTGCTCACTCTGATAAGATAATTAACATGTAGTATGGACTCTTTTGATTAACTATATTAAGTTCATCTAATAACCAGGGCAGTAGTGTTTTGCCCAGGGAAACAACACTACTCTGCTTATTGGATGTATGAAGTGACTCCTGCCCATATTTCATGTCAACAGTAGGATCCCAGATTCTGTCCCCCCCCCCTCCTTCACATGCAACACAAGTCATGGTTTTGCCAAGCATGCACAACACACTGTAATTAAATAACTGGGATATAATAAATTTAGTTTAATCCTTTACCCAAGTGTGAGCAAATCTTCAGGACTGGGGTAAGGTGGTACAACACCAGAACAACTCCTTGCAAAGGTAGAGCAAGCTAACATCACTCCTATCTCAGTATCTCCCATAATGCAAAACACATCTCCTTGCGGATATGTCTAATGTTATGCATTAAGGGAGGGGCCACTACCCAGACTAGTTTCAACCTTTATTGAGGTCTCTTCAGTGGGAGCCAGGCCCAAGTAGAGATACCAGCCAGAACCATTAGCAAGGTCATCTCTACCTATAGGAGTTGCCAAATGGTGTGCCACCTTTTTAATAAATTACTCTGGATTTAGAGAAAGATGTTGAAAGTTTATTTTTCACTTGTTCACACTTGGATAAAGGATTAAACTAAATTTATTATATTCTAACCAAGTGAAAAATAAACTTTCTTATTTAACTTATTTAACTAGGGACGGTATTTAACTAGGCGATGCCCCAGCTGGCATGAAATTCTGTTCATGTTGTACCATCATTTTACATTGTGGTTTAAGCCAATAGGAATATAATTTGGTCTGCCAAACTTCAAACTGCCAGCCCATCCTCGTATGTTCATATCCAGGTAGATACTTAACAGGGTTCACCAAGAGGTGAGGATTGGACATCATCTCAGAAGCCCCAATCAGTTCTCCACATTCCTTAAATGTCAATGTGAAGGTCTCTTCCCATTTATACAGCTTTGATTCTTAAACAGACACTTCAAACAGAACTAATTGGAAGGGCACACAGCATTATATCTCCCAAAATTTGATACAAAAGAAAATTTAAAGAAGCTTGTGAGATGCTGATTCATCATCTCAATCTCAACAAAAATGATGGAAGATCCATTTAAAACCAATAGGTTCTATTCTAAAACATGACTGAATTCCATAAACCATAAATTTCATAAAGAGTGAGAAAGTAAAAGTTGAGAATCTGTCACCACAGTATAATACAGGCAACTTGAGATGAAGCTTATGATCGTGAATGAGTCAGTCCACAGATTGTTGGAGGGATGGTGTGGAGTTTGTGGAGTGAGTTTGATAGAAGGAAGGAATGATTTATAGAAGGTGGATGACTTGCATCTAAATGGATTTGGTGTCAGGAGTCTTGAGAAAGTGTTGTTCAGTGAGAGTTCAGAAGTACAAAATCAGGGAAACTAGAATGTTTGTGTGTGTGTGGGGGGGGGGATGCTGGTGAGCATGGGTTCAGGCAACCTGTAAGTTAGTAAGTGGGAGAGTGATTACATGATGCAAAATGTAGCACCTCAGGTTAACTTTAGTCAGCTAAGTAATACCAGGTGTAAGGAGGTTGTGGAATGAAAGGGATATTGCAGTTTATGTATACTAATGCCAGACATATTTGAAATAAGATTGAAGAGTTTTTGGCATTGGTTAGCACAATTTGGCCAAAAGTTATAAACATTAGTGAGCCATGGTTGACCAAGGATGGTATAGTCATAGGAATAGAATGCAAGGGATATAGTATCTTCAGAGAGGACAAAAGGAATGGGATAAGGAGAGGAGTTTTGCCAATAATAGCAGAGTAATTAAAGCCAAAAAGAGAAGTACAATCAGGAGGACAGGGATTCAGAGGGCAGTTCATTTGAGGCTATCTGGTATGATAGCCTGATGTATAAAGGCCAGCAGGACTAAATATATAATTGGCTGCTGCTATAATCCAGGAGGTATATGGGGAAAATGTAGTTAATATGCACTTGCAAATTAGCATTTTGAGTACAGATCAAGTAATTATTATGGGGGATTTCACTATGGGGGACATAAATTAGGAGAAGGAGGAGTGATCCCAGGCAAGGAAGAAAGTGGAATTTATACAGCGGCTGAGAGATAATTACCTAAGGCAACATGTAATGGAGGGGTTACACAGAGTTGCAAGTGTTATTAATGATTATTGATAATCCAGTCATTTGCAGATGATGTGAAGCTTTGAAGGATTATTTTCTAATAGTATTTCAGATCCACCAATGGAAGGATTTATATATTCTATTGGTGGAACTATACTAGCGAAAGAAGTAGAAGAGTAAGAAATCTTGGGGTGATAGTTGATAGAAAATTGAAGTTTAGGGAACATGTTTCTAAAGTAATGAAGGCAACCCAGAAGAGTGCTATGTATTACCTGTACAATACTAAGACTTTGACCAGTAGATAAAAGAGTGATGATTCTAATGTATAATGCCATGATCAGAACATATCTGGATTACTGAACTAAGATCTGGTCACAAGGATTTGAAGAAAATTAATTAACCTTGGTGAGGGTACAGAGGCAGATTACAAAAATGATATCAGATTTTATGATGTTAGTTATGAGGACACCAATCAAGAGGAAGACCCAGAAGGAGATGGGCAGAAGACTTTTTACACCTTTGAAAATGTTACAGGCAAACAATTGCCTAATACGGAGAGCCAAGAAGAGGAAGACGTTATGAGGATGGACTGACGGCATGCAAAGTACAGAGTTTGGTGGATAGAAGACAAAGGGGTGACATGCTCAATACATTTAAACTGCTGAAAGGTATTTATAGCATTGACACTGGGGACATTTTTCATATAGAAGAACATGGGAAAGGAACAAGGACAAGAAGCAATCCCTGAAGTAGTGTTGCCTAAGATGGACCTTCCTGCATTGAGTCTCGTGACTTCATGGAGGATCTGAGTAGTAATAATAATAAAATACATAAATGTGTATAAATACGAATATTTCTATGGTTTAGAAAATTTTCATTAAATTTCTGGTATTGAGATCTCATTATTGTTATAACTGAACTTGAAGAAAGTTACCTCTTTGCCTTTGTCTTTCTTTTCATCTTTTTTTTTATCATCCTTCTAATTAAAAAAACAGAATTATTAAGGTTTGTTGATTTTGAAAATCAAAAATCAGATATTTTTAATTATAATATTGTTACACTGAGCCAATTTCTGCCATCAAAAAATTTTTAAATATTATATATTATATCAATTTTTTTTAAATATTAAAGATCACTGATAAATACATATTTATCATTACTAATTTAATAAGCTGAAAGGCTATTTTACCGGCGATTATGTTAATATATGTAAAATTAGAAAGGGGGATGGTAAATCCCTTTATTTTTTATAGCCGGGTACAAAACTCGGATCGAAATCCATAGAGTTTCACGCCGAAAAAAACTATCGGCGAGCTCAAGTGTAAATGATCGCTTGGGTAGTACAACACCAGGTCAACTCCATGCAAAGGTGGAGCAAGATCCGTCACTAACTTTAATATTCTCTCATAATGTAAAACCCAGCTCCTAAGAGATGTATATATATATTGTTTTACATTATGAGAAAAAAACATAAAGGGATTCACCATCCCCCTTTCTATTAACATAATTTTTTTTATTGGAAGGGTCCTGTAGTTTGCATGAGTGATTATAACTAAACAATATACAGTTAACTCTTATTATAACAGACTACAAAAGAAAGGCTTTGCCAAAGCTACACAGCATCAATGTCATGCTAAAAAAAAAGAAATTCAATATGGCAAGTCTTCTATCATAGCAAATTATTTCCTTTGATCCATATGAGTTCATTATTGTGAGAACTGATTATATCATTAAAATAATTTGGATTAGAGATATCTGTAGAGAGTTATTGTACTTAGTTTCTCTATTTCATACTCTATATACACTGGTGGCCAAAAGGTACGGACGAACTACATTTTTACCTGTACATGAAAAAATTTTCCTGACTACAGCGAAATGCAGACATACATTTATTGCTAGAATGGTAATAAATTATATTACACAAAAAATGTATTATAAATTTCGTATATAAATTAAATTACAATATGCATTTGGCAAAAGCTACAAATTTCCTAAGGACATAGTTAAGGAATTAATGTATAATGCTTACAGAAAAACTATGCATAGAGACATTTCAGTACGGAATATGTCCACCCTGAACTGAGATGCAGCTCTTATAACATTGTATCATGATAAGCACCAAGTGATTCAGGAGATCTTGAAGCAAACTAGCCCACTCCTTCAGAGCAAGGATAAGGCCTTGTTTGTTTTCTGGAGGGGGAATTTTGAGCAACAATATGTCTCTATATTGCATCCAAACATGTTCTATGGGATTGAGATCTGGGAAGCATGCTAGCCACCTGATTCGATTAATATTTTCAGTCTCCAGAAGTATCTCCATTGCTTGTGTATGATGTGGTGTGGCACCGTCATCCATAACAATGTATTCTTCACCTACAGTACCATGGAACAATCCAATATGATGTTGAAGAACTTTCTTGCAATATCGTTCACCAGTTATAGTCCCTTTTTCCAACACTTGTAACTCGATGCATCTATTAAGCATAATGCCTCCCCACACCATGACCTCAACACCACCTTATCTATCCCTTTCAAGAACATTCTTGTGATGATAAGCAGTACCACTTTCACACCAGATCAAGTGTTGTCTAGAATTCTAGAATTGGAGGAAAGAATAAAACTAAAACAACTCTCATCTGTAAAGAGTACATTAGCTCCATTGGTGTATTGTCCAATTTTTATGGATACAACAACACTGAAAACGTGCTCTTCGATGAGCTGTGGATTAAGGGATGCAGACTACAGGTGCCTTCGAGCATACAGGCCTACTTGTTGCAGACGTATTTCCAGAGTTTATCAAGAATCAATGTATCTTGATTGAATGAAGCCAACTTGTGAGCTGACCTGCTGTGATGCATTGAATACAATTTGCAGTTATAACCAAAAATCTGTCTTCATGCTCTGTGGTAGAGAAATGTTTGGAACACATTCCATTGGTTTCAAATGCTACCCAGAGGCTGAACACAATGCTATGTGAGATTCCAAGCTGTCTGGCAATATCACTAATTCTGCAACCTTGTTCAAGCTTTCCAATAATTCTTCCCCACGTGAAATCATCTAGATGATGTCTTTGAGACATTAGGACATCCAAATTTGCAACTTTATTCCTTCATGAAAAGAGCTTCCTTCAAGCATAATTTGTTTAGCACGACCTTTTGCCTTTTATCCTGATGAGTGCTACCAAGTGACCCTTTGGCAAGCAATGTGAAATTTTGAATGTAAACCTGCTTTCTACTCAAAATCATCAATCATAAAAATTGCTACAAGCTGATTCATCTGAATTTGCAATTGTAATCTTCAGAAGTAGTGTTTGTCCTTCAAATAAAATCTGCTTAGCACATCCTTTCGCCTTTTATCCTGTTGAGTGCTACCACATGATCCCTTTGCAAGTGATTCAGAAATTTGAATGTGTACCCGCTTTCTACTTGAAATCATCAGTCATAAAAATTGCCACGAGCTGATTTGTTTGAATTCGTGGTTGTAATCTTCAGAAATAGTGTTCATCCTTTGGTTTAGGACACCAGTGTACAATATGGTAATAAACTGTTTTACTATTTGTGTATGGAAAATATATGACTTGAAAATATATGCATTGATTCAACCTCAGTTGGGTTTAGCCACTGATGAGATCTCAATAAAGCACAAAATGGGTCTGGGTTGTGGCTCTTCTCATAATGCATAGCAATATACATGTCCAAAAAAGAGTGTACTGTGCATTATGGGATACTGAAGCAATTGATGTGAAGTCCACTGCTTCATATTTATATACAAGTAGCCTAGCTGTGTAGATACTTCACATGGCAACTTTGATTATACATGGGTGAAGTTTTAAATTAAGAATATAATTTTTGTTGAGTATAATTTATTTTGCAACCAAATGAAAAAATTTTCTACAACTAAAACTATAATGTGCAAGCCCATGGTTAAAAAATAAGAAACAAATTTATAAGTACTGTACTCTTGAAAAGAAAGAAAGAAGCTACATCAAAAGTGTCATAAAAGTGTCTGATAAAATCTGTTTGAGTCCGTTAGGGATCAAGCAGTTTCTTAAAAGTGGTAATACAGAGACTGTATTCATTAATGAAAAGAAGTAACCTATTAAAATATGAAAAGTGGTTAATGGTTATATGGTTATGACCTATGCAGAGTTGAGCAAGAACAACTTTTTTTTCTATAGTCGTATGTAGGTTACTGTGTCACTCCAAACAGCTTCATTCAAAAAATCCAAACAGCGTCATTCAAAATGGAACCTTGCTGGACTGCCTCTAGTTGAGTAGATCCCTCAGAGTTTAAGGTCAGTTAAATAAAAAATTCTAGTAATTCAAAGGACCTGCATGATTTTCATAAGCAAGTATCATAACATGATGCTCATCAGTCCAGTAGTCTGCATGCCTCCTGGATCCGTCTGCATGACTGCAACGAGTTGCCCGGTGGTACAACACCGGGCAACTCGTTGGAAATGGCACACCGTTTGGCAACTCCTATAGGTAGAGAAAACTTTGCTAATGCTTCTGCCTGGTATCTCCACTTGGGCCTGGCTCTCCCACTGAAGAGACCTCAATAAAGGTCGAAACTAGTCTGGATAGTGGCCCTTCCCTTAATGCATAACATTATACATATCTGCAAGGAGATGTGTTTTGCATTATGGGAGATACTGAGATAGGAGTGATGTTAGCTTGCTCCACCTTTGCAACAAGTTGCCCGGTGTTGTACTACTTTACCCCAGTCCTGAAGATACTTTCAGGTGCAAACTTTGTTTGCTCACACTTGGATAAAGGATTAAACTAAATTTATTATATTCCCAGAATAAGACTGCATGGTCACTCTCCCCAATTGGAGGCAGAGTTTCAGATAATTATCCCTTAGCAACTGTATAAGTTCCACTTCCATCTTCCCATGCTCCCTTCCTATAATTATAATCATATGCCTTATAATTCCACATAAATTCCTTTCTTCTTGACACTTCTACATGTCTACCTTACTCCTATATGTTGTTTCCTCTTTTCAATGTATGCTGCTATAGTTGAAATCTTCCATAATGATGATGATTCATTTTGCACTTGACTTAACTACCTAAACATTTTTTTTTTTTTTTTTTTTTTGCTCCTGAAACTCTGTATTCCCTGGCCTATAGCAACATCCAACTATGCCTGTCAATAATGTCTCACTGATCCCAATAACATTTGGAGAAGCTGAGGTTATCAGTGTGCACCAATTCAACTCCTTTATTTCGTATATCTTGGCATTAGTATAACGAAACATTGTGTTGATGTTTCTTTATACTAATGAGTCTGGAAAGAATAATAATAGGAATAGAATCACTAGCAATGTGTTGATATAAAGAAACATCAACACATTGCTAATGATTCTATTCCTATTATTATTCTCTCCAGACTCCACTACTGTACTTATGACCTTGATGAGAAGATGATCATTAACCCTGCAGAGGTCCCAGCTGATCTGACAGATACATGCAAATTGTTTAATATAAATATTTTTACACATATTCAGTGTATAGCTTGAAGGTCATGACTAGCTGTGTGTGTGTATGTTACGAGTTATATTCCACACTGTTTTTTGCTGTAAGTTTGATTTAACATGTGTTATGTAAAGGTTTGTGATATCTGACAGTAAATTGTATCTAAGAGATACCGCGAACTCCGATATCAGTCAGTATAGTGTTGGTTTAATTGTTTTTTTTTTTATTTACCATTGAAAATGGCTGGAAAATATATATCAATTGGATAATCCATCAGATGTTGAAGAGATTCAGCGAATGTTACTCGAGTATGATGGTGAGAATGATAGAGCCAAATGCAAAAGTGAAAGTGATATTTGATAGTAAATTGTGTCTGAGAGATACAGTGAACTCCAATGTCAGTATAGTATTAGTTTAGTTGTTGTTGTTTTTTTCTTTGGTTCTTTGTTCAATAATTTCTAGATTGTAACTGAAAATAAATAAATGATCATGTATTATATTTGCAGTTTTTTTAATGTTTTATCACATTTTAGCACATACTAGTAATGAATGTATCTCTCAGACGCACGTGACCTATGCTGCAATTTTTTCGACCACGACCTCCGCAGGGTTAATTAAACATTAACTACATTTACTTTAATTATTATTCAAATATTATAGTACTCTTCTTAAGTTTTTTTTTTTTTTTGGTTTCTTTTACAATAAATGCTTTAAGTTTTTGCATTTGGTTATACTATAAATTAAGTATTCCAAGAAATTATATTCTGAGTTTAATTCTTTAAGTGTTAGCGAACAATGGTTGTGTGTGAAGTTCACGACTCAGCTACTTGTATACAGGGTGGTTAAAAATTTCATGTACAAACTTTGAGGGGGAGGTAGAGAACATCAAAATCAACCATATTTACATAGGAAAGCATTACCGGAAACGCCACAAGAAGGTACTAACAGGGACACAAAGATACAGAAATAACACAAAGCAGTAAATAGTGTAAAAAACTTTATTAGGCATAACTGAATAGTTCAATAGCAGTTGGATACATAATATGATAAACGAGGTGCATGTCTGCCATCTCAGCATTCGTAAAACGATGCATGTTCTTCGTACGACGTCGAAAGCTTGAATGAGGAAGCAAAATTGCTCACCTGGAGCATTGGCGAACAGCGCCACCTATCACCTTCAGGTGGCATTTCTGGTCATGCTTTCCTATGTGAATATGGTTGATTTTGATGTTCTCTACCTTCCTTCAAAGTTTGTACGTGGAATTTTGAACCACCCTGTATAGAGGCTAATGACATCATCAATTGCCTCAGTATCCCATAATTCAAAGCACATACCCTTTCAGATGTGTATAATGCTATGCACATAACATTTTATGGCTCTATGGGATACTAAGGCAACTGATGCAAAGTCATTAGTCTGTGCTTACAAGTAGCCCAGTCATGAAGATACTTCACACATGCAAATATGGTTAGCTTACACTTGGATAAATGATGAAACCAAGAATATAATTTCTTGGCATCTTTAATTTATATAATAAATGCTATATACACCATTTAATAATAAATGAAATGAAACTGAAGGTGTATGCTAATGGTTCATACCAACAAACAAACAAGGTTGGCTTCACAATAAGTTACCCTGTGGTTTTACTTTCTGAATAGCAATGGCATGTTGCATTGTGTGTGATTTTTCCCTATGGGAAAATGTATTTTGTTTTATATTACAATTTATACTGCACAGATGATTAATTAATCACTCTGTTTGGTTGTTTATCAGCATATAGAATAAAAAACAAAAACCTTCACAACAAACAAAGTATTCAATTATTTTTATATTTATTTTATAATTTATTTATGTGAAAAATAAAAAAAAAGTTAACTTTTTCCTTCTTTCCTTCTTTTTCATCCACAGGTGGAGGTGGTGGAGGATTAAATATTAAATATGATCCACCATCTTCTTCATCTGGAAACTCTGGATATTCTTCATTTGCAGTCCTGTGGGTGGTGTGAAAATAACATTTAGCACTACAATCTTAGGAACTACCAATAATCACAGCAGCATTTTCATCCTATCCCATCTACCTCTGACCTAATGGCTTGCTATGTTCAATGTTGTTCATTGATAATCCATTCTCTCCATAGTCTATTATGTTTGTTAATGTATGCTTTCCCTGGCTGGTTTGTTAGTTTTGGAGGAGGAAAGCTTAATGCACTGCTACAGTGTTCTTTGAAATGTTCCTTTGCTAGAAAGATGTGGGTTTGAATCATGCTTAAGATATAAAGAACATTTATGAACAATTTTCACCTGAAGAGAGAGTCAACTAGTTTCAGGAAATGGCAAGCTTTTGTTTTCTTTCTAGCAAATGAGGTTTTCTCCCCCGTCATCAACAAACTGCCAAAGAACACATGCAGTGACAGACAGTGCAGACTATGGAAAAGGGATTATGTGCCTTATCACAATGAAAATTAGGTTTATAAGATGCTGAATTACTTGACAGGTCATCAGGTCTAATGCATAAAAAAAAGGAAGGAGGGGGGGGGCACTAACATATTCAATAGAAAGTGTAAAATTTTTCTTGATTACACAGAAGAAAATAGGTAGAAGAGACAGTATTATTAACACTTAAGATATAAATATCAGGTTAGCCAAGCTTACTTGAAACTGGACTACCACAAAACCAATAAATCTATACAGTTTAATTTATATTAAAAAATATGTTTTTGAAGATATAAACATTTAAACATAACTGAATATCCTTGACAGGAAAGATGATGATCTTATTGAAAATTATATTAAAGGGTTTTTGGAATAGAACATATGATGTAGGTAATCAGTATAAAAAGGAAATAATATGGGAAGTGAAGAACAAAAAATGTATAACGATATAAAACATATGAATTGGAAACATTGATTAACAAGGATATGAAAATAATCACAATAAGATACTAAATTATGAAAATTGTATAACAACTAGGAACAAAAAAAAAAGAAAACCAATAACCTATATCTATAACAGTGGCAGGATCACTGATAATGTGTGTGTGTGCTGAATATTTTGAGTAATCTGATATCAGATTTCCAAGAAAGAAAAAAAAGAAGGCACAAGAAAACCAGTACTAAGGTTGGTGAAGCTTATGAAATAACTAGATATGCAATTACTGAATATCCAGTTATTTCATATGCTTACTGAATACAAATTCAATATAAACTTATTGCATAGCTTCATGTTAATTATGAAACCATAACAGATGTTCTGTACTGTAAAAAAAAAAAAAAGCCTTTTTAAATAAGTAAATTTTCTATAAGATTATTATAATCTTTCCTATCAAGGATGCTAGCAGTGGTTCCGCATGCCCTAGGTTGGTTATATTATCGTGTGGCTTATGTAACCCGTGTTACAAAATTCACGTCAATTTGACTGTATTATTATTATTATGTGACACCTCCAGGGAGTCCAAAGACTCATCAAGGGAAAGTGTGCCAACGGCATCAAACAATTTAACTCCTTCCAACTACTAACCATTCTCAAGCTTGCTTAACTTTTTGCATGAGCCATTAGTAGCAGTTCTTCCTCTTCTCAAGAACAAATCAATGAGTAAGATGCTGTAATTCACGTTACAATCATGAATTACAGCATCATCATCAAATTCCTGACATGTATGCTCAAGGAGTGTACAGGATATAATATTATTATATGAAAAACTTACATCCACTAATTTCTTATCTACAATTTTCTTCCAAATCAATCTGTTCTCTGTCAAGACCCCAATATTATCAGATCTTATATTTCTGTTTTCTAAGGCACTTTTTTTTTTACTGTATCAATCCACCTATATTTTGGTATTCCACTTGGTCTTTTTCATGCGAACCTGGCAGAGAACACTTGTTTTGCTAACCATTCCTCTCCCATTCTGTTTAAGTGCCCATACTACCTGAGATTAGCTCTGCTAACACATTCCTGGATGCTAACAATGTCCATTCTTAATGTCTATGTTTCTTAAAATATCTTTGCTTGTTTTTGCCCTCAGTATGCTCAAAACTTTCATTTCTTGTTTGTATTCTACTTATGTCTGTTAATCAAAACCATAAACTCTAAGTAGGCTCTATGTATCATATCTCTCTTTCTCTAAGAGAGAAAGAGAGATATGATAGAGGCATATGATTAATAGAGATTTTGTAGGATGAATCTTTTAGTATAAGGTAGGAGAGGTAGGAGTGGGGGTGGAGAGAGAGAGAGAGAGAGAGAGAGAGAGAGAGAGAGAGAGAGAGAGAGAGAGAGAGAGAGAGAGAGAGAGAGAGAGTGAGTAAGTAATGCAGGACAAATGGAGATGCTATGGAAAGAGGACTAGATTTTTCTTTTGGCAAATGATTCAAGAGAGAAAGAGATGAATGCACTATCTATGAATTACAAGTAGGGGTATGATAAATGGTATGAGGAGTGAGTGGCAGTATCTATAAATTACTACATTCTGGCAAAAATTTCTGCCAACAGAGTAGAAAGGCAAGTAAAGGAATGCAACAGTTGCATCAAATTCCTTTGTCTTGATTAGTCGGTATTATTCGATCATGCCTTATAACAGTGACTGGAGTTAACTCTGCTTACTTCATGTAACAAAACTGGTATGAAAGATAATTTAAAGATTACTGTTTCAAGCTTTATGTCAATGATATTGTCACAGGACTACAGAGAAATATTCAGTTCAGTTGTTTGCAGATGATATGAAGCTTGGGAGGATTATTAGCAATAGCACTGATTTTTTAGCTCTTCAAGAGGATTCGAATAAGCTGGAAATATGGGCAAAGGAATGGGGATAACAATTTAATGCATCTAAATGTAATTATATTTGAGAATTAC
Organism: Typopeltis vanoorti; assembly: GCF_054136105.1. NCBI lineage: Eukaryota > Metazoa > Arthropoda > Arachnida > Uropygi > Thelyphonidae > Typopeltis > Typopeltis vanoorti. Next base: position 84,845,268 of record NC_143551.1, on the reverse strand, counting down.
AGAGGACTTTCCATACTGGGTGTTCCAGGTAAAATTTACACAAGCACTGTATTTTGAGAAGAGGCCAAGAAAAATTGTGGAAGAGAAACTTGTAGAAGAAAAAGAGAATTTGAAACAATTTTTTAAAGGCAATTTGAGAGCTTCTGTTGAAAAAATGCCAGTAGTGTTTGTATTAGTTTCCAGACTATATTTGATGTACACTGATATGTGTGTGTGAAACTGGATCAGTTCATGTTATATATTTGAACACAACAACCCCAAAGTTAAAAATAATGTGCTTTGAGCAGTACAGTACAGGTCCAGAATTAAGAATGTGATGAATATCTGCATGCTTTGAAGTAATTTGAAACTGTATAATATGCCATGTGATTATCTGATGGATTTTTGTTACAGGTTTATTATTTACATGAGTATTGGTGCAAGTCATATAAATGAAGAAAAATTAAAATTGTATCATACAGTAGTCAACTTTAAATACACTGTTTAGAAAAGTTCATCAAAAATCTCTAAAAGTTTAAAGAATAAAGTATTTTGGTGAGTTGGATTATGAATATTTGCATTCAGTAAGTATTTGCAAATCCTGATGTCTGCAGGTGCACTCTGTTCACCAATGAAATACCACTTATTCTAGCTGAAGTAAATAATTCATAATGAACATTTATGGGCTGATGAAAATGCAGCAGTGGAAATTAAGTTCTAATGCTGGTTTTCAATAAATGCATGGTGTGAACTTATTTGGAACCAATTAAGTAGACCATTGGTATGTTTAACAATTGTATCAGTAGAATCATACCTTCAATGTTTTGTAAAATGAGCTGCCTGAGTTTTTTGGAGAATGCTCCTTTATTAACATGATGGCATAGGTACAGCTGCCACTCACTATAGTGAACTGACAGGGATTACAAAAATAGTTTGTTATTGTGAATTTTCCTTAAAATAGCATTTTGCCAATGGAACTTTTCAGTACTTTATCTTGAGTAGTTTGCTTAAACAGTGTTTGCTACAACAGCCTGTGTAGGTCAGTGAAAGTGGTGTTTGCACTCAGCGCTAAACCACCTGAAGAATGAGCGTTGCCAGTTCGATTCTAGTCACCGATCAGACGAATGTTTTTAATTTGCTGGCCTGGTTAGTCGAGTGATTAGCATATCTGCTCTCCAGCCAAAAGGCTGTGGGTTCGAATCCCACTGTGGGCAGAATGTTTGTGATTGTCTGTGAAAATACTAGTGGTGGTGGGCAGTAGATGGCACTGATAATGATGGAGACAGAGAGATGTAGAGTAGCTGCCTCCCTCCCTCGATGAGTCTTACGACTCCCTGGAGGTGTCATGTAATAATAATAATAATGAGAGTCAATTGTATCTCCATCATAATGGAGTTACACCACATTTTTTCAATAGATTTCTGATTATCTGTACAATTACTATTGCAATCATTGACTGAGTCCAGATCTTGTGTAGAAAGATATATCCAAGTAAAAGGCTAACATTATAATATCTTCATTGAAGCTCATTTCTTAAAGTGATTGTTTTTTGAAATTAAGAGTATATTTTAAAATTTTAAACATTCTACAACTTTTAAATTTTAAAATAAATATTTAATATATTTGTCTGCATATATGGGGGTGCTTAAGGGTCAAAGCTATATAACTGAGAGGATACCTCCACATAGCCTTTAAAGGAATGCAGAGAACCGATCAGGGTTTCTGACCTAATGTCCAATCCTCACCTTCTCATGGTACACCCTTTTAGGTACCTGGACACTGAACAAATGAGGTTGGGCTGGCAATTTGGGATTTAGACGACGAAATTGTATTCTTATTTGCTTAAACCAAAATAAAAAATGATGGTACAACATGACAGAATTTCATGCAGGCTGGGGAGTCGCCCGGTTAAACAAAGACCCGCATTGTTTTTGCCAGGGAACAGGGCAAACGGCGAAACATCAGCTACTGGAACAAATCCGAAAACTCACCCCAACTTCAGAACATCACAAGAGTTCAAGATTGGTACTATCAACATAAGATGCTTGAATGGGAAAAAAATGGAGCTAGCTGAGGAATTGGATAAGTACCAAATCGACATAATAGGGGTGACTGAAACAAAAAAGGCAAAAACTGATGAGATCTTTCTGATTAATACAAAATGTTATATTCAGGCAATGACAATCAAGGAAAAGGACTAGCTATAACATTCAACACTAAGTACGAGGCTAATCTTCTTGAATGGCAGGCAGTCCCAAGTAGGGTGATGTGGACAAATATGAGAATGGGGAACTGGACAATGAGACTTATTTGTGCCTATGGTCCCACAGAAGGTTCTACTAAGGTAGAAGTGGAGGAATTTTTTGAGGCTTTAGAGAAAGCAACCAACACAATGAAAAATTGGTCCTTGTTTGATATCTAAATAGCAGAGTAGGAAGTTGTCAGACAAAAAAAAATATATTGAGAAAATTTGGAGAAAAGAGCAAAGCTAATAATAATGGCAAATACTTGTTGGATTTCTGCTCAGGACATGGACTGGTTATTACTAACACCATGTTCCAACATAAAAAGGTGCACAAATTCACATGGAGGGAATAAGCAAGGAATAAGAAAAGTCTCATTGACTATGTTATTGTTGATAGTGATATTTTCTCCCTGGTGCAGGACACCAAAGTGTACAGAGGATTTGAAATTGGAAGTGATCACCATTCTGTCTTGAGCAAGATAAAATTAAATTTCATATTGAAAAGAAGAACATGTAAAAAAAGTTTTAAAGCAAATAAAAGTTGAGCAGTTCTCAGATGTGAACTGTAGACTCAAAGCCACAAACATGATTGAAGAAAAAATGAAAGAGTTTGAGAACAGGAATCAAACCTTGGAGATTCAGTGGCAAACTCTGAAGAAAACATTGATTGATTCTGCCAGAGAGGCATGTGGTGAGGTAGTGTGCAAGGATAAAAAAATCAGAACTCCCTGGTGGACACAGGAAGTTAAAGAGGCAGTGAGAGAAAAGAAGAAAGCATATCAAAAGTTGCTGGCAAATAAGTCAGCTTGTGCTCTTAGAGAATTGAATGGAATGATTTCCTTTCATCGATACAGATGGTAGGGAAAGCTATGCTACCATACTAGGGAAGTGACTATGAGCAAGGTGGTTTCCCGTTGCCTTCCTTGCCATGCTATGTCCTAATGGCTGTATCCTGTGCATTCATGAGTCAAGTTTGCTTGTTTTGCGGGATGAAAAACCTCAAAATAAACTAGGGGGAAAACCGTACTGTCACACACAAGACCAACTAACTTGACTATGGCCGAGGAAGATCCCTAAGCTACTCACATCTCCGACAAGAATTGAACCTAGGACACTTCTTCCCCAGACAGTTGCGAAGTGCACACCCACTAAGCTAACCATGTGGACTCCTAGAGAATACAGAGACAAATATAAGAAAGCTAAACACTGTGTAAAACTAGCTAAACAAAAGTCATAAATAAACATAGAAAATAAATATCAAGAAGGTGGCAAAATATTCTAGACGTTGTTGAAGAAGCTCAGAAATGGAGGAAAGAGTGCTATAAAAGGAATTAGAGATGATAAGGATGATATGAAAACCAGAGAAAAAGATATCATTGAAGTATGGAGTAATTACTTCGAAAATCAAAAAAATTGCTAAATGGAACAAGCAGTGATGATAGCACAGTGATAAGAAACACTGACCAGGCATGTAGTCAGGAATATATATCCACACTTGAAGTAGAAAATTCCATCAAAAGCCTGAAATGTGGAAAGCCAGAAATGCTCAAGTATGGAGGTATAAAAGTCTTACAATTGCTGCACTACATAGTGCTGCACTTGCTGCACTACATATCTCGTGAGCCACAGTTTGCCGACCCCTGCTTTATGCAGATGATGTTATACTTCTAAATAAATCTGCTACAATTTTGCAAGATTCCCTGACTAAAGTGAATAACTTTTGTAATAGATATGGTATGAAGGTCAGCATTAAAAAGACAAAGACAATGAAAATAGGCAGAAACATTGAAAATATCAACCATTGTGAATGGAGAACCTATAGAACAAGTAAAACATTTCAGCTACTTAGGCATGAATTTTAGTGAAGATGGTAAATTAAATATGGAAATAGACAACAGAATCAACAAAGCTGGTATGGTATAAGTCAACTGAATAAATTTATATGGAATAAGAGAGAAATTAGCCAAAACACTAAATTAGCTGTATACAAGACAGTGTTCAAACCAGTTTTAACTTATGGATCTGAGAGCTGAGTCAGAAGTAAAACATTGACCAAAGACTAGAGACTGCAGATATGAGAGTCCTGAGAAAGATTAGAGGCATGAACAGACGGCATCAATGGCAATATCATATTAAAAACAAGGATATTAGGAAAGAACTTGACATTGTCAGCATCCAGGAATGCGTTAGCAGAGCTAATCTCAGGTGATATGGTCATTTAAACAGAATGGGAGAGGACGGGTTAGCAAAATAAGTGTTCTCTGCCAGGTTGGTAGGAAAACGAAGAAGACAGATATAGGTGGATTGATACATTAAAAAGTGCCTTAGAAGATAGAAATATAAGATCTGATCAACATTAGAGTCTTGACAGATAACAGACTCATTTGGAGGAAAATTGTAGAAGGAAAATTGTAGATAGGAAGTTAGTAATGAAGTAATTTTTTATGTAGTACTATCATATCATGTACATCTCTTGAGGGTATTATTATTATTATTATTATTATTCAGGCCTCCAAGGAGTCAAAAGACTCATCTATATATCAGGAATTTGATGATGATGATGATGATGATCTCAAAAATTCTTGGGGCATTACTGATATATTTGTTTCTATAATACATCAGTAATGCCCTAAGAATTTTTGAGTAGAAAGCCAATGACATAAAAAAAGGGGCACTCCTAAACGGAAGCAGGTGAAATAGTCATAAAAATAATAACTTTTTTTTTCTTTTTAATTAAAATAATTCATGGAAACTTGGGTTTTGGCAGAATCCACCAGGCACCATGTGATATCAGGGCTACCTATGCGTTTACATTCCATTTTTCAACTGCATTCTTTTTGTTTTGTATCCGTTTCTTTAGTCCATGTGTTGGTATTACTATTTCCTTCAAACAAAAAAAAAAAATGCTACCTTTAATATGCAGCAGTATAGGGTGGCTTGTTTGTAAATAAAGTAATTAATGATTAAAAAACTCATTTATCATTATATCTCTGTCGTTAAAAGAATTTTAATATCTCTGAAAGTTAGTAATTTTTAGTGCCAATTATTTATACAAAATATTTGTATGGGACTATTACTTGCTATTACAAGTTGGTGATATATGCTCTTAATAAATAATATATGGGTATATGCAATAAGGTAGATAGTTTATAAAAGCTGTCTTACTTAAACTCTTGATACCACTGTCTAAGATCTGTTTGTAATTTTTCCTTTATTGAAGGCCCTTTGTCTTTTAAAAGCTTTCCTCGTATTTTTATAAGAGCCTCTTCGTATTCTTTTACATGCTGTACTTGTATAGGATGCTGTTTCTTTTCAAGCTCAGTAAGTTTATTCTTCATAGAAACCTCTTCTGATGGAATAGGCAATATCTAACAAATCACAAAATACTGAAGATTTCAGAATACATGTTATAGGGCACTAAAATTACCAAAATAAAAAAATGAAAAATTAACAACAATATCAATAATAAAACATCTCCATGATGAGGTGTAGTTTTTTTTTTTTTTTTGATAGAATTTCTGTATAAAACTCGCTTTTTTTTAAACAATCTCAATGAGGCAATTTTACAGAAAACTTTCACAAAAGTAATGCTATATTGTAAATATTTAAAGCAATTAAACACAATTTAAGTTTTAAAATTCTATTTATTATTGGAATGAACTGTTTTTTTTTTGCCTAGTGAAGACATCTATGTAATCATGGCAATACTATGATTTTATAATTATAGCATGATCTTCAACTGTGACAATCAGTATCTTTTCATAAATTGCTGAAGTTTAATGTTTACTACATGTAGCCCTCATTTCCACTCTAAGCCACACCCCTTTAATGTAGCCATTATGCATGCTAAAGCCATGTGCCTTTGTTAATTTACTGAATGCATGGCTTGCCTGAGGGGGTGTGACTTTACTAAGTTTGCTATCATGATGGCAAAGGGAAGTGAAATGCAAAGTTTTGCAAGTGAAGTATATTAATAACACCAGGATGCCATCGATTGTGATGTAATAAAGTTAAATTTATATCTCAGATATATTTGTGATGTGTAATTTAATGGGATGATTAAATACAGATCATTTAAGATGAACCATTTGTTCAGATGTTAGTCGATTGGTAGAGCCTCTGTTACTAATGGCTCAGTTAAGTAAGTTTGAGCGCGGTTAGTAGTTGGAAGGGGTCAATCGTTCGATGCTGTTAGCACACTCTCACTCGATGAGTCTTTGGACTCCCTGGAGGTGTCAAATAATAATAATAATTTATTTTTATCCCTTCCCAGTTGATGTGAAGATTATAGACTTCATTGAAGTCTATAATCTTCACATTATAGACTTACTGTTTACTGTCACTACTGTTGAAGTGACAGTAAATTTGAAGATTACCCCTTAGTTCTTGTACTTCTTAATTATTATCCCCATTGTTTGCTGAAAAAAAAAAAGTTTGCGTGCTGCCAATTTTCCTATTTAGATAATAGATGATTTTTATTGTGAATTTTTTTAACACAATCACCCTATGTTTCGTAACGCTGAAGCATAAAAGTCATTTTATTTTCCAGAGTTTAGTTCCCGTTTAATCTAACTATTGATGGTATTAACCATATAGGATCCTTCCAAAAATTTGCATGAGTGGGTTACCATGACTGGGGAGGAGGGGGAGAATATTAAGAGAAAAGCATAGCATGCACGTATTCCTTGTGTTTCAATTACGGGAAGCAAGATAAAATTTCAGTTGAAGTGTTTTTTTTTGTACCATATACTAGTCTTTATACCATAAAAAATCTTAGAATGGTTACATCTTACTGTTCTTTTTTAATACAAATGTCCCACTATTTTGTATGTGTAGTAGTGCTAAAAAAAAACGTGCATTCCAGATAAATTAGCCTGGCAATCGCATCAATAATTTGAAGTTGATTGTTCTGTCAGTGGATGGACTGTGGAGCTTGGAGTCAGATACTTAAGACCTTGGTGACTGTTGAAGTAGCTGGTGTTCATTAGGAACTCTCCTTTCCATAACTGTTTATCATCTCAACAATGTAATAGTTTACACTGAAGATTAACTCACTGCAAAAACAGGCATCTGATTTTGTGATGGTGTACAATGTATGTGTGTTTGAGGATGAAGTCAGTTTTTTGCTTCAAAATCAAGTTAGAACATTTTTTGTTTATTTTGGATAAGTCAAAGTGATCTAACTTACAGTTTCATTGATGCTATTATCATAACCAAACCATGAAGTCTGCATTGGGAGGGTAAGGATGTGTGTGTGTGTGTGTGTGTGGGAAGACAGTAAGCTCAGTGAAAATACACAAATGGTAACAAATGTTGTGGAGAAGTAAAAGTCGTAATGTCATCAAAGAAAATCTGTTTAAAATCATGAACATATGCAGCATGATTTAGATATTATAATGATCAGAATATCATCTTTTTTTTGACTTGATACTATCTAATCACTTTACAACAGCAGAAAAAGGTAAGAAATATCAGCAATGATAGAGTATTGCTGTTTAACATTGAATTTGTAGTACTGCTCTATAATCACTTCTCCCAGCTGTCAAATTTATTAATATTCTTGTACTTTTTTCCATGAGGAGAAAATTATGCTCTGATGAATGTAAATACTAATTAAATATAAGGAGCCTGCACAGTTCAGTGGAAGTGGTGTTTACACTCCTTACTACTATACTGTCTAAAAAAAGAACATTGTGAGTTCGATTCTAGTCGCTGACTAGAGAGGAGCTTTTTGTGATCCTTGGTAGCATAGTGGTTAGTATCCCCACCAGTCACGTGGGAGACCAGGTTTCGATTCCCTGCTGGGGGGGAATGATTTTATTTGCCAGCATGGTTGGCCGAGTGCTTAGCATATCCACTCCCCAGCCAAAAGGCTGTGGGTTTGAATCCCACTGTGGGCATGGATGTTTGTGATTGTCTGTGAAAATACTAGTGGTGGTGGTGGCAGTCGGCAATAGATGGCATTGGTGTAGATGATGAAGGTAGTCGCAGTTTGTTGTAGTTGGTGGAGACAGAGTTATAGAGTAGATGCCCTCCCTCAATGAGTCTTTGGACTCCCTGGAGGTGTCATATAATAATAATAATAATAATAATAACAATGCAGTTATCCTCTGAGGTGTATTGGCAACTTTTGCTATGTGACCTTTGAACTTCAAATTCCTATCAACCATTATGCCAAGATCCTTAGCCTCATCGGTTTCTTGTAGAATAACTCTACTGATATGCACAGTTGTGCCAGCAGTGGATGGCCAAAGTGGTTAGCATATCCACATTCCAGTCAAAAGGTTGTGGGTTCGAATCCACATTTGTGATTGTCTGTGAAAATAGTGGTGGTGGTGGTGGATGGCAGTAGATGGCATTGGTGTAGATCGTCGCCAAACTTCATCGACCATCAACCCCCCCCCCCCCCTTCAAGAGTTTCTTGACTTTTTATCGACCCCTCTATTTTACTATCACGTAATTATAATAGGACAAGCAAAAAAAGATGTATGTGAGTTTTTAGATTGTTTATTTTATAGTTACAGTGTTTATTGTATGTATGATATAGTATATATTATTATATTGGCTTAACGTCAAAGGGATACGTTTTTGTTTTTGACGTCCTTCTTAACATTACATATTTGATAGGAGGGATAAATAATATATAAAATATAAAATTTAATTTAGATAACAAAATAACAATAATACAATCTTCCTTATAAATATATATATATATATATATATGAAAATAAGACTTTTATTAACTTAGTATACAATTTACTAATGTTGTCAACGTGAAGGGTGTGCTTCATGACTCCTGACAAGATTAGCAATGTTGGGTTCAAAATTAGTAAGTTTCAGCCTTAAATTGCCATGGAATTCTATATCTAGCTTATTTCTTTGTTTTGTTAAAATGGAATTAACATGGCTGAAACCAGCTTCAACCATGAACGAGCTTGGAAATGCAAGCAAAAAAGGGGAGTACCACTTCAGAAAGTTTTGGATATTTTCTACAACATTTATATTTGTCCAAAAGTAACTTAAAGTCCTATTTTTAAAAAGCGTTTTAGCTTCAAGATCAACTGAAAATTCAATAAGTTCATCTTATAAGTTACATTCAATATTTTTAATATCTGCAGAAAATGGAGTGATCACCCAATCTGGAATGTGCATGTTTTCAAATTTTCCTATTTTCATGACCTTGCTCCATCTTACAGGTCCTATTCATGTCACTGTTCCTACGATTCACTCTTAATTGCATTGTCATTCAGGATGGAGGTAATCCAAGTTAACTGAATTAAATATTACCCGTACAATGATGTTTTATATTTTTCAATCGACCCTCCAATCGATCCCTCAGCCTGAATCGACCCCTAACAATGTTATATCAACCACTTTGGCGACCACTGGTGTAGATGATGAAAGAAGTTGCGATTCATTGTAGTTGGTGGAGACAGAGTTGTAGAATAGATGCCCTCCCTCAATGAGTCTTTGGATTACCTGGAGGTGTCATATAACAATAATAATAATAAATGTTTAAAACAACTGCAAAATGCATGCTTGCTTTTTTTTTTTTTTGTCTGTTGTTAATGCGATTCCCAACCATGAAAGATTTTTATAAACCTATAATACATTCATGTTGTGGTTGGCTAAGGATGGATTTTTTCTTATTTTTTAAATTATATATATATATGGTGGTGGAGGTATTACTCGTGATAAGAGATGAATTGTGTGCACTTTGGACAGAGAATCTCATTGGAAATAACACTAATGGCTTTGAGAGTATATGATGTAAGATGGATATTTATAGGATGAGATATTTAGTGGGATCTTACTACAGACGAGGGAATAGAAATGGTGATGAGCAGGAAATGTTTAGGCAAATTAGTTTGGCAAATAAAAAGCAAGTGATCATTATGGGGGAACTTCAACTATAGTGATATAAACTGGGCAGAGGAGACAGCATGCAATAATAAGGGAACTGAATTTTTGGATTTGTTGAGGGACAACTGTCTTAGGCAGCATGTAGTAGAGGAAATATGAGGAATGGAGAGCTCTGGATTTGGTCACTGGATCTGATTGTGACTGAGATTGCATACTTGCCCATTGATGGGGAGAGTGACTATGCAGTCCTGACTTAGAGAATGAATACACATGGGAGAAATATCAAAACAGAAGGAAGTTATGTGGAATTATAAGGCAGGTGATCAGTGGTGCACCCAGGGAGGGGGGACAAGGGGCCCTGCCCCCGTCCCAAATAAAAAAGAAAAAGGAAAAACACTAGAAAATTTTCCAAAAATCTTTTTCTAATTAAAACGATTTCTTTTTATTTATATTGTGTCGTGTCTTCTATTTCTATACTACTTATGAATTAGCCGTCACATAAGGTGGGAATACCCTATAGCTCTCGGGAATCATGGCCGCTGTTGAACGCAAGGCGAACGAAGCATTGCTCCATTGGACCAAGTGCTACTTCGTTTGCCCGAGCCGGGCCAAAGGAGATCATGGGTATCGTGTATTGGTGATCACTGCAGATGCTCAGTCATAGCTCGTATGCAATGCATAGTGTGTATTCTCAAATTGTATACTTAACTCGCCCTCATCCCCAAGATTAAATCTTGAGTGCTCGGCCCCCTCCAAGATTAAATCCTGAGTGCACCACTGCAGGTGATTATCATAGACTTAGAAACCAGCCTGCAGTGGTGCAATGGATGAAAGAATTTAAAGAAGTTGTAAGTGCATGAGAGATAATTAAGAAAAAATTGTTGACAGCAATGACAGATTACATCAAGTGAGCAAGATTAAGCAATTTTTTTATTCTGCAATTCTTATTTTATTCAAATGAATAAAAGAAGAATTGCAGAATAAAAAAAAAAAGCGATTATGGAGGGCAAATAAAGAGAGAGGTACTGAATAGCTGCATGAGAAATATAAAGCTCAGGATAGGAAAGTGACTAGTATAAGGAGAGAAAAATTAGAATATGAGAGAAGACTGGCACTGCTGTTATAATGTTCTGTATTTCTCTTATGTATTTCTCAACCCTGCTTTATCTTTGTTTCCCTGCACTTAAACTTCATGAACTAGTCGTGAATGCTTGGCTTCCTTAACTATCGACTGCTGCCATTTATTTATTTCTATTAGATCTTATTTCTCATGCTCTATGACTTGACTTGACTTATTGCTCTTTACACCTATAAGGTGCATGAGGCCACGAGTTTAGTGTGCAATCCTCTTCAGTCCAGTGCTGCTTCTCTTGCTCTTCCCAAGCTTGATCATCCTAGTTTGTTTCATTGTTTGATTACCATCTGGTGCCATGTCATTTTGGGTCTTCCCCTCTTCCTTTTACCATCAAGAGCCCATGTCAATGCTATTCTTGTGTGTTCTGATGTTGGCATTCTCAATACATGGCCTATCCATGTCCATCTGTGTTTCTTTAACTCTATTGTAATGAGTTTAGTTTTGGTTTTGTTGTAAATTTCAATATTTGAGATTTTATTTGACCAGTAAATTTTGAGAATTCTGTCAAGACATTTTGTTTGGAAGGCATCGATTTTATTTTCTTGTTGTTTGATTAATTTCCATGATTCACTTCCATAAAGTAATACATATTTAACAGTTGACTTAAAAATTTGCACCTTTAAGTTTGTTTTTATATTGGATGATTTCCAAATTTTCTGTAAAGTTTTAAATGTGTAGCAAGATTTTTTTATTCTTATTTCAATGTCTTCGTTGGTACCACCTTCCATGTTGACAGTTGCTCCGAGGTAATTAAACGTGTTTGTCATTTCTACTTGATTTCCATTTATAAAGATTGGGTCATTCTTTTTACTGTTGATTTTTAATATTTTGGTTTTCTTCTCATTGATGTGTAAGCCTATTTGTTTAGCAGTTTCCTTTAACTTTGCTGTCTTAATTTTCATGTCTTCGAATCTAAATGATAGTAGTACAATGTCATCAGCATAGTCCAAATCTTCTAATGTGGTGTCAATGTTCCCTCTTATTCCAGTTTTCAGGTTTTTCAGGGCATGCTGCATTATCCAATCTATGATAATGATGAAAAGTGTTCCAGATGTGACACAACCTTGCTTTGATGTAAAAACTTTCAGAAGCTGTTCCATTTAATAGAATTTATCCTTTATTTCCATCATACAAATCTTTTATAATATTTATTATTTTGTCAGGAAATCCATAAATTTTCAGGATTTGCCATAGGCATTCTCTGTCTATGCTGTCGAAAGCTTTGGCAAAATCAATAAAATTGAGATACATAGTTGAATTTAGTTCAGCACTCTGTTCAATTATGTTTCTAAGAATAAAAATTTGATTCATAGTGCTTCTTCCATTTCTAAAGCCTGCTTGTTCTATTCTCAGTGCTATTTTTTTATTATACTTATTATGATTCTAGTGAAGATCTTTGATGCTACTGACAACAGGCTGATTCCTCTCCAATCAGTGCATTCTGTAAGATCAACGTTTTTTGGAATTTTGACTATTTGTGATTCTTTCCAGGTACTCAGAACCTTCTGAGATGCCAATATGATGTTAAATAGTTTATACAGTATAGTTGCTGATGTTTTAAAGTCAGCTTTGAGCAATTTAGCACAAATGTTATCATTTCCACTTGCTTTTCTATTCTTTTGGATCTTGATTGTTTCCATGATTTCTTTCACTGTTATCTCTCTCTTTCATGCTTACATGAAATTCGAACTGATTTAGTATCTTTTCGAAAGGGGATTCGATATTTGAATTTATAGAGTCGTGTTTAACATTTAATAATTCTTCAAAGTACTCTTTTCATCTTTGTTGGACTTCTTACTCTTGAGTTAATAGTTGACCATTTTTATCTTTAACCACATATTCATTTATCAGATAGGTTCCTCCAAGTTGTCTTATAATGTTATAAACTTCTCCAAGATTTCTGGTATCATTTGCTCATTGAGCATCCTCAGCCAATAGCTGATAGTAGTTTCTCTTGTCATTTCTGGCAGAGTGCTTATGTACTTCTTGGTATTGCTTCTGATATTCTCCACGTAATCTTTCTGATTTGAAATTGTTTATTTTCTCTTTTATCTTCTTCCTTTCTTCAATTAGTTTTAATGGATTTCCTGAAATCCATTCTTTGTGTGACTTCCCACTTGTCACTCCTAAAATATTTTCTGCAGTTTTATTGAAGACTTCTTTACTCTTTTCCCAGTTGGCTTCAATCTTAATTTCCTCATCCTTTTCATTTGATTCCTCCAAAACTGAGAATTTATTCTTCAGTTCATTGGTAAATTTCTCTTTTATTTTCTTTTCCTTCAGTTTGTTAATGTTATATTTAATTTTCTTATTCTTTCTTAGTTTTGAATTTCTTGCTGGCTTTTAATTTAACTTTTGCAGTTAGCAGAAAATGGTCTGAAGTACTCCTCTTTTAACCCTTACATCTTGTAATGTCCTCTTAAAAGTATTACATATAGCAATGTGATCAATCTGGTATTTTGTTTTTCTATCGGGGGGAGATCCATGTTATTTTGCGAATTTCCTTATGTTTGAAGATACTACCTCCTATGATAAAGTTATTTAATTCACAGAAGGATGTAAAAAGTTCTCCATTTTCATATTGTTCCCCACTTGCTTCGTTTCCTATAGCACGTTCATCTTCCATCTTTCTTTTCTCTACTTTAGAATTCATGTCTCCCATCAAAATTAACAAGTTGTGTTTAGGGACTTTATCAATCACTTTTTGGAGATGATCATAGAATTGTGCTTTCTCCATTTCTTCGACATCATTTGTGGGTGTATATGCACCCTCTGTCCAAAAAAGAAACTGAACTTTTCGAAAATAGAAGAAACTAGTGGCGCCACCTGTTGTATCTTTTTGTTGTCGAAAGCGGCAACCTTCAATAGTGTTGTGTCAACTGTTAATAACATTTGTTTCATTAGAAGCCGAGTTATAGTGCCAAGAGTGACAGTGTGTTTTGACGAACGGTCAGAAAATGAGTTTCAAACAGAGAGCTGTGATTGACTTTTGTGTCAAACTTGGTAAAAGTTTTACAGAAACGCATCAAATACTTCAAAAAGCATATGGTGATGAATGCTTATCCCGTACTCAAGTTTACGAGTAGTTTAGTTTCTTCATCTTTTTTTCATTTTTGCATCAAAGCTAATCACTGATTAGCTTTAATGCAAAAGCAATTTCAAAGTGGTCGTGAGACACATGAGGATGATGAAAAGCTGGGCCATCCAAAAACTGGGCTGCACAAAGTTAACATCCAAAAAATGGGTGATTTCATCAAAGAAAACCCGAAATCGTCCATGAGATTGATTGAAGATGAATTGGGGATTCCAAAATCAACTGTGCACAACATTTTGACTGAGATGTTGAAAGTTTATTTTTCACTTGGTTAGAGTATAATAAATTTAGTTTAATCCTTTACCACCTTACCCCAGTCCTGAAGATACTTTCAGGTGCAACTTGGATAAAGGATTAAACTAAATTTATTATACTCTAACCAAGTGAAAAATAAACTTTCAACATCTTTCTCTAAATCCAGAGTAATTTATTAAAAAAAGGGTGGCACACCATTTGGTAACTCCTATAGGTAGAGATGACCTGCTAATGCTTCTGCCTGGTATCTCCACTTGGGCCTGGCTCCCACTGAAGAGACCTCAATAAAGGTCGAAACTAGTCTGGGTTGTGGCCCTTCCCTTAATGCATAACATTAGACATATCCGCAAGGAGATGTGTTTTGCATTATGGGAGATACTGAGATAGGAGTGATGTTAGCTTGCTCCACCTTTGCAACAAGTTGCCTGGTGTTGTATCACTTTACCCCAGTCCTGAAGATACTTTCAGGCACAAACTTTGTTTGCTCACACTTGGATAAAGGATTAAACTAAATTTATTATATTTTGACTGAGAGTTTGGGCCTTCATAAATTGAATTCGTCATTTGTTCCCACAAGTTGACCGACGACCAAAAAAATGTATCGAATTGAACACTGCAAGAACCTCATTAAAACTTCTCGTAAGTACTTTAACTTGCTTGAAAAGATCGTTACTAGTGATGAAATGTGGTGTTTTGATTATAGGCCTGAGAAAAAAGTGCCAGAGTAATGAGTGGAGACCACTAGAAGAGGGGCATCATGAAATTCATGAAAAAAAGTCGCTTGGAGAAAAGACAAAAGTAAAGACAATGCTGATTTGTTTCTATGATTCCAAGGGCATCATCCACAAAGAATTCATTCTGCCTGGCCAAATGGTCAATGGTGAGTATTATCTTGAAGTTTGATAGTGAAAATTCGTTACGTACGACATGTATATCGTGATGCAGGCAGCTGGTCACTTTTGTACAATAACGAACCATCTCATTTTGAACATTGTCAGACAGTTTTGTGAGACAGAAAACCAAGTTTGTGTGTTGGATCACTCGCCGTATTCACCTGATTTAGCACCTGTGACTTCTTTCTCCCCCCCCCCCCCCCCGACTTCATTTGTCAATGAAAGCAATACGACACCATTGAAAATGTTCAAGTGGCAGTAACCATGACCCTCAACAGTATTCCTAGAACCGATATAAAAAACTCATTTAACGAATTAATTGACCATGCCAAACGCTGTATCGAAGCTGAGGGAGGGTATATTGATTGAAATAAATGATTTGAATAATTATAATTGACATGTGTTTTATTTTCTATCAAAAGTTCGGTTTCTTTTTGGACAGAGGGTGTACTTTGTACTTGTACGATAGTCAATTTCATGAACCTGGGGAAAAATATAGCTTTAATTATTTGGTTATTTATTGGGTTCCATTCCATCAGACTTTTCCTTTCATCGTCTCCAGAATACAATATGCAATATTTGTCAGTCCTTATCTCAACAAAACCTGTCCATCTTGTTTCAGTAATTCCCAAGATATCAAGACCATATTTACTGATCTTGTTGACTATCTGCCTAGTTTTTCCAATTTGGTACATTGTGTGAATGTTCCACGTTCAGATTTTAAGTTTAATTTTAGGGTGAGTGATTAGCTGAGGATGGATGATTAGCCCATCGCTCAACCTTCCTCTTTTAACTGGACTTAGAACTGGCACAGGGATGAGCATAAGCTCCACCTACAGAGTTTCAGGCTCTATAGCCTAACAACTGCACCAGCTGTTAGGCTATAGAGACTATATATTGAATGCAAGATTATAAGATTTTAAACTAAAGACAAAACAGATATTGTTAGCATTCCCCGCTTATGTTGATCTTTACTGTTAATAGTCATGGCTTGATTGTTGATCACCTAAACTTTATCTTATTCAGGTTCAAAAATTTCAGGATAGTGCATTGATAGAATCAGTCCAATTTGTTGTTCACAAACCATTTAATTAAATCAAAAAGGAATATTTACAGTCTAATCCACATTACCACGCACGCACGCACGCACGCACGCACGCACGCACGCACGCACGCACGCACACACACACACACACACACACACACACACACACACATACACACACACACACACACACACACACACACACACACACACACACACACACACACACACACACACACACACACACACACACACACACACACACAAAGTTAAAGAGGCAGTGAAGGAAAAGAAGAAAGCATACCAAAAGTTCCTGGCAAATAAGTCAGCTTTTACTCTTACAGAATACAGAGACAAATGCAAGAAAGCTAAACAGTTTGTAAAACTAGCTAAACAAAATTCATGGGAGGACTTTGGCAAGAATATAGAAAATAAATATCAAGAAGGTGGCAAAATATTCTGGAGGTTGTTGAAGAAGCTTAGAAATGGAGGAAAGAGTGCTGTAAAAGGAGTTAGAGATGATAAAGGTGACATGAAAACAGGAGAAAAAGATATCCTTGAAGTATGGAGTAATTACTTTGAAAAACTGCTAAATGAAACAGCAGTGATGACAACACTGCGATAAAAAACACTGACCAGGCATGCAGTCAGGAATACATATCCATACTTGAAGTAGAAAAAGCCATCAAAGGCTTGAAATGTGGAAAGGCAGCAGGAGTAGATGATATTCGACCAGAAATGCTGAAGTATGGTGGTATAAAAGTCTTACAGTGGCTGCACTGCATAGTTTAGAAAGCCTGGACAGAGGGACGAATTCCCGATGATTGGAGTAGAGCTCTCATAGTACCCATATATAAAAAGGGAAATAAAACTGAATGTGAGAATTACAAAGGTATTTCCCTACTGAGTGTTCCTGGCAAGATCTATGCAAGTATACTTGAGAAACGGTTGAGAAGAATTGTGGAAGAAAAGCTTGGTGAAGAACAAGCTGGATTCAGGCCAAATAGAGGCTGTCAGGATCAGATCTTCACTTTACGACAAATAGTCGAGAAAGCATGGGAATATAACAAAGATCTGTATTTAAGTTTTGTCGATCTGGAAAAGGCATATGACAAGGTGCCAAGAGAGAAGCTATTCAATACGCTGCAGTTATATGGTGTCAATGGGGCATTATATCAAGCAATACTTAGTCTTTATTTGAGTTGTAAGTCAGCAGTTAGAATTGAAGGAAGTACAGGAAGATGATTTAATGTCAAATCTGGTGTGAGACAAGGATGTACATTATCCCCTCTGTTATTCATTATCAATATGGATCACATTATGAAGGAATGTGGTATTAAACCTGATATCAAAATTGGAGATGTTAATGTCAGCTCTTTGCTTTATGAGGATGATGTTATACTTCTAAATAAATCCGCTACAAGTCTGCAAGATTCTCTGACTAAATTGAACAGCTGTTGTAATAGATATGGTATGAAAGTCAGCAATAAAAAGACAAAGACAATGAAAATAGGCAGAATCATTGAAAATGTCAACTGTGTTGTGAATGGAGAACCTGTGGAACAAGTAAAACATTTCAGCTATTTAGGCACGATTTTTAGTGAAGATGGTAAATTAAATATAGAAATAGACAACAGAATCAGCAAAGCTGCTATGGTGGGAAGTCAATTGAATAAATTCATATGGAGAAAGAGAGAAATTAGTTGGAACACTAAATTAGCTGTATACAAGACAGTGTTCAAACCAGTTTCAACTTATGGATCTGAGAGCTGGGTCAGAAGTAAAACACTTGAACAAAGACTAGAGACTGCAGACATGAGAGTCCTGAGAAAGATTATAGGCGTGAACAGATGGCATCAATGGCAGTATCATATTAAAACCGAGGATATTAGGAAAGAACTTGGCATTGTCAGCATCCAGGAATGCGTTAGCAGAGCTAATCTCAGGTGGTATGGTCACTTAAATAGAATGGGAGAGGAAAGATTAGCAAAACAAGTGTTCTCTGCCAGGTTGGCAGGAAAACGACCCAGAGGAAGACCAAGATATAGGTGGAATGATACGGTACAAAGTGCCTTAGACCAGTGCTTCCCAAACTTCTAGATGTCAGGGCCCCCTTTGCAAAAATTAAAATATTTCACGGCCACCCTAGAAAAAAAATCGTAATAGAGAGATATATTATTATAATATTTATTGTATTTATATTCAATACAAAATATGACAGCGAATATTGCAAAAATCAAATGCAAATATTACATTTTTTGCCTCTTACCGTTTGGTTCTGAAGACAATGCGGGCTGTTCTGGTAAAATATGAAATACTGTTCTTTTTTTTTTTTTTTTTTTTTTTTTTGAGTCTGTTTCTGCTTCTTCTGATTGTTCGCAGGAATTTTTTTTATTTTTTATCAGCCACTTATCCATCTCAGGGTTAAATTTTTTAACGTAGAATCGATCAAATAATATCACCACTTACCGATACTGGCACACCACAGACTGATAACATGAAATTAGTGAATATTACCTGAATAAGGGAATCCCCGGACCAGGAACATTTTTCTCTTTTGTAACTTTTCTCCCTTTACGGTAATTAAGCCTAACACGAAACAGACAGCAAAGGCAGGTTATTAAAACGTGCATATGATTGGTGCAGTATTAACAAAAGATCGCGCAACCGAAAGATAAAAGCATAGCTGACAATTGAGTTGAAATGCTAACTCTCTTCAACCGAATTCCATATGTGAAACTGCCATAACATTCATTATATATATATATATATATATATTACTTAGTTTTAACACTTTTACGAATTTTAACACGTTCCTTGAATTTTATTGCTGCCTTGCGAAATCGAACTCACACACATCTAATTAATAAGAATAGTTTTTAGTTAGACTCTGTGTTTGTCCATGCAACATATAGTTTTGTTTCAGTCTATACAGCATAGTTTCTGTATGAGGGGACATCATCATCATCATCATCATCATCATCATCAAATTCCTGCCATGTACCCTCAAGGGGTGTACAGGATATGATAGTACTACATGAAAAAAAAAAAAATTACATCATTATTAATTTCCTGTCTACAATTTTCCTCCAAATCAGCCTGTTACTTGTCATCACTCCAACATTATCAAATCTTATATTTCTATCGTCTAAGGCACTTTGTACCGTATCAATCCACTTATATCTTGGTCTTCCTCTGGGTCGTTTTGCTGCCAACCTGGCAGAGAACACTTGTTTTGCTAATCTTTCCTCGCCCATTCTGTTTAAGTGACCATACCACCTGAGATTAGCTCTGCTAACGCATTCCTGGATGCTGACAATGCCAAGTTCTTTCCTAATATCCTCGGTTTTAATATGATACTGCCATTGATGCCATCTGTTCACGCCTATAATCTTTCTCAGGACTCTCATGTCTGCAGTCTCTAGTCTTTGTTCAAGTGTTTTACTTCTGACCCAGCTCTCAGATCCATAAGTTGAAACTGGTTTGAACACTGTCTTGTATACAGCTAATTTAGTGTTCCAACTAATTTCTCTCTTTCTCCATATGAATTTATTCAATTGACTTCCCACCATACCAGCTTTGCTGATTCTGTTGTCTATTTCTATATTTAATTTACCATCTTCAGTAAAAATCGTGCCTAAATAGCTGAAATGTTTTACTTGTTCCACAGGTTCTCCATTCACAACACAGTTGACATTTTCAATGATTCTGCCTATTTTCATTGTCTTTGTCTTTTTATTGCTGACTTTCATACCATATCTATTACAACAGCTGTTCAATTTAGTCAGAGAATCTTGCAGACTTGTAGCGGATTTATTTAGAAGTATAACATCATCTGCATAAAGCAAAGAGCTGACATTAACATCTCCAATTTTGATATCATGTTTAATACCACTTTCCTTCATAATCTGATCCATATAGATAATGAATAACAGAGGGGATAATGTACATCCTTGTCTCACACCAGATTTAACATTAAACCATCTTCCCGTACTTCCTTCAATTCTAACTGCTGACTTACAACTCAAATAAAGACTAAGTATTGCTTGATATAATGCCCCATTGACACCATATAACTGCAGTGTATTGAATAGCTTCTCTCTTGGTACCTTGTCATATGCCTTTTCCAGATCGACAAAACTTAAATACAGATCTTTGTTATATTCCCATGCTTTCTCGACTATTTGTCGTAAAGTGAAGATCTGATCCTGACAGCCTCTATTTGGCCTGAATCCAGCTTGTTCTTCACCAAGCTTTTCTTCCACAATTCTTCTCAACCGTTTCTCAAGTATACTTGCATAGATCTTGGCAGGAACACTCAGTAGGGAAATACCTCTGTAATTCTCACATTCAGTTTTATTTCCCTTTTTATATATGGGTACTATGAGAGCTCTACTCCAATCATCAGGAATTCGTCCCTCTGTCCAGGCTTTCTGAACTATCCAGTGCAGCCACTGTAAGACTCTTATACCACCATACTTCAGCATTTCTGGTCGAATATCATCTACTCCTGCTGCCTTTCCACATTTCAAGCCTTTGATGGCTTTTTCTACTTCAAGTATGGATATGTATTCCTGACTGCATGCCTGGTCAATGTCTTTTACCACTGTGCTGATATCACTGCTTGTTTCATTTAGCAGTTTTTCAAAGTAATTACTCCATACTTCAAGGATATCTTTTTCTCCCGTTTTCATGTCACCTTTATCATCTCTAATTCCTTTTATAGCACTCTTTCCTCCATTCTTAAGCTTCTTCAACAACCTCCAGAATATTTTGCCACCTTCTTGATATTTATTTTCTATATTCTTGCCAAAGTCCTCCCATGACTTTTGTTTAGCTAGTTTTACACAGTGTTTAGCATTCTTGCATTTGTCTCTATATTCTCTAAGAGCACAAGCTGACTTATTTGACAGGCACTTTTGGTATGCTTTCTTCTTTTCCTTCACTGCCTCTTTAACTTCCTGTGTCCACCAGGGAGTTCTGATTTTTTTTATCCTTACAGACAACCTCACCACATGCCTCTCTGGCAGAATCAATCAATGTTTTCTTCAGAGTTTGCCACTGAATCTCCACGGTTTGATTCCTGTTCTCAAACTCTTTCATTTTATCTTCTATAATCTTTGTGTGTTTTAGTCTACAGCTCACATCTGAGAGCTGCTCAACTTTTATTTGCTTTAAAACTTTCTTACACGTTATTCTTTTCAATATGAAATTCAATTTTATCCTGCTCAAGACTAAATAGTGATCACTTCCAATTTCAAATCCTCTGTACATGCTGGTGTCCTGCACCAGGGAGAAAACATCACTGTCAACAATAACATAGTCAATGAGACTTTTCTTGTTCCTTGCCTCTTCTCTCCATGTGAATTTGTGCACATTTTTATGTTGGAACATGGTGTTAGTAATAACCAGTCCATGTCCTGAGCAGAAATCCAACAGATATTTGCCATTTTTATTAGCTTTGCACTTTTCTCCAAATTTTCCCAAAGTATTTTTGTATGTCTCACAATCATTTCCTACTCTGCTATTTAGATCCCCAACAAGGACCAACTTTTCATTTTTCATTGTGTCAGTTGCTTTTTTCTAAAGCCTCAAAAAATTCCTCCACTTCTACCTTAGTAGAACCTTCTGTGGGACCATAGGCACAAATAAGTCTCATTGTCCAGTTCCCCATTCTCATATTTGCCCACATTACTCTACTTGAGACTGACTGCCATTCAAGAAGATTAGCCTCGTATTTTGTGTTGAATACTATGGCTACTCCTTCTTTTCCTTGACTGTCATTGCCTGAATATCACATTTTGTATTTATTGCTCAGAAAGATCTCACCAGTTTTGGTTTTTTTTGTTTCAGTCACCCCTATTATGTCGATCTGGTACTTATCTAATTCCTCAGCTAGCTCCATTTCTTTGCCATTCAGGCTTCTTATGTTGATAGTACTGATCTTCAACTCTGGTGATGTTGAGTTGGGGTTTATTTTCAGATTTGTTCCAGTAGCTGACTTTTCGCTGTTCGCCCTGGTTCCCTGGTGAAAACAACGGGGGCCTTGTTTAACCAGGCGACGCCCCAGCCAGCATGAAATTTTGTCATGTTGTACCATCATTCTATATTTTATATTTTCATGAGGGGACATTCTATATTTACATGAGGGGACATGTGATTCATTAATTAGTGTGTTTTTATCCCAGTTGTCTCTAATTGCACTATTTGTTGAGAAATATATTACACAGTCTGCTCATACCTTATTCAATGGCATAATAAAAGTACTTGTTTTTATTGCCTCTGCAGTATAGTGACTGTTAAGGAGGGTGTGTTGTTTACCACTGCAAGCGAGTTACTATCTCCCCACATGAACTTGTTTAAGCTTTTTTTCATGTGTGAAGTATATGCGAAACTTTTATTGGTAACAGAAAACTAGCTCGGATGACAGTGATAATATAAAACTAGTTTTGATATGTATATAAAGTCAATATCAACAGTCCCTGATTAAGAACGCTTGATGAAAGGGACAGGAAGATTTGGAGCTTCCCTGGAGAGCATTCGAAGTAAATACAATTAACCACTGCTTTGAAAGGAAACATATGAATAAGCAATATTTACTAATATTCATTAAGTGCTGAAATACGCAGGTTTGTGAAACCTGCATTTCACAAACTTGCGTGAACGTGAAAAGTTTGTAAACCAACACCAATGTGTGCATTTTTCCATTAAAATATAAAAAATAACAAAAAAGAAATAATAAAAGTTAAATACGTTTCTTTTAAAATAAAAAAATCTACTTAGTCTTAAAACATTTTAAATTTGTTTTCATTATTTCACGGCCCCCAGTTTGGCAAGCGCTGCCTTAGACGATAGAAATATAAGATCTGATAATGTTGGAGTCTTGACAAGTAACAGACTGATTTGGAGAAAAATTGTAGATAGGAAGTTAGTAATGATGTAATTTTTTCATGTAGTACTGTCATATCCTGTACACCCCTTGAGGGTACATGGCAGGAATTTGATGATGATGATGATGATGATGAAATTCTATCAATTTCAATTCTTCCTGATTCAGACTTAGTTCTATGTTTCTTCTGTTAAAGTTTAATCACAATCTATAATATCCTGCTAGTCAAATATACACACACTGATAATAAAGCATATCTTGAGTAAGCTTAATTCAATATCAGTATACATTATCTTATTGTACCCACAAATAGACACTCTTGATGTACAATCTTGTTCGGAATTATCACATACATAAATACAATTCCCATTCAGCACTGCCTCTTACATGAATTTTTGTTCATGAAGGTGCTCCCTTTTGTCCTTCTTTCCTTCTGCTGGTTTGTTCTTGATTTTCTGCCAAATTTTTTCTTTGTCCAAGTCGTCGATTATTCTATGCCCTTTAGGACCCTTGTGACACTCCTCTTTCGATTACCAACAACAGACCTCATGTGGTAGCAGACCAAGGTAAAAGATTCCGAAACCTAAAACTTATGATGCTTTCTCTTTCAATCTTTCAATTACCAACAATGGATTCATGTGGGGGGGGGGGACCAGGTAAAAGAAGGTTCAGAAGCCTGAGACAAAATCCTTCACGACGTCTCACCTTATATAGGCCTGGACTTCCATTGTGTGCATCTCTTGAAACTTCCATATATGGTCATGTATTGACATCCAACCATGATGATGTCATACTTTGCGCATCTAATTCTTAGAATTCTTCACTATTCTTAGAATTAGACATGAGTTAACAGCATTACATGATGACATCATGCACCACATTATTTTAACAAAAGCTTATGGCTAATTTATTACAAATATAAGATTATTTTAGACAAAATCGGAAATTTCTTTAAGTACAATCTCCTTAGAAAAATATGTAAAAGTGAACATAATAAGTTACATATCATGAGAGATTTTACACTGCAATCCAAGGAAAATCCCAAGGAGTTTATTTGCTGTGTGACGAGTAGAAGGAAATAGTGGACAGATTACTTACTAGAAGAAGCAGAGGAAGCACGGGATCTTGGGGTGATTGTGGATAGAGATTCATAGTTCCATGGAGACATACTGCAAGAGTTGTGAAGACATCTCAGAGAATTATGGCAATGTTGAGGAGAACATCCAAGAGAGATAAAAGTGTGCTGGTTCACACCACATCTGTTGTTGCTGTGCTCAGATCTGGTCACCAGGATTTGAAGGGGATGAAGTGACCTTGCAGAGGGTGCAGAGATGGATAACAAATATGTCAGGACTATACAACGTTGATTATGAGAATAGGCTGGAGGCATGCAGACTGTAGAATTTGGTGGATAGAAAGCAAAGAGGTAGTTCTTGTGAAAACTATACCATCTCTTTAGTGACAAATATAGTATCAGAGAGGATATGAAAGGTCTGTTGTTAGAAGTAAGAAACAAATGTGCGAAAGTAAAAATTGTAGGTTTGCTACCTAGATATGATGACAGTATACTTAGTTAAGAAACAGGGTAATGATAGCAAATGATTTCATGCACAGGCTGTGTAGCAGAAATGAATGTGTTTTTTTTTTCTGTGTGGAGTGTGTTTGATGGCAGAAAATACTTATATAAGAGGAATGATCTGCATTTGAATTTATTTGGCATCAGGAGCCTGGGAAAAATTACTTATTGGAATGAGACCTAATGCAGAGAGTCAGGGGAACTAAATCATCAAGGGCGGAATGGAAAAAAATGTATGTGAAAGTTCAGCTATCATATGCAAATGTGGTAAAGATATGAATGGCTTTGAAAATGGTTATGCATCTGGCAAAGGGATGTAAATATATGCTTTGGGTATGGACCATTTGAGTATGTCTGGAGAGGGAAAACATAAGGTTCTACAGCAAGGTTAAATAGACTGCATATCTAATTATAAGAATAGGTTAGGTGGTAATTTGTTATGTCTATGCAGAAATGTCATGAACATCAGAAACAAAGGGGTTGAGTTCATTGCTTTATTGAATACAATGTAATCAAGATTGTTTGCACTAGTGAAACCTGGCTATCAGAATTGAAATGGTAACTGGGATCGAATGTAATGGGTTTACTATTTTTAAGAATGAGAAAGGAGAGGAGGAGGAGTACTACTAATGATATCAGATAACTTAAGTCCAGTTAGGGTAGAAATGCAAGAAAACAATGTTGGCAACATTATCCCATGTGGCTATGAGTTTGAAGCTATCTAGTGTGAAGTGGAAGGTAACATAATGAAATATATGGTGGGGTGTTCTTACTGAGTAGGCAGCTCAGCTGCAGAGGACAAAGAAATGCATTGCCAATTTAGCCTTATTCGTAGTAAACAAGTGATCATTATGGGTGACTTTAATTAACTAAACATTGGTTGGGTAGAAGAGAAATCTCATGATAAGAATAAAGAGGAATTTATTGAATTGTTGTGAGACAACTTTCTCAAGCAGCAAGTGAAAGAAGGAACTCAAGGTCAAAGAGTGTTAGATTTGTTCATAGCATCGGAAGGTGTCTCTGTAAAGAATATCACTACATTACTACCAGTTGGTGACAGTGATCATGACATGCTTTCTTGGAACATATCTAATTATATTGATGTTCCCATTTTAACAGGTTAATTGCTGAACAACAAAACTGAAAATTATGATTAACTTATGAGAATACTATCTTTTGTCCAATGGTATCATAGTTACTGAATGGTAAAAATGTCAGCAATGAATGGGAATCTTTAAAAACGTGCCCAAATGTGGCAGTGTCTAAACGTATCCCTAGGGTTTTGAAGAATAAATAGGCTTGGAATGAAATGGATGTGCAACCTTATTAAGCAAGAGATCCACAAAAAGAAGATGATGTGGAAAGAATATCATGAAAAGAAGAATGGGAGGAGTTATGAAATATATAAAGCATAGGCCTGAGAAATAACGAGTATTGTACAGAAAGCTTAATCAGAGAATGAAAAGAAATTGGCTATGCAGGCTAAAGACAATCCAAAAGAATTTTATCATTAT
The DNA here is from genome assembly GCF_054136105.1 of Typopeltis vanoorti. Taxonomy (NCBI): domain Eukaryota; kingdom Metazoa; phylum Arthropoda; class Arachnida; order Uropygi; family Thelyphonidae; genus Typopeltis; species Typopeltis vanoorti. The sequence continues at coordinate 84,818,780 of NC_143551.1, read as the reverse complement.
GCCACAGGCAAAAGAAAGAATAAAAGTGGAAGAATAACTTTACTGAATGCAGATGGTACTCTAGTGTCAGAAGCTAATGAGATTGTTCAATTAATGAGTGCTCCACTTTGCTAAGAAATATCAACCAATGTATGTAAACACCTGAAAAGTTAGAGGTGCATGAAAATGAGGTTGGAGAGATGTTGCATGTCAGCAACTTCATTTTAAACCCATGTTGACATGGGTTTAAAATGAAGATTGTGTTTTAGCAATTTGCTCAATTTTATAACAATGTTATGACCACATTGTATAAAGAAAATGGATGAACTATGGTAATGTTCGATTTTGCTAAGGCATTTGATATGATACAACATGAAAGGCTGTTGCATAAACTGGAGAATATGGGATCAGAATATCTTGACTTGGATCAATGAATGGTTGCCAGATAGATATCAAAAAGTGGTATATAGTGGGTGTGAACCTACCAGTTAAGTGACTGGTGTTGTACCTCAGGGTACGGTCCTTGGTCATTGTTGAAAGTTTATTTTTCATTAGGTTAGACTATAATAAATTTAGTTTAATCCTTTATCCCAGTGAGAGCAAACAAAGTTTGCACCTGAAAATATATTCAGTCCTGAAGATATTTTCAGGCGCAAACTTTGTTTGCTCTCACTGGGATAAAGGATTAAACTAAATTTATTATATTACTTGGTCATTGTTGTTCAATCTATACATTAATGACATTAGTAAGGGTCTAACAGAAGATTGTGCAATTGTTTGCCAATGATGTGAAGATAGGCAGGGCAATCTGGGATGTTACTGATATTTAGCACTTACAAAATGATTTGAATAGGCTGGAAATTTGGGCAACAAAAATGGCTACAGTTTAATGTTAGTAAGTGTAAAGTTATGCACTTTGGTGTGGTGAGATTTTCAGCAGCATGTTATATTGTTATTATTATTAGTATTATTACATGACACCTACAGGGAGTCAAAAGACTCATCGAGGGAGGGCACCTAATCCACAGCGCTCTGTCTCCATCACTCAATCCACCAACTACAACAAACCACAACTACTTTCATCATCTACACCAACGCCATCTACCGTCGACCACCACCAACACTAGTATTTTCACAGACAATCACAAACATCCATGCCGGCGGCAGAATTTGAACCCTCAACCTTTTGGCTGGAGAGCAGATATGCTAACCACTTGGCCAATCATGGCCAGCACAACTGTGCATATCAGCAGGGTTATGCTACAGGCAACTGATGAGGCTAAGGATCTTGGCATAATGGTAGATAAGAATTTGAAGTTCAAAGGTCACATAGCAAAAGTTGCAAATAAAATAACTGCACTGTTGAAGCGAACCTTGATATTTCAGGATCAGGAAGTCATTTTGCCTCTTTATAAGCCCTTGATAAGATTATTGTACACAGATTTGGTGTCCTAGGTTCCAAGGGGATAAAGAAGATGTGGAAAACCTGTAAAGAAGAGTTACAAAGATTATATCGGGATTATGAGATTTAGATTATGAGGACAGATTGTAAGTATGTGGATTACAGACTCTAGTTAACAGGAGAAAGAGGGGTGATATGATAGAGGTATAAACTTCTGAATGGGTGTTATAGGATATCATCTGATGAAAATTTTCATTATATGGAAGGTGGGGAGAAAACACAGGAAGGTCATCCATGGATGTTAAGTTTGTTTGCAGACAAGAAAAGAATAAGAGCTAGGTTTTTCTCTCATAGAGTAGTGAGTGAGTGGAATAGTTTACCTTTAGGGGTAGTGAGTGCATCTAGTGTGAATGAATTTAAAGGAAGGTATGATAGCTGGTTTGGTTGATAAAGATATATACACACAGTAAAGTGATGCTTATTAAACATACTGCTTTATGAATGCAAGGAAATCAGAAATGGTTTATAGTATATGTCCAGCACTAGACTACAAAGATTACTGTGTGGTCTATTGGTGAAAAAAATACCAATAAACCCTTCTCTCAAACACTATAAAATTTTTAATTTTATTTTTGCAATTTTTTTTCAGTCATAACAATTCTATTTGATATATATATATTGTTGAAATTGCTACCAGCTTATTAGCAAAACAATTTCAATATGTTTGATTTCTGCTTTTAATACCTTTTGTAATAAAGCATACTATATTTTGTAATAAAGCAAACTACACTAGACAAATGTTTCATGTAATGCATTTTGATTTTGTTTTAATAAAAGAATGAATATAGTTTAAAGCATTCAACATTAATATAGTAATGATTAAAATTGAAAAAAAACTTACCATACCAAGCAATCTTAACTCATCTTCTCTATCCTTTTCAACTTTTTGTCGAGCAACAAATCCTCTCCATAACTGAAACAAATGCAAACTTTAAAATTTACAAATAAAACTTAAGCTATGTAATGATCATATTATAATAATATAAAAATATATGCAAATTATATTTTGAACAAACTGGTTAGGAACACGCTTCTTTATGAAGGCCAATTGTTGGTTGCATAAAAGATTGCCTTGGTTGAATAATCTATTTCATAATGAAGTTTCAGATAAGAAAAATGTATATATGGCATTTCTGGATTTTGTTAGATTATCTGTCATGATAGATTATCTTATAATTGTAACAGATGAAAATGGACACCTTTTTTTATTATTTTTTTTTTATGTTTCACACCGGTTATTAGTAAACCTATAGTACATTGGGCTAAGAATTCCCCCCTCCCCCTTTATTATCAAATTTATTTTTTCGTAATTTGTTTTATTTATTTTTGCATATTCTGGAAATCCTGCTCTAGAAAGCAAACATGGAACTTTTTGAAGGCACTTCATGCCTCCAATAAGCAAGGTGATCAAATTCATCTCCCACATAAACACAATCACAAAAATCCATGCCTATAGAGGAATTCAAATCTGTGATCTGTTTCTTGGTTGGAGAGTGGGTGTGCTGACCACTTTGCCAACCAGGCTGGCAAATATAGATTGTTAATAGATTTGTAATGTCAATGTCAAAAGCATCACAAGTATGCAGTACCATAGATCTCTGAATGCTGATGCTGAAATTCTGTTAATGATACTATGAATAATTTGAAGTAGATGATGATAAGCTAAAGAGAATTTTTGAAAATGTTGCTGATATAGCAATCATTTGTTGGTGGTGGAGGGAGAATTGAATCATTTAATATTTCAGGTAGATAAATGAAAGTTTATTCTACTTTACAATTCAAGAAGTTTTCATTCCAATCAATTCATAATTCAGTAAGCTTATATTCCAATCAATATATAATTCAGTGAGTTTATATTCCAATAATTTGCAATTCAAATGAGTTACAATTCCATTTCAATGACATAGCAAGTAATGTGCTTCATAACAATAATAAATAGCAATAATCATTTTCGAATGTTTTTTCTACTCTGTGCAAAAAGTGAAAAGAAGAAAACAGCAAGTATGTTATTAAGTAACGTTCCTTTAGATTAAAGAAAGAAAGAAAGAGAGAGAGAGAGAGAGAGAGAGAGAGAGAGAGAGTTTTTTTATAATCTTCTTTTCAACCAACTGAAACTATCACTAGTTTCAGTGGGTTGTGTTTCTGCAGTGAGTCTTTGAGTCTTTTGACTCACTGCAGAAACACAAACCATCAAAACATGACTTAAATTCATTCAATGTGGATAAGATGTGGCAGTTGTTTCATGTATGTGTCCAAAAAAAACATTAAATATTTATGGGATGTTAGATTGAATGAGAAAAAGGAATGTATTACAGAATGTGAGAAGTGCAATGAAAGGCTAAGATGTTCCAAAAATGAGAATGTGTTATCAGAAATAATCAGGAAATGGATCAGAGTGCTTGTGACGGTAATAATAGAAGTGATGTGGAAGAGCTTATTCAAGAGTTAATGAAAATGAAGAGCTGAGTTAAATGTATGGAGGAGGAAATTGAGTTTCCTCCTCCATACATTTAATTAACTCCATACATTATATTAACAAATAAGTTTCCAATTATAGACTGGTCTGTACATCTGCAGTTGTGATCAAGGTCTTGGAGAGATTGATTAGGAATAGAATATAAGACTGGGCTGATGGACATGGGATTCTTTATGATGATAATCATGGATCTGTGAAGAACAGGTCTTGTTTTAGCAATCTGCTTATGTTTTATGAAAAGGTGATGAATGTGTTGGATAAGGGAGAATCATATACAGGCAGGGGTTCTCAAACTTTTTAAATTTTGTACCACATAAATAAGAATCAAAAAATATATGTACCACCAAGTCAAGAAAGCCATTTTGTCAGCATAAATCAAAAACGCCACTCCACATTCATACGAATGTAAACATAATATTTATTTTTAATATCATTTATGTTAAATAATAACTTTCCTTTATTTTTTTACGCGAATATCACATAATTATCTTAATAAAATACATTTTCACGTAAAATAATATATTACTCTTAAACTTGCAACAACTTGCTTTTGTTTTCATTATGTTTCATTATGTTTCTCAGTCTACTCATTACAATATTAAAATACATTTTTCTTTTTTACCGGAATATCACATAATTATCTTAATAAAATACATTTTTCTTTTTTACCGGAATATCACATAATTATCTTAATAAAATACATTTTCACGTAAAATAATATATTACTCTTAAACTTGCAACAATCTATTGCTTTTCTTTTTCATTATGTTTCATTTCAGTCTACTCGTTACAATATTAAAACACATTTTTCTGAACATTTATTTAAATATTTTGTGCAAAAATTGTACCACCAAAAATAACGTAATGTATCATTAGTGGTACATGTACCACAGTTTGAGAAACGATGATATATGGTGATATTCTTGGACTTTGCAAAAGCACTCAATAGATTATCACTTAGTGTACAAGCTGCAGAGGAAAGGAATAGATAATATATTGGTTAGATTGATCAAAGATTGGCTCTCTTCTCTGAACGATACCAACAAGTTGTGCATGATGGAGATGTGTTTCAGAAAAAGAAAGGTGACCAGTGGCATGCCTCAGGGTTCTGTTATTGGATCCCTACTGTGTTATTATTATTATTATTATTATTACAGGCAACTCCAAGGAGTTCTTAGACTCATCGAGAGAAGCTCTAAACATCATGTCAAGAACTATCCAACATTTGAGCAGTATCTCTCCTACTTTGATTTGAACTCATTCATAGTCATGACATATTCAACAGAATATGGCAACTAGGGATTGTCGGTTTTTAAAAAACGGGTTTACAAACCAGTTTCTTTTGGATGAATTTGTAAAATTCGAAAACCGGTTTTTAAATTTAAAAAACAGATTTTAGATAGTAGAACTAATATGTAAAAATTAATTAATTATTTAATTAAAAACGTCAACATTTTGACTTGAAACCGATGTATGAGAGAGGTCTGAAAAGTTCTCGGCCTAACAATGAAAAAACGAATTTATCATTTCAAAATTATTTTTATTTATCAACATAATCTCCCTTAAGACTAATACATTTATTCCAGCGATGCTCCAGTGCCATTATCCTGTCCTTGTAGTGGTTCTCAATAAGATCTGCAAAATACCCCTCTACAGCTGCAATCACCTCTTGATTCGAAGAAAAACGCTGACCAGTGAGGAAGAGTTTCAGTTTTGGGAAGAGACAGAAGTCAGAGGGAGCCAAATCTGAGGAATAGGGTGGATGTTCTAACAATTCATAGTACAGATCCCTTAATTTTCCCATTGCTATAACACCTTTGTGGGCAGGTGCATTGTCCTGATGAAAGATGATTTTTTCTTCTGAAAACAGGGTCTTTTCTCATGAATTTTGTCGTCTAGTCTGGTTAAAAGATTGGAATAATATTCCCTGGCTATTGTTTTACCCTTTTCAAAATAATTAATAAACAAAATTCCTTTAGCATTACAAAACAACGATGCCATGGCCTTTCCTGCTGATGGAACCGACCTTGTCTTCTTTGTGCTGAACAACTGGCTTCTGTCCACTGTTTTGACTGCTGTTTGGATTCAGCTGTTAATGGTGAATCCAAGTCTCATCCATAGTAAAAAATCGATGCACAAAATCAGTTTTATTCTTGTTAAAATGCTCCAAGCAATGTTCAGAGATTTTCATGCGAGTGTGTTTTTGATCTGCTGTGAGCAAGCATGGTACCCATCTTGCGAAAAGCTTTTTCATCTGAAATTCTTCATGCAAAATATATCCTACATCTTCTTTTGAAATGCCTATAGTCTCAGCAATGTCACGCACTTTGACTCGCTGATCATTCAATATCATATCACGCACTTGATCAATTTATTTATTTATTCGTATGGAGTTTCCTCCCTTTTTCTCCCCTATCCCTATTGGGGTGAGTTGAGCCCCTCAGGGATTACGTATTTATGGCTGTAGATCCATGTGTGTGTTAACGGGGCCAGTTTGCATGCTTGCAGGATGAAAAACGCCATATAAACTGCCATGGAAAACCCTACTGCCCGCGCCCAAGACCGGCTAACTTGGCTATGGCTGAGGAAGATCCTCAAATTCCTCACGTCTTCAACGGATATCGAAGCTGGGACACTCCTTCCCCAATCATATGGTTGCGAAGCACACAGCTACTAGGCTAACCGAACACTTGATCAATGATTTCTAGTGTTGTTACACTTTTTGGATGTCCTTCACGTGGATCATCTTCAAGTCTGGTACGGACACGTTTAAAGTTGGCAGCGCAATTCTTAATTGTTGAAAATGAAGGAAAAGAGTGCCCATAAACTTTTATGAACTTCGAATGAATTTCTTTTGCCGTTAAACCTTCTTTTATAAAGAATTTTATAACTGCATGATACTCAATTTTATCCATTTCAAGGGATACAGACAGCTGTATAAAACAAACTACTCGATAGAATGGCTTGTAATTTCACATGGATGCTTATGACAGATGTACCAACTTGGAAAAAAAATCTTGCCGATAGTGTTGCCATCTACTGTTGAGGCCAAGAATGTTTCAGACCACCCTCATATATGTTACAAGCAGGGGCAGCTTGTTCATAGGCACTGCAGAACTGCAGCACTCACAATTTTTATCTATATATAAATATATTTATTAATTTATTTATATTTGCTTGTAATATTTAATTTTATCACCAACAATCTGATACAATTCTCTTATTTTGTATAAAAAATAATAAAAATTTATCTTGTAGCACTTAGGAGGGCGAAGGACGCTAGCAGCACTGCGTTTACCACAGTGTCATATTGCTAGTATTTGCTATGTGCGCAAGCATATGCACATCGTAGTGAGATGCGAGCTATTAGCATAACGTGGCACTGTTCATCGCAGTTCCACTTAGTTTATATGCAGTTTGCGCCAGTAGTAGAGTGTTCGTAATGCTTATCGTGTTTACTCCGTCTCTTTAAATATTTGGATATTACAATTAAAGATATAACATTTGTTATAGTTTTTATTTAGAACATTATCGGGGTTATGATAATGGATTTTACTTTTAAGCAATTTTGAATGATACTAAACTGTATAATTTTATCGATAATAAACAATATTTTTTTATGAAACAATATTGTTTATGAAAAAATATTGTTTATCGATAATAAACAATATTTTTTTATGAAACAAAACAAGAAGAATATATTTTATTTTTAGGTAATTTTGAATTATACCAAGCTGTATAATTTTATTGATAATAAAAAATATTTTTTCATGTTTAATTTTTTTTTAAATTTTTATCATAGTTTTGATATTTTATCCAAACATGTATGCACTATACTTACAGTGTGTATATATATTTCAAAAGTTGCAGCACTCCCATGATTTCAAGCAAGAGCCGCCACTTTACAAATGAGGAATTGGAAGATGTCATAAAGTGTGAAGATGACTATGGCGATGATTTTTTAAAATTCTCTTGATCTTGATAACAACTGTGGATTCCCTATGTTGTCTGACAGTTACAAACAATCAATTTCCCAAATTAGAAAAATTTGCAAATTTTTTAGAAAATCTCCTGTAAGAGATAGCATCCTTCAGAATATGTAAAACAAGAAAAAGGAAAGGAATTAAGTCTGAATCTTGACTGCCAAATGAGATGGAACTGTTTAGAAGCCATGAGTAAAAGATTATTTATACCATTAAAAGAATGTGTTGTTTTAGTTTTGAATGATATTGGTGCTTCTTATATGTGGAATGAAGCTCAATATCCTAAAATCATGGAGCTTCTTAAAGTGCTGGGATCAGTACGTCCAGCAGCTGAGGTCTTAGTACAGCGAGCCAATTTATTAACAAGTGAAGGCATGTTTGAATTTCTGTTAAATGAACTAAAAAATGTAAAGACTGAAATTAGTTCCAAATTATTAAATGCTTTAGAAGTACGAATTCAAGAAAGAAGACTAGTTGGATTGGTAACCCTTTGGATATATTTGCAAAATTATTATTATTATTATTATTTAGGCCTCCATATAGTCAAAATACTCATCACGATAGGTCCTTCATAGGAAACACAAAGTCTATCAAGATTCATTGTGGGAGGTCCCTCCTAGGAAACACAAAGTCTATCATACCACTCCTTAAACTCATTGATCGTTCTCGCTCTCACCACTCTATCAGGCAATGCATTCCATGGTTCAACCACCCTCCATTCAAAGAAACCACTCCTCACCCTCTTGCTCAGAGTTTTCATTTCGTAACTTCCAGGGATGGCTCCTTGTCATCACTCCTTCCCGATGTTCAACCAAGCGAAAGCACTCCCCAGTGTCAACCCTGTAACCACCTCTGAACAGTTTAAAAGTCTCAATCATATCACCTTTACTTCTATCCACCAAACTCTGCAGTCCACATTCCCTCATCTAATCCTCATAACTACCATTGTACAGTCCTGAAACCATCTTTGTTATTTATCTTTGTAGTCTTTCCATAGTTAATTTAACCTTTCAAATCCAGGGACCAAATCTGAGAACAATAGTCTAAGTGTGGTCTGATTGGGGTCTTATACAACGGAATGATAACTCTTTTATCTCTGCAGGTCAGCAGCCTTCTCATTATTGCAGCAATCCTCTGTGTTATCTTCACCACCTTTGCAATATGTCCCCTGAATTTCAGGTTTCTATCAATCATCAATTCCACATCTCTTGTCTGCCCTACTTCCTCCAATAGAGTATGCAGCGTCCCATCGATGTGTCCCAAACCTCAAGACCTTACATTTTGCTGCATTAAACCAATACCCAATTCATTCGCCCATCTGTCTAGCTTATTCAAATCCTCTTGCAGGGCTACCACATCTAATAACCCTTCCCAGCTTCACATCATCTACAAACAGCTGAATATTACCCTGCAATCCACTGACAATGTCATTGATATAAAGGTTAAACAATATAGGTCCCAGTACTGAGCCTTGTGGGACTCCACTTGTAACCCTCTTCCTTCTTGAAACTGCCCCACCGTGCACAAACCTATCGGACAGCCAATCCGATGGGAGGAAGTTGGTGAGTTAGAGATGACTATAACTGACCTCGTTAAGTCAGAGGTGGGAGATTCTAAACATAAAGAGATGAGTGGTATGATAGAGGGCAAGAATAGCGTAAGAAATATGAATAAAATAATGAGAGTGGGGAGTATGGATAGGTTGAATGATTGTGAAGTTTTTGGAGATGGTCTCAAATGGGAGGATGAATGGCAAATAAGAGTGGCTGACTTGCAGAGAGAGAGACAGATGAGCTGAAAGAGTAGGTAAAATGTCTAGGGAATGAGATGAGAAGTGTGAAAAATGAGATTAAGCGAATGGAGGAGACGAATGCAAGGCGAATCAGAGTAGGAGTGAGAGAGAGTTATAGGAATGATTGATGAGGAGAGAATAGGAACAGTAGAAGAGAGGGAATGAGAGAGAGTTATGTGAATGATAGAAGAGGAGAGAATAGGATAAGTGGAAGAGAGAGGAATGAGAGAGAGATATGGGAATGAAAGAAGAGGAGATAATAGGAACAGTGTAAGAGAGGGAATGAGAGAAGAGGAGAGCAGGTAAGTAGTGGAACACAGAGAGAAAGTGCTAGAGAGAGAGAGAGAGAGAGAGAGAGAGTGATGGGTGAATGCATGTGAGCAATTGAGGAAAAGGGTGGAAAGAGGTGTAATGTATGGGGACTCAATGATCTGTGGTGTGCAAGATAGGATGAATGAGGAGTGTTTGCCTGGAGGAACGATAGAAAGGGTGGTTATGGTAATTAAGAGGGGTGAAAGGGTGGATGAAATGATTGTGATGGTAGGAACAAATGACTTGAGAGGTAATGTAAATTGGGCAGCAAGAAATATGAGATTCTTGGTTGAGGTTGTACGAAATAGAGGAAAGATAGTGTGCATTTTGCCTAGGTATGATAGTGATGAGCTGAACAGAAGAGCAGTAATATTGAATAACATAATAACTAGAATGTGTCAGAAGAGAGGAATGGAATATGTAGATGCTGGGTGTTTCGGGACTGAGAGGAATTTTATGCGAGAGCCGGCTTGCATTTGAATGAGGAAGGACGTAGGCATCTGGAGAGACTGCTGTTCTGAACGAGTCAGTGTGTCAATGCAGGGAAACTAGAATGCCCGTGGTGGATGGTAACTAGGGTGGCCTCTTGTGGGAATGGGTACTTGGGAGAAGGGGACGACATCAGGTAACGCCGAGCTAAGTGGAGTCTAGAGGGGATAATGCTGGGTAGAGAAACAGTGGCATTTTTATGCTTTATACTAATGCCAGGAGTATCCAGAATAAAGGAGAGGAATTGGTAGTGCTGATAGCATCAGCCTGGCCAAAGATTATTGGGATCACTGAGACATGTTTGACAGAAGAGGATATAATAACAGGAATAGAAGTGGCAGGGTACAGCATTTTTCGGCAGGATAGGAAGGGAAAGCGTGGTGGTGAAGTACTGCTTATGATAAGTGACGACTTATGTCCTCTAAGAGTGGAGGCTTTGGAAGGCAGTGACAATAATGATTTTGAAAGCCTATGGTGTGAGGTAGAAGTGGACAAGACAGGATATTTAGTGGGGTGTTGCTACAAACCATGGAGCACGGAGGGTGTGGACCAGGAGATGTTTAGACAGTTCAGCTTGGCAAGTGCAAGAAGAATGATTGTTATGGGAGATTTTAACTACAACAATATAAATTGGGGAAAGAAAGATGCATGTAGCAATAAGGGAATAGAATTTCTAGAATTCTTGAGGGACAAATGTCTTAGGCAACATGTAATTGAGGGAACAAGGGTTCAAGAGTTTTGGATTTAGTCATAGCATCATTAGAATTGATAATAACTAGGATGACATCTCTCACACCAGTTGGAGATAGTGACCATGTAGTTTTGACTTGGAAGATGAATAGACATGTAGGAGTATCAAAGAGACAGGAACGTATGTGGAATTATAAGGCAAGTGATTATAATAATCTCAGATATCAACTTGGAAAATTTCATGGAGGGAGGAATTGGAAGGCTGGGATATCATTAGTGCTTGGGAAATTTGAAGGAACATTTGTTAGCAACAAAAGTAAGCTGTATTCCATGAGTGAAGAAGAGGACATAATTTGGTGTAAAGTGGATGACAAACAATATTAAATAGGAACTGCATGTGAAAAAGAGGCTTTGGAAGAGATATAAGGAGACAGGTTAAGAGCAGATGCATGAAGAATATAAGACACAGGCCAGGAGAGTGACTAGTATGGTAAGGAACATGAAACTGGAATATGAGAAGGGATTGGCCCTAAGATCCAAAGAAAATCCTAGGGAGTATTTTAGCTATGTGGGCAGTAGGAGGAGAAATGATTGTGGAAGAATGACATTGTGGGATAAAAATGGTAATAGAGTGGCTGATGCAGAGGACATAGTGGAATTGTTCAATAAACTCTTTACTGGTGCATTTCATCCTGGAGGAGTAAATTTTAATACTAGAGGGATAGGGCAGGTTCGAGGTTTAGAGGGACAGGAGGAGAACGTGTTGCACATACTGAGTACTCTGGATGTCAGTAAATTCACAAAACATGTCAACAAAGAAATCTCGTGTATTTCCACTAGCTGCAAAACTTGATATTATTAAGTTATCTGGAAAAAATATTGTCTAGAATATATCCAAATTTTTGTATGGAAACAGATTCTGATGATGAATATATCGAAGATGGAGAATCTATTAATCAGGGCATTGCTCTTTTAAAAGAAGCCATGGAAAAATCAATTCATAGGTTTCTCGAGAAACCTGAAGAAATAATATTAAATCAGAAGACAATGAAAGCCAAATTTTCAGTAATTGAGGGAACCAATAAAAGAACAAAGAATTTAGATTTATTATTGGATACCCTGAAAACAATAAAACCAAGTTCAGTAGCCAATGAGAGAGTATTTTTTTATTTCAGGCAATTTTGTATCTAGAATAAGAGAAAGATTAAGTAATCGTTCAGTGAACATTTTATGTTTTTTGAAATCATATTTGCTGAAAAAAAATACTAAATGAAATAAAAATTTATAATTTATATTTTGTATGGATTTTAGTTATTTTAGTTTTTTTTTTCTATTTGGTTTTGTATCAAGTATATTTTATTTTGTTATATTTCCATAAATATTAAATAAACTGAAACATTTTTAAATAATTATAAATTTTTTTTACTGTTTTAATTATTATTATTATTTTTTTTGTAAAAATTCGAAAACCGGTTTAACTGCTTTTTTGTTTTGGAAATACTGGAATTTGAAAACCAGTTTTTTCGAAAGTTGTTTTTTGTATAAACTTTACAGGCAACCTATTCCACTCATTCACTACTCTCCAAGCAAAAAACCTAGTTCTAACATCCTTGCTAGATACACTCCCACTCAGTTTCCATGGGTGGCCCTAGTTCTTCCACCACCAGACCTGTTCTGAAAAATTTCCTCTCAATCTTGTAAAAACCCCCTCGGTAATTTGTATGTCTCAATCATATCTCCCCCCCCCCTTTTTACGCCTATCATCCCTATCATTTAGATTCTGTAACCCACAAACCTTCAACTTATTCTCATAAGGTTCATTCCATAGACCTGCTACCATCTTGGTCACTTGCCTCTGGATCCTTACCTCCTCCTCATCACCAAAAAACCCTGGCATCCAGATCTGCATGCAGTTGCAGTAGTCAAGATGGGGTCTTATCAAAGTTTGATAAAGAGGAACAATAACCTGCTTGTCTCTATTGTCAAAGTATTCTTCAGTAACCAAGTAATCTGATGAGCTGCTTTAGCCACTTTTGCTATGTGTCCTCTAAACTTTTACTCACTGTCCACTATCACTCCTAAGTCTCTGGCTTCGTCAATTTCCTGTACTCCAGGAACTTGCCAGCCTGATTGGCTGAGTGGTTAGCGTATCCACTCTCCTGCGGGTTTGAATCCTGCCGTGGGCATGGATGTTTGTAATTGTCTGTAAAAATACTAGTGGTGGTGGTCGGCAGTAGATGGCATTGGTGTAAATGATGAAGGTAGTTGTGGTTGGTAGATTGGTGGAGATGAAGAATTATAGAGTAGGTACCCTTCCTCAATGAGTCTTTGGACTCCCTGGAGTGTTATATAATAATAATAATAATAATGATAACAATATCTTTTCAACCCAAAATAGTAAGAATATCAGCAGTGCATGATATTGGAATTCGTCCCTAGAAGAATAAATAAGGTGGCAGTGAAATCGATGTGGAGTTATATTAAGCAAGAGATTATTAATAAAAAGATTAGATGCTGAAGTCACTAGTAGTTGTGGTTGGTAGACTGGTGGAGATGAAGAATTATAGAGTAGGTACCCTTCCTCAATGAGTCTTTGGACTCCCTGGAGTGTTATGTAATAATAATAATAATAATGATAATGATATCTTTTCAACCCAAAATGCATAACCTTACACTTTGCCAGATTAAACTGACATGGATAGACTTTGCCCAGTCTGACAGTCTATCCAAATCATCCTGCAAAATTTTGACATGTGTATTAACTATTGCTCTACCCAACTTTACATCATCAGCAAATAACCGAACAGTTATTTAGAATGCCCTCTGCAGTTCACCAAGTTTCACTGATACCAATAATCTTTGGATAGACTGAGTGAATTGATGCTGTAAACTCACTCCCTTAATTCCTAATGCTCCTAGCATTTGTACACTGAAAAACTAGTACACTGCCAATATTCTTATAGCCATTATTATACCTCTCATACTTCATCTATCTATATAGTACAGAACTCCTCATTTCTCAAACTGCTATCCTCATGATGCCATCCCTGCTACGTTCCATCCATGCAATTCTAGTTCCATGTCATGAGACATTCACTTGCTCAGAAAATAACAGTCTCTCTCTCCAAATGCCTGCATCCTTCTTCATTCAAATGTATTCAATCTGTTTGGCAAATGCCACCAGCATACCATCTGCATTCAGTAGAGTTGACTTGCAGCATAACGATAGAATTCTTCTGAGTTCTTCATCAGAGCCAGTTTACTATTCATTACAGAGCCAGTTTCTACTCATACTCACATTCAACTTTCTGTACAGCAGTTTTAACTTCTCTGATCTGCACTTATAATTTTCATAACTGACATCATCCTTATGCACATGGTATTCCTTCTGCATCTAATCTTTTTATTAATAATCTCTTGCTTAATATAACTCTGCATTGATTTCACTGCTACCTTGTTTATTCTTCTAGGGGCAAATTCCAATCCCATGCACTGCTGATATTCCTACTATCTAGTGACCAATACCATGTGATCGAACGTAGTATTCTCCTCAGTTGGTCATTATTTCATGCTTTGAAGTTCACAATGTCACCTTTTCTAAAGTAAAGCATGATTCACTGTCACCAATGAGGCAAAAGTCGTTTCTTTTACTGAAACCCCCTCTGACACTGTTAACCAGGTCTAATACTCTTTGGCCTTGAGTTCCTTTTATCACATGCTGCTTATGGAATTATCATACAGTCTATTGTATGACAACAGATTGATCTATTATCATACAACAGATGAATAAATTTGACACAATCTATTGCATGATCATTTAATTATTCAAACAATGAATTGATCAATGATTGAATAATTAAAGTCACCAAGATTTTTATTAATTTAGTACCCATTAGGTTTATTTTACAATGCATTTAATCGTCACTAGCAGATGATCCACTAGGCCATACCAACACCCAACCATGTATTTTATACTGTTGTACTTCACCTTGCATCAAACAGCCTCAATCTCACTGCTACATGGAAAACTGTTACTAATATCGCAATCATAGTTATCCACCATGATCATTAGCATCACACTTCCTTCTCTCCTATCTTGCTTAACCTCCCTAAAAATACTGATCTCTTCACACTCAGTATCAGTGTATCAGTTGTTGTACACCTGTCTCTGATGGCCAGGTCTCACTAAAGACAATAATCTCAGGCCACAACATATTGCATGATCATTTAATTATTCAAACATTCATTGATCGACGTTTGAACAAAGCAAGTCACCAAGATTTTTAATCATTTAGTACACATTAGCTTTATTTGACAATGCATTTAATCGTCACTAGTAGATGATCCACTAGGTCTGTACCAGCACCTAACCATGTATTTCATACTGTTGTACTCCACCTTGCATCAAACAGCCTCAATCTCACTGCTACATGGAAAACTGTTACTAATATCGCAATCATAGCAATCTATCCTAACTGGACTTGAATCATTCAATATCATTAGTATAACACCTCCTCCTACTCCTCTCCTATCTTGCTTAACCTCCCTAAAAAATCTGTGATATAATAAGTTACTTCTATGCTTTTTTATATACTCTCCTCTCTATTCTTCCTTCGAACTCATTCCATAAGTCCAAAAACTTGCAACCATTCTTTCTATTCAGGCTATGCATCGAACTGCTTGCTATCATAGGTCTTTTTTTCTTAATTCTATGTTATCATGTCTAGCAATATACTATTTTCACTCCTGTTTCTTCTAGTAGTATCCTTACATGTCCTCTCATCTGTATTTATTTGCAAGCAAATCATTTGTTCTTATCACAACTACTATTTCTTTTACTTTTCTTTTCTACTTTTCAATTACATTCATTAAATTTTTGATTTTATCACCTGGAAAACACTCGAATCACATGTTTTATAACTGAATTTCCATATCATATAATATCCTTTTTATAATTGATTTTACATACCTGATTATCATTACTCAATATCTTACTTGATTCAGTGCTCTTTTGTTTCTCTTTTTGCTGCTTGCCATTCCTGTGCTTTCTGATCACTTTTCGACTTCTTACAATTCCCTCATCATCCACCTAATGATTTGCTTTAGCCTAGATATTTTCAAAGTTAATGCATACTCAATATCCTTCGCAGTTTCCAAAACAGCATGGTTATGTTCAATGGAGCACGCTACCTTCTTAAAAATTTCATTACATAAATTTCATTCGATTACATAAATGATTTGTGGATGTTTAGTGCGGATGGAAGAAGGGTGTGTGCGAAGTGTGACCTGAATGAGGAATTGATGAATGCGAATATGAAACTGATGACAGAAAGTGGTAGTACCCATTGTGTCACGAGTGCATGTTTGAAAGAGTAGGATGGTGAGAAAGACAGCCGAAAAAATGTTAAAAAATCAGGAAAAAAAAAAGAGCGATTTGACAACCGTAACGGATGTTAAAAGGGATGAAAGTGAGGCGGAAAGAAACGAAATTGAGAGAACAAATGAAAGTAGAAATGGTGTGATGGAGAAATTGCAAGTAAAAAAAACCGAAAGAATGAATGATAGCGAAAAACGAATGAATGATGGCGAAAATTGGACGCATGTTGGAACGAAAGTACTGAACCAAAGAAAGATGAATGACAGTAAAAGTGAGAAGAATGATAGCGAAAGTTGGATGCATGTTAGTCCGAAAGTACAGAAACAAAGAAAGATATGTGAGAGTGTAAGTGAGAAGAATGATAGTGAAAGTTGGATGTATGTTGGACCGAAAGTACAGAAACAAAGAAGGATGAATGAGAGGGAAAGTTAGAAGAGGGGGTCGAGAGTTAGAAAGATTTAATGATAGAGAGAATGTGTCGCGAGGTTCGGAAAGTGAATTGGATTGGATGAAGCAAGAAATGAAATGGATGCAGAATGAAATTAAGAGAATTCAGGTCAAAACTATTAAAATAAATCATGATGGCATGAAAGAGTTAACGAAAGATGAGCGAATGGCATTGTATGGCGACTCCATTATTAAAGGTGTGCTAGAGGATAAAATGCACAAGGTATGTTTTTCAGGCGGTAAACAGAGTAGAGTGATTGAGGCATTGAATATGAGGTGGGAACGAGCAAAAGAGTTAATAGTATTAATTGGTACAAATGATTTGAGAGAGAACAAAGAGCATGTCAAAATGAATGCCAGCAGACTGCTTGGAAAGATAAAAGAGAATAGTGTGACAAGAAGGGTAGTCAGTGTGATGCCTAGGTATGATTGGGGTGAAATGAGGCGGAGAGCAAGGATTATGAATGATATTCTGGGGCTGAAATGTGTGAGGAGATGGGAGTAGAGTTTGTTAATGTGTGGAATGAGTTTGAGGAATGAAGTGAGGTGTATGGGAGCGATGGACTGCATTTGAGTGGTGATGGTGTGAGTTGCTTGGAGAGACTGCTGCTAGAAAGTAGAGAAGTGAATAGAGAGAATGAATCAGATCAAGAGGGAAGTGATATGGAAGAGCAGGAGAGTAAGACAGGAGAGATTGAAGAAGTGGAAATGAATGGGGAAGTGAGTGGTATGAGTATAGAAAATGAGAGAATGGGTGTGCAAGAGATGCAGGGAAACGGGGAGGCTCAGGGTGGACAGGGGTACACAGCGTGAGAAAGGTGGATGCTCCAAGAGGAGGTGAGAGCATGTGTCGGCAGGAAAGTAATGGGATGATCAGGGATCAAGAGGAAACAGATGGAATTGCAAAGGGTTCTAAAATGAAGAGGCAGAAAGGGAAATGGCCCCAGTCCAGCATGGAGAGATCACATCGAGTGAGTGGTATCAGTGGAACTAGCTGTAGATCCAGAAATGAGCTGTTGTGTTTGTATACCAATGCTAGAAGTATAAGAAACAAGGCGGTTGAAATGATTGCACTAATTGCGTCTGTGCACAGAAAGATTATTGGAATAAGTGAGACATGGTTAGATGAGGAAGACATCCTGACAGGAATAGAGATGGAAAGGTATAATGTGTTTCGTGAGGATAGAAGGGGTAAAAAGGGAGGGGGAGTGCTATTGATGATAGAGACAGAGTTATGTCCATACCAGGTAGAGATGCAAGAGGGAAATAGGGCCAGTGGTTTTGAGGCAGTATGGTGTGAGATAGAGGTGAATAGATCAAATACTTGGTGGGATGTTGTTATAGACCTGGTAATGTGGATGGTGGTGATAGTGAAATGTATAGTCAAATAAGCCAAGCAAATAAGAAAAGGGTGATCATTATGGGTGATTTTAATTATGGCAATATAGACTGGAATGAAGAGATAGCAACTGGAAGTAAAGAAAATGAGTTTCTTGAGTTTTTGAGGGATAACTACCTCAGACAGTATGTAACAGAGGGCACACAAGGATTAAGGGTCTTGGATTTGGTCATCTCATCGGAGGATGTAATTATCAGTGAGGTATCAAATCATCCACCAATTAGTGAAAGTGACCATGAGGTGATTACCTGGGTGGTTGCCAGCAGTGCAAGGACCCCTGTGAAAAAAGGATATATGTGGAACTACAAGGGGGGTGATTATGAAGAGCTCAGGAGACAGCTTGCAGGTGTAGCATGGAATGAGGAGTTAGCTGGAAAAGAGATCAATGCAGCTTGGGGGATTTTCAAAAATTATTTAGTAGATGCAATGTCTAAATGTATACCACGGGTGAGAAGGTTAAATAAGGTAGGTGTGAGATGGATGAATAAAGAGATTAAGCATGCGATACAGAGAAAAAGGGCATTGTGGAGGCAGCATAAGAGAAGTGGAAGTAACCAATTTTATGAGGTCTACAAAGACCAGGCAAGGAGGGTGACTTGGTTGGTGAGAGTAGCTAAAGAGAGGTATGAACAGCAGTTAGTTAATGAAGCCAAAAAGAATCCTGGGGAGTTCTTTCGATATGTAGCCAGCAAAAGAAAGAATGATTATGGAAGGATGACATTGATTGGAGGAAATTGTATAAAAACAGCTGTTGCAGAATGTGTGGTGGAGATACTTAATGAGCAGTTCATAAAGATCTTTCAATCTTGTGAATGTGACTTCATGGAGAGATTGAGAGCAGTTGATGATGGGGAGGAGAGACTGACTATAAGTGAGCAAGAGGTGTTTGGGGAGTTGAGTAAACTAGATGTAAATAAAGCTGTGGGACTTGATTATATATCACCGCGTATTCTGAAGGAATGTGCCAGAGAGTTGACACCTGCCTTGACATATTTTTTTAATATGAGTCTTGCACTTGGTCAAGTCCCTAAAGAGTGGAAGGAGGGGAAGACTGTGCCACTTCATAAAGGAGGTGATCGAACTCAAGCATCAAACTATAGGCCTATCTGTGTGTCAGGTGTTGTGGTTAAGTTGTTGGAGAAGCTTGTGAGAACTAGGATCCAGAGTTGGGTTGACAACAATGGTATAATCTTTGATGGACAGCATGGACTTGCTAAAGGGAGGTCATGTTTGAGTAATCTACTTACTTATTGCAATAAAGTGACTGCTTCCTTGGACAGAGGAGAAGGATACACAGTAATATACTTGGATTTTGCAAAAGCTTTTGATAGAGTACCTCATGATAAGTTGACAGTCAAACTAGAGGAGATGGGGTTTGATATTAGATTAGTGAATTGGATTGGAGACTGGCTATCTGATAGGTATCAACAAGTTGTGTATGGGGGTGCAATATCCAGGAAAAGGAAAGTCACTAGTGGAGTGCCTCAGGGGTCTGTTTTAGGGCCATTACTATTTAACTTGTATATTAATGATATTGGCAAAGATTTGGATGGAGATATTCAGTTGTTTGCAGATGATGCAAAGTTGGGACAAACCATAAAGAGTAGTGAAGATGTTGTGGCCTTGCAAGAAGACTTGAATAAATTGAGTGATTGGGCAAGCAAATGGAGATGTGAGTTCAATGTTGCAAAATGTAGGGTTTTAAAATTTGGAAAACAAAGATGGGATGCAGAATTTATGCTTGGTGAGAATATATTGTTGGAAGTAGAGGAAATAAGAGATCTCGGGTGATAGTGGATAAGGATCTAAAATTTAGGGGACACATCGCCAAAATTGTGAAGACAACACAAAGACTTCTCGGAATGATGCGGAGGATACTGACGTGTAGAAGTAGGGAGATTCTTGTTCCATTGTATAAAGCTTTGATTAGGCCACACATGGACTATTGTGCCCAGATTTGGTCACCTGGTTTTCAGAAGGATGAAGAGATGTTGGAAAGGGTCCAAAGGCGACTGATTAAGGTAGTTTCTGACCTCTGGAATGTCGAGTATGAGGAAAGATTGAAAAGATGTAATTTGTAGATTCTAGTGGAGAGAAGGAAGAGGGGAGATATGATAGAGACCTACAAGTTGGTAAGTGGTTGTTATAGGATCAATGGTGGGGAAGTTCTACAGAGAATAGTGGGAGATCAGGGGAGAACCAGAGGTCATCCCTGGAAACTGTATAAAGAGGGTGTGAGTAGGGGAGTGAGAGGCAGGTTTTTTTCATGCAGAGTTGTGAGTGATTGGAATGCCTTGCCTGAGAGTGTGGTGTCTGCAAGGAGTTTGAATGTGTTTAAGACACGGTATGATGAGATGTGTGTGAGATAAAAGGACCTCCTAGATGAGTCTTTGACTCCATGAGGTCTTGTTTAATAATAATAATAATAATAATAATTAGCATTCCTCGTGTTTGTTACTGTATTGTAGTTCTTGAGAGGTTTTCACACCATTTTATGATAATACTTTAATATTGTGGAAATATTAAATATATCAAATACTATGAATAAATGAAAATCAGCAGTCAAATTACTATAAAAAAAATAATTATTCTAGGAAAGTAACTAAGAAAATAACACAATAAAAACACTAAAAATAACTTCACACTAGCTATAAATACACCAAACCATTCACTATATACCCTCGAATCAGACCTAAACTAGTAAGTTAATGATAAATTTGTTATTACTTAATTTTATGCACTGAATTCTGTAACAAAAAAATAAAATTATTTTATTTACTTGATATCTTTATTTTTACATATTGTTTTCCTTGCATGGCTGTACAAAACAATAACTCAAATTCTGAGTTTCAAATGAGTGCACATGTGTACTGGAATGGAATAATGGTTTTCTTTGGAAGTAGAGTAAAAAATATAAGGAATGAAATCAGAAACCAATAGATTTTATCTGAGAAAGTTTTGAGAAAATTCTAAATAGTTTTCATCGTGATTTGCACAATCTAAATTACTGTGTATTATATTGCACATGAGATGGAAACTGTATTCTAAAAAAAAAAAAAAAAAAACATTTCCATTGACGTGAAAGAACTGTTTAGAAAATTTATCAAGCCAACTGAAGTTGTCTGAAGTGTTTTTCCTGAGAGATATTTCTGAAACAGGACAAAATTTCTGATATGATCTTTACAATGAAGTCTACTGGGTATAATTTTTTAAAGTTTTTTTTTTATTTGGAAGTGTCAAATTATAGACCAGTTTGTGTTTCATTAGTAACTATCTTGGAGAAATTAGTGAGGGACCATATACAGCACATGAGCAGATGAGGGTAATGTTATCTGTGAGAGTCAACATGGATTTGTTAAGGGGTGCTCTTGCTTTAGTAATATGATGGCCTTTTATAATAACATGACAAGATGAGGGAAAGGCATATTCTGCCATTATTTTTGGATTTTGCAAAGGCATTTGACAGGGCGCCACATGATAAGCTGATATTTAAGTTGGCACATGAATTTAGATGTCAGGTTAGTCAACTGGATTCAGGATTGGCTATCTGATAGGTATGAGAAAAGATCCAGAGGAAGGCCAAGATATAAGTGGATTGATAAGGTAAAACGTGCCTTAGAAGATAGAAATATAAGATCTGATAATGTTGAAGTCGTGATAGGTAATAGATGGATTTGGAGGAAAATTGTAGATAGGAAGTTAGTAATGATGTAAATTTTTTGTGTAGTACTATTGTATCCTGTACACCCCTTGAGGGTACATGTCAGGAATTTGATGATGATGATGATGATGATATCAAGGAGGCAGAAGGTTACAAGTGGGATCCACAGAACTCAGTACTGGGACCTGTATTGTGTAACCTTTATATCAATGATATTGCGAATGGATTGCAGAGGGATATTCAGTTGTTTGCAGGTGATATGAAGATAGAAAGGGTTATTAGTAATAGTGCAGATGTGGCAGCGCTGCAAGAGGATATGAATAAACTGGATAAACGGGCCAATAAATTGGAGTCGGTTTAGTGCAGCAAAATGTAGAGTCTTAACGTTTGGGATACATCAATGGGAGGATGCATACTCTGTTGGAGGAGCTATTCTGGAGGAAGTAGGGAGAGATAAGAGATCTGGGGGTGATGATTAATAGAAACCTGAAATTCAGGATTGCCTCAATACTGAGAAGGACACTGACCTGCAGAGATAAAAGAATTAAAGATAAAAGAAAGGGTAGAGAGGTAGATAACAAAGATCATTTCAGGAATGTAAAATGCTAGTTATGAGGATCAGCTGAAGGAAATGTGGACTGCAGAGTTTGGTAGATAAAAGGAGAGGTGATATGACTGATATTTTTAAACTGTTGAGAGGTAGTTACAGGGTTGACACTGGTGAGTTTTTTTGCTTGGTGGAAGGGGCCATCCTTAGAAGTACCGCCGAAAGGAAGCTGTGAGCAAGAGGGTGAGGAGTGGTTTCTTTGTGGAGAGTGGTTGAATTGTGGAATTGATTTACTGATAGAGTGGTGAAAGCACAAATGATCAATAAGTTCAAGGAGTGGTATGATAGACTTTGTGTTTTCTAGGAAGGACCTTCCACGATGAGTCTCTTGACTCCATGGAGGCCTGAATAATAATAATAATATTTTTTTATAAGGAATTTATGTAAATAATTATCTTTATTTAATTTTTCTTATATTAATTGAACAATGTTTTCTTTTTGTAACAACTCTTAGTTTGGGGATTAAGATAAGTGAATGTAATTAACAATATTTAAGATTTGGAGAAAATAATATTCCAATAAGATAAATAAATATAAATTCAGACAATGGAATAAAACCAATACTCATTGAATGAATGAACCTCAGAAATAGAGAATCAAAACTTCACTTTTGGCTTTACTTTCTAATTTATATATATATATATATATATATATATAGGGGGGGTTCCTCCCCTCCCTGGCGCCTACTTTGCCCAACCCCCCTGAGTTCCGGGCTGGTAAGCCAGTAAGCTGGTAAGACAAAAAATGTGACATAAAAACATTTCAAATTTCGGCTTATCTTTTTATATACAGTATATATAAATTTGAATCTAACACATTCTTAGGTTGAGAAGAAACAAATCTGAGTGTCAAAAACACTGAAGTCTGATTTATATGTTGAGAAACAGAGTTAAAAAAAAAGAAACAATTTACTGTATAAACATAATTAGAATAACATATAATAAATAATTACAGAAAAACATTCAGAGGAAACAGTATCTGATATGATTAACTGTGGTTATTACCTTCTGAATTCTGAGTGCTGCATCATCAATATGAAGAGTTGGTTTTTCTTTTCTTATAGTAAATTTCTTATCTTCTTCCTCCTTTCTCCTTATTTCTTTTGTCTTCTGAAACTTTACTCTTCCTTGGCGGGCTCGTTCATGAATTTGAATAAGTTTAATTGCATCCTCGGTGCTTAGAACTAATTCTTCCTAAAAATATAAAATTACATTTTTTTTTAATTAAGTGACAATACTATTTAAACATTGGATCACTGTTACTAACAAAGCTGAGAAATGATGTAGTGGATATAAGTGAGAGACAGAAGCTCAAGAGATCTCAATAAAAGAACATATCTTAAAAGCATGTTTTTTGCTTGCTTTAAAGCAAGCACAGGTGATGAAAATATATTTCTCAGGTACAAATAAGGGATCTTAGAGAAGTTTTAAGTTTGCAGATGAAAGAAGTGAATGAGTTAATTGTTTTGGCAGGTACAAATGGTTTGAAAGGTGAGTAATATGTAATGAAAGAATTGTCAGAAGAAGAAAAAATGAAGAGTATGAAAGTAAAGATTGTAAATCTACTGCCTGATTTGTGTGAGTAAGTAATATGTAATGAAATGAGTGAGTAATATGCAATGAAAGAATTGTCAGAAGAAGAAAAAATGAAGAGTATGAAAGTAAAGATTGTAAATCGACTGCCTTAGTATGATAGGGCAGAATTTAGAAGGGTCAAGATTGCAAATGAGAAGATTGTGAGGAGGAATGATGTGCAGTTTATAGATGCGTGAAATGAATTTAACAGATGTAAGGACCTGTGTATGCCTGATAGACTGCACTTAAATAGCTTTGGAGTAAGATGCTTGTAGAGTGTTGTTTGGAAGTGCAAAATCCAGGGAAAATAGAGATATTATGGGGAAAGCAATCAAGCATGTGTCTAGCTATCCCTAGGAGAAGTGTGAGTGCAACAATGACTGTGAGAAAATACACAATGTGCCCATTAAGTAATGACATTGATTTTTTACAGGGCAGCCCTTTGAATAAAAAATAACAAACAGGTTTATAGTTTTGATTGCTAGAGGGTGATGCAGCAGTTTTTGTGTGGCAACTGTTGAAGTAAGAGTGTGTGAGTGGAGCATGTCAGAAGTTGCATCATAGAGCAAAGAGCTATGATAAAATTTTAGTGAAAATTAGGAAAAACTGCTACAGAAGTGTAGCAAGACCTAAAAAAAAAGGTTTATGCTGATGACTGTTTGAACTGTACATAGGTGTTCCACTGATTATCAATGTTTAGCAACTTTTATTGCCTTTATCAACTATTGGCCTCCAAAGTTTTGAATCATCAGCAAATAACTGAGCATCTTTCCTTATATCATTGATATACAAGTTAAAGAGTAGTAGCAACCCTAGTACAGAACCCTGAGGTACTCCACTAGTCATGTTCATTCTCCTATATTCCATTCTACCATATACTACTCTCTGGCGTCTGTCAGCCATTTACCCCCTTTGCAAAGTCCAGCAGTATCATGGTGTAGCTATTCCTTTATCTGATTCTGTTGTCACTTTCTTATAAAAATATGAGTTAATACTAACACAGAACAAAGGTTTTGTATTAGTAAAGCTGTGCTGTCCACGATAGAGTATCGTATCCCTTTCCACCAACTTTTCCATTACTTATAACAACCACTCCTCAGATATTAATTAGTCTGTAGTTTGCTACTTTTGTCTTGAAGCCACCTTTAATTGGACTGGAACTATCTTACCTTCTCTCCATTCCAGTGGAACCTTAGCAGAGCTGAGACTTAGATTGAAAAACTTCATCAGAGGTAATGCTAGTTCTCTTGCACATTCATATAGTACATGGGCTAACATGCCATCCAATTCCACTTCTGTATTCACATTGATATTTTTCAGTACGCTGAGCACCTCGTAAATGAATACGAGGTGCTCAGTATACTGAGCACCTCGTATTCATTTACTTCAATTTTGACATGCATCGCTATTACTGATTTTGCATAATAACTGCAAAATCTTTATCTGGATGATACTTTTGCAAAATGATCACTCAGCAACTCATCAATTTCTTTTGCCTCTGTCACCTTCCTATCATCAGCACTGATTAAAGTCATCCTTTCATAGAAAAAAAAACTTTATCTTCTTCTTTTTGGCTGTTCAAATATTTGCTATGGCTTTTGGAGAATTCAATGCATCTTTCTCCTCTATAATTTTGCTTGCCAAGTATGGATTTACCAATAATGTTCTCTTTGACTGCATTCCAATTTCTCACCAAGTTTTCTTGATTATTTAATCTCATTAGTACTTCTTCAACCTGTTCACACATTCCTCACATTTCCTGATCATGTATCTCTTTGTTGGCATGTATGTCTATGGGAGTGGAAAAAGGGTAAGTTAGTTCCAATTGATAAAGGTGGCTTCAAGACAAAAGTAGCAAACTACAGACTAATTAATATCTCAGGAATCAAACATCAGCATTGTCATTTGAGGTATCTGCATAGATAATTCTGCAATTGACACTCTAGAAACTGTCTGGCTATCTTACACCTCACTAACTCCAAGAATGTCAGCATTCTTTCATCTCATTTCCATCTTTAAGTTTTCTGGTTTTCCTCATGATTCTCAGTTTCCAAGTACCTATTTTGCAGAGATTTTGCTGTTTGACGGCCTGAGAGGCTTGCTATATTTTTCCTCTCCTGCCAGGGACAGCCCTCTAATTCTGAGAAGAGCTGGTTTCCCCCCTTACTTGGTGATCCTTTAGTTCAGTTTCCAAGTTATGTAGTCTTGGGAAATTAGGTGGAGGTCTGATGTTAATAATAATATATTTCCATGATTATACTGCAATACTGTTATAATAAAATGATATACCAAAAAAAAGTAATATTCATGTAACCAAACCTACTTTTTCAGGTGGAAAATATTTTTCGAAAATTTCTTGTAAAGCAGAACGTTTTTCTTCTTCTTCTTGAGATTTTTCGCCCACATAATACCAAGGAACAGGGATTTCTAAGTCTTCCTAAAATTTTATAAATGAACTTCAAGAATATGATTTAAAAATCCAGGTTACTGATCAGTAACTCATAAATTATTGTTTTAAGATTTAATAATATATAAAGGATAATCAACTGTTAAATATAAATAACTGGAAACAAGAAGTGTAAACTACTTGCTAGTGGAACATTTGTATATAAAGAAACTTGAATGAAGATTTTTAAACATCAATGACCAAGCATTATACAGGGTGTTTCAAAAGAGGATATACAACTTTGAATGACAATAGAAAGTATAAATAGTGATAGATGGACAATTTTTATTACCATGCAAATGTAGTGTAACACTTGAAGTTTCAACTCAGACAGTTAAAGTTCGATAGGACTGCCTCCAGTAATTCTGCAGATGTCCCATTTGTAATCAATTTCCTGCCACAAGTGACAGAGCATATTTGGAGTAACTTCAGCAACAGCAGCAGTAATTCTGGAATGAAGTTCATACAAATTGGCTGGTAGAGGTGATATAAACACTTGATCTTTCGCAAAGTCCCACAAGAAAAAAATCTAACAGTCGGGGGAGGAATGTGGTAGCCATGCTACAGGTGCCCCTTTACCAATCCATCTACTTGGAAAATGGGTCTTATGATACGACCTTACATCTGTTGGGTAATGAGGAGGTGCTCCATCTTGCTGGAAATATAAGCATCCATCGTAGTCATCATCATCATCTAATTGTGGTCTTAGATACCCTTGTAACATGTCCAGATACACAACACTAGTAACAGTAGACTCCGAAAAAAAGAAGGGTCCATACATTTTCTTCTTGCTTATGGTGCATAAAAACATGTCTTTGGGGTGCTGCAAATATATTCTATGATAGCGTATGGATTTTTGCTTCCCCAAATTCTGCAGCCATGAGTGTTTTTACTTGCCCCACTTAAGTGAAAAGTGCACTCGTCACTGAACATGATCATGTCCAAAAAGTCTTTATTTTGTTGTATTGAAACTCGCCATTTTCAAATGGTGTGACATATTATGCCATCTAGTATTGTCATTTGGTAATAAAGTTATGCAACCAAAAATTGATGTGTTTCACTATATATGACACTCACTCAGCTTTTGTACATCTTTCAAGTTATTCTCTGTTCTCCTGCAAAGTTGTATACACCCTGTGTACATACAGCCACAACCTTCATTAGTGTTGTGTCAACTGTTTATGACATTTGTTTCATTATAAGCCGAGTTATAGTACCAAGAGTGACAGTGTGTTTTCACGAACGGTCGGTCGTCAAAGCACACTGCCGTATGCGACGAATTCTCGCAATCAATTGCTTCAAAACTTCGAGATTAAACTCACCATTGACCATTTGGCAAGGCAGAATGAATTCTTTGTGGATAATGCCCTTCAAATCATAAAAACAAATCAGTATTGTCTTTACTTTTGACTTTTACAAGCGACTTTTTTTTTCGAATGCTCCTCTTCTGGTGTTCTCCACTCATCACTCTGGTGCTTTGTTTTTGGCTCATACTCAAAAACAGTAATGATCTTTCGTCACCAGTAACGATCGTTTCAAGGAAGTTTGAGTCCTTACGAGCAGTTTCCTTGCAGTGTTCAATTCGATATTTTTTTGGTCATCAGTCAACTTGTGGGGACCAAATCGCGCATTCATTATACGAAGGCCCAAACTCTTGGTCAAAATGTTCTGCACAGTTGATTTTGGAATCCCAAATTCATCTTCAATCAATCTCATGGACGATTTCGGATTTTCTTTGATGAAATCACGCACTTTTTGAATGTTAACTTCGCGCAGTCCAGTTTTTGGGCATCCCGGCTTTTTGTCGTCCTCAAGCGTTTCACGGCCACTTTGAAATCGCTTAAATGTTGTAAACGTTGTAACCACTCGTATATTGAGTACGGGATAAGCATTCATCACCATATGCTTTTTGAAGCATTTGATGCATTTCAGTAAAACTTTTACCAAATTTAACATAAAACTCCATCTCTGTTTGAAACTCATTTTCTGACCGTTCGTCAAAACACACTGTCACTGTTGGCACTATAACTTGGCTTCTAATGAAACAAATGTCTTGACACAACAGTAATGAAAGTTGCCGCTTTCGACAACAAAAAGATACAGCAGGTGGCAACACTAGTTTCTTCTATTTTCGAAGTTTGGTTACTTTTTGGACAGATGGTGTACATACGATTATAAAATAACGTCAAGTGTTCAGAGCCCTCTAGCGAGTAATGTAGTGGACGAAACACACCAATATTCGGTAGACGTGCACATTGGAACATGGGGATTCGATTTAACGAAAAAAAAATAGTACCAAAGGTCGCCAACAGGGAGAATTTTGGCGCTGTTTACAGAGTAAAATGCATTAATCTGCATTATTGCGCTTCTTGTGAGCGATCATGCAATAAAAGGAAAGCCTGTAAAATTTCTTATCATTCGTAAACAAACTGCTCTTCGATGTCTCTTACCTTACATGAGCGTGCTTTGTTAGTCAAGCTTTATTATCAGCAGAACAATAATGCCAGTGCTTGCCTTTGTGATTTTCGGCGTATGAAAAATTTACGAAAAGGACCGATTAGCGTAACAAACTTACGAAAACTGATTTGGTGATTTGAAACTACTGGAACTAGCAGTGCAGGTAGGCAGGGGGCACAAACCAATCAATCACCAAGAAGTTGAACATGTTGCAACTGCTATTGTGGAACAGGAGGATGACGAATGTGCAGGGTACCAGAAGTGCACGAGCAATATCCCGGCAAACAGATATCACATACACAACAGCGTGGAAAATCCTGAAATTATTATTATTATTATTAGACACCTCCAGGGAGTCCAAAGACTCATCGAGGGAGAGTGTGCCAACAGCATTGAATGATTAGTCCCCTTCCAACTACTAATCGCGCTCAAACTTACTTAACTGAGCCATTAGTAGCAGAGGCTCTACCAATCGACCAACCTGCCTACATCAGATGTTTGCAGTTTTACCCCTATAAAATCAGTCATGTTCAAGAATTGCGCCCTGTTGATGCGACCACACAAATCGACTTATCTTTGAGATTCTTAGCGGGCATGGAAGTGGATGATGCATGGCCGTGGCAGATTTTATGGAGTGACGAAGTGCACCTTTATTTGAACGGTGATATTAACACACGCAATTGTCACATTTGGACTGCAACTAATCCACACGTGTGTCTGTAGATGCCCATCCACTCGTCCAAAGTCACAGTGGTGCAGATTTACGGCATCTTTTATCAGCAGTCCATACTTTTTCGAGGAAAATTGCCAAAATGGACCAGTGACCTGTTCCGTCAATGCCAACAGGTATGCCAACATGCTACAGAACTTTGTGGTTCCACAACTGCAGCAAAGAGGATGTCTCGATTCGACCATCTTCATGCAGGATGGTGTACCACCCCACATTGGACTTCAGGTACAGCGTGTTTTGCGACAACATTTCTCTGACAGAAGAATCATTAGTTCGTGCATTTCCAATGCCATGGCCACCGAGATCGCCTGATCTCAGTCCTTGTGACTTGTGGCTGTGGGGATTTCTTAAAAGCATTGTGTATCAAGAACATGTACCTGATATTCCAACTTTGAAAGATCGAATAACATTACACACGAGTCAAATCAATTCCGATATGTTGCGAGCTATTGTGGAAAATGTTGTGCACCGTATGTAGTTCCTGGAACATCAGAATGGTGGTCATATTGAACCTCATTTGTAATTAACAATAAATGTCATGAAACTGATGTGTGCTGTCTCTCATTTGCCATTTAGTCATTCATTAGTCACACATACTAAAATTAATTTGGCAGCACCAAAATTTCCTCTGTTGGCGACTTTTGGTACTTTTTTTTTCATTAAATCGAATCCCCCAAATGTTCAACTGTGTACGTCTACTCACTAGAGGGCTCTGAACATTCCTCAGATATTAATCATAACATTTATCATAACAATAATAAATGTTAAAGATACCAAGCTATTTTAAACCTGGTTTTACTCCATTTCCCAAGTAAGCAAACAGACAAGTATGTCAAGTTTGAGTCTGTAAGCATTACAAGTCTAGGTGATCCCACACGTAGTGCAAGACCAAGGCAACTCATGGTAAAAGGTGGATAAGCTCTGATCACTATTCTTAATATTTACCCTTAATGCAAAGCACATCTCCTGGAGGAGAAGTATGATGCTATGTATTAAAGGCAAGGGGCCACTACAAAAGGCAAACAATAAGAAAGAAAGCAGTAGATTCGACAATGAAATGTGCAAATTCCTTGTTCATGATGTCGAGTATCATGGTTTAAATACATAAATGTTCTATATATATATATATATATGATCATTAGTTACATTGACTCAGTGATTAGATAATTTCATCTTTTTTGACTGACTGAAACCGAGAAAATAGATAACACGTTAATTTAATGGAACACACATTTTGTCAAAACGATGTCTTCAGGTGTGGTAACACTTAAAGCAAATTTAAAAAAAAAAACAATTAAAACACTGTGCCATTATGATAACCGACTTGTAAACTTACATTAAGTTTGAATTGTCGTCATAGTCCATTCTGTAGTTCTATTGTTGTGCAAATGCGAGCATATGAATTAACGCGTATGCCAGTATCTAATACAGAACTATGCGAGTCAGACAAACTATAACTGAGGTTGTTGTCGATGTGAGAAGGGTCTAGGACAATTTCTTTGGATTTAACAATGTGCTGTTCCACTTCATCATGACAAATATAAATGTTTAATGTTGCGTTCCAATCTGTGTTGGTAGCCTTCATCGTTTGTGTTCAATAAAAATAAGACGTGACTTGAGACTGCACTTGCTCTGATTCTATTGTATGAAATATCTCTCTGAAGTTCCTCTAGCCTTAGGAGCACTGACTTCTCAGTCTGGTCATAGTATGGCCTCCACAATCACATATTACTTTATATACACCGGGGAACTAAAGATGGTTATGAGCTTGTTTTGGGTGGCTTAGAACTTATGTGATAGTGTCACAGCATATGAACTTATATCAGAGTGCATTATTTTGCTGAAAGATACAATGGTCATTTCTGCAGAAATGACCATTGTATCTTTCAGCAAAATAATGCACTGTGACATAAGGCTGCTTCTGTAACTGGTAGTAAAGGTGGAGTAAGCAAACCCACCTTTACTACGAGTTGCCTCAGACTTGCACTACGTCAGGTGCAAACTTGACTTACTTGTCTGTTTGCTTACTTGGGAAAAAGGATTAAAACCTAGCTTATATAATTGCTTGGTATCTTAAATATATATATATATATATATATATATATATATGATTCAATAACAAAAAAATTAAATAAATAAAACTTAATATTGAAACTTGTGAAGAAAAACTACAATGCTTGGAAAGAAGTCAGCAGAACTCCCAAAGGGCAAGGTGCATCATGCCATGTAATGAGTCACAGGTTTGTAGCCAGTATAAATCAGAGGAATATAACATTAACAATTCAGTGCAACTGGGCCTGCGCGAAATAGCTGCAAGAATGGAATTGATGGAGTTTGGAAGAGTCATTGTGATAGGATGACATGTTACAGTCTTATCTGTTCAGCAAATTGTTGACAAATTGGGCCATCCAAGGTCAAGAATCAGTGATACCATGCTGAGAAGGAAGCACAGGGAGTCGACTACAAGTGCTACACTCACCCACCACATTCACCAAATGTGACCATAGCGTGCTACGAAGGATAATATGTAAAAACAGCTATTCATCGGCCAACACATTGAATGCAGAGTTCCAGGAATCAACTGCGCCATGAATCTGCACAAAAACATTCAGAACTGAGGCTCACAATATAGGTTTCCATGGTAGGACCATAATATGTAAGCCCCACATTGCCTGGACCAACATGCATTATGGGTGTGGCAGATGCCTGGAGTTACCAAATTGTGTAACCCCAACTAGGAAATTCAGAGGTGGCAGTGTGACAATGATCATCTGTGAGAGGTATCTAAACATTCCATAGACATTAAGCTGCCACAGTGCAATTAGAAGAATAGTGGAACATTGTGCCGTTTGATTGGAAAAGACCTGAGTTCGATTCTCATCATGACAAGGGGAATCCTTATATATGCTTTTTCAGTTGAAGGTGAGTTAGCCAATCTCATACGGTGGTAGCAGGGTTTTTTTCCCGGAAACTTGGGTTTTTTCATCCCACGTACAGATAAATCGGCCTTCAGAACACGTACAATTTACAGACAAAAAATACTGTTGTTTGTGATGATGGGCGACAGATGCCATTGATAGTAGTAGCGTCGTAGTTGAAGAATTAATTAGTAGTGGAGAGGATGAGATGTATTAGCAAAGTGGGGTGGTGCACCCTCCCATGATGAGTCCTTGGACTCTCTGGAGGTTTCACGTAATGATAATAATAATAATAATAATTCTGGGCAATGCAATGCTTCCTACTTTATTGCATTTCTGCAGAAATGACCATTGTATCTTTCAGCAAGACAATGCACTGTGACACATTGGGTGAGGTCAAGGGATGTCCGTCTCATAAATCCAGGAGCTCATTACTTGCCTGCAGGACAAATTGTCCAAATTTCCTATTGATTGCTATCATATGCTTCTGGAAAGTATGCCCCATATGATTGCTGCAGTCATCATAGTGAAAGGTGGTCCTACATGTTATTAAGGCAGAACCATTGCTGTTTGTTCCTCACACCATGGTGTTCGGTGACTTCTTTCCAAGCAGTATTTCCCAAAAGAGGAATAATTTAAACCCATCATTAATTTTATTTAGATTCAGTTACTGTAGTAAGGTTTCACAACTTTTTTTTGTATAGACATTTCAAGAGATTATTACTTTTATGGAGAACCTTAATTTTTTTCCTAAGGATTCAGTGTTTTGTGACAGCATGTTTCACAAGTCCTGATTGTTCCGACTCATGGAACAACCTAATTCTTTGGGAACACCATCCGAATTCTTTGGGAGAAAATTAAGGTTCTAATAGATAAAGGATTAAACCAAGAATAAAATTTATTAGCATCTTTAATTTATAGTAGAACCAAGTGGAAAAACTTTCAACATCTGTTCTCTAATCAAGAATATTTTACTTTATATGGAAATATGACTTCTGCATTACTTCAACCTTAGTATCGCCTCTGTGTCTGGCTCCCACTGAGATCTCAATAAAGGTTGATACTAGTCTTGGTAGTGACCCTTCGCATAATGCATAGCATTATACATGTCCTTAAGGATTTGCTTTGCATTATGTGATATTAAGGCAAGTGATGTGAAGTTATTAGCATCTATATACAAGCTGCCCAGTCATGAAGTTACTTCATGTGCAAACTTTGTTTGCTCACATTTGTATAAAGGATTAAACCAAGAATATAATTTCTTGGCATCTTTAATTTATAGCACAACCAGGAGGAAAAAACTTTCAAAATTAAGGTTCTCCATAAAAGTGATAGCCTCTTAGACAGTAGCACACTAAGGATTTAATCTTGGGGAGGGGGAAAGTTGAGTAGACGATTTGAAAATACAAACTACACATCACATACAACCTATGACTGAGCATCTGCAATGATCACTAATTCATAAGTAGTATAGAAATAGAAAACGACACAACATAAAAAAAAAAGAATTTTAATTAGGAAAAGATTTTTGGAAAATTTTCTAGTGTTTTTTCCCTTTTTCTTTGGGGGCAGGGTCTTTGCCCCCTTCCCTTGGGTGCGCAACTGCTCTTAGAACATCTATACAAAGAAGGTCGTGAAACCTTGCTAAACTGACTGAACCTAAATAGAAAAGATGGACTTATATTATCCCTTAAGTTAAGGGGATAATAAATCCCTCATTATTTTAAAGCCGGATAATACAAAACTCGGAGATCGAAATCTAAGAGTTTCATGCTGAAGAACTATCGGCGAGTCCAAGCGTAAATCATCACTTGGGTAGTACAACACTATGGCAACTTATGTCAAAGGTGGAGAAAGCTCCATCACTATCCTTAATATTTTCTCATAATGTAAAACGCAGCTCCTAGGAGAATAGCCTCTTGGCTCTTTATCGTACTTATATTATCCCTCTTATGGGAAATAGTTCTTCACAAGTTCCAGAATTAATATTTATTTATTTTAATTTTTTTTATTATTTAATTCTATATATTTTTTATATATCTTGTTAAAGTTATTTTTACTAGAACCTTAATGTATTGAGACTATGACTTTGTACATCACACATATATGTACATAGTTCATGCATTTCATTCTCACTCTGTTGGTTTCTCTTCTTGTTTCATTTGAAAGTCATATTGAAGATGCCCTTGATACTAAGGAGAAAATTTTATGGCAATGAAATATTGATGTAAGCTAAATATGCATTATGTTCAACTAATTCATCTGAGAGTTGTTGACTTTAATTTTTTGTTTTTTATATCTGGAGTCCATGCACAAAGGGCTACAAAATCTATGGCACACTAGTGCTGTGTGTGATCAAGAAGAACAGAAGAAAAGAGGAGGCTATTC
The DNA here is from genome assembly GCF_054136105.1 of Typopeltis vanoorti. NCBI lineage: Eukaryota > Metazoa > Arthropoda > Arachnida > Uropygi > Thelyphonidae > Typopeltis > Typopeltis vanoorti. The sequence goes on along the minus strand of NC_143551.1, from coordinate 84,783,593 downwards.
ATATTTTGCATGAACAGCTGAGGGTTGCAATCTTTTGGAAAGGCAGAGAATGTTCCAAAGGACAGAAGTAGAAGAAATGAAAGAGGAAGATGTAAAGTTGGTTCGGTGAGTTTTAAGATAGACCATAAAAGGGTGTTGGTTAGCAGTCGCTCTTGTTTTAATGAATTTGGAGAAGAGTGGAGGATAATAGTGGCTAATTCAGCAGAGCACTGTCTATGAAAGTATCTGTAGGAGAGACATAAGGAAGAAACTGTACATCTACGAGAGAGACAGATTGAAGTGGATCTGTGAGAGAGGGATCATTAATTAGCTGGACTGTCCTCTTCAGGACAGAATTAAGAAATCTTTAGGATTTTGGTGCACCACCTCAAATATGGGCACAATATTCTATGGCTAGGCAGATTTGGGCTTTGTATACAGTTAGCAGCTGTGAAGGTGTGAAATAGTGTCTTGTGTGAAAAAGTACACAAGAGTTTTTTTTGGCTGCTGCAGAAGCTATAGTTGACATATAGTGGTGGTACCAGGAAAGATCGCAGGTGCAAGTCAGTTCAAGAAGGGAATTCTGATCGTGTTTGAGTATCTCAGTATTACTGAAGGTAAGGTGAGGGATAAGAGCTCTTTCTTGCAAGAGATCAGACAGAACTAAGTTTTGGTGGCATTGAAGTTTACAAGGTTGTTCTTGCCCCACTTAGATATAGCTAGGAGATCTGAATTCAGGTCTTTAGTTGTGATAGATCTTGAGGATTCTGATACTTGAGCACTGCAAGGTTTGTCGAATGAAAAGGACGAGTGTACTGTTGTGAGCCAAGCTATGGATAGGATAGGAAGTCTATGAAAGCAAATTGTTTATTTACAAGAGGAAGAAAGTGGTTGAAAGAACAGAACCCTGGGACACTCCTGCATTGGTGGGGAAATCTGAGGAGAGTAAGCCATCCACCATGACACACAGTGAGTGACCAGCAAGAAAGTTGGTGATCCAGTTGCAGAGTGAGGAAGGCAGACCATACGATGGCAGTTTGTTGGGTAGGCCCCTGGGCCAAACCTGATCAGATGCCTTTGAAATATCGAGGGCAATCATGTGAGTTTCTCCAAATTTCTCTTGGTATGTCTCTAGATCAGCGATTTTCAACCTTTTTCATAATATGGCACACCTAGACTAATTATTAAAATTCTGCGGCACACTAAAAATATATTCTTTTAATTTTTTTTGATGATCTGGCAAAAAAATAGGCATAAATGTTGATTGATTTACATACAGAAGATACTAATAATAGTAATTTCTTATCCTTTTTGGGAGCTTCAAGTGGAATAAATGTGCAAATTATGACATTATTTCTTTCAATTAATTTGTTTTCACAAATTTTGTGGCATACCTGAAGACCTCTCGCGGCACACCAATGTGCCACGGCACATCAGTTGAAAATCACTGCTTAGATGGTTCAAGGATTGGTTGTTGATGACCTTCTCCATACTTTTTGAGAACAGAAGTGAGAACAATTGGACGATAGTTCATTGGTTGACTTTTATCAGCTTTCTTTGGGATGGGCTGGATGTGGACCTGTACCCATGTTGTCAGACAGATGCCAGTTGAATAGGATAGATTGAAGAGGCGATACAGGATAGGTGTTAGTTGTGGGGCACAATTTTTAAGCACAATAAGTGGGATACCATCAGGACCAGATTCCTTGTTTTTGTACAGGTTGTTAAAGATTTTTTGGATTTCTTTTTGTTGGAAGACTATGGGAGACGTGAAGGGAGCCATTTGTAGAGTGTAAGAAACTTTACCCAGGTCATCAATGCAGAAATTGGAAGAGAAGAGTGATGCAAGTAAGTTAGCCTTGTCGTTTGGTGAGGTGACTACAGTACCATCTGGATGTGAGAGTGGTGGAAACCTGGATGGGCAGAAGTTGCACCCAATGGCCTTGGCAAGGGACCAGAAAGAGCAACTACTATTTGAGCAGGAGGTGAGTTTGCAGCATTTGGTCCTTTCAAAGCCTGACTAGGACTTGGTGATGATTCCTTTACAGCTATTGCAGGCTGCAGTATAAGCAGAGAGGGCAGCTGGAGCTGGTCTTGAGCCAATTGTGGTAAGCAGAGGTTTTTTTTATTTTACAGCACTGACACACTTTTTTGAGAACTAAGGCTTGGATGATGATTAAGAGTTTGAACTGGAATAGGGATGAAAGCTCATTCCTGTGAGGATGATTTCTGTTATTTGGTCTGAGCAGATGTTTGCATCAGAAGAACTGAAGCAGTAGTCGGACCATGGGAAGGAGGAATAAAAGTCACGGAGATCCTCCCAGTGCAAAACTGTGAACTGTGGGTGTAGGTTGTTCTGCAGCAAAAAAGACTTGTATGAGGTTGTGGTCCGAGTTGCCAAGAGAAGAATCGACAACCACAGTATACTTGGAAGGGGAGCTTGTTAGGAAGAGGTCAAGGGCATTAGCAAATTGTTGGGGGTTGTCTGGTATTCTGGTGGGAAGACCGATGATCTGAGATAGGCCATTGCTGATGGTGAACACCTCAGCATCCCTGCCTCCTTGATAGGTGAAACTGGAGAAGGGAAACCAATATGAGTTTTTGAACATCCAAGTCCCCAAGAAGGATGACTTCACTATTGGGGTATTAGAGAGAGAAAGTTTAATAGGTCAGAATGGTTGATGGAGTGTGGAGATGAATAGAAGGAGCATATGAAAAAAGCAGTTTGATTTGGTAGAGAAATTTTGAGCCAAAGCAGATCAAATAGTGGGGATTCAAGGCTTTGCAGTCTCTGAAAATTATTTTCAACATTAGGTGGACATCAACAATAATGTAAGTGATAAGATATTTCTTATTTATTGTATATGTTCTTTACATGAAGTTATGAAAACTGTTACATTGAAACATAGTTATAACTAGTCCTTTTGCTGAACAGAAACCCAGCAGATATATTATTATTAGCTCTGATCTTTTCTTTTAATTTTCCCAAATCATTTCTGCAGTCCTATTCTGGTGTTTAAATCGCAAACAAGAACAAAAGTTTTCCCACTTTCTTTATCTCAGCTGCCTTCTGATGACTCACAAATTTTTTCTGCTTCTCTACTGAAGTCTTCCATGGGACAACAGGCACAAATAAGTATAATGAAATATGTTTTAAAGCAATAACACTAACAAAAATGGCAATGCACATAATGAAATAGGAAATATAATTATAAATTACATAATTCTATAATAATAATATATAACTTTTATCTCGGATAAAAAGTTAAAAGTGATTTCCTTACTGGTGCCAGTTTCATCTGAACAAAAAGATCATCAAAAAAATGGAATTCTGAACACTCTATGGTTACCAATTCTCCTTTAAGTTCTATGATGCGACCTATAGTATTATCAAGAATTTTTCGAACAAGTGGTCTCTTTTGTGGGTGTACTATATTTACATAACATTCTTGCAATGCTCTTGCTATTTTAATATAAGATATGTAGAGAAGTGCTACTTTTTTGAAGGCCACGGACCGCTTCTGCAAAGTTGAAGAAAATAAACAACAAATATGGTTTGAATTTTAGTTGAATAACTGTAATTAACTTTTACAATTTAAAAAACTGTATTCTGCATTCATATAACAACAAAAGCTCCAAGCTTCAAAATGGCAATAATAATATAATTATAATTATATAAATATAATTATACATAGTGAGGGGGCTTGAAAAAGTACTTGATCTTCTCTAAAGCAGGGCTTTCAGGTTATTCTTATTATTTTTTTATGTGGATCCTACCCTTTCATGGATGTGAAGCATGTTTAAAAAAAGAATAATAAAAATATTTCTGAAAACTGACATTTCCATATTCTGACTATGGCGTCAGAATATGGTTCTGTAAACTGATAGTTATTTTCAACAATATGCAAGTTTCGTTTATTATGAGAGACTTACAGGGAGTCATAGAAGGAGGCCTATCACCTTTTCTTGAGTTAATTTACACTACCTGCACTCACCACCTCTAAAGGCAATTCAATCCAATCATTCACCATTGAGGTAATGCAGCTTGCAGAGCCTTGTGAACAGGACAGGGGATATGATTGAGACATCCAAGTTGGTGAGAGGTTGTTACCTGATTACTGTGGAGCAGAGTTTTCACAACGTATAGAGAGAGACAAGGGTAGAACAAGAGGCCATCCCTGGAAACTGCATATGAGAAACAGTTTCTTTGCATGGAGAGTGATTGGTGAGTGGAATGAATTGCCCGAAGGTGTGGTGAGTGCATGCAAAAACTGTGAATGGATTTAAAGTGCAGTTCGACCTTTTTTTTGTTTGAGAGAGTGTGGTCCTCCTATGATGAGTTCTTTGACTCCATGATGGTTCGATGTTAATAACAAAAATAATAATGCACCACACAATGAGAGAAAAAATCTAGTTATCATCCTCCCTTCTTGACTGCATTCATTCTCAACTTCCATACATGCCTTCTTGTCAAAAATTCAATCTACTGGTATCCTGTATGACCATTTCATGCAGGTCTGGTCTCTTGGTTTCCATTGTGATTCTGATACAGCGAAGAGAGAGAGAGTGCAAAGGAGAGTGTTAAAAATGATATCGGGATTATGGAATACTGATTATGAAGACAGATTGAGAATTTATAGACTGCAGACACTAGCAACAGGAGAAAGAGGGGGGGGGGGATATGATTGAGACTTGCAAACTTCTGAAAGGGCCATACAGGATTTCAGTTGATGGAATTTTTCAATTTATGGAGGGTGGGGAAAAGGACAAGACAGGCATCCTTGGAAGCCGAGAAAGAATGCTACTAAGAAGGGAAATGAGGGCTAGATTTTTCTCTCATAGGTTAGTGCATGATTGGAATGGATTGCCATTGGATGATGTGAGTGCAAGCAGTGTGAATGAATTTAAAAATATGTATAATAGCTGGTGCATGTAGTATATGGCCTCCCTCGATGAGTCCCTGACTCCCTGGAGGTTTCTCTTAATAATAATAATAATAATAATATTGAACTGACAGCCATTTTTATAAGTATTAATGTATATAAAATTATATTTATATAAAATATAAATTATATATTTATATTTTATATATATAATTTATATATTCAAATTTCATAACACAAATTGTTCACATTAGGAATCTGAGACTTTTACATACATTGAATACTGACATTCAAGAAATACTGTTGCAGTTTAGTCATTTATAAAATGAAATTTTATATTAAAGGATAATAAATTAGTAGCTTGGATATGGAGATGCCTGGCTGATAAACAGCAGATAAATATGTAGGAGGAGTGAAGTGTCTTGAAAGAGAAGAAACAAGTAGTGTACCACAAAGTTCTGCTCTTATGGCACTGTTGTTTAATTGATATGTTGCTGCTATGGTCCAAATTTTGAAGGGTAATATTCAGTTCTGAAGGTTAGTTTGGTTTTATTCTCTGCAATATGACCTGAATTACCAGATACATTGCATGCTGGCAATGCAACTTTAGGGAGGATGACTGAGAATTCTAATGTGATATCTCAGGAGTTGTGGATAAGGTAGTGGATAAGTTGACAAAAGAGAATAGGTAAATAAGAATATAATATTTTATAGGGGGAGACATATAAATTCAAGATACCAAGAAATTCTTGGTTTAATAATTTATTCGAGTGTAAGCAAACAGAGTATGCGTGTGAAGAATCTTCACTACTGGGCTACTTGTACATAGAGCTTAATGACTTCACATCAGTTGCTTTAGCAGTGGCACACTCAGGATTTAATCTGGAGCGGGGTGAGCACTCATGAGATTTAATCTTGGGGGGCGAATTGAGTAGATGATTTGAGAGTAGGCACTCGGTCCAAGCACTACTTCGTTTGCCTTGCGTTCACAGCAGCCGTGATTGCCAAGAGCTATAGGATATTCCCACCTTATTTGACCACTAATTCATAGCTAGTATAGAAATAGAAGACACAACACAACATAAATAAAAAATGAATTTTAATCAGGAAAAGATTTTTGGAAAATTTTCTAGCGTTTTTTTCCTTTTTTGGGGGGGAGCAGGGCCCTTGCCCCCCCCCCCCTTCTGGGTGCACCACTGTGCTTTAGCATCCCATAATGCAAAGTACATCCCCCTTTTGGACATATATAATGCTATGAATTATGGGGAGGGCCACCACCCAGACTTTTGTATATGGAGCAGACAAAAACCCAACCACTCAGCAGCATCAACCTCCACATGCTGACAGTCAGAACTATTAATCTCCCAGGGCAGAGAAGAGTATCCACAGAAGGCGCCCATTATGCATAGCATTATACATGTCCAAAACGGAGTGTGTTTTTGCATCATCATCATCATTATTATTATTAACTTCCAACCTCCATGGAGTTGGAGACTCGTCATAGGTTGGTCGATTGGTAGAGCCTCTGCTACTAATGGCTCGTAAAAAGTTAAGCAAGTTTGAGCGCAATTAGTAGCTGCAAGGGAACAATCGTTTGATGCTGTTGGCACACTCTACCTCGATGAGTCTTTGGACTCCCTGGAGGTGTTACATAATAATAATAATAATAATAAAGGGAGGGTACACTCTGTTGCACACAACCTTGCTCCAAAACAAGTCTCAGACAATGCATTCCACTCACCAACTACCCTCTATGCAAAGAACCTACTCCTCACTCCTCTGCTCACACCCTCTTTATACAGTTTCCAGCAATGGCCTGTTGTTTCAATCCACCCCTGTCCCATTTTATGATAAATCTCTTCCCTGATAATAACCCCTTACTAGTTTATATGTCTGAATCATATCCCCCCCCCATCTTCTTCCTATTCACGAGGCTTTAAAATTTACATTCTCTCAATCTGTCCTCATACTCCATATCCAGAGACCACTGACAACCTTAATGAATCTTCTCTGGACCCTTTCCAACATATCCTCATCACCGTGAAAACTCGGCGACCAGATCGGTGCACAGTAATCCATATGAAGCCTGATCAAGGCCCTACACAATGGCATCATAACCTCTTTATCTCTTCATGTCAGGGTCCTCTGCATCATTACCATCCTCCAATGTGATGTCTCCACAACTTCTGCAATGTGGTCCCTGAACTTAAATTCCTCATCCACCACCATTCCCAGATCTCTCATTTCCTCTACCTCCTATAAAGTTTCTTCACCAAGTGTATACTTTGCATCCCATCATTGCTTACCAAATTTCAAAACCTTACACTTTGCAACATTCAACTAACAGTTCCACTTATTTGCTCATTCATGAAATCTATTCAAGTCCTCCTGTAAGGCCATAACATCTGCTTGACTCTGCATTGCTCTCCCTAATTTTGCATCATCTGCACACACTGCATATCACTAGTTAAACCCATCCCAATATCATAAATATATAAATTGAACAACTATGATCCCAAAACAGATCCCTGCAGTCTCTACCATCGATAGGGTGTAGCATAGAGGCAGCCAGCCTCAAGGCGCTACTGAATTACTTGGTTATCAACAAGATAACCAAGAAATGACCCAAGAAAGATTGGTTGGTCTAGCAACTATATCGAATGAGGAGAGCATAGCTCATAATTTAAATGTAGAAGAGCTTTATTTAAGTAAAGGGATATTACATCCCATATTGTTTCATAGCCGAATAAGAAACTCAAAGAGTTTCATGCCGAATATAGAGACTATATAAAGTTCAGCGAGTCCAAGTGTAAGCAAATACCTGGATAGCGCAACACTACATAATCCATATGGTAGTGCAACACCAGGGTAACTCATAGTAAGGGTGGAGCAAGCTCTGATCACTTTTCTTGGCCGGACTCGTCGAACTTTATACCAAGAGAAGTGATTGGAGCTTGCTCCACCTGTACTATGAGTTGCCCTGGTGTTGCACTATCATATGGATTATGTAGTGTTCAACTATCCAGGTATTTGCTTATGCTTGGACTTGCCGAACTTTATATAGTCTCTATATTCGGCATGAAACTCTTTGGGTTTCTTATTCGGCTACAAAACAATATGGGATGTAATATCCCTTTACTTAAATAAATTCACATCGCCGAATTGAAGCCTTTGGCTCTTCATATAATTAGTAATTTAGAAGAGCTTATAAATAGTTTTATTGGGCTAATGCAAAACAATTACATAATAAAATCTTGTAATAAAAAAAAAATAGCAATTGGACACTTTCTTATATTTTTGTCATATAATCCATCAGGGACTATATTTAATTGTTTGCCTTATGGTGCGAGATCTAATCCGACAATGGCCCTGCCTGCAGTACACCACTAGTGACCTTCCTCTTATGGATACCCCCCCCCATATACAACTTTCTGGTACCTATCTAACAGCTAGTAGCTGATCCAACTCAGAAGTCTATTATCTAATCCCATCTGTTTCTATTTATTTAATAGTTTGTTGTATGGGAGCCTATCAAAAGTTTTGGAAAAATCCAAGTTTCCTCCCAGAAACTCGGGTTCTTCATCTCATGAACAGGCAAACCATCCCTGTGAATATTATTATTATTTAAATATAAAGAGCTAATAAGCTTCATTTCGGCGATATAAACAATATTTTAAATTAAGGGGATATAAAATCCACATTGTTTTAAAACCGAATAAGAAACTCAAAGATTGGAATCAGAGAGTTTCATGCCGAATATAGTAAACTATAAAGTATCGGCGATCACTAGCGTGAGCTAATGCAAGTGACTCTAGTACGTAGTACAATACTGGACAACTCGTTGCAAAGGTGGGGAAAGTTCAGATCGCTATTCTTAGGTATTTTCCATAACGTAAAAACACATTTCCTAGGAAATGTATGCTGTTATTACATTATGGAAGGAGGTCACTACCCAGACCGGTTTCAGCCTTTTTTGAGGCTTCATCAGTGAGTAGCTAGACCAAATTAATACCAAAGTGTATAGCGCAAATCGCCGAAATGAAGCTTATTAGCTCTTTATATTTAAGTAACTTAACGGTTGCACCTCTTTGGAGATGTATAGCAGAGTATATAAGTTCTTTTCGCTATACACTTTGGTATTAATTTGGTCTAGCTACTCACTGATGAAGCCTCAAAAAAGGCTGAAACCGGTCTGGGTAGTGACCTCCTTCCATAATGTAATAACAGCATACATTTCCTAGGAAATGTGTTTTTACGTTATGGAAAATACCTAAGAATAGCGAACTGAACTTTCCCCACCTTTGCAACGAGTTGTCCAGTATTGTACTACGTACTAGGGTCACTTGCATTAGCTCACGCTAGTGATCGCCGATACTTTATAGTTTACTATATTCGGCATGAAACTCTCTGATTCCAATCTTTGAGTTTCTTATTCGGTTTTAAAACAATGTGGATTTTATATCCACTTAATTTAAAAAAATTATTATTATTATTATGATACCTATTACGTGACACTTCCAAGGAGTCCAAAAGACTCATTGAGAGAGAGAGGGCATCTACTTTACATTATACCTTGCCATAAACACATCGAGATTCTCTGCAGACACTACACTCTCAGGCAAGACATTCCAATCGTTCACAACTTTCCATGCAAAAAACCTGCTTCTCACTCCCTTCGTCACAACCTTCTTATACAGAATCCAGGGATGACCTCTTGTTCTTCCCAGATCTCCTATAATTTTACGAGAAACCACTTCAACGTCAATCCTATAACAACCCATTACCAACTGGTATGTCTCTATCATATCATTCCTCTTCCTCCTATCCAAGTAGACTCTGTAAATTGCATCTTCTCAACCTTTCTTCATATTCAAGATTCCAGAGATCAGTCAATTGCCTTCCTTAGTCAATTACCTCTGGACATGCTGAAAAACCTTGGAGAGAATGCAGTCAACTGGATACATGATTTATGCAACAAAATCTGGAAGACTGGAAGATGGCCAAATGACTGGACTAGTTTCACCATTATCCTAATCTACAAAAAAAAAAGAAAAAAAAGGCAATCACAATAACTGTGAAAACTACCGCACCATTGCCCTTATCTCACATACCAGCAAGATTTTACTACACATTGTTAAGGAGAGATTACAAAGTTTTATAGACCATCAGATCTCAGAAGAACAAGCAGGATTCGGAAAAGGTCGAGGGACTAGAGATCACATATCTAATATCAGACAAATAATCGAAAAAGCAAGGGAATTCATCTTAAGACTTTATCTATGCTTTATAGATTACTCCAAGACCTTTGACTGAATGAGGTGGGATATCTTATGGGGATATCATGCAAGAATCAGGAATACCAAACTATCTAATAACCCTCATAAAGAACTTATATCAAGGAAATCAAGCAACAGTAAGAATTGAAAACTCATTGTCCCCTGCATTCCAATTTGAAAAAAGATCAAGACAAGGATGCATACTCTCACCATTACTACAGTAATTCCTTAACTTACCTCCGTTCCAGTTACGTGCTTTCGAAGATACGTCCGTGATCCGATAATGGAATAAATAACATTTTTGACTATACTTTCAAACAAGACCTAAGAGAGTGTAAAGTAAAAAGGTTTGTATTTAGCAACAATGCATCATGCAATGGCGTATTCAGCGGCAACCTCCCTCGGCAGTCGGCACTTGGCTTCAAACAGTTCCTCTGTTGATTTTGTGTTTGAAAAATATGTTTTGTGTATTTATCATTAAATAGTTCGCAATATTCAGTGCAACATGGCCCCTACATGCCCAATTAAAAAACCTAGTGAAAAATCACAGAAAAAAAGAGGCAAGAAATTGATCTTGAAATGAAGTTGAAAGTTCAACGACAGTGACAAAGCAACAACAAGGTCCTATCAGTGATTGGAAAAGCTACTTCCATCATGCATAGAGGACCTGAACCAAAAACGCATACCTTTTAGCACTATGACCATAACCGCTAAGGCACTAGTCTCTTCAACATGTTGAAGGAGAAAGCAGGACCAGATTATGACTATGAATTCAACGCCTCTTCTGGTTGGTTCATGAGATTCAAGCAGCGTTTTGCACTGCATAATGTGAAAACGTATGGTGAATCTGCAAATTGAGAAGGTTGCTAAGGAGTTTGTGGAGAAATTGTATAAAATTATTACGGAGGAAAATTATTTGCCACAGCAAATATCTCATATGGATGAGACCTTGTTTCGGAAAAAAATGTCCCAGCAGACAATTCATCCACAAAAAGCTAAAATCTATGCCTAGTTTCAAAGCTCTTACAGACCGTGTTACGATTCTGTTAGGGGGGTAATGTGACTGGATATAAAATGAAACCATTTGTGATATGGCACAGTGAGAATCCATGAGCGTTCAAAAATATTAGAAAGCATACTCTTTCAGTTCATCAGCAGAGATATAAGAAGTCGCGAATGACTCAAAAATTTTTTGTAGATGCCTTAATCAACTGTTAAGGTATCAGCTTTATGGAAAGCTATTGTGCGAAAGAAAATGTAGAATTTAAAATTTTATTAATTCTAGATAATGCTCCAGGTCATCCGTCTTATATCGATGATTTCTCCAAGTTTCAAGGTCATGTTTCTCCCTCCAAACACTACTTCATTCATCCAACTGATAGATCAGGGAGTTCTAGTAGTGTTTAAGGTTTATTACCTACAAAGAACTTTTTCATAAGCCATTTCTGCTAATGAAGGAAACGACCAGACGCTCATGCAATTCTGGAAAGCATTCAATATTTATCGTGCTATTAAAAATATTGCTGTAGTTTGGGACGAAATGATCTCTCAATGTATGAGTGGCATATGGAAAAAGACATTAAAAAGGTTTGTGCACGATTTTGAAAGTTTTGAAAAAAAAAATGACTTTCATAAATTGAGTGAAGAAATAGTGGGCCTAGCAAACAACCTGAATCTCAAAGTGAATGTTGACGACAAAGTTTAACTCATAGGAAGTGCCGCTGAAGAGTTGACCAACGAAGAATTGGTCGAACTGGAGGAAGAATGTGTTGCAGAAGAGGAAGAACGAGAAAAGGAAGAGGAAAAAGAGTAACAAGGAGAGGTAGTTAAACAATTCACAGTAAAGGGAGTTGCAGAAATGTTCTCTGCAGTTAGCAATGTTCTCAAAATGGTTGAAGACATGGACACCAATGTTGAACGCTGCTTATTAGTAGTAAGGAAAGTACATGATGTGTTTGCTTGCTATAAACAAATTTATGATGAAAAGAAGAAGAGGAATAAGCAAAGAACATCGGATTTTCATTAAAAAAAAAAAAGAGTCACATCAGAAGATCAGCAGCCTGGTCCTTCACATAGAGAGGGTAATGAAGATGTGACTGTGGAGCAGTGGCGGCGGTGAAAATTTTAAATGGGGTGCTGCATATATATACAGGGTGTTCGGGATAAATTTGACATATTTATAATTAATTATATTTTTCCGTAAGTTACATGTATTAACACACACTTCTCTTCATTTAAAAGTTTGGACCCTTCTTCATTCACATACAAGATGTCAGAAAGGATGGATAGCTGGAACCCACCTGAATCATGGAAGAGAATAACTTGTATCATGATGATTCGTGCCCGCCATCAAAATAAGGATATTACGACTGCTGCCCAATGCTCCCTGAATACAGTAAAAACAATCAGGCATGAACTAGAGACTTGCAATGGTGACTACGAGGATGTAGCAAGAAGAAAGATCCCTAGCAGACGATCTGATTGCGTTCGTACAGCAGAATTCCTCGCAAATCTGCAGGAACAGGTGTTGAAGAACCCTGGCATTGGAATTCGGGCTTTGTTCGTGGAGTTGCTAACTGTAGTCAAGCCCTGGATAACAAGGGTAGGCAATGGTAGGCCGTATGTATGGCAGCAGGATTCGGCCCCTTGCCACACCTCTGGGAAAAGTCAAAAATGGTTGTCTGAAAATTTCTACGACTTCACCAGTCCAAATGTTTGGCCTCCAAACTCCCCAGACCTTAACCCCATGGATTATTTTGTATGGGGCGCAGTTGAAAAAGACACCAATCGCACTTCCAGTAATACAAAAGCCCAGTTAATGGATAAAATTAAAACAGTTTTTGCGGCCCTTCCCAGGGAGACTGTAGCATCAGCTTGTTCGAGGTTCCGAAGCAGAATTGAAGCTGTGATCGATGCTAATGGTGGTTATTTTGAGTAAATCTTGTTGATAGTATTGTAATTAACTCTGCCTGTAATGTTTTTTTGTCAATTCATTAAATTTAATAGATACAAAGAAGATTTTCTTTTTCCTTACGAAACTGTCAAATTTATCCCGAACACCCTGTATATATATATATATATATATATATTTTTTTTTTTTCCTAATCAGTAACGAATTTATTAATAAATAAATTTACATTTTAAAAATTGCTTTATTAAAAATATTTCATCCTCACCACGAACAAACACCAATAATAAAAATTTCGCATCAATAGCAATGACAAGTGCAAACGAATATTGGCGTTACATCGCAGTGCATTTGTTTCGTGTAATGATAATTGAAAAAATATAATTCTTTTCATTTTTTCAGCAGTGACACATCATAATTCAGCCTTGTATCTATAATAAATAAATAATTATATGTTATTTTAACAAAATAAAATAAGATTGACAAAAAATAGATTAAAAAAGTTTATTATTGGTGCACGCACACCAATAATAAACGTTTCATATCTCACAGAAATAACGTGCGTATGGATACTAAAAATACACTGTTTGGACAGTGTGGGAATGACGTAACGTGCAATGACAAATGCAAACGAATATCGGCGTTAGATCGCAGTGCATCTGTTTCGTAATCTAAAGCGTTAATCGAACAATTCCAATTATTAACTATTCAATCAATGTCAAAACATAAGCTGTAACCTTTAACATGTTGTATTGCATTTATATAATGTTGTAAGCATTGTTATTATTTATAAACACAAACAAAATTTAAAATTTTCATTTTTTCGTTGGGGTTGCTGCAGTGTTTATGTACGGGCCGCCACTGCTGTGGAGGAATATTTGGGTGATTATTCTCCTGTTTTATAGTGGCAGGAAATCACAGTACAGTTTTATAATAAGGTTAAAAAATTAAAATGACAGTATACTTATTACTGTTAAGTCCCTAACCCATATAGCTCTGTTGATTGAATGTATCAACTTACATCCGAACCGACTCACGTCCTGCCCGATGGAACAGAACCCTGACGTAAGTCGAGGGATGACTGTATATTGAAAAGATCTTTAGAAAAGTGGAACGGAGGCATTAAATTAGGTGGCCGAACAATCACTAACTTACGATATGCAGATGACACAGTGATAATAGCAACAAGCGAACGGGAATTAAAATCCATCCTAAATCAATTAGAATGGGAAAACTTAAGCCATGGTTTATGAATAAATCAAAATAAAACCAAAATAATGATTTTAAATAATGCAATAGAAGAAGATATAGAAGGGTGGTTGATGAGTGGAATGCATTGACTGAGCATGTTATTGGTATAGACACAATGAATCAGTTTAAGGCATGGTTGGATAACCATTGTGTCAATAGCGTGTATGTTGGATGAGCATTATGTGCAATAGCCTCATCGTGGGAGTCTCTGACTCCATGGAGTCAGAGACTCCCACGATGAGTCTCTGACTCCATGGAGGTCGAATGTTAATAATAATAATAATAATAATAATAATAATAATAATAATAATAATAATAATAATAATAATAATAATGTACAAAATGAAAGCTTAGCATCAAGATTTTACTGCCTCTCTTAGGAGGTGTATGAAAGTGTTGTTAGAAAAGAAGTGCATCAAATTAGAAAATGGATATCAAAGCATATTTATTTATATTTACTTACTGTTTCAGGTATTGCAAAATCTGCTTGCGCTTCTTGATTAAGCAATGACTTCAAGTATCCTTGGGAAATAGTCAATTGTTTATCATAAAATCTATATTAAAATAAATAAAAATTAAATTTTATAAGAAATAAGAAAGTTACTTGATGTGAAAACTGCAAATATTAGGGAATGCTAGGAAAGTTTTCGTCTAACTAGTAGACAAATCGAGACTTTTATTATTCCAATGTAAAATAAAATGGAAATTATCATAGACAGATGCCTATATTGCATTCTTAGTACTAGGCATATCAAAGAAAGAACATCACAGGTGCAGCTCTCAGTGGCGGATTACCTATTAAGGCAATGAGGCACTTGCCTAGGGACCCAAGCCAAGACATTTTCCTAAAATAGATTAATGTTTTCCGTAAACATCATAGAAATCTTGATTATTTTAAGCGAAAATTTTTTCAAAACAATTATTACGTTTTAATACGTATTTTGAACAGCGCGCACCATCTACGCTTTAAATAATGCCGCGATACCAATGTCGGCGCTAGTTGACAAGCTTCGTGTTTTGTATTTTGACCAGCGCGCGCTATCTACGCTTTAAATTAACACGT
The DNA here is from genome assembly GCF_054136105.1 of Typopeltis vanoorti. Lineage (NCBI taxonomy): Eukaryota > Metazoa > Arthropoda > Arachnida > Uropygi > Thelyphonidae > Typopeltis > Typopeltis vanoorti. The sequence goes on along the minus strand of NC_143551.1, from coordinate 84,768,233 downwards.
TCATTGCCAATCGCGCGATGCGAGTTCTCACCAAACGGCCGATCACGGGTTATCGCGTTGACGTCGCTAACTAAATAAAAAAATAAAAAAAATTTGGCTACCACACGAAATTCCAATTTTCAGCTTGGCAATGAACGATATCGCGCGATCACGCGATGCGAGTTCTCACCAAACGACCGATCACGCGTTATCGTGTGGACGTCGCTAACTAAATAAAAAAAAAAAAATTTGGCCACCACACGAAATTCCAATTTTCAGCTTGGCAATGAAAGTGTTAAACGAAAGTGTAACACGGTGCTGTTGACAGCTTCGAGGTCACGAAAACTGATTGCATTGCCGAGCTAGGAAGTTTCGCCTGGTTGCTCCTTAACTTCACTTGTTATTAAATCGTGTAAGATTTTAATTTACAACAGAAACAACAGGCAGCTAAACAACGTCGCAAAATATTCAAACGATCTCGAAGAACTTTTAAAAAATGAAATAATTCAATTTCATCAACATGTCGTGCTTCACATCAAGGAAAAGGACAAAAATGAAGGAAATATCATAGACACGTTTAAGAAAATTTGCCCATGAAATACTGTCCAAACGTGAGTATCACATTTCGACTATAATTGACATTGGAGTGTGTGAAGGTGAGTGATCTTTTTCTAAGATGGCATTAATAAAAAGTCAAAAGAGAGCTGTAATGAGCCAAGAGTCATTAAATGTCTTATCCCTAATTTCCATTGACCATGAGTTTGCCAAAAAAATAAACTTTGAAAACATAATTAATAAATTCGCGAATTCTAAAATTAGCAAAGGAAATTTGTAAAAACGACATAAAAAATTATACATTAAACTAAAAGGTTTTAATATTTATCCTTTAACCCACATATGGGCAACCCCCGGCCCGGATCCGGCCCTAATCTATTTCCGTGAAGTTTGTCTGATTCATGGTGAGAGAAAACACTGTGTGTTCTACTAACTCACATTAAGCTGACGTCATATGACTTGCGCAAAACACACTATGTTTTCTCCAACCAAGGTCTCTTTCTCACTTTGACTAGCGGCGTGTGTGAACGTGTTACAACGTGTCAGTTCGGTACTTGCGTTGGTGTTGTACTATGTTCAGTGCCTGCATTGATGTTATGTTCTGTTCGGTGACTGAGTTGATGTTGTGTTCAGTGCCTGCAGTGTAGAAGACAGTTTTGTTTGACAGTTCTGAATATCGCTTATAAATTTGGGACAATGTCAGGGGTTATTGAAAAAAAGAAAAAGAAAAGTAGATGCAGAGAATCGTCAATTTCAAGCCAACTGGACGGAGGATTATTATTTTATTTTGAATAAAGTAATAATTAATTACTTAATAAGTAATAATAAAGTAATTTTGAATGCCTGTATGTTTGCTGTGCAACGAATCCGTATCCGTCAACAAAGAATACAACTTGAAGAGACACTTTTGCGGATCACCCAAAAATTGATGGACTACTACGAAAAGATGAAATACAGAAGTTGAAGAAGAACTTGGATACCCAGCAGCAAATGTTCTTGTCAAAGCCAGCTTTGTGGTAAGCGAAAAAATCGCTAAGCATTCTAAGTCATTTGGTGAAGGAGAATTTATCAAAGAATGTCTGCTGGATGTTGCAAGTGTAATATGTCCTGAAAAGAAAAAGACTTCGAGAATATTCGTTTGCCGAGACATACTGTTGTCCGACGGATAGAAATTATGGCTGATGATATCGAAAAAAGTTTAAAAGAGAAGCTTGCTAGATTGGAAGCATTTTTAATTGCTTTGGATGACAGCACCGATGCCTCCACAACTCGCAATATTTATTTGAGGAGTTGATGCAGATTTCAACATCACAGAAGAATTATTGGCGTTCAGCCGTTAAAAGGAACAACTACCGGTGAAGATATATTTGAAGCAGTCAACACAGTCTTAGAGAGATTTGGGTTCAAATGGAGTTCACTATCTGACATATGCACTGATGGAGCCCCTGCAATGGTTGATGCACAGAAGGGATTTATTGGAATAGTTCATGAAAGAGAAGAGCAATAGAACTACAGATCCACCCTGAAAAATTAACAAATTTTCACTGCATTATCCACCAACAAAATCTGTGTGCAAAATCGGTTACAGGTTACAAACATGTGACTCATGCTTGTAGCCTGTATACAAACATGGGACTCATTCCGATGCACATGCCCACAGGAGTGTCCGTTGACTTCTTTCCAAGTAGTGTATAATTTGATCTTTTGTCCCTTTGTATTTTATTTTATTTTGATCTTTTCTCTAAGGATATGCAACAATATTCCAAATGAAATGAATATTGCGAGAATTGGACAAATATTTGTATAAATTGCGAATACTGAATTTTAGTAAAATACATTCAAAAATATCTAAAAAAAAGTCAAAAATATCTTGTGTGTTAACAAATGCATGGACAAATCGAAATAAATTTAATGAGTATTGTGCGCCCACCAGTGACGCACTAAGGATTTAATCTTTGGGGTGGGAGGGGGGGGGTGAGATGAGTAGACGATTTGAGAATACACAATTACACCAGTGGTGTAGCTAGAGCTTTTGCCGTCCGGGGCGATCTCTGATTTTGCCACACTTCTCAATACACACCAAAAATACTAAAAAAAACGTCAAAAAGACGTATAACATTTCTGACAATCTGAGGCTTAGTCACCACTGGTCAGACTGGCGGGCGTTTTTAAGCAGCTTCCTGAGCGCGTAAACTCCCAAACGAGCAGCAATATGATAGATTTGTTTAAATCTAGACTCTAGACTAGGGGTGGGCAACTTTTTTTTAGTGTGCATGCCAAAATCGCCAAATCTTTGATGCAAAATTTTCTCATGTGCCAATCGAAATTTTGGAGAACATATTATTATTCGGTGTCTTTTAAGTATCGGGAAGACCTTTTCAAATAATAAAAAATCACAATAGAATGGTAAAATCAAAGATTATTGCAAGTCAAGTAAGACGGAATGAATGTAAAAATTATTGAAGGAATTTTTATTTAAAACTCCTTCTACCCTGTTGAGAGGGTGAATATTTTTTTATTTGCATTTAAGTGTAATTCTAGCTGCCATATAAAGCTGCACAATTTAAAGATGCAATTTTTAACATCATCAAGAGTAAACAATAATTCTGAATTTTTTTTTTTTATATAAAGATCAGTCAGACATAAGTTTTTTCAAAGTTTTCCAATATATCGCAGTGCACAATCTCATAATCGTTTTACTTGACTAAAGCACAATAAAAGAAAATAAAATTAAAGATATAATTTTATTGCTTCATATTTCCTTACGAGTACTACATAAAATGTACAGATAAACTGTTATTTTACCTACATAATATATTAAACAGAAATTAATCTTTACCATTTTTAGCAGAAAACATCAAATCAAAACTAGAGAAAGAAAAATAGTGGACAGTAGTAGTATAGGGCCACTAATGACAAGATCAAGATAATATAAGGATTCGTGACGTCATTGTGTGATAAGATGATTGACGTCATTGTGCGTGATTCTGTGAGTGACATCATGAGATTGGAATGTTTGGAATTTCCCTGGGGGCACATATGTGTGTGTGTGTGTGTGACATCACGTCGTGTGTTTTGGTTCGCATATGGAATTGTGTCTGACCTTTAGAGATAAGGAATCGTGTCGTGATTGGTGGGGCAGTTTAAACCAAACAAAGTAGGAGGAGCAACGTCAGTGTTCTGGATGTGAGTGTTGTTATGAGATGCAGATAAGTGACGTAATTTGTTAGTTGTAAATAAGTGACGTTATTGATTTGAATGGAAAAGGAAAATATATTAGTGGATAAGGAATCATGTCGTGATTGGTGGGACACTCTGAACAAAATGGGGAAAGTGACGTCAGCGTCATGGATGTGTGTTGTTATGAGATGTAGATAAATAAATGGTTTGCGTATGGAATTGTGGGTGTGGTAGAGATAAGATAGAGTATAGAATGTATGGAATTTCGCTGGGGGGGACCCCATCTGTTAGGGACATCACGTGGCGTGTTTGGTTCGTGTTTGGCTTTGTGGGTGTGGGTTAGAGATAAGGAATCCTCACGTTATGAATTTGGAATTTTCTGGGGAACATGTCTCAGTGACATCACTGTGTGTTTTTGTTCGCGTACGGGATTGTGGGTGATGGTTAGAGATAAGATATCTTGGAATTTCCGAGGGCGACACACATCCGCCATTGACGTCACGTTGTGTTTTCGCCTGTCTATAGTTGGCACCACGAATTTTCCAATATAGGTTTGGGGTATTTCATTCCTGAATATTGGAATTTTAGTTTAGAGTGAAGAGATGGAGGCAGCATTTAGACATTTTCTGAATAATTAGTTACAGACTATCACTACTGTTTCCCTCAAACACACACTTTTTTTTTCTTATATACATTACTCATCCAAATATTTTGATTTATCTAAAATTTAAGTTCTTAAGCTTCATTACTTTTTCTGATTAATGTTATTTTTATGACAAAAGTTTTTGACTATTGGAATTTTTAGTTTAGAGTCGAGATGGCGGCAGGTTTTAAACCTTTTCTGAATAATTAATTGCAAATTATCATTGGTGTCCCCCCTCAAACACACACACACACACACGTTTCTTGTTAATAGATGAGTATGGAAATTTTTAGTTTAGAGTGAAGAGAGATGGTGGCAGCATTTAGACATTTCTGAATAATTAATTACAAACTATCATTGGTGTTCCCCGCCTCCCCTTCAAACACACACACACACACACATGTTTTTCTTCTCGATAGTTGAGTATGGAAATTCTTAGTTTAGAGTCAAGAATGGCGGCAGCCTTAATAAATAAAATAAGTTCTTTTTCGAATGAAAACCAAACGGTATTTTTAAAAAAAAAAAAAATAAATAAACGGCGATTTTAATGATTTACAAGAACTTTTGCATGTAGTCTAGAAAATTGTAATGATAATTTAGATTAACTTACATTCTCACAGAATGCCTCTTCTGAATGCCAATAGATATTTCAAAATACTTGAATTATAACCATATATCCACAGTTCTGAAAGTCAAAATCTTGTTGACTCCTTGTTTGTTTAGATTTCAGCCCTTTTGGTACCCTTCGTTATTATCTTTCGCACTGGGATCATGCTATGTTCCCCCCCCCCCACGGTGATGAATGTACACTCAGCGTGTCTTTTTCATGACTATTATCTGCCAGCAACCGGAAACTTCCCATCTCTGAATGGAGATTTTTGATTTAAAAAAAAATAATAATCAGCTAACGCCTATTTGGTCCAGTATAGGGAGTAGGGAGGGTCGTTTACCCTATCTAACTTTTGGAGACTGAGTGGGTAATTCAATCTCCACTGGTAGCCAATCAGAGAGATAGCTGTCCCAAGGCTATCACTGATTGATTGGTAAGCAGTGAAGAAGGCGGCAAGCTAATGCTGCCATCTAGTGGCCCCCTAACCCTAACACAATATTTTTAATGTCTGAAAATTGAGTGGGTTCGATGGTCAATATGGATCTATTTTTTTTTTTTTTCAAATTGATTGGTTATTTTTCTCTATTTTACTTTTAAAGTTCAGTTAACTACATATTCTAACCAGAATAACTGAGCAAAATAAATAAATAAATAAATTGTGTGTGAATTTATTTTCCCCCACACTGTTGATTTTCATTTGTGTTATCTTACCTGACTCATTTCCGGTCGCAATTTTGTTGTGCGTACGTGTGAACTCGATGCGGAAATTTTTGATATCTTTCAATTTTTTTTTTATTTTGAAATTAATTGGTTGTTTTCTCTATTTTACTTTTAAAATTCAGTTTAACTACATGTTCAAACCAGAATGACTGAGCAAAATAAATAAATAAATGTGTGTGAATTTATTATTCCCACACTGTAGATTTTTCATTAGTCTTATCTTAAAGATGGGTTTCATTTCCCTGTCGCTATTTTGCTGTGCCTAATGTGACATTCTCTAATTGTATTGGATCTCTTGTTAGCGATTTCTTATTAGAAACTTCTGTTGCCCCCACAAATAAATAGTTATTTCTTATTATTTCAAATGAATATTAGTATGTTACCTTTTATTTCACTGAAATATAATTTACAATATTGTATTTCTGAATCTAACATACAGAAATTAAATTTTACCATCAAATATGCGAAAGTCAAGAATGAAAGTTGTCAACTCACTTGTTTGACTCCCTTTATGCACAACTCACTGTTGTGCATAAACAAGATACATCCATACATAGATAAGTATGGATGTATCTTGTTTGTAACTTGTAGCAGAGGACTTAACATGAAAAGTATATAGTGTCAGTTAAAATACGAAAATGGCTTACCACTATTAATTTCTTTACAATGAAGATTCAAATTTATTTCCTAAAGAAATTTGAATCTCGGTTATAACAATATTTTTCAAATTTTTGTTTGCAACCCGAAATTTGCAATATTCGATGCGGGTTTTTGACATGCTTCTATATATATATATATATATATATATATATATATATTTTTTTTTTTTTTTTTTTTTTTTTTTTTTTTTTCAATCTGATTGGCTTTTTTTCTCTATTTTACTATAAACTTACTTTAAATCTTGCAGTAATATTTTAATAATGGAAACGTCAGCAAAGAGATTGTGTATATCAACAGCTGATTTTTCGAAACTCGAGATATGGAATGAACAAATTCAGTACCAGACGCATCACATCTGGCCACTGAATCTCAAAATCCCAACTTCCTTGTATTTACTAAAACTGTTCTGTATTTTGGAGTCTGCTTTACCACATTTCTTAATAAGAAATACATTTCTCATAAAATTCAAATATGCTTTTCAAATCTACTTTTTATGTATCCTTTGTTGACATACAGAAACTGCTTTTTGCACTCGTAATTTTTTTTCACGTTCATAGCTAAACAGAAATTAAGACCTTAAACTTAACAAGTATCTGAAAGTGGGGTTACCATATTTCTTGAAAACAATATGCGAAATCTATATTATATATATGTATATATATATATATATATATATATATATATATATATATATATATATATATATATATATATATATATATATATATATATATATATATATATAAGTCGCTGGTTAGTTTGTGGCAAGAAATTTCACAAGGAATATATATATATATATATATGGTCTTAATAAATTTGCATAACACATCAACAACACCCATTTGTTCATTTAAATTTACACATTTTATATGAGTGAAATATTATTTACAAATTGTATTTACTGGAGAAAAAAAACTTTTTTTCTCCAAAATTATCAGTATCAATAGGTGGTGACATCACTAAAATATATCCACAAACGGTGAGCTCACTCATCTCCCCTTGGATGAGCAGACATCTTCTGGAGAAGAGGGAGAGGGGAGGTGTAGGATGGGGGAGCATTGCAGGGAAGACCACTCTCAACCTCTTGACTACCCTCTCACCTCCACCACATAATGGTATTTTTTCCCCCATCCCAACAATTTTGGACATCTGCAAATGGCTGGCTCGCTCATCTCCCTGGTTATGAGTTTGAGGTGACATCACTGAAAGATATCTGCAAACAGCGAGCTTGCTCATCTCCCTTGGGTGAGCAGACATTTTCTGGAGGAGAGGTGGCGGGTTAGCTGAAGCATTGTAGGGAAGACCACTGTCAACATCTCGACTACCCTTTCACCATCACCACCTAATGGTATATATATATATTTTTCCATTCCAACAATTTCGGACATATGAGTGAGAGAACTAGTCAGATGTTCTAACATCAAAAACACTGTTTGGGGATAAAAATACTTAACATAATAAGGATAAATAATATAGAATACCATTCGAGCCACAGAGATAAGGATTTCCCCATGATGTCACAAAGTAAGATAAACTCACATCAACATCATATCCAACAGCATGCGTAAACATGTCCGTGAGTCATCTGCATGAAAGTTTCACTTTTGAAGGAATGTCAGGGTAAGGGTCAGGTAAACAGTACTATAAGGAAAAACAATCAAGTCAACTGCCTTTTCACTTACTGCAATTCATTCATCCAGTGCAGCTATCGTATTGTGTTGTGGTGTTTTGTGTCCAGTAAAGAAAAATAATGAGTGAACCACAAAAGTCTTTGAAATTTTCTTTCTTCAGGAAAATAGCATGAGACAAAACTCTTCACATAGCTCTAAAAGGATGGAAACTTGTTTAGAAGACATGTACATTGTGATGTATTTATCCAGGACCACTTGGGAAAAGTTACGCAGGAAGTGGTCTGATATCCTCAGCTACTTGCAAAGAAGAGCTGACTATGAAATGAACCTTGGTGATTGTTATATTCTGAAATGCCAGGATTGGGAACTAATGCCCAATGATACAGGAGCTGGCATGTAAAGTTTTCTCTGTTAGTTGTGAAGAAGCTGAGAGATTTTCACCAAAAATGTATGACATTGATAATCATTTACTATTTTTGGAAACTGAATTACCAGCAGTTCATATTGTTGGATCCTACTTCTTCTTAATCTGTACTTTGGATCCGACATTTAGTTATCACGATGTTCTTAACCTCAAAAAATAGTTGCTAGTTGATTTCTAATACAAATATAGAGAAAATTTATATTTATAGACTGCGCCACTCTATATCTGAATTAGTTCAAAAATTGAAGATAAATCAACCCTCAACTATTTCTCAATATATATACTGGCCGAGTATATTTAACTAACTTAATTCACCCGCTTTGGTTCGAATATTTTATGAATGGTGTAGTAAAAGAGATTCAGGCAAAATACAACTTTATATAAGCAAAAACAAACATTTAATTTTAAAATCACAAATTATACACTTAAGATCAAAATACGAAATAAGTTATTATAAACACTTCAGCCTTTCTGATAATAAAGTCATGCAAACTCAGACAATGGTAATTTTGTTATCTGTAATACAGTCTTCTCACAGTTCCTTTTAGCTATTTAATAAAGTTCCTTAATAATCATTCACATCAATATCTCATAGTTCTTTAAGTTTTAAATACAATAAAAATTTCAGTAACACCTCTTTACAAACAAACACTTTTAATTTTACACTTCAGTTAATTCTCCGCAACAGTTACTGTTAGTATAGGGAATTTCTAGGATGAAACTCACACACTTCTCTGTATAGAATTATTAAAGGTTGAAATAATCTTACTGATAATCTTTTTTTCTTCTTTAACTTACACACAAACACTTTTTATAACTGTAAACACTTAAACAGTATACGGCACTCATTAAAATAAATCTTCTAAGCAATAACTGAATTAATCATCGGTCACAATACACATAAACAAACGTTGTTGCATAAAGTACTACTGATCACTCATGAAATGGGGCAACACAATAATTCCTTAACTTTAGGTTTTATATGCACAGGTGTTCACTCTTCCAGCATTCAATTAATTCTTAGACACTACAATTCTAAACACAGCTATCAGTATACTTCAACTTTACAGCTCTACTATTCTTTAGTAACTTCGTGCTTTGCTTCAAGGTTCTGTGTGTCCTTGAAAGGTCGGCCCTGAAATTAAATCTCAATTCAAGTATTGCTAGTCTATTTAGTAGTCACTCAGCTGTCTTCCGTAGCTATAATTGTTATTCTGAAACTTATAAGCTAACCGCTTCTCGGCTAGTAGACTTTATTTAGCTGCTTGAGTGACTTGCCGACTCGCTATTATTGCACTGTGATTTTCGAATGCCGAATGCTCCGATTCCAACCTAATGCCAATTTCTCTCTAATAAATCTCTAATGCTCTCCCTTTTCCAGCGTTCCTCGCCTTTTATATCAGTTGTTCCCGCCTAAATTGTTCTCGTGATCTAAAACTCTTTTCAATAAGCCTTCTCTTCACGTAGTGTTCCAAAACGTGCTCGCTCACTTACATACATTTCCATGACAACAAAACAAAACATAATAAAATTGAGGTATTGCATAACGCTAAACTTCTACAAACAGGAATAAATAAGGAATATTTACATTTCAAAGAATGCGCAGTTAAATTATCAAATACAAGTTCTTATAATATAACATAGTAATAATTAAAATACCTTAATAATATTTAATACAGTTTTATCACTATTAATACATATATCTTTCATTAAATAATTAAATATTAGATAAAATTAAAGGTAGTTATATGAATATTAAATTGTAAAATAAGTTGTTTACATTAAATAATATTTACAAGTCTAGCCTTTGTGATGGAAGATCATGTTGGATTCTGAAGCAAATAATAATTACTTTAATCTCTACATAATCAGAATCCAACAATATCATGGGGAAAATTATCGCTAATCATCTAAATTCATCAATGGTAAAATTAGAATTACAAGATTTTATTCAATTCAATAAAGAATCTTTATTTTGGGACTTTTATGAGCATTATACAAGAACTGCTTGTGTATATCTGGAGACAAAAGAATACACAGAAAGTTTAGCGAGGCATGGTGTCATTTCAGACTAATGCAATATCAAATGTATGGATCTGTGCTTACTATGGTATCCATTCTTAAGATTCTTTTATGTGACCAACTATTTTGTTGTAATGTAACCAAGAAACAGTGAGTAATGAACATTTTCTTTATTGAACTCTGGAAAATGTTAACAGTGTAAACTAAATATCGTGAAATATATTTAGGTAATTACATGTTTTGAATTTTTCTCTGTGAATATACTACTTGTAAATAGTATTTCAGCAAAATAAACTATGCATTTGTAAACTTAAATGAACAAAGATGTGTGTTGTTGTTGTGTTTTTCCAGAGTGAAGTTTTTACTCAGTTATTCTGATTAGAAGTTGATATATAAATCCACAACTTTATCCTTAATGCAATTCTGTTTAATTATTGTAAAAAATCACTACTGTGAAATTAATACCAGGAATGGAAAAAAAGTGGTGAAAACTGATATCTATGTAATTTATTATTTTAGAAAATTGTCTAATGCTACCTATCGACATTGTTGGAATTATCTGTAAACATTTCATTCACATACTCGAAACCCAAACTGTTAGAATTTGGTGATTTTACAGAGAGGCAACAGATAATTTAACCCCAAAACATGACTTAAACTCTTAAAAGTTTGGTATAGAAAAAAGGTTTTTACTCTGCAGATAACACAAATACAAATTTTGGCTTTTCCCACACACAATGTAAGATAAAAACACATCAACAGTATATCCACCAGCATGCGAAAACATGTCCATGAGTCATCTGCACTAAAGTTTTATTTTTGAAGGAATGGTCAGGGTAGGGTAGGGTAGGGTAAACAGTATGATAAGGAAAAACAATCGAGTCAAGTGACTTTGGACTAAAGGCAATCGTTCATCCACTGCAGCTATTGTATTGTGTTGTGGTGTTTTGTGTTCAGTAAAGTAAAAATAATAGGTGAGCCACAAAATTCTTTGAAAGGTTCTTTGGGTAAAATTCTAATTGTTTGGAATTTGTAACAGAAAGTGAACATAAAATATAAGATCAGAGCTAATAATCACTGAGGTAATGCAAGAAGAATGAAAGAAAACGAATATGAAAAATCTACAGTGGGTGAAAAATACGAAGTTTCAGTTCTCATTGTTATTATTGATGTTCAATTTCTTTTGAATAAGACTTCAACTTTATTTCCTAAAGAAATTTGCATTTCTGATAGAATTATTGTAAAATATGCTTTGACAAAATCACCTTGTAGTTGGAAAGAATTACCTGAAAGAGTTGGAAAAACAGAATTAGTAGTTAATAAAATATAATCATCAGCTGAGCTGGGAAATTGGTTCACTATCTCTGGACAAAGTAAAAGAATGGATAATAAAATCAACATGCAAATATCAAATATTGCTCGCTAAAGGAAGAGAAAAATCAAAAACATTAACGAATTTAATAGGCAGACCTGTTGTCGATTTAAATAATCAGGGTTGCACTAAACGTGAAAAAATTCCGTGTACTTTTAAATGCTTTTGGAAACATAATGAAAGATTCTGTGCTCATAATAATAATAATGCTCAAAAATATATGTATTCGTTTAAAAAAAATGTAACCCTTAATTTTACTACAGTAACAAATTCCCACGATCATAAATGAATAAACTTTCAGATGAGTGTCACATTGTCGAAAACCACTTGATGTCAATTCTGCAAGCATGGGAAAAACCTTTGAACAACCAGCAGAAATTTAACAATAAGAAGTTAAAGGAACAAAAAATAGATTGTATTTTTCACATTATTTATTTTTTGTATGTTAGATTCAGTAAATACAATTTAATAATATTTCACTCAAATAAAATATGTAAATTTAAATGAACAAACGGGTGTCGTTGATGTGTTATACAAATTTAATTAAGACCATATATATATATATATATATTTTTTTTTTTTTTCTTGTGAAATTTCTTGCCATAAACTAACCAGAGATTTTATATATATATATGTATATACAGTATATGTATTTTTTAATTTTTTTAAAATATTTTTGATGGTTGACATTGATTTCGCATATTGTTTTCAAGAAATATGGTAACGCCCTACTTTCAGATACTAGTTAAGTTTAAAGTCTTAATTTCTGTTTAGTTATGAATGTGAAAAAAAAATTACGAGTGTCAAAAGCAGTTTCTGTATGTCAACGAAGGATACATAAAAAATAGATCTTGAAAAGCATATTTGAATTTTATGAGAAATGTATCTCTTATTAAGAAATGTGGGAAAGCAGACTCAAAAATATAAAACAGTTTTCATAAATACAAGAAAGTTGGGATTTTGAGCTTCAGTGGCCAGATGTGATACATCCTCAGAATTTGTTTAATTCCATATCTCGAGTTCCAAAAAATCAGTTGTTGATATACACAATCTCTTTGCTGTCGTTTCCATTATTAAAATACTACTGCAAGATTGAAAGTAAAATAGAGAAAAACAACCAATCAGAATGAAAAAAAAAAAAAAAAAAAAAAAAATATATATATATATATATATATATATATATATATATATATATATATATATATATATATATATATAGAAGAAGATCAAAAACCCACATCAAGCGATGCAAATGTCGAGTTGCAAACTAAAATTTGAAAAATATTGTTCTATCCAAAATACAAATTTCTTTAGGAATAAATCTGAGTCTTCATTATAAAAAAATTAAGTGCCAAGTCATTTTCGTATTTTAACTGATACTATATACTTTTCATGTTAATTCCTCTGCTACAAGTTACAAACAAGATACATCCATACTTATCTAAGAGGACAACAGTGAGTTGTGCGTAAAGGAAATGAGTCAAACAAGGGAGTTGACAGCATTCATTCTTTGCAATTTGTGCATATTTGATGTTAAAATTTAATTTCTGTATGTTAGATTCAGAAATACAATATTGTAAATAAGATTTCAGTGAAATAAAAGGTAACATACTAATATTCATTTGAAATAATAAGAAATAACTATTTATTTGTGGTGGCAAAAGAAATTTCTAATAACAAATCGCTAACGAGAGAGCCAATACAAGCAGAGAATGTCACACATAGGCACAACAAAATAGTGACGAGAATTGAGACACATCTTTAAAATAAGACTAATGAAAAATCTACGGTGTGGGAAAAATAAATTCACACACATTTATTTATTTATTTTGCTCAGTCATTCTGGTTAGAATATGTAGTTAAACTGAATTTTAAAAGTAAAATAGAGAAAATAACCAATCAATTTAAAAAAAAAAAAAAAATGAAAGATATCAAAAATTTCCGCATCGAGTTCACACGTACGCACAACAAAATTGCGACCGGAAATGAGTCAGGTAAGATAACACAAATGAAAATCAACAGTGTGGGGGAAAATAAATTAACATCCAATTTATTTATTTTGTTCAGTTATTCTGGTTAGAATATGTAGTTAACTGAATTTTAAAAGTAAAATAGAGAAAATTAACCAATCAATTAGAAAAAAAAAAGATCCATATCAAAAATCTCCGCATTCAGAGATGAGAAGTTACTGGTCGCTGGTGGATATTAGTCATGAAAAAGACATGTTGCGTTTACGCTCATCATTGTGGGGAAAAAAGCATAGCATGATCCCAGTGCGACAGAATATAACGAAGAGAACCAAATGGGCTGAAATCTAAAGGAAGAAGTAGTCAACTAGATTTTGATTTTCAGGTTGTTATTTACAGAACTTTCGTTCTTTCAACCATTGTGTTTTGTGTATTGTGCTGTGGGTATATCGTTATAATTAAACTATTTTGGAATATCTATTGGCAATCTGGAGAGAATGTAAGCTAATCTAAATTATCATTACAATTTTCTAGACTACATACAAAAGTTCTTGTAAATCATTAAAATCGCCGTTTATTTATTTATTTTTTAAAAAAAATACCGTTTGGTTTTCATTCGAAAAAGAACTTATTTTTATTTCTAAAGGCTGCCGCCATTCTTGACTCTAAACTAAGAATTTCCATACTCAACTATTGAGAAGAAAAACATATGTGTGTGTGTGTTTGAAGGGGGGGGGGGGAAGAACACCAATGATAGTTTGTAATTAATTATTCAGAAATGTCTAAATGCTGCCACCATCTCTCTTCACTCTAAACTAAAAATTTCCATACTCATCTATTAACAAGAAACGTGTGTGTGTGTGTTTGAGAGGGACACCAATGATAATTTGCAATTAATTATTCAGAAAAGGTTTAAAACCTGCCGCCATCTCGACTCTAAACTAAAAATTCCAATAGTCAAAAACTTTTGTAATAAAAATAACATTAATCAGTAAAAGTAATGAAGCTTAAGAACTTAAATTTTAGATAAATTAAAATATTTGGATGAGTTATGTATATGAGAAAAAAAAAGTGTGTGTATGAGGGGAACAGTAGTGATAGTCTATAACTAATTATTCAGAAAATGTCTAAATGCTGCCTCCATCTCTTCACTCTAAACTAAAATTCCCATATTCAGGAATGAAATACCCCAAACCTATATTGGAAAATTCGTGGTGCCAACTATAGACAGGCGAAAACACAACGTGACGTCAATGGCGGATGTGTGTCGCCCTCGGAAATTCCAAGATATCTTATCTCTAACCATCACCCACAATCCCGTACGCGAACAAAAACACACAGTGATGTAACTGAGACATATGTTCCCCAGAAAATTCCAAATTTATAACGTGAGGATTCCTTATCTCTAACCCACACCCACAAAGCCAAACACGAACCAAATACACCACGTGATGTCCCTAACAGATGGGGTCCCCCCCCAGCGAAATTCCATACATTCTATACTCTATCTTATCTCTACCACACCCACAATTCCATACGCAAACTATTTATTTATCTACATCTCATTACAACACACATCCATGACGCTGACGTCGGTTCCCCCATTCACCCTACCCCATCTTGTTCAGAGTGTCCCACCAATCACGACATGATTCCTTATCCACTAATACATCTTGCTTTTCCATTCAAATCAATAACATCACTTATTTACAACTAACAAATACGTCACTTATCTATATCTCATAACAACATTCACATCCAGAACACTGACGTCGCTTCCCCCATTCACCCTACCCCTATTAGGTTTAAAATGCTCCACCAATCACGACACGATTCCTTATCCCTAACCATCACCCACAATTCCATACACAAACTATTTACTTATCTACATCTCACAACAACACACATCCACGGCAGTAACGTCACTTTCACCCATTCACCCTACCCCCTATTTGGTTTAAACTGCCCCACCAATCATGACACGATTTCTATCTCTAAACGTCACCCACAATTCCATACGCGAACCAAAACACACAACGTGATGTCACAGACACATGTTCCCCCAGGGATATTTCAAACATTCCAGTCTCCTGACGTCACTCACAGCATCACACACAATGACGTCAATCATCCTATCCTATCACACAATGACGTCACGAATCTTTATTTTATCTTGATCTTGTCATTAGTGGCCCCTATACTACTGTGGACATTTTATTTATTTAGCATCAATGAGACTTCTGCTGTCGCTGCATCACTAATGATAGATAATATATATCGTTTATATTTTATAACCTGTAGAGATATGTATGCACTACTAATTTCATCTGAAAGGCTACTCCTGATACGAGACTTAACATAGCTCATCACTGAGAACAATGATTCACAAGAACATGTCGATGCAAAAGTGGATAATGATGTTGTCGCAAGGATTTTTAAACATACAAAAGTTTCGGAAATAGCATTCATTCAAGTTCTTAGTACCTCTTTTTCCGCACCTCTCTGTGTTACTCCAGTCTCTAAACGTTTCTTTTCAATATTTTCCAAGTCAACTCTGAGATCAACAAATTTTTGCCTCCAAATTGAGCTACTTTGAAAATCAATCAACTGCATTTCAAAATCATCCATAAATCCAAAATCATCTGCAAGTTTATTTGAAGATGTTTTCGTGTCCTGTAGTTTGAGGGTCAAGTCATTTAAATGTTCGCAAAAAACATCAGTTTACAAACCCACAGAATGTCGTACGTTTCTTTATAAGACATTTGTTGATTAATCAAAAAGAGATTTATCTCATCCAGGCATTCATCAAATCGTTTCTGAACGAACGAGACCTCGACTAAGTAAACGAACATTGTTGCATTATTAGTCCTTCGTTCACTGAATTGACCGCATTCAATAGATTGAAATTGTCTTTTATTCAAAGCAGGTGTAGAAATGCAGTTAACAACGTTGGTTACTGTTTGCCTCACTTCTTGAAGTTCCTTTAGGCCAGCGTTTGAACATCAATTCTCCTCATGTAGGATGCAATGAAACCTATCAGTGGATGACCACCATATTTTGCAAAGAGATTTACAAATCCTGCTTCCTTACCAATCATACTGGGCGCACTATCTACTGTGACGGATACACTTTTGAAATATCAATTTGCGGAATAGATAATTCGTTCATAACTGCTTTACATATTTCAACCCCACTGATACGCTCAGGTAGTGTTACAAGGTTAATCATCTCTTGCATACTTCCTCATCCCTACAAAATCGAGCAAAGATTGCCAGCATAGCTGATGATGTAATGTCTGTGCTCTCATCAACAAGAATAGAAAAGAACTTACATGAGGCCAAATCTTTTGATAATTGTTCTGTTGTATTCCTTTCCAACTTAAAAATCCTATTCTTAATTGTTTTTCTACTCACAGACAATTCTTTAATGCGCTGAATAATTTTTACCTTTTCTGAAAGATTGTCAAAAAGGAAAGGAGCACATTCTAGCCATGCTTCTTTAATATACTCCCCATCACTGAGTGGTTTTTCCATGTTGGGCAATAACTTTTGAAACTAGCAGCAACTAAATTGGAACTAAGCCTACCTGAAATAAATTTCATCAACGTATCGGACTGTGTTTTTGTCTTGCTCAGTTCACGAGAAATTCTCTCTGTTCTTGCTCACTTTTATTACTTAATTTCTTATGAACAGTTTCAAAATGCCTCTTTATGGAAGCAGTCTTACAAACAACTGATTCAGAACATAAAATGCATAATGCTTTATTATCTTTCTTAATCATGCCAAATTTTTCAGTCCAGTATTCTTTAAATTCTCTAATATCGTTTTCATTTGAATGTCCATGTTTCTTTGCTGGTGGTTGTGACATTCTGCTCAATCTGTAACCTGATAACCTGATTTGGCTAGATGGATTACAGTCCCGTGGACTTCGATCCCTTAATCTGTATGAGTAGTCATGAATTAAGTGTTAGCGAGCACCTGACTCACCCTATTTAGGGTTGTATGGAGGTACCAGAATCGATAAGCAAAGCAGCTTTCGGGCGCTTGTGTTTCCACCTGTCGTGTTCGTCATAATTTGATGACTCTTGAATGAGTTGATTTGGATGAACAGCTGCTTTGGCGA
Source organism: Typopeltis vanoorti (assembly GCF_054136105.1). Classification (NCBI taxonomy): domain Eukaryota; kingdom Metazoa; phylum Arthropoda; class Arachnida; order Uropygi; family Thelyphonidae; genus Typopeltis; species Typopeltis vanoorti. The sequence goes on along the minus strand of NC_143551.1, from coordinate 84,750,348 downwards.
AATAAGCAGTAGCACTGTTATGGAGGAAAGTTGGAATATCTAGAATATCGGCATCTCGATGTAAGAGAGTATTTCGGACAAACCACGGAGCGTTGAAGATCATACGGAGGCACTTGTTTTGTATAACTTGTAGCTTGTTGATGTTTGTGGGGGAAGTGTGCCCCCAGGCTGGTGATCCGTAAGTTAACGATGGTCTGATAATTGTTTTGTAGATCCGTAGTTTGTTATCAGTGCTGACTTGACTTCTTCTATTGAGGAGAGAATAGAGTTGTGCAATTGCAGAGTTTGCTTTTTTGCATGCATAAACTATGTGGGAGTTAAAGTTTAAACGGTTATCTAGTTGAATGCCCAGATATTTGGTGCTAGATCTCCATGGGATGGCTGTGTTAAAAAGTTTAACTTCTCCAACATGAGATGCTTGTCTTCTTGTGAAAAGAATGGCAGTGCTTTTATCGGCATTTACAGATATTCTCCATTTTTTAAACCAGTCTTCTAAATTTGTTGCTGCAGTTTGTAATCGCTGAGTAGCTATATTAGGCCTGAGAGATCTGCTGAGAATAGCCATATCATCCGCATAGCTAGCTATAGTGGTTAGTGATGTGCTAGGAACATCAGAAACAAAGATGTTAAAAAGCAGCGGTGAGAGCAGCGAGCCTTGAGGGACACCAGCAGTGATTTTTTTCAGTGAGGATCTAATTCCACGCAACTTAACCTGAATTTTACGGTCCTGTAGAAAGGAGTTAATAATTTTGGTAAGATAAAGAGGGATGTTGGCTGCAATTAATTTGTAGATGAGACCTTTGTGCCAGACTGTATCGAAAGCTTTTGCAACATCTAAAAAGATAGCTCCTGTGTGCTGTTTCCAGTTAAAGCCTGTAGTGATGAACTCAGTCAGTCTGTGAATTTGATGTGTAGTGCTATGTCCAGTACGGAAACCAAATTGTTCTTTCGGAATGATGTTATTTTTAATCACCTCCTCATTAAGTCGGTTGAGAATGACTCTTTCTGCTATTTTTCCTAGGCATGATAGAAGACTGATGGGTCTATAGCTCTGTGGCATCTGAGGCGCTTTACCAGGCTTGAGAATAAGGAAAATATCGGCTTGTTTCCATCTTGAGGGGAAATAATTAATTCTCAGAATTGCATTGATAATCGCTACTAAATGCATGACAGCTTTGTGTGGGAGGGCCTTGATTGTTTTGTTGGTAATTTCGTCTGGACCAGGGGCTTTTTTGTTTTTGAGCTTCTTGATGATTGAATAGACCTCTTTAGGTGAGGTGGGGCAGATATTTTCACAGCTACAAGGTCTTCGAAGCACAGAGCGTACCTTACGGTGTATTTTTTCTATGAAGACTAGATCCGCTTGTGCATAATTTGGACGGCACTGAAGTTGGAGCGATTGAACGAGTGCTTCTGCTTTTTCGTCATCTCTGTAAACAAGACCACTTTCTCCGTGAATGGGCTGGATGTTAGAGCGATCTGTACGGAGAGCTTTAGTCAACTTCCACAGAGAATTATCTTCGGTTTTGAGAGAACAGAGTTTTCTTTCCCATTGCTGGTTTCTGTGATCTTTTAGAGCGTAACGGACGAGGTTGGACGCTCTGTTTAGTTCTTGACGGTCTTGCGGAGATAGCGTGTTGTGATAGCGGCGTCTGAGCCTATTTTTGTTCCTTATCAGAGCAAGGATTTCTGCAGGAAGTAAGTTTACTTGAGCTGGGGTAGAAGTAGAGCAAGCTGCAGATAAGCCAGCCTGTATTTTGCATTCAAGATTGTTGACTGCCGCGTCGATTTCTTCCCGGGTGGAAATAGTCGGTACTGAGTCTATAATAGTGTTCATTTTAGTCTTGAATTTTGCAAAGTTTGTGTGGGATTGGCTGGGAATGAGCTCTGGTTCCTCCCCTAGACTTAAGAGTACTGGATTGTGATCTGAGCTTAGCTCGTCAACCACTTGAAGTCGGAATTGATGAGAAATATTGTTAAAAATAGCAATATCCAAAACATCAGGTCTGCCGGTCGCTCCGTAATGTGTTGGCTCAATCGGGCCTGCAATAACGATATTTCTCTGCAAGGCAAAGTTGTAGAGGATCATTCCGTTGTTGTTACAGCTTTTGCTGTTCCATAAAGGGTGCTTGGAATTGAGGTCTCCTGCTACTATTACTGCTTCATTTGTATCCAGTAGCTGAGAGAGATCAGAGGGGAGTACAGGTTTGCCGGGGGGGTTGTATACAGAATACATCTTTAAGCTGCCTGCATTGTTGGTAAGAATTTCTATGCCTGTCACCTCGAGGTTAGATGTAGTAATCTTCTTAGTCTCATTATAGCGAATGTTTCTTTTGACAAAGATGGCAGTGCCACCACCTCTGGCTTTTAGTCTGTCATTTCTAAGTAACGAGTAGTTTCTGAGTTTGGGATTATCGCAGGGACGTAGGTGCGTCTCGTTAATGAGGAGAATATCAATTTGCAAATGATCTGTAAGCTCCTGTAATTCCAAAATTTTGCTGTTTAGACCGTTTGCATTCCAGAATATTATCTGCATAGAATTTGATGTTAAAGCCGGGTTAGTCATTAATCATGGAGAAGATGGCTTGAGTATTCCTAAGGAATTTGCTGGTGTCGGCCTGGCTTGGATTTGTTTTGCTGAAGGCCATTAGCATCTCCCCAAGTGAGGCAGCGAGTATTGCTGAGGAATTTTGACAGCTAGTTGCAGGGAGTACCTTAATGTTACTCGAGGAAACCACAGAAGCATATGATTTATCTGGTGTGACTTTTTGCACTTGGATTTCAGGCACAGATCTCACAATATTTTTCTGAGTGGGCTGGGTTAATTCCTGTCTAGGCTTTTGAAGGTTTGATGGGTGGAGAGAGCAACCCTTGTAGTTTGCAGGATGTGGGCCACTGCAGTTCGCACATTTAGCAGGTGTGGTCTTTGGCTTGACGCAAGTGTGCGAGGGATGTTTGCCACCGCACTTCACACACTTGTAGTCTGCTCTGCATAACATTTGTGCATGCCCAAATTTTTGGCAGCGATGGCATTGACCAGCCGATGCCTTTCTTCGTAGTGGCTCGGTCTTGATGACCAAGTTGCAGACTATTTTAAGATCATAAATTTCCCTCTGGTCTTTACTGATCTCTACTAAGACCAGAGGCATGGGGCGCTTGTCTGCGCGATACATTCGCGAAATCTTGACTGGCTCCAAGCCTTTTAATCTGAGGTCAGTAGCTATTTCTTCTGTTGTTATATTTTCTACTAATCCTCTGATCACTACCTTGAGGTTCTTTTCACTTTTAAGTTGGTAAGTATGGTACGGGATTTTATGATCGTCCATAAGTCTGGTGAGCTGGCGGTAGTCCGTTGTTCCTTCGGGCTGTATGCGTACTCCGTCATCTGTGTTTTTGGCTGACGAGAACTTTATGTTGCTTTTCTTCATCGTCTCTGCGAGTAACGACCATTTTTCCTTCGATCGCAGGACTACTGGCGGGATCCGCTCTTTGGACTGTGTTGGTATATTTGTCTCAGTGCTTGCACTAGATTGTGCTGATGTGTCCATTTCAGGTGCAGATTCAGGTTCTGCAGCAAGAGACCCTTTCTTTCTCTTCTTTCTGCTGACTTCTTGGTAATCCTTAGAATCTGTTTCTGCAGCGGAGGAATTGACGCTGTCATGTGTGAGGCTAGGAGAAATTTCGGAGGTTTGAGGGTCTTCTGTCTCGACCTCCATAATCTGATGAACTTCTATCTTTCCTGGCCATTTGGTGTGTAGGATGTTACCAATTTGCCGAAAGATAGCTAGAAGTTCTTTGAAGGAGAGATCTTCATATGGTGAATCCATGATCTAGACTTGATGTGGGGGAAGGACCTGCCTTGTCCCTTCAACACCGAGTGCTGCACAGGGCTGGGAACAGTAGAGGGTCTGGAAAATGTTTTTGAAGATAAAATAAAATAAAAGTCTTACCTGCTCTGATGATCGAGCACGCTGTTGATGCATCAAATAATCACAAAACAAAACTTAACTTCACTCTTAAAAACAAAACTTAGCTTCACTGCTGTAATACTACAAGGAGCGCTGATAAACACGTCTGTACTCACTGATCGCTCAAACACTAATCGGAATCTCTCCCCTCCAATGCGCTCAATCTGTAAAGAGCAGGTAGCAAATATATACTAGGGTTTCCCCCCCCCCGGCGCCTACGTCGCAAAACCCCCCTGAGTTCCGGGCTGGTAAGCCGGTAAGACAAAAAACGTGACAAAAACGTTTCAAATTTCGGCTTATATATATATATATATATATATATTATATTATATTGATATTGATATATATTGAGTAGATATATATATGAAAGCAATTAAATAATTGCTTTCTTCATACAGCTTTTAACTTTAATGAAAATCGGATTATGGTGTGTAAAAATGTAGACAGAGACATATAGACACTAACAAAAATTATAATTTGGACGCGGAAAATCTCATCATAATCCGACCTGCACACATTCAAATGAAAGAGAAGGGTACACATGCAATCTAATCACGTGCAGATAACACTTCATAATCCTGAATATTGATAATACATTTCATATAGCTTTAAAAATAACTTACCGTATTTACTCGAATATAACTCGCCCTCGAGTATAACTTGCACCACGATTTTACTTTACGAAAAAAGAGTTTAAACACGTGTCAGGGCGATAGTAACGCTTCCCCTGGTAACCTAATACAATAAAACAAGTCGTTTTATTGTATCACTGAATAAGGTACAGAGATATTTGCAGTCTGTGTAATACATTTCTCAACAAATAGTGCAATTAGAGACAACAAGGATAAAAATGGCACTAACTAATGAATTACATGTTCCCTTCGCACAGAAACTATGCAGAAACTCAAGCAAAACCATAAGTTGCACCGGCAAACATGGTATCTAACTAAAAAACTAGATGTGCGGGAGTCTGTCCCACCAGCTTGGCAGCAATAAAAATAAACGGAAAGGGTTGAAATTCGTAAACGTGTTAAAACAAAGAAATATATAGTGAATATTTTTATGGCAGTTTCAGATATTGAATTTGGTTGAAGGGAATTAGCATTTCAATTCAAAAATTGTCGGCTTACTTTTATGTTTGACTCGCGCGATCTTTTGTTAATACCGCACCAATCATGTGCATGTCTTCATAGCTGCTCTGTCGTTCTTGGCCTAATACCATAGCGTCTGTTCATTAGTCATTCGTGAAGGATTCTTCGTTAAGTATCTCAAGTCTTGTGGTAATTTTTGCTTGAAATAATGGGAAAGATGATGGCGCTATTTGGGTAGGATGCACACAAGGAAACTGCTCTCTAGGCAGGAAATAGCAATAGCAATCGTGGTGTGAGATATATGCGGGGATTTTACAAAAAAAAAAAAAAAAACTGAAAACTTTAGTTTCCGAAAATCCCCACATATATCTCGCACCACGATTTTGAGCTTTAATTTTTTTGGGGGAAAAATGCGAGTAATATTCCAGTAAATACGGTATGTTTATGGCAATGTAAAGGAAATATGCTTTTATATCTAATAAGTTAAACATATTAATTGACAATAAATACTTCCAATCCATGTTTTAATACCTTACGATTTAATAAAATCCAAATCCACATATATACACACTTTAGAAACCAGATCCGTTCTTTACGAAACACGAAAAGATATATCAAATGGTGGTAAAGGAGTCAAACTACGTCTGGGGAATGATGCATTAACTGAACTGGACGAAACTTGTACATCAGTATATAGCGGAGATAGATGGCTTGTAAATAGGATCATTGTTTCTTATTTTCTTATTACTTATTATTACTTAAACAGTTGGTAGGGTTTGCTTCTTTGTTGCATTTTTATTTGGTATAGCTATACTTAATAAAATTGTATTATATTAAGTTAAAATATACAAGTCAGCGAAGATGTTTGAAATATATATATTTATTTAATTATTTTTTAAGGTGAGCCCTGGGTTGTGCCAGAAAAACGTCGTTGGCGTGCCACGTTTGGCATGCATGCCAAGGGTTGTCCACCTCTGCTCTAGACTAACCATAGATAAAGAATACAATAAATATGTTTTCAACTATTTCGATAACGACCCAAATGATATAAATGTGTAACAGATTAAAAAAACTAATGATGAATCAGGCATTTTTTAGGGTAAAAACAGAATCATACATGCATCAAAAGGGTTAAGCAAAAACCCTAATATAATAGGGAACCGCAGAAATATTATTACCGGGATAAAACCCTGTCGATGTCCTTAGTTATACGCAAAATTAGAAGGAAAAAAAAAAACGTTTTCACAGATGTGTACTGACTGTGCGATGCTTGCTGCTGAGATGCAGCCATAAGCAATAACTAATAAAGCAATCGCCTCACCATGCGTTTTATTGTTTTATTTATAAGAATTTGAATTCTAGTGTGATAGGGAAATGTAACGGTTTTGTTATATTTATATTTTGTTTATTTTAGTTGTAAGTATAGTTGTTAAAAACTAATTATTAATTAAGTAATAAAAATTACTAATTTAACATAAATAAAATAATTGTCGCCAAATAAAATTGTGTCTCATGTGAACGCCCCCGCATAAAAGTGTCACCTAGGGAGGCCCTCCCCCCCCCTAGCTACGCACTGTATTACGCATTACACGCATTGCATACGACCTATGACTGAGCATCTGCAGTGATCGCCAATACATGATACCCGTGATCTACTCTGGCCCAGCTCGGGCAAAAGAAGTAGCGCTCGGTCCGCCCGAGCACTACTTCGTTCACCTTGCATTCACAGCAGCCGTGATTCTCGAGAGCTATAGGGTATTCCCACTTTATGTGACTGCTAATCCTTTTTCTTTTTTTGGAGCCAGGGCCCCTTGGCTTCTCCAGGTGCGCCACTGACGCCCACACTTCATAGAACCGAGACTGGCAATGTGCCAAGAATAGTCAACTCATTCTAAAGGGGAAATCGAAGTAAAGGATGCACGAATTCTTACTAACATGCGAAATAACGTGTTTTATACGTAGTTGTACAAGCAAAATAGTTACCACTTTAAGAACTGGAATTTTCATAAAAGAAAAGCTAATTTTCCGACGTAGAATAATAAACACTCATTGCACGAAACGCATTGATTACCATAATATCGGAATGGATTCTCCTTCTGACATGCGCAGAAATGTCGAAGGGTCTCGAATCTGTAACCGTACAGTACGCATTTTGCGAAATGTACTTAATGTAAAAGATCTGTTTTATAGCGACACACTAGTAGATGATCTTCACACTTCTGAAACGCTATTATTATTATTATTATTATTATTATTATTATTATTATTATTATTATTATTATTACGTGCAACTCCAAGGAGTCTTTAGACTCATCGAGGGAGGCCTTAAACATCATGTCAACAACTATTCAGCTTACACACAGTATCTATCATACCGTGCCTTGAACCCACTCACAGTCATGGCACCCACAACAGACTCTGGCAAATTATCCAACTCATTCATCACTCTCCATGCAAAAAAACCTAGTTCTAACACCTTTGCTTCCCAGTTTCCATGGATGGCCCTTGTCCTCCCACCACCAGACCTGTTCTGAAAAATATCTTCTGAATTAATGTTATACAAACCCTTCAGAAATTTGAATGTCTCAATCATATCACCCCTCTTTCGACTATCAACAATGTCTGCAACCCACAAATCTTCAACCTGTTCTCATAAGAGTTCATTCCATAGACTTGCTATCATCTTGGTCACTTGCCTCTGGATCTTCTCTACCTCCTCCCTATGAAGAATAAACTCTGGCGCCCAGATCTGGGCACAGTAGTCAAGATGGGGTCTAATCAAGACTCCATACAGAGGAACAATAACTTGCTTGTCTCTGCTCGTCAAATATTCTTCAGTAACCAAGTGATTTGATGAGCTGACTTTTGCAATGTGTTCCCTAAACTTCAACTCCCTATCCACCAACACATCCAAATTCCTGGCTTCGTCAATCTCCTAGAGTACAGTTCTACCAATGTGGTATACTGCTGCTAATCTTTTCACCCCAAAATGCATAACCTTACACTTTCCCACATTAAATTGACATCTATTTTCCTTAGCCCAGTCCCCCAATCCATCCAAATCATCTTGCAAAATTTTGACATCGTGTGCATTCACTATTGCTCTACCCAACTTTGCATCATTCAGCAAACAAATGAATTATTCCTCTCAGATCCTTTCCGATATCAATAATGAACAAATTAAATAGTAGTGGTCCAAGAACAGAACCCTGCGGCACACCACTAGTCACTAGTCACAGGCCGTCTTTTGGACTCTACTCCTGAATAAACTACTCTCTAATATCTCTCCATCAACCGCCCTCCTATCCATCCCCATATGCTGCAGTTTGCTGATTAGAATTCCATGTGGTATCCTGTCAAAGGCCTTAGCAAGGTACAACAGTATGACTGTAAACCCATTACCCTTAACCAGCTTAGCCGTTACTGTTATAAAATGTAAGCAAGTTACTGAGGCATGATCTACCCTTCACAATAAAATTCTGTCCCCCATACAGTATTCCGTTATCATCTATCTATTCCTGTATTCTTCTCTTGACTACTTTCTCCAAAACCTTGACAACGACTCCTGATATACTGATCGGTCGATAATTTGCAACAGCAGTCTTGGAATCTCCCTTATGTAGTGGCAATTTTCTCCCTCTTCCCCCCCCCCTCGGGACTAACCCGGACCCGAGACTCAAATTAAACAAAATGGTCAAGGGCGCTGACAATTCTTTTTGCCGCTTCACGTAAGACCCGAGCTAGTATACCATCCAAACCCACAGATGTATTCACATTAAGGTTTTGTAATATACTATTGACCTCCATTTCATTCACCTCAATTCCCGTATAACCTGTTGGATCTTTCATTCTTGCAATACCACCACCTGAATGATATACTCTTGGAAAGTATTCACTGAGTAATTCCACTATATCAACTAATTTAGTTACCTCCCTACCATCGTCATTCCTTAAAATCATTCTGCCGTATATACATTATTTCCTTTACTTGCAGCATATTGAAAAAACTGTTTGGGATTATCTTTAACTTGCGTGGCTAATTTCCTTTCATAGTCAGCTTTTGCTTTCTTTACCAAACTCGTTACCTTTCTGGCCTGTGCTTTATACTGTTCGTGTGCTTGCAGTATATTACCTTTCTCCTTAAATCCCCTCCACAGTTGTTTCTTTTTTTGCAGCTCAAGCTTAATGCTGTTATTCATCCATTTAACCCCCTACTTGATTTACTGTTGGACTCTAGGTATACAGTCAGCCATTACTTCCTTCAAACACTCCTTTACCACTTCCCATGCACTATCAACCCCCAGCCCTTGCAGTTTTACATGCCATGGCACTGAACCAAGCAATCTCCTGAGCTTGTCATACTCACCAGCCCGGTACTTCCACATGTACCCTTAATTAAAAATTCCACACATTTGGCCACCTCCTAGGTCAAAACCTTATGCTCACTCTCACCAATTGGTGGTAAAATGGTCATATTCATTACAGTCAAATTCTCAGATGAAATTACTAGGTCAAGCACTCTCGAATCCCTAATATATTCCATTACATGCTGTCTTATGTAGTTATCTCTTAATAACTGCATAAAATCCAATTCCTTCCTTCCAATGAATGTTACCATAGTTGAAATCCGCCATAATAATTACCCTCCTTCCACTCATTGCATCTATTTGTCAATGCATACTATCTTCACCATCAAGTATGATCACTGAAGCGTGATGTTGCAGAATCTATGTTTAGTTTCATGAGTAGGGATTTAGCCTTTCCCTAATTAAATTCCTCTGTTCTTTATGCATGTAGTATGAGAGGAATTTGGATTAGGGATAGCCGAAGTCCCTGCTCATGAAGTTTCAGGCAGTAGATTCACCAGCATTAGACTTCGTCGTGATTATTTCAGGAAAGTCTGAACGTCATCTGCTAATGTGGTTCTGTAAAATAAATTTTATTATCCTTCAAGTTATGCCAATGGTACTAACGTTCACAGTGGCGTAGCTTGTGAACGAGTGTCGCCCGGGGGGAGGGGTCCTCCCCGGGCGACACTTTGAACCTTACCCTATACGTCGTTTTGACTTTTTGTAGAATTTTTGGTTTGTATTGAGAGGGACGACAAATTCAGGGACCGCCCCGGGCGGCAAAAGTTCTAGCAAAGCAACTGGACATTCAGCACCTTTTCGATAATAAGGAAACATACAACAGTGAAGCGGTCACCAGACCTGCTGTTAGACAGCGTACGGGAAGCAACATAACTTCAGTGATTAAGATTGATTCTTGACTACCTTGTACATAATCTTGCTGCCGTATGTTTTTTCTTTTTCTAGTCTTAACTTTATTCATGCGCTAAAGATTTGTGCTGCGAAGCAATGTCACACTAGAAGATGAGAGAATTATCAGTAACTTACAGATTTTCGCAAATATTTATCCGTGATACAGAGGGACACCTGAGTAACCTAAGCGTTTATTTGTGCATACCGCACGTCCGTCTTCCTCTGAATACAAGAACCTTGAAAAGCAGAAGCGTGGTGTAGCTTGACCACAGAGTTTCTCGTCCCCCCCCACACACAGAAGGGTGAAAAAAGAAAAATTACAAACGAATGGAAAATTCCTCCCTTCTTAGACTCCTTAAAACATGATTTATGCAATCTTAACTTTAAACCACACGCCACTGTTCAAATTTGAACTGTTCAAATTACTTGTTAAATTATTCATTCCAAATTCAGCGCACTCTGACATTTTATGTCATATCAACGATGTTTTTGTTTGTTTGTTTTTGGCAAAAAATTCTTTTTCAAATTCTATTAAATCTATTATATATCCATTAAATCTATTATATTTCCAACTGTTCAATCTCTATATAAATAAACTCCGAAACTTTCATGCTTTCTACCCCCTGTATTTTTATTTCCTGCAGCCCAACTATCCTAACTTTAATGTACATAATTCCAATTAGCTTCGCTTTTTCATTTCTATAGACCAAGCAGCTGAGTATACTCTTAACAATAACTTAATATTCTGTTGCCTTCGATATTTTGGTGGTAAACAAACAATTTCTTTATTTGTCACCAAATGTTTGTTTGGTTTATCAGCTCTATAATTTCTATTTATGCTTTCCATAGTTGAACTAGATTTCTTTCTCCTGATTTGAATGATTTTCCCCTTCAAGTAACCATATTTTTCAGAAAACTAACTGTTATCTGATAATTTCTATGGTTTTGCTTGAGTTATGTGATTATGGCCAGAATTTCGGAAAAATAATCCTACATGCGTGCGCAAACTAAAGGACAAACTCTATAGAGAAAATTTAACTACGCATATGCAATCCTGTTAGAGCCAATTGCTACTAATGGATAATTATATATATAGATAGAGAGACTTGGTTTCAAATGTAGTCGCCGACTAGAGGAACATTTTCAAAGCTTTTTCTCTACCGGTTCCCGAGTTAGTCGATCTCTAGCATAGACAAGTGGTGAAGTCCAGCTAGCATCCGAATTCTGAAAAGTTCTTATTACTATTACTGTTGCGCGGGCACCTCCATGGAGTCCTAAAACTCATAGTGAGAGACCCAAACTATCAACACAATATCTATCATGCCTCTCCTTGAAACCATTAAGAGAAAAAACACTTACAACTGACTAAGACAACCCGTTTCATTCATCCATTCAGCACTCAAGCGAAAATCCGGTCCTTGCACCCTTGCTAACCATGATTTTATCCAACTTCCAGGGATGATCTCGTGTTATGCTCCCTCTACCAAGTGTTGAAACATTCCTGCATCAATCCAATAAAATCCTTTAAGAAACAAATGTTTCCATCATATCCTCCTTTTTTCGCCTAACAACCAACCTTCTGCATTCCACAAACCCTCAATCTATGCTAATAGGGAGCATTCCACAGACAACTCACCATCTTGGTCATTCGCCTCTGGATTCCCTCTCCACCACTTCCTCATCTCCAAGAAAAACAGGTGATCAAACCTGAGCACAGTAATCCAGATGTAGGTGTGCCAAGACTTTATAAAGAGGAATGATAACTCCCTATCTCTGATGGTTAGTGTGGTCTTAAGTAACCAAGCATCCTGTGAGCCACCCTAGCTAGTTTAGGAAGATGCCAGCTAAACTTCAACTTTCTATGTACTACTACTCCCAAATCCCTGGCTTCATCAATTTCCGGGAATTAGTTTCCTCAATATAGTACACAGTTTGTAATCTTTTAATCCCAAAATGCATAACTTCACACTTTTCCACATTAAACCGACATTCATTATATTTTGTCAATATGGTCAGCCTATTTAATTCATCCTGTTATCTCTATACATCTCCTTGATTAACTATTACATATCTAACTTTTGATTATCAGCAAATAACTAAATATCTCATTTCAAATTATTTCCTATATCATTTATGTAAAAATTAAAAAACAATGAACTAAGCACAGAGCCCTGCTACACCTGCCTTCTCTAGGATTCCGCTGTTCCATATATTACTTTTGGTTATCTGTCCATCAGCCACCCTTTTATTAATAACACCAGTTTCATATCTATCTCCATTTGTTTCAATTTGTGCAATAGAGTTCCATGTGGCATCTTGTAAAACGCCTTTGCAAAATCCAGTAATATCATCGTGCAGCCATTCTCTTAATCCAACAGCTGTCATCCTATTATAAAAAGCTAATAAATTACTAAGGCATGACCTATACCCCTTATAGAGTATCATATTCTCATTCAACTATTTCTGAATTCTCTTTTTGACCAACGTTTCCAGTACTTCTAACACTACTTATGATATACTGAATGGTCTATAATTTGTTGCCACAGACAACAAGCATCGCCAATTTCCCTGCACATTGTTTTAAAACGCAAGCCGATATTCCATCCAATCCCACAGCTGTGTATGCATTCATATTCTGCAATATCCTGATTACCTACAAATCATCAACTTCTGTTCTCATCAGTCCCTGTCACCTCTGTCATAACAATATCTTCACTTGGATTATATACAGTGGTGAGCTATGGAAATTTTAACAAAGGGCTCGCATCGTCGAACAAAAAAAAAAAAAAAAAAAAAAAGGCCCAATTTAGCCCTTATAATACTTATATTGCGACTTTGTAGAGCTTCTGACAGATATGATAATTCCTGTAGGACATCAATCATTAATGCTAGATCTTTTAAAAATTCCAAATTGAGAAGTCGGTTTAAAACGCCCTTATATTTATCGTACGATGCAAAATGCTTGCATAATTTCTCCACACAGCAAGAGCTGTTCGTAAACTGCAAGCTGCCCATTGTAGTCCAAACACACGGCCAATTTTTAAAATTTCGATACCAATTCGTTGATTTTTTGGTTGATTGATGATAAAAAGCATATAATTTATCCATAAATATTTCAAAATGATTTATTTCTTTAATGTTTTTTTATCGAATCGTCGAATGCAGCGTTTCTCAACCTTTCTAAGCCCAAGGACCAGCAAAATGCCTAAAACAATTCTACGGACCACTAGTTACAGATGGGGGGGGGGGGAGGAGTACGCCCCAGGTGGCACTTTTTTGGCGTTTAAGAAATCTTGCCATACTCTTTATAAAACAGTAACTGAGTGATGAAATAGACTTCAACAATGTTATCGACGACTTTGCGAATAGAAAAGAAAGAAAAATAACATTTTAGAATGTTGGAATTAAAGTTTTACTTCAAAAATAAACATAGTGTTTTTAATTTATTCCCCTATACGTCGTTTTGACTTTTTGTAATTTTTTTAAAAACCTATGTAGGAATTACCAAATTTCGGAAAAACTGTGCCATTTATAACATAATAAATCTAAAAGCATCTTTTGAATACATATGGAAAGATAATTAATTAAACTGGAAGTAAAGGATTAAACGTGTATCATCATTGAACAAAGTTTTACTTTTTATTAAACAAATAAATAATATGATATAATTATGTTACTACTTACTTTTAATGAGATGGTTGAGCTTCTTTACCCTTGCAGAGTTTCAACTTCAGTCGAAGATCGACACACACACACACACACACACACACACACACACACACACACACACACACACACACACACACACACACACACACACACACACACACACACACACACACAGACGATTTCTGTATTTGTTTTTATTTGAAGGAGCGATGAAAGTCCTTTGTCACAAAGATAGGTTGTAAAAAACTGCATGATGATTTTCAATGCTTCCTCAGATAATTCGGGAAATTCACTTCTCACTAAAGGCTAGATCCAAAAATCGAGCCAAACCAAGATCACGGAATTGCATTTTAAGTCCACTGACATTTGAAAGCTCAGTTAACTGTTCTTTTTTTTTTTTTTTTTCGATAACGAAAGATTGTTCTCATGACTGCAAGCCTGAAATGGATCGCGAAGCCACAGAAATTTCTTATAAAAGTTATTCGGAAAATATGTTTCAAAATTCCGTTTCAGATTTTTGAGGTGGTCACAAACCCTTTCCAGAAACTCAGAATCAACAAAAATATCATTTTCCACTAAAAAGGATTCCAATTTTGGAAAAGGTACAAAATGTCTGTCTTTTACATAATTAATCCATAAAACCACTTTTTTTCTCGAATGCTTTTATTTTGTCATAGACATCAAGAACAGTTAAAGAATTTCCCTGAAGGGAGAATTTAATTAATTTAATTTCGCAAAAAATGTCTGAAAGGTAGGATAGTGTTGATAACCATGCTTCGTCAACAAGGAGTGATGCACAATCAGAATTACGTTCACTTACAAATGATAACACTTCATGCCTTAATTGAAATAACCTTGTTAGTACTTTGCCCCTTCTAGGGGCAAAGTATGTAATTATTGAGAATGTGAACTATTCCTTTCCCAGTTGTTCGGGATGGCAAAGTTCTACAAAACAGAATATCATCATGAATGTCGTTATCATGCGCATATCTTACGTATCATATTAACTGCGCATCTTTTGTAATATCAGTATTCTAGTCTATTTGTAACACATAATAAGGGCTCTTCTTAACTCTTTCGATTAACTGAGATTCTACGTCACCAGCCATATCATTAATTCTGCGACCGACAGTGTCATTTGAAAGAAGAATCAAATCAACATCTTTTAGTAACTTGTTGCCAAACATAGTTTTTACCACATCTTTTATAGCTGGAAGTAGCAAATTTTACCCGATAGAATGAGGTTTCCCTGGTTTCACTGTGCACAAACTTAAACAGGTAGGATGCTTCCAGTGCCTTGCTATTAATGGAACCCATGGTCGAAACTATACCATTCCCATGATTTAATGTCCCTAAGCGTCGCTGAAAAAATTCAATTGGCTCATTTTTTACATCCCAATGTTTAGTTTCTAAATGTCGTCTGAGTTCTGCAGGTTTCATGCACTCATTCGACAACACTTCATAACACAAAACACATTGAGGTTCCTGTTCTTTTCATCTCCACATCAAATTTGGAATTTCAACTCGAATTCCAAATATGAACTGTTATATTTCCTACTGCATTTTTTCTTTGAACTGCTTGTTTCTTCTACTTTAATAATATCAGATTTACTCGCAGTTACAACATGTGTATCACAATTAGGGTTAGCATCAACTGTTTCATTTGCTCTTCTTTTCAAGGTCCTAGTTCTAAGCCACTTTTCCATTATTAAAAAACGTTTCCTAAAAATATATAAATACTTTTCCATTATTAAAAAACGTTTCCTAAAAATATATAAATACTGGGGCTAATTCACGACACACTTTGTCCAAGTATCACTTAGCACTTCTGAAGATATACTGAGCCTTAGTTGAAAGAGGGAAACCTTCAACAATAAAAATCAATAAACAAAAACCAATTGGTTGAAATGTGGATAACAGATGTTCACTTCAAATCTGACAAAACAGCAAAGGAAGGCGGAAGCAATAAAACTATATTGTTATTCACTTCACCCCTCTTTCATTATTCATCATTCTGCCGCTACAAATTTAGCGGCAGAATGAAATTTCTAACACTATTTGTTTTTTTTTTTAAGTCTTCATTTGATTTCAATAATTTTTACTTATTCAATTTTAATTTGTTTTGTTTGGATAATTAAAAAATATATATTTATTTATTTAATTTAAGTCTGCTTGCGGACCACAGGTTGAGAAACACTGGTCTAATGCTAAGTGTAAACGATGAGCGCAATGCCAAATTACAACGTTGGGAAATTTTTGTAGAAGTTTGATTGCAACACCTGATTTGTTACACTAGCTCCGTCAGAACAAAATGCAATGAAATGATTTTTTATGTAGTTATCAGAAAATCCATATGAATTTAAAGTAACAATTATAGTAGGATGTACACATTCCACGGTGGTATTTTCTAGTTCTACAAGATTATTAAACAAGAAGAACAAGGGGCTCGCAAATTTGAGAAAAAATTAACAAAGTGCTCGCGCGAACCCCTTATAGCTCACCACTGATTATATATCCTTGCAAAGTGATCACTGAGTAGCTCAACAATTTCGTCTGCTTCTGTTACTTCTTTACCATCTGCACTCATTAAAGTTATCCTCCCATAGTTATTTTACCTCCTACTTTCCACATAACGAAAAAACCCTTTGCAATTTTCTTCCACCTGTTCGGCTAATTTCGTCTCATATTCTAATTTTCCCTTCCTTGTCATGCTGATCACCTTTCTTGTCTGATCCGTGTACTGTTAATGTGTTAGCTTGTCACCTTTCTGCTTATATACTCTGCACAACATTTTGTTTTGTTCTCCGACCCGGTTGATCCCCCCCCCCCCCCGACTTTGGGTGTACAGTGCGATATTGTTTCCTCCAGATATATCTTGACTATGACCAATGCAATGTGAACATCCTTGATTTTCAGAGCTTTATGCCATGGCACTGCTTCAGGCTGCTTCCTAAATTTGTTATAATCACCTGTCTTATTGTTTCACATATATCCTTTCTTACCTGTAATTTCCACATGTTCTCTGCCTCCCAAGTGAAGACCACATAGGATGACCAACTCTCCGGTATTTCCCGGGAACGCCGTATTTTAGCTAATTTTTTTGGATTCCGGCTCCCGTTTTGATCTTCAAATACTTCCGTATTTTTCATAATCAATCTTTGTCGTTAATTTTTCAATGTATATTATATTATAACTGCCAAATACAATTTGATACTAATATCGATAGTTTGGAAAATTCTAATCGATACAATTCTGTTCCGGCCAACGAATATACATGGGTGTTCCGGCAAAGATGTTATATCTTTGTGTTGATCTTGTAACCTTTGGCGCCATTTTAATAATCAATACCCATTCAGAATAATTAAATCGTTGGTAGCGATTTTTGATATACACTTCCGGATTTTGTTTGTCTGTTTCCTATCTTGAGTTCTTACCAGCCGTTGTATCTGCATTCATTCTCAAAGTATTTTCAGTATCCTTAAACATCGAGTGCCATAGTATATTTTCGTGATGGATAGTGACGGTGAAACGGAAAGTAATAATGTAAAAACGCCACCAAAAAGGAAATGGAAATATTTGTGTGTTTATCTGAAGAAATGAGAAGAACAGTACTCGTGACTAAAACCCGTGCTATCCAACGTTCACAAAGCCAATTGTATATTATGTAAACGCAACTTCAGTATCGCCCGTGGGGGGCAATAATGACTGCAAGCAACATTCTAGCAGTGAAGGACATAAACGGAGAGAGAAAGATGTGAAGACTTCTTCGAATTTGAACCTCTTTTTCGGTAACACAAATAAGGACTTAAACAACACTGTAGGTGAGCTAGCGTTAGTTTTTCACACTGTGAAACACAACATCAGTTATAAAAGCATGGGCTGCGCAAATAAGCCATCAAGGGACATTTTCTATGACTCGAATTTGGCCAAGAAGATTTCATGTGGTCGAACAGAGGCAGAAGCAATTGTATAAAATATTCTGGCTCCAAGGAGTGTGCAGGACGTTATCGATGTTTTAAAAGATCCTTCAAAAACTAGCAACTTTTTTTCAATCGCAACTGATGCCTTGAACCATAAAAATAGAAAGATGTTTCTCTAGTTGTGAGATATTTTGACCCTCTAAGAGTCCAAGTGACATAAAAAAACAGGCTCCAGGACTTCATTCAGCAAGCTGATGAGACAGCTAACTCCATTCATAGCATGATAAAGTCTTCCTTGATGAGCACAATTTAGATGTAATAAATGTTACTTCATATTGTGCAGATAATATACACGTGAATTATGGGAAACATAATTCTGTAATGAAGCTGCTCACAGCAGACAATAAAAACATGGTTAAAGCAAACTGCTGCAATCATATTTTGCATAATGCAACCAAACATGCCTCTGATGGATTGAATATTGATATTGAAATGAATTTATGGACACTTTGCAGTATCTGCAAAAAGAAGAGTGAATTAAAATCATTCTTTGATTTTCTTGAAGCAGAATGGTCTGAAATTCTTCGTCATGTTCATACTAGGTGGCTTTCTTTGACATCAGCTGTAGATAGGTTAATAAAGAACTGGTTACCTATTAAGAGTTATTTTAAGTGTCAACGACTGTCCAAAAATCTTGAAAAAACAATTCAGTGATGAGGATCCAGAAAAGGAATGTGTTGTTGAAGTATGCCTTAATTTTTTTCACAACATTGGTGCTATATTTGTTCGAGCTGCCAAATCCCTTGAAACTGCAGATCTTAGTATCATCGAATACTACAATATAATGCAATGTTTAAGTAGTGAAATTCAATAGAGGATAAAGTACAGTTTTTTTGGTAATGCCACTGAAAAGATTTTAAACGGTATGACTCCAGCCCTACAAAAAAAAAAAAAAAAAGATTAAAGATGATTTTGTTAGTTTTTACTGTTCATTATAGTACATTATACGTACATTTCCAAGAATTGTGATTTATCTGATGCAAATCCCATCCATTGTCTTGTGCCCCTAAATTTGGACAGTGAACTTTCTTTCAGGCATTTGCAAGCCATTGTTCAACAATTTAATTGATATTCTAAATGAAGACAATCTGTATAAAGAGTTTTGTAGTGCAGTGAGTGTTGTGAATATGGTGAAATCAGGAAGTACTGAACAAAAGTGGGTGAATATATTTAATTAATCAAATAACAAGAAAATCAGTGTTCCAAATCTTGGTAAATTTTTAGGCTTTGTGTTAAGTATTCCAGGATCAAATGCCCATATTGAGAGAATGTTCTCAACGATGAACAATAAATTTACAGATCAGAGAAATCAAAGTAGCTCAGAATTAATTAAATTAAAACTAATGGTAGTAATCAATTTTGATTATGATTGTAAAGAGTTTTTGCAGTTTGCACAAGGAGACAAGAAAATCAAAACTGCTGCAGCATCTGTTGATAAATATAAGTTTAATCTAAGAAGCATGGATATTTTAATTGTAAGTATAAATGTTTAAAATTATATTACATATTTTGATGTGCTATAATTTAAATTGCTATTTGTATATTTTAAATATAAACCATCCTATCAATTAATGTAGGATTCATGTCCCAAAAATTTCGCTAAAATTTGTCGTGACCCAATCTCCCTTATTTTTATGTTCAAAAGTTGGTTACCCTAATGTGGTCTGACCGTATGATTACTTTTCCCAACTGAAGGCAATGTGGCTACTTAGTCATGGACAGGTCTTCTGATCTTATAACAAGATCTAACACTCTCATAACCCAAGCCCCCCCCCGTCACATTTTCTGCTTCAAGTAATTATCTCTCAGTAAGTGTAGCAATATCATTTCCTTCCTTCTATGTGATATTTCTTCCTTCCATTCTGTTTCCGAAGTTCAACTCCCCACATAATAATTACTCGATTTGTACTAATCTTTTGGGGTATGGCTTCCACATCATCATCATCATCATCATACCTGCCATCCCCTAAAGCAACAACTAGTTTTATATTTTGTCCTATGGGTCTCAAAAGAACTCAATCTTCCCGCCTGACTCCTAATCTTGTTGGCTGCAATTCATCTGCTGTCATCAGTCGTACCTCACCCCAGTCCTGTCTACTCTATCCCTGAAAATACCAAATCCATCACATATCACATTCTATTCCTGTAACTATGTCATCTGTTGTTATCCAAGTCTCACAACGCCTAAAACGTTTTGCGAAGTTGCATTAATGCCAAAAAAACACTTCCCTCTTATTCTTGATGCTTTTTAGAATTAATGTATGGAAACTGTATCATCTCCTTAGGCTTCCAACGTCCTTTACATCCTGAAATGACCACTGTTGTTGCCTGCGAGACTAGATTCTGCATGTTTTTTTAATCACGCACTCGTTGGATTTGTGTATGCTTTCACATACTCTCGTCCCCATGAGCCCTAATTGCTTTAGTTTTCTGGCTTTGTGCTTCCACATCGTCAGTGAACAAAACTATCTCCAAACTTAACTCTGAATCCATTTAAGTGCAGTCAATCAGCATTTTAGAAAATTTTCCACCCATCAAATTCAAGTGAAAGGTCCACAAATTCTACATCCCTTCTGCACAACCTGAATTTTGATTCATTAGCTAACTTCACTCTTCTTCTCACTTCGCCTTTATCATACTGTGGCAACAGATTCAAACTTCATTCTCTCGCCTCTTCTTTTTTTCCTTCTTCCAACAACTCTTTCGCACCCTCCCTCATGCTTTCACTGCTGCGAATCCCTCAAGGGATTCGCACTAGTGAAATCGCTTTCATTAAGAATTCCCCTTATAAGAGAATCGCAGAAAATAATGATTTGCTTACAATTTCTCTTACAATTTAAATTATTATTATATATTATTATTAATATATTATTATTAATATATATTATTATTATTATATTTATAGTTATATATTATTCTTACAATTTTCTTTTTGGATTCGGATCTCTTTTTTTTTATTTATTATTATTATTTTTTTAGGATAGTTGGTAGAGCCTCTGCTACTAATGGCTCACGCAAAAATTTAAGCAAGTTTGAGTGCGGTTAGTAGTTGGAAGGGATTTCAATCGTTCGATGCTGTTGGCACACTCTCCCTCGATGAGTCTTTGGACTCCCTGGAGGTGTTACAAGAGATAATAATAATAATAATAATAATAATAATAATAATAATATTAATAATAATCTCTTGCCGTTTGTGCATCCTTTCAATTTCGCGTTCTGTCCTATGAAACACTACATGCAAGCATGCAATTTCATTTTTTCGGGTCTTCTATGTTCTCAGGAACTTCCGCCACTGCACTTTCAGTATCACCGACATTTACATTTTCCGGTCTTGTATCAATGCTTTCTACTCTACTGTCACCTAATTTATTCCCTCCGCATTCACTTTCAAAGCGTTTATTACACACACACACTCTCTCTCTCTCTCTCTCACCAATTTCGTTCTCCTTCTACATATCTTTCAAATTTCGCAACGACTACATTTCACAAGTTTTATACTGCAAAAAATCATGCAAATAGAGCTCGTCTAACGAAGACGTTGGCAGCCATTGTTCTGCTACGAATAGGTGTAATACGAACAATATACAATATACAATACTTCATTCAAGGAAAATGTAACGTTTTACTTAAGTCTAAATAATTAGACTTAAGTAAATATTTACTTAAGTCTAAGTATATATATTTATTTAAGTCTAAATAATTTAAACTTAAGTAAATATATATATATATATGAGCTTTATTATGAAATAGTGTGCTAAGATATTAAATAAAAACTTACTTTACTGACATCGTAGATTAATTTTGCCTTTCATAAATATTGTGTCAAGTTATAGAAGATTTTCACCTTCCCAGCTTCTTTATTAGACGCCCATTGCAAACTATTTCTTTCACTTACTAATAAATTAGGCTGGAAACATTACTTAAATATTTTAGCTAAGTAGCGTATTCTATGTTCACAGTATATTAGAAATTCTATTACACTTAAACACTGTTGTTGGCTACCTACGTAAACAAATATGAAGAACATCAAAAGACAAACCGCCTATATTATCATATATGGCTCACTGTTTTCAAACACAATAGAAATGATTAAAAATGTAAGCAGTCAACTGCAAATAAAAATATTTTCATTTAGCATTTATATTCTTTGTAAAAACACTCTTTGGTGGCCAGTATGGATTTGTTAAAGGAAGATCGTGTTTTAGCAACCTGTTTACTTTTTATAATAATAAAGTGACAAATGCATTGGATAACAGTGTTACATACATATTGGTATATTTAGACTTTGAAAAAGACCTTTGATAAATTGCTACATGACAAGCTGGTAATTAAATTGGAACGGGACTAAAACAGTAGATAGGTCGCTGGATTGGGGATTGGCCTGATAGGTATCAGCAAATTGTCTACGGAGGAGAGATATCCCAGAATAGGAAGGTTATTAGTGGTGTACCCCAAAGGTCTGTTCAGGGTCCATTGCAGTTTATTTTGTATGTAAATGATATTAGGAGAGGTCTGAACGGTGATATGCAGTTGTTTGCAGATGATGCAAAGTTGGGGGAGAGCAATCGGGATTAGAGCATATGTTGTGGCTTTGCAAGAGGACTTGAATACACTGGCTGAATGGGTAAATAAGTGTGGGTATCAATTCAATGTGGCAATCTGTAAGGTTTTGAAATTTGGGAAGCAGAGATGGGATGTAGAATACACAATTGGTTTAAATATCTTGGAAGAATTAGCGGAGATGAGAGATCATAGAGTGATGGTGAACAGGACCTAATACTTTGGGGGACATAGTGCTAAAATTGTGAGGACAGCACAGCAGATAATGGGAATGATGCAGAGGGCACCGATTTGTAGAATTGTAGAAAACAGAAAGTTATGGTTCCCTTGTATAAGGCTTTGATCAGGCCACATATGGATTATTATGTGGCCTGATCAAATTTGGTCACCTGATTTTTAAAAGGATGTATTTGAAAAGGTCCAGAGATGATTGAATAAAGTGGCTTCTGGACTATTGAGTATGAGGAGAGAGATTGAGAAGAAGATGAAATCTGCAGAAATTGGTTAATAGAAGTATAAGAGGGGATATGATGGAGATATATAAGCTTTTAAGAGGTTATTACAAGATTAATGTTAGGTGGTTTGCATGGAATGGGTATAGATAGGGAGAGAAATAGAGGTCATCCATGGAATCTGTATAAGGGGTGAGCAAGAAGATGAGAAGCAGGTTATTTGCATAGAGAGGTGAGGAAATTGGAATGCGTTGCCCGAGAGTGTGGTGAGCACAGGGACGGTTAAAATATTTAAGGCACAGTATGATAAACTGTGTGTGTGTGTGTGTGTGTGTATGTGTGTGTGTGTGTGTAATAGTGGGATCTCCCGCAATAAGTTTTTTGACTCCTTGGAGATTTTAATTTTGAATTTAAATTTTGAAAAGCGAGTGTTATTTTTGTTGCTTTCTGAGGCATAAATTGTCCTGAATATGTTTAACTATTTCCAATAGAAAGTGATAGATTATTCGTACGATGCATTACTTTTGAAGATTTCTCGATAAGAACACAGTGATAGTTGCATACGAGTTAAAATATTGCAAAAAATAAAGTCTTTTCGAGATTAATTTCGGACCACACTGGGGGAAAAGAGTTCTTCTTCAAGCATCTGAACATAGACTTTTCTGTGAGTAATGTATACCACAAAAAAATTATATACTTCCTCCAATACTGAAGTGAACTGGGGAAACAAAATATACCTTAGTTCAAAACAAAAATTTCGCGTGAATGTTTTTTTTTTTTTTTTAACTTTCAATAAATGGCACAGAGATATATGGGTCAGAGAATCAAAAGCCATGCTAATCCACAAAGAACACATGAGTAAAATTTGTAGATAAAAGGTAAGTATGATAAGCTTAAGAGATTGCTTGGTTCAGTGGCATGGCATGTAACACTGCAAGGGCTGGATGTTGATAGTGCATGGGTGGTGGTTAAGGAGTGTTTGCAGCAGGCAATAGCTGATTGTATACCTAGAGTCCTAATAGTAAATCAAGTAGGGGTTAAACGGATGAATAACACCATTAAGCTTGAGCTGCAAAAAAAGAAACAACTATGGAGGGAATTTAAGGAGAAAGGTGACCTGCAGGCACATGAAGGTATAAAGCACATAAAGCGAATTCCAAACAGTTTTTTCGATATGTTGCAAGTAAAAGAAAAAAATGTATATGGAAGAATGATTTTAAGGAATGCCGATGGTAAGGAGGTAACTGAATAAGTTGATATAGTGGAAGTACTGAGTGAGCACTTTGCAACAGTATATTATCCAGGTGGTGATATTGCAGGAATGAAGGAACCAACAGCTTATACGGGAATTGTGGTAATGAAGTGGAGGTGAATAGTCTATTACAAAACCTCAATGTCAATACATCTGTGGGATTGAATGGTATACCAGCTCGTGTCGTATGTGAAGCGGCTACACAATTGTCGGTGCCCTTGACCATTTTGTTTAATTTGAGTCTCGGGTCTGGGCGAGTCTTGAGGGGGTAGAAAGAGGGGAAAATAGTTCCACTGCATAAAGGGAGTTCCAAGACTGCTGTTGTAAATTACCGACCGATCAGCATATCAGGAGTCGTTGTCAAGGTCTTGGAGAGAATAATCAAGAGAAAAATACAGGATTGGATAGATGAAAATGGGATACTGTATGGGGGACAGCATGATTTTGTGAAGGGTAGATCATGCCTCAGTAACTTGCTCACGTTTTATAACACAGTGACAGTTGAACTGGATAAGGATAATGGGTTTACAGTAATACTGCTGGAATTTGCTAACGCCTCTGACAGGATACCACATAGAATTCTAATCAGTAAACTGCAGCATACGCGGATGGATATATGGTTGGTGAGATGGATAGGAAGGTAGTTGATGGAGAGATATCAGAGAGTAGTTTATTCAGGAGTAGAATCGAAAAGAAGGCCTGTGACTAGGCTGCAGGGTTCTGTTCTTGGATCACTACCGTTTAATTTGTTCATTAACGATATAGGAAAGGATCTGAGAGGAACTGTTCATTTGTTTGCTGATGATGCAAAGTTGGGTAGAGCAATAGTGAATGCACATGATGTCAGAATTTTGCAGGGTGATTTGCATAGGACTGGGCTAAGGAGAATGGATGTCAATTTAATGTGGCAAAATGTAAGGTTATGCATTTTGGGGTGAAAAGATTAGCAGCAGTAGTATACCACATTGGTGGAACTGTACTCCAGGAGATTGACGAGGCCAGGGATTTGGGAGAGTTGGTGGATGGGGAGTTGATGTTTAGGGGACACATTGCAAAAGTGGCTAAATCAAATCACTTGGTTACTGAAGAATACTTTGATGAGCAGAGACAAGCAAGTTATTGTTCCTCTGTATCAAGCCTTGATAAGATCACATCTAGACTACTGTGCCCAGATTTGGGCACAATAGTCTAGATGGCATCAATGATATTCTTGATGGGGAGGAGGTGGAGAGGATCCAGAGACGAGTGACCAAGATGATAGCAGGTCTATGGAATAAACTTTATGCGAACAGGTTGAAGATTTGTGGGTTGCAGAAATTGGTTGATAGGTGGAAGAGGGGTGATATGATTGAGACATTCAAATTACTGAAGGGTTTCTATACGATTAATTCTGAAGATATTTTTGAGAACAGGACTGGTGGTGGGAGGACTAAGAACCATCCATGGAAACTGTGCAAGAATGTTAGAGCTAGGGTTTTTACTCGGAGAGTGGTGAATGAGTGGAATAAGCTGCCAGTGTCTGTTGTGGGTGCCATGGCTGTGAATGAGTTCAAGGCGAAGTATGGTAGATACTGTGTGAATGTTGAATAGTTGTTCTTGACATGATGTTAGGGCCTCCCTCGATGAGTCTAAGGACTCCTTGGAGTTACCCATAATAATATTAATAATAATAATAATAATAATAATAATAATAATAATAATCACAATTATTTTCGAAATGTAATGCGTATGTGGTCTGAACCTATGATGAAGAGAGACTCTTTTAGTGAGAAGCAATTCTTCAAGTATTATTATTATTATTAAGCAAAATTTTGCAGGATGATTTGCATAGATTGGAGAACTGGGCTAAGTTTTGTTAGCATTAAAATAATTCATGCTAACAAAACGTAAATGTATAATACATTTTAGCAGAGTGTTTGCGAACAGTTATATAGCGAGGATCCGACTACACTGGTGATGAAATATGATACTTTTTGAAGCAATCTGTCCTCCTTTGCACACTATTATCAATACACTTTTTAGGCACTATTCTTTAGATATAATTTTAAAGTTTATTTCTCTGCCTACGATATGACAATATTCCTATAGTACAGGATAATAGCATACAAGATGACAGTATTTCTGACATTTCCAAATCATTATAATAATTCATTTTTATCAAAAAATTGTCTTCAGATACCTTGTTATTTTATTGAAACATGTCTTTGGGAGTGACTATGAGAAGAGATTACGTACAGTGAAATACTTAATAAGCTGTGGAATTTCTGCTTGCTTCAATTGAAACGAATTTTGTTTTCTTGTAGAATGATCATGGTATATCACAAATATTATGGATAATCATATTTCGGAAGATACTTGATTTGTTTGAATGATTTACACATCTGTTTTTATAAGCAGGGAAAATTACTTTATTCAACTCCTCAGAATATTGCAGTTATGATACATTGTAAACTGTAACCAAATTAATACAATATTTCGAACAGATTCATGCTGTCATCTGTAAAGAATCCTCGTTTCATTTCTCCAGATCAGATAAAGTTAATTTATCGATAGCTGGTTTTGTCTACTTATCGATCCAAAGAAAGTACTGTCTTTTTTTCTTACGTCATAATAGGAAAGAAAATTTTCCAATGAGGTGCCTTCCTATTTCACAGCACGAAAGAGTCTCAGTGGAAACCAGTTCTAAAATATCAAATAAATCAGCTAACCCGTTTTATTCCCTTATACGCGGAACGTGTTGCTGATTTGTTGGGTGAAGCATAAATACTTTTCATATTCCCCTTTGTCTGAAGGGGGGGGGGTTCTTTGAGTGGAGAGTTATTGAGCGTTAAGCTTGCCCTGGAACGGCAGTGAGATTAGCTGTGTCCAGCTGAGCATAGAATTGACTTGGATCTTTTGAGTTTGTAGAATTCTGCTTCATTGTAGTCTGAATGATTGTTCGTCTTGATGCTAGGTCATGGAGAAGGGATGTGATGTAGGGAATGTTGATATCTCTGTGAATCTGGGAGTTTCTAATGAACCATGCGTCATCCAGAATCATTCTCAGGCATTTGTTCAGTATTCGCTGCAGCTTTTGAATATTTGTATTCGAGGTGTGGCTCCATCCAGGAGATGCGTAAGTGATGACTGGATGTATTACCATCTTGTATATGAGTAGTTTGTTCTGGGTATCCAGTTTACTTCTTCTGTTGATCATGGGATAGAGCTGAGCGATTGCTTTGGATGTCTTCGAGCTTATGTGTTTTATATAATTGGTGAATTGGAGTTTTTGTCAAGCATAACACCGAGGTATTTGACTTCGCTCTGCCATGGGATCTTGATCTGAAACTTTTTTTGGTGAACAGGATGGCTGAACTCTTCAGTGGGTTTGTTTGGATCCTCCAGTCCATCAGTCATTTCTCCAATGTGTGAATACTATTTTAGAGTCTTTTGATAGCTAGTTTGTGTCTGAGAGATCTTGCTAATAAAGCGTATCATCCGCATATAATGGTGTGATTGTTGAACTTGGATTTTGAGGAATATCCGCTATGTAGATAGAAAACAGCAGTGGAGTCAAAAGAGAACCTGTGGCACACCTGCCAGGATCTTGCGTCTGGTTGATACGGTTTCATTTATTTTTACTTGCATGAATCTGTCTTTAAGATAACTATCTATGATTTTTATTAGATTAGTTGGCATGCCAAATTTGACGAGTGTGTAGAGAAGACCTTGGTGCCACACCTTGTCAAAAGCCTTTGCAGCGTCTGTAAAGACTGCAGCAGTGTGGAGGTTCCAGTTGAAACTTGTGGTGATAAATTCAACCAGTCGGTGTATCTGATGTGTGGTGCTATGGTTTTTTCTGAATTCGAATTGCTCATTAGGGATAATACCTAGCTTATCTGTTGCTGATTGCAGCCTTATAAGGATGACTTTTTCTGCAACCTTACCTAGGCTGGACAGTAGGCTGATAGGTCTGTCGCTTTCGGGGAGCTGAGGGTTTCTTCCAATCTTTTTGATTGGTGTAATGTCAGTCGTTTTCCGTGCTAGGGGAAAATATTTGAATCTGAGGATAGCATTGATAATATTGACTAGGTGCAAAATGGCTTTTCTGGGAGTAGTTTGATTGTGTTTGTGATCTGTCTGAACCTGGAGCTTTGTTGTTATTGAAGTGGGTTATGATTTTTATAAGTTCTGCTGGAGAGGTGGGTGTGATGGGTTCTGCCTTCTCCTTTTGTTGTGTTATGACCTGCCTGACTCTGTGGTGAATCTTGTAGATTAGATTGATGTTTAAATTCTCATAAGAGGGGTTACACTGAGTTTCCAAATTGTCAACCAAAGCTTCTGCTTTTTCTTGGTCAGTGTGAGCTGCTCCTTTCGTGGTCTGAATTAGGAGTATGAGTTGCCTTTCAGTGTGGAGGGTTCTCAAGAATTTCAGATGGAGTTATCCCCTGAGTTCAGATAGTTCAGTTTGGTTTCCCATTCTTGATTTCGATGTTTTTGTAGAGCTTCCCAGACTGTCTAGCTACCATTGATGAGTTGAGTTACGTGTAGTTAAATAAGGTATGGCCTTTGGAGTCGATTGACAAACTGAACCAGGCCATATGTTTGGAGTTTAGGTCTCCTGCTGTAATTATGGAATCCGTGGAGCTGAGGAGGGAGTCTAAGTCTGCTGTCAATAGTGGAATACTGGGAGGATTTTACGCTGCATAG
Source organism: Typopeltis vanoorti (assembly GCF_054136105.1). Lineage (NCBI taxonomy): Eukaryota > Metazoa > Arthropoda > Arachnida > Uropygi > Thelyphonidae > Typopeltis > Typopeltis vanoorti. The sequence continues at coordinate 84,721,426 of NC_143551.1, read as the reverse complement.
ATTTTGAGTTTGCCTGCGTTATTAGTGTGCACCTTCACACCCGTCACTTCAAGGTTTAGAGTATGGGGGGTTGGTCAGCGATTTGTGGCTTAAATAATTTTTGAAAAAAATAGCTGTGCTGTTTCCACTAGAGTTAAGTCTGTCTGCCCTATATAAAATATAACCTTTTAGTTTTGGGTTTTTTGATGGTCTGAGGTAGGATTCACTGATCAAGATTATGTCTGGATTGTATCTTTTTGCAAATTCTTGGAGCTCGAGAATTTTATTTGTTAAGCCATTGGCATTTCATGCTGTTACCATGAGAGAATTTGGTTTAAATTTTTTAAACATTATAGATAACTGTTAATATCGATTGGGTTTCTAGATAGAATCTTTTTCTGGAGGATAGTGAGGTGCTTGCTTTGCTGAATTCATGCAGCATTGTTGCAAGTGACGAGGTTAAAGCTGATGTGAGATTAGAGCTTGTTCACTCTTGCGATGAAGGAGTCTGGGTTCTTACTGCTTCTGCATATGATTTTGGACATGGATGAAGGTCGAATGCCTTCCTGTGTTGCCGAATGTGAGGTATTATGATCTGGAGGGCAATCTGTTTCGCTGTCTGTTTACTTGGAGGAGCGTTGTTAGTTCTTGTTGAGCTATGGATGGAAAAGGCATCCCTTGTAATTAAAGGGATGTGGTCCTCTACAATTGGAACAGCAGGCAGGTGTGGATCTGGGCTTGGTGCAGGAGTTAGTTTGGTGACCCTCACTGCATTTTAGGCATCTGTAGGCAGCTCTGCACAGTTTTTGGGCATGCCCAAACCTCTGGCATCTGTGGCACTGCCCTGCCGATGCCTTCTTCCTTAGAGGTTTGGTTGTAATTTTAAGCTCACAAATGTTGGTAACTTCATAGATTCTTTTTTGTGTGTTAGAGATTTCGACCAACACCAGTGGCATTGGCGTTTTATCTGACCTCAACATTCTACTGATTTTGATTGGAGTCAATCCTTGATTGATGAGGTCAGCTTGATCACGGCTGATGAGGTCAGCTGTGATCACTTCAGTTGTGATGCTCTCAGCCACTCCTCTTAGAACTACTTTTAAGTTCTAAGAGGAGTGGCTGAGGAGTTTAAATTGCCCTTCCACACCTTTGCGCTAGCAAAGGTGTGGAAGGGCAATTTAGAGTTGTCCAGCATTTTCGTCATCATGCGATAATCTGTGACAGTGGTAGGGTGAATCTTTACACCCTCTTCAGTATTTCTTGCCCAGGAGAAATCGATATTTTGTTCTCTTAGGGATCTTGAGACTGAGGTCCATTTATGTTTATCTCGAAGGATAACTGGAAGGACCTTTTCTTTTCTATCTTGGGTGATCTGATTTTGTTGAGTTGTTACATCATCTTCCATTCCACCTTCCAATGTTCTGCATCTTTTATTAGATTGTTCCTCATGTGAACAATCGAACTGTCGTGGAGTCTTTGTAGGTGGAACAGGTGTAATGTCCTCTTCGATGTCCAAATCATCATCTTCAGTGTCATTTACTTGAGTGAAGAGATTCAAACAACCAGGATAGTCTGTTTCAAATTTCTTTAGGATGAATTTGAGAATGTCAAGTGACATATCTTTGTTTAACTGTTGAATGGCATCCTTGATATCTTTTACATTCTCCACTCTTGTGTACAATGAGGGATGAAATATTTATAATGGCGAAGAGAACGGGCTAGGGCCGGAAAATTGTATCAAAAGTCAACGTCTTCCTTGTGTTCCGCTATCAAAGAAGATTCACAATATCTAAAACTCACTAATCACCACTGAAATCAAAAACATTCTTCGCAACAACAACCATCGTGTCGGTATTCATCTTCTGCCATCTTGGAATCCATTTGCCCATTATTTGAATGGATAAGGTTATATCACATCGAGATCTGCTGCTGTTGCCCCCTAACATCTTCATGTATTTTGAAAAGTTGAGCAATGCAAGTACAATTTTTCGATATTCGCTTATCTTATTGCATGTAACACATATAACATAGTATATATCTCTCCCTTTATCATCACCCAACCTTTGATGATTCCACTACTTAAATACTTCAGTCACTTTTTTTCTCTCTCGAGAAGAAATTGGGAAATGAAAGTACAGTGTATCTTAAAGAAAGATGACTCAACTAGCGGAATAGTTAAATGTGTGATGGGAGAGAGATCACTGTATAGAGTTAAGAGATATGTAGAAGATAAGTGGATATCAAACCTACACATTACTCGACATTTCAGAATACATGAAAGTATCAAGATAAAGCAGCAGATCTCGATATGATATAACGGTATCCATTCAAGTAATGCATAAGCTGACCATATTTTGATTTTCCCAAACCAGGATGCTTCTATATGACAAATATATTAATATTGACTTTTAACTTTAAATTAATTGGCATAGGCCTGTGTAGCTCAGTGGAAGTGGTGCTTGCATCCTCTGCGCTTGGTTGCTTGAAGTCAGACTTAAGTTCAAGTCTAGTCTCCGACTGGAGGAACTTTTTCTAAGCCTTTCTTCGACCACTTCCCGAGTTAGTCGATCTCTGGCACAGGCAAACGGGTTTTTCCTCCCGGAAACTCAGGTTTTTCATCCCATAAACTCAAGAAAATCGACCGCAGTACCCACATGATGTCAGACAGTAACATATCTTGTTAGGGTTAGGTACCAAGAGATGGCAGCACTTGTTTGCCAGCCTCTTCATCGGTGGCTGCTATAATTAGTGATAGACACGGGCCAGCTATCTCTGATTGGCTACCGGTGGAGACTGAACTGCCCACTCAGTATCCAAAAAGCTAGATAGGGTTAAAAGGCCTCGCCTACTCCCTATAAGGGAATAAAAGGCATTAGCTGATTTTTTTTTTTTGATTAATTGGCATCAAAATAATTGTACATTTAAGCACAGTTCTTCTAAGAAAAGCAAACAAAACAAGTTGACTGTTAACTTAAAAAAAATTAAAAGTATTTTATTAATTATGTATGTTTTAAATGTCTACTTTTCTTTTTGGAATAAAACTGTTAAACTTTAAAAATAGTTTTTAGTCTATGAATGTTGAGATTAATGATTATTTTAAACAATGTAATATTTTCATCCACTGTCTTTATTCCTTCTGAGCTGTAGTATACCACTTGAATCACTACTAGAATGGACAAAGTATTGTAAACACGCACGACGCTATATCATGGACATGTGATTTGCACACCTGTATAGATTCTGCATGCACATAGTTTCATAGTAGTGTCTAGCTACAATTGAAGTGGCCTTGATGCAGATCAATTACGCATATTGTAAAGTTTAGTGCAGCATCATTATTTTTATACTTTATTTGTTTTTCTATTTTTATTTCCCTCCCACTCGTGATAATGTACAATAGCAATAGCAACAATATGTAATATTATTTTCCAGGGACAATTCACAAATCGGCTAGGACACAGGAACAGGACTTTCAAACCAGGGCAGGCCCGGTCAAATCGGCTTAGTAATGCACAAATAATTAAGTCCTTGAATCAGTAATGTTAAGTTCATTCACATTACTCAATATTATTAATCATTCTCATTAACTTTTTTCTAATTTCGTTTCCTTCATTTCGTTTTCACTTCTGCTTTTCTGATGTACCTTCTAACACTTGTTCATAGGTAGTTTCTGTACAGGATAGAGAATTCAAATGAGTATAGGCAATAAAAACCAGTTAGGATTAGGAACATATGATTATGACCCATGTTGGTTGTTCTCGTTCACGTTTATTTCAAATCACATTATAAAATCAAAAGGAACTGAGCTTGCGTTAAGTAGTAATCTGATTTATGGCATTAAATTGCATTCATGTGCAGATGGGTTCTTCTACAAGCGATTTTCTTGAGTTTACGGGTCGAAAATCAGTTTCCAGGAGAAAAATCCCACTTGCCCATGCCAGAGTTCAACTAACTCGAAAACTGGTTGACAAAAGGCTTATAAAAAGTTCCTCCAGTCAACGATTAGACTTGAACTTACGTCTATCTTTAGGCAGCTTAGTGCAGAGGATGCAAGCATCTTCCACTGAGTTACATAGGCTTTATTAATTTCATGTTATTTATAATTTTTATTAGTTCTTTTTCTACATATATTGTGTTAGAATTACATATCTAAAACTTTGTTGTTCATCAATTCATATCAGAAATATTAAGTGATAAATTATGATGTCAGCCTGTTGTTTCCCAAATTTTTGCATTCTTATCCTCTGTGCTGGGCCGCATGAAGACAGACTTATTATTATTATTATTATGTGTGACACCTCCAGGGAGTCCAAAGACTCATTGAGGGAGAATGTGCCAACACCATCGAACGATTGGACTCCTTCTAACTACTAACCGTGCTCAAACCTGCTTAACGTTTTGCGAGCCATTAGTAGCAGAGGCTCTACCAATTGACCAACCTAGTTCGAGTCTAGTCGCCCACTAGAGGAACTTTTTCTAAGCCTTTCTTCGAGCAGTTCCCTAGTTAGTCGATCTCTGGCACAGGCAAGTGGATTTTTTTTCTCCCAGAAATTGGGTTTTTCACCCCATAAGCTCAAGAAAATTGTAGAACCCACATTGTTCCAGATAGCAACATATCCTTTTAGGGTTAGGTACCAAGGGATGGCAGCACTTGCTGGTTTCTTCATCGGTGGCTGCCTATAATTAGTGATAGACGTAGGTCAGCTATCTCTGATTGGCTACTGGTAGAGACTAAACTGCCCGCCAAGTCTCCAAAAAAAAAAAAGATAGATAGGGTTTAAAGGCCTTGCCTACTCCCTATAAGGGAATAAAAGGCATTAGTTTAATATTATTTCTTATGGACAGACCTGCTTTATTCAGTTGTTCTAGGCTGTTCATATGATCTCATCCCTCCACCTCATTCTGTAGAGGGTGTCGTTTTCTTTCTCTCTCTCTCTGTGTGTGTGTGTGTGTGGGTGGGTTGGTGGGAATCCAGTATGGACTGTCCCTCTAGCATCTTTCATCTGGACCACATTGCCAGCCCAGTTCTACTGTAATTGCTTGACTTTTTTGAATAACAGATTTTTTTTATCTTTGTAATGTATGAATATTTTGCCTAGTGTGCCTTTTTTAGATTCCTAACATCCTTTCCATTGCTTGAAGGCATACTTTAATTTTTTGTTATTTTAATCAAAGATCAAATTTCACACCATATGTCAATGTAGGCAATATAATGGAATCCAGCAGCATCCATTTAAGAAAGATGGCGAACAAAGCCTTCATCTATTCAGCAATATCTTCAATAATTATTTCATGTTTTGGTTAATCTTGGCTGTCTTTCTAGGGATATTATTTGTGCCAGATAGGTATAAGAGTTAAACATTCTACATGAACCCATTTAGTAAAAACAACAAGTTTTGAGCTATTAGTCATGTTTTGGTTTCAGAAAATTCATTTCAAATCCAACTAGCTGCTTATGTTATTCAGTTTATTTTATCATCTCTATCAATTTAGTGGGGTTTTCAGAAGATGATAGTATCATTGGCAAATCAAAGCATTGCTTAGTTTCTTTCTTAAGATAATGATACCCTTGATAGCAGGGCCACTGAGAGGGTGGGGTGGGGTGACATCTGAGACTTTTGTCACGGGCCTGGCATCGAAAAGGGCCTGACCGTTGGGCCATGACTTCTCACATAACTGTGTTTATAATACATGGTTTTAATTCTAGTAATTAAAAATTATTTATGCAATTACTAGCTATCTAGCGCTAGCTAGTAATTGCATTTCAGTAATGTTCCCTGCTAGAATGCTTTGTTCTTGTTAGTAATTTGATAGACGAAGGTTTTGTGATTGTTTGTAAAGTGTGTAACTGTATAGTGTAGGCCGTGTGCTAAAAAATAAAAGTAAGTATTCTTATTAATTAAATTTTTTAATTATTAAAATTATATTTTTAATAATAAAAATTTGACCAGCAGAAATGCATCATCATAAATCTGGAAATCAAAAACGAAAGGAGAAAAGGGATTGTGAGAAGGCAAAAGAAGATTTAAAAAACAAGCATTTACTACTGAAGTATTTGAAGATGGAAGAACACCAAGATATTGAAACACCAAGTTTTTTTAAATAAATGTTTAATGTTTTATATGACTTTTTTATTAAACAAAAAGTGATGCACTTTTTTAAGTGAGGCCTGGACCACAGACTTGTAAGGGACCCGAAAATTTCTCTCGGCGGCCCTGCTTGATAGTCAAGTCAAGTTTTTTGAACACATGCTTAAGTGCAGGTGTAAAAAATCTAGGCCTGCTGTGTCTTAAAACCTTTATTAAATTTGGTAGTTTGTTGTCTCCCTTTCTTTCTGTGCAAACAGCTCCTTGGTGTTTGCTGAAAAAAGGCTTGAATTAGTTTGATACATATTGAATCTCCATAAATTGAGAGTGGCAATGTATGGAGATTCGATGATACAAGAATGAAATGAAAAGGTTCAAAAGTCTGTTTTCCGGGAGGTAGAATAAGTAGGTTGGTTGAAGCATTGGATAACAGGAGTATGCGAGAAAAAGAGTTGGTGGTGGTAGTTGACACAAATGATCTGATTGAGAACAAGAAGAAGAATGTAAGAAAGAAAGGCATGAGGATGTTAAGGAGAGTGAAAGATAACAGTGTTGTCACCCTGTTGCCAGGTATGATGAGTTGAGAAGGCGAGCAAAGATTATGAATGCCATGCTAGCAGAGATTTATGAGGAGAAAGCAGTTCATTTTGTGAATGTCTGGGATGAGTTTGAGGGGCCGAATAGCGCTATATAAAAGAGATGAACTACATTTGAATGGATTTGGTGTGAGTCACTTGGATAAACTGTTTGCTGCAAGAGAGAATAACTGAACTGAATGTAAGACTTAAGGAAGCAACAGGAGTTGTTGAAGACCAGCAGAGTAAGGTAGGGCAGTTTGTAAAGGGGAAGATAGAGAGAGAGAGAGAGAGAGAGAGAGAGAGAGAGAGAGAGAGAGAGAGAGAGAGAGAGTTGAGTGGCATGAGTGAAGAGAATGAGAGAGAAAGAACACAGAGCAGACAGGGGGACACTATAAAAAGTATAGATGATGGTTTCAGGAGTAAATGTGTGAGTGGGAAAGAAAATATTATGACAGTCAAGGATGTGGGGGTGATATTTAGATTTAAGAAGGAGTGTAATATCAGTGATGATATTACAAACTAAAGATCATATTCTCTCACCCTTACATTTGACAACACCCACATTTTTAGGCAAGATGAGATTTCTCTTCTTGGGATTATTCTGACATCAAGCACAAACATATTACAACTTTGGCATCCTAAAATTAGGATTCCTCTTTTGCTTAAGACATTACTTCTGAATAGCTATTAATTCTGTATGAATAACAAATCTGCTAATTTACTGAGTACTGCTCACAGCTCACAATGATAATAATAGTACTAAAAATACTTGTTGCAATACAGAAGAGAGCAATCAGACTGATTAACGACTCTTCTCTTACCAACTCACTACAGCTACTCTTGCACAGGTGATAAGTATCTATTGCATACATCTTCTATAAATATTTCCATGGTAAATGTTCATCATGACAAGCATCAATAATTTCCCATTTTCTACCAAATCCATTGAAACATGTGCATCCAACATCCCTTCACAGTCTGACATTATACTCACAGAATAAGTTTCTCTTCCTCCTCCTCCTCCTCCTTCATTCCTGCTGCTGGTCTACTCTGTAAAAGCCTCTCCTCTCATGTTTCCCAAGAGATACATTGAGTAGGCCTTCATATCTAATGTGAACAAGTATTCCTCCTTTGTCAAATCTCTTCTCATACATGGTACTAATGTATTATAGTTTGATCAACCAACTTCCTACATATGGACCCAACATTAAAAAAAAAAAAAAGAATATCACAATGCAGAACATTGACCAGTAATGATAAGGAGGTGATAATGACACTGTATAAGACACTGATATGGCCAATCTCGATTTCTGTCACTAGAAAGAGAGAGGAAAGTGACCAAGACTGTGGTATGTTGGAAAGATCAAGGGGCCATGAGATGTATAGAGTTTGGCAAATAGGAAGAGGTGATATGATTGAGTTGATACTTTGGTTATGGTAGCCTATCGTACAGATATAAGAGAAATATTGCATAGGTTAAAAGATGATGGAAGAATGAAAGATTATCTCCGGAAACTATAAAAGGAAGTGAAAAACAGATATTTTAAATGGATTTCTGTCACTAGAAAGAGAGAGGAAAGTGACCAAGACTGTGGTATGTTGGAAAGATCAAGGGGCCATGAGATGTATAGAGTTTGGCAAATAGGAAGAGGTGATATGATTGAGTTGATACTTTGGTTATGGTAGCCTATCGTACAGATATAAGAGAAATATTGCATAGGTTAAAAGATGATGGAAGAATGAAAGATTATCTCCGGAAACTATAAAAGGAAGTGAAAAACAGATATTTTAAATGGAGAGTGATGAATGAGTGGAGTACTAATCTGATTTAAAAAAAAAACCATTACTTTCATCCTGAGTAGTCATCCATAATTTAGAGTTTTTACAGTATAAGACACAGATGATGTGTGTGTGTGTGTGTGTTAGAGAGAGAGAGAAAAGGGCCTTAAACCTGTGGAGGTTAAACTTTTCTTGTTGTTCTAAATTATTAAAAAAAAAAAAAGCTTTGGTATATATTTAGTCTCCTGAGTTCTGAAGGGGATCAAGATGCTGATCCTCCTCAGAACTCAGGACTTGTAACTTTTCTTTCTCAGGATTTGTAACTTATCTTTGCACCTAGAAAGGGTGCAAAGATAAGTTACAAAAATGATATTGGGATGGAATGTAGATTATAAGGAGAGACTGAGAGTGTGTCGACTGCAGACAGTGATAAACAGGAGAAAGAGGGATGATATGAGAGAGTCAATAAACTTAAAAGGTACAGGATAAAGGTTGATTAAATTTTTCATTATATGGAAGGTAAGAAAGTACAAGGGGGACATCCATAGAAGTTAAGTTTGTGTGCAGCTAAGTAAGGTGTGAGAACTAGATTTTCCTCAAACAGAGCAGTGAGTGAGTGACTGGAAACAGTTTGCCTGTTGAACTGGTGAGTGCATCTAGTGTGGGTGATGTATTACCTGCTTCAATGAATCCTTGACTCCTTGTAGATCTCTGATAATAATAATAATAATGCAAATTAAGATATTTGTTAAAGTGTATATTATCACTAAATGAAACCATTATATGATATATTTATAACACCACACACTGAACTACAATATTTTTATTTATTTTTTTTTATCAGTCACACAACCTCTAACGAGAAATATTTAAATTTTTACAAGGAATTAAATTTACAATAAAATTAATTTTCTTAAAACAAACAGTAGGTTCAATTTCGTTGTTTCGTTGTTGTCATAATTTGGTTTCAACACCACTTTAAAATTCAGAAAATATTATACTGAAAGAAACTTTCCAAAATGAATCAGCAGGATGTATTGCATCGTTATGTGACATTAGTAATGGAGTAAACACTTTAGCTTTTATACTTAATTGTAAAATGATTTATATTTTAAAAATAAAATAAAAATATTTAAATTAAAACTCTTTCTTTTAAGGTTACACGATGATCAACATTCATATTTACGCATTTAGGGACACAAAACACACACATGCTGAAATGATTATTTTACTTATTATTAATAAAATAACAATTGACATTTCGACCCCTGTATTGAGGTCACCATTAGAAAAATACATGTATATATGAAAACAAGCTACATGCTCTTGCACTCTACAAAGGTAAATTGAATCTGTGCAATTAATTGATCGTTTACTTAGCCTGATCTCTAGTGGTAAAAAAAAAAAAAAAAACCTGCTAAAGTCCTCCAGTACTAAGCTTTTATTCAGGACTTGTACAGTTCAGGTTGCTATTGAATGATAAAAAAAAAAAAAAAAAAATAATAAATAAAAAAAATCACCAAGTCTTCTTGTATTGAGATTTTTCTTTGGCTGGTTCTGGTTGCTGTAATGGTTGCAAATGGGTCCTCCACATTCTTGGAATGGTTAGACTGTCATTTTTGTTCAGGTTAGGATTGTGTTTGAATATGCTTTAAATTTCCCCTCGAACCAGGTTTTGGGGCAGTGTAGGGACTTGGTACCTATCCAATCAATTCTATTGTATGTCTGGAACGCATAGTTTAAAAGGCCGGTTTTTCCAAAATGGAGGTATTTAATGTGTCGTTTGTGTTCATCCTTCCTAACTGGGATGGTTCGTCCTGTTTCCCCTATGTATGGTAAGTTACATGCCCATTGTATTTTGTAAATCCCTGGGTGGGCTAGGTATGAAAGAAGATTTTTGGAAGAACTGAGTAGATATCTTAATTTTGTCAGGGGTTTAAAGGTGTTTTGATGTTGTATTTGTGTAGTGTTCTGTCTATTTTTTCCAGAATGCCTCTAATATAACGAATGGTAAAGGCATTCTTGAAATCTTTTTTGTTTTTAGTGGTGTCTCTGTGGAGGATCTTGTGAATAGTTTTTATACTGTATCCATTTTTTATAAATGTATGGTTGATAAGCTCATATTTCTGGTTTAAAACTTGTTCATTTACAAATGGTTTGAGCTCTGTGTTTAAAGGTGCCTAGTTTTTGTGTTGGGTGCTGGTAAGAATTTTTTGGTATGTACTGGCCTGTGTGTGTGTGTGTGTAGGTTTGCCCTCTTACAGACTTACAGTAGACTTACCCTCTACTCTTACAGTAGACTGAGAAAGAGAGACAGCCTGAGGGAAGACGTGATAAGTGTGTCTAGGAAAGGAAGAGAGAGTTGTTTTTTCTATTTCAATGGTGAATTGGATACGTTTGTGTTTGTTATTCAGGTGACTAAGGAATGTATTTAGTGCTTCGCGGTCATGGGGCAAAATGGCAAAAATATCATCAACGTATCTGAGCCAAATTTTGGGCTTTAGACATGCTGACTCTAGAGCTTGTTGCTCAAAGTCTTCCATATAAAAGTTAGCTATTGGGGGGGGGGAGTGGTGAGCCCATGGCTGTACCCTCTTTTTTGAAGGTAAAAATTGTTTTGCCACACGAAATATCCGGAGCAGAGTATGTGGGAAAAAAGGGCCATGATGTCATGTGGAAATATGTTCTATAGGAGCATAATAGTATCATTGATCAGGACATTGGTGAAAAGGGCAGTTATGTCAAAGCTGACATTATGCCCACGCGTCCAGAATTTCCAGCCTGCTAAAAATGTACAAAACAAACGCGCCACTACGTCCGATTGCTGAAGGAATCGACAGCCCGAATTACCACTTAGCCAAAAAAATTAGCGGCCACACACTCAAGGAATTGGTAGGTCATTCCCCTTCCTACATTAAAAATACACAACGTTTCATAAGCAAAATTAAAAACATTACACTCAACGACCAAGATTTATTAGTTAGCTTTAACATAACTGCCCTTTTCACCAATGTCCGGATCAGTGATACTATTATACTCCTACAGAACATATTTCCACATGACATCACAGCCTTCTTTGCCCACATACTCCACTCCAGATATTTCGTGTGGCAAAACAATTTTTACTTTTAAAAAGAAGGTATAGCATGGGCTCACCATTTTTCCCCAGTGCATACACAAAAATTCTTACCACCACCCAACACAAAAACTAGGTGTCATAAGCAACCTTAAACACAGAGCTCAAACTATTTGTTCAAATGAGCAAGCTCTAAACCAGGAATACGAGATCATCAACCAGTAAAATACAGTAAAAAAATTATTCAGAAGATCCTCCACAGAGACACCACTAAAAACAAAAAAGATTTCAAGAATGCCATTGCCATTCCTTATGTTAGAGGCATTTCAGAAAAAAAGACAGAACTCTGCACAAATACAACATCAAAATCACCTTTAAATCCCTAACAAAATTAAGACACATACTCAGTTCTTCCAAAGATCCTCTCCACACCTAGCCCACCCAGGGATTTACAAAATACAATGGACATGTAACTTACCATACATAGGGGAATCAGGGCAAACCATCCCAGTTAGATTAAATACCTCCATTTTGGAAAAACTGGCCTTTCAGACTATGCATTCCAGACATACCACAGAATTGATTGGATAGGTACCAAGTCCCTACACCGCACCAAAACCTGGTTCGAGAGGAAATTTAAAGAAGCATATTCAAACATAATCCTAACGTGAATTAAAATGATGGTCTAACCATTCCAAGAATGTGCAGGACCCATTTTCAACCATTATAGCAACCAGAACAAGCCAAAGAAAAATCTCAATAGAAGACTTGGTGAATTTTTTTTTTTTTTTGTTAACATTCAATAGCAACCTGAACTGTACAAGTCCTGAAGAAAACTTTGTACGGGAGGACTTTAGCAGGTTTTTTATATTTAAAAAAAATTTTTTTTTATCATTAGAGGTCAGGCTAAGTAAAAGATCAATTAATAGCATAGATTCAATTTACCTTTGTAGAGTGCAAGAGCATGTAGCTTGTTTTCATATACACATGTATTTTACTGATGATGACCTCAATACAGGGGTCGAAATGTCAATTGTTATTTTATTAATAATAAGTAAAATAATCATTTCAACACGTGTGTTTTGTATCCCTAAATTCATAAATATGAAATTTAAATTAAAAGTTGATTTAATTTTACATTTTATAGTTGTGCTTCTATTTCTTTCTATTTCTTCTTTCCTTTCTTTTTGTCTGTATCTTCAACTTCTACTCCTCCTCCTCCTCCTCCTACTAATACTACTCCTCCTGCTCCACCACTTCCTTTTCCAGACTGTAACAATTTCATACGTTTTTTTCCAAGTGGTGTTTTATAAAACCAAGCCTGAAAAATAGAATCAAATAAAGATCTTTACTGTAATTGTAAGGAAAAAAAAAAAAAGGAAAGGCAACCGCAACTTTAATTGGATTTTGTTTTTGTGTGATGAAATATTTTTAACCCTTTCAGCTGCAGAGCCCTTTATCTGAATCAAAATCTTCTACAGAGTTCTGGTTCTTTAAATACTATGCTCTCTTGTGATAAGTCCAAGAAATCTTTGGATATGTCACATAATAATAATAAAATCATGAATTCTCCTCCTCAATTCTTCCATAATTCTTTCACTTGATAAAAAAAAAAACGTCAAATTAAAAATATCTAAAAATTTTCAGATATGAAACACTAAACACCAGTAATAGCTTTGAACAATTTCAGCATTATGCTGACTTTGACTTACATGACTTGGAAGCAATAATTTTTAGACAAATAAAGTTTACTTTGGGGGGGGGGGAGAGAAAGGAAAAATGCTGTTACTACATCCATATAACTGAACAATCTATATTCTGCTGAAATTTTTGGGAATGCTAAATGGTTCTTAAATTCACATCCATAGTCATTTTGAATGTTTTAACATGGAGTTCTTTCTTAATCATGGGTCATAGTGTTTTGTGGTTATAAGTCTTTCTTTATATCAATAACATACAAATTATCATAATATTGTTTGTCATACTTTTTTTAAATGGGTTTCACAAGTATGATTTGGTTCTCAAATTTATCCCAAAATGGCAGTGCAATAAGCACTGAGTATATGGCATCAGCATTCAAGTTCCTGTTAAGAGATAAATTACATAGTATTTCATTTTTTTTTAGAGTTTTATTACTTTGTTTGAAGTGTTCTCTGTGTGTGTGCGTGCACATGTACACACATGTATTTGTGTATGTTGCTATTCTGAGCATGTCTGTAACCAGTTTTTAGTTATTTTTTAACTTTATAACTTAGACTGAATAATACACATTAGTACAAGATGACAGAGGGTTTGAGTGATTTTTTATTTATGTCCTTGTTTAGATTGGCATCTTCATCCATGGCTCTGTCATCACTGCCATTTAAGAGAGTAAGACAGAAGTGCTTTTTTGCAATTTTGTTATATGCTGGTAGGCTTGTGACAGAAGAGATGTGAAAAATGTCTGTGTCATAAATGTCAGTATGTAGAGGAGTTTGGTAGGATGAGTACATTAAATGAGAATACAAGGTTTGCGAGAGAAGATATGAGATATTGTTATTATTATTATTATTATCGAAAGTTTATTTTTCACTTGGTTAGAGTATAATAAATTTAGTTTAATCCTTTATCCAAGTGTGAGCAAACAAAGTTTGCACCTGAAAGTATCTTCAGGACTGGGTTAAGGTGGTACACACCAGGGCAACTCGTTGCAAAGGTGGAGCAAGCTACCAACACTCCTATCTCAGTATCTCCTATAATGCATAATGCAAAACACATCTCCTTGCGGATATGTCTAATGTTATGCATTAAGGGAAGGGCCACTACCCAGACTAGTTTCGACCTTTATTGAGGTCTCTTCAGTGGGAGCCAGGCCCAAGTGGAGATATCAGGCAGAAGCATTAGCAGGTTATCTCTACCTATAGGAATTGCCAATTGGTGTGCCACCCTTTTTTAATAATTTACTCTGGATTTAGAGAAAAAAGGGTGGCACACCAATTGGCAATTCCTATAGGTAGAGATAACCTGCTAATGCTTCTGCCTGATATCTCCACTTGGGCCTGGCTCCCACTGAAGAGACCTCAATAAAGGTCGAAACTAGTCTGGGTAGTGGCCCTTCCCTTAATGCATAACATTAGACATATCCGCAAGGAGATGTGTTTTGCATTATAGGAGATACTGAGATAGGAGTGTTGGTAGCTTGCTCCACCTTTGCAACGAGTTGCCCTGGTGTGTACCACCTTAACCAGTCCTGAAGATACTTTCAGGTGCAAACTTTGTTTGCTCACACTTGGATAAAGGATTAAACTAAATTTATTATATTATTATTATCATCTGACCTCAAGGAGTCAAAGACTCTCTATCTATCTATCTCTCCCTTCCATCTGCTTCAGAGGGGTTGGGTCTCCTCCTGAGGAGGCACGACGAAATAATGCAGTTGCACGCCACTCCTCTGCTGCATCCCTATTGGAGGTATTCATGACTGTAGCCCGTGTGTGTTCACAGGGCTGGTTTGCCTATTTGTGGGATGAAAAAAACCCAGCTAAACTGGGGGGAAACCTTACTTCCCGTGCTCAAGACTAGCTAACTTGGCTATGGCTGAGGAAGATCCTTGAGCTCTTCATGTCTCCGATGGGAATCGAACCTAGGACACTCCTTCCCCCAGGCATATGGTTATGAAACGCACAGCCACTAGGCTAACCGTGCGGACATCAGAGACTCGTTGTGGGATAATTACTCTAAATGGAAGATACTGGCTGGATGACAGTGAGACTGGGAATAAGTGGATTAAGGATGGGGTTAATGAATGCCAGATAAGAAGAGTATGACTGGAATAGAAAAGGATAGTTAACAAAGTAGGCGACTTCAAAAGCATGAAGCATGGAAGTAATGAGTGGCAGGCTGGTGACTCTGTGAGATAAAAAGGATGAGTGACAGGCAAATGAACATGAAGGATGAAAGAATGAGTGAAAATTATTATTATTATTATTATTAAACAAGACCTCATGGAGTCAAAGACTCATCTAGGAGGTCCTTTTATCTCACACACATCTCATCATACTGCGTCTTAAACACATTCAAACTCCTTGCAGACACCACACTCTCAGGCAAGGCATTCCAATCATTCACAACTCTGCACGAAAAAAAACCTGCCTCTCACTCCCCTACTCACACCCTCTTTATACAGTTTCCAGGGATGACCTTTGGTTCTCCCCTGATCTCCCACTATTCTCTGTAGAACTTCTCCACCACTGATCCTATAACAATCCCTTACCAACTTGTAGGTCTCTATCATATCTCCCCTCTTCCTTCTCTCCACTAGACTCTGCAAATTACATCTTTTCAATCTTTCCTCATACTTGACATTCCAGAGGTCAGAAACTACCTTAATCAGTCGCCTTTGGACCCTTTCCAACATCTCTTCATCCTTCTGAAAACCAGGTGACCAAATCTGGGCACAATAGTCCATGTGTGGCCTAATCAAAGCTTTATACAATGGAACAAGAATCTCCCTACTTCTACACGTCAGTATCCTCCGCATCATTCCGAGAAGTCTTTGTGTTGTCTTCACAATTTTGGCGATGTGTCCCCTAAATTTTAGATCCTTATCCACTATCACCCCAGATCTCTTATTTCCTCTACTTCCAACAATATATTCTCACCAAGCATAAATTCTGCATCCCATCTTTGTTTTCCAAATTTTAAAACCCTACATTTTGCAACATTGAACTCACATCTCCATTTGCTTGCCCAATCACTCAATTTATTCAAGTCTTCTTGCAAGGCCACAACATCTTCACTACTCTTTATGGTTTGTCCCAACTTTGCATCATCTGCAAACAACTGAATATCTCCATCCAAATCTTCGCCAATATCATTAATATACAAGTTAAATAGTAATGGCCCTAAAACAGATCCCTGAGGCACTCCACTAGTGACTTTCCTTTTCTTGGATATTGCACCCCCATACACAACTTGTTGATACCTATCAGATAGCCAGTCTCCAATCCAATGCACTAATCTAATATCCAACCCCATCTGCTCTAGTTTGACTGTCAACTTATCATGAGGTACTCTATCAAAAGCTTTTGCGAAATCCAAGTATATTACTGTGTATCCTTCTCCTCTGTCCAGGGAAGCAGTCACTTTATTGTAATAAGTAAGTAGATTACTAAAACACAACCTCCCTTTAGCAAATCCATGCTGTCCATCAAAGATTATTACTATTACTATTACTATTATTACGGGCAACTCCAGGGAGTCATTGGACTCATCGAGGGAGGCCCCAAATCATATTCATCACAACTATTTGACATTCATACAGTATCTATCATACCTCGCCTTAAACTCATTCACTGTCATTATACCATTGTTGTCAACCCAACTCTGGATCCTAGTTCTCACAAGCTTCTCCAACAACTTAACCACAACACCTGACACACAGATAGGCCTATAGTTTGATGCTTGAGTTCGATCACCTCCTTTATGAAGTGGCACAATCTTGCCCTCCTTCCACTCTTTAGGGACTTGACCAAGTGCAAGACTCGTATTAAAAAAATATGTCAAGGCAGATGTCAACTCTCTGGCACATTCCTTCAGAATATGTGGTGATATATTATCAAGTCCTACAGCCTTATTTACATCTAGTTTACTCAACCCCCCCCCCCCCCCAAATGATGGAGAGAAGTGGAAATGCAGGGAATAAGAAGGTGTAAAGCATAAATGTATAGCAAAGTGGAATAGTAAAGCAAATTTTGTATGATACATCAGTGATTTGGAGTCTGCAAGACAGGAGTGTATGCCTGAAGGTAATCAAGAGTGTTACTCTTTGGCTAAGAAGTGGATGAAATAGAGATTAGTACAAATCAACTGAGAGGCATCAAAAATCATGTGGCAAAAGATATGAGAGTAATATTAGGGATATAAGAGGAGTATGATGCAAGAGAATTAAAAAAAAAAAAGATTTTGACTGCATTACCAAGATTCCTAATCATGATATGGGGAGAAGAGTACAGATTACAAATGAAATGGTAGTCAGAATGTGGGGAAAGAGAAGTTTGGAATATGTAAAGATTTATAATGTGTTAGATGGAGGAAAGAGTAGCATTTGAATGAATATGGAAGTATGCACATTTTCTCTACTGTTTGGCAATAGAGAAAATGTGGATCAGAAAACAAGCTGTCAAGGGGAAGATAACAGAAATAGAGGATTGGGTGAGGAGTTGAGGGGGACAATAAAGCATGACATAAGAAGAGGGTAGATGTCAGGAATACTGGTGAATGTTTGAGTAAGGGTGGTCAGTGTAAGAGGGGGGGGGGATACATGGAGAGTGGCACTGTATTTTTTCCCAGACCTAAGGAGCCAAGGTTAAATGTGAAGTTCTCAAAGCTGAAAGATGGAGTGGATAGGAGAGCCAAAAATGAGTTAGTACTGTATATGAATGCCAGGAGTATCAAAAATGAGAATAAAATTGTTACATTAATTGATTTGTGTCCAAAAATTGTTGGTATAAGTTGAAACATGGTTAGATGAGGATGGGAAGGAAAGAAGCAATGACAGAGGAACTGTGTCTGCAAAAGGTGTAGATGCAAGGAGAAATAATGGTAGGAGTTTTAAGGTTGTATTGTGTGAGGTTGAGTTGGACAGGATGAGATATTTAGTGTGATGTTATTATGTTATGGAAATATGAAAAACAGCATGTTAGGAGCAAGGAAAATGCATTTTTCAAGTTTTTGAGAGCCAACTACAAGTTATTATACATAAACAATTTTGATTTATTATATTATTACAGACCTCCAAGCAGTCAGGGACTCAGTGAGGGAGGCTACATGCACACCAGTTGTCATATTTTTTCTTAAATTCACTGATATAAATTTTTTTTTTTTTATGTGGCTTCTGCCACACGAAAGGATTTTGCAAACTTAGATATACCTATAGTGGGCTAAGTAACTAAGTACATGTTTTTTTTTCCTATTTTTATTAATTATATATATATTTTTTGTAGTCCAGAAACCCTGCTCTAGAGACTAAACATGGAAATTTTTCAATTCACTTTAAACTTCCAATATTTGGGGCTGTGGTCTCAAACTGGACAGTGAAATTCATCTTCCAATTGCACTCACTACCTCAGGAGGTAAGCCATTCCAATCACACCCTCTCTCTCTCTCTTTATGAAAGAAAAATGTAGCTCGCATTCCTTTCTTGACCATATTCATTCTCAATTTCTGATGATGCCCTCTCATCCTCTCCTCACCTTCTATAAAATGAAAAGTTTCACTACTAGTATGCTGTATGGTGCTTTCCAAAGTTTGTGGAGCTCTATCATATTGCCTCTCTTTCTCCTGTTTGCTAATGTCTTCAGTCCACATGTTCTTTATCTACCCTTGTAATTTATGTTCCACAATCCCCATATCTTTAACCACTGTATTTCTATCACCTCAAAAATCAAAAGACCAGTTCTGTGCACAGTACTCCAGATAAGGTTGTATCGAGGCCTTATAAAGAGGCAAAATTACATCTTTATACATCAGTATTCATTTCAGCATTTTCTATTATCCTCTGGGTTGTATTTGCAGTCTTTGCTATATGACACTTAAACCTTCAGCTTCCTGCCTATAAAAATTCCAAGATCTCATGCTTGATCAGTTTCTTCTATAATGTTCCCACCAATATGATATCTCCAATGGAGACCTCGTCACAAAAGTGCATAATTTTACATTCACCAATATTGAACTTGGATCCATTTTCACTTCCACTCTTCACCTGTTCCCAATTCCAGTCTATTCAAATTATTTTGTAAGTGTTGCATGTCATCCACATCCCTAAGTATCATCCCTATCTTGGTATCATGCAAACATCTGTATGTTATCAAATCACTCACAATGTCATTAACATACAGACTGAATAATAATGGACCAAGAACTGATCCCTGGGGTACACCATTGTTACCATAATTCCCCACCCCAAGCATCACTTTTTGATACATGTCAGTAAACATCTTCTTATTTAAACTAACTAGGTAGCTTATAATCCATTCCCAATCTTCCAACTGATGCAATGGCCTTCCATGCAGCATCCTGTCAAAAATCTTTAGCAAAGTCCAATAATATCACATTGCATCTATTCCCTTCCCCCCCATCTAACTCAGCAATAACATTACTATAAAATGTGAGCAAGCTATTCAGACATTATGTTCTGTTAGTAAATCCATACAAGTAACTGCAAGGTATACACCAGTGGTTTTCAAACTATTTCTGTATGTGAGCTCTCACTAGCTTTTCCAGTATCTTCACTACCATTCTGGAGATATGTCACAAGTTATATACATCAGTTCTTATACCACCTTGTGCAATGTAATTATCATACATTCTTTCTACTTCTGCAGAGCCTTCCTTGTTCTGTGACGACTCAGGTTATATTATACAGCGATGTTAAAAGAGCATAATCATTTCTTTTGAACACTTCCTTAGCATTTGTGTTGGAATCTCTTTAGCCTTATAGTTGAAATAGTTCTTATTTAGTAATTATATGAAGAGCCAAAGGCTTCAATTGGGCGACATGAACTTATTTAAGTTAAGGGATATTACATCCCATATTGTTTCTTAGCCGAATAAGAAACTCAAAGAGTTTCATGCCGAATATAGAAACTATATAAAGTTCGGCAATTCCAAGCGTTAGCAAATATCTGGATAGTGCAGCACTGACCCATTTGGTGGTGCAAGCTGAGGCAACTCATAATAAGGGTGGGGCAACCTCTGATCACTATTCTTGGTATTTACCCATAATGTGAACTTAGCTCCTAGGAGCTGTATTACTGTTCTACATTATGAGACGTCACTACCCAGACCGGTTTCAACCTTTATTGAGGTCTCATCAGTGAATAGGCAGACCTAGTTAATAACAAGTTTGTAGCGAACAGAACTTGCATCCCTTCTATGAGAATTGCCAAGAAGGTGTCCTAATAAATTACTAATTATATGAAGAGCTAAAGGCTTCAATTCAGCGACACGAACTTATTTAAGTTAAGGATATTACATCCGATATTGTTTCTTAGCTGAATAAGAAACTCAAAGAGTTTCATGTCGAATACAGAAACTAAATAAAGTTCGACAATTCCAAGCATTAGCAAAAACCTGGATAGTGCAGCACCTGACCCATTTGGTAGTGCAAGCTGAGGCAACTCATAGTGAGGGTGGAGCAAGCTCCGATCACTACTCTTGGTATTTATCCATAATGTGAACTTAGCTCCTAGGAGCTGTATTACTGTTCTACATTATGAGAGGTCACTACCCAGACCGGTTTCAACCTTTATTGAGGTCTCATCAGTGAGTAGGTAGAATGGGAGTTCATGTCTTTCATCATCGGCCTTTGGAGTATAAAGATTGCTGAGGATCAGCAGGTAGTAATAGGGGAAGTTAAAGAAAGGTAGAGTAGAATAGTAGGAGGTAAAAAGAAGCCTCAGTCAACCTGTTTAGCTGTATAACCCAGAGGTTGTGGCTAAACGGCCTGTAAAACATCATCTCCTTATACCTGTTCTAAAAAAAACAACTTAATATTTACACTTTACTTTACCCGAAAAACATAACTTTAGATTAGATTAATCCAGGTGTCTGGAGACGTCATCTCGTAACCCCTAAAAGAAGAAAACTGTTTGTTAAAATTTGGAACTTAGATTACTCTTAAACTATGCCTTACAACTGAAAAAGACTGCGATAACAGGATCCCAATTGAGGTGGACTTTATCAACCAGAGTACTGAGAGTTAGGGGAAGAACCCATCCCAATTGATGCAGCCCACAAGGAGCTGCACCGCCTCGCTGTAAGCCTTCGCAGCTCGGGTTCTCAGGTCTAAGTCTACCCCTTCCTTAGTGGACCAGAGAACCAATAAGTTGTACAACAGAACTAAGTATTTAGTTGATCCTGAAAGTAGGCCAAGTTTTTGGTTTGCCCTTAACTCTTTTTTTTGTTGTATGTTTCTGTAAGATTTGAGAAGCTACTGTTTTTTCCCTGCCATTTATTATTTGGTGAAGAGCTTTATACAGCCTCCTTTCCGTTTCTTCGTTTAGTTCCGGGATTCCTTTTAGCTGTACTGGGTTTAGCTCACTTAATTTTTCTATATAGAGGTCTCCCCCATTCGAAACTTATGGTCTCAGGACCTGTGAGGAGGAGCATAGGTGCCCCTATTTTGTCTATTGCCCTTTGGAGGATTACCTCGGAATCTTCCTGGATTAAGCGCATTAGAACCCTTTGGGCATCCACGGTGGGGATGGATTCTTCCTCTGATTCCTCGGCTGGGGTAATATTGCCTTTTCTCGATTCTTCAGTCTCTTCTTGGTTTTCTATTCTGATCTCCCTTTCTTCCTCTTCCTCAGAGTCTGATACTTCTGAGCATCTGTTATCTGGTTTTGTTCTCTTCGTTTCTCCTTCTTCAGGGCTGATTGGTCTTTTTTCTGTGTTGTTGCTGGTTTCCATTTCTTCTACTTCTGTGCTTTCATTGGTGGTGTTTTCCGTCTCGATGTGAGTTTTCCTGCGTTACATTTCTTTTTTTTCTTTATTTTCCATTCTGAGTTTTTCGTGGTAGCAGCTTGATTTCCTGTTGTTACTGTCTCGATAGCTGGGGGTTGGATGACTGGAGAGTCTTCCGGCTCTGGTTGCTGTGGTTGGCGATATAGCGCCTCCTATTCATTCTGCTTGTGTCCTGTTGGGACAAATGTCTACCTTGTGGGTTGTATTTCCACATTTCAGGCAAGGTGCCTCACACTGAGCTAGGGCATGTCCTGCCGCCATGCAGTTCCTGCATTTGTTCTTGGGGCAGTCTGCGCCTAGGTGTTCGAGTGATCCACACCAAAAACATTGCTTTCTTACCCCAGGGTAGCTGACTACTACTACTCTGGCAGAGCCTAGAAATACAAAGTTGGGGACCTTGGCCTTCATCTCCATAAGGAAGGTCACCTCGCCAGTCTTCCAGTCGGGGTATTCAGCATCGTTGGTGATTTTGACGTCCCGTACGTCTTCCCATTTTGAGAAAACTTTTTTATTATCTCACTCCCTTCCTCGAGATATTCTACAGGGAATCTTTCTATTCGTAGTGTCTTCAGTAGGCTTCCTACTAAGAAGGGATAGATCTTTTTCCCTTCACATTCAATACCTGCCATTAACTTATTCCTGGTTTCTATATCTTTCACAACTACCTGGTATCTACCTTTTACCTCCATAAGGGGTAAAACCAGATATCTTTTGTGCCCCTACTATATCGGTGAGAGCTCTCGCTAATGTCCTCTTCGGTACATTGGCGCCTGCCTCTATACTGAGGGTCTTCACTCGCGGCAGAAATGAAGTCATTTGGAAGAGAGAAAATACTTAATACTAGGAATTAAGTCCCAGAAAAGTGGATAGACCTTTAAACCAGGGCCAAGCATTGCTCGTTTGCAGACATCTCCTGCTACACTATGTAGAGGCGGAAGACTACACTACAAGCAGGCACAAAGCAAAAAAGAAAGGACAAAAATAACTAAAAAAAAAAAGGCCTCACCAAGGCTGGAAGCAGGACTGGAACATGCAGCTCTCTTTCAGGTTCACTGGATCGGGCACTCCTCACAAACTGGATCATGAACAGGTACTGCAATCTCAATTAGCACTGGAACTGATCAGTGAGTAGGTAGACCTAGTTAATACCAAGTAGAACGCAGAACGATACTGTTTTGATGGGTGAAGCATAAATGCTTTTCATATTCCCCTCCATCTGAGAAGGAAAGTTCTTTGGGTGGAGAATTATTGAGCTTTAAGCTCGCCCTGAAAGGGCATGAGATTAGCTGTGTTCAGCTGAGCATAGAATTGATTTGGGTCTCTTGTATTTGCAGAAATCTGCTTCATTATAGTCTGAAGCTTGCTTGATCAGTGGGTTCGGATGATTAATTGTCTTAATGAAGAACTTTTCAGCTGGGTCGTGAAGGAGAGATGTGATGTAGGGAATGTTGACGTCTCTGTGAATTTGGGAGTTTCTGATAAACCACGGAGCATCCAAACTCATTCTCAAACATTTGTTCTGTATTCTTTGCAGCTTTTGAATATTTGTTTTCGAAGTATGACTCCATGCAGGAGATGCGTAAGTGATGACTGGGCGTATTACCATCTTGTATATGAGCAGTTTGTTCTGAGTATCGAATTTACTTTTTCTGTTGATCATGGGGTAGAGCTGCGCTATTACTTTGGATGTCTTTGAACTTATGTGTTCTATATGATTGGTGAATTCTAGTTTTTTATCGAGAATTACTCTGAGATATTTGACTGTATTCTGCCATGGGATTTTAATACCCAGTAAATGTATATCTTCCTTAATTTGAGGCTTTTTTCTAGTGAACAGTATGGCTGAACTTTTCTGTGGATTGGATTGGATTCTCCAGTCCATCAACCAATTCTCCAATGTGTGGATACTGTTTTGGAGTCTTTTGACAGCCAGTTTGGGGCTGAGAGATCTTGCTAATAATGCAGTGTCATCAGCATATAATGCAGTGATTGCTGAGCTTGGGTTTTGAGGGATATCAGCAATATGGATAGAAAACAGCAAGGGGGGGCCAAGAGTGAGACCTGCGGCACTCCCGCCAGAACCTTGCATCTGGTTGATACAATTTCATTTATTTTGACTTGCATGTATCTGTCTCTGAGGTAAGAGTGAATTATTTTAACTAGATTAGTAGGCATATTGAATGTGATGAGCTTGTAGAGGAGACCTTGATGCCACACCTTATCAAAAGCCTTTGCAGCATCTATAAAGACTGCAGCTGTATGAAGGTTCCGGTTGAAGCCTTTGGAGATATATTCGATCAGCCTGTGGATCTGCTGAACGGTGGAGTGATTTTTTTCTAAATCCAAATTGCTCATTTGGGATTATATTAGTTGGTCCGTTTGTGATTGAAGACTAGTAAGGACTACTTTTTCTGCAATCTTTCTAAGGTTAGACAGAAGACTGATAGGTCTGTAGCTTTCAGGGAGTTGGGTGTTTTTTTCCAATCTTTTTGATTGGTGTGACATCTGCTATTTTCCATGTTAAAGGGAAATACTTGAGTCTGAGGATGGCATTAATTATGTTGACTAGATGTACAATGGCTTTTCTGGGGAGTAGTTCCAAAGGAGTACCAAATGGGTCAGGTGCTGCACTATCCAGGTATTTGCTAACACTTGGAATTGCTGAACTTTATATAGTTTCTATGTTTGGCATGAACTCTTTGAGTTTCTTATTCAGCTAAGAAACAATATCGGATGTAATATCCCTTAACTTAAATAAGTTTATGTTGCCAAATTGAAGCCTTTGGCTCTTCATATAATTAGCAATTTATTAGGACACCTTCTTGGCAATTCTCATAGAAGGGATGGAAGTTCTGTTCGCTACAAACTTGTTATTAACTAGGTCTACCTATTCACTGATGAGACCTCAATAAAGGTTGAAACCGGTCTGGGTAGTGACGTCTCATAATGTAGAACAGTAATACAGCTCTTAGGAGCTAAGTTCACATTATGGGAAATACCAAGAATAGTGATCGGAGCTTGCTCCACCCTTACTATGAGTTGCCTCAGCTTGCACTACCAAATGGGTCAAGTGCTACACTATCCAGGTATTTGCTAACACTTGGAATCGCTGAACTTTATATAGTTCTATATTTGGCATGAAACTCTTTGAGTTCTTATTTAGGTTATTCTGATAGCTCTAATACTTCCTCCTCATAAATATGTCATACCAGTTAGTATAATTCTTGCACTGAACTGAACTCTTACTCCAGGTTGATAGCTCTTAGCAAAAAGGGAGCACTCATTAGCTGAACAAGCTTTTCTGCATTTATTACCTAGGGCATACTTTTCAAATTTAGAAGAGTTCTTTTTATATTCATTCTTTCTTTTACTTGAAGTGTGATGACAGAATTCTGGTTGTTCTTAGCATGAACAGCTAGTTTCTTTTCATATTTAACTTTTGTACAACATTTGCAACTTTTCTGGCCTAAATCATTGCAATTTCATCTTTATATACATGGTACACATCACCTTATTTATACACATTTCATCTTTTTTCTTCTAATTTTCTCTTCAGTTGGTCATACTTTTCTGCTTAGTAATCTTGTATGTAACCTTTTCTGAGAAAGACATCTGTATATATTTAGCCACTCCCCAAGTCAGTACAGCATGACTGCTGTCACTAACCAGCAGCAGAACAGTCACATTTTTAATGGACCCCCCCCCCTCCTCCCTCCACCTCTGATGTTATAATCAGGTCCAACATGCTCTGACTTTTAGTTCTCTCTTTTACATGCTGCTTGAGAAAGTTGTCTCACAACATCTCAATACATCTAATCTCTTTCTTCTCATGAGATTTCATTCCTACTCAATCAATGTTTGGATAATTAAAATCTTCCATGATAATTACTCATTTGTTACCCACCAGGCTAATTTGATGATGCATTTCATCTCTGCCAGCAAGTGATCCACTAAGTCTGTAACTCAGCTTCACCATGTATTTCATTTTGTTAGATCCCATCCCACACCAGCTAGCTTCAACATCACTGCTGCATGGAACATTGTTACTAACATTCATAGCATTCTATTCTGACTGGATTGAAATCCTCTCATATCATGCATAATATCCTTTTCTCCAACCCAGTTTGTCTTTCCTAAAAATACTGTACACTCCTGATTAGTATATCTGCTTCTGAGAGCCATGTTTTACTAATATCAACAATCTGAGGTGACAAGGTATTAACTAAGGCAACAAACTCAATCTGTTTGTTTCCGATATTCCTAGGATTTGTGTACAGACATAATAAGATACCTGAAATATTATTTGTATATTCACCTGTCACCAGTATGGTTGGTGTGTCACTTGACAACTTACAGATCTTTAGTTGTATCTAATGCATCACTTATGCAGATGTCCTGTTCACATACCTAGCAAGTCAGAACCTGCCAACCACACTAACCCTTTCACCATACCTCTCTTACTATGCAATGTGTATCATTATCACGATTATATAATGTAGCTGCTCTTGAGGATAGATACTGACCATTCCTCTGACAGGATCTAGTTTAATGCAGTGATGTGGATTAACAACACAAAAGGTGAAAAACAAACCAATATTTTATTCCAATATTTTGCCTACAGTAACTGAAGCATTTCAACAATAAGAACTCCAAAGCAAAATTGACTAAGAATGCAGAATTTCAATTTCAAGGAAGTATTCAAACATTTGAGCCTCCATATCTCAGTTGGTATAGGTGAACTCTTTGGCTGAAAAGACCTGGGGTTTGAATGAAATCTATGATACGAGGAACCTTTATCAGGTCTTTTTGATCAAATGCTGAGTTAGCTGGTCTCATAAGGAGGTAAGAGGTTTTTTTCTCCCAGAAACTTGGATTTTTCATTCCTCAGAAGAAGCAATGATCTGACAGTTCTACAGACATAAAATAGTTACCTCTAGTGGAGAAATGGCAAGCTGGTTGCATTAAATTGCCTAAAAGTTTCTAATCAGGGAATTTAACCCATCTTAGACAGATTAGAAATGGATTGGCTGGATTCAAACATTTTGAGTGCAATGTCTGGATCAAAAGTGATGACAAGTTTTACTGTTGATTTAAATCTCACATATGTGGCAGTTTTTCAACTAAAAATCTGTTCAGATTAAGAGTGTTCTATGAAGCACAAGCAGATTCTTAGAATAACCATCCACTTTTGAAGTAGACTCATTTTAGGGTGATAGCTTTTTTCCATCATAATTACTGTATATAGAGTGTAAAGCACATAGCCTTGTAATCCATTTTGTCCATATTAATTCAATTATATAATTCTGTTCTCTTCATTTAGCCTCAGATCTACCAGACTGCCCAAAATACAGGAATTTACATTGGCAATGTATCCAACAGAATAATGGCACTGATGGGTGGGCTTCATCTTTTGGGGAGCAAATAATGAGAGTGAGTTTAAATATTGGTTTACATGAAGTTTTTAGATTAGAATTTATTAAAATATTCTTCTTTTTTAATTTTTTCAGAGACTCCTCCAATTGCTCACTGTTAGTTTCCAATCGAAGCAGAGTTTAATAATATTTTTATTTTTTTAGGATTGCATCCAGGAATATTCAAATATTCAAAACAAGAGAGGTAAGTTTGTTGCATTGATTGAGCAAGTATGCCCAAATATAATTGCAATAAGTGAAACTTGGTTGTCTGAGGAGGATGTGATGTTGGAAATATAGAAGGATATATAATTTTCTGGAAGGATAGAAATGTGAAAAGAGGAGGGGAGTGCTGTTAATGACTGCAC
The DNA here is from genome assembly GCF_054136105.1 of Typopeltis vanoorti. NCBI lineage: Eukaryota > Metazoa > Arthropoda > Arachnida > Uropygi > Thelyphonidae > Typopeltis > Typopeltis vanoorti. The sequence goes on along the minus strand of NC_143551.1, from coordinate 84,693,646 downwards.
AGGAATTGTGTCTGCAAAGTGTGAAGTTGGTAGTGCCTGCACAGATTTTGAATCTGTGTGGTGTGAAGTTGAAATAAACAGGTTAGTATATCTGATAGGATGCTGTTATAGGCGAGGGAATGTAGAGAATACCAATTGTGAAATGTTTAGGCAAATTAGTTGAGCATGTAAAAAGAATGTGATCCTGATGGGTTACTTTAATTACAAAAATACAGAATGGAAGAAGGAGTAGGGAATGGGAACAAAGAGAGTGAGTTTGGGAAATTTCTGAGAGATAATATCTGAAGCAGCATGTGAAAGAAGCAACTAGAAGCTTTAATGTTTTGGATTTGGTGATAACTTCACAAGATGTAATTGTGATCATGAGGTATTTGTTTGGGAAGTGATGAAACAAGAAAAGGTTACTGCCAAACTCTATTTACTCCTACTCTATTTACTCGCTTAACCCTTGTATGCAGTTATACTTTGCTTTTGTCAAATACTGCCTTGTGAGTTTCCATGCATTGTCAACATCTTTTCTGCTCAGCTCATCTTCCCAGCATACTGATGCTAACTGAGTCAGTTAGCATCAGTATGTTGCTAAAAGCAAAGTATAACTGCATACAAGGGTTAAGCGAGTAAATAGAGTAGGAGTGAAATGGATGAACAGCGAAATCAAGCAAGCTGTGCTGGAGAAGAAAATGTTATGGATTTGGTGGTGATCAGATACATGAAGAATATAAAGTGCAGACTAGAAAGGTGACGAGCATAGTAAAGAAAGAAAAGAAGCAGTATGAGAGGAGATTGGATGGTCAGGCCAAGAACTCAAGGGAATTTTTCCACTATATAGCAAGCAAGAGAAAGAATAATTATGGAAGGTTAATGCTGGTAGACAGAAGAATAACAGCTACAAAGGATATAGTGGAATTATTGAACAAGCACTTTATCAGCATATATCATACTGGTGTAAATGATGCCGTGCAATATATAAAAGAGAGGCAAGTATTAGGAGAATTGGAAGCAAAAGAATCAGAGGTATTTCAGATGTCAATTGGGTTATATGTTAATAAAGCTGTGGAAATGATGACATATTACCACATATTCTTAAGGAATGTGCATCATAGTTGGCTATGCCCTTGACCTGGTTATTTAATGAAGGTCTTGCAGTAGGAAGGGCTCCTAAGGAGTGGAAAGAAGGCAAAATAGTACCACTCCAGTAGCATGGTTCTAGGACAGAAGTCTCTAACTATAGACCAGTCTGTATAACTGCAGTTGTGGTCAAAGTGTTGGAGAGACTGGTAAGGAATAGAATATAGAATTAGGTTGTTGGACAAAGCATTCTTTATGATGGTCAGTATGGATGTGTAAAGGGTAGTCCCTGTTTTAGCAAGTTATCTGCATTTTATGAAGTAACCAGTGGAGTGACTCAGGGTTTTGTTCTTGGATCGTTGCTGTTTAACTTGTTTGTAAATGTTGTATCATGTGGACTGACTGGGATCTTAAGTTGTTTGCTGATGATGCAAAGTTGGAAAGAATTATAAGCAGCACTGTTGATGTTAATTCCCTTCAGGAAGATTAGAATATACTTTTTATTTGAATAAGGAGTGGGATTGTAGTTTTAATATATCAGTAAGTGCAAGGTGTTGCATTTTGGAGTGCAGAAATATAAGGATGTGTACTATATCGATGGTGCTGTACTGCAGGAAGTGGATGAGATTAGAGATTTGGGAGTGATGGTTGACAATAGAGGGCATATTGCTAGTATTACAATATCATATTACTTCTTATCATAGGTGCACATCAATGTGCTGCTATGATAAGAAGTACTCTAAAATATAGGGATAAGGAAGTGGCTGTGTTAATGTATAAAGTACTTGATAAACCACACTTGGACTATTGTGCTCAAATCTGGTCACCTGATTTTCAATGTGATGTGGAGACATTGGAGAGGGTCTAGAGGCAAGTGACTAAGACAATGTCTGGACTTTAGAATGCTGGCTATGGAGAGAGGTTGAAGAGATGTGAATTTTGGTGGATAGGAGGAAAAGTGGTAATATGATAGAGAAATTTAAGTTAATGAGAGGTTTTTATCGCATTAATCAAGAGAGGATTATAAAAGGAGTAGAAGGTGAGAGGGGAAGAACCAGTGGTCATCCCTGGAAGTTACGTAAAAGTGTGGTGAGGAGTAGATTTTTTACATGGAGAATTGCTCACTCAATGGAATGCATTACCAGAATGTGTTGTTAGTGCAAGGAGTGTTAACAATTTTAAGATTCTATATGATAAATATGTTGTCAGTTGAAGAATCTTTCACAATGAGTCTGCCAACTCCATGGAGGGTGTAATAATAATAATAATAATAATAATAATAATAATAATAATAATAATAATATCCATTCTGAACGAAGAAGAAGAAGAAGAAGAGTGTCATTTTTTCAGGTGGACATTCATCTGTTGAATGTAAGATTAAGAACACTGGCATATTTGTTGCAGCTTCTGATGTTTTTTGTTTCTTACATTGGTTTTCTGTTGGTGATCATATGGTTTCTGAATTGGTTGGGGCTTGTTGAGGGCCTTTAATTACAAGAGGATGAAGAAATATTCATGCTCAGGAAGAGTTGGATTCAGTGCTAAAGCTCCCCACCCACACATGGATGTCTGCTCTCTAGCAAGAAGTGACTGCACTTAGGAGTCAAATGCCATAACTACTCCAGATACTATATGAGCACCACAGTAAGCCTTGAGCCATGTTCCTAGACCATGGGGAAGGAGGCCAGCACCAATACCTTTGACAGCAAGCCCACTATCCAGACGAGGCAGTCCTGGATGGCCTGACCAGGATCAAATGATCCTGGTCAGGCCATCCAGGACTGCCTCGTCTGTCTTGCTGAAGTAGATGCCAAAGTAGTGCAAGACTACTAGGATCCTCCTTTCCAGATGTTCACAGTTTGCACGGCATGGCAAACATGGCAGCAAGACATTGGATCCCAGTGATGGTGGTCTGGAAGACAGGATAGTAATTCGAAGCAGAGTGAAGAGTATGGGAAGAAAAGCATAGAAAAAGAATAAGAATGAAAAGGGCTAGTACCACTGTTGGGAGTTCATCTGCCACAAATAGGTGCCTCACATGGACAGGAGAAATGCTAGAAAAACAGGTGTCAGATGACAGTATGGTAGGAAAATTACTCACAGGAAGACCAAGATCTAGGTGGACTGATGCATTAAGAAGTGCCTTAGAACACTGAAATATAAGATTTGGAGAAAAATTGTTGATAGAAAGTTAGAAATAATTTAAAATTTTTGTATCGTATTATCATAGTAACCTGTACACACCTTAAGTGTATCAGGAATTTGATGATGATGATGAGTGGTAATAAAATTTAAATCTTGCATTTCATTTTTCCTATATTTAAAGAAGTTGCTAAGTCTTCATAAACTAAAAACATTTCTAATATCAAATGTATAAAAAAGTTCATGATTTAACATATTCTGATCATAAAAGCTGGACTCCCTTCACATACGATGCTCTATGTTTGGCAGGTTGAGATAAAATTAGAAGTGATATTTGACTCAAGAAAACTTGGAGTTTCAAGATATCCCCCTAACACCTAATATTTTTTATCTACATACGGTATTCACAGCAATGACTTGTTTCATTTGCTTCGATATTATTCGAGCAGAAAAGTTTGAAAAATGAAAACAGTTTTGGAGAAAACGTCAACTTATTCCTTGTATGAAACTACCAAAGTTCTTCAAATGAGGAATGAAAATTTTGTTTCATTTATTTAGTTTTTTATTACAGTAGTCCTGATGAAGAAACGATGAAACCTTGGCATAGTTTAACTTAATTTAGCTTAACTTGGTAAGCCAAGTTAAGATAAGCTGGAATACTAGCTCTAGAGATCAAATATAATCTTTTTCTTTAATTTGGACTCCAGTGATTGGAGTGATGAAATAAATGTAACACACAGAGACTTTTCATAAGCATCCATTTCACAGTGGAATCAGAACTCAGTCTTCTGCTTGTACATGGTGACATTATCCAATAGCCACCAAATCTGACATAAACAAAAATTATTTCAGAAAAAATGCTGCCAAAATCTGGAATCAAATTAAGGTTAAGCAGATCATTAATCTCACACTTTTTTAACTCAGCTCAAGAGACAGAGAGAAACAAACATTCAGGGATAATAAATAACTAACTTATTTAAATTAAGGGGATATTAAATCCCACATTGTTTTAAAACCGAATAAGAAACTCAAAGATTGGAATCAGAGAGTTTAATGCCGAATATAGTAAACTATAAAAGTATCGACAATTACTAGGGAATGTGTTTTTACATTATGGAAAATACCAAGAATAGCGATCAGAACTTTACCACCTTTGCTGTGAGTTGCCTGAGATCGTACTACGTACTAGGACTACTTGCATTAGCTCATGCTAGTAATCGCCGATACTTTATAGTTTATATTCAGCATGAAACTCTCTGATTCCAATCTTTGAGTTTCTTATTCGGTTTTAAAACAATGTGGGATTTAATATCCCCTTAATTTAAATAATGTTTATATTGCTGAAATGAAGCCTATTGGCTCTTTATATTTAAGTAACTAACTTATATTTATTTATTCATTAATTTCATTATTTAATCTTTTGCTTTGGTCACCAAGGTAAAATATTGGCTTGGTGACCAAGAACAGCAACTCATATACAATCAGACAAACAGAAGGAAAACAAAGCAGCAAAAATAGGCCAAGTACCAAATGCCATAATCCTACAGTCCTAGCTGATTTTCATTATGAGTCTGGTAAAGAGACAACCTCATGATAATAGCATTCCAAGTTTTTGTAGTGTGAGGTAACCATATTTATTTAAGTGAAAATATGTTGCAGATATATCCCCACTGAATAAATGCCACTGTCTTTTCCACGGCCATTATGTACTAAACTCACCCTTCTGTAACCAATTTTCGTATTGCTCTCTGCACAGAGGGAGTACTATTATTTTCCCCTGAGCTTTTTGTTTTCTTATCAGTTTATCACTTTTCTTGCATTCTTCATACATTTTATATATTCTTCATAATAATTTTTTCCTCAATACCTGCCTAATTTAATTGTTCTTTCATTTCACTGCTATTATTTTCTCCAGTCTTGGTATACATTGATATGCTGCCTATATCACATGTATTTGAGCCAATTCCCAAGTTCTATCAACTTGTCTTCCTTGCAGCACATCATGCTATGGTGTTGATGAAAGTTGATAAAAAGATTATTTTTTAAAATATGACACCTCCAGGAAATCCAGACTCGTTGAGAGAGGGCACCTACTCTACAGCTCTCTGTCTCCACCACTCAATCCACCAACTACAACGAACCATAACTACACCAATACCATATACTGCCCACGACGACTAGTATTTTCACAGACAATTACAAACATCCATGCCCATAGCAGGATTCAAACCCGCAGCCTTTTGGCTGGAGAGCGTATATGCTAACCACTCAGCCAACCAGCCCATCCCCTTTTTTTTTTTGTAATGAAAGCATATCCTGCTTGGTCAATTCCCACCAATTCGTGAAAGCACTGATACCTCATTCCAAACTACATTCTCTGAGGCTATCATCAAATTCAACACTCCAAAATATCACGTTGCTTCCATTAGATGAACTAGAAGGAAAATTCTATCAAGAACTCTACCAATTTACTCTTGCTTTCATATGCTGTCTCCTCAGCCCACATTTTTATTATTATTATTATTATTATTATTGTTCCGGGAAACTCCAAGGAGTCGACAGACTCATCGAGGGAGGCCCTAACATCATGTCAAGAACAACTATTGAACATTCACACAGTATCTATCATACCTTGCCTTGAACTCATTCACGATCGTAGCACCTACAACAGATTCTGGAAGCTTATTCCACTCATTTACCACTCTCCAAGTAAAGAACCTAGCTCTAACACCCTTGTCAACCACGCTCTTGCCCAGCTTCCATGCATGGCCCCTAGTCCTCCCACCACCAGTCATATTTTCAAAAATATCTTCTGGATCAATCTTATAAAAACCCTTCAGTAATTTGAATGTCTCAATCATATCACCCCTCCTTCGCCTATCGTCTAATTTCTGCAACCCACAAATCTTCAACCTATTCTCATAAGGTTCATTCCACAGACCTGCTATCATCTTGGTCACTCGTCTCTGGACCCTCTCCACTTCCTCCCCATCACGAAGAAACCCTGGTGCCCATAACTGGGCACAGAAGTCCAGATGGGGTCTTATCAAGGCTCGATACAGAGGAACAACAACTTGTTCGTCTCTGCATGTTAAAGTATTTTTCAGAAGCCAAGTGATTTGGTGAGCTGTTTTAGTTACTTTTGCAATGTGCCCCCTAAACTTCAACTCCCTATCCACCGACACTCCCAAATCCCTGGCCTCATCAATCTCCTGGAGTATGGTTCCACCAATGCGATATACTGCTGCTATTCTTTTCACACCAAAGTGCATAACCTTACACTTTGCCACATTAAATTGACATCCATTTTTCCTAGCCCAGTCTTCCAAACTATCCAAATCATTCTGTAAAATTTTGACATCCTGTGCACTCACAATTGCTCTACCCAGCTTTGCATCATCAGCAAACAAGTGAACACTTCCTCTCAGATCCTTTCCTATATCATTGATGAACAAATTGAAAAGCAGTGGTCCAAGAACAGAGCCCTGTGGCACTCCACTAATCACAAGACGTCTTTTAGACTCCACTCCTGAATAAACCACTCTTTGATATCTCTCCTTCAACCACCCTCCTATCCATCTCACCCACCCTATATCTATCCCCATCTGCTCCAGTTTACTGATTAGGGTTCCATGTGGTATCCTATCAAAGGCCTTGGCAAGGTCCAGTAGTATCACTGTAAACCCATTACCCCTATCCAGTTCAGCCGTCACTGTGTTATAAAACGTGAGCAAGTTACTGAGGCATGATATACCCTTCACAAAACCATGTTGTCCCCCATACAATATCCCATTTTCATCTATCCAATCCTGTATTCTTTTCTTGACTAATTTCTCTAAGACCTTGACAATGATTCCTGATATGCTAATCGGTTGGTAATTTACAACAGCAGTCTTGGAACCACCTTTATGCAGTGGAACTTATTTCCCCTCTTTCCACCCGCTCGGGACTAACCCAGACCCGAGACTCAAATTAAACAAAATGGTCAAGGGTACTGACAATTCTTTAGCTGCTTCTCGTACAACACGAGCTGGTATACCATCCAATCCCACAGATGTATTGACATTGAGGTTATGCAATAGACTACTCACCTCCACTTCATTAACCACAATTCCCGTATAATTTACTGGTTTATTCGTTTCTGCAATGTCACCACCTGGATGATATACTCTTGCAAAGTGCTCACTCAGTAACTCAACTATCTCAACTGATTCAGTTACCTCCCTATCATCGGCATTCTTTAAAATCAATCTGCCATGTACATTTTTCCTTTTACTTGCTACATATCTAAAAAACTGTTTAGGATTCTCTTTAGCCTGCATGGCCAATGTTCTTTCGTAATCCTTTTTTGCTTTTCTTACCACACTCGTTACCCTTCTGGCCTGCGCTTTATACCGTTCATGTGCCTGCCGGTCACCCTTCTCCTTAAATTCCCTTCATAGTTGTTTCTTTTTTTGCAGCTCAAGCTTAATGGTGTTATTCATCCATTTAACCCCTACCTGATTTATTATTCGGACTCTAGGTATACAGTCAGCCATTGCTTCATGCAAGCACTTCTTAACTACCTCCCATGCACTATCAACTTCTAGTCCTTGCAGCTGTACATGCCATGGCACTGAACCAATCAAACTCCTAAGCTTGTCATACTTTCCAGCCTGATAATTCCACATGTACCCTGTCTTAATTGAAAATTCTACACCTTTAGCCACCTCCCAAGTTAAGACCCTATGATCACTCTCACCGATTGGTGGCAATGTGGTCATATTTGTTACAGCCAAATCCTCAGATGTAATTACTAGGTCAAGCACTCTCTGACCCCTAGTATTTTCCATTACATGCTGTCGCAGATAGTTATCCCTTAATAACCGCATAAAATCCAGTTCCTTCCTTCCGTGTGTCCTCTCCTCACTCCAATCAATGCGACCATAGTTGAAATCTCCCATAATAATCACCCTCCTTCCACCCATTTCTTCTATTTGCTTGTGCATACTGTCACCACCATCTTTTCCATCACCTGGTCTATAGCAGCACCCAATTGTATATTTAGTTCTGCTAGCCACAATCTCACACCAAATGGCCTCAAATGTGCTCTTTTCTCTATCCTGCAATTCAACTTCTATTCTCCTTGGCTGGAGCTCATCAGCAATCATCAACAATACTCCTCCCCCCATTTTATTCTCTCTGTCATTCCTGAACACACTATACCCATCACATTCAATCCCACTAGTTATATCATCTACAGTCAGCCATGTTTCACTAATACCTATAACCTGTGGTCTGGAAGTGCCAACCATGGCCAAAAACTCTTCCTTCTTGTTCCTAATACTCCTAGTATTAGTGTACATGAATTTAAGACCCCCATTAGCCCCAACCCTACCTTGATGCCTTATATTAACTATCCCACTCAGATTTGTTGTCCTTATTTGCTCTGGCATATTATATTCATTCTTACATTCAACTGCCTCCATAAGGACTGTATATCTACTCCCCCCCCCTTAACAAATCTAGTTTCCCTGAATTTGCACATCCACTACATTCAGCAACACTTTCTCAAGTCTTCTTACACCGTAACCATTCAAATGCAATCCATCCATCTTATATACTTTAGTTACATCATCTTTCACAAACTCACTCCACACATCCACAATTTCCACACCACTCGTCATACATAACCCACGCATAAAGTCATTCGCAATTATGGCCCTCCTTTTAAACATTTCACTGTCATACCGTGGCAAAAGACTAATCATTCTAACTCTCTCACTCTTTTCTTTTGCTACTTCAAACAATTCATTCAGGTCTTCTATCATTTCCATTTTATCTCCTTTCAAATCATTCGTACCTGCCACAACAATCATTTCTTTCACCCTTTCCTTTTGCTCTCTAATAGACTCAGTTACTTCCTTTATGGTCGCACCAGGTTGGTACGATTTTGTCAAATCCTCTACTAACACACCTCGTACTAACAAGTCTCCATACAGCACTCTATCCTTCATTTTGTTCATGTTCACATTCATACGTCTATTTTTCCTGTCATACCTTTTATTATTGGTTGGTTCATTCAGTCTACTTTTGTTCATGCACTCTAGCTGCTGTTTTGCTCTTTCTATCGCACTATTCAACAACGCAATCTCACTCAATGCATCTATCTCATCTTTTTTATTCTCTGAGAAACCATTTATACTATCATTCACACTTTCTACATTCACACTCTCACAATTTTCATGTACAACCTTGCCGTTTCTTGTCATATCCCTATTTCCTTCATTCTGAAGGTTGACAAAAATATCACACTCACGATCCGAAATACACTTCAATTCCTCATTCTCCCTACATTTTCTACACACATTCAATCCTTTATTATCATCTAACCACACTCCGACTGCACTCCGCAAAGCATACATTTCACAGCTAGTACCCTGACTCATTTCTTTTATACTACCGTTCTTTGATAAGGATGGCGAACCATCATTACTGGCCGCCATTTTCCTTCGCACAGGTGCCATACTTACTTGCAACGTGTTTTGTCAAATTATACGTTATAACACACCAAAAACAGACGCACTAAAATACGCAAGGCAAACAAAACAAAACTACACAATATTAAGTAATTTGTATCGATAACTGAAAATGACACTTATCTTATCTGGAGCTTGCACGAACACTACACATTACAAATTCATCTAGTGGCGACTTACCGACATAGATTATGTTATAAAACACTTTAGTATACTAACCACGCTAATAAAGCTCCAATAATATACTAAAATTACACACTTAAGTCCATTAAATTGAATCCAAAACATCAATAAATCAACAAAAATCACAAATCTCTCAGAAGCTCTCCAATAGCACGTCCGTTCACCAGCTAGCCTCGACACTCGACATCACATTTCCATTATTAAAATTCCCCATTAGGATTGCTCTCTTTTTGCTAGCCCAACTAGTTTGTTTAAATGTTTCTTGATCATAAATCTCTATATACTTGATGTAATAAATACGAGGACTAGAACTAAAAATAAATAATGCACATTAAGGCTTGTAGATTTATTAAAAAAATAAGACAAACTCTGACACGTTTAGCTATCAATTAGCTGACAGCATCGCCAGAAAAAGCAGTAAAGAAGATACAATAAGATCAGAACTTTAACAACCATTGTTTTTGTTTTTGTTTTTAAAATGAAAACAACTGATAAGGCTGTAGCTTCAAATTATAGCCCAATCTGTATATCTGGAGTTGTGATGGAGAGAGATTGGTGAGAAGTAGGATACAGAAACTGTTGATAATAACAGTATTCTCTGTGGTTATCAGCATGAGTTTGTTAAAGGGAGATCATGTTTTACTAACTTACGTACTATAACAAAGTTACAAATACCTTGGACAGGGGAGATGCATGTATAGTAGTGTACTTGGATTTTGCAAAAACTTTTGATAGACTGCCACATGACCAGCTGTTAAATAAATTGAAACAGATGGGTTTGGATAATAGACTTCTGGATCAGTCACTGGCTGTCAGATAGGTATCAGAAAGTTGTATATGGAGGTGCAGTATCCCAAAAGAGGGAGGTCACTAGTGGTGTGCTGCAGGGATCAATTTTGGGACCATTGTTGTCAATTTATACGAGGGGGATTCGATAAGTTTCTGGCCTGACTAACTTTTAGAGGCGATAGAAAGAAAACAACTGTGTCACTTTTCAACATTATCTACCTTTACTTCAACACACTTTTCACATCTTTGAATTAACCTTTCTATGCCCTTGAAAAAATAGTCTGCACTTTTGTCTACAAAATGACTTAAAACTGCATCTTTCACCTCATTGTCATCTTCAAATTTTCTTCCTCAAAGTTCTTTCTTCAGTTTCGAGAAGAGGTAATAGTCACTGGGTGCTATCTGGGCTGTAGAGTGGGTTCAATCTTCTGGAAGCCACAGTCCTTCACTGCAGCCCTCGCAACAATAGCCATATGAACTAGAGCATTGTTGAAGCAGGCAAACACCATGACTTAGCATTCCTCGTCTTTTTCTCCTTTATGGCATCACAAAGTTTGTACATGAGTGAAGCATAATATTGTGCATTCATGGTAGTATTCCTTTCCTTGAAGTCAATCAAGAGAAATCTCTGGCAATCCCAAAAGATTGCTGCCATGATCTTCTTGGTGGACTGAGTGACCTTGGCTTTTCTCAGCGGTGCTTCACCTGATTTATGCCATTCCATGGATTCCCTTTTGGAAAGAGGATCATAATAAAGGACCATGCTTTCATCCCCAGTGACAATAGATTCCAGTATTTCTTTGATTCCCTTGGCAAAGCTCTAAAAACTTGCAGAAACAGGTCACACGATGCTCCTTATGAATTGAAGAGAGAAGTTGGGGTATCTACCTTGCACTGACCTTCATCGTGTGAAGCTTCTTGTGAATGATGAAGGTCAGTTAAGGCTTAACTGACAAAGCTTAGCAAGATCAGATTAGGGCTTTCTATAACCTTGCTGAGATTTCTCTGAGCTTAAGCTGTCTGTCATTGAGCAGTTTCTCCTCAATAAGAGAGACATTTTCCTCATTCATCACTTCCACATGCCGACCATAATGAGGATCATCTTCAATGCTTTCTTCCTAGGCAAAACTGTTTAGCCTATTTCTTCACAGTGGCATATGAATGAGAAGCTTTCCCCATAAACACCATTCAGTAGTTGTTTGATAGCACTTGGAGAACGCCTTCCTTGGTGAAAAATTTTATCACAGCATCAATTTTTAACATTACAGCCACATGTTAGTCAAACAAATGCCTCTAACTGAATGACGCAGGTAGAGAGTTGAAACTGGTACACTAACTTCCTCATAGATGGTGCTATCTGTCATGCACAGAGTTTTAAAATCGGCATGAATTTTGTAAGTCAGGCTGGAAACTTTTAGAACCTCCCTCTTATGTTAATGATGTTGGGATGGGTTTAACTAGTGATATGCAGCTGTTTGCAGATGATGCAAAATTGGGGGAGAACAATGCAGAGTCAAGTGGACATTATGGCCTTACAGGAGGAATTGAATAGATTGCATGAATGGGCAGGTAAGTGGAACTATCAGTTTAATGTTACACAGTGTAAGGTTTGGAGATTTGATAAGCAACAATGGAATGCATAGTATACACTTGGTGGGAAAACTTTAAAGGAAGTAGAGGAGAGATGAGAGATCAAGGAGTGATGGTGGACAAGGACCTGAAATTCAGGGGTCACATTGCACAAGTTGTGAAGCTGTCACATCAGATAATGGCAATGATCCAGAGGACCCTGACATGCAGAAATAGAGAGGTTATGATGTCATTGTATAAAACTTTGATCAGGCCTCATATGGATTATTGTGCAGATTTGGTCGCCGGGTTTTCATAGTGACGAGGATATGTTGGAAAGGGTCCAAAGAAGATTCATTCACAAAGGTGAGGTGGTCAGTGGTCTTTGGAATGTGGAGTATGAGGACAGATTGAGAGAATGTAAGTTGCAAAATCTCATAAATACAAGGAAGAGGGGGAGGGATATGCTTGAGACATATAGGCTAGTTAGGGGTTGTTATCAGGTTGACACAGAAGAGATGTTTCATAGAATGAATGGGAGAAGGAAATAGAACAAGAGGCCATCACTGGAAACTGTATAAGGAGGGTGTGAGCAGTGGAGTGAGGAAAAAAGTGCTTTGCATGGAGAGTGGTTGGTGAGTGGAATGCATTGTCTGAGTGTGTTGTGAATGTAGGCACAGTGAATCAGTTTAACTCATGGTTGGATGAGCACTGTGTGCAATAGTGTTATTAATAATAATAATAATAATAATGAGACCACCACCTTTTTTCTTTCCTCTTATGTCCCACGTTGCTTATGTGCTCTTTCTTAGAGATTTCAAAACTTCTCCTTGTCTAACCAATGTGAACCTTACCACATGAATCTAGGATTCTATATACCCTAGGGCAGTGGTTCTCAAACTTTTTACCTCTGAGTCCATCCGACAAGAGCAAACACTGTCAGCACCCCCCCCCCCCCACACACACACCGGTTTTATTTATCAAAATAGAAGTCATACTAAGTTTGACATTTTATTCAGCTTATTTTGTATTTTCTACATACTATTTAATGGTTTTTGACACAAAATAATTCAAGTATCACAATATTAGGCCTACAATAAAAATTAGTTTTAACACTTGCAATTAACCAAAATATGTATTGAAATGAAACAATATTTAACTAACAAGTATTGAAATTAAACAATATTTAACTAACAAGTATATTTAATTTTTCTCTGTAAAAATAATCAAACATTTAAATGTCAAAGTCTAATGTGATGGATGGGCCTGCTTTTGAGAACAAAGTTTATCAAAACGTGGTGTAATATTAGAAATGGCCACTCTAAGTTCTTTAGCAATATTTAGTCTTGAATGATACTTTGACTTCATATCTGCCAAAGCAGAAAAGCCTTTCTCGCATAAATAAGTTGTTGCGAAAGGAATAAGGATCTTCAATGCTTTTTGGCTCAAAGTTGGGAATTCCTTGCCAATATGTATCCAGAACTCTGAACTCTGACAAAGATAATTCCTTAAATTTACTTTTCAGTGAAGTATCACTAGTGAGATCGATGAGTTCTTCTTGCTCATTTACGTTCAGAGATGATGGCCCAGGTGCATTTTCGAATGAGTTTTTAATCCAATAAAATTCATCAAAATCATCACAAAAGTATCAGGACAATTGCACTGAAACAAGCGCCAATGAGATATCATTAAGTTGCTGCTTTCAGCTGTGCGTGTATAGTGCTCATGGAAGAGGATGCGGCCGCTGCCGAACTATCAACAATGCCTCTGGCACACATTTTATAAGTGCGAATGAAGAAAATAATTATTAGTTATTTTGAAATTCATGATAATTAAAACCTGTATCATCAAAAGTTTTTCTTTCTGTATTTTTATTTGTTGTTATTTTTAAAACTGATTTAGGGTAATTTTAATTTTTATCTGTAGGAAAGTATGCCATGCCTCACTCTTTCAAGCTATTCATGCACCCCCTGGGTGTCGCGCCCTACAGTTTGAGAACCATTGCCCTAGGGAATTTTTACAAATGGAATGATTTCTTTAGGTGGATGTAGGAAGTTTGTAAGATGTGAACTGATTTGAAGGCTGTTCAAGCATTAACTGTTTTCAAAAGATGTGTTATCTATCTTAACATTCCACCTATGCGGGGAACAGAAATGGTCCATGTAATTAATTTTTGGAGATACTCGAGATGGTTTATCATAGAATAACAATTTGTTTAATAATCTTATTGAATAGGCATTTTGAAGGAAATAGTCAAACAGGAGTTAGGTTCTTTCGGCTTTTTGTTTCATTATTCTTATTTATCCTTAAGCTTTTCCATTTGTCTTCTCTATAAGTATTTATCCATCCTAAGTATCACATCAGACACTCAAATTCATTTTTAAAAAAATTCATTTTTAAAAAACTCAGCTCATTCTGTAGATAGCTAGCAGGTATTCTATAGAATAAGGTATATTAGCTGGTCTGAACACTGCATCCTTATTTACAGAGATCTTAACATTCCAGTTAAGGAATCAGGTGATATTCTTGCAGACCTCTTTCCACTGTACATCATATCACGCCTTCAGCTTTCCTTCTTTTTCTGGAAAGGAAAGTTTTACTTAACAATATGGCTTGGTGATAGGTTCCCTGCTACTGCCTCCCACTGTCAATTTATTTATGGAAAAATCTGAGGATGAACTCTTGGCACCAACTACCCTCAAACCGTACATTATATGGTGATATGTGGATGATGTTTTTATTGTCTGGAAATACACTCTAAAAAAATTAAGGGGATAAAAAATCCTATGTTGTTATATAGCCAGTAAGTGAAACTCAAGATTGAGAACTACGATCTATGAGTTTCATGCCGAAAAACTATCGGCAAAGGCACTTCGTAGGCAAAGGTGGAGCAAGATCCCTCACTATTCTTGATATTTTCTCATAATGTAAAACACAACTCCTAGGAGATGTAATACTGTCATTACATTATGAGGAGAGGTCACTACTCAGACCGGTTTCAACCTTTTTTGAGGTCTCATCAGTGAGTAGGTAGACCTGGAAGATATCAGAGCTTAGTGAAAAGAACTTAAATACCTTCACTATACGAATGCCATAAAGGTGTGCTAATATTTTATAACTAAAATGAAAAGCCAAATGGCTAGTTTTCTGGCAACTTAATAGAAATTAAAATCCTATGTTGTTATATAGCCAGTAAGTGAAACTCAAGATCGAGAACTACGATCTATGAGTTTCATGCCGAAAAACTATCGGTGAAGGCAATTTGTAGGCAAAGGTGGAGCAAGTTCCCTCACTATTCTTGATATTTTCTCATAATGTAAAACACAGCTCCTAGGAGATGTAATATTTTCATTACATTATGAGGAGAGGTCACTACCCAGACCGGTTTCAACCTTTTTTGAGGTCTCATCAGTGAGTAGGTAGACATGGAAGATATCAGAGCTTAGTGAAAAGAACTTAAATACCTTCACTATACGAATGCCATAAAGGTGTGCTAATATTTTATAACTAAAATGAAAAGCCAAAAGGTCTACCTACTCACTGATGAGACCTCAAAAAAGGTTGAAACCAGTCTGGGTAGTGACCTCTCCTCATAATGTAATGACAGTATTACATCTCCTAGGAGCTGTGTTTTACATTATGAGAGAATATCAAGAATATTGAGGGAGCTTGCTCCACCTTTGCCTACGAATTGCCTTTGGCGATAGTTTTTCGGCATGAAACTCATAGATCGTAGTTCTCGATCTTGAGTTTCACTTACTGGCTATATAACAACATAGGATTTTTTATCCCCTTAATTTCTATTAAGTTCCCAGAAAACTAGCTGTTTGGCTTTTCATTTTAGTTACACTCTAAAAAACTTAAGACTTTATGTGCTTCCTGAATAACCATCACCGATTAGGTTTATAGTAGAGAATAAGAAGGATGACAAGTTACCACTTTTGGAAGTCCTTATCAAAACAACAAACAGTGGAGACAGAGAGTTAGATGTCTACAGAAAATTAACTCACATGGGACAATATCTATATGTAAACTCATTTTTGCCATCCTCAACAAAAGATAGGTGTCATTACATTTGTAAAAAAACATTTTTAAAGGTAATTTCCCTTAAATATAATTGTCTATAATAATTCTCCCTTTCACTTTGTGCCTACTTTCCTCCTGTCCTTTCACAACTGGCATTCAAGTACTTCAGTCTCTCTCTCCCTCTCTCTCTTTCTGTCAGCTTTATTCAAATTCAATTTATCCTGCCTCAGAGCATTTTCTCTGTACCAAACAGTAGATGGTCCAGAAAGTTTTTTTGCTTGGTCACAATATATATATATATATATATGACACTTGACAAGAAATTATGTATGTTTTTATGCTGTATCCAAGTGCAAGCAAACAAAGTTTGCACGTGAGCCATCTTTACGATTAAGCTACTATGTATACAGAGGCTCTTGACCACATTAATTGCCTTAGTATCACATAATGAAAAGAAGACAGACTTTCTTTTGGATGCATATATTGCTATGTGGAAGGGTCACTACCTAGACTGGTTTGATCTTCATTGAAGTCTAATTACGGGAGCTAGACCTAAAAAAGATACCAAGGTTAAATCAACACAGAAGTCATATATTTTCCATATACAAGTAAAATGGTATATCACAATGTTATTAAAATATTCTGCTTCAAAGATTCTTTACCCAATCATAAGCAAGCAAAGTTTGTGCATGAAGATATCATGAAGATATCTTCATGCACAAACTTTGCTTATACTTGGATGAAGGATTAAAACAAGTATGAATATACTTTATCCATACCCCGTACAATTAGGATGGTTAATGAAAATTTTACGGGCTTCTTTAAATTTTCATTCATACCAGGTTTTTGTATGATGTGAAAAAGAACATCTATGACATATAAGCAGGCCTTTCAGATCATGCTCTTAATACCCTACATCAAATTGATTGGAAAAATACTTGTTCTTTACATCATACAAAAATCTGGTATGAATGAAAATTTAAAGAAGCCCATGAAATTTTCATTAACCGCCCTAATCTTAACAACAACGGTGGAATAAAAAATTCAAAGAATTTGGATGGTACACATTCAGTGCACTTAGTTCTCATTAGATTATTATTATTATTCAGGCCTCCATGGAGTCAAAAGACTCATTGTGGGAGGTCCTTCCTAAGAACATAAAGTCTGTCAAGACTCATCGAGGGGAGGTCCCCCCCCCCCTAAGAAACACAAAGTCTATCATACCACTCCTTAAACTCAGTGACCATTCTCGCTCTCACCACTCCATCAGGCAATGCATTCCACGGTTCAACCACCCTCCATGCAAAGAAACCACTCCTTACCCTCTTGCTCACAGTTTCCTTTCATAACTTCCAGAGATGGCCTCTTGTCATCACTCCTTTCCGCTGTTCAACCAAGCAAAAGAACGCCCTCCCCAGTGTCAACCCTGTAACCACCTCTCAACAGTTTAAAAGTCTCAATCATATCACCTCCCCTTCTTCTATCCACCAAACTCCACATTCCCTCAGCCGATCCTCATAACCAAAATTGTATAGTCCTGAAAACCATCGTTGTCATCCGTCTTTGTACCCTTTCCACAGTTAATTTATCCCCTTCAAATCCTGGGGACCAAATCTGAGAACAATAGTCTAAGTGTGGTCTGATCAGAGACTTATACAATGAAATGATAACCCTTTTATCTCTGCAGGTCAGTGTCCTTCTCATAATTGCGGCAATCCTCTGTATTACCTTCACCACCTTTGCAATATGTCCCCTAAATTTCAGGTTTCTATCAATCAACAACCCCAGATCTCTTGTTTCCCCTACTTCCTCCAGTATAACTCCTCCCATAGAGTATGCAACATCCCATCGATGTTTCCCAAACCTCAAGACCTTACATTTTTCTGCATTAAACTGAGACCCCCCATTCATTTGCCCATCTATCTAGCTTATTCAAATCCTCTTGCAGGGCTGCCACATCTGCACTATTACTAATAATCCTTCCCAGCTTCGCATCATCCGCAAACAACTGAATATCCCCTTGAAATCCACTGGCAATGTCATTGATATAAAGTTAAACAAAAGTTAGACTCATTTGGGAGGTAATACCATCCATTCCCACAGCTTTACTGACATCCAGAGTACTCAGTATCTGAAAAACACTCTCCTCCTGTACCTCTAAACCTCGAACCTGCCCTATCCCTCTAGCATTAAAACTGACTCCTCTAGGATGAAATACTCCAATAAAGTGTTCATTGAACAATTCTACTATGTCCACTGTATCAGTCACTATATTCCCATTTTTATCCTACAATATCATTCTTCCACAGTTATTTCTCCTCCTACTGGTCACATATCTAAAAAATTCCCTAGGATTTTCTTTGGATCTTTGGGCCAATCTCCTCTCATATTCCAGTTTCGCTTTCCTTACTACACTAGTCACTCTTCTGGCCTGTGTCTTATACTCTTCATGCATCTTCTCTTCACCTGTCTCCTTATATCTCTTCCATAGCCTCTTTTTCGCATGCAATTCCTGTTTAATATTGTTTGTCATCTACTTTACTCCAAATTGTGTCCTCTTGTTCACTCGTGGTATACAACTTACCATTGATGCTAACAAATATTCTTTCACAATTTCCCATGCATTAATGATATCCCTGCCTTCCAATTCCTCCCTCCATGAAACTTTGCGAAGTTGACATCTAAGACTATTAATAATCATTCACGCTACAAGTTTTCCAGCAAACCTTGACTTTAGAACTCTAAGCAATTTTTCAGCTTTTATTGGTCACCATCCATATTGGTTTGGTTTAATTTATATATATATATATATATATATACTTATATGAATAAATTTTTTGTGAACCATGTTGCTCTATAGCTTAATTTAATTTTGTAAACTAATAGATAATAACAACAGCAGGACTCCAACTTTGATGTAATAAGATTTTTTTTTTTCACCAGAGGTCAGTCCAATAGTTTTAATCGTTGACCAGTAACTTTAGCATATCATATAGATCGTAGTGCAGCTTGTTTCTTTTGTACATATGTGTATACTCCAGATGATGATTTAATGTGAAGGCTGAAACGTCAAGTGATTATTTTGGTTTATATTAAACCGAAGTTTTACTCTAACACGGTAGTTGTTTCCATAATTTATAAGATGTAAGAAGCATGTATAATTTCTTGTCAAGTATAATATAACACATCATTTGCTCCAAATGTCCAAAACCAGACATAAAATACAGCTGTTAAAACTTCTCATTAGAATCACAATACAAGTCACAAACTAAATATCTTCTGATTCACATAGCCAAGGCATTAAATTGCAATTCATCATTTCTGCTTTCTTTCTGTACTCACCTTTGTCATACCTAGGCAACACAATATTAACATCAATTTCTTGGCATGTACCCTCAAGGGGATATTCAGGCTACTATGTCAGCACTACATAATTAAGTTTATATTATTATTAATCTTCTATTAACAATTTTCCTCCAAATTTGTCTATTACTTGTCAGCACTCTAGTATTGTCGCATTTAATACTTTGTGCTTCTAAGGCACTTTGCAATGAATAATTACACCAGACCTTGGTCTTCTATTGCTTTCTTTCCTGCTATATTGGCATCAAACACCCATTTTTCCTGTCCCATACCATACCCTGAGATTAGCTCTACTAATATATTCCTGATTGCTAACAATGCCAAGTTCTTTCCTGAAATCCCCATTTTTAATATCCTACTGCCATTGATGCCATCTGTTAACTACCCTAATTTTTCTCAGAATTATCATATCTGTGGTCTCTAGTTTATGATCAAGTGTTTTATTTAACTGAACTCTCAGATCCATAACTCAAAACTGGTTTGAACACCATCTTTGTATACTGCTAGTTTGGTGTTTGGGCTAATTTCTCTTATTCCATATTGATTTATTCAGCTGGATCTACCCACCATACCAGCTTTGCTTATTCTATTGTATATTTAGATTTAATTTTCCATCTTCACTTAAAAACATGCCTAATAGCTGAAAAAATTTATTTTTTCTAAAGGTTCTCCCTTGAGAATGATGTCTTCTATGATCCTGCCTATTTTCATAGTTTGAGTCTTTTCATTGCTAATTTTCATACCAAATTTGTTATGGCTATTATGCAACTTAGGGAGACTTGCACTGGATGTGTTTAGGAATACGACATCGTCTGCATAAAGCAAAGAGCTAAGTTTGATATCTCTAATTCTAATATCAGGTTTAATGCTACTTTCTTTCATAACGTGATTCATATAGATGATGAATAAGAGTGGAGATAATGTGCATCCTTGTCTTATTCTAATTTTACATCACATCATCTTCCTGAATTTCCTTCAATTCTAACTGCTAACGTAGAACTTAATTACAGCCTATGTGCTGCTCTGTGTAATGCTCCATTTACTCAATATAATTGTATTATTATTATTACATGACACCTCCAGGGAGTCCAAAGACTGATCAAGGGAGGGCACCTACTCTACAGCTCTCTGTCTCCACCACTCAACTATCTGCCAACTACAACTAACCACAACTACATGAACGCCATCTACCACCCACCACCAACAACAACAACTATGATTTCTTAACTAGCTCTCATAAAGTGAAAATCTGATCTTTACAATATCTATTTGGCCTTGTTCTATATGATCTGCTATCATCACATCTGGAAGAGCATAAAAAAATATATCTATTGTTACTACTATGGAATGACTGAAGGATTTGACCTTTGTCTAGAAGAACATAAAACAATACATCTATTACCAGAACCATGGATAGTGAAGGAAAAATTCTGTGGACAATGTACACAGAATTGGGAAAAAACTACTATACTTGAATATAGCAAGTCCAAATGTAATTTATTTATTTATTTTTTTAATTAGCAGGTCCTCTTAAAAACAGACCTGATCTTAATAATTATGGTTTTCTGAAACTCCCAAAGATATGGAAACCGTAGTTCTAAGACTCCCTGCAATATCTACTAGTGCCTTCATTTCCACTTCCTTTGTGTGTTGTCCATGTGTGTTATAACAGTTTTATACTGTACCTCTGATGACGTTTCTGTGAGAGAAATGAAATATCTGAATTATGAACATGTTAATTTATTCTCATGTGCTGTTAAACTGTAAATAATGATTCACATAAATCTCTCTTTGCTTGAGACTATTCTCCCCCCTCCCCCTTTCTCAAGTCATGACTACATCAATACTTTCACCAAAAGAATCATCCAACGGGAGTAGGAATGACATTTCAGTCACAATGATATCCTCTGACACAATGACCCAATCAACTTTGATCTTCATATTCTATCCATAATATGTTGCTTGAAATAATTGCCCCCTCATTAATGACAGAAAGTGAGTTTCTTTATTAGCATATGTTGGTTTCCTATATCCAAATCTATATTACAAAAGTTTGAATCTCCCATAATGATCACTTACTTGACTTTTGTTAAACTAATTTGTCTAAACATTTCTCTTGCTTATCGTCTCTGAGGACCTTGTGCTATAGTAACATCTTACAATATCCTGTCCTTCTCACCTCTAATACCATACATTGTCAAAGCCATCAGAGCCATTTCCCTTCTGGTTTTCTACTGTGAGAGGACACAACTCATAAGATTAATGTACGTTTTAATTATTATTATTATTATTATTATTATTCAGGCCTTCATGGAGTCAAAAGACTCATCGTGGGAGGTCCTTCCTAAGAACATAAAGTCTGTCAAAACTGGATTAATTGTTTACTCTGAAATTTTATCTTACCTTATATGCTTCTTCCTCTTCTCTATAGATTGGTGTATACATGCATAGATGAATTACAAAGTCTGTAATAACTAAGGGATGTTTAAGTTGATGTGCTACTCTTCGGGCTGTTAGTACCTGTAGGTATTAAAGATTGATAATAAACAAGATAATATAAAAAATATGAATAAAATGAGAGAAAAAGGGAGAAGATAGATAAAATTATTATTATATCGGTATCTCTAAGGAGTCAGAAGACTTATCTCGGAAGACCCACACTAACTTTTATACACACAATACCTATCACATCTCTCTTTAAACTCATTCACTGTAAGGACACTCATAACTACTTCTGGCAATCCATTCCACTCATTTACAACACTCCAAGTAACAAAAATCTAGTCCACTGTGTCTAGTCTACATCACATCCTTACTAACTGCAATCTTACACAACTTCCATGGATGATCCCTAGTTATATTTCTATTCATAATGAATATTTCTTTTGTCTATCTTACAGAACCACTTCAATAACAAGTCTCTAACATGTCTCCTCTTTAACACATATTCACTAAACTTTGCAACCCACAAATCTTCAAACTATACTATGGGAGATTCTGCAGACCTGTCATCGGCTTGGTCATTCATCTTTGAATCATCTCCACTACCTCGTGATCTATATGCACTAGCCAAATCTATATGCACTAGTCAAGATGCAGCTGTGTATAACCATATAAATAGAGATAATAACTATCGTTATCTCTATTTATAACCATCTTTATGTGTTAATGTCTTTTTCAACATCCAAGTAATCCTTTGATTATATTCTTGGATTCTATTCTATTCTGCCAACTTTTTCAATACATCCTCTGAATTTCAATTCTCTTGTCCCCATTACCATTAATGTGCTAGCATCAACTTCCTGCATCCAGTACCATCAATGTGATACACAGTATGTAAACTTTTCAGCTCGAAGTGCATACATAGCCCTATATTTGTAATATTAAATTGATAACCATTATTCTTCACCCAGAATGCCAATTTATTTAAATCACTTTGCAGGATATCTACATCACCTTTATCAACTATTGACCTCCCCAGTTTTGCATCGTTGGCAAATGACTGAATACCCCCCCCCCCCTTTCCCCTTAAATCATTTCCTATATCATTATTATACAAATTAAAGAGTAGTGGCTCTAGTACAAAACAGTGAAGAACTCCACTAGTCACTTCAATCGCCTAGATTCCACTCCACCATATACCATGCCTTTGCAGTCACACCCCTGCTCATGCTACCAGTTTCATATCCATTCCTATTCTCCAAATTTAGTAATAGTTTTCTATGTGGTATTATGTGAGATGCCTTTGCAAAGTCCAGCAGTATATTATTATTATTACTATTATTATTATTCAGGCCTCCATGTAGTCAAAAGATTCATCGTGGGAGGTCCTTCCTAAAAAACACAAAGTCTATCAAGACTCATCGAAGGGAGGTCCCCTCCCCCTAAGAAACACAAAGTCTATCATACCACTCCTTGAACTCATTGATCTTTCTCACTCTCACAACTCCATCAGGCAATGCATTCCATGGTTCAACCACCCTCCATGCAAAGAAACCACTCCTCACCCTCTTGCTCACAGTTTCCTTTCGTAACTTCCAGGGATGGCCTCTTGTCATCACTCCTTCCTGCTGTTCAACCAAGCGAAAGAACGCCCTCCCCAGTGTCAACCCTGTAACCACCTCTCAACAGTTTAAAAGTCTCAATCATATCACCTCTCCTTCGTCTATCCACCAAACTCTGCAGTCCACACTCCCTCAGCTGATCCTCATAACTATCATTGTACAGTCAGTCCTGAAACCATCTTTGTTATCTGCCTTTGTACCCTTTCTACAGTTAATTTATCCCCTTCAAATCCTGGGGACTAAATCAGAGAATAATAGTCCAAGTGTAGTCTGATCAGGGTCTTATACAACGGAATGATAACTGTTTTATCTCTGCAGGTCAGTTCACTTCTCATTATTGCAGCAATCCTCTGTGTTACCTTTGCAACCTTTGCAATACGTCCCCTAAATTTCAGATTTCTATCAAGCATCAATCCCAGATCACTGGTCTCCCTTACTTCCTCCAGTGTAACTCCTCCCATAGAGTATGCAGTGGCCCATCGATGTTTCCCAAACCTCAAGACCTTACATTTTGCTGCATTAAACCGAGACCCCCCATTCATTTGCCCATCTATCTAGCTTATTCAAATCCTCTTGCAGGGCTGCCGCATCTGCGCTATTACTAATAATTCTTACCAGTTTCGCATCATCTGCAAACAACTGAATATCTCCCCTGCAATCCACTGACAACATTGATATAAAGGTTAAACGATATAGGTCCAAGTACTGAGCCCTGGTATGTCCCATCCGTCCTGGGACATACCAGGTAGCAGGGGTGGCCTCTTGTGGGAATGGGTACTTGGGAGAAGGGGGGGGGTATCACATCAGGTAACACTGAGCCCAGTGGAGTCTAGAGGGAGGGGGGATAATGCTGGGTATAGAAACAACGGCATTTATATGCTATATACTAATGCCAGGAGTATCTGGAATAAGGGAGAGGAATTGGGTGCAGACAGCATCAGCCTGGCCAAACATTATTGGGATCACTGAGACGTGGTTGACAGAAGAGGATATAATGACAGGAATAGAAGTCGCTGGGTACAGCATTTTTTGGCAGGATAGGAAGGGAAAGTGCATGGTGGTGGAGTACTACTTATGATAAGTGACGACCTATGTCCTCTAAGAGTGGAGGCTTTGGAAGGCTGTGACACTAATGATTTTGAAAGCATATGGTGTGAGGTAGAGATAGACAAGACAGAATATTTAGTGGGATGTTGCTACAGACCCAGGAGTACAGAGGGTGGGGACCAGGAAATGTTTAGACAGTTGAGTTTGGCAAGTGCAAGAAGAATGATTGTTATGGGAGATTTTAACTACAGTAGTATAAACAGAGGAGAGGAAGATCATGTAACAATAAGGGAATGGAATTTCTAGAATTCTTGAGGGACAAATGTCTTAGGCAACATGTAATAGAGGGAACAAGAGTTTCAAGAGTTTTGGATTTGGTTATAGCATCAGAAGAGTTGATAATAACTGAGATGACATCTGTCCCACCGGTTGGAGAGAGAGTGACAATATGGTTTTGACTTGGAAAATGAATAGACATGCAGGAGTATCAAAGAGAGAGATGGGAACGTATGTGGAATTATAAGGCAGGTGATTATAATAGTCTTAGACGTCAACTTGGGGAAGTTTCATGGAGGGAGGAATTGGAAGGTCGGGATTATCATTAGTGCATGGGAAATTATGAAAGAATATTTATTAGCAGCAATGGTAAGTTGTATACCACGAGTGTACAAGAGGACACAATTTGGAGTAAAATGGATGATAAACAATACTAAACAGGAATTGCATGTGAAAAGAGGCTGTGGAAGAGATATAAGGAGACAGGAGAAGAGAAGATGCATGAAGAGTATAAGACACAGGCCAGAAGAGTGACTAGTAAGGTAAGGAAGATGAAACTGGAATATGAGAGGAGATTAGCCCAAAGATCCAAAGAAAATCCTAGGGAATTTTTTAGATATGTGACCAGTAGGAGGAGAAATAACTGTGGAAGAATGATATTGTGGGATAAAAATGGGAATATAGTGACTGATGCAGTGGACATAGTAGAATTATCAATACACAGTTCAGCTTCGAAAATGTCAACTGAACTTCTCATACTCCTTCTGTTTCATTCCATGTATTCTGTTCTCTGGAAGCATTCTCTATACCGTTTCCCTCAAGGAATACAATCATCCTTTCTTTTAGGCTTACGGTGATCCGAATGCATTTTTGAAAATTATGGAGTCAACTACCGTCTTAAGGTTTGGGACACATCAATGGGAGACTTCATACTCTATTGGAGGAGTTGTATTGGAGGAAATAGGGGAGACAAGAGATCTGGGGTTGATGATTGATAGAAACCTGAAATTTAGGGGACATATTGCAAAATTGGCAAAGGTAACACAGAGGATTGCTGCAATAATGAGAAGGACACTGACCTGCAGAGATAAAACGGTTATCATTCTGTTGTATAAGACCCTGAACAGACCACACTTGGACTATTGTTCCCAGATTTAGTCCCCAGGATTTGAAGGGGATAAATTAAATGTGGAAAGGGTACAAAGGCAGATAACAAAGATGGTTTATCATTTTCTGTCAACTAGGTCTCACTAATGCCTATAATTTTTGGCCAAGTTGAGATGACCAATGTCAAAAACTCCTCTGCTTTATTTCTGATGTCTGGTATTTGCATGCATGCATGCATGCATGCATTTCAGCATTGCCTTGAAGACAGATATCTTTTACATAATGTCATTACCAACCCATTCTGATTTGAAACCTGTGAAACTCCATTCGGCGTTGTATAATCATTATATACACACACTGATTTATCTAAGGCAGAGGTTCTCAAACTTATTTGGCTTACTCCCCCCCTTTTCCAAAAAAAAAATTTATTCAGCACCTTCCTGGAAACTACTTTCTAAGACCTGACTAGTTCTACCTGATTGATACAATCAAAAATTGTATGAAAATCAGATCAGCAGTTCTCGAGTTTTAAGTGAACAAACAAATAGATATAGAAACAAATTTGTGTTTTATTATGTATCTAGTAGAGATTTTTGAAGTTTGGAAATAAGATACCCTGGAACTGAAATTATAAAATAATTTGCTTTGTGTGTAATCTGTGTAAGTAAGGTACCAACAAGGGTATCAAATATGTACTAAAATTTTTATGCACTACATCAAATTGCTAACTGATTGTCACACAATTCAGAAACAATCTAAAACTGATTTCATATGTTGAAATCAGTTTTAGATTGTTTATAGTATTTATAGTATCATACAGTAAATAAGTCATAACATGCACATGTTCCTGCCGATGCATACTGGACTTGTAAGATCCCAATCATTTGAAAGTATGTGCCCACCAACACTTTGCTTGTTAAGACCTGTCATCAGACTTCAACGCTGATCGACTGTGACTTGAATTTTGTACGTTTCTTTGGAAAATAAAGCAAGAATTACGACCTTTACTTACTTTATATAACAGTTATATCATCAAAATTTTTGATGATAAATTTTGTCAGCACCTAATGTTTATCTTTTATGCTTTCACTTCTCCCTTACTTCAGTTCAACACCCTTTTGCTCATTTTTAGCATCTTACATACACATTTGACATTGCACATTATTCCATATTTTTATATAGATAGATATATTGTTATTATCCATTTGCAGTACAAGCACATGAAACGTAAAACGATTAGTAATAAAGAAAGAATTAAAAGCATAAAAGAAGTTTAATAACAATTTAATGTGATGGATGTGTTTCAATACTGCTACACAAAAAGTCAATATTTGAAATAAATATTTGAAACTGCAATTCTTAGATTTCTGCTTTTAAATGAAACTTATACAAATATGCATATATTTACTATTCATTAAGCACCAAAATATGCAGGAAGCAAAATTTGTGGACCTGCACCAATGTGTAATTTTTTTCCATTAAAATATAAGAAATAATAAATAATAAAAATTAAATAATTTTCTTTTAAGATAAAAAAAAATCTACTTAGTCTTAAAACATTTTAAATTTGTTTACATTATTTCACAGCCCCCATCAACAAAACCTATGATCCCCAAGGGAGGCATGGCCCACAGTTTGGGAAGCACTGGTCTAAGGGATGGCTGAACCCATACTCCCCATACTTCTAGTTCATTGATTTTGTACTTATGACTCTCATTGAAATCACTCTCTGAAACATTTAGCACCCAAACTATTCAGATGCAGTTCATCAGCATATACAAGTCTTTTCATCCATTAAATTAACTCCATACACAATTCTATAGAATGCACACAATTCTTCCTACACAACCTTCTCATTGACTCATTAGCAATCACAGCACTTCTCATTTTCAATTACACATACTGTGACAAACTTTTTTTTTTACTCTGAAGATGCTGGATAGAACACCAGCAAAACATCAGAAAATACTAAACAAATATTAATTATTGTCTTATTATTCTTGTGTTGTGAATTAAAGCCATTAATTCACAACACAAGGCAGCTAAACAGATTACAGTTCTTAAAAGGGTACTAAGATGCTAATGCCATTCCTAACTGTATCAAAATTAAAAGCAAGTTTCATTGAGCTAATGCCCAGCATATTTACAAATGGTTTAGTACTAGCACTACTGTGTGAACAAATTAGTGCTAGTTGTGTGGAGCTGCAAAAACTAAATATAGCTATCAATACTGTTTGTGTGAACTATGTGATATTTTAAACCTTAAAACATGCCATTACAACAAGATCACAACTTTTCTGTTACACCTAGACAAGTTCCAAAAGTACAGGATGTCTGAAAAAGGACTCCAGGATTTTCAATGAAATTTCTTTTATGACATTTTGAAGCAGAAATGTATGTAGCATATATTATCAAAGTTACAATGTCACAAGTTTGATAACAGTTAGTGTAACTCAATGTGTGCACTATTTACAGCCCTACAGACATCAAAACGGAATTCCACCTCAGACCACACTCATTATTATTATTACGGGTATCTCCATGGAGTCAGTAGACTCATCGCGGGAGACCCAAACTAGCAAAACAATATCTGTCATATCTCTTCTTGAATTCATTTACAGATGAAGAGCTCACAACTAAGTCAGGCAATGAATTCCACTCATTCACCACCCTCCAGGCAAAAAATCTTGTTCTGACACCTTTGTTAACCACACTCTTCTTTAATTTCCAGGGATAACCTCTTGTTCTTCCATCACTATCACACAGCTGAAACATTTCCCCTGCATCAATCCTATAAAAACCTTTCAGTAATTTAAATGTTTCTATCATACCCCCTCTTCTTTGCCTATCAATCAATCTCTGCAATCCACAAGCTCTCAATCTATCAATGTAGGGAGCATTTTTTACATCACTCACCAACTTGGTCACTCTTCTCTGAACCCTCTCCACAGCCTCATTATTATTATTCAGGCCTCCATGGAGTGAAAAGACTCATCGTGGGAGGTCCTTCCTAAGAAACACAAAGTCTATCGAGACTCATCGAGGGGAAGTCCCGCCCTAAGAGACACAAAGTCTATCATATCACTCCTTGAACTCATTGACCGTTCTCGCTCTCACCACTCCATCAGGCAATGCATTCCATGGTTCAACCACTCTCCTTTGGCTAAGCATATCCATAGGAATTGCTTCTATGGTTGCTGTTATTCTATGGTGCAGGTAGGTAAAGGATACACAATGTCTTTTATGTAGCTCCAAAAGAAAAAATCCAATAGAATCAAATCAGAACTGTGAGGTGGCCAATCTGTGAAAGTTTCAGAAAAATTATTTTTACCAAACTTTCACAGTTTCTACATTTGGCTTTGAAATAATGCTGGATCTAATATCCACTTGGTTTTTATAATTTTGCATCACTGAAGCCTTTTGGCTCTTTATTTTAATAAATTCTTTCATGCACTCACCGAGAGTTTGCTTATGAAAAATACACCTCTGTAACATTTCAAGTTCCTTAGTATTGAAAGAAAGTTTTTGCTCTCTTAAGGTTTCTTTCAGGTCTTATCCTGCTGAGGGGAGGGGGGGGGCTTAAGATCTTGGGGAAGTTTTGCATTAAGAGAGCAATTTGAGTCTCTGGGGATTGGCATTTTCCACCAGGGCCTCTATTGGGGCTGTGTTGGTGAGTCTTTTCCCTGGAATATGAGTGGTTCTACTCAGTGGTGGGATGAGCCTGTCACTGAGTGGAACCAATGCTGAGTTGGATGATCTTTTGGTCTCTCATAGGGAGTGGTCTGGGGGGGGGGATCATCTAATTTTTAGAGAGGGCTTTACTTAAATAGTTGCCTGGTCTCTGAAGAGAACTAACCAGTTCAAAATAGCTGTCAGGCCAGTGAAACCTTATCGAAAATTGGCTAATTAGAAAGCGAATGAATATATGGACGCCTGGGTAGCATTCATGTTTTCTAGATGCTGGCGGGTGTATTCCCGTAAGCTCTCTGGTCAACTTATTTTTACAAAACTTTGTAAAAGAGGTGTATTTTTCATAAGCAAACTCTTGGTCAGTGCATGAAAGAATTTATTAAAATAAAGAGCCAAAGGCTTCAGTTCAGTGATGCAAAATTATAAAAACCAAGTGGATATTAGATCCAGCATTATTTCAAAGCCGAATGTAGAAACTGTGAAAGTTTGGTATAATGCTGGATCTAATATCTACTTGATTTTTATAATTAATTATTTTCTTATTATTCTTGCATTGTGAATTAAAACCGACCTTGCATTGCTTTCCCAGTTTTTCATCATCTGCAAACAGCTGCATATCACTAGTGAAATCCAACCCAATATCATTAACATACAAATTGAACAACAATTGCCCCAAAACCGATCCTTGCGGCACACCACTAGTGACCTTTCTCTTTCACGATACCCAATCCCCATATACAACTTTCTGATGCCCATCCAACAGCCAGTCACTGATCCAACTCAGAAATCTGTTATCCAATCCCATCTGTTTCAATTTATAAAAGAGCTTGTCATGTGGCGGTCTATCAAAAGCCTTTGCAAAATCTAAGTACATCACTGTATATGCATCTCCCCTATCCAAGGTATTTGTCACCTTGTTATAGTATATAAGTAAGTTAGTGAAACATGATCTCCCCTTAACAAGCCCAATCCGATAACCACAGAGAATACTGCTGTTATTGACCCATTTCTGTATCCTACTTCTCACCAATCTCTCCAGTACCTTCAACACAATCCCAGATACATACAGACTGGCCTATAATTTGAAGCTACAGCCTTATCACCACCTTTATGCAGTGGAACAATTTTACCCTCCTTCCACTCCCTTGGAATCTGTGTTGTTGTCAACTTTTATTAAACAGGCATGCCAATGCTGCTACCAATTCCCTGGAACATTCCCTTAAGATGTGTGGTGATAGGTCATCAAATCCTATTGTCTTATTTATTTCCTCAAATATCTCCTGCTCACTCACAATTAAGCCATCCCCTTCTATGTCCTCTACATTTCAGTTCCTCATGATTCCACCCTGATCAACATGAAACACGCTTATAAATTGAACACTGAATACCTCAACAATGTCTTCTACAGTAGTTACCATTCTACCACTTTCATCCATTAGCTTTATCTTACCACGAACATTCTTCCTTCTACTTTCCATATCATTCTCCAAACTTTGATAACCATTCAGATCTCTTCACATTCCTTTCCATGAAACTTGACCATCTGCCATCCAGTCATCCTAATAGTGATGTCATCTTCCTAATCAACCTCAATGTCCACAATTCCAACTGGCTCCTCTTTTATTCAGACTCTCTCTCTCTCTCTCTCTCTCTCTCTCTCTCTCTCTCTCTCCAAGCATGATCTTGTATAGTAGGTGGCAGTGAAATTATGTGCCAGTTGATCAGGAAGCCTCCCAACATGTTACTCCTGACTCCATACAGATACCCCCTATAAAAATAATAATAATCTTTATTTTTATTTTCAAGTAAAAGTGGTCTCAATATTGAAAACAAATCTCTGTATAGAACAAATGCCATATACTTTGCATTGAGTACTTTTAGCACTGCATACTCACCACTTATTCCTCACTATCCATATAAAAAGCATCTACTTCTTCCTTCCGTATCACATGACCTTTATAATGCAGCCACCAGGGATAACTTCTCATGAACTTATCAGTTTCAATCTTATCACCCCTTCTTTTATTTGTAGAGCACATTCTCTTAATATGACTTTATACTCAATATTTCATTCCTGAAACTTTGTCCCTTGCATCCAGACTTTATTTAATGTTTCCTTATCACCTAGATAGGTGATTATTATATCTATGCACAGAAATCTGGTGTCTTTATCTAGGCTTGGATGATATATCACTGTGCATATTTACAGAAAAAATATTCTGGCTGTTTAGTAAGAATTTTGCAATAGGAAGGAGGACAAAATAGTTCTACTGCATAAAAGCCAGTGCTAAGGTAGTTTTTAATTCCATTTAATTTCATTTAACAATCTACTTGCATTTTATGAAAACTAACAAATGTGTTGAATAATAAGAATAATGTGTTGGATGATGATGATATACTTGTTTGGGAAATGTGAAAATGAAATGGTTTATGGTTAAATGGTTATATGTGGAAAGATAAGGTATGAAATTATGGGAAGCTCTGTGGTCAACTCAATACAATGAGTAGATGAACTGTGCAGAAAATATGTTGACAGTGCATGAGAATTCAATGAGTATCTGATACAAGCAATATATAACTGCATACCAAGAGTTAAGTGAGTAAATATAGTAGGAGTGAAATGGATGAATAGTGAAATCAAGCACATTGTGTTGGAAAAGAAATGTTATGGAGGTGGTACAAGACAGTTGGTGGCAATCGAATCCATGAAGAGTATAAAGTGCAGGCTAGGAAAATGATGAGCATAGTAAAGAAAGAAAAAGTGCAGTATGAGAGGAGGTTGGCTGTTCAGGTTAAGGTTAATTCCAGGGAATTCTTCCACTATATGGCAAGCAAGAGAAAGAATAATTATGGCAGGTTGACACTGGTAGATAGTCATGGCAGCAGAATAACAGTTGTGAAGGATATAGTGGAATAATTGAATGAGCACTTTATCAGTGTATATGATAAGGCTGCAATATGCAGAAAAGAGGTAAATATTAGTAGAATTGGAAGTGAAAGAATCAGAGGTGTATCAGGTGTTGATTGGATTAGATGTTAATAAGGTTGTAAGAATGGATGACATATTACCACTTTTTTTTAAGGAATGTGTACAACAGTTAGCTATATCCTTGATCTGGTTATTTAATGAAAATCTTGCAGGGTGAAAAGTTTCTAAGGAGTGAGAAGAAAACAAAACACTACCACTCCACAAGCATGGTTCTGGGATAGAAGTTTCCAATTATAGCCTAGTCTGTATAATATAACTGCAGTTGTAGTCAAGGTGTTGGAGAGATTGGTTAGTATTAGCAAACAAACTTCCATCAACTTATCTCTAATCCAGAGAATTTTAATAATAAGGTGTGACATCTTTTGGCAACTGGTATATGGAAATATGACTTCTCCATTACTTCCACCTTAGTATCACCACCTCTTGGTCTGGCTCCCACTGATGAGACCTCAATAAAGGTCGAAACTGGTCTGCATAGTGACCCTTCCCTTAGTGCATAGCATTATATATGTCCGCAAGGAGATGTGCCCCCAGGTTCAAACTTTGTTTGCTTACACTTGGATAAAGGATTAAACCAAATATATAACTGGTAGCATAGCCAAGTGAAAAAACTTCCATCATCATGGTTAGTATTAGAATACAAGGATGGGTTGATGAATATAGGATTCATTATGATGGTCAGCATGGATTTGTAAAGGGTAGTTGTTTTAGTGATTTACTTGCATTTTATGCATGTTATGCATATTTAGTGATTTACTTGCATGTTAGATAAGGAAGAATCATATACAGTGATTCTTTGACTTTGCAAAAAACATTTGACAGATTACCACATGATAAATTGGTGTACAAGCTGCAAAAGGTGGAAATAGATAGTGATTGGTTAGATGGGAATGTATAATATATTGGCTCTCTGAACAATACCAGCAAATTATGTATGATGGAGCTGTGTCTCAAAAAAAAAAAGGTAACCATTGGCTTTTCCTAGTTTTTTTTTTTTTTTGGGTCCCAGCTGTTTAACTTGTTTGTAAATGATATATCATGTGGACTGATTGCTGACTGGAGACTTTCATTTGTTTGCTAATGATTCAAAGTTGGGGAGAAGTCACCTGGTTTTCATTGTGATGTGGAAACATTGGAGAGGGCCCAGATGCAAGTGACTAAGACATATCAGGGGTCTGGAATGCTGGCTATGAAAAGAATTTGAAGGAACATGGATTGCAGAGTTTAGTGGATAGGAAGAAAAGAGGTGCTATGATAGGGATGTTTAAGTTAGTGAGGAGATTTTATCAGATTAATCCAGAAGGGATTATAAAAAGAGTAGAAGAACCAAAGGCCATCCTTGGAAGTTATGTAAGCATGTGGTGAATATGAGGGGTAGATTTTTTACATGGAGAACTGTAGGTGTGAATGAAACACATTACCAGGATATGCTCTTAATGCAGGAGTATTAAGGATTTTAAGATTCGGTATGAAAAATAAAATGTCAGTTGAAAAAACCTCCCACGATGAGTCAGCTGACTTCATGGATGGTGTGATGATAATAAAAAAAAAGAGAAAAGAAAAAGAAAGACTCAGAAACTGGGATATTTTTGGTCTTCACTAAGGTATTTGACAGATTGTTCATGGCAATAAGGTATAAAGTTATGAAAAATAGGGATAGGCCATATATTGTTGGTAACAGTAGGAGATGGGTTAGTTTGAGCAATACTAGTGAGTTGTATATTGGGGGATGTCAACTCCCCTAAGGAAGATTTAAATAGACTTTTAGTCTGGATGATTGAGTGAAGTTGAAGATTTAATGTTAATAAATGAAAGGTGTTGTAGTGGTGTAGGACTGTTTTATATACATAGGTCACATTGCAAGTGTTGCCAAGATTTCTCAATGAATTGCTGATAATTAGGTTGGATCAATAAGACAAGCCCTAGTATCAATGGTTAGTGGTCTGTTCAAACAACATGTGGATTGCTGTGCACAGATTTGATCAACTGAGTTTCCATTATGATGAGAAAACTTGAGGATCAAGAGATGAATAATGACTATAGCAATATAAGGATCCTTTACTCGTGGTTAAGGGGAGAGAATTAGGAAATGTAAATTGCAAAGTTTATTGGATGGCCAGAAAGCTGATATGATGCAAATGTTTAAGTTGAGGGTTTAAGATGCGAAGGCTTACAAGATTAATACAAAAGGATTACCTAGAACAGTATGAAAAAAGGCCTTTCTAGAAGTTTTGTAAAGGTATGGTAAAGATGGAAGGTGTGCAAAGCAGAATTTTTACATACAGTGATCCATTTTAGAAATTATGGGCTTTACAACCGTTATAAATAACTATTTTAATTTCCCAATGTTTCGACCTTCATATTAAGGTCATCATCTGGAGTATATACAAATATACAAGAACAAGCTAAGTTACATTAAGTTAAAGAAACAATGATTTGATCACCAGTTATTCTACTAGCATGACCTCTAGTGAAAAAAAAATACAGATAAAATTACAAATTAATTAATTATTTAGAAACTACATCAAAGCTAAATTTTATTTAAGATAACATGAGTGAAACATTCTTAATTATAGATAATTTTCTTACAGTAACAATGATGTCCTATTTTTAACATTACAATTGCTATATTAGATTTAGGATTCTGGATTATCTAGTCCTGTTTATAGTTAACCCTTAGGGAGAAAGGTTCGTGGGTAGAATATGTGCTTTCCATATGCTTGGGATTTTTAGACCGTCATTATTGTTAAGATTGGGATGTTGATAAGAATCTCACAGGCTTCCTTAAATTTGCATTCATACCATGTTTTGGTGTGATGTAAACAACTGGTGCTTTTCCAGTCAATGCTATGTAAAGTGTTCAGCGCATGAACAGAAAGGCCAGCTTCACCATAGTTATTATTATTATTATTATTACATGACACCTCCAGGGAGTCTAGACTCATCGAGGGAGGGCACCTACTCTACAACTCTTCGTATCTACCACTCCACCAGCCACATCTACCCTCATCATCTACACCAATGCCATCTACCGCTGACCACCACTATTAGTATTTTCACAGATAATCAAACATCCATGCCCAAGGTGAGATTCGAACCCACAGACTTTTAGCTGGAGAGCGGATATGTGTCGTGTATGTTCCTCTTCTCTGATAGGAATTGTGCATCCTATTTCTCCAATATATGGTAGATTACAGGTGCAATAAATACGGTATACTCCAGGGTGTGCCAGCAGAGGGAGTGGGTCTTTAGATGAGATGAATAAGCTTTTTAATTTTGCAGGATGTTTAAAGGTGGCTTTGAGGTTGTATTTCTGTAGTATTCTGTTTATTTTATCTGACATCCCTTTAATGTAAGCAATGGTTATAGTTTTATTGTAGTCTGGTTTATCTTTGTTTTTTATTGAGGTCTTGTAGAGAATTTTGTTAATAGTGTTTTGGTTGTAACCATTTTTTAGAAAAGGTGCAATAAATAACTTGATAACTTTAAATTCATCTTTCAGTGCTTGTTCATTGGAACAGATCTTCAAAGCCCTGTTTTTTAGAGTATTAATGTTACCTAGTTTTTGTGTTGATGGTGGTATGAGTTTATATGTATATATTGGACAGTATGTGTCGGTTTCCGGTAAACAGTGAAGGAAAGACTGCCATAAGGAAGACGTGTGACAAGTGTATCTAGAAACGGAAGTTTGTTTCTGTTTTTCAATCTCATTTGTGAACTGTATGCGTTTGTGTTGTTTGTTTAGGTGGCTATGGAAAGTGTCTAGTGTCTGGCGGCCATGGGGCCAGATTGCAAAAACATCGTCAACTTATCTAAGCCAGACTTTGGGTTTTAAAGGAGAGGAATCTAGAGCATGTTGCCCAAAATGTTCCATATAAAGTTAGCAATGGGGGGGGGATAATGACGAGCATATGGCTGTGCCTTCTTTTTGTAGGTAGAAAGCGTTTTGCCATACAAAATAGCCAGAACGTAATCATGTGCAAAGAGCGCTGTGATATCTGGATGGAATTTGTTCTGTAAAAGAAGGTTTGTGTCATTGATTGAGACATTCATAAAGAGGGCAGAGACATCAAAACTGACTAATAAATCATCTTTTTCTAATGTAATGTCTTTGATTATGTTTATGAAGTGCTGTGTGTTCTGTTATAGGAGGGGATGAATGACCTACCAACTCCTTGAATGTTGCCGCTAATTTCTTGGCTAGGTGATAATTTGGGCTGCTATACCTTCAACTATCGGCCAGAGTGGTGTGTTTTGTTTGCGTATCCTTGGTAGCCATAAATTCTCAGGGAACGAGCATAGTGCAGAATTAATTTTTTTACTGTATCTTTGGGCCATGTAGTAATTGACTAAAGTAGTTTCTCTGTTTTATTTTTTATTCTATTGGAATGTACTGTTGTCCTAGACTAGCAGATTCATTCTAGCAGATTCTATCTTCTCTAGTTATTACGATGTTCGGATTTGATTTTAATGATTTCACCGCTGTTAATTCGTGTTTCGTTAAGTTGCTTGTTATTGTTTTCTTATGATTTATATTTAAAATGTTGGGGGTTTCTAAACATATTTTATCTGCTGTTATTTGGGATGAATCTTAAGCCTCTTTCAATATTACAAATAAAATCCAGTTTGTACCCATATACCAACGCATAAAGAAAGCGTTACTCAGAGAACAGATCCAGGCTACAAGAAAAAATTTGGTCGAAAAAACCAGGTACAAAATGTAAAATCTAAACTTTCAAGTTAATTGAACGCAGATATTTGAATTATCCTCGAAAAGATTACAGACAACACAATGAACCATATCCTTCAAACTAAGAAAGAAAATCTTGGAACTTGGAACTTCTTCTTTGGGAGATGGATCAAGTCCTTGATTCTTCATCCCTTCATCTGATTTTACCTTGTGTATGAGGGAATTATTGTGGGTAATTTACCCGCTCATTGTGAGCATTGTAAGCTGTATCGGCTTTCTCTTGCTATGGCAGACTTCGGTGTTTTATATTTGAAACGATCTGATAAAGCAGGAGAATAGTTTTACGCCTAGTTCGCTATTCCATCCAGACCTGGAGCTTTTTTATTGTTTAGTTTTCTTATGATCTCATATATTTCTATTGATGACACAGATTTGTTGTTGGATTGGAATGAGGCGTTTTGAGTAATTTTACGCACTTGTGTGTGGATGGATTTTTCTTATGAAGTTTATATCTATATTGGTATAACTGGGGCTGCATTGTCTTTCTAAGCTGTCTGCAAATGCTTCTGCTTTTTCTTCATCATTGTAGGTGACTCTATATTCACCTTGGATTGGAAGAAGTGTGTAATGCTTTGAACGAAGTGATCTGATCATTTTCCACAATGACTGATCCTCTGTGTTTAGGTGATGTATTTTGTTATTCCAAAGTTGGTTTCGGTGATCCTTTAGAGCATACCAAACCTGGTTTGTTGCTCTGTTAACTGCCTGCTTATCTGCGGGATCTGCTCTGTGATATTGTCTTCTTAAATTGTTTTTCTCACGGATAAGATGTTTTATGTCCTCCGGAAGTTTATTTGGTGGTGCACACTTGGTTATATTTATTAAGCGTGATATTGCTGTTAGTATTTGCTTTTCAAAGGTTTTCACTGCCTTTTCTATATCTTCAGTGGATGTTATATGTGGAACTGGGCCAATATTATCCTGGAAAGCTGAGGGTAGTTGTTTCCAGTTTATGAAGGTGGTGGCGTTTTCCGTTAGATCTTGTATGGCGCCTAGTTGCAATATGATGGGGTTGTGATCAGAACTTAAGCTGTTAACTGCTTGTATTTGATAGCTGTGCACAACGTTTTTTTTTAGTATTATCAAGTACATCTGGACAGCCGGTTGCTCCGTAGTATGTGGGTTCTGTGGATCCTATTATCGTCATGTTTCTTGTAGTGGTATATGAATTCAGTAGTCTGCCGTTGATATTTGAGTTTCTG
Source organism: Typopeltis vanoorti (assembly GCF_054136105.1). NCBI lineage: Eukaryota > Metazoa > Arthropoda > Arachnida > Uropygi > Thelyphonidae > Typopeltis > Typopeltis vanoorti. Next base: position 84,654,863 of record NC_143551.1, on the reverse strand, counting down.
CTGTTCCATGTGGAATGGCATTAAAGTCACCAGCTGCAATTACTGCTCTACCTGCATTTAGTATTTCATCCAGATCTGAATCTAGGAGTTTTTTATTTAGGGAGTTGTAGGCTGCAAATATCCTGATACTGCTTGTGTTTTTTCATATGTATTTCAATTCCTGTGGTTTCCACGTGTTCAGTTTAAGGTTCGGCTATTGTATTATGCTTTATGTTTCTTTTGACAAAGATGGCGGTGCCTCTTCCTCTTGCATAGGATCTGTCTGTATGGTAAGTGCTATAATTGTTGATTCTGACCCTGTCACTTGGACGAAGGTGTGATTCATTTATAAGGACGATATCTGCTTGGGTTTCTGCTGCAAACTCCTGTAATTCCTGTATTTTGTTGGATAGTCAGTTTGCATTCCAGCTGACAATCTGTAATGATTTAGGTTTTCTATCAGCCTTATCCATTAAGGATTTCTACAAGAAGTGATTGTGTGTGTCTTACGATAATATCCTTGGCTTCTTGAGTTGGGTTGGTTTGCCAGAGTTCAGCAAGCATTTCTCCTATGGGACTTGTTATGTTCTGTAGAATAGGTTTGTTGTGACTAGTTTGGTTTTGGCTTTGGGTCTTTTAGGTAGGTTGGTCTTGTTACTTCAGCATATGTCCTTCCGTCCGTTGTGAAGACAATGGTTTGATGGGAGGATGTGCGTTCTTGTATAGGTTTGCTTTGGAGTTGTGTCTTTTGGTTTTGAGGAAATGCTATGGACCCTATAGTTTGCAGGTTGTGGGCCTCTGCAATTTACACACTTTACTGGTTGTGTGTGGGGTTTTTGGCATTCATTTGTTGCGTGTTTGCCACCACATTTAACACATCGGTAATCTGCTTTGCAGCAGTGTTGTGAGTGGCCAAACTTTTGACAGCGATGACATTGCGTCACTGTTTGTTTGTGTTTTAGCGATTCAGTCTTTATGACTAAATCACAAATAGTTTGAAGATCGTATATGTGTTTCTGGTCTTTGCTGATCTCTACCAATATTAGAGAATATGGAGGATATTTTATCAACTCTATGCATATGGCTGACTTTTGTAGATATGAAGCCTTTGATTTGGCGATCTGCTTGTATTTCATCTGTTGTAATGGATTCTGTTACCCCTCTGAGCACAACTTTAAGGTTCTTTTCACTATTGAGTGCAAATTTGTGGTAGGGTAGATTGCTATTATCCAGAAATTTTGTTAGTTGTCTGTAATCAGTAGAAGTTTTTGGCTGGATGCGAATTCTTCTTCTGTATTAGTGGCTTTCGTAAATGATATTTCTAGAGTTCAGAGTAACAACTGATGTCCAATGGTTTTTATCCCTTAGGATGACTTGGGGTATTCTTTCTTTTGAGTTGGTATTAATATCAGTTCCATTTCTACTGCTTTGTGCAACTCTCCAATAATGGAAATTTTCATTTTTTTAGTTTTAACGGTTTGGAAATCTTCCTCTGTGTCAACTCTATCCAATATGTGATAGGCATTGTTTTGGGATATTGCCACATCCTCAGGATCTAGTGACTGCCCTGAGCTTCACTGTCCGATGACCAATGCCATCACATTTTCCAGACTGTCATCTGTGACAATTGTGGGGGGAAAACGTGTCATAGAGTTTTACTTTTCCCAGCCACCTACTGCTGAGCACCACACCTAAGCAGATAAATTCCCGATAAATGTCTTCAAATTTTGTCTCGTCTATCAGTTTTCCCATGTCTATGTCTATCAATTATCAAAACTTAGTTTGAAAAGCTGGTCCTAGAACCTAAATGTAAAATCCTGTAGATCAAATCGATGATCTACCAGTAAATAGAGATCCCATAGTCACAAAATAAAGAAAAAGCTTAAATCTCATATCTAAATTTCATAGACTAAAAGATCGACAAAACCAACGGACATATTCAAATTTCTTCACAGTGAACATTAACAACTAACGAGAAGCAAGAAACAACAGGAGCCACCAATCGCCAGCAGGTAGCATAGTTAACCTATCCAACCATGCCTTAAATAAAGATGAACACTCGCTACTCAGCAGAGGTCTAAATTTTGTTGTAGCACCCAGATCGATGAACAAACTGGATTTTATTTGTAATATTGAAAGAGACTTAAGATTCATCCCAAATAACATAGCAGATAAAATACATTTAGAAACCACCAACATTTTAAATATAAATAATAAGAAAACAATAACAAGCAACTTAACGAAACACGAATTAACAGCGGTGAAATCGTTAAATCAAATCCAAACATTGTAATAACTAGAGCCGATAAAGTGTCACTGTTATTCTAAACTGAACCACTTATTTAAAAAAAATGAATCTGCTAGTCTAGGACAACAGTACATACCAATTTGTTAACTATGACCCAACCAATAGAATAAAAAAGAAAACAGAGAAACTACTTCAATCAATTACTACATGGCCCGACGATACAGTCAAAATTTTACTTCTGCACTACGTTCATTCCCCGAGAATTTACGGTCTACCAAAGATACACAAACAAAACATACCACTCCAGCCGACAGTCGACAGCCCAAATTATCATGTAGCATAGAAATTAGCAGCAACACTCAAGGAGTTCGTAGGTCATTCTCCCCTCCTATATCAGAAACACATAACTTCATAAACATAATAAAAGACAATACATTAGAAAAGATGATTTATTAGTCATTTTCGATGTCTCTGCCCTCTTTACGAATGTCCCAATCAATAACACAATGCTTCTTTTACAGAACAAACTCCCTCCAGATATCAAGGTCTTTGCGCATGTATTACGTTCTGGTTATTTTGTATGGCAAAATGATTTCTACCTACAAAAAGATGGCACAGCCATGTGCTCGCCATTACCCCCTTACTGCTAATTTTTATATGGAACATTTTGAGCAACAGGCTCTAGATTCCTCTCCTTTAAAATCCAAAATCTGGCTTAGATACGTTGATGATGTTTTCATAATCTGGCCCCAAGACACTTTCCTTAGTCACCTAATCAAACAACACAAACACATACAGTTCACAAATGAGATTGAAAAACAGAACACACTTCCGTTTCTAGATACACTTGTCACACGTCTTCCTTATGGCAGTCTTTCCTTCACTGCTTACCGAAAATCAACACATACTGGCCAATATATACACATAAACTCCTACCACCACCACCACCCAACACAAAAGCTAGGTGTTACTAATACTCTAAAAAACAGGGCTTTGAAGATCTGCTCCAATGAACAAACGCTGAAAGGCGAATTTAAAGTTATCAGCAATACTTTTCTAAAAAATAGTTACAGCCAAAACACATGATCATCATCATCAAATTCCTGCCATGTACCCTCAAGGGGTGTACAGGATATGATAGTACTACATGAAAAAAATTACATCATTACTAACTTCCTATCTACAATTTTCCTCCAAATCAGTCTGTTACTTGTCAAGACTCCAACATTATCAGATTTTATATTTCTATCATCTAAGGCACTTTGTACCATATCAATCCACCTATATCTTGGTCTTCCTTTGGGTCGTTTTGCTGACAACTTGGCAGAGAACACTTGTTTTGCTAATCTATCTTCGCCCATTCTGTTTAAGTGACCATACCACCTGAGATCAGCTCTGCTAACGCATTCCTGGATGCTGACAATGTCAAGTTCTTTCTTAATATCCTCATTTTTAATATGATATTGCCATTGATACCATCTAGTCTTTGGTCAAGTGTTTTACTTCTGACCCAGCTCTCAGATCCATAAGTTAAAACTGGTTTGAACATTGTCTTGTATACAGCTAATTTAGTGTTCCGACTAATTTCTCTCTTATTCCATATGAATTTATTGAATTGACTTCCACCATACCAGCTTTGCTGATTCTGTTGTCTATTTCTATATTTAATTTATCATCTTCAGTAAAAATCGTGCCTAAGTAGCTGAAATGTTTTACTTGTTCCACATTTTCTCCATTTACAACACAGTTGACATTTTCAATGATTCTGCCTATTTTCATTGTCTTCTTATTGCTGACCTTCATACCATATCTATTACAACAGTTATTCAATTTAGTCAGAGAATCTTGCAGACTTTTAGCAGATTTATTTAGAAATATAATATCATCCACATAAAGCAAAGAGCTGATATTAACATCTCCAATTTTGATATCATGTTTAATACCACTTTCCTTCATTATGTGAACCATATAGATAATGAATAAGAGTGGAGATAATGTACATCCTTGTCTCACACCAAATTTAACATTAAACCATCTTCCTGTACTTCCTTCAATTCTAACTGCTGACTTGCAACTCAAATACAGACTAAGTACTGCTTGATATAATGCCCCATTGACACCATATAACCGTAGCATATTGAATAGCTTTTCTCTTGGCACCTTGTCACATGCCTTTTCCAAATCGACAAAACTTAAATATAGATCCTTGTTATTATTATTATTATTATTATTAAAACAAGACCTCATTGAGTCAAAGACTCATCTAGGAGGTCCTTTTATCTTACACACACATCTCATCATACCGTGTCTTAAACACATTCAAACTACTTGCAGACACCACGCTCTCAGGCAGGGCATTCCAATCACTCACAATTCTGCACGAAAAAAACCTGTCTCTCATACCCTCCTTATACAGTTTCCAGGGATGACCTCTGGTTCTCCCCTGATCTCCCACTATTCTCTGTAGAACTTCTCCACCATTGATCCTATAACAACCCCTTACCAACTTGTAGGTCTCTATCATATCTCCCCTCTTCCTTCTCTCCACGAGACTCTGCAAATTACATCTTTTCAATCTTTCCTCATACTCAACATTCCAGAGGTCAGAAACTACCTTAGTCATTCGCCTTTGGACCCTTTCCAACATCTCTTCATCCTTCTGAAAACCCGGTGACCAAATCTGGGCACAATAGTCCAAGTGTGGCCTAATCAAAGCCTTATACATTGGAACAAGTATCTCCCTACTTCTACATGTCAGTGTCCTCCGCATCATTCCCAGAAGTCTTTGTGTTGTCTTCACAATTTTGGCGATGTGTCCCCTAAATTTTAGATCCTTATCCACTATCACCCCCAGATCTCTTATTTCCTCTACTTCCAACAATATATTCTCACCAAGCATAAAATTCCCATGCTTTCTCGACTATTTGTCGTAAAGTGAAGATCTGATCCTGACAGCCTCTATTTGGCCTGAATCCAGCTTGTTCTTCACCAAGCTTTTCTTCCACAATTCTTCTCAACTGTTTCTCAAGTATACTTGCATAGATCTTGCCAGGAACACTCAGTAGGGAAATACCTCTGTAATTCTCACATTCAGTTTTATTTCCCTTTTTATATATGGGTAGTATGAGAGCTCTACTCCAATCATCAGGAATTTTCCAAAACAGCCAAAACACTATTAACAAAATTCTCTACAAGACCTCAATAAAAACCAAAGATAAATCAGACTACAATAAAACTATAACCATTCCTTACATTACAGGGACATCAGATAAAATAAACAAATTACTACAGAAATACAACCTCAAAGCCTCCTTTAAACCTCCTGCAAAATTAAAAAGCTTACTCAACTCATCCAAAGACCCACTCCCTGGCCCACCCCGGAGTATACTGTATTTATTGCACCTGTAATCTACCATATATAGGAGAAACAGGATGCACAATTCCTATCAGAGAAGAGGAACATAAATGACACATTAAATATAATAACTATGGTGAAGCTGGCCTTTCTGATCATGCACTGAATACTTTACATAGAATTGACTGGAAAAGCACCAGTTGTTTACATCACACCAAAACATGGTATGAATGCAAATTTAATCTACCATATATAGGAGAAACAGGATGCACAATTCCTATCAGAGAAGAGGAACATAAATGACACATTAAATATAATAACTATGGTGAAGCTGGCCTTTCTGATCATGCACTGAATACTTTACATAGAATTGACTGGAAAAGCACCAGTTGTTTACATTACACCAAAACATGGTATGAATGCAAATTTAAGGAAGCCTGCGAGATTCTTATCAACCACCCCAATCTGAACAATAATGACGGTCTAAAAATCCCAAGCATATGGAAAGCACATATTCTACCCACGAACCTTTCTCCCTAAGGATTAACTATAAACAGGACTGTAGATAATCCAGAATCCTAAATCTAATATAACAATTGTAATACTAAAAATAGGACATCATTGTTACTGTAAGAAAACTATCTATAAGAAAGAATTTATTATACAATGAAACCTGTGGAGAACTCATGACTAAACACACACACACACACACACACACACACACACACACACACACACACACACACACACACACACACACACACACACACACACAGTCGCTTCCCCACACATCAATGTAGACCAGAACAAGCCCATAGGATTCTCATACCTTATGTCAAAATCATCTCAGAACATCTTTCAAAAATTACGAAGAAATACAAACTTGCTACTACCTACAAACCCATCAACCAGATCTATAACTTGTTACCTTCTCCTAAAGACAAACTCTCACCTCTGATGCTACCTATCATGTAGAGGTTTCATGCTCCTGTAAATTGTCTTACTATGGACAGACAGGTAGATCTGTTCAGAAACGTATTTTGAAACATCAAGACCATATCCGTCTTATCAAACCACAGAAATCTGGCCTCACTCACCACGGTGTTGAAAACCCAAACCATAGGATCCATTGGGAAAAGTTCAAACTTTTACATAGATCTTTATATAAACATGAACGTTTATATAAAGAAAGTGCTGAAGCCCTACTTCACAGAGCAAATCTAAACCATAATGAAATTCTTGCTATTCCTAAAGTATGGGAAATTGTCATACAAAATTGTGTTAAATAACTTCTTTATGTATGTTATCTTATTTTAATGTATTTTTTTTTCAGTTATATTTTAATTTAATTCTATAACACGCTACTGCATGCATTGTAATCATGCACCCTAACTGTATGTTATTCCTAGTATTGTTTGAATTAACTGTGCTGACGATGTCCTAAGATACTTAGGATGAAATATTTACTTATTAAAACTTATTACTGTGGTTATTACGTGTGTTTGTTTAGTCATAAGAGTCATAAGAAAGAATGTTTCTCTCATGTTATCTTAAATAGAATTTAGCTTTGATGTAGTTTCTAAATAATTAATTTGTAATTTTATCTGTATTTTTTGTTTTCCATTAGAGGTCATGCCAGTAGAATAACCGGTGATCTTTAGTATCTTTAGCTTACTGTGTGAAATGAAACTCAACTTGTCCTTGTATATTTGTATATACTCCAGATGATGACTTTAATATGAAAGTCAAAACGTTGGGAAATTAAATATATATAACATGGTTGTATTGAAAAGAGTGATATTTGTTATACCTTCTTTGTGAAGGTATTTTATGAGCTGGATAAGATGCAGAGAGGAAAGAGTGTGTGTTGCCTAGGTATGATAGTGAGACGAGCTGAGCAGAAGAGCAGTAATATTGAATAACATAATAGCTAGAATGTGTCAGAAGAGAGGATTGGAATATGTGGATGCTTGGAGGGCATTTGAGGACAGAGAGGAATTGCATGTGAGGGACGACTTGCATTTGAATGAGGAAGGATGTACGCATCTGGAGAGATTGCTGTTCTGAACGAGTCAGCGTGTCAATACAGGGAAACTGGAATGCCCAAGGTGGATGGCAGCAGGGGGTTGCAAGTATACAAGGTGGATGCTTGGAGGGCATTTGAGGACAGAGAGGAATTGCATGTGAGGGATCACTTGCATTTGAATGAGGAAGGATGTACGCATCTGGAGAGATTGCTGTTCTGAACGAGTCAGCGTGTCAATACAGGGAAACTGGAATACCCAAGGTGGATTCCAGCAGGGGGTTGCCTCTTGTGAGAATGGGTACTTGGGAGAAGGGGGGGGGAAGACATCAGGTAACACTGAGCTCAGTGGAGTCTAGGGGGGGGGGTAATGCTGTGTATAGAAACAGTGTCATTTTTATGCTTTATACTAATGCTGATATTAGTATATCAGCATTAGTATATATAATTACTAATAGGTGATAATTAATTTTGGTTGCCAGGATATTCATTTTACAGATTTAAATCTTTCAGTTACTTAAAAGTTCTATGCCTACAGAAAGTTATTTCACTTTTAAGATAGCTTGCAAAACTCTAAATAATGCAGTTAGTTTATCTCAGCTTGCTAGTCCTAATGCTTTGATTATGTACTTAGGAATTATGTCCTTCGAATGGAAAGAATGACCAGGAGTATAGTCTTTATAAATGTTCCTGTCATCCTAGAGAGATTCAAATCTCTCTAGGATGACAGGAACATTTATAAAGGTTTTTCCTAGAGTTTTTATCTCCCAGAAACTCATTTTACATCTGCAAAAAGAGGCAAAGTAGTTGGAGAACATGATCTTGCAAATATAGTAAACTGTGCAGATAAATTAACCACTCAAACATTACCAAAATGACATTTAAAAGAAACTGACTGATTTGGTTCATTTAGCCTGAAATGTATAAAAGGAAGAGAATATGGAATAAGCATAATCTAATGTGATGTGGATTCCAGTTACACCAGAAAAACAGGAATAACCATTTCAAAGTGCACTTTGCTTTGCACATATCCTATAAATATCAATAATGTTTTTTTACCCTGAATTATTTTTATGTTACACAAAAAAAGTTTTTATTACCTGTTTTATAATGGAAACAACATGACCAGGAGTATAGCCATCTGAGACTTTAGTTAAAGTACTGATATCTAGTCTAGGAGTAAGAATTCCATGGTGTTTAGCAATTAGTTCAGTCCAGACAACTGAAAGAAAGGAGTTATTTTATCTTATATACAAATTCTATTTCTGGCTAAAATGTAGATTATCATAGAATGCAATATTTCAAAACACCATAAAGTTTTAACAATCTGAATAAGTGACACAAAGCAAAATTATGAAAAAATATATCTTATATTTTTTTGTAGTAAGATTGACATTTTTTTTTTTTTTTTTCCATAGGGGAAAATTTAGAGTTCATTTATAACAGAATAGGCATACGGCTAACCACCTTATCCTTGAATCTTGATTTTGAAATCCAAGAATACTTACGAGTGCTTTAAGTGCTTGTTAGAACTGATGATAATTATGACATTATATCATGAAAAACATCATTTATTATTATTATTATTATTATTATTACTTCAAGACTTCATGGAGTCAAAGACTCATCTGGGAGGTTCTTTTATCACACACACACAGGTCATCATACCGTGCCCTGAACACATTCAAACTCCTTGAAGACACCACACTCTCAGGCAAGGCATTCCAATCATTCACAACTCTGCACAAAAAAAACTTGCCTCCCACTCCCCTCCCCCTACTCACACCTCTTTATACAGTTTCCAGGGATGGCCTCTGGTTCTCCCCCCGATCTGCCACTATTTCCGGTAGAACTTCTCCAGCATTGATCCTATCATATTTCCCCTCTTCCTCCTGTCCACCAGACTCTGCAAATTATTACGCCTTCCACAGAGTTAACGGATTCATCCTGCAGGTTCCAACATAAAGTGTTTCTGGCAATGAACACACTATCAGAAACTCTTAGTGATAAAGTTTTATTTGATAAATATTAATCTGATGGTACCAGTTTAGTCTCATGGCTTGGATACTGTCCATCTTAATGAAAAAAATGCTGCATACTTTTCCTTAAACTCATTCATACAGGGCACTCACAATTGACCCTGGAAATCTCTTCCACTCATTCACAACTCTCCAAGCAAAAAAATCCAGTTCTAACAAGCATTTAAAGCTATTAGCGGGCAATGTTGGTATTCTTGGGCGATTGGGCTGAAGGTCTTCTGATGTAGGTTTCCCAAATTTGAGGCAGTCTCATGCAGCCAAATTTGTTGAGGTTTGGATCGTTTCTTAGGGCTGAAGCTGATTTCATGAAAAGCCTTTCATATTTGTATTTACTATGGTGTATTATCGTGGTTTTCTTCCACCGTATTCTATGGAAGGTATCCAGAACATGGTCAGCATGACCAGAGTGGCTGTATTGTTGAAACCAGATGAAGTCCTTGTGTTCTGAAATTCTGATATTTGCTGTCCTGCCTGTTTGGCCAAAGTAGGACAGCTTGCAGCTGCAAGGGACCTGGTATACACCAGGTAGGTCTAGGGGGGAGGGTCTTTAGTAGAGCGGATAAGGGATGCCAATTTTTTATATGGTCTGTAACAAGAAGTTAAGTCATGTTTTTTTTGGATTTTTGTAATTTTTTCCGAGGTGCCTCGGATATAGGGTATGGTGATGGATTTAGAGTAATCCTTGTTGTGAGGGGGGGGGGTTGTGGTTTACTGGCTTCAATATTTTTTGGATTTTTTTTTTTGTGGGGGTAGCCATTGGCTGAGAAAGTGTTGAGAATGTGGTTTAGTTCTGTAGTTAGGGCACTGTCATTTGAACAGATAAGTTTAGCAAAAAAATCTAGTCTGCACACCCGTATATAACTTCTAGGGGGTGACCCCCCCCCCCCCAAGTTCTCTCTCTCTCTCTCTCTCTCTTTATTTGTCATGATGTATTGAAAAGTTTCCTTTGTGTTTAATTTTATAGCACTCCTGAGATCTCATCAGAGATCTCAGGAGTGCTATAAAATTATAAAACTATAAAATTAAGAGTATTTCACTGATGAGATCTCAATAAAGATCGAAACCGATCTGGGAAGTGACCTCCCACCATAATGTACAACATCATACATCTCCTAGGAGATGGGTTTTACATTATGGAAAATACTAAGAATAGTAATCAGAACTTTCTCCACCTTTGCAACGAGTTGCCCTAGTTTGTACTATGTACTTGAACTAAGTGCTTTAGCTTACGCTAGTAGTCGCCGATACATTTATAGTTATACTATATTCGGCATGAAACTCTTTGATTCCGATCTTTGAGTTTCTTATTCGGTTTTAAAACAATGTGGGATTTAATATCCCCTTAATTTAAAAAATGGTGTTACAGTAACTGTAAGCCAGAGGCTACGTAATTCCATTACAGAAGCAGCAAGGATCTCTGACTGAGATCCTCATAAACTGTAGGAACCTACAGTTTATGAGTTATATTTCTCTACACACCACAGACTGGATGTCCACAACAGATGAAGGATGAAGTCTGAAATGACCTTGAAAGAAATCTTTAAACTATTAACAACAACAATGAATAGATATTCATTGGAGGAGATCTAAATGGACACATTGGCTGCACAAGAGATGGCTTCGAGCATGGATATGGTGGACAAGGATACAGTGTAAGAAAGGAGAAGGGTACTAACAACCTAGAATGTGCTGAAGCCCATGACTTTGCAGTCACAAATACCTTTTTCAAAAAGAGAACTTCACACATAATTACATGTAACAGTGGAAGTTGAGCTGCAGAAATTGATTATTGGTTGGTTCGTCGGTGTGATCTAAAATGGATAACTGACTTAAAAGTCATTCCATCAAACAATCTAACTACCCAACACCGTTTATTAGTACTAGATACATGGATTCATCTACACCAGCATTGTATAAGACCAACCATAAAGACAAATCTTATAAAATGGTGGCAATTAAAAGAACATGAAACCGAGATGAAGACTTTACTAGAAGAAGCACTAACTACAGACTTCAACCATTTAACAAATGACATCTAGAACACATTAGCTGAGTGTGTTAAGACCAGCACTGCAACTGCACTAGGAATCACAAAACCTGGTCAACATTTCATTGACAAGCAAACCTAGTGGTGGAATCCTGAGGTGCAACAAACTGTGAAATTGTAAAAGAAAGTCTATAAGACCTGGCTAAAGACAAGAAGCTCTGATGATTATGAAAGATATCAAAACCTAAAATTTGTAACAAAAGCAAAGGTTGCCTCCAGCAAAGCTAAGCGCTACAAAAAGATATAAGATCAACTGGACACATCAGAAGGCAAGAAGCAAATATACCTCCTTGCCCAGGCATGTCAATGTTCTACACAAGACCTAGGACACATTATGAACATTAATGTTCATAATGTGCCCTAGTTCTGATCTTATCAAAACTTCTTTGATAAGATCAGTAATGAAGAGTTCCCACACCCACCATTGCAAACAGCCATAGTAGTCCTTGAACCTGTGCTCCTTATCAGCACTGATGAAGTACATACTGTGGTCCATCAAACAAAAAACAATGACACTGGCCCAGATGATATATCAGCTGAAATCTGGAAGCTACTCAGACCACAAGGAGCACATTGGCTCTGACAATGCTGTTTAACAAAATCATGAATGAAAATGAAATACCAGCAATCTGGCTAACCAGTATAACAATTCCCATCTCGAAAGGCAACAGAACATTGGTGACTGCTCAAACTACAGACCAATTTGGCTACTTTGCCATACAATGAAAATTGTATGGCAAAATGAACTCCAACATCTTGTTCAGAAATGGAAAACTCACTTATATTAGTTTGGAATGAGACTTAACACCAAGAAGAGAGAATATATGTAAGGAGGTGACCAAACTGATGGCATGCTCACAATTGATGGTGTGGAGCTGATAAATGCACCCAGTTCAAATAAAGACCTTAGGTATTATTTAGGACCCTGCCTTAAATAATACCTAAGGTCCAGCATTACCTCAAATGGCAATACAATAACAACAGAGGAGAGAAGCCTGAGCCAATGCTGCCTAAATGAAGTGGTGACAAGTCACTGGGGTTCTTTCAGTGACGTCACCACTTCATCCCACATGCCACTATCACATCCCACTATACTTAAAATCAAAGATCTACAGAACTGTTTTTAGACCAGTAGCCATGTATGGAGAAGAATAGTGGCTGACAACAAAGAAACATGAGGAAATCATCCATACCATGGAAATGAGAATGCTGAGATGGACACTTGGCATCACCAGGCTCGACCGAATATGAAACACTAACATATGTAAGAATCCTCGGCATCACACTAATAACAGAGAAGATGAAAGAGGCATGCCTAAGATGTTATGGCCATGTGCAATGTAGCAATGAAAAACTTTGTGGGAAAATTGACCATGAGGTTTAATGTAGATGGCCAATAACCAAGAGGCCAATCAAAGACATGTTGGCTTGATTGCCTATCTAAAGACATGATCACAGCAAATGTCAACAGTAGAATTGCACAAGACCTTATAAGATGTAGGAAGCAGTGCACACGAGCAGACCCTGCCCTAAAGCAGGACAAACACTAGGAAGAAGATGATATTTCATTTATTTTATTATATTTTTTATAATAATATAATATTATGTTATTTTGTTATATTATATAGAACATATAATAAAATAATGAAATGGAAATCAACTGTAAAGGGCTTAAAACTATTGTCTAGAGAATAAAGTTTAATAAAAAAAAAATTAATAGTAAGATATTACAATCAATATTTCAGACTGTGATGAGGCCATCTGCAGTGTGACTGATTGGTTTTCCCTTTCAGTCGTTTCCAACTGTAGGTGACTTTGTAGACATTGCCCACAAAGTATTCCTGGTGATATTTTTTACAGGATAGTTCACCATTGCTTTCTCCAATCCCCCCAATTTTATCCTGGCTCGGGACCAGCATATGGGCTGGAATGTATTCATGACTGTAATTCATGTGTGTTCAGAGGGCCAGTTTGCCTGTTCTGTGGGATGAAAAACCTAAGTTTCCAGGTGAAAAAACCCCCTACCTCTGTATGAGACTGGCTAACTTACTGGAGGTGAGTTAGCCAGTTAAGAGACCAGATAAAGGTTCCTCATGTCACTGACAGGAATCGAACCCAGGTCTTTCTGACCTAAGGGCTTTGTCTATACTGACCAAGCTAGGAGGCTCGCAGCAGTGTTTGTATATTATTATTATTCCTGACACCTCCAAGGAGTCGAAAGGCTCATCGCAGGAGGACACCTACAACTGTCTCAACCACTACACCAAACCCTCTACTACGAATCATCTCCATCAATGCCATCTACCGCCCACCTCCACCACCACCACCACAACTGGTATTATTGTCTGTAAATTGCGTGTGTTCTGAAGGGCCAATTTGTCTGTATGCGGGATGAAAAACCCGAGTTTCTGGGAGAAAAAAACTGCTACCTCCGTATGAGATCGGCTAACTCACCTTTGATTGAAAATCGTCCAGATAAAGATTCCTCCCATCATGAGAATCGAACTTAAGCCTATTCCAATCGAAGGGCGCAATGTATCATCGTTCTTCCAATTGCGCTATGGAGGTGCTTAATATATATATATAAACACTACATATTTTAACGAAAATAACTTACATGATTATATAGCAAAATGATAAAATAGAAAATAACTAATTTATTTCCAAAGATACTGGTAGAAGACTTTCATCTTTCTAGAAAACTTCATCAGGTGCATAATAGAACAAAAAAAAAAAAAAATCTTTTTTTTTTTTTCTGTTCTATATATTATGAATAGCCAGCAGTAGTTACTTCTCTGCCCCTTCATTTGAATTTGAGTAAACTCTCACATTAGCAAAAAATGTTGTAACAAACTCACTTAGCTAAAAAAAAAAAAAATCCTAGAGAATCAAAATATCCATTATAATAAATTTATTCTTGTGGCGTGAACACTGATCCGGACTCGCATATATAACTGCACAATAATTACTGTATTATCTTCCTTTTAAAATTATTTCCAAGTAACTAGTTAAATTTAATTTTCTACCAAACATGTCGTTTTTTTTTTTAACAATTTCTCCACAGCATATTTTGGATATTCGGATTGTTTATTGCTTTTTTTTTCCCCCTTCATACAAAGTTTTTTCTCCATTCACAAATGCAAAATAGACTTTGTATCATCATCTACTAATAACATCACTTGTGCGATAAAAATGAAACAAAAAGAGAGAAAAAAAACACATTTTGCACAAGTGGTGTAATAAGCTAACACACCTCTTCGGCATCCATAGTCTGGTTTTGGTATCATGATAATTTTTTGATAACAACTTCCAAGTCCTTTCATATCACAGTCAAATGGAATACGTGATACTCCACATATCATAATTCTTTCCTCTGATGCAATAGTCTTCATCAGCTTTGGAAGATCTTTCTTTAAACGTTTGGGATCTGTCTGTGTAATAAAAAGAAAACAAATTATATGCATAATTAAGGAAAGAAAACCTTAAATTAGCAAAAAAGATATAAAAATGCATAATACTTTATTAACATCATCAATGCAATTCCTGATATGCATCCTCAAGGAATGTACAGGACACTATAATAGTACTAAATAAAAAACCTCCAACTGACAATTTCCTCTGCATTCACCTGTTATTGGTCAGGACTGAAATATTGCAAAATCTTACATTTTGGTCTACTCAACCACTTCTATCTGCATGTATTCACCATAGATCTTGGTCTTCTTTTGGGTTTTCCAGCTATCCTAGCATCAAAGAAAGCCTGTTTTACTAACTTTTTTTTATCTCATTTGATTTGTGATCATACCACCTGAAATTAGCTCCCACACATTCTTGAATATTAACAATGTCAAATTTCTTCCTAATACTGTGTGGTCCATAAGTCATGGAACATTCCGTAGAAAGGACCAGATTTTGTGAAGCTGAAAATGTCCACTGTGGTTTTTCATAACTAATAAACAAAAATTCTGGTGATGTTTAAAAACTTATGCAGTTGCTTCCCAAAGATGAGGTATGTTCCATGATTCATGGCCAACTTATATCTTCATTTTTAATGATATTAGTATTGATGAAATTTGTTCATTTCCCTAATTTTTCTTAGAATTCTCATATCTGTAGTCTCAACTGCTTTATTTCTGATCCATAAGTTAAAAGTGATAAACAACAGAACAGCTTTGCTTATTCTGTTGTTTATCCATATTTAATTTGCCATCTCCATTAAAAATTGTTCCTAAATAGCTGAAATATTTTACCTTTCTATAGATTCTCCATTCAGGATGCAGTTGACAAATCCCATGTTATGTCTATTAGCAGTTTTTGTCTATTTTTTGCTAATTTTTGTGCCAAATTTGTTACAAATTTTTAGTTAAGGCATTGCAGATTTATACTTGGATTATCTAAGAATATAATATCTGCATGAAGCAAAGAACTGAGATTACCATCTCCATTAACATCATGTTTAATGCCACTTTCCTTTATAATATGATCCATATAGATGATGAATAAGTGGAAATAATATATATATATATATATATATATATTTTTTTTTTTTATGGTCATACCACCTGAAATTATCTAAGAATATAATTAAAAAGAGCACAGTATCTAAGAGCACCTATGTATTATAACTAACATCAACCCATCTTCCTGTAACTCTTAAAATTCTAAGTGCTGACTTATAACATTAACAGCAGCAGCAGAAATCTCAATTGACATTCAAAGTAAAATACACCAAAAAAAAAAGAGAGAAAAAAGTTTAATAAAGAAAGTAAATGGCAGTAAAGAAAAAAAGATGGAAGTAATTTGTCTAATAATCCATCTCAAATTCATACTACTGAGAAATAAGAGAAGCAAGGAAGCAAAAAATAAAATTTTTAAATGAAAAGACTGAAGACATCCAGAAACAATTTACATTAAATAAAAATTTTTCTGTGAAATAAAAACAAAACAAAAAAAAAAATCGGTATGTGTATGAACAATAATAATCAACAATAGCAATGGACAAACACACACACTACTAAAGATGAAATAATAAACAGATGGAGAGAGAGAGCACTTAATCATTCCCTATACCGCCATGAATCAGCTGAGATTTTTGAAAACAAAAGAAAACTTATCATACTTGTCACCTACAAAATAGTAGTTGAACTCACCCAACGTAGTGGTAAAAAGTGGTAAATTAACTACAGAAATACATAACTGGTAAATTTAACATGGAAAACTAAGAGATATCCTCAAAATGGATATGCCCACAGGCTACAAAAATGTATCTAATATTATATTAGAGTTAAGAAGCATGAAAGAAGAGATCAGGAGATTGGAAACCATGAATGCAAAGCAAATTGGATTAGGAGTGTGAGAGAGAGAGAGAGTTATTGGAATGATAGAAGGGGAAAGAATAGGAGAACCAGTGGAAGAGAGGGAATGAGAGGAAGGTGAAACAGTGCAGGAACTAAGGATGGAGAAATGACAAGAGGGAGAACAAGGAGAGAAAGTGTTAGAGGAGATAGAGTGAGGGATGCAGGTGTGAGTAAGGAAGGAACAGAGTGGTAAGAGTTGTGATGATGTATGGAGATTCCATGATCTGTCATATGCAAGATAGAATGCCAGAGGAAAGTGTGTGTGTGTGTGTGTGTGTGTGTGTGTGTGTGTGTGTGTGTGTGTGTGTGTGTGTGTGTGTGTGTGTGTGTGCCTTGAGGAATGATAGTGTGACTATGGCAATTAAGCAAGGTGAAAGAGTGGGTGATATAATTATGATGATAGTATGATGATAGTTGATAAAGTTTCACTGGCCTATATATATAGATGCTTGGGCAGTGCCTATGTCTTTTAAGTAGTCCACCTAAGGCAGCTCATGATATGAATGCCGAGGAATGCAAGCTCTCTGGTCAACTTACGAAACTTTCATAGTTTCTACATTTGGCTTTGAAATAACGTTGGATATAATATCCACTTTGCTTATGTAATAAGAGATGCAGGAGTATCCAAGAGAATGGAATGTATATGGAATTATAAGGCAGATGATTACAATAATCTTAGAAAATCAGCTTGGGACAGTTCCATGAAAGGAAGAATTGAAAGGACGAGATATTATTGGTGCTTGGGAACTGATGAAGGAATATTTATTAACAGCAGTGGCAAGTTATATACCTCGAGTGAAAAGGAGAACACACAATTTGGTGTAAAGTTGAAGACAAACAATATCAAACAGGAACTTCATATAAAAAAGAAGTTATGGAAGAGATATTTAAGGAGAGGGATGGAGAGCAGCAGATGCATGAAGAATATAAGACTCACGCCAGGGAAAGTGGCTAATATGGTAAGGAAGGCAAAACCGGAATATGAGAAGAGATTGTCTCTGAGATCCAAAGAAAATCCTCAGGAATTCTTTTGTTATGTGGCCAGTAGGAAGAGGAATGATTGTGGAAGAATGACATTGTTGAATAAAAATGGGAGTAGAGTGACTGATGCAAAGGACATAGTGGAGTTGTTTCTTTTCAAAAATCTCAATTTTCAATTTCAAAAGTCTTCCCTACACTTGATTAAGGTATTTCATTCTGGAGAAGTAGGTTTTAATACTAGAAGGATAGGGCAGGTTCAAGGTTAGAAGTGCAAGAAGAGAGAGCACGTTTCAAATACTGAGTACTCTGGATGTCAATAAAGCAAAGGGACTGGATGGGATTTTGCATGGGGTTTTGAGAGAATGTGCAAAAGAACTGACATCTCACTTGACCTAGCATTTCAGCGAAAGTCTGGTCAAGGGAAAGGTACTCAAGGAGTTGTAAGAGGGTAAGATAGTGCCAATGTATAAGTGGTAGCAGACTGGAAGTGTCAAACTATAGCCAGTTTGTATTTCATCATTATTAATATCTTACAGAAATTAGTGAGAGATCATTTATAGCACTGGGCAGATGAGGGTAATGTTATCTGTGAGAGTCAGCATGGATATGTTAAGGTGCACTCTTGTTTTAGTATTCTGATTGCTTTTATAAAAAATAACAAGAGTGGTTCATGAGGAAAAGGCATATTTTGCCACTTTTTTTTTGATTTTACAAAGGCATTTGACAGGGTGTGCCACATGATAAGCTGATATTTAAGTTATCCAAACCCATGTCAACAAATGGGTTTGTATGTCAGGTTAGTCAATTGAATTGGGCATTGGCTATCTGATAGGTATCAGAGAGTTGTATATGAGGGAGCAGTATCAAAGAAGCTTGCATGTGTTAAGGGGGTGCTCTTGTTTTAGTATTCTGATTGCCTTTTATAATAAAGTAACAAGAGAGTTTATTTTTCACTTGGTTAGACTATAATAAGTTTAGTTTAATCCTTTATCCAAGTGTGAGCAAACAAAGTTTGCGCCTGAAAGTATCTTCAGGACTGGGTAAAGGTAGTGCAACACCAGGTAACTTGTGTTGCACTACCTTACCCCAGTCCTGAAGATACTTTCAGGTGCAAACTTTGTTTGCTCACACTTGGATAAAGGATTAAACTAAACTTATTAAAGTAACAAGAGCAGTTGATGAGGGAAAGGCATATTCTGCCACTTTTGTAGATTTTAGAAAGGCATTTGACAGAGTGTGCCACATGATAAGCTGATATTTTATTTACAGCACATGGATTTGGATGTCAGGCTAGTGAACTGGATTGGGAATTGGTTGCCTGATAGGTATCAAAGAGTTGTGTATGAGGGAGCAGTATCAAAAATGGCAGGTTACAAGTGAGGTCTCACAAGGCTCAGTACTGGGACCTGTACTGTTTAACCTTTATATCAATCACATTGTCAATGGATTGCAGGGTGATATTCAGTTATTTGCAGATGATGGGAATCTGGGAAGAGTTATTAGTAATAGTGCAGATGTGGTAGCCCTGCAAGAGGATTTGAATAAACTGGACAGATGGGTAAATGAATGGTGGTTTAGTTTAATTCAGCTAAATGTAAAGTCTTAAGTTTGGGGTACATCAATGGGAGGCTGCATAGCTCTGTTAGTGGAACTGTACTGGAGAAAGTGCAGGAGGCAAAGGATGATAATTTATAGAAACCTGAAATTCAGGGAACATACTGCAAAGGTGGTAAAGGTAATCCATGGAAAATATTCATCTGAAATAGCATCAATAATTTCCCCACTTAGTACTAAGCTCATTGGAACACATGCAGCTGCTGCTGCTCAACATCCCCTTCACAGTACCCACAGAACAAGATTCTTTTCCTCTTCCTCCTCCATCCCTGCAACCAACTGCTATATTGTGGAACAGTCTTCCCCTATTGTGTTTCCCAAGGAATATAATATACAGTCTTTTAAATCAAATGTAAACAAGTTCCTCCTTTCCTTACCCACTACCATATACGGTACTAATGTACTATAGGTTGATCAACCAATCGTTCGTGTATGGGCTCAACATAAAAAAAAAAAAAAAAAATCCAGAGGATTGCTGCAATTTTGAGAGGGACACTGACCAGCAGAGATGAAGCATAAAGTCCATATCTTGACTATTGTGCTCAAATTTGGTCCCCAGGATTTTAATTAACCTTGGAAAGAGTGCAGAGAGAGAGAGAGAGATAATAAAGATAATATCATTACTGTACAATGTTAGTTATGAGGATGGACTTAGAGCATGTGGACTGCAAAGTTTGATAGAAGAAGGAGAGGTGATGTCATTGAGACATTTAAACTGTTGAGAGGTAGTTATAGCATTGACACTGGAGAAAGGAAGTTGTGAGTAAGAGGGTGAGAAGTGGTTTCTTTGCATGCAGGATGGTTGAACTGTGGAACACATTGCCTGATAGAGTGATGAGAGCACGAATGTGAATGAGTTTAAAGAATGGTATGATAGACTGTGTTTTCTAAGTGGGCCTCCCACGATGAGTCTTGTGACTCCATGGAGGTCCATAATAAATATAATAATATTAAAAATAATCTTGTCTTAAGCTTAAGAAAATATAGTTGAATATTAAGCTGAATTCTGAAGAAATGGATCCACAGTTAATCAGATTTTTACATTAAGACAGATATTACAGAAAAAAATATCATGGAATATAATCAGTATGTCCATATTTTATTTATAGATTTTAGAAAAGCATATGATAGCATTTATAGAGAAGACTTTTGGGGAGTATTAAATGAAATTCGACTATCTCAAAAGATCATAAATTTGAGAAACGTTTGCACTACTGACCATATGCAGGCATCAGTGAAGCAGTTAAGTGTAAGAATGTATATAATGTGCCTGAGCTAGTACAAAGGACAAGAAATCAGAATGGGATAGTTAGTATAACGCATCAAGATAGGGGTGGGGAAAATGGACCTCTGCATTTCATGTATACTAATGCCAGGATTATTAGGAACAAGAAGGAAGTATTTTTAGCCTTGGTTGGCTCTTCCTGGTCACAGGTTATTGGCATTAGTGAAACATGGCTGACAGAAGATGATATAGTTAGCGGGATAGAATGTGAAGGGTATAGTGTGTTCAGGAGGGACAGAGAAAATAAAATGGGGGAAGGAGTGTTATTGATGATAGCTGATGAACTGCAGCCAAGGAGAATTGAAGTTAAATTGCAGGATAATGAAATGAGCTTATTTGAGGCTATTTGGTGTGAGATTGAGACTAGCAGAATAGAATATATAGTTGAGTGCTGCTATAGACCAGGTGATGGAATAGATGGTGGAGATAGTATGCATAAACAAATTGATGCAATGGGTGGAAGGAGGGTAATTATTATGGGGGGATTCCAACTATGGTAACATGTGAGGAAGGAACTGGATTTTATGCAGTTATTAAGGGATAGCTATCTGAGACAAAATGTAATGGAAAATACTATGGGTTCGTGAGTGCTTGATCTAGTAATAGCATCTAAGAACTCGACTGTAATGAATATGACAATGTTGCCACCAATTGTTGAAAGTGATCATAACCTCCTGACCTGGGAGGTGGCTAAATGTGTGAAATTTTCGATTAAGACAGGGAACATGTGGAATTACTGTGCTGGTAAGTATGAAAAGCTTAGGAGATTGCTTGGTTCAGTGCCTTGGCATGTAAAACTGCAAGGGCTGGATGTTGATAGTGCATGGGAAGTGGTCTTGCACAAGTTTTATAACACAGTGATGGCTGAACTGGATAGGGGTAATGGGTTTACAGTGATACTGCTGGACCTTGCTAAGGCCTCTGACAGGATACCACATGGAATTCTAATCCGTAAACTGCAACATATGGGGATGGATATAGGGTTGGTGAGATGGATAGGTGGCTGGTTGATGGAGAGATATCAGAGAGTAGTTTATTCAGGACTAAAATCCAAAAGACGGCCTGTGACTAGTAGTGTGCCACAAGGTTCTGTTCTTGGACCACTACTATTTAATTTGTTCATTAACGATATAGGAAAGGATCTGAGAGGAATAGTTCATTTGTTTGCTGATGATGCAAAGTTGGGTAGGGTAATAGTGAATGCAGATGATGTCAGAATTTTGCAGGATGATTTGGATAGATTGGAGGACTTACATCTGAACCTTTACATCTAAATATTGACTAATGGAATTACATCTGAACCTTTTGTTTCTTTTGGCTAAGGAGAATGGCCTTCTCCTTAACCTTTTGGCTAAGGAGAATGAATGTCAATTTAATGTGGCAAAATGTAAGGTTATGCATTTTGGGGTGAAAAGATTAGCAGCAGTATACCACATTGGTGGAATGGTACTCCAGGAGATTGATGAGGCCAGGGATTTGGGAGTGTTGGTGGTTAGGGAGTTGAAGTTTAGGGGGCACATTACAAAAGTGGCCAAATCAGCTCATCAAATCACTTCGCTGCTAAAAAATACATTGATGAGCAGAGACAAGCAAGTTATTGTTCCTCTGTATTGAGCCTTGATAAGACCCCATCTCGACTACTGTGCCCAGATTTGGTCGCCTGGGTTTCTTCTAGATGGGGAGGAGGTGGAGAGGATACAGAGGCGAGTGACCATGACGATAGCAGGTCTATGGAATGAACCTTATGAGAACAGGTTGAAGATTTGTGGGTTACAGAAAAGGGAGGGATATGATTGAGACATTCAAATTACTAAAGGGTTTCTATGGGATTAATTCAGAGGATATTTTTGAGAACAAGACTGGTGGTGGTGGTGGGAGGACTAAGGGCCATCCATGGAAGCTGGGAAAGAGTGTGGTTAGTAAGGGTGTTAGAGCTAGGTTTTTTTACTTTTAGAGTGGTGAATTGTGGGTGCTACGACTGTGAATGAGTTTAAGGCAAAGTATGATAGATACTGTGTGAATGTTGAATAGTTGATGAACATGATGTTCAGGGCCTCCCTCAATGAGTCTGGGGACTCCTTGGAGTTGCCCATAATAATAATAATATTAACTAATGGAATTACATCTGAACCTTTTGTTTAATTAAGAGCGTATTAAAGCAAGGTGATGCCCTTTCATCCATTCTATTTAATTTAGCTAAAGCAGAACTGTAATATTAAGATATGAAGATATATTTGCCTAGCTGAAGGCATTAGATAAAATTCAGAAGACTCAAAACATTTGCTATAAAAAGAGGTTTAAAGGATTACAAAACAGCCAGGATAAATCTGAATATTAAAAACGTATGTAGAACAACAACTAAGGGGAGAAATGACAAGTTTGCTATTGATAACCAGAAATTTAAAAATGCCACTTCATTCAGATATCTTGAAACACTGATATTGCTCTGAGATAATAAAATTAGTACAGAAATACAGGTTAGAACACATGCCTCCATTAGATCTTATCATTTACTTGATAATTTTTTTTTCTTCCAAAATTCTCTCAAGCAGAGCTAAAATATAAATATATAAGACAATAATTTAACCTATTGATTTATATGCAGTAGAAATCTGGAACATAACAGATGAAGATGCAAAATCCTTGAAGTCCTCAGAAAAATAAAACCTTCAGAAAAGCTTTTGGATCTGTATAGAGAATATAACACAACTGGTGAATGGAGAAGAACTATATTCACTCTGTAGATCCTCATTAATAACTGATGAAATCAAAGCTTTCAGACTGGCTTAGGCAAGGGGAAAAGATGGCAAGGAGAGAGAGTGGCTAAACAATCATTCAAGGTGAGGCCTGATGGAGACCTCGGAGGTCTTCATTAAGCCTCATCTTGAATGCTAATGATGCTAATATCCTGACAAGCCTGATTAGGCCTATTGTCTAATTAACCATTTTGAAATCTGATGACACTCTAAGTGAAACTGAC
The DNA here is from genome assembly GCF_054136105.1 of Typopeltis vanoorti. Lineage (NCBI taxonomy): Eukaryota > Metazoa > Arthropoda > Arachnida > Uropygi > Thelyphonidae > Typopeltis > Typopeltis vanoorti. Next base: position 84,630,955 of record NC_143551.1, on the reverse strand, counting down.
TCAAATTCAAGAAATTCATTGTTTGTTTTTAGTGGTAATTACTACAGCTACTTCCTACTTTTCATGATCTGTAGTCGAAATAAATCATCTTATGTATGACAGTTCGAAACATTTTTTCATGGCATAGAAGATATGAAAGCAAGAGAGAGAGAGAGAGAGAATACAAGTAGACAAGAAATCATAAAAGATTATGAATCTGAAAATACCATAAAACTTCTGAAGCACATGTAGCCTTTGAGAAGATGAAAATGTTTTTGTCTGCAGAAAGCAATGCCAAAGATAAAGTATAACATTTGACAAAATCAGTATGTGGTGTAAAGCTAGAAAAAAGAAAGAAAACAGATAGTGATTGAAGATTATTATTTTCAAAAGACATATTTCAGTAATTACACCACATTTTTTATTATTCAGTTATACAATATACTGAAATAATAGTTCCTGACAAGTTTCGTAAATCGTAGGATTTACATCTTCAGGGGTAAATAGTTTGGTTAAATAGGTCTTGTTTAAACTTAAAGTTTAAACAAGAGAAATTAATAAATACAAATCATAACCATCTGGCTATTCATAAACTCAAATAACAGAATGCAGATATAAAACGTTATTGATGTTGAACAATACTGTACGATGTTAAGAATACCAAGCAATTTTTAAACCTGGTTTTCCTCCATTTCCCAAGTAAGCAAACAGACAAATAAGTCAAGTTTGCACCTGCAAGTGATGCAAGTCTAGCTGATCCTACAGATAGTGCAAGACCAGGGCAACTCGTGGTAAAGGTGGCATAAGCTCCGATCACTAATCTTTATATTTACCCTTAATGCCAAAACACATCTCCAAGAAAGAGATGTATGATGTTTTGTATTAAAGGCAAGAGGCCACCACCCAGACCGGTTTCGACCTTTATTGAGGTCTCATCAGTGGGAGCTAGGCAAGAAATACTAGAAATTGGTATTTCTAGCCTAGCTCCCACTGATGAGACCTCAATAAAGGTCGAAACCGGTCTGGGTAGTGGCCTCTTGCCTTTAATACAAAACATCATACATCTCTTTCTTGGAGATGTGTTTTGGCATTAAGGGTAAATATAAAGATTAGTGATCGGAGCTTATGCCACCTTTACCACGAGTTGCCCTGGTCTTGCACTATCTGTAGGATCAGCTAGACTTGCATCACCTGCAGGCGCAAACTTGACTTATTTGTCTGTTTGCTTACTTGGGAAATGGAGTAAAACCAGGTTTAAAAATTGCTTGGTATTCTTAACATTTATTATACCCAAGGTAAAATACTTTCTACAAATACTGTACGATGTCGTGTGTTCTTGTTCTCATTCATATAGTCCGAGCTCAGATTGAGGTAGATTTTTTATTAGAGCTGACCACACTTGATGGAGAATTAAACCTTGATTTTTATTGCATTGGGTTGGGTTTTCAGCATATTAGCAGCTTTTTTAAATTTTCTTATGTGGCTGTTGTTTTCTATGTATGACATCGTTGTTTTTTGCCAGAGTACATCGTGTTCAGTGGAAATGGTATGGAAAGCAAGACCCGTTTTTTGTTCTCTTTTGTATTGTACGTCTTTTTGGTGTTCAGCCATGTGTATTTCTCCAGATCTTCCTGTCTGTCCTACGTAGCAAATCCCACAAGAGCAATGGATTTTGTAGACTACTGGTTTTTTTTTAAGATGATGATGATGATGTGGTGGTTTTGGTGGATGTAGGAATCTTGAGATTTTTTCCATATGAAGGAAAGCTACTTTTACGTTATGTTTGTTCATTAATTTGGCTAGCTTATCTGTAACATTTTTGATATAAGGATGCGAGATTGCGTTTTTGTAATCCTGTTTTATTGTGTTGTTAGTTGGAGGCATTTCAAGGATTCTCTTGATGGTTTTTGTTTCATACCCATTTGCTTGAGGATTTGTGTTAAGTATTTTAGGTAAAGTATTGGTAAAGAAGGCCAAATGCATTAGCAGATTAATATTCCTTAAATGATGTAAGATGGCTCAGGTTATTCCTACCTGTTGTAAAATAAAAGAAGTTTTTATGTCCCCAAATGCTCATCGGATCTACTTAAAAGCTAGTAAGTCTCTTTTAAATAATCAGCTACACAAAGCTAAAAAATAGATTCCTACTTGAACCAAAACCACCTCATCATCCTCTTAAAATTACAGTCACTAGAGCTGAATTAGCATTAATTAGTAATAACACTTTTTCTCTTCATAATGAATTGGCCACATCTCTTCCATCCTACCTATGGAACAACATTGATAGTGTTACATTCAACAAAGTGATAGCAATCTCAGAACAGAAGAAACATACATTAATTCATAAGTTCAACTTACTCCTTCAGAAGAAAGAAATACATAAAAAACAACTAGATCATTCAAAAGTAGTTATTAACCTTTCTTCGAGAGTCCTAACAAACGAAGAGAACAACCTTTTATTTAAGGTTTTAACTTTGCCTTAACTCACGTTTCCTACCAAAAATTTATATCATAGCACGCATAGAAAAAGGAATTAGAAATCTACCAGACAATATGACAGATCTTATCCATATAGAGAGTACAGCTTTACTATTAAAAAGCAGATTACCTCATAGGAATCTACCTTACAATGAATACACTTGCCTTAAAAATTAAAGGATGACAAAAATATTGTTATAATCAAAACGGATAAAGGCAACGCAACTGTCGTTTTAAATACTACAGAATATGATAATAAAATGAAAAGTCTCCTGGAGGATACAAACACCTACAAACCCTTAGACAAAGACCCGACTTGGCACACACACAAAAAACAAATGATCTCATAAAAAAAGTGCCTCTCTGGACAGAAGAACTTAAAAAATACTTACAATATATTACTTTGATACCAAGAATCTATGGTGCTCCAAAGATCCACCAGACAGATATACCTTTAAGACCAATAGTAGATGGAAGAGATTCACCAACTTGCAACTTGGCAAAATACCTCACCAACATGATCTCACATCATATAGGAAAAAATCTTCCTTCATAAAAAATAGTACACATTTCATAGAAAAAGTGAAAGATATACATATTGGTCCAACAGACATCTTAGCAAGTCTAGACATTATCAGCTTATTTACAAATGTCCCAAGACAAATTCTGAATCTCCTAGAAGACCTCTTCCACCTGAACATCTTAGATCTTTTTAAACATTGTATAAACAAAACTTTTTTCACCTATGAAGACAGAATCTGGGAACAAAAAGAAGGACTGGCCATGGGTTCATCATTATCACTGGTATTAGCAAACCTATTTATGAAATTTGAAAACAATGCTTCTTAAGAATTACCATAAAAAACCAAAAATATGGCTATGCTATGTAAACAATATTTTCATCATACGGAATGGAACAACAGATGAACTTATCAATTTTAAAGATTATCTCAACAATTTGCACAACACCATAAAATTCACTTTAGAACAAGAAGAAAATAAAAAACATCCTTTTCTAGATATTCTATTAGAAAATAAACTTTCCTTCTCAGTACATAATGTTGGATTCTAATTATGTAGAAAATAGAATAAATGTTGTTTGATTCAGAATCCAACATGATTTTCCGTTATAAGAACTATATTTGTAGATATTATTTAATGTAAATAACATAAATTATAATTGATATTATATAACTACCTTAATTATGTCAAATATTTAATTGCTTAATCAAAGAAATGTGTTAATGGTAAATAGATTCTGTATTAAATGTTATTAAGCTGTTTTATTTATTGTTATGTCAATATTGTAAGAACTTATATTTGTAGTTTAACTGCGCATTTATTGAAATGCGATCATTCTATTTATTCCTTTTGTGAAAGCTTAATGTTATGTAATAACTCAATGTAGTTGTATAGCGTAATGTAACATTCGCGAGAATGTTTACGTCTATCGGTTGTCATGGAGACGCGTGAAAATAAACGGGCGCGTGTGAAGGGAGCGTTTGTGGAGAAGAGAGAAAATAGATAGGTAGTTGTAAGAGAGATTCGGAACGGAACTTTGGAACTATAAGGTAGCAAGGAAGTAAACTAAAAAAGTAGAAGTAATTAGAAGATTCCTAAGGATAGGAGTTGAGTAGATATTTTTTATATAAGTGAATCTTATAGTTGGCTGAAAGCAAAACCAGCCGTAGTAATAAAAAGAAATTATTGCCGTAATCGGATAATTAGAGAACTGGACATTCAAAGAAGAATACTGAAAAAATCCAGTCAGTCTACAATTACGACTTATTTCTGTACTACCATAAAAGGGAATTGTACGGAGTTAAACTAGTTGATGAATGAAAAATAAGAATAATTAATGTACCTTATAGTTGCTATCTGGAGTTTTTGAAGCGCGATTAGTAATGTTTTAGTTATTTAGTGTTTCGCAAGTGTGATAAATACAATTTGAAAGTGTGCTCACAAAAAATTGGAAGTACTGAAGATTATTTCTGGTAAGGACAGTCCTATTAGTTTATTTCAGTGTATGCAGATTTAAGTATTAGTTCCGTTGCGCTGTTTCTAAAATTTAACTGTAGCTTACCATCGAGGCTGAGAGTTGAAAATATAGACATTGAAGTGATATCTACCGTGGTTAGTGCCTGTTACGAGTTAATCGTAGAGTATAGTTGAGAGATACAAGGAAACTGATTAATTAAGAATTTCTATTGTAGTAAATTGAGTAAAGAAACTTTGTGATTCTGAAACTGTATTTGTATGTGAAAGTTTGGAAGATTGATTTATTGTGAATGACTTGACCTGATGTACTAGCTTGACTGAGTTGTCATATTTAAAAGTGGAGTACATGTATTTGTTATATAACCATATATTAAATGTTTTGTTTGTTAATTTAAATATTGTGTTTGCCTGAATTTCTTTTTACTGCACCGTTCACAAAAATTCGGATCTAGCGGGAATCCCAGAAGGAAGGAAAATAAATACCATCGGCCTGAATGAGTGAAAAGACTGCTAACTAATTTTGAATTAATCTTACTAATTCATATAGACTTATCTAAGGATAGAGTGGCGCAGTATAATAGAAATTTCTCTACCCTTAGATCAGTGATTAATTTGCAATTAGTTTTCCTTTATTTTATGAAAGTGACTTTTAGCAAGATGGCGGATTTAGAACATAACATGAAAATAGAACGTCACTACAATAAGAAGTCGACAAACACAGGAAGATTGCTAAATGCAGCTTCACACCACCATCCTTCACAAAAAATAAGCTTAATTAAAACTCTTCAAGACAGAGCATACAATGTCTCCAGCACACAAGAAAGATGTAATGAAGAACTAAAATACTTAACACAAATCCTCCAACAGAATAGGTACGAAACAAAAACCATCAAGAGAATCCTTAAAATGCCTCCAACTAACAACACAATAAAACAGGATTACAAAAACGCAATCTCGCTTCCTTATATCAAAAATGTTACAGATAAGCTAGCCAAATTAATGAACAAACACAACGTAAAAGTAGCCTTCCTTCCTATGGAAAAAATCTCAAGATTCCTACATACACCAAAACCACCTCATCATCATCTTAAAAAACCAGTAGTCTACAAAATCCATTGCTCTTGTGGGATTTGCTATATAGAACAGACAGGAAGATCTGGAGAAATACGCATGGCTGAACACCAAAAAGACATACAATACAAAAGAGAACAAAAATAGGGTCTTACTTTACATACCATTTCTACTGGACACGATGTACTCTGGCAAAAAACGACGATGTCATACATAGAAAACAACAGCCACATAAGAAAATTTAAAGAAGCTGCTAATATGCTGAAAAACCCAACCCAATGCAATAAAAATCAAGGTTTAATTCTCCATCAAGTGTGGTCAGCTCTAATAAAAAATCTACCTCAATCTGAGCTCGGACTATACGAATGAGAACAAGAACACGCGACATCGTCCAGTATTGTTCAACATCAATAACGTTTTATATCTGCATTCTGTTATTTGAGTTTATGAATAGCCAGATGGTTATGATTTGTATTTATTAATTTCTCTTGTTTAAACTTTAAGTTATACTATTTACCCCTGAAGATGTAAATCCTACGATTTACGAAACTTGTCGGGAACTATTATTTCATTATATTGTATAACTGAATAATAAAAAATATGGTGTAATCACCGAAATATGTCTTTTGAACCAATTATCCACAGAAGTCTATGCCTGCGATTATTATTTTTTTAAATATATAAGTGACAACATATTTCTATCCAATACAAATGGATTGCTTAAGGGACAATGGTAGATAACTACAAGGAAATCTCCATGTAATCTTTAAAGAGACCTGACTGAGGTTTCCGAAGCAATATACATCTTTTTTTGTGGTATATCTCATTATTAGATATCTGGTTGGATACTAAACAAAAGAGATAGGCTGCAATTTGGGACTTAGTAGACTAAATCATATCTCACATTGTCTTAAATTACCAATTTAAGCCAATACCATAAATTTCCTAATTATACATTAGGAAACCACAATATAATCATATCATGCTGGCTGAGGTATTACCTGGATATACAATGGTTCTGCTGTTTTTCCCAGGGAAGCAGGTTGAGCTGTAATAAATCAGATAATGGAACAACCTCAACATAATAGACATCATTAAAGGAATCAAATGGAGCTGGCAAATGAATTAGAAACACCATGTTAACATTATTGTGTTACTGAGACTATGAAGACTAAAACAAGTAAGAACCTTGTAATCTAAAAATGATTTACATGGATTTCAGAAGTTTTATGGCCTTTTCAGATTGCACTGTTTAGGTCTTCTTTTATATTTATATTTTCTCTCTCTCTCTCTCTCTCTCTCTCATGTCTTCCACACCATGAAAAAAAAAAAAAAATGCTTGCAAACATCTTTGCTCTATTTTATTATTTTTATAAAAATTATTTTTGTATTGTCACTTGTCATGCTGTTTAGCAATCTGCTCATGTTATATGATAGAGTAACATCAGAGTTGAATAAGGGGAATGGATATATCATTATACTTCTAGATTTTGCTCATGTGTACCACAGTGTTTTGTACTTGGACCATTGTTGTTTAATATGTATATTAATGATGTATTTGGGATGATATGTTATATATGAATGGCATAATTACTTGGAGTCAACTAAAGGGCAACCTGTGTAAGGATGATTAGGGCAATGCAGAAAGATGAGCACTTTTAATAATATTCGGTTAATTTGTTGTAGTTTTTTTATGAGCATGTGAGAGAGTGAGTTGTTCAGCTTTTAAGAAAAAGTACATTTCATATTATACTGTATATACCCAGTATGGTGACAATTCATAATAGAACAATGGTAGCCAAGATATCTTTGTTAGGAGGAATCTAATATGAAAGATTTTGTGTGTGTGTGTGTGTGTGTGTGTGTGTGTGTGTGTGTTTGTCATGAAGGGTAAAAGATTTGAGAGTGAGTGCCAGGTTTGAGAGGAAAGTGAGATGCATGATAGTGGAATGGAGAATATTGACAAAAGGCAGAAAAATGTAAATGTCAGCAGTTAAAAGTGTAGTGGTGGAAGGTCAGGAGACTGAAAGAAGACCTCAAAAGAAAGAGTGCGCATATGGAATTCTTCACAGGACAAAGAATGAGACTGCTTGCAGAAACATCATGAAATTGGGAGAACTGGGAAGAGAAAGGAAAGAGGTGCAAGGTATGAAATTAGAACATATGACAAAGCAAGAGAAGGAGGTTAACAAGAAAAAATGAATAGCAATTTTATGTTAAGAGGAGTACTTAATGGGAGCATGACTAAATTTTGTTTCCCCAATGCAAAAAAATTAACAATATTAGTGAAACTGTTTGGATTCAAAGAGGTAAGGTGAAAGCAGCTGATTATTTTGGCAGCCATTACTGACTTGAAAGGTGAAATATATTGTATGTAAGAAGATATTATTATTATTATTATTATGTAACACCTCCAGGGAGTCCAAAGACTCATCGAGGGAGGGCACCTACTCTACAACTCCCCATCTCCACCATTCAATCCACCAGCTACAACTAATCACAACTTTGCCATCTATCACCCACCACCACCAGTATTTTCACAGACAATCACAAACATCCATGCCCATGATGGGATTTGAACCTGTAGCCTTTTGGCTGGAGAGCAGATACACTGACCACTCGGCCAACCAGGCTGGCATATAAAAGAGTTATTGAAAGAAGTAAAAAGAAGGGTGAGAGAGTAAAGATTGTGATTCTGCTACCAATGATATGATAGGGATGGGCTAAGGAGGGAGGACAATGATTGCAAATGAGTCAATGTATAGGCTGGACAGAAGGAATGGCATGCAGTTTGTAGACCTGTGGACCATACATACAGACTAGTAGGATTAGGAGATCTAGCTATAACTAAGGTAACCTCTGAATGGGGAGAATATCCATGAGATATTGACTTGGGAGGTTGCCAAACATTTGAAATTTTCCAATTAATAAGTTCATCTAGGATGTAAGTCATGTCTTATGTTGCACTACAAAGTACATCTTAGGGTGAATGCATTAAGAAGGGGGGGGTATACGTGAAACTACAGTGCAGGTGATTATAACAAGCTCATGAACAGCTTGAATCTGGGCCATGGAATAAGAATCTGCAAGGGAAGAGTATAACCAGTGTATGGGAAATGGTCAAGGGGTGTTTGAAAAAAGCAGTATCAGGCTATATACCCAAGAATTAAGCAATAGTTGAAAAAAAATATTATAGAGGGTATAATATCACAAAGCTCTGAGCAGTACAAAGCAATGCATAGGCAAGAAAGGTACCCGGTACAATATGAAAGACAAAATCAGATTATGAGAAGAAATTAGCTGAGCATGCAAAGGAAATTCCAAAGAGTTCACTCACTACATGGCAAGTAAGAGGAAGAATGACTACAGAAGGATAACTTTAATGAGTGCTGATGGTAGAAAGGAGACAGACAGACAAAATAGTTCAGTTACTGAGTGACCACTTTGCAAGGATCTATAATCAGAGCAAAGATAATGCTGAGATAGATGTGACAGGAACTGATGCAGAAATCGAGAGTGATAAATTGGAATTACATAAGATGTAATTTCAATTTATCCTCATATATATCTCTTGCTTGATCACCATTAGGTCTTCTTTCATTTTATTCTCCACAACTGAGCTTCTTATTTCACACTAAGGATGAAACACTGATGAAATGCTCATTGACTATGTCTTCTGCAATAGTCACCTCTCCCACTTTGAACTGTTAACTTCATCTTAGCATAATCATTCTTCTTTATACTTGCCACATATATATATATTTATATATATAAAACAAACCCTCACAAGGGTTTTTCTTGGCATCATTTGCTTATTTCTGCTCATATTGCACTTTTGTCATCCTTACCAACTGAGTCAGTACCCTGGCCTGCTCTTTATACTCTTTGTGCAAATGATTATTACCTTTGCATAGGTTCATCTTGTGCTGCCTCCAAAGTACCTTCTTCTTCCAGATGTTATGCTTAATCCCTTATTCATCCATTTTATACCTCCCTTATTCAGCCTTTTGACCTTCAGAATACATTCATGCATTGATAATGTTACATATTTCTTCATCAGTTACCAAGCAGCATTTATTTCCTTACTGCTCACCTGCTCATTCCATGCTATACCAAGCTGTCTCCTAAGTTTGTCATAATCTCCTAAGCCAGTCTGGTTGGCCGACTGGTTAGCATATTTGCTCTCTAGCTGAAAGGTTGCAGGTTTGAATCCTGCAGTGGGAGATGGATGTTTGTGATTGTCTATGAAAATACTAGTAGTGGTGGTGGTCGGTGGTAGATGATAGTGGTGTAGATCAGCGTTTCCCAAACTTTTCCTATGACGGAACACTTCACAAATCCTTAAATTTTAACATAACACCTTGGTTATTTTGTAATGTATTAATTACCTTAATAATTAATTATTAACACATTACAGTATTAATAATTAATTAGGAAATAATCATGAAGAATATTAGTACACTTATATATACGGTGTGACATGTTTACAAATATAAAATTACATTTAAATCAGTTATCAATCTGGATTAATGAAATCTTGTAGCATATTGTAGTTTCCTCAGGCCAACATCGTTAAATTAATTTGTGCTGATTTTCATTGACACATTCCATTCTGATCACCAAAAATGTATAACATTATTATAAGTACTTACGAGTGAATGCAGACCTTTTCTCCTGTGTGCTGGTAGTTTTCCCCTCCTTTTGTACATCCTGGAGATTGCTTTGTAGGCTGGAGGTGGATGAATCACTATCTGTTGCGTCACCAACTCCTTCAATAAGAGATTTCTTAATACCAAAATTAAACAAAGTCCTTTGTCTTTTATTCATATTAAACTTTAAATCTGCAGGCCTATTACTTTTAAAAAATCACACCAGTACGGTTTCAAAACTTTCATCCTACAATACAAACTTGTGAAGAAAGTATTCAGTATTATTAGATTTGAGAACCGGATACACCTTGATCTTCATTTTAGTGGAAAAATTTTCTTTATACTTCCTTGCTGATTGGTCACTAACATTTGCAACACAGATGTTATTTCTTTCAGTTTTGAGGAGTGGATACGCTGCCCATTATTGTAATCTGCTTGCAGGCAATTTTTATGATCGGTCATAAACAGCAGTATTCTCTTTCCCGATTATTGAAAGATTTCGATGTGTGAAAATTAAAGATAATTCATGAATATTTCCATGTTTAAAAATATGCCGCTTGGTCACTGACATTTATTATTATTATTATTATTATGTGATACCTCCAGGGAGTCCAAAGACTCATCGCTACACAGATGTCATTTCCTTCAGTTTTGAGAACAGAGGATATGCTGCCCATTGTTATAATCCGCTTGCAGGCAATTTTTATGACCGGTCATAAACAGTGCTATTCCCTTTCCCAAATGTCGAAAGGTTTCGATGTGTGAAAATTAATGATACACAGATGTTAATAGGCATTCTGGGTGTGAGCTTTTCGACATATTCACAAATATTATTCTCCTCAGAATATTTCCACTATAAAATATTTATTCATGAAAAATGGATAAATACTTAATAAATGAATAGAAAACTAAAATGACAAATTCCAGGAGAACTTCTCATGGAACACTCATTCACCTTCCATGGAACTCTGGTGTTCTGCGGAACACAGTTTGGGAAACCCTGGTGTAGATGATGAAACTAGTTGCAGTTCGTTGTAGTTGGTGGATTGAGTGGTGGAGACAGAGAGCTGTGGAGTAGGTGCCCTCCCTCGATGAGTCTTTGGACTCCCTGAAGATGTCATGTAATAACAATAATAATAAGATGCTGCAGAATTTCAATGCAAATACAGTCATGGGATTAGACTGGATATCAGCTTGTTGAAAGTTTATTTTTCACTTGGTTAGAATATAATAAATTTAGTTTAATCCTTTATCCAAGTGTGAGCAAACAAATTGTGTGCCTGAAAGTATCTTCAGGACTGGGGTAAGGTGGTGCAACAGTTGCATCACCTTACCCCAGTCCTGAAGATACTTTCAAGCACAAAATTTGTTTGCTCACACTTGGATAAAGGATTAAACTAAATTTATTATATTCTAACCAAGTGAAAAATAAACTTTCAACATCTTTCTCTAAATCCAGAGTAGTATATTAAAAAGGTGGCACACCATTTGGCAACTCCTATAGGTAGAGATGACCTTGCCAATGCTTCTGGCTGGTATCTCCACTTGGGCCTGGCTCCCACTGAAGAGACCTCAATAAAGGTTGAAACTAGTCTGGGTAGTGGCCCTTCCCTTAATGCATAACATTAGACATATCCCCAAGGAGATGTGTTTTGCATTATATGGGAGATACTGAGATAGGAGTGATAGTAGCTTGCTCCACCTTTGCAAGGAGTCCCCTTGGTGTTGCACCACCTTACCCCAGTCCTGAAGATACTTTCAGGCACAAACTTTGTTTGCTCACACTTGGATAAAGGATTAAACTAAATTTATGGATATCAGCTTGTATATTATAAGAATGATCAAAGGAATTGGCAACCTAGTTAGGGCAATGCTGTTTAACTTAAGTTTCATCTTCAGTAAAGTCCCAAAGAAGTGGAAAGAAGGCAAAATAGTTCTGTGCATAAAGGAAGCTTTAGGAGTGCAGTAGCAAATTACAGTCCAATCATTATCTCAGGAGTGATGGTAAGGTATTGGAAAAGTTGGTCAAAGACAAAATAACCAAATCTAAAACTCTTGAACCTCTTGTTCCCTCTGTTACATGTTGCCTCTGACATTTGTCCCTCAAGAATTCTAGAAATTCCATTCCACTATTGCTACATGCATCTTCCTCTCTCCAATTTATACTACTGTAGTTAAAATCTCCCATAACAATCATTCTTCTTGCACTTGCCAAACTTAGCTGTCTAAACGTCTCCTGGTCCCCAGCCTCCGTGTTCCTGGGTCTGTAGCAACATCCCAATAAATATCCTGTCTTGCCTACCTCTACTTCACACCATATGCTCTCAAAATCATTTGTCTCACTTCCTTCCAAAGCCTCCACTCTCAGAGGACATAGGTCATCACTTATCATAAGCAGTACCCCACCACCACGCTTTCCCCTCCTATCCTGACGAAAAATGCTATACCCAGAGACTTCTATTCCTGTTATTATATCCCCTTCTGTCAACCACGTCTCAGTGATCCCAATAATTTTTGGCCAGGCTGATGCTATCTGCGCCACCAATTCCTCTCCCTTATTCCGGATACTCCTGGCATTAGTATAAAGCATATAAATGCCATTGTTTCTATACCCAGCATTATCCCTTCTAGACTCCACTGGGCTCAGTGTTACCTGACATCGTCTCCCTTCTCCGAAGTATCCATTCCCACAAGAGGCCACCCCTGCTATCATCCTCCCTGGGACACACTGACTCTTTCAGAACAGCAATCTCTCCAGATGCCTACGTCCTTCCTCATTCAAATGTAAACGGTCTCTCGTATACAATTCCTCTTTTTCCTCAAACGCACTCCAAGCATCCACATATACCAGTCCTCTCTTGTCACACATTCTTGCTATTATGCCATTCAATATCACTGCTCTTCTGCTCAGCTCATCATTATCATACCTAGGCAACACACACACTATTTTTCCTCTCTCTGTCTTCTTCCATACAGTTCCAAGCAAAAACCTCATATCTCTCACCACCCGACTTACATTACCACTCAAGTCATTCGTTCCTACCATCACAATCATCTCATCCACCCTTTCACTTCTCTTAATTGCCATAGCCACCCTTTTTATTGTTCCTCCTGGCAAACACTCCTCACGCATCCTATCTTGAACACCACGGATCATTGAGTCGCCATACATTATACCTCTTACCATTCCCTCTCTCCTATTGTTTCCATTCTCTCCTCTTCTTTCATTCCCATAGGTCTCTCTCATTCCCTCTCCTCTACTGCTATTCTCTCTTCTAGCATTCCCATACCTCTCTCTCATTCCCTCTCTCCTACTGTTTCCATTTTCTCCACTTCTAGCATTTCCATATCCCTCTCTCATTCTGTCTCTCCTACTGTTTCCATCCTCTCATCTTCTAGCATCCCCATACCTCTCTCTCTCATTTCATCTCTCCTACCGTTTCCATTCTCTCCTCTTCTAGCACTTCCATATCTCTCTCTCATTCCATCTCTCCTACTGTTTCCATCCTCTCGTCTGCTAGCATTCCCATACCTCTCTCTCATTCCCTCTCTTCTACTGTTTCCATTCTCTCCTCTTCTAGCACCCCCATACCTCTCACTCATACTCCCTAAATTCTCTCTCTCTCCTACTCTGATTCTCCTTGCATTTATCTCTTCCATTCTCCTAATCTTATCTTTCATACTTCTGCTCTCATTCACAATTTAAGTAAGAGTATCTAAATCGGCCCTCTCTTGAAAAGTCCTTGGACTCCCTGGAGGTGCATTAATAATAATAATAATAATAATAATATAACTTGAATGCACTCTCTGCTGACTGTGATAGTATGTGATCATGTTACCCACAGCTTATCTGCTCCAAACACAATTAATCGCATATAATTAACAATGGCAAAACCCAAAACATTAAATCAAATTGTACTTGGAAATCAGAATACTCATTGCTATTTATCTAAACATTTCATAACTGCACCGTTAAAAATTATTGATTCACTACCTGATCAGTCTTTGGAACTTTTTTGAGAAATGTTTTTTCAGCATTATGCAGAAAAATGACAGCTGGTTGGACTTGACGGCCAACTTTTCTTACGAGATGAAGTAACATATTCAAACCTGGTTTACCTGGATATTTTCCTACAATATTGTCAGCAGAAAGATCAAATAAAGTTGCACCAGTTTCTGAACAAATAGCATAAACTAACATCTTCTTTCCAGTTCCTGCTGGACCTACAAATAATACAGACTTCACAAAGGCTCCCTTGTCATGCACTCCATCTGAACCTTCAGAACAACAAAATTACATAAGTAGTTTTGTATAAAGACATTATTTATGTTTACTATATGATATTTTAGTAAATATAAAAATATAAAAAATGTAATAAGAAAGAACTTAAAATTAAAATTCAAAACAAGAGCTATTCAATAAAAAAAAAGTTTCTTGAACCTATATCAAAAAGAACATGTTCCACTGCAATGAAGGCGATTTATTTCTTTAATAAAAGAGATACTGTCTTGTCGTTATTCTGGTTAGCTGAGTGATGATTATCTTCATTCTTCAATCTACTGGTTGTGGGATTCAAAAATCCTCTGTATTTTTTGCATGTTATTAGGTAGTACATGATAAACTGGTGACAAGGATAAGAGGATGGCTGATGGACAGAATTGTCAGAGAGGCAAGTGACTAGTGGTATATCAAAAGTGGTATATAAGGATTAGATACGAATCCTTATGAAGAGGAATAATAACCATCACAACACTACTTGTCAAATGTATTCATCAATATCCAGATGATCATTTGAGTTATTCTGTCCACTTTTTCAATACATCCTCTGAACTTCAACACTCCCTATATTTAACATCAACATGCCAAATCCTTACTGTCACAATTTCCTAGTCCAGTTTTGTTAATGTAACCCTCTCATCTCAAACTTCATAATCTTACACTTTCCCACATTAAAATGATAACCATTATCTTTGCCCACACTATCAGTCTATTAAATCACCTTGTAGGTTCTTTTTTCCTTTCCTAGTTTTGAATCATAAGTAAACAACCGAAATTCTATGTCAATAATTGCTTATATCATTAATGTCCAAATTAAATAGCAGCAGTCACAGAACATATTTCTGAAGCACACTGCTGGTGACATGCATTCTACTTCAGCTGTTAAGTCTAACAGTCACTCTCTGATCCATAATAACCAATCAGATTCATATCCACCTCCATTTGCTCCAATTTACATAATCCTGTTAAATACTTTTGCAAAGTTCAGCAGTATCTAGGTGTAGCTATTTCCTTTATCCAAATTGATTGTCACTTTATTCTAATAAAAGTAATGTCATTTCTAAGGCAGGACTTACCCTTCAGCTGTTAGCCTCCTTTATAGTATTATATTCCTGTCCACTCATTTCTGAATTTTGTCCTTATCCAATGTTTCGAATAATAACCATCATCTCATCATCCACGCCAGAGATTATGATCAGTCTATAATTTGTGACCTCTGTTATGGAACCTCTTATACAACAGAACTAATTTGTCTTCCATCCATTAACAGAGTTTGTTGAACTAAATGGCCACGTCCTTAACACATTTATTTAATACACAGGCTGATATACCATCTGATTCCATAGCAATATTCACATTAAGATTCTGCAATATCTTAAGCACCTCCAATTAATTTACCTCAAATTCCACATCTGTTCCTGTTACATAAAAATGAATACTCAGTAACTCAACTATTTCTTTTGTTCCTATTTTCTCTTTATCATCAGTATTTAAGGAAATTATTTTCCATAAACATTCTTCTTTTCATTTGTCCTTCTGCTGATCACATCACATTTTTCTTTATATTTTTTCCAGAACATTTTTTTTATTGCAGCTCATGATTAATAATGCTAGTCATTATTATTATTGTTATTAACACCAGACCTCCATGGAGTCAAAAGACACCACTAGATGCAAACGCTGTTACACACAAAACCCATAAAACCATGGTTTAAACTCATTTACTGTATCTGCATTCATAACAATGTCAGGTAAAGCATTCCACTCGCCATCCACTCTCCATGTAAAGTATTTGTTCCTTACGCTCCTGCTCACCCTTCCTTATAATACTTGCAGGTGTATATATATATATATATATATACACACATACAGGTATCCCTTGCTTAATGCAGGATTTGATTAACACGGCAAAATTAATTGCGGCAATCCCTTGATATATGCAGCAAGAATTTTCATTAACGCACCTTTTACCTTGCAGAGCTCACAGCTGATCTGACAGATATATGCAAAACGTTTAATATAAATATTCTTACATAATTCAGTGTATAGCTAGCAGGTCATGAGTAGCTGTGCATTCTTATGTTACGAGTGATATTCCGCACTGTTTTTTGCTGTCAGTTTGGTTTAACATATGTTATGTAGAGGTTTGCGATATTTGACAGTAAATTGCATCTGAGAGATACAGCGACCTCCAATGTCAGTATAGTATGGTTTAATTTTTTTTTTTTTTTTTTAGTCTTTGTTCAATAATTTCTAGATTGTAATTGAAATTAAATAAACCATCATGTATTATTATTATTATTATTATTATTATTACCCCAAGACCTCATAGAGTCAGAGACTCATCTGGGAGGTCCTTTTATCACACACACATCTCATCATACCGTGTCTTAAACACACTTAAACTCCTTGCAGACACCACACTCTCAGGAAAGGCATTCCATTTATTCACACCTCTGCATGAAAAAAACTTACCACTCACTCCCCCTACTCACACCTTCTTTATACAGTTTCCAGGGATGACCTATGGTTCTCCCCTGATCTTCCACTATTCTCTGTAGAACTTCTTCACCATTGATCTTATAACAACCCCTTACCAACTTCTAGGTCTCTATCATATCTCCCCCTCTTTCTGCTCTCCACCAGACTCTGCAAATTACATTTTCTCAATCTTTCCTCATATTCAACATTCCAGAGGTCAGAAACTACCTTAGTCAATCGCCTTTGGACCCTTTCCAACATCTCTTCATCCTTCTGAAAAACCCTGTGACCAAATCTGGACACAATAGTCCATGCATGGCCTAATTAAAGCCTTATGCAACAGAACAAGAATCTCCCTACTTCTACACGTCAGTGTCATCTTCATCATTCCCAGAAGCCTTTGTGTTGTCTTCACAATTTTGGCGATGTGTCCCCTAAATTTTAGATCCTTATCCACTATCGCCCCGAGATCTCTTATTTCCTCTACTTCCAACAATATTTTCTCACCAAGCATAAATTCTGCATCATATCTTTGTTTTCTAAATTTTAAAACTTTACATTTTCCAACATTGAACTCACATCCCCATTTCCGTGCCCATTCACTCAATTTATTCAAGTCTTCTTGCAAGGCCACAACATCTTCACTACTCTTTATGGTTCGTCCCAACTTTGCATCATATGCAAACAACTGAATATCTCCATCCAAATCCTCGCCAATATCATTAATATACAAGTTAAACAGTAATGACCCTAAAACAGACCCCCGAGGCACTCCACTAGTGACTTTCCTTTTCCTGGATATCCCATCCCCATACACAACTTGTTGAGATACCTATCAGATAGCCAGTCTCCAATCCAATGCACTAATCTAATATCCAACCCCATCTGCTCTAGTTTGACTGTCAACTTATCATGAGGTACTCTATCAAAAGCCTTTGCAAAATCCAATTATATTACTGTATATCCTTATCCTCTGTCCAAGGAAGCAGTCACTTTATTGTAATAAGTAAGTAGATTACCAAAACATGACCTTCCTTTAGCAAATCTATGCTGTCCATCAAAGATAATACCATTGTTGTCAACCCAACTCTGGATCCTCCTAGTTCTCGCAAGCTTCTCCAACAACTTAACCACACACAGATAGGCCTATAGTTTGATGCTTGAGTTCGATCACCTCCTTTATGAAGTGGCACAATCTTGCCCTCCTTCCACTCCTTAGGAACTTGACCAAGTGCAAGACTCATATTAAAAAAAATGTCAAGGCAGGTGTCAACTCCCTGGCACATTCCTTCAGAATACACAGTGATATATTATCAAGTCCCACAGCCTTATTTACATCTAGTTTACTCAACTCCCCAAACACCTCTTGCTCACTTACAGTCAGTCTCTCCTCCCCATCATCAACTGCTCTCAATCTCTCCATGAAGTCACATTCACAAGATTTAAAGATCTTCATGAACTGTTCATTAAGTATCTCCACCACACATTCTGCAACAGCTGTGTGGTGGAGATACACCATTTTCTCCAATCAATGTCATCCTTCCATAATCATTCTTTCTTTTGCTGGCTACATATCGAAAGAACTCCCTAGGATTCTTTTTGGCTTCATTAGCTAACTGCTGTTCATACCTCTCTTTAGCTACTCTCACCAACCAAGTCACCCTCCTTGCCTGGTCTTTATAGACCTCATAAAGTTGGTTATTTCCACTTCTCTTATGCTCCCTCCACAATTCCCTTTTTCTCTGTATCGTATGCTTAATCTCTTTATTCATCCATCTCGCACCCACCTTATTTAACCTTCTCACCCTTGGAATACATTTTGACATTGCATCTACTAGATAGTTTTTGAAAATCCCCCAACCTGCATTGATCTCTTTTCCAGCTAACTCCTCATTCCACACTACACCCATAAACTGTCTCCTGAGCTCTTCATAATCCCCCCCCCCTGTAGTTCCACATGTACCCTTTTCTCACAGGGGTCCTCGCACTGCTGGCAACCACCCAGGTAATGACCTCATGGTCACTCTCACCAGTTGGTGGATGATTTGACACCTCATTTATAATTACATTCGCTGATGAGATGACCAAATCCAAGACCCTTAATCCTTGTGTGCCCTCTGTCACATACTGTCTGAAGTAGTTATCCCTCAAAAACTCAAGAAACTCATTTTCTTTACTTCCAGTTGCTACTTCATCATTCCAGTCTGTATTGCCATAATTAAAATCACCCATAATCACCCTTTTCTTATTTGGCTAATTTGATTATACATTTCATTATCACCACCACCACAGACATTTCCTGGTCTATAACAACATTCAACCAAGTATTTGATTCCATTCACTCTATCTCACACCATACTGCCTCAAAACCATTGGCACTATTTCCCTCTTGCATCTGTACTTTGTATGGACATAACTCTTTCTTTATCATCAATAGCACTCCCCCTCCCTTTTTACCCTTTCTATCCTCATGAAACACATCATACCCTTCCATTTCTATTCCTGTCAGGATGTCGTCCTCTTCCAACCATGTCTCACTTATTCCGACAATCTTTGGGTGAACAGACGCAATTAATGCAACCATTTCATCTGCCTTGTTTCTTATACTTCTAGCATTTGTATACAAACACAACAGCTCATTTCTGGATCTACAGATAGTTCCAATGATACCACCCACTTGATGTGATCTCTCAATGCTCGATTGGGGCCCTTTCCCTTTCTGCTTATTCATTTTAAAACTCTTTTCAATTCCAACTGTTTCCTCTTGATCCCACTTCATCCCATTACTTTCTACACATGCTCTCACCTCCTCTCAGAGCATCCACCTTTCTCATGCTGTGTACCCCCTGTCCACCCTGAGCCTCCCCGTTTTCCTGTTCCTCTTGCACACCCATTCTCACATTTTCTATACTCCTACCACTCACTTCCCCATTCATATCCACTTCTTCAATCTCTCCTGTCTTACTCTTCTGCTCTTCCACATCACTCCCCCCTCTCAATCTGATTCATTCCCTCTATTCATTTCTCTACCTTCCAGCAGCAGTCTCTCCAAGAGACTCACACCATAACCACTCAAATGCAGTCCATCACTCCCATACAGCTCACTTCGTCCCTCAAACTCATTCCACACATTAACAAACTGTACTCCCATCTCCTCACACATTTCAGCCAGCAAATGTATTTCTGAAATAGAGAGCCAAAGGCTTATTAATCATACATGTCCTCTAGAAGATATGCTTTACATTATTGAAAATACTAAGGAAAGTGATCTGGAGCTTACTCTACCTTTACTACGAGTTGCCCATAAGGTTGTTTATGCTTGCATCTGCCGAAACCTTTAGTTTCTATATATTCGACACTAAACTCTTGTAGTTTCTATATTCGGCTATGAAATAATGTTGGATTCAATATCCACTTAATTTGTACCATCATGTATTATATTTGCAGTGTTTTTTCTTTGTTTCATTGCTTGTTTGCTTTGCCGGGGTCTGGAGAGTCGTTTTGCTTGTCATCATAGAATTTATGCCAAATAGAAAAAACTAAAGCTGTTCAAATGACTCTTTTGATAAAAAATAATTGCAGTAAATAATGTAGGTACAAGTATTTACTCAACATTTACTTTGCATTCATTTTTTATCTTTCCTAAAAGAGTACCATATAAAGCAATTAATACAGTAATCGATCATGCACGAATTGCAATTTTTACCATTGCTTATTAGATTTGATTAACGCGATTTTGATTACGCAGTAACATCAAGGGATTAATTAACTGCGTTAATCGAGGGATACCTGTATATATACATATATATATATATATATATCCTCTTGTTCTAATCCCCCTTCTCCCATTCTATGAAAAATTTTTTCCACATTAACCTAGTAACAACCCTTTACCAACTTAAATGTCTCAATCCTCTTGCTTCCTCCAATTCACACAGCTTTGCATTCCCTCAATCTGTCCTCATATCCCACGTCTCAAAGATTAGTTATGACCTTAGTCAGTCTTTTCTGGACCCTTTCCATTATATGCTCATCACTATGCAAACCAAGGGACAAGTGTGCACAATAATCCATACATGGCTTGATTGAGACCTTATTCAATGGAACCAGAACCTCTTTATTTCTATAAGTTAAGGTCCTCCACATCATTACCATAATGTGATGTAATGTGATGTGATGTCTTCACAACTTGTGCAATATGACCTCTGAACTTCAGATCCTTGTCCACCACCACTCCAAGGTCTCTTATCTCTTCAACTTCCTCCAATATTTCCTCACCAAACACATATTTTACATCTCACTGTTGCCTATCAAATTTCAGAATCTTACACTTTGCAACACTGAGGTGACAGCTCCAAACTGTTGCCTGCCCATACAATCTAATCAAGTCCTCCTGTAAAGCTACAGCATCTGCTTGATTCCCCAGTTTTGCATCATCTGCAAACAGTTGTATATCACCAGTTAAACCCATCCCAATATTATTAATATACAAATTAAATAACAAGTCCCAAAACAGACCTCTGTGGCACACCACTAGTGACTTTCCCCTTTCAAGATAAGGCCCACCCCTATACACAACTTGCTGATACTTTTCTGATAGCCAGTCACCCATCCAACTCACTAGTCTATCAATCAATCCCACCTGCTTCAGTTTAGTTACCAACTTGTGGTATGGCAATCTATCAAAAAGCCTTTGCAAAATCTAAATATACCACTGTATATTCATCTCCTTGTCCAAAACATTTATCACCTTGTTATAGTACATAAGCAAGTTGGTAAAACACAACTTCTTTTTAACAAACCCATGCTACCAAGCACAAAGATTACCACTACTATCAACCCACTTTTGTATTCTATCTCTCACCACCAACCTCTCCAATACCTTAACTACAACTCCATATATATATATATATATATATACATATATACACAGACGGGCTTGTAACTTGTTGCCTTAGCCTTATAACCACTTTTGCCTTCCTTCCATTCCTTTAGAACTTGTGCTATTGCAAGATTTGTTAAACAGGTAAGCCAAGGCTGATGCTAACTCCCCGGAACATTCTTGTAAGACGCATGGTATTGTCATCAAGTCCTATTGCCTTATTGACATCTAGCTTCTTAAATCCTCTTATATTTCTTGCTTGCTCACCATTAAGTCTTTTCTCATTTCATTCTCACTTCTTCTGATTTCACACTGAGGCTGAAACACTCTGATGAACTGCTCAATGAATACCTTGACTATGTCCTCTGCAGTAGTTTCCAATCTCCCACTTTCATCCATCAACATTATCTTATCATAATCATTCTTTCTATTGCAAACATATCAAAATAACTCATGAGGGTTTTTCTTGGCATGATTTGCTAGTTTTTGCACTTTTGTTGTCTTCACCAACTGAGTTACTCTCTTGGCTTGCTCTTTATACTCTTCGTAAAACTATTATTCATCTTGTGCTGCCTCCAAAGTGCCTTCTTCTTCCAGATTTCATGCTTAATCATCTCATTCATCCATTTAATTAGTCATCCATTCAGTTCTCATACAATTTTTTTTACTGACCCCTAGATGTGAAGTTCTGCTGATTTCTTCATACACACTATAGGCCATTTCCCACGCACATAGTAGGAATTTTTCACTGTCATATTCTTATGCCTTGTCATTGATAATGCAGTATATTATAAAATGGTATGAATACTGTATACTATTATAGCAGCAGTAGCATACAATATAGTGGACCATATTACCTATTGCATTCTTGTAAATACATATTATCAGGAATAATGTCAGAAGGGAGCATCAACAGAGAACACATAGATATGTATATACACATGTGTGTGTGTGTATGTGTGCGCACTTGCAAAGATAATTAGTTATGTCCTTATTATTATTATTATTATTATTATTATTATTATTATTATTATTATTATTGCACCCACCATGGAGTCAGCAGACTCATTGTAGGAGGTTCATTCAAATGACAACATATTTATCATACCGAATCTTAAAATCCTTAACATTCCTTGCATTAACAACATATTCTGGTAATGCATTCTATTCACTGACAATTCTTCATGTAAAAAAAATCTACTCCTCACATCTCTCTTTACCACACTGTTACATAACTTCAAGAGATGGCCTCTGATTTTCCTCTCTCATCTTCTACTCTTTTTATAATTCCCTCTGCAATCCACATTTCTTCAACCTCTCTATCTCCATAGTCAGCATTACAAAGTCCTGATGTTTTAGTCACTTGTCCCTCTCCAATGTTTCCACATCACACTGAAAACTAAGTGACCAAATTTGAGCACAGTAGTCCAAGTGTGGTCTGATCAGCTTTATACAGTGGCACAACCAGTTCCTCATTCCTACATGTTAGAGTACTTCTTATCATAGCGACACTACAACGTGCATCTTTGTAACACTTGGAATATGCTCTCTAAACTTCAGTTTACTGTCAACCTTCACTCCCAAATCTTGAATCTCATCTAGTGCCATACTGCAGGAAGTGAATGAGATTCGAAATTTGGGAGTGAAGGTTGACAATAAACTGAAGTTTAGAGGGCATATTCCAAGTGCAAAGATGCACGTCGTAGTGTCACTATGATAAGAAGTACTCTAACATGTAGAAATAAGGAACTGGTTGTGCCACTGTATAAAGCACTGATCAGACCACACATTGAACATGCACTGAACTATTTTAAATACCTAGACTAATACTATATTTGTTTCACTCCCAAAAGTCCTTTGTCATAAGGACATAATTTGAATAGACTTTTGACTTGGACAAAGGAGTGGGGTTGTAGTTTTAATACTAATAAGTGCAAGGTTTTGCATTTTGGAATGCAGAAATATAAGGCTGTGTAGTCCTTGGATAGTAGTCCAAGTGTGGTCTGATCAGACCACACTTGGTCTGAACTTGACATTATTCTACGAAGTGCATACATTTCACACATGCTGCAGCAAACAAAATCACATACATGGAAATTGTCATCATAGTTCTATGTATCAGTGCCATGGCATACAATACAGTAAAACAAAAATAAAAGCTTTAAAAAAACCACATAGCTGAGCAAATAACATTTGCAACTAAACAAACACAAATAATAATCCAGAAAAAATGAGTCAAGTATCACTAAATATTTTCAAAAACGTATCATTCAGCTCCAAAAATCACAATATGTATCACCTTCTACTCGTCGATTCGTGACTATAGATGAAACTTAGATCCACCACTACACACCTGAGTCCAAGCAGCAGTCAAAATAGTGGACAATGCCCAGTGAAAGAGCACCAAAAAAAGCAAAGACCGTTTAGTCAGCTGTGAAGGTGATGGCCATTGTTTTTTGGGATTCCCAGGAATTATCATGATAAACTATTTGGAAAAGGGTAAGAAAATAACAGGAGTCTTTTATGCATCACTGTTGGACCAGTTAAAAGAAGAACTTAAGAAAAAACGGCCAAGATTGGTGTACAAAAAAGTGCTCTTTCATCGAGAGAATGCATCATCCCACACATCGGCCGTCACAATGACAAAATTGCACAAATTGAGGTTCTAATTGGTTCTGCATCCATTGTATCTCTGGACTTGGCCCCTGTGTGACTTCTTCTTGTTCCCAAGCTTAAAAATTTGGCTCGGTAGGAAAAAAAGCTTCTTCGAATTAGGATGTCATCAAGGCTGTCAATGATTTTGCACAATTTGACAAATCCTACTTTTTAGATGGGATGAAAAAATTGGAAACTCGCTGGACCAAATGTGTCAACCTCGATGGAGACTATGTTGAGAAATAAAGGTGATTTTTTCCAAAAAAATGTGTTTAACTTGTTTTGTTACCAAACTTTTCAAACAACCCTCGGCAACTGGTGTGAAGTCATTAGTTTCTATATACAAGTAGCCCAGTAGTGAAGTTACTTCACAAGCAAACTTCGTTTGCTTACCCCTCGCATAACCATGTTGCTCCCCATAGGATATCATATTCCTATCTAGTCATTATTGAATACTGCCTTTGACCAATTTCTCTAATAACTGCTATTCTTGAACTGATTGGTCTATAATTTGCTACTTTGATCATGGAACTGTTTTGTCCTCTTTCCACTCTCTTTAGATAATTAATTAATTAAGTAGTCTGGTCAGAGGCAGTGCCAATTTTCCTGTACATTCTTGTAATATACAGGCTGATATCATATCCAATCTCATAAATTAAAGATGCCAAGAAATTATATTCTTGGTTTCATCCTTTATCCAAGTGTAAGCAAACAAAGTTTGCACATGAAATAACTTCACGACTGGGTTACTTGTATATAGAAGCTGATGATTTCACACCAATTGCCTTGTATCCAATAATGCAAAACATGTACCCTTACAGACAAGGATACATGTTTTGCTATAATATGCAAGTATAATTTTATGCATTATGGTGTATGGAATAGTGGGGAGAACTAGATTTTTTGCTTGGAGAGTGATGAACAAATGGAATGGGTTGCCAGAATCAGTTGTGTGAGTGCTTTGTCTGTTAACAGGTTCCAGGAGAGGTATAATAGATATTGTGTGATTAGTTTGGGTCTTCTGTGATGAATCTTTGGACTTTATGGAGGTTTTGTTTAGTTAACTTTGGTTTTTTTTGGATTTACAGTTGAAGCCACTCAGGCTATGAGGCCATCCATGGAGGTGCCTGAACAATAATAATAATCTACATAAAGCCAACACACATTAACTGATATCTGAATGCTAATTCACACAACTATCCTGTGCAAATTTATGATATAATAAAATGGCACACAGAGGAAGAGCTATTTGCTCAAATGGAAATTTACTCCAAAAAATTAGAATACCTTTTTTTGATAAAAATATATTCTAATTTTTTTTTAGAGTAAAATATAAACAGGATGTTATACCCACACCTAATATGAGGCAAACTATTAGAGACTCATTAGATAATTCCACAACTATAATAGTAGTAGTAGTAGTAGTAGTGGTGGTGGTGGTGGTTCCTTATATCCAAGGAACATCTGAAAAGATCAAAAAAACACTCAGTAAATGCCAATTATAAATGCCCTATAAACCAATATTCAAAAAGCTTCCCTTGTTAGAGATTTAACAAAGATAGATTTAACAAACTTTAACAATCAATTAATGAACTGCAAAGAAAGAACCTCGTATGAACTTCCTCCTAAGACCAGGGAATGCCTATCTTCAATAGAACTATTGAAGAAAAGAAGAACACTGAAAGATAGAGGAAAAGACCGTCTAGAATATAAAATTATTTGTAAACAACTGAGGCAGAATATCAAAGACGACTACAATATATATAGAACAACAAAATTGGCAGAAGCAGCTAGGCTCCGCAGTAGCCTAAAAAAAGTAGAAAAAGAAATAAATCTAAAGCAACCACTACCGTCAGCCTTCATAGACAATCAAGGAAACAGACATACAAATAGAGGTGAAATGGAAAAAATAGTAAAATAGTTTTATGAGAACCTTTACTCATCTAAACAAGTAATCACAGCTCCAGTACCAGACGAAAATTTGGAAATATCATCTGTCCTATCCTACCTGAAGAAGTAAAAATGGCTATCCACCATATGAAATATGATCGATCACCAGGAATTGACAGTATAAAATCTGATAAATTAAAAATGGGTGGACAAATACTTTTTAAAGCTTTAGCAGAAAGGTTTACCCGATATATACAATTAAGGAAAGTATACCTACTGAATGGAAAACATCAAAGACCATAATTCTGCATAAAAAAGATAATAAAGAAGACATCAGTAACTACAGACCCTCTGTCTATTAGCGCACACGCATACACACACACACACATATATAAAATATTCACCAGAGTCATCCTAAACAGAATACAAACCTCCATCAACGAAAATAGCTGCAAAGAATAGGCTGGTTTCAAAAGAGGCTTTTCAACAATAGATCATATTCAAACTATTACTCAGCTAACAGAAAGATGCAGAGAATACCAGATCCCACTTTGTCTTCTTCTTTTTATAGATTTTAAAAAGGCATTTGACACTGTTGAGCATAACGCAGTATTCCAAGCTTTAATAGAACAAGGCATAGAAAGAGCATACATCCAACTCATAAAAGATATCTACAAAGAAGGCACAACAAATATCACCCTTTTCAATCACCCGATTAAAATTAACTTAAGTAGAGGAGTACGACAGCATCATCTGAAAAATTGACATGAAAGATGGAATAAACATTGATGGTGAAATGTTAAATATCCTATTATTCGCCGATGATGTAGTATTAATATCTCACTCACCCAAACTCTTAGAATTAGTGCTGAATAACATAAGCCAAAACTGCCAAAAAATTGGATTAGAAATACGCCTGGACAAAACAAGATGGATGAAAAACAAATACTGTAAAGATCATACAATCACTCTAGAATCTCGCACCATTGAAAAAGTTGAAGAATACATCTACCTTGGCCAGTCCATAAAAATGAATAATGATATATCAAATGAAATAGCAAGGAGAAAAAAGAGCTGCTTGGATAGCCTTCAACAAATTAAATCAACAATTACCAACCAAAACATAGATATAGAAATAAGAGCCCATCTTTTCAATAGTCACATCTTACCAGCATTAACTTATGGCAGTGAAACATGAAACACAACTTTAAAAGAAGAACAAAGCTTAATAACAACTCAACGTGCAATAGAAAGAAGAATGTGCAATATAAACAAAAAAGGCCACGTAAGACACACAGAAATCAGGAAGAAGTCTGGACTCACGGACATAATAAAAGCAATCTACAACAGCAAAAGAAGATGGGCAGGACATCTCGCCAGCATGAGAGACAACAGATGGACAGTCAGAGTTACAAACTGGTATCCGAGAGATAACAAAAGAAAACCCGGAAGACCAGCCTTAAGGTGGGAAGACCCAATGATTAAAAAAGTCAGAAGAAAATGGAGAGGAAAGGCTCAAGACAGGAATAGCTGGACTCTTTACGACCTGCAGTCATGGAGAAATCTTGACTGAAATCACAGGTCCACAAGGTAATGGAGAAAAGATTAGCAGACTGGATGTTCAATATCCTAAAGCCAGTTAGGATATTCTTTAATAATTAATATTTTTTAATATCCTTTAATATCTGCTTATGCTTTGCAGAATGCTCATAATCTAGAGAAATATGGTTATAAAAAACTTTCAAACATCTAGGAGAGGATAATTCTGAATGTAAATCAACACTAAAACTGCCCACCTTTAACTGGGCCCAGAGGGCATAGTAAAAATAATAATTATTGTTATTATTATTCATCGTGGAAGAGATCGGAGCCTCACCATGTATTTATCCATTGTCAACCATGAAACACACCATGTCACAATATGAAGTTAGAGATGTGGTTGGGACCCCTGAAACCATCAGCTCTTATAGCTACAGGGAAGAAGAGCTTGAAACCAGGAATTGTAAGACAAGAACTACTGAGGTAGTGTATGAAGATAATATCCCAAACCCTCTAGGGAGGATATTCTCGGATGTCCCTTGTCTGAAAACCAGGAGCAATCTCTTGAAAATAGTAACATGGAATGTCAGAGCACTCTACGAAGCAGGCAAATAAGATAACCTACTCCAGGAATTAGAAGTGATCAAGGCCAATATTGCAGGTATCAGTGAAGTGAGGTGAACAGATACAGGAATAATAAGAAGAAAAAATCACACTATAATCTACTCTGGCAGTGACTTACACCTTAATGGAGTAGCACTTGTCCTAAGTAATAGAATTGCAAAATCTCTACAGGATATTGGCCCATAAATGACAGATTCATAACAGCCAAAATAACTGCACAACCATTCAACCTGTATATTATCCAAGCATATGTGCCAACCCAAGATCACTCAGATGAAGAGTTGGAACAATTTTATGAAGACATCCAAACTGCAATCTCCAGTGCTAAGTCAGATGATGTTATTATAATGATGGGTGACCTAAATGCAAAAGTGGGCTCAGAAAAAATCTCATTTTGCATGGGAAACCAAGGACTTGGAATCAGAAATGAAAGAGGTGAAAGATTAATTCAATTCTGGGAAACCAATGACCTAATAATTGCCAACACACTGTTTAAACATCCTCCCAGAAGACTATATACCTGAAAAAGCCCTGGGGATACCTATAGAAACCAAATTGACTATATAATAATAAGCAAAAGATTCCGAAATGCAATAACACAAACAAAAACATATCCTGGAGTAGACATAGACAACACTTGTGACTTATATGTAGCTGTGGTAAGTACTTTGTTTTCAGTGTTCCATGTAAAAATTTGCTAATGAAGAAGAGAGAGAGGGGGGGCGGAACCCATAGCAGTACCATTAATCTATTTGTAGAATTTTCCTTCCCATGTAAAGTAACCTGCATTCATGGTAAATTGAAATAATTCAAAAATATCAGGGGGAAATTTAGACTTGATTAAATCAAGAGTGTCTATAAGTGGTACATTGGTAAATAAGGAGGTGACATCAAAACTAACCATTATGTCTGAATCTTTTAGGATTAGATTTTTAACCAGTGTTTTGAAATGGATTGAATTTTTTACAAAAGTAGGGGAGTTGCCAATAAGGGGTGCAAGCGACTTGGCTAAATGCTGGGCCAGTTTACATGTGGGATTATCTATGCTATCGACTATGGGGCATAGGGGGAAGTGTGGTTACACTATGTAGATGATATATTTGGCATCTGGCCCCATGGACAAAACACTTTGGATGCTTTTGTCACCTACCTAAACAGCCAACACCCCAAAATCCACTTCACAGTAGAAAAAGAATCAAAAAACTGTTTACCATTTCTTGACACATTAGTCACCCGCCTTTCAGATGGATCACTATCTTTTTCTATTTACAGAAAGCCTACACACACAGGATAAACAATCACATCATTATCCAGTCCAACAGTACGGCATTTTAAAAACACTTACACACAGA
Source organism: Typopeltis vanoorti (assembly GCF_054136105.1). Lineage (NCBI taxonomy): Eukaryota > Metazoa > Arthropoda > Arachnida > Uropygi > Thelyphonidae > Typopeltis > Typopeltis vanoorti. Next base: position 84,601,078 of record NC_143551.1, on the reverse strand, counting down.
GCCATGGCCATTTGTTCTAACGATACAGTTCTGACCGCAGAACTCCAATATCTGCGCCATACGTTCTTAGCCAACAGCTACAATCCCTACAAAATAGATAAAATACTACATAGACCCATTACTCTGTCCTCCCATAATACACAAGAATACAACATGACCATTTCTATTCCCTATATCAGAGGTACATCGGAAAAGATAGCCAAAGTATTGTTGAAACATGGCCTTCGCACCACTTTCAAACCTCATGTCAAGCTGGCAACTCTGATCCTCTCGCCTAAGGATAAACTTCACCCTTTAGCACACCCAGGAGTCTATGAAGTTCCTTGTGACTTGGCCTATTATGGGCAAACAGGAAGATCAGTGAACATTCGCCTGGAAGAACATGAAAGATACATTCGCTACTATTACTATGGCAAGTCAGGACTGACAGACCACGCTTTGGACACTCCTTCGCACAGGATTAGATGGAGGAAAACGAATGTGCTATTCAGGAGTCATTATAGATCTGAAAGATTATTTTTTGAGTCAGCAATGGCTTTGAAGAATTGTCCCAACCTTAACAAATATGGTTGCATTAATTTGCCAAAAATTTGGGAGACAGTTATCCTAAGAAAAACTCCTGTATAGCTGTTTTTTTTTTTCCCCGTTAGAGGGCGCCGAAAATAGGACTAGATCTTTTGTCTTTTGCAATTATATTGTTTCACTCACTCACTGTCGCGTGTACAAGTGTATTGTGCTCTGATGATGCTGAGTTGAAAATCAGTGAAATATAAATGCTAATAAAACATCTTTGTGATAAAAGTGTGTGGTGTTGTTAATACCGTGAACAATAAGTCATGAATAACCATCAATACCTAAGCTTATCTGTTAAATTCAGACTCACTTAACAACCAAGAAGTTAAAGACTGCTTTATAAAAGAATTCACAAAATCCCTTAACAAGTCTGACACCACAACTCACACAGAAAATAGAACACCAATTGATGAAATTAACATGAACTGGCAAACATTAAGAATAGCATCAAGAATAGTATCAATGAAGCAGACAAAAATACACTTCCACAATTAAAAAGGAAAAGGAATAAACCTTGGATGAATGAAAAAATACTGACATTGATGGAACAAAGAAAAAAGTTAAAGAACAAACCTGAATATAAAAGCTTGCATAAAGAAATAAAACAAGAATGCAGGAAAGCCAAAGAGGAATGGATTATCGTAAATATAAATGTATAGATATAGAAAACCTTGATAGAAAACACAGAAGCAGAGAAATGCATAAAAAGATCAGAGAAATGACAAGCAGGACAAATTCAGCAAACCATGCAAGTCCAGAGACTCAAGAGACCATATTCTAATGGATAAAAAAGAAATCATGGAAAGATGGATTGAATACACAAGGAAATTATATGAACAACAAAGAAATGATATTCCTGAACAGACTGATTTAGAAGGACCATTTTACTCTATGAAGTTGAAAATGTCATCAGAAAACTAAAACCACATAAAGCTGCAGGAATAGATAAAATCTTGGCAGAATGGTTGAGGGCTGTCGATGAAGGAGGACTGAAATTTCTAACAAAATTATGCAATAAAATATACGAGACTGGATTTCTACCCAAAGATATTAATCACTCAATTTTCGTTCCAATTCCCAAAAAACAAAAGCTACAAGATGTGAAGAGTTCAGGACAATCAGCCTCATCAGTCAAGTATCAAAATTCCTCCTATACGTTATTCTTGAAAGAAATAAAAGAAAAATAAACATAGAAATAAATGATACACAAAGTGGCTTCAAGGAAAATGTAGGTACAAGAGAAGGTATTTTCAATGTCAGAACCATCATAGAAAGATATCCAGAAAAACAAAAAGATGTGTAGCTCTGCTTCATAGATTACAAAAAGGCATTTGACAATGTCCAACATGAACAATTAATTGAAATCCTTTCAAAAATAGGCATGGATGGAAAAGACATTAGGCTATTAACTAATCTTTACTCCTTTGCAACGAGTTATCCGGTGTTGTACTACCTTACCCCAGTCCTGAAGATACTTTCAGGTGCAAACTTTGTTTGCTCACACTTGGATAAAGGGTTAAACGAAACTTATTATAGTCTAACCAAGTGAAAAATAAACTCTCAATTTACTGGGAACAGACTGCATCTTTGAGAATAAATAGAGAGACCTCAGAAGAATTCCCAGTTCAGAAAGGTGTGAGACAACGCTGTGTCTTTTCTCCGATTCTCTTTAACCTGTGCACAGAAGAAATATTTAGTAAAATTAGTAACCTCAAAGGAATCACTGTAGGGGGCAGAAATATTAATAACCTAAGATATACAGATGACACGGTTCTTCTAGCTGAAAACAAATATGACCTCAAAACTCTTATAGATGAAACTCTCAAGTATAGTGAACAGTATGGCCTCAGTTTCAACTTTAAAAAGACAAAAATCATGATAATTTCAAGAGAAAATAAAATACCAAAATATGCATCATTATAAAAGGAAATAAATTAGAACAGGTGCAAAAATACATATACCTCGGACACTTGATCACAGAGAATGGCAGGACAGAAGATGAAATTAGAAAAAGGATTGAAATTGCAAGGTCAACTTTCAACAGTATGAAAAATCTACTAACATCTAGAGAATTAAATCTGAAAACAATCCTAAGAATTTCCAAATGCTACATTTGGTCTACATTATTATATGGAGTAGAGACGTGGACACTCTCCAATCTGAGTGTGAAAAAACTGGAGGCCTTTGAAATGTGGATGCTGCAAAGAATTATGAGAATATCATGGAAAGACAAAAAGACAAACGAAGAGGTACTAGAGATGGCAGGCATAAACAGGAGCCTGATGAAAGAAATTAAAAAGAGAAAAGTCAGATATTTTAGACATATTCTGAGACATAACTGCCTACAAAGGACACTTCTCGAAGAAACTGTTGAGGGAAAGAGAAAGAGAGGAAGACAAAGACTGGAGTGGGTGAAAAATATAGAAGACTGGACCTATCTCTCGTATGAGGAATGCAGCAGAGAGGCGCAAAATAGGACATGGTGGAGACACATGGTAGTCAATCTCCTAGAGGGAGAAGACACCGGACAGGATTATTCAGAATATCCACTGAGTATAAGACAGATGACTATCTTAGAAAACACAAAGTTTATCATACTACTCCTTAAACTCATTCACTGTTTGTGCTCTCACCAGTCTATCAGACAATTCCTTCCATGTTCCAACCACTCTTCATTTAAAAAAAAAAAAGTCACTTCTCAATCTCTTGCTCACCACTTCCAGTCCTAATTTCCAAGGATGGCCATTTGTCCTTGCTCTTTCCCCCTTGTTCTATCATATGAAAAGCTCTCCCAGTGTAAATTCTATAATTGCTTCTCAACAGTTTAAATGTCTCAATCATATCACATCTTAACTATCTATTCACCAGACTCAGTGGTCCACATGTCATCAGTCTATCAGTCTCATAATTTTTCCAAAGCCTTAACAACCACATAAGAAATACAAACTGGTCTGTAGTATGACAGCTGTGTTCTACCACCACCCTTATGCAATGGGTACCTTTGCATAAGGGTGGTGGTGGTAGAACATACCTTGCCCTTGTTCTTCAGCTTTCTGGTAGCCAGACTTTCAGTGAAAATCCATGTCACTAGAACTGTCAGTTTCTTAGCACATTTTCTTAAAGCACATGGCAAAATCCCATTAGGTTCCACTGCTTTATTGACATGTAGACTACTTACTATTTTAAGTGCATTCTAAACCTTGAATCTTTTCCATCCCTCTATTAATAAAACTTACTTTTCCAGGATGAAATATACCAATGAAGTGATCATTAAACAACTCCACTATTTTTTTTGCATCAGTCACTTGACTTTCATTTTCATCTATTATGTATTATCTTTTTCACTTAAGGTATAGACCTATTTCTTTGCAGTGGTGATATCTCTCCTTTCTAATTCTTTCATCCATGGAGCTTATCCCAGATGATTTTTAAGATTATTATAATCACCTGTCTTATTATTCCATATAAATTCCTTTCTCATTGACATATCGGCAAGTCTATATTCATCTTCCAAGTAAAGACTACATAGTCACTCTCTATCTTGAGGATAGAGTCACAAGATAGAGTCACTCTCTATCTTGATTGTAACTGAAATATCATCCTTGGAGACAAGGATGATATTTCAGTTACAATCAGATCCTTTGATGCTAGGGCCAAATCCAAAGCTGTTGCACCTTGTGTTTCCTGTACTACATGCAGCCTAAGACATTTGTTTGTTAAGAATTCCAGAAATTCCATTCCCTTGCCACTACTATATGCTACTTCCTGTTTTCAGTTTATATCGGTGTAGTTAAAATCTCTCAAAATGATAACTCACTAAATGCAAAACTTAACTGCTTAAAACATCACTTGCTTTTCACCCTCTGTGTTCCCTGGTTTATAGCAGCATCTCACTAAATATCTTGTCCTGCCCACTTCCATTCACATCATATGTTCTCAAAACCATAAATGCCATTTCCCTCCAAATTCTCCACACTGAAAGGACATAACCCATTAACCCTTCCTATCCTGCTAAAATATGCTTTTACTTCCATTCCTGTTAGGACATCATCTTCTTTCAACAATGTTTCGCCGATCTCAATAATCTTTGGACAGCCTGAGGTATCAATGCCACCAAATCATTTATAGTGAATGGAATTTCTGTAATTCTTAAGGAACAAACATACGCTTAGTATGTTTTATAAACATCAATGCATTGTCAGCATTTCTATACCCATTATTATTCCCTCAAGATTCCATTTCATTCTGCAATATACCATACATTCTCCCATCTCCCAAACGACTATTTCACAAGAGGCTAGCCCCCTACTACCACCCACTCTGGCAACTCTAGTTTTCCTGTCCCCAGAAAATAACATCTCCAGATGCTTTGCATTCTTTCTTGTTCAAATGCAGTCCATCTCTCTCTCTCTCTCTCTCTCTCTCTCTCTCTCTCTCTCTCTCTCTCTCTCTCTCACACACACACACACACACACACACACACACACACACACACACACACACACACACACACACACACACACACAGTTCTCCCTTCTTTCCTCAAATGCACTGCAATTACCCACATAATCCAAGGCTCTCTTTTAATACATCCATGTTCTTTGTTATTGCTGCTATTTCTTGTCATCTCTGCATTATAGTATCTAGTAATACACTTACTATCTTCTCTCCAAAACATTTCTTCTTCTTCTTCTATGCATCCTTGAATCTCTCACTACCCAATTTACACTGCCTCTCAAGTAATTTTGTACCTACCATCACTATCATCTCATCTACATTTCTACTCATTTAATTGCAATACTCATGTTCTCTATTGTTCCTCCAGGAAAGAACTCCTTTAGCTTTCTATTTTGCAATATACAAATCACTGAATCTCCATAAATCACACATTTTACTATTCTGTTCACTCCTTGCTCACTGTATTCTTCATTTCCCATCCTCTGACACTCTCCCTACTCAATTACTTGCCTTTCTCTCATCCCTCCATCCTTTGGTCCTGCACTATATCGCATTCCTCTCTTTCTGCGGTTTTCTAATTCTCTCACACACATACACCTCTTTTTGTTCTCCTTAGTTAGTATTCCAAATTTCTTACTTCACTTCGATACTCATTTTTCATGCCTTCCACTTCTTCTTTTATCACCCCCTCTCTCTCTCTCCCTCTCTCTAATCTTACTCTCACATATGTTACTTATATCTTTCTGCCAGCATTCACTTGTTTCTGATGCACTGCTACAGAAACTGGTTACATTTATATCTATATCATTCAGATGTTCCCATTTTCTATATTTTATGTAGCCAAGCACTTTGATATGCCACATCTTTAATTCCAAGATGCAAACATGCTACAAAATCTTGTAGGATATTGTGCACAATATAGACCTTAAATGGAGTGTTGGGAGATAATGTATCAGCTGAATGACTTATGGCGGATGCCATTATCGAGACACAGTACAGTGACGAACACATCATCATCAGTTTTCTGATATGTATTCCCACTGGGTGTTCAGTCAAACAAAATATACTAAAAAACAAAAAAACAGTACAGGAAAACCTCAAAATATAAACTCTTAACACAAAATAATGACCAATCTAGACAAGATTCACTCTAAACTTAAAATAAATATCCTAAAATTTAAATTGAAACATTTGTTCCACCTCACTATTGATGCTACTGCAGACTTGCTGAATATAGAACTAATTGAATGCTTGCTTGATTTCTAAGTTCTTATTCAGTTTAATCTGTCTACTAAACTGAATAAGAACTTATAAGCCATTATAAGTGAAGTAATTACAGTAACATGCGTGTTTTTGTCCCCATAAATTCTTCACAATGCATGCTGACCACTGTGTAACCTTAAAAGAAAGAAATGCCTTGATAGTGCCTCAGTTACTTAGACAAAATACTGGAATAAAATTATTCAATTTTTTACTTCTGTGTTCAGGCATAATAGTTAAACCTTTTATGATATTTGTGAGTAACAATTAAATTTCTTTATTGTCATCATTCTACTTTCTTCTGTTCTGCAATTACTAGTATTGATCTACTTGGTTTTCTATGTGCTCATCATATAGTAAGATTGCACGTTCCATGCTTTTGAACTCAATCTTTCATTTATTTACTTGTTTAAACCCAGCAAAGGTTGGTTGATTGGTAGAGCCTCTCTGCTACTAATAGCTCATTCAAAAAGTTAAGCAAGTTTGAGAGCTGTTAGTAGTTAGAAGGGATCAATCGTTTGATGCTCTTGGCACACTCTCCCTTGATGAGTCTTTGGACTCCCTGGAAGTGTCATAATAATAATAACAATAATAATAATAATAATAACTCTGTATTTTGTGTTGCATTTGTTTTATTTTTATTTATTTTTTATGTTCTCCATGGCAGATGTTAACAGATCTTCCTGTCTTCTGCCTATAGTAAGTCATTTCACAGTAACAAGGAACTTCATACACTCCAGGATATGCTATAGGTTGGATTTTATCCTCAGAGGAGTGGATCAGAGTTGCTAATTTAACATGCGGTTTGAATGTCATGCAAAGGCCATGTTTTATTAGTACTTTGGCTATTTTTTTTTGATGTACCTCTGACATAGGGAATAGCAATAGTAATGTTTTGTTCTTGGGTATTAGAGGAGTGAGAGGTAATGGAGTTATGTAGTGCTTTTATCTATTTTGTAGCCATTGGCCAAGAAAGTATGGTGCAGATATTTAAGTTCTGTGGAAAGAGCGTATCATTAGAACAAATTGTTCTGGTTCTGTGTGTAAGTGTTTTGAAAATATTATACTGCTGGGCTGGATCATGATGTGATTGTTTATGTAGATATCTTCCTCCGTGTATGTTAGCTTTCTGTAAATGGAAAAAAAGAGCAATTCATCTGAAAGGCAGGCAACTAATGTGTTGAGAAAAGCTAAATAATTATTAAATTTTTTTTTTCTACTGTGAAGTGAATTTTGGGGTGTTGGCTGTTTAGGTAGGTGACAAAAGCATCCAGAGTGTCTTGTCCATGGGACCAAATGGCAAACACATTATAAACAAAGTGTAACCACAGTAGTGGCTTCTATGTAGCTGTGATAAGTATTTTGTTTTCAAAGTGTTCCATCAGAAAAGATAGCCAAACCACTAATAAAACATGATCTTTGCACTACATTCAAACTGCATGTTAAATTAGCAACTCTTGTTGCTAATTTAACATGCAGTTTGAATTTTATGATCCACTCCCATAAGGATAAACTCCACCTTCTAACATATCCTGGCGTGTATAAAGTTCCTTGTGACTGTGACATGACCTACCATGGGGCAGACAGGAAGATCTGTTAACTAAAAAAATAACATTTGCTACCATTATTATGGCAAGTCAAGAATGGCAGTCCACACTTTGGACACCCGTTCACACAGGATTAGATGGAAGAAGTCTAATGTCCTATTTAGAAGTTGTTACAGATCAGAAAGATTATTTTTAAAGGCAGCCATGGCTATGAAGAAGTCCCCTAATATGAATATGGTTGCATTAATTTGCCAAAAATTTGGGGGAATGTTGTCTTAGGATCGACTCCTACATATCTGTAATACTTCTTTTTTTACAACATTACAGGGTGCCAAAATAGGACTTTAGATCTTTTTGTCCATTACAATTTGAATTATTTCACTTACTCATTGTCATGAATAAACTATAACATCCCACTTTGTGCACTGAAGATGCTGATTTTAAATTCAGCAAAATATAACTGAAATGTGACTTGCCATAATAATGGTAGCAAATGTATTTTTTATGTTCTCCAAGGTGGTTGTTAATTGATCTTCTAGTGTGCCCATAGTAAGTCACGTCACCTCTTCATTGGAAGAAACTGAGGTATGAGGAGGTATTAAAGCTGTTGCACAAACTGAATAAAAATTCAGCAATAGGGCTAATGGGATATCAGCATGGATGCTAAAAGAGTGTTCAGCTAAAATGACTATTCCTGTAACCAGGGTCTCAGAACAGGGAAGATTCCACTGGAGTGGAAAGAATGTATGGTAATTCCATTGCACAAGGGTGGTGTAAAGACTGATGTATCCAATTATAGACAAATCAGTATCTCAGGAGTGGCGGTGGTGAAGATTTCAGAAAAGTTGGTTAGGGCATGGGCTCGCATTCAGAAATGGGTTGACAGAGAATCTCTACTTTGCAATGAACAGCATGGGTTTACTAAGGGAAGGTCATGTTTTAGCAACTTACTCACATTCTATAATAATGTTACCACTGAACTTGCCAAGGGGAATCGATACATCATGATAGTTTTGGATTTTGCTAAGACTTAAGAAAGAATACAGTATGGAAGACTGTTGCAAAAATTAGAGGATACTGGTTTGGATTATAGTGTAGATAAGAAGATGGCTGACTGACTGACAGATATCAAAAAGTGGTATATGGTGGAATGTCTGTATGCAAAATTTAAGGCAACCAGTGATGTGCCTCAAGGATCAATCCTTGGTTCACTGTTATTCAATCTGTACATCAATGACATTGGGAAGGATTTGGCATGTGACATACAGCTATTTGCTGATGATGCAAAGATAAGCAGAGTAATGAGGAGAGTTGCTGATAAGCAGTACCTGCAGAATGATTTGAATACGCCTGGAATTTTGGGCATGGAAAAATGGATGTAAAGTCATGCACTTTGGCACAATTAGATATCCAATGTTGTATCATTATCATCATCATGCATATCAAGGATTTAGGCCTAGCGTGGCCAGTTCCGGCCTTAGAAGTCATCGTTGAATCTTTTAAGAGGACGTCCTGGTTTTCTTTTTCCTAATGGCTTGAACTTTAAGGCTTGTTTTGGTAATCTTTCTATTTTCATTCTTTGAACATGTTCCATCCATTTATGTTTATATTTTTAAATTTTTTCTATTACTGATTCCTGGTTTAATTCTTTCATAATTTCTTCATTTCTTTTATGATCAAATAGAGTATACTTTGCAGTTTTTCTCATAAACTTCATTTCTGATGTTATTAATTTTCACTTGTCTTTTTATTTTATTGTCCAGATTTCACTTCCATACAATAAGACTGGTAGGGCTAATGTATTGTATACTTTTAGTCTGGTTTTTTGTATGTATTATATTATTTAATGTTGTGTTATATTGATGGGATTATACTAGAAGAAGCTGACCATGCTAGAGATCTTGGAGTATTAGTAGATAGGAAGTTAAAGTCAGCTTCTGACTTTAACTAACTAAAGTATCTGACACAAGCAATGTATAACTGCATACCAAGGTTTAAGCGAGTAAATATACAGCCACATCTATAGACTAATCATATCTACTTTTTGCTGTACCTTACTGTAAATATATTTAGTGTCTGTTCAAGCAGAAACTAAATACACTAATCGTTATTCTTAAAAGCTTTAACTATCTAGAGATGAACAAGAAGAATACTACTATTTTGGAACATTGCTGTGTTGTTTGTTAAACCTGTCATTTACATAAATGAGGTTATCTAATTATCCTATTAAATTTCAACCACATAAGTTCAAATCACATTTACCACTAAAGGTAGATTAATTTATCCATAGGAAATCTCAGTAATAATGAAAACAAATATTTCTTCCTGGTATTTGTTTATTATGTGTTTCAAGGAGTTCATGACGACTCTTCCTTCTCTTTTCACATATCTCCATTCCTTTCTAACTTGTACTAACATATTGCTTTCTTCACATGTCAGTAACATACCACTTATCATTGGTGCAATGTTCTTGATTGCACCACTGATAAACCTACCTCATCTGAATGAAGACTTCTCATTCAATTTGATGTCTATATAATATAATATGTAGAAAAATCTATAAGTGCTTTATTTCCAGTGACAAATTATTATTATTACTGTTATTACATGACACCTCCAAGGAATCCAGGTCTCATCATTGAGGACACTTCATACTTCACAAATGGCAATCCTTCAAGTTGTTTTCATATCTCACATTCTGAGGACAGTTACTATTATAGTCATTCTTCTCTGGACTCTTTCTAATATATCCTCATCACCATGAAAACCAGCAAAACCAAATCTATGCACAATAATTAATATGATGCCTGATCCAGGATTTGTACAATGGAACCATAACCACCATATTTATGCACTTTAAGGTCCTCCACATCATTATTGTAATCTGATGTGATGACTTGACAACTTGTGCAATGTGACCTCTGAAATTCAGGTCATTGTCTGCCACCACTCCAAAAGTCCCTTATCTCCTCCAAAATTTCCCTGCCAAGTGTATACTTTGCATTCCATTATTGTCTACCAAATTTCAGAACCTTACACTTTGCAACACTGAACTGACAGTTCAATACACTTGCCTACTGATACAATTTATTCAAGTATTCCTGTAAGGCCACATCTGCTTGAATGCTCATCATTCTCCCCAATTTGGCATAATCTGCAAACAGTTGTATATCTTTGGTTAAACCCATACCAATATCATTAATGTACAAGATAAAAAAAAAACAACACTAAAACAGAATCCCTATGATCATTCACTAGTGACTTTCTTCTTCTGTGATACCACACTCTGCATACTCATTTTGCTGATATCTATCTGACGGCCAATCACCTATCCAATAGTAATCTAGCATCCAATCCAATCTGCTTCAATTTAGTTAGTAACCTCTTGATAAGATGATATATCAAAAGTCGTTGCAAAATTTAAGTATATACCACTGTATATGCATCTTTCTTGTTCAGTACGCTTGCTACCTTGTTGTAGTACATAAGTAAGTTGGTAAAATATGATCTCCCTTTAACAAATCCATGCTGACAGCAGTATCAATACCTTAACTACAACTGGAGATACATAGATCAAACTGCCTATAATTTGTAGCATTAGCCTTATTGCCACCTTTCTGAAGTTGATCAATTTTACATTTCTTTCTCTTCCTGCACTGTTGCAAGACTTGTTAAACAGGTAGGCCAAAGCAGACACTAACTCCCTGGAACATTCCATTAAGACACACTGGGAAGGAGATAAGTATGCTAGATGTCAATAAGGCAATAGGACATCTAGTATACTTAACTCCTCATGTGCCTCTTGCTTCTCCCACCAGTAAGTCTTTGCTCTTTCATTCTCTACATACGAGCTTCTCTTGATTTCAACACTGAAGATGAAACAACCTGATGAATTGCTCACTGAATATCTCAACTGTCCCGTGTAGCAGTTACCGATCTCCCACTTTGATCCATTAACATCATCTTGCAATAATCATTCTTCTGTTTACCTGCTACATATTGAAAAAAACTTGCTAGTGTTTATCTCAGCTCAATTTGTTAATTACCTCATATTGCACTTTTCACAGGTCTCCTTACCGACTGTGTCACCTTTGTGATATGTGTTTTATACTCTTTGCGCAACTGAATATTACCATTATTCATCTGGTGCTGCCTCCAAAGTGTCTCCTTCTTCCAGATTTCATGCTTACTTACCTTCATTCATCCATTTGACATCTACTTGATTCAGCCTTGTGTCCTTTGGAATACATTTAGATACTGATGCTGTTGAGCTAGTGAGCCTAACATGTAAAGGTGAAGGATTATATATATATATATATGTGATATCATACATAATCATTATGATATGGACAAAACAAGTTACTTTTTAATATTTTATTTAGATGTTGAACAAACTAATGAAATAACTGGCTTAATGTGTTTATTATTATTATTATTATTATTAAACAAGACCTCATGGAGTCAAAGACTCATCTAGGAGGTCCTTTTATCACACACACATCTCATCATACCGTGTCTTAAACACACTCAAACTCCTTGCAGATACCACACTCTCAGGCAAGGCATTCCAATCATTCACAACTCTGCACGAAAAAACCTGCCTCTCACTCCCCTACTCACACCCTCTTTATACAGTTTCCAGGGATGACCTCTGGTTCTCCCTTGATCTCCCACTATTCTCTGTAGAACTTCTCCACCATTGATCTTATAACAACCCCTTACCAACTTGTAGGTCTCTATCATATCTCCCCTCTTCCTTCTCTCCACTAGACTCTGCAAATTACATTTTCTCAATCTTTCCTCATATTCAACATTCCAGAGGTCAGAAACTACCTTAGTCAGTCGCCTTTGGACCCTTTCCAACATCTCTTCATCCTTCTGAAAACCCGGTGACCAAATCTGGGCACAATAGTCCATGTGTGGCCTAATCAAAGCCTTATACAATGAAACAAGAATCTCCCTACTTCTACACATCAGTGTCCTCCGCATCATTCTGAGAAGTCTTTGTGTTGTCTTCACAATTTTGGCGATGTGTCCCCTAAATTTTAGATCCTTATACACTATCACCCCCAGATCTCTTATTTCCTCTACTTCCAACAATATATTCTCACCAAGCATAAATTCTGCATCCCATCTTTGTTTTCCAAATTTTAAAACCTTACATTTTGCAACATTGAACTCACATCCCCATTTGCTTGCCCATTCACTCAATTTATTCAAGTCTTCTTGCAAGTCCACAACATCTTCACTACTCTTTATGGTTCGTCCCAACTTTGTATCATCTGCAAACAACTGAATATCTCCATCCAAATCTTCGCCAATATCATTAATATACAAGTTAAATAGTAATGGCCCTAAAAGACCCCTGAGGCACTCCATTAGTGACTTTCCTTTTCCTGGATATCGCACCCCCATACACAACTTGTTGATACCTATCAGATAGCCAGTCTCCAATCCAATGTACTAATCTAATATCCAACCCCATCTGCTCTAGTTTGACTGTCAACTTATCATGAGGTACTCTATCAAAAGCTTTTGCGAAATCCAAGTATATTACTGTGTATCCTTCTCCTCTGTCCAAGAAAGCAGTCACCTTATTGTAATAAGTAAGTAGATTACTAAAACATGACCTCCCTTTTACAAATCCATGCTGTACATCAAAGATTATACCATTGTTGTCAACCCAACTCTGGATCCCAGTTCTCACAAGCTTCTCCAACAACTTAACCACAATGCCTGACACACAGATAGGCCTATAGTTTGATGCTTGAGTTCGATCACCTCCTTTATGAAGTGACACACAATCTTACCCTCCTTCCACTCCTTAGGGACTTGACTGAGTGCAAGACTTGTATTAAAAAACATGTCAAAACAGGTGTCAACTCCCTGGCACATTCCTTCAGAATACGTGACGATATATTATCAAGTCGCACAGCATTATTACCATCTAGTTTACTCAACTCCCCAAACACCTCTTGCTCACCTACAGTCAGTCTCTCCTCCCCATCATCAACTGCTCTGAATCTCTCCATGAAGTCACATTCACAAGATTGAAAGATCTTTATGAACTGCTCATTAAGTATCTCCACCACACATTCTGCAACAGCTGTCTTTATACCATTTCCTCCAATCAATGTCATCCTTCCATAATCATTCTTTCTTTTGCTGGCTACATATCGAAAGAACTCCCTAGGATTATTTTTGGCTTCATCAGCTAACTGCTATTCATACCTCTCTTTAGCTACTCTCACCAACCAAGTCACCCTCCTTGCCTGATCTTTGTAGACCTCATTAAATTGTTTATTTCCACTTCTCTTATGCTGCCTCCACAATGCCCTTTTTCTCTGTATCGCATGCTTAATCTGTTTATTCATCCATCTAAATTGAAGAAGAATTTATAACTAGTAATAAACAATTGAAGCACTAATATGTACTTTAAATAATTTTTAAGCACATAAATAAACAGAATTACAGAATATTACAAAGAACTTTACAGTGACAAAGAAAGAAATTTAGAGTCAATTAGTTTCAAGAAGAGTTGTCAATTGGACATGCCAAAAGTTATGAGAAGAGGTTGAGGCAGCATAGAAAACAATGAAACAGGAAGAGTTCCATGGGATACAAGTTGAGCAAGATTTACACATAAGCAAGACAAAATATAAACATTACAGTATAAGAGCCTCAGTATAGATTACCTAAAATTTACTCAATAGAAGGGAGCCCTCTTAAATGTTATAGCTTAGGGGTCATAACAACAACTTTAAATCTGGTCCTGGATACAAGTGAATTATTGAAATTTAGAGGGAAGGCAGTGGCTGACTGCTTGGCAGGACACTTCACACTTAAAAACAGAATTGCTCCTCTGACTGCATATATTCCAACTGTTACACTATTCTGTTAATTATTACTTTTGTAAATGTTTTGTATGCTGCTGGTAATAAATTAATAGGTCTATAATTTTTAATATTTTCCTTTACACACCTTTATTTTTTTAATAAATAATTTGCTCTAATTCATTGTTCCATGCTTCTGGGATTTTTTTCCATTTTAGGCCATCTCGTATTGTTATATCTTGCGATGTGTCCAGTCCATTGCATTTTAAATACATAATGAAACCAATAATGTCCTGCAAACCTGTTCTCGATTTTGTTTTAAACAAAATTAATGTTTTTTTAAACAAAACAAAAATAATGATGAATGACAATTTAATACCAAAAAGAATTATATAGGATCGCTTAAGGGTCATAGTCAAATAACTGGGAGGAGACTTCCACATTGCCTTTCAGGAATGCAGAGAACCAACTGGGGCTTCTGACCAAATGTCTAATTCTCACCTTGCCGTGGTGTGCCCCATAAGTAGGTGTCTACTGGGTACTGAAAGAATGAGGATGGGCTGGAAATTTTGGACTTAGCCAACCAAACTGTACTTTTTTATTGGCTTAAACCACAAATGCATATGATGGTACAACATGATGAGATTTCATGCCAGCTGGGGATGTTGCATGATTAAACAAGGTCCTGTTGTTCTTGTCAGGGAACTAGGGTAATGGTGGAAAGTCAGCTACTGGAACAAGCTCCAACTCAACATTTAGAAGAAGAAGAATAAACCCATCACTAGAAGAACTGAAGATAGGAACCATCAATATAAAGAGTATTAATGTAAAGGAAATGGAACTTGCAGAAGAATTGGAAAAGTACTCCATGGGCATAATTGGCATTACTGAGACAAAGAAGACAAAAACAAGCGAGATCTAGTAAATAATAAGTATAGGATACTATTTTCAGGCAATAATGATCAAGGAAAGGAAGGAGTAGCAATAGCAATGAACACTGAACATGAAGATAAACTTCTTTATTGGAAAGCAGTTTCAAGTAGAGCTATGTGGGCAAACTTCAAAATGGGGAAATGGACAATGAAACATTTTGTGCCTATGATCCCACAGAGAGTTCTTCTAGGGAAGAGGCAGAGGAATTTTTTTGAGTCACTAAAACAGGTGACTAGCATAAAGAAAATGGAAAAAGTAGTCCTTGTTGAAAACCTGAACAGCACAGTAGGAAATGAATCTCAACAGGCATATAGGAACATTTTGGGGAAAATTTGGAGAAAAGGGCATTTGGAGATAATGGTCAGCATTTGCTGGACTTCTGCTCAGGACATGGACTAGTCATTGCTAACACCATGTTTCAACATAAAGTGTGCACAAGTTCACATGGAGAGAAAACATAAGAAATAAGAAAAGCCCCATTGACTACATCATCATTGACAATGATATCATAAAGCTGGTTCAGGATACAAGAGTGTAAAGAGGATTTAAATTGGAAGTGACCATTACTTACTAAGCAGGATAAAAATAGATATTACACTGAAAAAAACAGTATGTAAGAACTATTATTTTTATGGCTCATATAGCCTATTTTCATTTAGGACTGTATGTACCTTTTTTTTTCACAATGTCATTGGCTCTTTACTCAAATTTTAGGGCATTACTAATGTGTTATAAAACTATCTATGTAGATAAAGTTTTATAAAGAAAGTTTTAAAAAGAATTAAAGTTGAGCAGCATTTACAAGTTAATTGTAGTCATGACTATACAAACATAATTGAAGAAAATTTGCAGCAGTTTGAAAACAAGAAACAAACTTTGGAATCTCAGTGAAAAACCGAAGAAGAAATTGATTGATTGAGCTAGGGAGGTAAAAAAGCAGTCCTGGAAAAGAAGAAAGCATACCAAAAGTTCCTGGCAAATAAGTGTCAGCAGATGATCTAAGGGAATACAGAGAACGAAATAGGGGCTGTCAAGATCAGATTTTCACTGTAAGACAAATAGTTGAGAAATTATGGGAATATGACAAGGATCTGTACTTAAGTTTTGTAGATATGGAAAAAGCATATGACAAGGTGCCCAGTAAAAAGCTTTTCAAAACACTAAAATCATATGGGATGAATGGAACATTATATAGACCAATCCATAGTACAGGTTTAATTTGTTAGTTTGCGTTAGAATTGAAAGAAATACAGGAAGATGGTTTGATGTAAAATCAGTGGTAAGACAAGGATGCACATTATCTCTACTCTTATTCATCATCTATATGGATCATATTATGAAAGGAAGTGGTATTTGCCTGATATTAGAATTGGAGATGTCAAACTTAGCTCTTTGCTTTATACAGATGATGTTGTACTCCTAAACATATCTAGTGCAAGTCTCCAAGATTCTCTAAATAAAGTGAATAACAGCTATAACAAATTTGGCCTGAAAATCAGCAATAAAAAGACTAAAAAAACTATGAAAATAGGCAAACATAGAAAACTTCAGCTGCAATCTGAATGGAGATCCTATAGAACAAGTAAAATATTCAGCTATTTAGGCACAGTTTTCAGAAGATGGCAGGTTAAATCTGGAAGTAGACAACAATATAAGCAAAGCTGTTATGGTGGGTTGGTAGCTGAATAAATTTATATGGGATAAGAGAGAAATATGCCAAAAAACCAAACTAGCAGTATACAAGACTGTGTTTGAACCAGTTTTAGGTTATGGATCTGAGAGTTGGGTTAGAAATAAAGCATTTGATCAAAGACTAGAGATATGAGGGTTCTGAGAAAAATTAGGGAAGTGAACCGATGGCATCAATGGCATAATCATATTAAAAATGAAGATATTAGAAAGGAACTTGACATTATTAACATTCAAGACTGTGTCAGCAGAGCTAATCTAAGGTGGTATTACCACTTAAATAGAATGGGTGAGGAAGGTTAGCAAAGCAGGCAAAACATGTGTTTGACCCAGGAGCACAGAGGATGGGGACCAGGAGATGTTTAGACAGCTAAGTTTGGCAAGTGCAAGAAGAATGATTGTTATGGGAGATTTTAACTTCAGTAGTATAAATTGGAGAGAGGAAGATGCATGTAGCAATAGGGGAATGGAATTTCTAGAATTCTTGAGGGACAAATGTCTTAGGCAACATGTAACAGAGGGAACAAGAGGTTCAAAAGTTTTGGATTTGGTTATAGCATCAGAAGAGTTGATAATAACTGAGTTGATGTCTCTCCCACCAGTTGGAGAGAGTGACCATATGGTGTTGACTTGGAAAATGAATAGACATGCAGGAGTATCAAAGAGATGAGAACTTATGTGGAATTATAAGGCAGGTGATTATAATAGTCTTAGACGTCAACTTCGGAAGTTTCATGGAGGCAGGAATTGGAAGGCCGGGATATCACTAGTGAGTGGGAAATTGTGAAAGAATATTTGTTATCAGCAATGGTAAGTTGTATAGCACGAGTGAAGAAGAGGATGCAATTTGGAGTAAAGTGGATGACAAACAATATTAAACAGGAATTGCATGCGAAAAAGAGGCTATGGAAGAGATATATGGAGACAGGTGAGAAGAAGATGCATGAAGATTATAAGACACAGGCCAGAAGAGTGACTAGTGTGGTAAGGAAAGCGAAACTGGAATATGAGAGGAGATTGGCCCTAAGATCCAAAGAAAATCATAGGGAATTTTTTAGCTATGTGGCCAGTAGGAGGAGAAATGACTGTGGAAGAATGATATTGTTGGATAAAAATGGGAATAGAGTGACTGAAGCAGAGGACATAGTGGAATTGTTCAATGAACACTTTATTGGAGTATTTCATCCTAGGAGTCAGTTTTAATGCTAGAGGGATAGGACTGGTTTGAGGTCTGGAGGTACAGGAGGAGAATGTGTTTCAGATACTGAGTACTCTGGATGTCAGTAAAGCTGTGGGACTGGATGGTATTTCACCACGAGTTTTGAGAGAATGTGCTAGGGAATTGACAGTGCCTTTAACGTGGCTTTTCAATGAAAGTCTGGCTTTGGCAAAGGTGCCCAGGGAATGGAAGGAAGGTAAGATAGTGCCATTGCATAAGGGTGGTAACAGACTGGAAGTGTCTAATTATAGGGCAGTATGTGTGTGCCATCAGTAGTTGTTAAGATCTTGGAGAAAGTAGTGAGGGACCGTATACAGCATTGGGCAGATGAGGGTAATGTTATCTGTGAGAATCAACATAGATTTGTGAAAGGACGCTCTTGTTTTAGCAATATGCTAGCCTTTTATAATAAAGTTTCAAGAACATTAGATGAGGGAAAGGCATATACTGCAATTTTCTTAGACTTGGCGAAGGCATTTGACAAGGTGCCACATGATAAGCTGATATTTAAGTTGCAGCACATGGGTCTGGATGTCAGATTGGTCAACTGGATTCAGAATTGGCTGTCTGATAGGTATCAGAGAGTTGTGTATGGTGGAGCAGTTTCCAGGAGGCAGAGGGTTACAAGTGGGGTCCCACAGGGCTCAGTACTAGGACCTATATTGTTTAACCTTTATATCAATGACATAGCCAGTGGATTGCAGGGGGATATTCAGTTGTTTGCGGATGATGCGAAGCTGGGAAGGATTATTAGTAATAGTGCAGATGTGGTAGCCCTGCAAGAGGATTTAAATAAGCTAGCTAGATGGCCAAATGAATGGGGGTCTCAGTTTAATGCAGCAAAATGTAAGGTCTTGAGGTTTGGGAAACATCGATGGGATGCTGCATACTCTATGGGAGGAGTTATACTGGAGGAAGTAGGGGAGACAAGAGATCTGGGGTTGATGATTGATAGAAACCTGAAGTTTAGGGGACATATTGCAAAGGTGGTGAAGGTAACACAGAGGATTGCTGCTATTATGAGAAGGACACTGACCTGCAGAGATAAGAGGATTATCATTCCATTGTATAAGTCTCTGATCAGACCACACTTGGATTATTGTTCTCAGATTTGGTCCCCAGGATTTGAAGGGGATAAATTAACTGTGGAAAGGATACAAAGACGGATGACAAAGATGGTTTCAGGACTGTACAAGGATAGTTATGAGGATCGGCTGAGAGAATGTGGGCTGCAGAGTTTGGTGGATAGAAGAAGGAGAGGTGATATGATCGAGACTTTTAAACTGTTGAGAGGTGGTTACAGGGTTGACACTGGGGAGTTCTTTCGCTTGGTTGAACAGCGGGAAGGAGTGATGACAAGAGGCCATCCCTGGAAGTTACAAAAGGAAACTGTGAGCAAGAGGGTGAGGAGTGGTTTCTTTGTGTGGAGGGTGGTTGAGCCGTGGAATGCATTGCCTGATGGAGTGGTGGGAGCGAGAACGGTCAGTGAGTTTAAAGAGTGGTATGATAGACTTTGTGTTTCTCAGGGGGGACCTCCCCTCGATGAGTCTTGACAGACTTTATGTCTTAGGAAGGACCTCCCTCGATGAGTCTTTTGACTCCTTGGAGGCCTGAATAATAATAATAATAATAATAATGCCAAGTTGGCAGGAAAGAGACTCAGAGGAAGATCAAGGGCCAGGTGGATTGATTCAGTTAGAACTACCTTAGAAGAACAAAATGCTAGATATGACAATATTGGAGTGCTCCAAGTAATAGACTAATTTGGAAGAAAATTGTGGATTGCGATTAATAATAATGTTAACTTAATCATGTAGTGCTGTCATAGTAACCTGAACACCCCTTGTGGGGGGGTATATGTACCAGGAAATTGATGATGATGATGATGATGAAAGAATTATATTGGAAGAGAGAGAGAGAAGTGGAGAGGTAGAGTTGTATGTTTATCTGGGACAAATTATAAAAATTAAAGATGGACAAATAGAAGAAATAAAAAGAAGGATATAACTAGGATGCATGGCTTTTGGGAGAGTGAAAGATATCTTCAAAGGTGTTTCCACTAGTCTGAAGAGGAAAGCTTTCAATAAGTGTCCTACCTGTAATTCTATGTAGCAGTGAAACCTTGAAGTTAATTAAAAATATGCTTGACAACAGTGCTGAATTACCAAATAGGCAGAGTAGGCACCAGCTTATGGGCCTATGCCATTTAAGGGCCCTGTTACAATGAATTAAAATAATATTGATTTGATCTTGAAAGAAAATTACAATCAAGCTTTCTTAAATTGTTTCCAAAAGATAGAAAAAATGAATCAACTCAAAGAAATTTATTTATTTATTCGTATGGAGCTTCCTCCCTTTTTCTCTCCCGTCCCTACTGGGGCGAGTTGAGCCCCCTCATGGGGGGATTAAGTATTTATGGCTGTAGATCCGTGCGTGTTCACGAGGTCGGTTTGCCTGCTTGTGGGATGAAAAACGCCTGATAAACTGGCTGGAAAAAACCCTACTATCTGCGCCCAAGACCGGCTAACTTGGCTATGGCTGAGGAAGATCCTCAAATTTCTCATTGATGGGAATCGAACCTGGGACACTCCTTCCCCAGTCATATGATTGCGAAACGCACAGCCACTAGACTAACCACGCGGACATTCAAAGAAATAAAAACTTTACATTAACAACTTAAAGTACATAAACTATAGACATCAGGTTTGCATTACAGTTTGTCTCTTAAAATCTTAAAAGCTCATTTTCTGTCAGCTGTCAGTTAGGGGGGGGGGAGATTTTGACTGCCTAAGGTTCTCCACAGGGTTTAATCCAGCACTGCTTGACAAATTATAAGTTGCCAGAGAAGACTGGAAAGGAATTATTATTATTATTATTATTATTATTATGTGACACCTCCAAGGAGTCCAAAGACTCATCGAGGGAGAGTGTGCCAACAGCATCGAACGATTAATCCCTTCCAACTACTGACTGCGCTCAAATTTGCTTAACTTTTTTTCATGAGCCATTAGTAGCAAAGGCTCTACCAGTTGACCAACCTATGCTGGCCTATACTTGGTGTGACACTTAAAGACAAGATACTCTCCCATTTGATAAGATCAAAAACAGGTAAGCAGGACATTATCAGTTACATTAAGTATTTAAAATGAAGATGGACCAGACACACATTGCAAGATATAACAATGCAAGATGGCCTAAATTATTGACAACAAAATGGAGACTTATAGTTACAGTTTGTCAACTATTAAAACATTAATTTGTGTGCTTGTTTGATTAGTTCGATAACATAAAAAATTCTTGTATTAAAAAAAAATAATAATTTGGACTCATGGAAAAGTTTCATAAGTTCAAGTTTTCCTAAGCTGGACAGTGCCTGGACTTCTTTTCACCTAAAGTATTTTCCAAGTATTAGGAAGTGCAAAAGCAACAAATACATAGAAATTTATAAACACTTATTAACTCCAAGCTGAAATAGTTTTCAAAAGTATTTCAAGTCCCATGCCCTACATTTTTTTGAAAGTAGTGAACTTCAAGTACTAAATATTTTAGATGTAAACTAAGTATCAGATATAAGCAATGAATTTTAACATATTGCCAGCTTTAAGTACTGCCTAGCTCAGCTTGTAGACATATATTTTCCAGTTGGAACAGTGGATGAATACATCTTATTTTGTACTCACCTAAAGGATGAACACAATATTCCAAAACAATACGTCTGATATCTCCCAAACATGGCTGTGGTTCTTGCTGCTTCTGAAGTAAAAATGATCCCACAGGGTTACACTCACCTAGAAATTCTGACAAATGAATTTTTGGATATTGCTTAATAATGCCTTGCTGAACAAGTTCTTCATAGAGAGATTCTAATGTTCTGAATTAAGGAAAAAAAATTATGAGTCGAATATAATTATATATTAAAAAAATATAATATTACCAGTACTTAAAAAGTAATATGGATTTTATTTTTAAAGGATAATTTACTACTTATTCAGTTCTGCTTAGTGACACTTATTCAGAGTTTTTTATTTTTATTTTTATTTTTTAATTTTTTTATGTTGGGCCCATATACAGGAGGTTGGCTGGTCAACCTATAGTACTTTAGTACCGTATATGGGTGATGGGTTGTGAAAGGAGAAATTTGTTTACATTTGATTTGAATGCCTGTATATTGTATTCCTTGGGAAATACATCGGGGGGGGGGGAACTGTTCCACAGTACTGCAGTAGCAGGCATGAATGAGGAGGAGAAGAAACTTGTTCTGTGGTTTTTGAGGTGTACTGTAAAAGTATGTTGGGGAGCAGCTGTACATGTTCCAATAGGCTTGGTGCAGGGTGGGGGAATTATTGATGCTGTTTCAGATGAACCTTTCCCATGAAAGTATTTATAGAATATACAGATTGCAGAGACCAAGCGTCTATGTGAAAGTGGGGGAAGCGAGTTGGTGAGGGATGGGTCATTTATTAGTCTAATCGCTCTCCTCTGTATTGAGTCAAGCATTTTGAGGGAGCTTTTTGGAGCCCCACTCCAGATGTGAGAGCCGTATTTGAGAGCTGGGTGGATTTGTGACTTGTATAGTGTTAACAGTTGTTTAGAGGTGAAGTAGCATCTTAAGCGAAAGAGAAAACCTAGTTTTTTGGAAGCTGAGGATGCAATGGTTGTGATGTGTTTATGCC
Organism: Typopeltis vanoorti; assembly: GCF_054136105.1. Classification (NCBI taxonomy): domain Eukaryota; kingdom Metazoa; phylum Arthropoda; class Arachnida; order Uropygi; family Thelyphonidae; genus Typopeltis; species Typopeltis vanoorti. The sequence continues at coordinate 84,577,893 of NC_143551.1, read as the reverse complement.
AGGAGAGGCTTGAAGTCAAGGTACTTCCGAGAAGAGAAATTTCGTCTTGTCTGTGAATTTGAGTGTTATCGAAAACAATGAGGGAAATCAGTTCTTTTTTGTGAGAAATAAGACAAAACTGGGTTTTACTAGCATTGAAGTTGACAAGATTGTCTGAGCCCCATCAGAGGATGGCTTGGAGGTCAGAATTAAGGGCAGTGGTGGTTGATATTCTGTGGATTGAAGTGAGTTGTGTAGGGTAGGGTTTCTCAAATGAAAGGGAGGAATGTAGTGTGCTGTCATCTGCAAAACTGTGTATTGGGTTAGAGGTTAACTGAAGTAGGTCATTGATATATAGAAGGAAGAGGGTTGGTGAGAGAACTGAGCCTTGAGGGACCCAGGATTAGTTGGATGGTGAGAGGATAGGGAGCCGTCTACCATCACACATAGTGTGCATCCAGACAGGAAGCTGGCAATCCATCTGCAGAAGTCCTCAGGCAGTCCAAATGATGGGAGTTTGCTTAGTAAGCCTTTATGCCAGACTCGGTCAAAGTTATTAGTGAAAGGGTGTTAAAAGTTTGCTGTTGAAAAAATAAGTTTTATTTTTGTAATAAATTAGTAATTTAGATTGTGTTGTGGTGTAATTTTATTTATTTTTTATAGCTTAGCAAAGAGAGATTGTGAAGCTTTGTGGAATGTCTGTTTTTCGAAACACATTTCTTCTACTAATTTTTGAAGTTTGCAGTGAACAATGATGAAATGGTGGTGTGAATGAGATCTGCATATGAAAACTAATGTAATTAATAGCATAATGATTTGTGGGAATGAGTGATGCATGTATACATGGCAGAATGTGGAGAATGTCTTTGTGAAGAGACTGAACAGGAGAGGTGAGAAGGTATAGATATGCTGAAAATGCGATAATCTGTTGGACTATAAGTTATTAGCGAATGCAAGACTGTTGGACGGAATTAAAGAGAGAAATGCTGTTGAAGCAAATGACTATGGTTCATAGGATGGATGTGAGGAAGACTATGGAAGTGAAAAAAGTACAGTTGATGAAATGAAAGTACAGGAAGTAGGATTGAGGAAATGAAAGAAACGAATAACAGACTGAGAGATAGTGTAATTGCAAGGAATGCAAGACTTGAAAATGAGATGAAAAATATGCATAGTGAGATAAGAAGTTTGATAGATAAGAATGAAAGAGAGAGAGAGAGAGAGAGAGAGAGAGAGAGAGTAGAAGGTTAGGATGAAGAAAAACAGAGAAAAAAAAGAGGTGATGAATGACTTGAGAATAGCATTGTATGAAGATTACATTATTAGAGGTATGGTAAATGAGAGATTCCACAAGGTGTTTTCCAGGAGGGACAGAGAATTCCCAGGATAATTGATGCATGCATACATGTAGTGGTTGTTGGAACAAATGACTTGCTAGAGATGAGGAGAATGTGAGAATGGATATTAGGAGGTTGGTGAGGAGAGTGAAAGATAAGAGTCTAGTTGGAAAGGAAGTCAGTGTGTTGCCAAGATATGATAGTGATGAGTTGAGATGGAGAGTAGAGGCCATGAATTGTATGTTGACACTGCTGTGTGAATCAGCTAGAGAGACTGTTGCTACAAGGAGGAGCAATGAGTGATGTGAGCAACACACTAGAAGGAGTAATAGGCGAGGAGAAAGATGAAGAGAGGAACTGGTGAGACTGAAATGGTTGTAAATAAGAAGTGGTAGTGTGAGAGAACAAGAATGCAAGATTGATAGAGAAACTGGGGTAGTCAAAGGTGGACAAGGAGACACAGAATAAGGAGAGTGGATGATGGAAGCAGTAGTAATAGTGAATGTGTGTATGAGGATGGTCAGCATCGGAATGGAATGGCCTTGGATGTAAGGTGTAGTTGAATCTGAGGAGATAGGGTAGGTAAGTGGTGATAATGGCGATTGGGAATGGTTAGGCAAAATCACAATCAACAAGTGGAATGGGTTGGAATGGTTATAGAGCTAAAAGTGAATTGCTGTATCTATTTTCAAATTCTAGGAGCATTAGAAATAAAGGAGATAAAATGGTTTCTCTGAATGAGTTTATTTGTTGGAGTAAGTGAAATACACTTACCCCAAAATTGTTGGAATAAGTGAAATATAGCTGGATAAGGATGATATTCTGATGGCAAGAAAAATGGAAAGGTATGACATTTTTCATGCTGTTGATGACAGCAGGCAAATTATTTCCATAAAAAAGTGGAGATGCAAGATGGAAATAATGGCAATGTTTTGAGTCAGAATGGTGTGAGGTGGAGTTAACAGGAACAGATATTTAGCAACATGTTGCTATAGGCAAGGGAATATGGAGGGTGGAGATGAAGAAATGTATAAGCAACGTGGGTTAGCAAACAATGGAAGGGTGATTTTAATTATAGTAATATGGTACACTGGAATGACAAGAAAGTTTGGGTGTAAAGAAAATGCACAAGAAGATGCACTTTCCTGGAGGCTAAATAAAGAGAGAGAGAAAGAGAAATATTGAGGCATTGGATATGAGGAGTAAGCAAGGAAAGGAGTTGGTAGTGATAGTAAGGACAAATGACTTCACTGGGAACAAGGAGAATGTGAGATTGAATATCAGGAAATTGATGAGAAGGATAAAAGATAAGTGTGATAGGAAAAGTAGTCAGTGTGTTGCTCAGATATGACAGTGATGAGTTGAGGTGGAGAACAAAAATTATTATAATTATAATTATTACCCTAAGACCCCATACTGTCAAGGACTCATGTCCTTTTGTCACACACACACACACACACACACACACACACACACACACACACACACACACACACACACACACACACACACACACAGCTCATCATATTGTGCTCATCATACTGTGCCAATTATTCACAACTCTGCATGTAAAGAACCTGCTTCTCACTCCTCCCTGCTCATACCCTCCTTATACATATTCCAGGGATAACCTCTGGTCTCGCCTGATCTCCCACCATTTTATGAAAAATCTCTTCAACACATACTGGTTTTCAAAAGAATGAAGAGATGTTGAAAGTCTAGAGGTGTTTGACCAAAATATCTCTGGAATGTTGAATATGAAGAAAGGCTGAGACTATTCGATTTGCAGTCTAATGTATAGGAGGAAGAGGGATGGGATGATATGATAGAGATGTACAACTTGGTAAGCGGATGATATAGGATTAATGTTAAAGAGATTTTCATAAAACGGTGAGAGTTTGAATGAGAACAAGAAGTCATCCCTGGGAGCTGTTGAGGATGATGCGAGCAAGGGAGTGAGACAGGTTTTTTGCAGGGAGAATTGTGAATGATTAGAATGCACTGCTTGTGAGCGTGGTGTCTGTAGAGAATTTTGAATGTGTCTGTGACTCCATAGATTTTTAGGATAATAATAATAATAATAATAAGGGAAATGAATTTCTTGTGAAACAGCTAACTTAAACAGTATATGAGGAAGGGCACATGATGGATGAGAGTATTAGATCTAATTATTTTGTGAGATTGTGTATTGCGAGTGGGGGGTGTCACATTTCCAAATATTGGTGAGAGTGACCATGTAGATGATCACCTGAGTGGTGGACAGTCATATGAAGAATTCTGCGAGGTAAAGAATATATGTGGAACTATAGGGATGAAGGTTATGAGAGTTAGGAGGGAGGGAGATAATGCTGCATGGGAAATAACAAAGAAATATTTAAAACATCAATGTACAAAGATATTCTGAAGGTCAAAATGTTGAATAAAATAGGTGTCAAATGGATGAATGGAGGGATTAAGCATGAAATCTGGAAGAAGAAGAAGAAGTCACTTCGGAGGAGCACAAGATGAATAATGGTAAAATTTCCATATTTAATTTACTATCTTCACTAAACATTGTGCCTAAGCAGCTGAAATGTTTTCCTTGTTCAATAGGTTCTCCATTCATGATGCAATTTATTTTCAATGTTTCTGCCTATTTTCATTGTCTTTGTCTTGTTATTGCTGATTTTCATACAAAATTTATTACAACAGTTATTCAGTTTAGACTTGTACTTAGCCTTGGATTTATTTAAAAGTATAACATCATCTGCATAAAGTAAAGAGCTGAGATTAACATCTTCTCTAATTTTGATATCCTTCATTTCTAACTGCTGACTTACAACTCAAATAAAGACTAAACATTGCTTGATATAATGCCCCATTGACACCATACAACTGTAGTGTTTTGAATAGCTTTTCTCTTGGCACCTTATTATATGCTTTTTCCAGATCTACAAAGCTTAAATACAGATCTTTGTTATATTCCCATGATTTCTTAACTATTTGTGCAAAGAGAAAATCTGATCCTGACAGCCTCTATTTATTACTATTACTATTACTATTATTACGGGCAACTCCAGGGAGTCATTAGACTCATCGAGGGAGGCCCCAAATCATATTCATCACAACTATTTGACATTCATACAGTATCTATCATACCTCGCCTTAAACTCATTCACTGTCACGGCATCCACCACAGACTCAGGGAGCGCATTCCACTCATTCACTACTCTAAAAGTAAAGAACCCAGCTCTAACACCTTTACTAACCACACTTTTGCCCAGTTTCCATGGATGTCCCCTAGTCCTCCCACAACCAGCCCTGTTCTCAAAAATATCTTCTGAATTAATTTTATAGAAACCCTTCAGTAATTTGAATGTCTCAATCATATCTCCCCTCCTTCGCCTATCAACCAATTTTTGCAACCCACAAATCCTCAACCTGTTCTCATACGGTTCATTCCACAGACCTGCTATCATCTTGGTCACTCGCCTCTGGATCCTCTCCACCTCCTCCCCATCAAGAAGAAACCTAGGTGCCCATAACTGGGCACAGTAGTCTAGATGGGGTCTTATCAAGGCTCGATACAGAGGAACAATAACCTGCTTGTCTCTGCTTGTCAACGTATTCTTCAGCAACCAAGTAATTTGATGAGCTGTTTTAGTCACTTTTGCAATGTGTCCCCTAAATTTCAATTCCTTATCTACCAACACTCCTAAATCTCGTGCCTCATCAATTTCCTGGAGCACGGTTCCACCAATGCAGCCGCCAATCTTTTCACCCCAAAATGCATAACCTTACATTTTGCCACATTAAACTGACATCCATTCTCCTTAGCCCAGACCTCCAATCTATCCAAATCATCCTGCAAAATTTTGACGTCATCTGCATTCACTATTGCCCTACCCAACTTCGCATCATCCGCAAACAAATGAACTGTTCCTCTCAGATCATTTCCTATATCATTTATGAACAAATTAAACAGCAGTGGTCCAAGAACAGATCCTTGTGGCACACCACTAGTCACAGGCCGTCTTGTGGACTCTACTCCCGAGTAAACCACTCTCTGATATCTCTCCGTCAACCACCCTCCTATCCATCTCACCAACCCTATGTCCATTCCCATATGCTGCAATTTACTGATTAGAATTCCATGTGAATCCTGTCAAAGGCCTTGGCAAGGTCCAGTAGAATCACCGTAAACCCATTACCCTTATTATTATTATTATTATTATTAAACAAGACCTCATGGAGTCAAAGACTCATCTAGGAGGTCCTTTTATCTCACACACATCTCATCATACCGGGTCTTAAACACATTCAAACTCCTTGCAGACACCACACTCTCAGGCAAGGCATTCCAATCATTCACAACTCTGCACGAAAAAAACCTGCCTCTCACTCCCCTACTCACACCCTCTTTATACAGTTTCCAGGGATGACCTCTGGTTCTCCCCTGATCTCCCACTATTCGCTGTAGAACTTCTCCACCATTGATCCTATAGCAACCCCTTACCAACTTGTAGGTCTCTATCATATCTCCCCTCTTCCTTCTCTCCACTAGTCTCTGCAAATTACATCTTTTCAATCTTTCCTCATACTCGACATTCCAGAGGTCAGAAACTACCTTAGTCAGTCGCCTTTGGACCCTTTCCAACATCTCTTCATCCTTCTGAAAACCAGGTGACCAAATCTGGGCACAATAGTCCATGTGTGGCCTAATCAAAGCCTTATACAATGGAACAAGAATCTCCCTACTTCTGCACGTCAGTGTCCTCCTCATCATTCCCAGAAGTCTTTGTGTTGTCTTCACAATTTTGGCGATGTGACCCCTAAATTTTAGATCCTTATCCACTATCACTCCCAGATCTCTTATTTCCTCTACTTCCAACAATATATTCTCACCAAGCATAAATTCTGCATCCCATCTTTGTTTTCCAAATTTTAAAACCTTACATTTTGCAACATTGAACTCACATCCCCATTTGCTTGCCCAATCACTCAATTTATTCAAGTCTTCTTGCAAGGCCACAACATCTTCACTACTCTTTATGGTTCGTCCCAACTTTGCATCATCTGCAAACAACTGAATATCTCCATCCAAATCTTCGCCAATATCATTAATATACAAGTTAAATAGTAATGGCCCTAAAACAGATCCCTGAGGCACTCCACTAGTGACTTTCCTTTTCCTGGATATTGCACCCCCATACACAACTTGTTGATACCTATCAGATAGCCAGTCTCCAATCCAATGCACTAATCTAATATCCAACCCCATCTGCTCTAGTTTGACTGTCAACTTATCATGAGGTACTCTATCAAAAGCTTTTGCGAAATCCAAGTATATTACTGTGTATCCTTCTCCTCTGTCCAAGGAAGCAGTCACTTTATTGTAATAAGTAAGTAGATTACTATATTAAGTAGATTACTATATCCAGTTCAGCCGTCACTGTGTTATAATACGTGAGCAAGTTACTGAGGCATGACCTACCCTTCACAAAACCATGCTGTCCCCGATACAGTATCCCATTTTCTTCTATCCAATCTTGTATTTTCCTCTTGACTATTTTCTCTAAGACCTTGACAATGATTCCTGATATGCTAATCGGTCGGTAATTTACAACAGCAGTCTTGGAACCACCTTTATGCAGTGGAACTATTTTCCCCTCTTTCCACCCGCTCGGGACTAACCCAGACTCGAGACTCAAATTAAACAAAATGGTCAAGGGTACTGACAATTCTTTAGCTGCTTCTCGTACAACACGAGCTGGTATACCATCCAATCCCACAGATGTATTGACATTGAGGTTATGCAATAGACTACTCACCTCCACTTCATTAACCACAATTCCCGTATAATCTACTGGTTTATTCGTTTCTGCAATGTCACCACCTGGATGATATACTTTTGCAAAGTGCTCACTCAGTAACTCAACTATCTCAACTGATTCAGTTACCTCCCTACAATCGGCATTCTTTAAAATCAATCTGCCATGTACATTTTTCCTTTTACTTGCTACATATCTAAAAAACTGTTTAGGATTCTCTTTAGCCTGCTTGGCCAATGTTCTTTCGTAATCCTTTTTTGCTTTTCTTACCACACTCGTCACCCTTCTGGCCTGCGCTTTATACCATTCATGTGCCTGCCGGTCACCCTTCTCCTTAAATTCCCTCCATAGTTGTTTCTTTTTTTGCAACTCAAGCTTAATGGTGTTATTCATCCATTTAACCTCTACTTGATTTATTATTCGGACTCTAGGTATACAGTCAGCCATTGCTTCATGCAAGCACTTCTTAACTACCTCCCATGCACTATCAACTTCTAGTCCTTGCAGTTGTACATGCCATGGCACTGAACCAATCAAATTCCTAAGCTTGTCATACTTTCCAAACCGATAATTCCACATGTACCCTGTCTTAATTGAAAATTCTGCACCTTTAGCCACCTCCCAAGTTAAGACCCTATGATCACTCTCACCGATTGGTGGCAATGTGGTCATATTTGTTACAGACAAATCCTCAGATGTAATTACTAGGTCAAGCACTCGCTGACCCCTAGTATTTTCCATTACATGCTGTCGCAGATAGTTATCCCTTAATAACCGCATAAAATCCAGTTCCTTCCTCCCATGTGTCCTCTCCTCACTCCAATCAATGCGACCATAGTTGAAATCTCCCATAATAATCACCCTCCTTCCACCCATTTCTTCTATTTGCTTGTGCATACTGTCACCACCATCTTTTCCATCACCTGGTCTATAGTAGCACCCAATTGTATATTTAGTTCTGCTAGCCACAATCTCACACCAAATGGCCTCAAATGTGCTCTTTTCTCTATCCTGCAATTCAACTTCTATTCTCCTTGGCTGGAGCTCATCAGCTATCATCAACAATACTCCTCCCCCCATTTTATTCTCTCTGTCATTCCTGAACACACTAATTTTGTCTGAATCCAGCTTGTTCTTCACCAAGCTTCCCTTCCACAATCCTTCTGAACCGTTTCTCAAGTATACTTGAGAAACGGTTGAGAATAACATAAATTTTAACAGGAACACTCAGTAGAGAAATACCTCTAATTCTCACATTCAGTTTTCTTTCCCTTAATGTTAATGATTCCAAGTTTTTGGGAAGGGTGGTGATATGAGGTAGCATGTATATATTGGCTGGTATGTGTAGGCTTGCAGTAAACGGTAAAGAATACACTGCCTGAGGGAAGATGTGTGACCAGTATATCCAGGAAAGGAAGTGAGTTCTGATTTTCAATTTCAATAGTAAATTAACACCCTCAGAAACAGAGCCATAACAATTTGCTCTAATGAACAACCTCTTAAACAAGAATTAAAAATTATTAGCAATACATTTGTAAATAATGCCTATAGCAAAAATACTATTAAAAAGTTCTTCATAAAACTTCAGTAAAACCATAGCTATCCCACACATTAAAGAGTTATCAGAAAAAAAATAATAATAGAATTCTACACCATTATAATCTTAATGCTACTTATAAACCACCTTTAAAATTAAAAAACATATTCAACTCCTCTAAGAACCCCCCCCCCCTCCATTTGCACACCCTGGAGTTTATTGCATCTATTGCACCTGTAACTTACCCTATATTGGGGAAACTGGACGTACAATCACTATATATAAAAAATAACACAAACGACACATTCAATTTAACAATTTGGTGAAGCAGGCCACTCGATCACACTCTTAACACCTACACCAAATTGATTTGAAAGAAAAGTACTTCTTCGTTACATCATACAAAAACCTGGTATGAACAGAAATTTAGAGAAGCCAGTGAAATTTTCATTAACCACGCTAATCTTAACAATAACAGTGGCATAAAAATCCCAAGAATTTGGATGGCACACATTCAGCCCACTTAGTTTTCCAGCAAATCCTGACTTTAAGACTCTAAGCCAATTTTTCAGCTTTTATTGGCCACTATCCATACTGGTTTGTTTTAACTTATATGTATACTTATATAAGTAATTTTTTTTTTTTTTTTTGTGAACATGTTGCTCTCTAGCTTAATTTAATTTTGTAACCTAATAGATAATAATAATTACAGGACTCTAGCTTTGTTGTAATGAGGTTTTTTTTTTTTTGTAACTTTAGCATACCATGTAGATTGTAGTGCAGCTTGTTCAGTTTGTGCAACAGCTCTAATACCTCGTCCTTATACACCTGATTTTTTTCATTCAGTGAAGAGGCAGAAGTGAGCTCAATGTCGCATACATCAGGTTGATAGCTATTAATGAAATGGACACTCATTAGTTCAACAACCTCTTCTGCATCTGTAACCCTCATGCCATCTGCATTTAGAAGAATTATTCTTTCATATTCATTCTTTCTTTTACTTGCAGCATATTGAGAGAATTCTGGCGGGTTGTCTTTAGCATGCAGAGCCAGTTTCTTTTCATACCCAGACTTTGCTTTCTGTACAACAGTCGTGACTATTCTAGCCTGCTTATAATTTTCATAATGCACATCATCCTTATGCATACGGCATTCCTTCCACATCATCTTTTTCTTACGAATCTCTTGCTTAATATGATTACACATCCATTTGACTCCTACCCTATTTATTCTTCGAACTCTCAGGACATACTCTGGTATTGCATCATTTAAGTATTGTTTAAATGCTTCCCATGCACTGTAGATATTCTTCCCATCCATCAAATGATCCCATTCCACTGAACTCAGCATACTCCTTGTTTGGTCATAATTTCCTGCTTTGTAGTTCAGCATGTAACCTTTTCTGAATGGAACATTCATAAACTTAGTGACTTCCCAAGAGAGTACCATATGATCACTGTCACCAATCGGAGGCAGAATAGTTACATCTTTAACTATAATGCCCTCTGACACTATAATCAAATCTAACACTCTTTGACCTCGAGTTCCTTCTGTCACATGTTGCGTGAGGATGTTGTCCCACAACAGCTCAATAAATGTATTCTCATGAGATTCTACTGCTACCCAATCAATACTTGGATAATTAAAGTCTCCCATTATGCTTACTCTTTTCTTGCTCATCTTTTCAATTTGGTGATTCATTTTTTCATCACTAGCAACTTATCCACTAGGTCTGTAACAACACCCCCCACTATGCAATTGATCTTGTTAGATTCCACCTCACACCAGATGGCTTCAAACTCACTGCCACATGAAATACTGTTAGTAGTAGTAGTACTACAATCATAGCTCTCAACTCTAACTGGATTCAAGTCATCCGATATCATTAGCAGCACGTCCTCCTATCATCTCTATCCATCCTAAAAATAGTGTACCCTTTACACTCGATACGTTAGTATGCCTGATTTTGATAGCCAGGTCTCACTAATACCTACAATCTAAGGTCCCAACATATTGACTAAGGCAACAAACTCTACCCCTTTGTTTCTGATATTCCTAGCATTTGTGTAGAGACATAATAATCTACCTGCATGCTCTTTTGTATTCTGCAGTCTGCATGACACAGTTGGACAACTTGCAGATTTATTTTCTTCTCTAACCGTAATATTTATGTTTCTGAATGGGAGGGAGAGAGAGAGAGACAGAGAGAGAGAGAGATAAAGACAAAATACAAACCTATCTGGTGTTAAATCTTTTTCCTTCTTTCCCTTCTTTCCACCTTTTTTTTTCTTTTTCTTCTTCTTTTTTTTCTTTTTTTTTCCTTTCTTTCCTCTATCTTTATCAAAAGCCTATAGTAAATAATAAAGTAAAATAGTATTCCATGAAATTATATATTATTAGGAATTACAATATCAAATTACAAGAAAAAAATCATATTCATCAAACTGCATATTATTATTTTATTATTAACAATAGCTTTCCATGGAGCTAACAGACTCATTATGGGAGATCTCACTCAATGAGCAATATACCCATCATACTGAACCTTAAAATCAGTCACATTTCATGACACATTTCAGCAAAATGTTCAGCTCATTCAACTCTTCCATGTATAAAATGTACTTCACACTCTCTTCTTTACCACACCTTTACACAACTTTCAGGAATGACTTCTCATTTTGTCACCACTTACCCTCTTCTTTATGTATAACCTCTTCTGTATTAACTATCATTCACCAGTTTGTTAAATGCTTTTGCATTGCCAAAAAATATCTCCTTCTGCAAGTTGCCCCTTAATCAGTGCATTCATAATTTTTTATAGAATTATAAATATTTTTATAAAATTATGAATTATGTATTCTATTCCTAATCAGGATCTCTAATGCCATAATCTTAACATAGATATATATATATGGACTAGACTATAATTGGAAAACACTGTCATGGCACCATTCTTGTTCAGTGGTACTATTTTGCTTTTTTGTTCTTTCCAATTTTGGCCTTTTGTTTTCTCTATCCTATTGCAAGATTTTCATTAAACAAATGGATCAAGAGCACAGTTCACTCTTTCTAACATTCTTCCCAAAAATTATGTGCCAAAATATCATCCATTCCCACTGCTTTATTAACATTTAGATTACTTAAGACCTCATACACTTTTGATTCTTTGATGTCCCTGTAGGATTTACTTCACTACTGAGTATTGCAGAGCATTTATACTAGTATTAAATAATTTACACTTATTAAAAATTCCACTCCATCACCATCTACTGTGGCACCCTTTTTTGCAATTATTCTATTCCTTCCTTATCCCATTAGCAAATGAATTCTTCTGGATTTCTTATATAGTTTCTCCCCCCCCCCCCCCCATATGACAAATAGTGAACTATGGGTCATCTGTGGAAGTAGTGTAAGAGTGTGGTTAATATGGTGTGCAGACTAGATTCTTGCATGGAGAGTGGTGAATGAGTGGAATGGATTGCCAGGATTGGTTGCGAGTGCCCTGACAGTGAATGAGTTGAAGGAGAGGTATGACAGATTTTGTGTGTATAATTGTTAGTTTGGATCTCCCACAATGAATTTCCAGACTCCTTGGAGATATTGCATAACGTTACCTATGATCAGCCCATTTTTTCAAACAATGTGTTAAATTTTACCAATAAACCACTGTTCAATACTCTTACTTCAGTTCTCTCAAAAGTCATGGAGAAAGTCATCAACAGGCAAGTTCTTTGCTAACTGAGGTTCACCAGCTAATAAGTGACCAGGTATGGATTTTGCCAGTCTTGATTCAAATGACTTCCTCGTCATCACCACCAATCTTTGTATTCAAACTATAGTATGGGGTGGGAAAATTCAATTACTTTTGAGATTTCTAAGGCATTTGCTGAGCAGGTCTCTAGCATAGAGAGTTACTTAGCAAACTATTGTCTTATGATCTGCCTTCTACCCATTACATTTGTCATCAGCTTCTTTCTGTTATTCACTCCATGTCATGGTTCGTGGCTTTCTCTCTCTTCAGAATTTCTCACAAATGTTAGAGTACTTTCATCAATCCTCTTCCTCTTGTACATAAATGACCTCAAATCCTAATCTGTAGCTTTACTGATGATTGCATATTCCATTTCTTCTCCCTCCCCCATTTATTGGACAAATCCTACAAATTGTTAAATGGAGTACTCTAATCTCCTTGCTCTGTGCAATCTCCTTGTTCACTGGGTGAGGATAACCTTGTGAACTTCAGTGCTACCAAAGCACAATCCTGTCTCTTCTCTTATAAGAAAGATCTCTCTTTTAACCTCTCTTTTATAATATCCATATCTCCAAAACAGATGAAAGAAACTTGGTGCGCTTTTCTTCTCAAGACAGTACTTCTCACCTGTACAGAGAACACCGTATACTGCTAACACTATAAATTCCAAATCTTCACAACCTAGAATACTGCTTACACAATGTGCACCTAGCCACAAGAACAATCCAATTATTTGGTGATCTCTCTCTCTCTCTCTCTCTCTCACACAAAATTCATAGGTATTTCAATGGACAATCTTCTGCTGAACTAGACATCATTATTCCTACCCTTTCTTCAAAACTGCAAGAACACAAGCACCTGCTGATCAACATGCATTTATTGTCCAGCTTCAAAAGTTACAGAACAAACTTTTCTTCCACTTTCATTCCAACTACATGTGCTTCTTTGGAACAGCCACCATCACACTGTCTTCTCTAAAGATTACAAACCTTGAAATAACCATTTCCAAGGTTTGTAGTGTAATGTAATGTGAGAGCAGTATTTTAAAGAATAAAAGGATACCCAGATTTTTGGAGACCAAGGAAGCTGCAGATGTGATATGTTTGTGCCAAGAAATGCAAGAGGTAAATGTCAGCACAAGAAGAGTGATTTAGTTTTGTCTGGGAAAGTGAGTAACATCAAAAATCAGGTCTTTTGAACTAAGCTTTTTTTTGTGGGAAAAAAGGCAGGTGTGTTTTGATAGTAGTGAAGGTGACTAGCTTGTCATTACCTCATTGAAGAAGGGTATAAAAGATACTGGTTGTAGAAAATTTTAAAGTTTGAGATGCTTGAACAATGCAAGATTTATCAAATAATTTGAGAACATTAACATAGGCAAAAAAGGACAGAACCTGTTTTTAGGTGTGAGCCTCCATGGCACAAACAGCTAACGTGTTTGGCTGTTAACCAAAAGGTTGGTGGTTCTTGCCCACCCATTAGCGGTGTCATTTTTGACTAGGGGTGGGAGAATATTGGACCTGGTCATAGGATCAGAAGAGTATCAATAACCAAGGTGATCACATTGCTTCCGATTGTTGAAAGTGACTATGCAGTCTTGATTTGGAAGATTCCAAAACATGAGGAATATTCTGTAAAGGGGTATTATTATTATTATTATTCAGGCCTCCATGGAGTCAAAAGACTCATCGTGGGAGATCCTTCCTAAGAACATAAAGTCTGTCAAGACTCATTGAGGGGAGGTTCCCCCCCCCCCCCTAAGAAACACAAAGTCTATCATACCACTCCTTAAACTCACTGACCGTTCTCGCCCTCACCACTCTATCAGGTAATGCATTCCATGGCTCAACCACTCTCCATGCAAAGAAACCACTCCTCACCCTCTTGCTCACAGTTTCCTTTCGTAACTTCCAGGGATGGCCTCTTGTCATCACTCCTTCCTGCTGTTCAACCAAGTGAAAGAACTCCCCAGTGTCGACCCTGTAACCACCTCTCAACAGTTTAAAAGTCTCAATCATATCACCTCTCCTTCTTCTATCTGCCAAACTCTGCAGTCCACATTCCCTCAGTATTATGTGAAACTACAAGGCAGGTGATTATGACAAGCTTAGGAAGAAGCTTAAATGCCATGGCATAAAGTACTGCAGGGTAAGGATATCAATAGTGCATGGAATACAGTAAAGGGTTATCTGCTTATCTAGAGGAAGCAATATTCCTCTAGATAATTATATAAAGCATGAGCTGTGGAACATATATAAAGAGAAAGGTAACTAGTAAACCCATGAACAGTACAAGGCTAAGGCAAGAAAAGTAACCAGCATGGCAAGTAAGAAAAATCAGATTACAAGAAGAAGCTAACCAAGCAGGTCAAAGGAAATCCCAAAGAGTTCTTTTGTTATGTGGCAAGTAAGAGCGAATGACTATGGAAGATTAACCCTAATGAGTGAAGATGGTCACAAGGAGATAGAAGGAGATAGATGTCACTTAGTAACAGTTGAGTTACTGAGTGACCATTTTGCAAGAATATATCTCTTCCTAGTGAGGACACTTCTTTAACCTATATGACAGACACTACTAATGTGGGAACAGAGGTGGATGAATTGGAGGTTCTTAGGATATTCCAGAATCTCAATGTAAACATGGCTGTGGGATTAGATGGGATATCAGTTAATGTTTTGTGAAAATGTTCAAGGGAAGAACTGCTAATGCTTTGACTAGGCTCTTTAATTTAAGTCTCAGCTTTCGTAGAGTTCCAAAGCAGTGGAAAGAGGGCAAAATAATCCTTGCATAAGGGAGGTATTCAAGAATGGGTGGATAAAAATGTGATACTCTATGAGTGGGAAACATGGCTTTGTGAAGGATAAGTCATGATTTAGTAATTTGCTAACTTTTGATAATAGAGTAACAGATAAATTAGATAAGGAAATGGCTACACAATGATTCTGCTGGATTTTTCTAAGGCATTTGACAGAATATCGCATGGAACTCTGTTACGCAAATTAGAACAAATGGGGATGGATATGACACTATAAGTGGATAAGAGGATGGCTGCTGCACAAATATCAAAAAGTGATATAAGCTGGGGCAGAATTGAGGCAAAAACAGGTGATTAGTGGTGTGCTACAAGATTCAGTGCTGAGGCAATTGCTGTTTAATTTGTACATAAATGATATAGGCTATTTTCTATATCAAAGGAAATATTCAGTTGTTTGCTGATGAAGCGAAATTAGGTACAGTAATAGTTAACCAAAGAGATGTGACAGTTAATAATAACATTTCTCCCCATTAAATAGGCCATCAGTTTAATGGGGAGAAATGTAAAGTTATGCATTTTGGGAAAAATAGATTACAAGCCATGTCTCATATGGATGGCACTGTACTCCAGGAATTAGATGAAGCTAGAGATTTAGGGGTGATTGTAGACAGAGCAAAAGTTTAGAGGACGTATTGTTAAGGTATCCCTTAAGATTACTTAGCTGTTGAAGAACACATTAACAAGTAGAGATAAGGAAGTTGTGATCCTTCTTTATAATGCCTTGATACACCCACATATGGGTTACTGTGTGCAAGTCAATTCCCCTGGGTTTCAGGCGAATGACCAAGATGTGAGTAGTCTGCAGAATGTTCCCTATGAGGATAGATTGAGAGTGTCTGGATTGCAGACACTCTCAATCCAAAAATTATTTATGTTGCTTAAAAGATTTTATAGGACAGATACAGGCGAAATGTTTCAGCACTTGGCCTGGAAGTTGAATAAAGTTGTAGTTAGTAGGGGTGTGAGGACTACATTTTTTGCTTGGAGAGTTGTAAATGAGTGGAATGGGTTGCCAGAGTTAGTTTTGAGTGCTTTGTTTGTTAATGGGTCAAAGGAGAGGTATGATGGATCGGGTCTTCCGTGATGAATCTTTGGACTCCATGGAGGTGCCAGTATAATAATAATAACCTCAATTTCTTGTATTCCTGTTCCACATATAATAAACAGCTTCTAATATTTTCACTCCAAAGGTGTATCCTTTGCACTTTTCCACATGAAAGTGACAATTATTATACTACGCCCACACTGTCAGTCTATTTAAAATATCTTAAAGAATTCCTTTAAGATTACTTTAGCTTTCCACTTTTACTTTATCAGCAAACAAATAGATAGTCCTTCTGAAATAATTTCTTATGTTATTAATGTACAAATTAAATAAAAATAGCCCAAGTACCGAGTTTCTATATAACCCACTAGCAAACAATCTCTGGAATTCTGCTCCAACATATACTAGTATATGATGTCTCTCTATCAGCCATACTCTTATTAGTGTCTGAAGTCAGTGAGAGAAGGTCATCTATGTATAAGAGAACAAAGGTAGGTGAGAGAACAGAGTTCTGAAAAAGTTTCATATCATTATAGAAACTTGAAGACAGAAAGTTATCCACCAATACACCTCGGAATCAAAAAATTATAATAATCAAAGAAAATGTGTTGAATGATTTGCAATTCTAATTTATTGCATCATGTTGGAGGTTTAATGGATTTTTTACAACACTCAAAAAGAATTAAAATAGAATTTAATACTTCCTATATTTCGTCCTAGTCACTAGGACATCTACAGGGATTACAAAAACAATTAATGTAACATATACACAAATAACAAACAATACTGAGCCCAACCACATGGGTGACACTAAAGTCCTATCTAGGTAGAGCGCCCTCTAAGGGCAGTAGTAGGTGGCCTGGAATGTAAGGTGGGAACTCTGGTGATGAGTGTTTCCGAAATCTTCGGAAGCTTAATGCAACCGTATTTATTGAGATTTGGTTGGTTTTTGAGAGCTGCTGCTGCTTCTAAGAAAAGTCTCTCTTTCTTGAATTTGCTGTGGTGGAGCATGGTGGTTTTCTTCCATGATACCCTGTGGGTGGTGTCCAAAACATGGTCAGCCAAGCCTGAATGGCCATAGTTGTGTTTGAAGATGTAAGACTTGTGTTCCTCTAGACGGATGGATGCTGATCTGCCTGTCTGTCCAAAGTATGCCAGCTTACAAGAACAGGGTACTTTGTAAACTCCAGGCAGAGAGAGAGAGGAGGGAGCTGATCTTTCGTAGAACGGATAAGGGTAGCAAGTTTGCGGTGGGGCTTATATGCTGTGTGTGTGTAGGTTGTACTGTTTTAGTATCTTGGCTATTTTTTCGGATGTGCCACGGATGTAGGGTATGGTGATGGCATTTTTAAATGCTTGTTGACGAGAAGGATGGGGAATGGGGGAGGAGTTGATTATTTTTTTGATACTGGTGAGGGCGGTTCCACTGGAACAAAGATTGTGGGCTCTCTTGGTAAGAGTTTTAATAATGCCATATTGTTGAGAGGGGTGGTGGTGGGAGAGTTTGTGAATGTATCTGCCTGTGTGTGTGGGTTTTCTGTATACGGTGAAGGTAAGTGTATCATTAGGCAGGCGTGTGACTAAGGTGTCTAGGAAGGGTAAACAATTGTTCTTTTCCTTTTCCATAGTGAACTGGATTCTTGGATGTAGACTATTGAGATGACTGAGGAAGGAGTCTAACGTGTCTGGGCCATGAGGCCAAATAGAGAACACATCATCTACATATCTTAGCCAGATAGAAGGTTTGAGTGGGGCTGAGTCTATGGCTCGTTTTTCGAAATCTTCCATATAGAAATTGGCAAGGGCGGTTAGAGAGGGGGAACCCATGGCAGTTCCCTCTATCTGCTTGTAGATTTTGTTGTTCCAAGAGAAATACCCAGAGTTAATGGCAAAGGAAAAGAGATCTAAGATGTCAGAGGGAAAAACGTTTTCTAAGAGAGATAAGGTGTCAATTAAGGGAATATTGGTAAACAAAGAGGAGATATCAAAGCTTACCAATATATTCTGTCTTATTCAAGGTTAAATTTTCTGTGAGGGCTTTAAAGTGGGTCAAGTTTTTTATATAGGAAAGGGACCTTCCGGTGAGGGGGATCAGAGAGTTGGCCAGCGCATTCTTCGCCGCCAAAAAGTAATTTATCATATGCCCAATGCACGGCTCTCCTGAAACTACGTAAAGAAAAAAGTATCATCATCACCAGAGCGGATAAGGGTAATGCCACAGTCGTTCTTAATACCAGTGAATACAATCGTAAAATGAACATTATCCTCCGCGATCGCGCTACCTACATCCCGCTAGAACACGAACCCCACAAAAACACAAGTTAAGAAACTAAAAATCTTACTGAAAAAAGTATCTTCCTGGCCCCCTGACGTCACGAAAAAACTTAAACCTTTCCGCTCCCCCCCCCCGAATATACGGTTTACCAAAAATCCACAAACCCAATTCCCCACTCAGGCCTATAGTAGATGCCACCAATGCACCTTGCTATAGACTATCTAAACAGCTGGCCAACTCTCTGATCCCCCTCACCGGAAGGTCCCCTTCCTATATAAAAAACTCGACTCACTTTAAAGCCCTCACAGAAAAAATTTAACCTTGAATAAGACAGACATATTGGTAAACTTTGATATCTCCTCTTTGTTTACCAATATTCCCTTAATTGACACCTTATCTCTCTTAGAAAACGTTTTTCCCTCTGACATCTTAGATCTCTTTTCCTTTGCCATTAACTCTGGGTATTTCTCTTGGAACAACAAAATCTACAAGCAGATAGAGGGAACTGCCATGGGTTCCCCCCCCCTTGCCAATTTCTATATGGAAGATTTCGAAAAACGAGCCATAGACTCAGCCCCACTCAAACCTTCTATCTGGCTAAGATATGTAGATGATGTGTTCTCTATTTGGCCTCATGGCCCAGACACATTAGACTCCTTCCTCAGTCATCTCAATAGTCTACATCCAAGAATCCAGTTCACTATGGAAAAGGAAAAGAACAATTGTTTACCCTTCCTAGACACCTTAGTCACACGCCTGCCTAATGATACACTTACCTTCACCGTATACAGAAAACCCACACACACAGGCAGATACATTCACAAACTCTCCCACCACCACCCCTCTCAACAATATGGCATTATTAAAACTCTTACCAAGAGAGCATACAATCTTTGTTCCAGTGGAACCGCCCTCACTACTGAGCTTAACCACATACACAGCACTTTCCTCTCCAATGGCTACAGCGATCACAGTATCAAAAAAATAATCAACTCCTCCCCCATTCCCCGTCCTTCTCGTCAACAAGAATTTAAAAATGCCATCACCATACCCTACATCCGTGGCACATCCGAAAAAAATAGCCAAGATACTAAAACAGTACAACCTACACACACACACAGCATATAAGCCCCACCGCAAACTTGCTACCCTTATCCGTTCTACGAAAGATCAGCTCCCTCCTCTCTCTCTGCCTGGAGTTTACAAAGTACCCTGTTCTTGTAAGCTGGCATACTTTGGACAGACAGGCAGATCAGCATCCATCCGTCTAGAGGAACACAAGTCTTACATCTTCAAACACAACTATGGCCATTCAGGCTTGGCTGACCATGTTTTGGACACCACCCACAGGGTATCATGGAAGAAAACCACCATGCTCCACCACAGCAAATTCAAGAAAGAGAGACTTTTCTTAGAAGCAGCAGCAGCTCTCAAAAACCAACCAAATCTCAATAAATACGGTTGCATTAAGCTTCCGAAGATTTCGGAAACACTCATCACCAGAGTTCCCGCCTTACATTCCAGGTCACCTACTACTGCCCTTAGAGGGCGCTCTACCTAGATAGGACTTTAGTGTCACCCATGTGGTTGGAATTTATTGCATACAAAATAATTTGTACCAAATATTATTATTTGACACCTCCAGGGAGTCCAAAGACTCATCGAGGGAGGGCACCTGATCTACAGCTCTGTCTCCACCACACAATCCACCAACGCTGTCTACCGCCAACCACCACCACTGGTATTTCCACAAACATCCATGTGGGATTCGAAACCCGCAGCCTTGTGGCTGGAGAGCAGATACACTAAGCACTCGGCCAGCCATAAGTGTAAGGAATTATTCTTTAAAATACCCATAGTGAAAAGTGCATGTATCTGTTGACACTATAGCGCGTCGCAAAAGTGTATCCAAATCTTTTTGTTATGGAGGTCATTTTGAGTTGACAGCTCCATTTGTCTCTATCATCTAAATCTACATATTTTTTAGATTATATAACATGTAATACATAAAAGTGTAATATAACTTATAAGAAAACTATTATTTTAAAACATTCACAAAATTAGAATAATTTTTAATGTGGTTCAAAATATTAGAATATTCCAAATTTTTCTTATTTGTTTTGTGAAGAGCATAGCATATATTTCAGTAGCTGTGAGGAATCATTTCAGTGTGGATTTCAGTTAATCATTTGCCTAACATGGGTTGAACAAGTGACATATTGGAAACTAAGAGGTTTTGTATAGCGTCTCCATGTAAAGAAGGCCAAACTCAACAGTTTATAGCTAAGGAATTGAAATCTTCTCAAGCAAGAGTGAGTAGAGTATTGAGACAGTATTTTAATAACTTTAGTTCTCAAAATAATCCCTGCAATAGTAGTCAAAAGGTGGTAACTACATCAAGTGACAAGAATTGATTGAAGAATATCATGAAGAAATCGCTTTCAATGTGTAAGGTATTTTCACAGGAGATGGAAAGAACTAGGTGTGTGGATGTGTCTAAATTTATGACATTGAAACAACTTAACAAATTGAGCTTTAAATCACGTGTGATGGGGTGCTTAAGGGTCAAAGCTGTATAACTGAGAGGAGACCTCCACATAGCCTTTAAAGGAATGCGGAGAACCGACCAGGGCTTCTGACCTAATGTCCAATCCTCACCTTCTCGTGGTGCACCCTGTTGGGTATCTATTTGGATACTGAACAAACGAGGATGGGCTGGCAATTTGGGATTTAGACGACCAAATTATATTCTTATTGGTTAAACCAAAATAAAAAATGATGGTACAACATGAACAAAATTTCATGCCGGCTGGTGCATCGCCCAGTTAAACAAGGCCCCCGTTGTTTTCGCCAGGGAACCAGGGCGAACAGCGAAAAGTCAGATACTGGAACAAATCTGAAAACACACCCAACTCAACATCACCAGAGTTAAAGATTGGTACTATCAACATAAGAAGCTTGAATGGCAAAGAAATGGAGCTAGCCGAGGAATTAATAAGTACCAGATCGACATAATAGGGATGACTGAAACAAAAAAGACAAAAACTGGTGAGATCTCTCTGAGCAATAAATACAAAATGTTATATTCAGGCAATAACAATCAAGGAAAAGAAGGAGTAGTATTCAACACAAAATATGAGGCTAATCTTGAATGGCAGTCAGTCTCAAGTAGAGTAATGTGGACAAATATGAGAATGGGGAACTGGACAATGAGACTTATTTGTGCCTATGGTCCCACAGAAGGTTCTACTAAGGTAGAAGTGGAGGAATTTTTTGAGGCTTTAGAAACTGACACAATGAAAAAGGAAAAGTTGGTACTTGTTTGAGATCTAAATAGTAGAGTAGGAAATGATTGTGAGACATACAAAAATATTTTGGGAAAATTTGGAGAAAAGAGCAAAGCTAATAATAATGGCAAATATCTGTTGGATTTCTGCTCAGAACATGGATTGGTTATTACTAACACCATGCTCCAACATAAAAATGTGCATAAATTCACATGGAGAGAAGAGGCAAGGAATAAGAAAAGTCTCATTGACTATGTCATTGTTGATAATGATGTTTTCTCCCTGGTGCAGGACACCAGAGTGTACAGAGGATTTGAAATTGGAAGTGATCACTATTTATCATTCTCCCATTATTATTGACTAACATCATCCTCCAATAATCATTCCTCCTTCTTCTGGTCATATTATTATTATTATTATTATTATTACACCAAGACCTCATGGAGTCAAAGACTCATCTGGGAGGTCCTTTTATCACACACACACAGCTCATCATACCATGCCCTGAACACATTCAAACTCCTTGAAGACACCACACTCTCAGGCAAGGCATTCCGATCATTTACAACTCTGCACGAAAAAAACCTGCCTCTCACTCTCCTATTCACACCCTCTTTATACAGTTTCCAGGGAGAATCTCTGGTTCTCCCCCCGATCTCCCACTATTTTCTGCAGAACTTCTCCAGCATTGATCCTATAACAACCCCTTACCAACTTGTAGGTGTCTATCATATTTCGCCTCTTCCTCCTGTCCACCAGACTCTGCAAGTTGCATCTTTCCTCATACTCGACATTCCAGAGGTCAGAAACTACTTTAGTCAGTCACCTCTGGAACCTTTCCAACATCTCTTCATCTTTCTGAAAACCAGGTGACCAAATCTAGGCACAATAGTCTATGTGAGGCCTAATCAAAGCCTTATACAATGGAACAAGAATCTCCCTACTTCTACACGTCAATGTCCTCCGCATCATTCCCAGAAGCCTTTGTGTTGTCTTCACAATTTTGGCTATGCGTTCCCTAAATTTCAGATCCTTATCCACTATCACCCCCAGATCTCTTATTTCTTCCACCTCCAACAATATATCCTCACCAAGCATAAATTCTGCATCCCATCTTTGTTTTCCAAATTTTAAAACCTTACATTTTGCAACATTGAACTCACATTCCCATTTCTGTGCCCAATCACTCAATCTATTCAAGTCTTCTCGTAAGGCCACAACATCTTCACTACCCTTCATGGTTTGTCCCAACTTTGCATCATCTGCAAACAGCTGAATATCTCCATCCAAATCTTCACCTATATCGTTAATATACAAGTTAAACAGTAATGGCCCCAAAACAGACCCTTGAGGCACTCCACTAGTGACTTTCCTTTTCCTGGATATCGCTCCCCCATACACAACTTGTTGATACCTATCAGATAGTCAGTCTCCAATCCAATGCACTTATGTAATATCGAATCCCATCTGCTATAGTTTTGACTGTTAATTTATCATGAGGTACTCTATCAAAGCCTTTGTGAAATCTAAGTATATTACTGTGTATCCTTCTCCTCTGTCCAAGGAAGCAGTCACTTTATTGTAATAAGTAAGTAGATTACTAAAACATGACCTCTCTTTACATCTTCTCAATCAAAATTATCAAAATATATAAAAAAAAAAAAACTCCATAGGATTTCTCTCAGCCTCATTCGCTAACTGCTGCTCATACTGCACTTTTGCTATCCTTTCTAAGTGAGTTCTCCCCTTTCTTGTTTGCTCTTTGTACTTCTCATGTAACTGATTATTGCTGCTCATCTTGTGCTGCCTCTACAATGCCTTTTTCTTCAAAATGCATGCTTCACCTCTTCAATCATCCATTTTACACTTATTTTATTTAATCTCCTTAGCTTTGGAATATGCCTCAGCCAGATAGTTCTGAGTAGGAAAACCAAACAGCATTGTTTTTCTTTCCATCCAATTCCTCATTCCATGCTATCTCTGCAAATTGCCTCCTGAGCGTCTTCTTACAATCACCTGCCTTATAGATCCACATATAACCTTTTCTCACAAAAGTCATGTTATGGTTAGCCACCAGCAAAGTAATTATTCATGGTCACTTTCATCAACTGAAGGAAGATTTGACATTTCATTTACAATAATATCTTCTGATGAAATAATCAAATCTAGAATCCTCGATTGATATGCACGTACACACTGCCTAAAATATATGTTCCTTAAAAAGCTCAAGAAATTCATTCTTTTTGGTTTCCAGATGCTTTCTCTTCATTTCAGTCTATATTTCCATAATTAAAATTGCCCATAATGATCACCCTTTTCTTATTAGCCAAACCAATTTGCCTAAACATTTCCTTCTCACTGTCTTCCACATTATCATGTCTTTATCAACATCCTATAAAACATTTCGTCCTCTACACCTCCATTTCACTCCATACTGCTACTGCTACGACAATATTTGTTAATTGGCATTATATTTTTTGTTTCAACTACAGTGTTTGCAATGTATTCAAATACAATGTGATCAGAACTAACAAAGTAGTTGTAATCACATTGTACCTATTAAGACTGGCTTTGCAAGTGGAAAATTGTGGTAGATGATTCATCATGAATATGCAGAAGAGAGGTCTGTTGTATTATTTCAGTATTTCTCAGTAAAGTGCTTACTTAAATAGTGCAAGAAAATTAAAACTTTTGCATCATCAATTTTAATATGATAATCATATCTGAATATTTTTCAAAGCTCTGAAGAAAATTTATATGGTTTCAATTAACAGTCTTTACTAACTTTACAACATCATTAATTAGATGTTAATAAACTTTTAAACTATTAGCAGTACTATCATAAAGCAAGCAATAAGGAGTGAATTATTGTCACCTGCAATCACAATATCATGCACAAATATGATAATGATAATATCTGTGTATTTCTAAACACCCACTATAAACTAGTCTTCTTAACTCTTAACCATAGTACAATGAAATAAATTATTTAATAGTATTATAAATGATATTATAAATAATAAATGAAATAAATTATTTAATAGTATTATTAAGATATACAAAGATTTTGCAGTGAGTGCCTCACTTTATCATTAGTACATTAAAATTAGCTGTAAAGTTCAACAGCATTAAACATAATAACTTGGGCTACTCATGTCCCAGTATTGTGCAGTATATGGCTTCTTCTATTCAAGTCAACTCAGTTTGAGGTGTAGAATTTCTACCAAAGGACTCGGGTACTATCAATGAGCAGTCTTGCTGCAAACGATACCTTTCTATTTGGAGGAGATGCCAACTAGACCTACTAGGTGGTAGATGACCTTCATCTCTGAGGGAAACAGAAGTGGACTGATGCTATGTTTAGTCACCAGCATCTTTCCTATCAGCATGGTAACAAAACACACAGTGTAAGAGATATATTTTAAGCACCAAACATACTGTGGAGAACCAGAGACTCTCCATCTTTGAGGATTCAGAAGTATAGCAGTTCCACAGGCTTGCTGCCAGATAGCATACAGAATCAAATCTGGAGTTCATTTAGGTGGCTACTGAATTAGCTAACACATAATTCTACTGCCCCTTGCTACCAGATAAGGCCTGGAGGGAGGCCATGTAGTAATATGCCAGGGGGCACTGTCAAGGCAATGTTTTGGCATGGAAATAGGATACTTTCATGCAGGTTGCATGTTTAAGAATACCTTTTCCTTCTTTAGGACAAACTTCTTCCTTCAAACATTTCTTCAGCAGAAATTACAGCCTTGCAATTGCTAAGATGCAATAGCCATCTCACCATTATCGAAGCCAACAATGGGAAAGCTACCATTTTTCAATGATTTCTCTGAATATAAAAAAAAATATATCTCCTACTACATGATAGAACCATTTATCAAGAAATTCACCACTATTCCCACAAATAGCTAAATGAAAAAACTGGTCTTGGCAGAGATGCCATAAATAAACTAAAGACTTACTTTACTCACATACCCTGCTTTTATAGTTTACCTAAAGATACATAAAAGTGTGCCTCTTTGCTCAATCGTAGATTGCACTGATTCTTCTACTTATTGCAGAGCTAAGTTTTTATCCCAGCTACTAAACTTCCAATTGGTAAACTCCCTCCCCTTCATAAAAAAACTCTTCACATTTCCTAGTGAAAGTGAGAAATTTATCCCTTCAACCCACAGACTTAATGATTAGATTTGCGTTGAATTCTTATTCACCAACGTGCCTCTTGAAGATTCCCTTCATTTGCTTGCAAACATCTTTCCTCCAGATACAGTCAAATTATTCGACTATGTTATCCATTTTGGTTATTTAATCTGACAAAACAAATTTTATAAACCAATAGAAGGGACCTCAATGGGAAGCCCACCCTCTCCAGCTCTTGTGAATTTTAACTTGAAACACTTAGAAGAAATCTTTTTCTCCTCCATACAGCCTTGGCTTTACTTTTGAGTGCACTATATTGACATCTTTTCTGTCTGGCCCCATATGGAAGATACCTTACCAGCCTTTCTAGAAAAATAAATAATCTACATCCCAATGATAAATTTCACCATGGAAATAGAAAAGGACAATAAACTTATCTTCACTGGTCAGCTCATCATTCTTCCCAAAAAATTGGAATCATAAAAAATGTATTGCATTGTGCTTATTTGCATGCTCTAATCCACAAGATTTCAAGCAAGAACCTTTTCAGCATCCCACGTTATTATGCAACTGAATGGCTTCTCAAAACAGACTTTACAATATATTTCTGATTCTTATAAAATTGGTTTCATATCACTTACTTCAAGTTGATAGCTCTTAACAAAATTGGCACTCCTTAGCTAAATAATCTCTTCTACATCTGCACCTGCATTCAGTAGGGGATTATTCTTTCACAGTCATTCTATCTATTACTTACAGCAGGGGTTCTCAACCTTTTTCAGTGACGTACCACTATATTTAATTCAGGATATCCATATCCATACCGTTGTGTCACTTGTCACTTAAGCATGTGGCGGTCAATTTGAACTGCACAGAAGAAAGTGATTTTTAATCGATGAATAGTCCGTTTTTTCCCCTGTTTTTCTACGTTTTTGAGTGCTAAATTGTTTCTCTGAATATGAGTGTACTTCAGTGGTTGTTTTTTGGAAGTTAGTTGCTGTCGCGATATAATATATTTTGGTTACCATCAGAATCGAATGCATAATGGTGGAAGACAAAACGAAGCTAAGTTTCATTACTGTATTTAGTTATATTTCATTTTATTTAATTATATTTAGTGTACTTAAATGTTTTGTTTTACTTGTAATTGTTTGTACTTTTTTTTTCTTATTTATTTAACAGAATTTATTAATTGAATAATTATTAAAGATTACGCTACTCGGCAGTAAGGAATGATGATGGATTCAGCTGCAGTCGCAAGTGGTGTATTGCCAAGTCCTCCGCCATTTAAGAACTGTATTATAAGCAATATCATAAGGGACTTTGTGGCATGCAGTACTTGCGGCATGTATGCGTCTCAGGAATTGGATATGTGGCTTGTGAAAGAGAGCAGAAAGCATATGTGCACAAAATGCAGGCAGTTGGAGGAAATAAGTGCATTAGAAATATCAATATCTGACCTTGTTGCTCCAGGGATGGAGAATGGATGTAGGAAGTCAAGTAGTGTGATAGGAGAGAATGAAAAAAATATATATACGAATGAGAAAATAATAGTTGATAGTGTGGAAGGTGTGAGTGACTGTGAAAGTTTAGGAGATGGTTTTGTTTGGGAGAGTGAATTTAGATTAAGAGTGACTGACCTGCAGAGGGAGATAGATGAGCTGAAAGAGGAGGTGGCATGTCTTGTGAATGAGAGCAGAGGTATGAAAGAGAAGATTAGGAGAATGGAAGAGATAAATGCAAGGCAAATCGGAGTAGGGGAGAGAGAGAATTTTGGGAGTGTTAGAAGAGGAGAGAAAGAAAACAGTAGAAGAGAGGGAATGAGTGAGAGGTATGGGGGTGTGCTAGAAGAGGAGAGAATGGAAACAGTAGAAGAAAGGGAATGAGAGAGAAGTATGGGAATGCTAGAAGACGAGAGGATGGAAACAGTAGGAGAGATGGAATGAGAGAGGGATATGGAAGTGCTAGAAGTGGAGAAAATGGAAACAGTAGGAGAAAGGGAATGAGAGAGATGTATGGGAGTGTTAGAAGAGGAGAGAATGGAAACAGTAGTAGGAGAGAGAGGTATGGGAATGCTAGAAGAGAGAATAGCAGTAGAGGAGAGGGAAT
The DNA here is from genome assembly GCF_054136105.1 of Typopeltis vanoorti. Lineage (NCBI taxonomy): Eukaryota > Metazoa > Arthropoda > Arachnida > Uropygi > Thelyphonidae > Typopeltis > Typopeltis vanoorti. Next base: position 84,549,802 of record NC_143551.1, on the reverse strand, counting down.
GAGAGAGACCTATGGGAATGAAAGAAGAGGAGAGAATGGAAACAATAGGAGAGAGGGAATGGTAAGAGGTATAATGCATGGCGACTCAATGATCCGTGGTGTTCAAGATAGGATGCGTGAGGAATGTTTGCCAGGAGGAACAATAGAAAGGGTGGCTATGGCACTTAAGAGAGGTGAAAGGGTGGATGAGATGATTGTGATGGTAGGAACAAATGACTTGAGTGGTAATGTAAGTCGGGCAGTGAGAGATATGAGATTTTTGCCTGAGGCTGTATGGAAGAAGACAGAAAGAGGAAAAATAGTGTGTGTTGCCTAAGTATGATAATGACGAGCTGGGCAGAAGAGCAGTAATATTGAATGACATAATAACTAGAATATGTGACAAGAGAGGACTGGTATAAGTGGATGCTTGGAGTGCGTTTGAGGAAAGTGAGGAATTTTATGCAAGAGACTGCTTACATTTGAATGAGGAAGGACATAGACATCTGGAGAGATTGCTGTTCTGAACGAGTCAGTGTGTCCCAAGGAGGATGATAGCAGGGGTGGCCTCTTGTGGGAATGGATACTTGAGAGAAGGAACATGACATAAGGTAACAATGATCCCAGTGGAGTCTAGAGGGGATAATGCTGGGTATAGAAACAATGGCATTTATATGCTTTATACTAATGCCAGGAGTATCCAGAATAAGGGAGAGGTATTGGTGGTGCAGATAGAATCAGCCTAGCCAAAAATTATTAAGATCACTGAGACGTGGTTGAAAGAAGAGGATATAATAACAGGAATAGAAGACACTGGGTACAGCATTTTTCAGCAGGATAGGAGGGGAAAGCATGATGTGGGGTACTGCTCATGATAAGTGACGACCTATGTCCTCTAAGAGTGGAGGATTTGGAAGGCAGTGAGATTTTGAGAGCATATGGTGTGAAGTAGAGGTGGGATATTTAGTGGGGTGTTGCTACAGACCCAGGAGCACAGAGGATTGGGACCAGGAGATGTTTAGACAGTTAAGTTTGGCAAGTGCAAGAAGAATGATTGTTATGGGATATTTTAACTACAGTAGTATAAATTGGAGACAGGAAGATGCAGTAGCAATAGGGGAATGGAACTTCTAGAATTCTTGAGGGACAAATGTCTTAGGCAACATGTAACAGAGGGAACAAGAGGTTCAAGGGTTTTCGATTTGGATATAGCATCAGAAGAGTTGATAATAACTGAGATGACATCTCTCCCACTAGTTGGAGAGAGTGACCATATGGTTTTGACTTGGAAAATAAATAGACATGCAGGAGTATCAAAGAGACGGGAACTTATTTGGAATTATAAAGCAGGTGATTATAATAGTCTTAGATGTCAACTTCGGGAGGTTTCATGGAGGGAGGAATTGAAAGGCCGGGATATCATTAGTGCATGGGAAATTGTGAAAGGATATTTGTTAGCAGCAATGGTAAGTTGTATACTACGAGTGAAGAAGAAGACACAATTTGGAGTAAAGTGGATGACAAACAATATTAAACAGGAATTGCATGTGAAAAAGAGGCTATGGAAGAGATATAAGGAGACAGGTGAAGACAAGATGCATGAAGACTATAAGACACAGGCCAGAAGAGTAACTAGTATTGTATGGAAGACGAAACTGGAATATGGGAGGAGATTAACCCTAAGATCCAAAGAAAATCCTGGGGAATTTTTTAGATATGTGGCCATTAGGAGGAGAAATGACTGTGGAAGAATGATATTGTGGGATAAAAATGGGAATAGAGTGACTGATGCAGAGGACATAGTAGAATTGTTCAATGATTACGTTATTGGAGTATTTCATCCTGGAGGAGTCAGTTTTAGTGCTAGAGGGATAGGGCAGGTTCAAGGTAGAGGTACAGGAGGAGAGTGTGTTTCAGAGACAGTACTCTGGATGTCAGTAAAGCTGTGGGACTGGATGGTATTTCACCACTAGTTTTGAGAGAATGTGCTAGGGAACTGACAGTGCCTTTGCCTATCTTTTCAATGAAAGTCTGGCTACTGGAAAGGTGCCCATGAAATGGAAGGAAGGTAAGATAGTGCCATTGCATACTGGCAGTAGCAGACTGGAAGTGTCTAATTATAGACCAGTTTGTGTGTCATCAGTAGTTAGTAAGATCTTGGAGAAAGTAGTGAAGGACAGTATACAGCATTGGGCAGATGAGGGTAATGTGATCTGTGAGAGTCAACATGGATTTGTGAAAGGGCACTTTTGTTTTAGCAATATGCTAGCCTTTTATAATAAAGTTACAAGAACATTAGATGAGGGAAAGGCATATACTGCAATTTTCTTAGACTTTAAAGGCATTTGACAGGGTGCCACACGATAAGCTGATATTTAAGTTGCAGCACATGGGTCGATGTCAGATTGGTCAACTGGATTCAGAATTGGCTGTGATAGGTATCAGAGAGTTGTGTATGGTGGAGCAGTTTCAATGAGGCAGAGGGTTATAAGAGGGGTCCCACAGGGCTAAGTACTAGGACCTATATTGTTTAACCTTTATATCAATGACATTGCTAGTGGATTGCAAGGGGATATTAGGTTGTTTGCAGATGATGCGAAGCTGGGAAGGATTATTAATAATAGTGCAGATGTGGTAGCCCTGCAAGAGGATTTGAATAAGCTAGATAGATGGGCAAATGAATGGGGTGCCGGTTTAATGCAGCAAAATGTAAGGTCTTGAGGTTTGGAAAACATCAATGGGACGCTGCATACTATATGTGAGGAGTTATACTGGAGGAAGTAGGAAAGATAAGAGATCTGAGGGTTGACGATAGATAGAAACCTGAAATTTAGGGGACATATTGCAAAGGTAGTGAAGGTAACACAGAGGATTGCTGCAATTATGAGAAGGACACTGACCTGCAGAGATAAAAGGGTTATCATTCCGTTGTATAAATCTCTGATCAGACCACACTTAGACTATTGTTCTCAGATTTGGTCCCCAGGATTGGAAGGGGATAAATTAACTGTGGAAAGGGTACAAAGACAGATAACAAAGATGGTTTCAGGACTGTACAATTTTGGTTATGAGGATCGGCTGAGGGAATGTGGACTGCAGAGTTTGGTAGATAGGAGAAGGAGAGGTTATATGATTGAGAATTTTAAACTGTTGAGAGGTGGTTACAGGGTTGACACTGGGGAGTTCTTTTGCTTGGTTGAACAGCGGGAAGTAGTGATGACAAGAGGCCATCCCTGGAAGTTTCGAAAGGAAACTGTGAGCAAGAGGGTGAGGTGTGGTTTCTTTGCATGGAGGGTGGTTGAACCGTGGAATGCATTGCCTGATGGAGTGGTGAGAGCGAGAACAGTCAATGAGTTTAAAGAGTGGTATGATAGATTTTGTGTTTCTTAGGGGGGGGGACCTCCCCTCGATGAGTCTTCACGGACTTTATGTTCTTAGGAAGGACCTCCCACAATGAGTCTTTTGACTCCATGGAAGCCTGAATAATAATAATAATAATAATGAACCTTCCTCTACAACCTTAAAACATGTTCTGGCAATTCCAAACCAATTTCAAGATTCCTCAAGAAATATTACTTGGTGCCTACATTTGTTCCACTCGATAAACTCTCCTTGTGGTTTCCTTCTTCTAAGGATAAACAATCTACCCCTTTCTCTGCTTGGCATCTACCAAATTCCCTGTGATTGCCACCGTTCCTATTTCAGACAAACCGGATATTCTGTGGAAAAAGAAGATTTCAAGAACACCAATCTTACATCATTAATAAGAAATCTGAAAAATCTGGCCTAGCACAATATGAAATTGACACCAACCACAGAATCTTCTAGTCTAAAATATGCTAATTCCATTAATGTTGCCTCAAGTTTGAACACTTATTTAAGGAGATCATCTGCTTCATCATCCTAATATGAATTGAAACAACTGCCTTTCCTTATCAAAAATCTCAGAAAGTCTCATTCATATCAAATATCAATATATATATATATATATATATATATATATATGTATATATATATATATTTTTTTTAATTACTACAGCTCGACTCAACCACCTGTGGTTGAGTCGAGCAACCTCAAGATCTCCTTTTATACCACTGTGTGGCTTGTATTGTGTTTCAAATAATCCATTGTTAATGTTCTACTTTGTACTTAATAGCCATCCTGCAAATGATGATGGCCTGTAAATTTCAGATCAAAATAGATGAAAATTAATGTTTGAATTAAAATACCTGAAAATTACTTTAATCATTTCATTATCCTTGTGTGCATGTGTAACGTCTTACAACAACCACGGTCCATCTTAACTATCCAAACTACACTATGTGTGATTACTTCTACCAACAAGGGTGCTACTTGTGGTTTTGTGCACTCTGATATTTCTTGCCTAAGGATGCCCCATCTTGTTTCCATTTTACAGATCCAGATACTTGTGACCATATTTCAAATTCCCATTCAGTATACAAGCATAATACGGAATTTCTTTCTCTCCAAACACAACCATTTTTCAAACAGGTTGCTAGGACTGTTTGGCATATAATAATGGCTTGAAATCAAAAGTCCAGCTTCATACACAAAGCCCACAGTCACTTGTAAGACAATCATTAAAACGGCTACATATGACTTTGAAAGGACTAAAGGTTGAAAATGCACTGCCTGTGGCAGTAATTCTTTCTAGTCCCTTGCAGATGCTGTATTATAATTTTTTCCCATCTGTGCCTCTTTCTTTTCCAGATTTCGTATTACAACATTGTATTCAAAAGATGTGCTCCTGAACTAAAGCCTGTCGTTATCACCATCTCTACAACATATTATATTCAGTTAGCATATATGCTGCCTTTTTCACTCAAGATGTTATTTTCATCTGTCCACCTTCTAACTCTGTACGAATCATGAATCCAACCTTCAAATACTGTTGCTCTTATTATGGTAGATTTTGCAGAAATTAAGGGGGGGGGGTATAGCATGATGAATGCCAGTTCTGCTGAACAGCATCTGTGGAAATATCTGCAGAAGAGAAACAGCATGAAAACTGACCAGCTGTGAGACAGTAGTTGGAGACTATGTGTGTGTGAGAGAGAGAGAGAGAGGGGGGGGGTCTTCAATTAACCACTGTTCTCATCTGAATAGCATCAAGATTTTTAATAGGCCTTAGGTGTATTACCTGGACTGGAAAAGGAGAATTCCACCATGGACAGTACAAAATCTTAGCTTCAGGCAGGGAGGACAACAAACACCAAGAAGGAGTAGCACTTATATTAAAACCAAAGGCTCAAAACTCTCTATTGTCCTACAATCCTGTCTCATCTAGGATAATTAAAGCAAGATTTAAAACATCAATCAGATCACTAAATATTATTCAAGTATACTCACCAACTTCGACATCATCAGAAGAAGACATTGAGGAGTTTTATATAGATTTGCAAAAAGCAGTACAGCAGACATCAAATCAAGATCTCCTAATTATAATGGGGGACTTAAATGCAAAAGTAGGCAAAGACTGGGATACCTGGCCAAGAGTAATCGGAAAGTTCGAGTATGGAGAAAGCAATGAACGTGATGAAAGACTGCTAAACTTCTGCTCCAATAATAGACTATCAATAACCAACACTCTCTTTAAACATCCAAAATCCCAAAGAAAATGAAGATGGATATCACCAGACAGACAAACCAAAAATATAACAGACTATATTATTGTAAACCAAAGATGGAAATCAAGTATCCTAAACTGCAGATCCTTCTCTGCAGATTATGGATCAGACCATAAGCTAGTATTAGCAAACCTAAGAATAAAGTTAAAATCTGGAAGCACTTTTAGAGTCAAAAGGAGACTGAATGTAAAAAAACTATGAGACAACAATATTCTAAGAAAATATCAACTAGAACTAGATAAAAACCTGAAGGAACTACCAAAACAGAATATAAACATCAAAGAACATTGGTGCAAATTAAAGGAAATAATATTAAATTCGGCAGAAAAAACAATAGGTTACACAGAAAGAGAAAGTAAAAAGGATTGGATCTCGAATGAAGTAAAAAGGTTAAGCTCAAAAGAAAAGCATGAAACTAAAACAAAACTATAACAGAAATGAATATAATAGATTAACCAGAGAAATTAGAAAATTAGTTAAAAGAGACAAGAATAACTGGTTAGAAGAAAAATGTAAAATGGCAGAAAAGCTATCAAAAGAAAATAAACTTCATGGATTATATAAACAAATAGACCAAATTAGTAAGACATGGACAACACAAATTATAATGATCAAAAACAAAGAGGGCCAACTAATTGAAAGTAAAACAAAAAGAATGGCCAGATGGGAAGAATACTTCAAAGATTTGTATAATAAAAACAGCTCCCAGGATATTATGATTCCAGCCACTGAAATGGAAGAGGAAACAAATATCTTTACCAAAGAAATAATAGCACTCAAAACTAGGAAAGCACCTGGCATTGATCAAATACATGGAGAATTCTTAAAAGCAGGAAAGGAACAACTTTTGGAACCATTAAAAATATTATTTGAAAGATCTACAAAAACGAAGCAGTGCCTACTGATTGGACCAAATCAGTCATAACTCCTATATACAAAAAAGGAGATAAAACAGAATGCAATAATTACAGAGGCATTATCCTCCTCAGTATTCCAAGTAAGGTTTTACAAAAGTACTCCAAAAACAAATTAAGCCATATACAGAACTGGCACTAGGAGAAGAACAAGCCAGTTTCAGACCAGGGCGAAGCACAATTGATCAACCTTAAGACAGCTAATAGAAAAGACACTAGACTACAACCAAAGTTGCTACATAAATTTCATAGACTTTAGTCAGGCATTTGATTCAATCCGTAGAAGAGAACTGTGGAAAACTATGAAAGAATTTGGAATTCCCAACAAAATCATAAGAATAATAAAAAATCTATATGAGCAATCTGAAAGTGCAGCACAACTGGAGGACACCGTAACCAACTGGTTCCACACAGAGAGAGCGAAGTAAGACAGGGATGCAATCTGTCACCAGACCAGTTCAATCTTACACTGGAAGAAGCAACCAATAAGGCCTTAAACAATGAAGACTCCAGAATCAAAATATATGGGAAAAATGTGACAAATTTAAAATTTGCAGATGACATTGCATTACTTGCAAGCACAGAAGAAAATCTACAGCAAATTTCTGATAAAATAAAGGAGGAATGTATAAAATCTGGATTAAACATAAATATAGACAAAACAAAAATTATGCAAATAGGAAAAAAGAAGCACCATAAATTTCGACCTCAATAAAGGTCAAAACTAGTCTTGGTAGTGGCCCTTCCCTTAATGCATAACATTAGACATATCCGCAAGGAGATGTGTTTTGCATTATGGGAGATACTGAGATAGGAGTGATAGTATCTTGCTCCACCTTTGCAAGGAGTCGACCTGGTGTTGCACCACCTTATCCCAGTCCTGAAGATACTTTCAGGTGCAAACTTTGTTTGCCCACACTTGGATAAAGGATTAAACTAAATTTATTATATTCTAACCAAGTGGAAAATAAACTTTCAATAAAAGAAGCACCAATCTGAAAATTGAAATTGATAGTAAAAATCTAGAGCAGGTAGAAAAACTTCACCTACCTGGGAGGAGTTATTGAGTACAATGGTGAAATTATAAAAGATATAAACAGACGAATCAGTCAAGCATCCCAAACTTTTGGATGACTTAATGAAATATGGAAGTCAAGAGACATCAAAAAAGTAACAAAAGTAAGAATCTATGAAACAATGGTCCTCCCAATACTCCTCTATGGAAGTGAATGCTGGAATCTCAAAAAGGCTGAAGAGAAAAAATTATTAGTTACTGAAATGGATTGGCTAAGAAGATTACTTGAAGTATTTCTGCTGGACTAACTAAGAAATGAAGACATAAGGAAACAACTAAAACAAGAAATAACAAAAATAGACAAAATCCAAGAAAGAAGACTGCGATGGTTTGGCCAGAATAGAAACAGAAAGACTACCATCCAAAGGCCAGCCCAGAATTAGATGGATAGACAAAATAAAAGAGGACCTGAAAACCAAATCACAACAAGCAACACCAAACTGGACAGAATTGTTTGAACTCTCCCGGGACAGACAGAAGTGGAAAGAGTTCATTTGGCCTCATCATCATCATCCACATAGATGATGGAAGAGAGAAGAAGAAGAAGTGTGTTACCAGAAATATGACGGACAACAGATCCTTTAATCAAGACCACTGCTCATAGAGGACACTGACCTACTACAGGCTTTACAGCCTTTCATACAGAGGAGTTATATCAAAATATGGAAATTAGATGTTAAGTTTAAATGTTGAACATAATAACTCATATAACCATCTGCTTATGATCCTTAAAAGAATCTTGTGGATGATAGAAATTCTGTGCTCTGACAAACTAGAAAGATGTGAAATAGCAACGAATGTTCTGAAAGTGAATTCATAATTCTATAATCTTGATATTTAAGAGAATTATCAATTCACTTTCATTGCGCACAAATATGTGCACAATAATCATATGGATTATTGTGCACATATTTGTTTATAGTAATTATAAGAGCAAGGTGCTGGTTGGGCTATGGAATGAGATAAAGAAAGAAGCTTGTCTTTCACAATAGACAGACATTCTGACAGGTTGCTAATAGGCTTAAATTAAATTGAGAAAGGAAATTTCTTCAAAATTTTGTAATTCTTTCTGATGACAAACTTTTTTCTCCTTTGAAAACTGTAACTTTTTCATAGCATTGTTCAAATTTTCATGACAAATCACTTGGCCATGATAGACTGCTGAGCATTACATATTAAGGGGAAGAAGATGAAATGAAATTTAAATGCAAAATATAATTTCTTATTTTGTTGATAATGTTCTCTGAATGTTCAATACTTGTTTAATTTGTAATAAACAAGCATTATTTGTACTCTTGGTATTAACCACCAAGAGCTACAATATGTAAGTTATTTGCTGCTTTGTATATTACTTTTAATCCATTTAAATTTAAATGATAACTTTAACAAGATGATGGAAAGTGGCTAGAGAGTAGAATGCATTATCTGAGAGTGTAGGAAGGGCAGAAAGAGCAAATCAATTAGCCATGGTTCAATTAGGTTTGTTTTTTGGGACCTCAAATGATGAGCTGTTTGACTCATGGATGTCTAAGTTTAAAAATAACAATGATGATCATGCAGGAGAGACAGTTATAACAGCAGGAGGAATTATATATTCTCATAATAATATTAAGCTGTTTTCATTTTATTTTACTATGGTATAGTGTTTGAAAAGTGAAAACACCATATTAAAATTAAATAAAAATAAAAATAGCTTAATATTCAGTCATTACTCAATGTACAATTATAATAATAACATTATAATATACCATAATGCTACTCACTGTGGTTAGTCTCTCAAGTTCAACTCTCATAAGTTGATCAACTTGAAGACGAATTTCCGCTTCTACTTCAGGATATTTAATGTCAGTTATCAGATCTTCCTCATATTTCTGTTCAGGGTTTTTTGTATGATCCCTCTTCTGCCACACATCTAAAATACACAGTTCTCTGTTGAAACAAATACAGTATCTAATTTAACTTTACAGAATATAGGACGATCTCACTGTTCAAAGTGTTGTCATTTGCTGCTTCATATATAAGTTTTTGTATTCACATATAAATTACATTTTTACTGTTTGTTGGTAGTGCATAATAGAGAAAGGAATCATGGCTGAAACTGATCCTGACTATCTCCATGTTTTCTTTTACACATACACTTCTCATTATACATGGTCTGCAGCTATGATACATTATAATTCTTGTTACTCACTTTACATTTATTATTTTTTGAATTATATGGAGCTCTAGATAATTTTTAATGCTTGTAGAAAGTATTACTCAATGGAGAAGGGTATAAAGTTCAAGAGATTCATATAAGCTGCCAAACAACTTTAGTAGTTTGGAAAGTAGCTCAAGATGAAAGACATACCATTTAGGATTACATAAAGAACTTCAGAAAAAAGAGTGTGAAGGAAAATTAACAAACAGCAGTCTAAGGACTTTGCAATTTAACTTGGAATAATAATATTAGAAGAAAAACTTGCATATTAATGATGTTGAGAAGAGATTTGTATATTAATGGCAGAGTTCTGTCATTAATATACAAATAACTCCCCAGTGATATCCAGCTGTTTGTAGATGATGTTAAGTTGGGAAAAGTGAGAAGGAATTTTTCAGATATGGAATGTCTGCAATATTATTGGGAACAGATTGATGATGTGTACAATGATATGCTGGCCCCACCAGCTTACCCACTCTCCAACCAACAGGCTGACAGTTTTGAGTCCTGCCATATGCTTCAATGACTGTCAATATGTTTAGTTGGGAGATAAATTTCATCATCTAGTGTTAGGCCACTGTCTTGCTTGCTGGAGAGAGTTCCATGTTTGGTCTCTAGAGCAAAGTTTCTGGTTATGTAATAAAAAAAAAGGGAATAAATATATAAAAAAAAGAATCATCATCATCACCATGACATTCCTGATCTTGTCATTTTGCAAAAAACATTTGTTTTATAATAATAATAATAATTATTATTATTATTATCATCTGACCTACATGGAGTCAGAGACTCATCATGGGAGATACACATAATCATACCTCCCGTGATGCTCATCCAACTATGCCTTAAAGTGATTCAATGTGCCTACATTCACAACACACTCAGGCAATGTATTCCACTCTCCATGCAAAGAACCATCTCCTCACTCCTCTGCTCACACCTTCTTTATACAATTTCCAGCAATGGTCTCTTGTTCTACTCCCTCCTCCCATTCTATGAAAAATCTCCTCTATGTCAACCTGATAACAACCCCTGACTAGCTTATATGATTCAATCATATCCTCCTCCTATTAACGAGGCTTTGTAATATTTATATTCTCTTAGTCTGTCCTCATACTCCACATTCCAAAGATCACTGACCAATTTTGTAAACCTTACCTGGATCGTTTCCAACATATCCTGTTCAGTATGAAAACCCAGTGACCAAATATGTGCACAATAATCCATATGAGGCCTGATCAAGGCCTTACAATGGCATCATAACCTCTGTATTTCTGCATGTCAGGGTCCTCAGCATCATTATCATTATCCGATGTGATGTCTTCACAACTTGCGAAATGTGGTTCCTGAATTTCAGGTCCTTGTCCACCATTACTCCTAGATCTCTCATTTCCTCTACTTCCGTTAATGTTTCCCCACCAAGTGTGTATACACTTTGCATCCCATCATTGCTTACCAAATCTCAAAACTTTACACTTTGCAACACTGACTGACAGTTCCACTTACCTGCCCAATCATGCAATCTATTCAAGTCCTCTTGTAAGGCAATAACATCTGCTTGACTCTGCATTGCTCTCCCCAGTTTTGCATCATCTGCAAACAGCTGGATATCACTAGTTAAACCCAACCCAATATCATTAACATACAAATTGAACAACTATGGCCCAAAAACTGACCCCTGCAACGCACCACTGGTGACCTTTCTCTTTTGAGATACTGCATCCCCATATGCCCCTTTCAGATACCCATCAGACAGCCAGTCACTAATTCAACTCAGAAGTCTGTTATCCAATCCCATTTGTTTCAATTTATTTAGGTTTATCATGTGGCAGTCTATCAGAAGCTTTTGCGAAGTCCAAGTATACCACTGTATATGCAATTCCCCTGTCCAAGGTATTTTTCACCTTGTTATAGAACATAAGTAAGTCAGTAAAACATGATCTCCCCTTTAACAAACCCCATGCTGATAACCACAGAGAATACTGCTGTTATTAACCCATTTCTGTATCCTACTTCTCACCAATCTCTCCAGTACTGTCACCACAACTCCAGATATACAGATTGGCCTATAATTTGAAATGACAGCTCAGTCACTACCTTTATGCTTTGGAACAATTTTGCCCTCCTTCCACGTCCTTGACACCTGTGCTGTTGCAAGACTGTTATTAAACAGGCATACCAATACTACTGCCAATTCCTCGGAACATTCTCTTAAGATGTGTGGTGATATGTTGTCAAATCTTATTGCTTTAGCATAACCCTCAAATACCTCCTGTTCTCTCACAATTAAACTATTCTCTCCTATGTCCTCTACACTTAAGTTCCTCATGATTCCACTCTGATCAGGATGAAACACCCTTATAAATTGATTACTGAATACCTCAACAATGTCTTCTGCAGTAGTTACCATTCTACCACTTTCATCCATTAACATCATCTTACCATGATCATTCTTCCTTCTACTTGCCACATATTTAAAAATCTCTCTTGAGTTTTTCTTCACGTGAGTTGCCAATTTCTGCTCTTAGTGCACTTTTGTTTGCCTTACTAACTGAGTCACTCTCCTTGTTCTTTATACTCTTCATGTAACTAATTATTACCATTATTCATCTTGTAGTGTCTCCAAAGTAAGTTCTTCCAGTTTTCATGCTTAAGCTCCTAATTCATCAAGTTTACACCCACTTTAATCATCCTTTTGGCCTTTGGAATACATTCACATATTGATACTGTTACGCATTTCTTTGTCAGTTCCCAGCAGCATTTATTTCCTTTCCGGTCAACTCCTCATTCCATGATATAGCTCTAAGCTGTCTTCTAAGCTTGTCATAATCACCAGACTTATATATATATATCCTTTCCTCACAAAAAGTCTGCATACGGCTATCCAAAACCCAGGTGATCCACTTCATGATCACGTTCACCAACTGGAGGAAAGTGTGAAACCCCTGTCACAATTACATCCTCTGATGAAATGATCATATCTAAAACTTTTGCGTGCCCACCTTTACATGCTGCCTGAGATAGTTATCTCGCAAGAACTCCTAAAATTCATTTCCTTATACCCAAATGCTTTTTGCTAACCTTTTCTCTCCCATTCTGTTTAAGTGACCACATTACATCCGATTAAGCTCTGCTAACACATTCATGAATAACAACAATGTCAAGTTCATTCATATCCTAATTTTTAATATGACAATGCCAGGCGATGCCATTTGTTCACTCTCCTAACTTTTAATTATTTTCTCTCTTCATTACATATACATTTATTCAGTACATATACATTGACTTCCTAGCATATCAGCTTTGCTAATTCTGCTGTATATTTCTATATCTAATTTGCCTTCTTCACTAAAATTTGTGCCTATACAGATGAAATGTTTTATTTATTCTATAGTTTCTCCATTGAGGACATAGTTGATGCTTTCAACATTTCTGACCATCCTCTTTTTCTTTGCCTTTTTATTACTGATTTTCATAACAAACTTATGCAGCAGTTATTTCATTTTGTTAGAGAATCCTGCAGACTTCTCCTGTTTTATTTATTACTATTACAGGCAACTCCAGGGAGTCCTTACTCATCAACAGAGGCACTTAAAACATCACGTCAAGAACTATCCAACATTTGCACAATATCTATCATACTTTGCTTTGAACTCATTTATTTACAGCCAAGGCACTCAAGACAGATGCTGACAACCTATTCCACTCATTCCCTACTCTCCAAGCAAAAGACTTAGTTCTAACACCCTTGCTAACTACACTCTTACTCAGTTTCCATGGATGGCCCTAGTTTTACCACCAACATAACTGTTCTGCAAACTTTCCTCTAAATTAATCATGTAAAAATCCCTCAGTAATGTGCATGTCTCAATCATATCACCCCTTTCCCACCTATCAACCAGTTTCTATAACCCACAAATCTTCAACTTGTTCTCGTAAGGTTCATTTCATATCCTCTTCACTTCTTCTTCCTCCTCCTCATCACCAAGAAACCACCACTCAGATCTGTATGCAGTAGTAGTCAAGATGGGATCTTATCAAGGCTTGATAAAGAGGAACAATAACCTGCTTGTCTCTGCTCATCAAGTTAATCTTCAACAACCAAGTGATCCCGATTCTAGTAGCAAGGCTTATACGTTGGTCAGACATAACTGGTGATTAGTTTACGGAATTAACAACGCATATAAAGTATATTAATTAAAGGTAACTTTAATGAATAACTTCTATATTTCGGCAACGTCACATTGCCATCTTCAGGAACATAAAGATATGGTATGTGCACGCAGGCACTAACACAAAGCAAATGAGGAAGAAAGCAAGAAACTAATATTGTTCCTAAAGTCCTAATGGTGCCCTCTGGCAGGCTAATTTGGTAGTCTTGGCAGTTGGGCTGAAGTTCTCATAATGTAAGTCTCCCAAATTTGGGGTAGTTTCATGCACCCAAATTTGTTGAGGTTAGGAAATGTTTTTTAGAGCTGCTGAAGATTCTTTGAATAATCTTTCGTATTTAAACTTGCTGCAATGAATTATTTTTGTTTTCTTCCAACGAATTTTATGGTGGGTATCTAAGGCATGGTCTGCCAGCCCAGAGCGGCTGTACTGGTGGAACCGGATGTAGTCTTGGTGTTCTGAAATCCTGATATTTGTTGTTCTGCCTGTTTGGCCAAAGTAGGACAATTTGCAGCTGCAAGGGACCTGGTGTACACCAGGTAGGTCTAGGGGAAGTGGTTGGTCTTTGGTAGAGCGATAAGGGATGCCAACTTTTTATATGGTCTGTAACAGGAAGTAAGGTCATATTTTTTGAGGATATTGGTTATTTTCTCAGAGGTGCCCTGGATGTAGGGGATGGTGATAGACTTGGTGTAATCTTTATTGTGGAGGGGGGGAGGAGAGTTGTGGTTTACTGGTTTTAGTATTTTTTGGATTTTTTTGGGGTTATAGCCATTGGCTAAGAAAGTGTTGAGGATGTGGTTTAGTTCAGTAGTTAGGGCCTTGTCATCTGAGCAGATTAATTTTGCCCTGTTATATAGTGTTTTTATAACCCCATATTGTTGTGGGGGGGGGGACTGCTGGTGAATGTATCTGCCAGTATGGGTGGGTTTTCTGTGAACAGAGAAAACCAAAGATCCATCAAGCTGGCGGGTGATTAAAGTGTCTAGGAAGGGGAGGGTATTGTTTTCCTCTTTTTCTAAGGTGAACTGGACTCTGGGGTGTTGGTTGTTTAAGTGTGTTAGGAAGGAGTGGAGTGTGTCTGAGCCATGTGGCCAAATAGCAAACACATCGTCCACATAACGAAGCCAAATAGTGGGTTTTTGTGGGGCGGAGTTTAAGGCTTTCTCTTCAAATGTCTCCATAAAGAAATTGGCCAAGGGTGGGGAAAGCGGTGAACCCATGGCTGTACCCTCTATCTGTTTGTAGAACTTTCCTTGCCAAACAAAATAGCCCGAGTTCATTGTGAACTGAAATAGGGCTGAGATATCGGGAGGAAGCTTGGCTTGGATGAGCTCTAGGATTTCTTTGAGTGGGACATTAGTGAATAGGGAGGAGACGTCAAAACTGACCATTATGTCAGCGTGTTGGAGTGTGAGGTTTTCTATACTGGCTTTAAAGTGGGCTGAGTTTTTTATGTTGCTTCAGGCTTTAAAACTGCCGACGAGAGGTTGACTACGGTGTTGAGTGGTGGCTGTGGTAAGGAGGTAGAATTCTTTGTCAGGTTTTCGTATTTTTTCGAATTCTTTTTTTGTCGATGTGCACGAGACGTCATGAAGTATCGACCATAGATCACGGCCGAGTGTATCCAAAAGCTCTTCCTCTAGCGCCCGAAAGGTTTTGTTTTCGTCGGCCAGGAGAACTTGCATCGCGGTAATTTGTTCTCTTAACAGGGTGAAGCTAGTGCGATTATAAATGCGCAGAGCTTTCTCGGAAGTAAAACGGTGCTTCAATTTAACACAATTAGGGATCACTTTGTTATCCCGGCAGCGTTTTAGGAACGTCAGACGATTTATTTGCCTCGATATTTTCAACCTCAATTTGCCGTATTGACGGGCCTTTCGTGCGATGGCATCTCTGTGGATGATCACGATTCTAGTAGCAAGGCTTATACGTTGGTCAGACATAACTGGTGATTAGTTTACGGAATTAACAACGCATATAAAGTATATTTCTTGCTTTCTTCCTCATTTGCTTTGTGTTAGTGCCTGTGTGCACATACCATATCTTTATGTTCCTGAAGATGGCAATGTGATGTTGCCGAAATATAGAAGTTATTCATTAAAGTTACCTTTAATTAATATACTTTATATGCGTTGTTAATTCCGTAAACTAATCACCTGTTAACCAAGTGATCCAATGAACTGCTTTAGTCACTTTTGCTATGTGCCCACTAAATTTTAACTTCATATCCACTAACATTCCCAAGTCTCCGACTTCATCAATTTCTTGAAATACAGTTCCACCAATATGATATAGAGATGGTAATCTTTTCACCTAAAATGCATAACTTTACACTTTGCCACATTAAACTGATCATTCATTCTCCTTTGCCCAGTCTGCCAATCTATCCAAATCTACTTACCACATATCTAAAAAACTCTTTAGGATTTTCCTCCACTTGATTTGTCAATTTCTGCTCTTACTGCAAAATTTTGACATCATCTGTATTAACTATTGCTCTACCCAACTTTGCATCATCTCCAAATAATTGACCAGTTCCTCTCAGATCCTTTCCTATATCGTTAATGAAGAAATTAAACAGTAGCAGTCCAAGAACCCTATGGCATGCCACTAGTCACACTTCTTTTGGACTCTACTCCTTCATAAACTACTTTCTGATATCTCTCCAGCAACCACCCTCCTATCCATCCCCATGTGCTGCAGTTTACTGATTAGAATTTCATTTGGTATTCTGTCAAAGGCCTTTGCAAAGTCCACTAGTATCACTTCAAACTCACTACCTTTATCCAACTCAGCTGTCATTGTATTATAAAATGTGTGCAAATAACTGAGGCATGCCCTACCCTCCACAAAACCATGCTCCCCCCCTCCCCCCTCCATGCAGTATCTCATTTCCATCTATCCATTCCTGTATTTTGCTCTTGACCAACTTCTCTTTAGCAATTAACCCTTTAGCAATTTGAATGTCTTTCCGCCTATCAATCAATTTCTGCAACCCACAAATCTTCAACCTGTTCTCATAAGGTTCATTCCATAGACCTGCTATCATCTTGGTCACTTGCCTCTGGATCTTCTCCACCTCCTCCCCATCAAGAAGAAACCTAGGTGACCAAATCTGGGCACAGTAATCGAGATGAGATCTTATCAAGGCTCGGTAAAGAGGAACAATAACTTGCTTGTCTCTGCTCATCAAAGTATTTTTCAGCAACCAAGTGATTTGATGAGCTGATTTAGCCACTTTTGCAATGTGTAACTTCATCTCCCTATCCACCAACACTCCCAAGTCCCTGGCCTCATCAATCTCCTGGAGTACAGTTCCACCAATGTTATATACTGCTGCTAATCTTTTCACCCCACAATGCATAACCTTACATTTTGTCACATTAAATTGACATCCATTCTCTTTAGCCCAGAATGCCATTCTATCCGAATCATCCTGCAAGATTTTGACATCTTCTGCATTCACTATTGCCCTACCCAACTTTGCATCATCAGGGAACAAATGAACTGTTTCTCTTAGATCCTTCCCTATATCGTTAATGAACAAATTAAACAGCAGTGGTCCAAGAACAGAACCCTGA
Organism: Typopeltis vanoorti; assembly: GCF_054136105.1. NCBI lineage: Eukaryota > Metazoa > Arthropoda > Arachnida > Uropygi > Thelyphonidae > Typopeltis > Typopeltis vanoorti. Next base: position 84,532,231 of record NC_143551.1, on the reverse strand, counting down.
GGCACACCACTAGTCACAGACTCATTTTCTTTACTTCCAGTTGCTATCAATCATTCTAGTCTATATTGCCATAATTAAAATCACCCATAATGATTACCCTTTTCTTATTTGGCTAATTTGATTATATATTTCATTTGCACAGACATTTCCTGGTCTATAACAAACATTCAACCAAGTATTTGATTCCATTCACTCTATCTCACACCATACTGCCTCAAAACCACTGGCACTATTTCCCTCTTGCATCTCTACTTTGTATGGACATAACTCTTTCTCTATCATCAATAGCACTCCCCTCCCTTTTTACCCTTTCTATCCTCACGAAACACATCATACCCTTCCATTTCTATTCCTGTCAGGATGTCGTCCTCTTCCAACCATGTCTCACTTATTCCGACAATCTTTGGGTGAACAGACGCAATTAATGCAACCATTTCATCTGCCTCGTTTCTTATACTTCTAGCATTTGTATACAAACACAACAGCTCATTTCTGGATCTACAGATAGTTCCAATGATACCACCCACTTGATGTGATCTCTCAATGCTCGATTGGGGCCATTTCCCTTTCTGCTTATTCATTTTTAAATTATCTTCAATTCAAACTGTTTCCTCTTGATCCCACTTCATCCCATTACTTTCTACATATGCTCTCACCTCCTCTTAGAGCATCCGCCTTTCTCATGCTGTGTACCCCCCTGTCCACCCTGAGCCTCCCCGTTTTCCTGTTCCTCTTGCACACCCATTCTCACATTTTCTATACTCATACCACTCACTTCCTCATTTATAACCACCTCTTCAATCTCTCCTAACTTACTCTCCTGCTCTTCCACATCACTTCCCACTTGATCTGATTTATTCTCTCTCACTCTACTCACTTTTCTACCTTCCAGCAGCAGTCTCTCCAAGCAACTCACACCATAACCACTCAAATGCAGCTCACTAAGTCCCTCAAACTCATTCCACACATTAACAAACTGCACTCCCATCTCCTCACACATTTCAGCCAGCTCCTAAAATGTGTGAGGAGATGTGACACTCTCACCACAGTCATACCTAGGCAACATGCTGACCACCCTTCCTGTCACACTATTCCCTTTTATCCTTCTAAGTAGTCTCCTGATATCCATTCTGACGCTCTCTTTGTCCTCTGTCAAATCATTCGTACCAATTAAAACCATTAACTCCTTTGCTCGCTCCTTCCTCATATCCAATGCCTCAATCACTCTACTCATTTTACCACCTGGAAAACATAGCTTATGCATCTTATCATCCAGCACACCTTTAATAATGGAGTCACCATACAACGCCACTCGCTCATCTTTTGTTATCTCTTTCTTGCCATCATGATTTGTTTTAATATTTTTTACCCGAATTTTCTTAATTTCATTCTGCATCCATTTTATCTCTTTCCTCATGCAATCCAATTCAACTTCCGAATCTCGCGTCACATTCTCTCTATCATTCAATCGTCCTAATTTTCTATCTCTCGACCACCTCCTCTCACTTTCACTATCATTCATCCTTCTGTGCTTCCATACTTTCGGTCCAACATGTGTCCAACTTTCACTGTCATTCATTTTTTCAATTTTTTCCACTTTCGATTCCTTCATCATGTTGTTTCCAGTTTCATTCATTCTCTCAATTTCGTTTCCTTCCACCACTCCCGCCACTTTCAATTTCTGCATCACGCTGTTTCCAGTTTCATTCGTTCTCTCAATTTCATTTCCTTCCACCACTCTTGCCTCACTTTCGTCCTTTTTAACATCCATTATGGATTTTATATTATTCGTGTTCTTTTTTACTGATTTTTTAACATTCTTTTGTATCTCTTTCACACTATCCTTCTCTTTCTCTTTTGAATGTGCACTTCTTTTCCCAGCGACATTCTCGCTACTTACACTTTCTGTCATCAATTTCATATTTGCATTCATCAATTCCTCATTCAGGTCACACTTCGTGCACACACCCTCCTTCTATCTGCCCTAAACATTCACAAATCATTTATGTAATTGAAAGAATACATATAGCACACCTCACACTTAACGACTGAAGTCTAAATTAAAATCATGGAATGACAAAGCCGCTGCCATGTTTTTTGCCGGTACTGCTCTAAGGTCTAATGATAACGAATTCATAATTATTTCTGTAATTATGCTATAAAACTCTGTAGTACAACAATCACACCAAAAACCACAATAATACACCATCAAATCAAAGAAAACAATCAACAAATCAACAAAAATCACAGATCTTTCAGGAGCTTTCTAAAAGCACGTTATTTCACCAGATAGCCTGTTATTACAACACCTTTCTTATGGAAGGGGCATATGATGCTTAGATTCCATTCATCTGGAATTGTTTTATTAATGTTTTTAAATAGCTGCCTCCACTTCTGCATCTGTTGATACTGGCTCAACTGCTTCTAGATCTTGGCTCTCTTCCATGTCATCTAATTGACCAGATATATTTAAATTCAATAGTTCATCAAAATGCTCTGCCCATCTTCCTAGTATCAATTCATTCCCACTCAAAATTATACCCTCCTTACCCCTACATAACATTGCTCTAGGGTGGAAATCTTTCCGACTACTATTTAACTTTTGATAGAAGGATCTGCTTTCATTCATACTTCTGAGATGTTCCAATTCCTTAAGTTCATCCTCATAGTATTTCTTCTTTCTGTTCTTATGCACTCTTTTTTTTTCTTCTTTTCTAGCCAAACTATATTTCTCCAGGTTTACGAGCATGGTTCCTTTACTGCATTTGTTTATATGCCTCATTTTTTAATACAGTCACATGTTCACATTCTTCATCAAATCAATGGTTATACTTAACTGTACTGACTTTTCCTAATACTATGTCTGCTGTGGTCACTATGACATCCCTAAGAACATCCAAAGCTTCATTAACACTCTCACCAATGGTTAGACCAGACAGGTTTTTCACTGATTCTCTCACCATATTTGGCTTTAACTTCTAATTCCTTCAATCTTTTCCTTATTAAACTTTCTAGCATGGGATCCATATATCTTCCTTGCATTAGAGATATCATTACAAAAGTGATCAGAATCAATATTTGCTCCACTGTAGGTTCTAGTGTAGAGGCTTAAGTGCTGTGAGGACATTATATTGGAGGTTTAATGGATTTTTTACAACACTCAAAAAGAATTAAAATAGAATTTAATACTTCCTATATTTCGTCCTAGTCACTAGGACATCTACGGGGATTACAAAAACAATTAATGTAACATGCACACAAAAACTTACAATACTAAGCCCAACCACGTGGGTGACACTAAAGTCCTATCTAGGTGGAGTGCCCTCTAAGGGTGGTAGTAGGTGGCCTGGAATGTAAGGTGGGACCTCTGGTGATGAGTGTTTCCCAAATCTTTGGAAGTTTAATGCAACCGTATTTATTAAGATTTGATTGTTTCTGAGAGCTGCTGCTGCTTCTAAGAAAAGTCTCTCTTTCTTGAATTTGCTGTGGTGGAGCATGGTGGTTTTCTTCCATGATACTCTGTGGGTGGTGTCCAAAACATGGTCAGCCAAGCCTGAATGGCCATAGTTGTGTTTAACGATGTAAGACTTGTGTTCCTCCAGGTGGATGGATGCTGATCTGCCTGTCTGTCCAAAGTACGCCAGCTTACAGGAACAGGGTACTTTGTAAACTCCAGGAAAAGGAAAAGTACAATTGTTTACCCTTCCTAGACACCTTAGTCACACGCCTGCCTAATGATACACTTGCCTTCACTGTATACAGAAAACCCACACACACAGGCAGATACATTCACAAACTCTCCCACCACCACCCCTCGCAACAATATGGCATCATTAAAACTCTTACCAAGAGAGCCCACAATCTTTGTTCCAGTGGAACCGCCCTCACTACTGAGCTTAACCACATACACAGAACTTTCCTCTCCAATGACTACAGCGAACACAGTATCAAAAAAATAATCAGTTCCTCCCCCATTCCCCGTCCCTTTCATCAACAAGATTTTAAAAATGCCATCACCATACCCTACATCCGTGGCACTTCGGAAAAAATAGCCAAGATACTAAAAAAGTACAACCTACACACAGCATATAAGCCCTACCGCAAACTTGCTACCCTTATCCGTTCTATGAAAGATGAGCTCCCTCCTCTCTTTTTGAGTGTTGTAAAAAATCCATTAAAGCTCCAACATAATCTGTAGGTTCTAACATCCATCCATCAAATTGGATAGGTGTCTTACATCCATTAAAAGATGATCAATTTGGTTAAAGGTGTGTCCATCAGTAGACTTCCAGGTCATTTTATGAATATCTTTATGATTAAACATTGTACTACCAATAACCATATTTCTTGAAGAAGCAAAGTTGATTAATCTAGTCCCATCATCATCATTAGTTTCATTATGTAAACTATATTTCCTAATGGTTGGCCTGTGTGTATTCTCATTGCCTATCTTGGCATTTAAATCACACCTATAATAATTTTTACATCCTTATTTGGACATTCCCCCATAGATGTTATCTAATTCATCATAAAACGACTATTTTTCAGAATCTTTCTTCAGTTGGAGCATATACACAGATAAAACTGTAGTTAAAAACTGTACTTTAATTTATAAGATTGAATATAAGATTGAAAGATTGAATAACTGTACTTTAATTTGTAATCTACACATTTGAGGTAAGTTTTCTTTGAAGTCCATGATAAGATATTTTATCATCCTCTTTACAATGAAACCTGTTCCAACACGTGGTCTTTCTTTTGGCAGCTATAAAAAATAATATGATTTTTCTTTTCCATAATCCCCTCTCTTGTCCATCTAATTTCTTGTATAGCCATAACAAGTATCCTGTATTTATCTAATTGCTCCAGCAGCATTTTTAAAGCTCCAGATCGGTAAAGAGAAAGTACGTTCCATTATCCAATTTTCAAATCCTTAAGACATTTGCCATTTTTGTCACCATTTAGCTCATCCAGCAGTTATTTCTTCAGATTTCATGACAATTTTTTTTTTCCCAGGGTGGGGTCATCTGCCCCATGCTCAATCCCCAACCTGGGGGACCAGGCCTCAATATTTATGTGTGACCCAGTTATACTCCCAAGCACTGGGTACCCATTTTAGTCACCTTGTATGACATGCATGGGCTACAGTGGGGCTATTCTTATTCCCTGGCCACCACAAGGGGAATGCCAAGAAATTATATAGTTATATTCTTGGTTTCATCCTGGATCCAAGTGTAAGCAAACAAAGTTTGCACGTGAAGTAATTTCATGAATGGGCTACTTGTATGTAGAGGCTAATGACGTCACATGAATTGTCTTAGTATCCTATAATGCAAAACACATATCCTTATGGACATGTATAATGCTATTTATTATGGGAAGGGCCACTATTCAGACTGGTTTCAATATTTATTGCACATCACTGACTAAAATGGAAGACACATTGAGAGGCATCTGTCCAGCAGTGGAATGATGGTGATGATTCATCTGTTGATGCCGATGATTCATCCACTCCACCTACCTTTCTACATTTCAGGGTTTATTGATGGATTTTTTTTCACTCAAGTACTAATATGCACACCTGATTGCATTCCCACTCTATTATTTCGATCTCCAACAAGGGCCAACTTTTCCTTTTTCTTTTTGTTAGCTGCTTCTCTAATGCCTAAAAAATTGCTCCACCTCTTCCTCAGAAGAACCTTCTATTGGACACCAGAGGCACAAATAAGTCTAACTGTCCAGTTGCCCATTTTGCTATTTGTCCACATCACTCTACTTGATATCACCTGCCATTCAAGAAGATTATCCTCATAGTTAGTGTTGAATACTATTGCTACTTCTTTTTTTTTATTGTGATTGTTATTGCTTGAATATAACATCTTGTATTTGTTGTTAAGAAAATCCTAACCTGTTTTTGTCTTCTTTGTTTTCTTAATCCTTAATCAGTGTAATAGATGTTTAGCAACACCTATTACATTGATTTGGATTCTTCTGATAATTCCATTTTTGTTTCTGCTGATGCCTGTTAAGTTGATTATGCCAATCTTGAACTCTGCTGATGCTGAATTAGGATTAGTTCCAGTAGCTGACATTTCACTGTTTATTCACATCAGAGAGCCTGGGTTCTCTGATGTGAACAACAAGGGCCCCTTGTTGAACTGGGCATTACTCAGCTGGCATGAAATTCTATCATTTGTTTTGGTTTAAGCCAATAACTGTATAGAGCGAATTTGAAGAGAAGCGGTAATGCCTATTGTAGATGGACTAACTTTGAATGTGTTTGGTGTTGTTTGATAACATAGAGGGTGCAAAGAGCATGGTAAAGTGAATATAGTTAATGATCACAGAGAGAGAGAGAGAGAGAGAGAGAGAGAGAGAGAGAAACATGAACAACATATTTTGGAATGATACTGGAATGTAGATAAAAAGGTGAAAGAGTAACTGAATAAATGAGAAAGTGAGGAAATATAAGAATAATGAGTAGAGAAATGAGAGCAGTCAGAGTATGGAAAGAAGATATGGCCCCAGGAGAAGTATTAAAAGTATAATAATGGGATGGGAAGGTTGGTGAATCTATTGACTGCTGAGTCAGTGCAGGGGAATACAGTGGTACCTTGAGATATGAGTGCCCCAACATACGAGTTTATTGAGATACAAGCCGTCACTAGGTCAATTTTTTGCCTTGAGTTACGAGCCTGCTTCGGTGACGTCAGAACCACCACTCTGCTCAGATTCCCGAGTCCTGCGCGTCGTTCAGTTCACATGTTTACCTCACTGCAGAAGCATTTCTGTCGTGTTGAGTTTTAATTTTGTGTTTTTTTTTGTATGTACAGTTATTTAGCTAATTTTTTTCGTATAACCATGAGTCCAAAGAAGGTGAGTGTAAAGAACAGTGGTGAGGAAAGGAAAAAGGTTATATCCATGAAATTAAAGCATGAGATAATAGACAAACATGAGCAAGGCGTAAGAATAATAGACTTGGCAAGGCAGTACGATTGCACTACTTCTACGATATGTACTATTCTGAAGCAGAAGGACTCGATAAAGGCTATAACTCCAGCTAAGGGTGTTACAATAATTTCAAAGCTATGCAACTTTATCCATGAAAAGATGGAGAACCTGCTGATTTTTTGGTTGACAGGGAAGCAGCTCGCAGGAGACACTGTGACAGAGACTATAATTTGCGAGAACTTTGAAGGATTTAAACCTGGACAGGAAGTGCTGGAGGAGATTGTGTCCCTCGGAAAGTCCATGGGCCTGGAGGTGGATGAAGGAGACATTGAAGACCTTGTCACCGCACATTCCGAGGAACTGACGATGGAGGAGTTGATGGAACTACACACGCAGCAACATACTGAGGTTCTGCAAGAGATTGGTACAACCACAGAGGCAGAGGTGGTTATCTCTTCAAGTGAGATAAAGAAAGTGTTGGCAATGTGGGAAAAAGTTTCAGACTTTGTTGAAAAGAAATACCCTGAAAAAGTTGCAACTGGTTGTGCAGCGGCGCTATTTAATGACACTTGCCTAACTCATTTCAGAAACATTCTAAAAGGGAGGAAGAAACAGAGCTCCTTGGACAGGTTTCTATTGAAACGTCCTGCGGATGAAAGTGACAAAAGCGTGGCAAAAAAGAAAAAAACTAGTGAAGAAGAAAATTAAGTTAAGCAAAAGTGAAGTGAAAGAAAAAATTAATACTATACGCTAATTGGCTCCACCAACATCTGTTTATTTCTTTAGATTCTCTTTCACATGTAATGTATGTACAGTATTTGGTTTCATTTTGTTTGTATACAATATTTGTTCATTATAAATACATTATTATAAAATAATTGGAGTGGTTTTCTTGGGGGCTAGTACGAATTAATCTCATTTTAATTAATTTCAATGGGGAAAATTGATTTGAGATACGAGCATTTTGAGTTACAAGCTTGGTCACGGAATGAATTAAACTTGTATCTCAAGGTACTACTGTAATGACATGAGCAGGAATAACACAGCATGGCAAAAAAAAAAAAAGTAATGAGACTGCATACCCAGGGTCAGGAGGATAAACACATAGAGATTAAGTGCATGAGCGACAAATATAAAGCACTAGCTGCAAAAAAAAAAAAAATGCATTGGGGAAGAAATATAAACAAAAAGGTGATCAGAATGCTCGTGAGCAATATAAATTACAAGCAAGAAGGTAACACGTATTGGGAAGGAAGGCTAAATCATATTTTGAGAGAAAATTAGCTTAGCAGGCCAAAGTGAATCCAAATGAGTTTTTTTTTTTTGCTATGTAGCAAGTAAGAGAAAGAATGATTATGGAAAGATTACTCAGTGCTTATGGTAGGAAAGTGACAGAAGCAGAAGAAATAGTTCAGTTACTAAGTGATCACTTTGCAAGGATATATCATCCAGGTGGTGAATTTGCCATTACTGATGTGAGAACAGAGGTAGATGACCTGGAGGTACAGTATATAGAAAAATATCAATGTGAATACAGCAGTGGACTTGGACATTATGTCAGTTCATGTGCTACCAGAATATGCAAGTGAACTTGCAGGCCTCTGACAATGTTGTTTAATATAAGTCTCAGCTCTGGCAAGGTTCCAAGGGAGTGGAAAGAGGATAAGATAGTTCCATTACAAAAAAGAAGATAGAAGTAGCAAATTATAAACCAATTGGTATCTCTGGAGCGGTGGTTAAAAGTATTGGAAAAGTTGGTTGAAAGTAAAATTCAGGAATGGTTGGATAGAAATATGATGCTTTGTAGGAGGCAGCATGGATATGTAAAAAGTAGGTCCTGCTTCAGTAATTTATTCACATTTTATAATAAGGTGACGCAGAGTGGGGTGGGGTGCGCAGAAGCTAGGTTCTCATTCCTGCAACCTGTTGGTACCCATTAGGGGAAGCTAAAGCTGCTATCAACCAAAAGCAAGTGATCGATCTGAAATGCTCCCAAATTCCTGCCCTAAAGGATCCCACCTGGAGCCAGGCCTAAAAATAATATCATTTAATATTGAAGGTTTCTCCAGTGTCAAGCAAGATTTCATTGCAAATATTTGCAGAGAAAATGACTGTGATGTGCTCTGTTTGCAAGAAACTCACTCACAGAGGAGACTGTGCTGCAAAACCTTATATCCATGGCATGAAACTCGTCAAAGAGATACCCCATGATAAATATGGTAGTGCAATATTTACAAAAGAAAACTTAATGCCATCGTCCATTGACTCAACGAACAAGAGAAACATTGAGATTATTACATCACATTTAAAAATATCTCAATCACCTCAGTTTATAAACGGCAAAAGAAGAAGCTTTCTCCTTCCCCTACATCCTCCTCAAAAATAATGCAGACATGACTAATGTTGTATTAGGTGACTTTAACAGCCATAGCATTAACTAGGGTTACACAAAGTCCAACGAAGATGGAGAACTTGTTGAAAAATGAGCTGAAAACCTTTCTCTAAAACTGATACATAATCCAAAACTCCCTGCATCTTTCAACAGTGGCAGATGGAAGTAAGGCTATAAACCTTGACTTCATATTTGTTAGCTCAAAAATATCCAATATTTGTATTAAAAAGGTTTTAAATCCCATTCCACATACTCAACATAGACCAATAATGCTTCAATTCAATTCGGCCATTATGCCTAATACAGTCCCTTACATACGATGATTTAATTTCAAAAAAAGCTAACTGGAAGGGTTTCATGGAAGATCTTGACTGCTCCATAGAACCAGTCCCACCAAACCCTCAAGAGTATCTCGAATTCATAAAAATACTGAGGAAAATCTCCACCAAAAAATCTTCCAAGGATGCCACACAAACTACAGTCCAGGCCTATTTTAGAAAGGCCTGTAATGCACAAGCCCAGTATGCTAATTAGTTACAACTTTACAATAACAACCCCTTTTCAGAGGAGACTATCCAAGCAGGAGAAACATTATGCTCCATAGAAACAAAGGAGAAACAAAGGCATTCCTCATAGAAAAAAGAAATAGAAGTCCTTGATATGACATATAGTAGCAGAAAGGCATGGAACTTTATCAACAGAATTAGGAAGGATTTCACTAAGTCATATGAGCATCCACAGGTAACAGCCAATCAAATTGCTCATCAGTTGCTGCTGAATGGAAAATTTCCTAAAAAGCACCCAAAAAATAGGATACTTAGAACCCCAAGTGAGGAACAAAATATGATTAACTCAGAGTTCACCATCACTGAACTCAATGCTGCCATAAACATATTAAAAACCTAGAAAATCGGCAGGCCTTGATGTTATCTGTAATGAACAAATTAAACATTTTGTATCCAGGACTAAAGAGAGGTTATTAAACCTATTAAAGTGTTATTAAACACTTGCCTCAGAACCCTAAGGATACCAACTATCTGGAGGCATGATAAAGTGGTGGTGGTCTTTCTGAAACCAGGAAAAACTCCAACCGAAGCAAAAAATTACAGACCTATATCACTACTCAGCAACCTCTTCAAACTCTATGAACGATTAATTATGAATAGGCTACAACCCCTAATCGAACCCCATCTTATTGCTGAGCAGACGGGTTTTAGACCAGGCAAATCCTGTACATCATAAATTCTCAACCTCAATATATAGAAAATGGTTATGAGCAAAAACTAGCCACAGGAGCAGTTTTTGCAGTTAATGATACCATAAGTTTATGATACCATAAACCACCTCACACTCAGAAATAAAATATACAGAATAACTAGAGATTATTGCCTTGTTCTCTTGATCCAATCACTCTTGGAAAAGAGATGCTTTTTTGTGGACCTGGAGGGGTAGGAAGAGCTGCTGGCATCCCCAAAAACATGGCCTCTCCCCAGGGAAGTGTGTTATTACCATTACTTTTCAACATTTATAATCTCTCCATCTTTCCAGAAACTAGAAATTTTATCTATGCTGATGACCTTGCCATAGCTACTCAATCAAAAAATTTCAAATCCATTGAAACTACCCTGTCACTTGCCTTAAATAGTCTAACCACATATTATAGCAGCAGTCAATTAAAACCAAACCCCTTGAAAACCCAGACTGGCCTTTTCCACCTTAACAATAAGGAAGCCAACAGGAAACTACAGATTTCTTGGGAAGGCTCTAATTTAGAACATTCCTGAAACCCAATCTACCTCAGTGTGACTCTCGATCGCACCCTTTCGTATAAAACACACATAGAAAAAACAAAGACAAAAGTGAATGCAAGAAACAACATGCTAAGAAAGCTTGCCTCCTCCAAATCGGGTGCAGACCCTAGCACACTGAGATCTTCTGCCTTGGTCCTTTGCTATTCTTCTGCTGAATATGCCTGCCCAGTATAGTCCAGATCCTGCTATGCTGAAAAACCTGACCCAGCATTGAATGAAAGCTGCCACTTAATTACAAGATGCCTGAAACCAATACCACTAAAAGACCTGTATACTTTGGCTGGTATTGCACCCACTTCAATTCGAACATCTGCATTCTCAGCTGACGAAAGAAGCAGACAAACGAATGATAAATGCCACCCACTATTCGGCAAGACCACAGTGCCGAAAAGACTAAGATCCCACAATAGCTTCCTAGCAACTGTTGAACCGCTAAAAACCCTCCAGAGACAAGACTTCAACAATGGCTTGCGCTATACCATGAGGATAATATTGGAACAGCAGAACATCTTCAATGTGGTGCCGACTTGGACTGGAATACTTGGAAAGCCTCAACAGACTTCAAACAACACGATGCTGCAAATAAAACCTCATCAAATGGGGCCACCTCACAGGACCAGATAATTGAGAGTGTGGGACAACACAGTCCATGGAACACCTTCTTTTATGCAATAACCTTGCACAAAAAAGGACCTTATATCCTGCAAAGAAACAGTAGTTGATTGCACAAGATACTGGAGCAACATCTTACCATATTTATTGTATATAACTTATGTATAGTTTCTTTTTCTTCATATTTTACTTATTATTTCCTGTATAATTCACCTATCAAATTATCAAATGTTGTACCACTTACTTACAACTGTACCACTTGTGTTTGGATATGAAATAAATAAATAAATAAGGTGACAGCAGAAATGGATAAAGGAAATGGCTAGACTATGATACTGCTAGACTTTGCAAAAGGCATTTGACAGAATACCACATGGAAAATTATTACATAATTTGGAGCAAATGGGAATGGTTATGAGGTTGGTGGCATGGATGGAGATGTGGTGGCTCCAATGCTCCATACTATGACCACTACTTTTTAATTTGTACATTAATGATATAGCAGAAGGTTTGAGGGGGGGGGAGAGATATTCAGTTGTTTGTTGATGATGCAAAGCTTGGGAGGGTAATAGTTGATAAAGGTGAGATAGATATTAGATATCTTGCAGGATCGCTTAAATAAATTGACAGTGTGGACAAAATACAATAGTTGTCAATTTAATGTTGTAAAATGTAAGGTAATGTGCATTAGGACGAAAGGGGTTGCATCCTTGGTATCATATTGATGGTAGTATACAGGAGTCTGCACGGTTAGCCAAGTGGCTACATGCTTCACAACCATATGCCTGGTAAAGGAGTGTCGATTTTTGTCACCAACATGAGGAGCTTAAGGATCTTTCTCAGACATAGCCAAGTTAACCGGTCTTGGGCATGGACAGCAGGGTTTTTCTCCCCAGTTTATCTGGGGTTTTTCCTCCTGCAAGCAGGCAAACCGCCTCCATGTACACACCCAGATTATAGTCAGGAATACTTAAGACCCAGCCATAGGCCTGATTCGCCAGCTATGCCAGTCCTGAGCCCGGATAAAATTAGGGGGGGATTGAGATGGTGCTGTCTGTACTTCCCCTTAAAAGGGGCCTCATGGCCATTATATTATCATAAGCTAAATAAAAAATAAATAAGTATACAGAAAATTGATGAGGCTAAGGATCTGGTGGTGATGGTGGATAGAGATTTGAAATTCAGAGGACATATTGCAAGAGTTGGCAGAACAGCTCTGAGGATTACTTGGATGTTGAAGAACATATTTATAAGTAAAGATAGGGAGGTTATTATCTCTCTTTATAAGGCTATGATTCAGCCACATTACTGTGTACAGATTTGGTCACCTGCATTTCTGGGGTACCAGGAAATAGTGCAGAGGATTCAGGGATGAGTGACCAAGCTTGTGACAGGTCTGTGGAATGTTCCCTGAGGATAGATTGAAGGGGTGTAGGTTGCAGAGTTTAGCTAACAGGCAGTGGAGAGAGGACATGATAGAAACTTATAAGTTGCTAAAGGGCACAAAAGAAAATTTTCAATACACAGGGAGTAGGAGAAAAACAAGGAGTCACACTTGGAAGTTGTCTAAGAGTGTGGCTAGTAAGGTTATGTAGATTAGGTTCTTTATTAGGAGAGTGGTGAATGAGTGGAATGGATTGCCAGAAGTGGCTGTGAGTGCCCCAACAGTGAATAAGTTTAAAGAGATGTATGATAGGTATTGTGTTAATGGATAGTGTGGGTCTCCTGTGATGAGTCTTTTGACTCATGGAGTACCTGTACAAATAATAATAATAATAACAAAATTTGTGTAAGCCAAAATATGGATAAAGAAATTTCATAAGAGACCAAATATCCTAGTTGTAGTATTCATACAAGCTTAGAAAGATTTGGAAATTCATTTCTTGATGGTGACATTCAGAGGTAGAGCTAAAACACTAATCAGCATCCTTTCAATCTCATATTAAACTTGGTTATTAGAAGCCAAGTCAGGGAGATAAAGAGGTTGAGCATTGCCACCTACTTGTGAGTCAGGAATGTCTATGCACCAAACACTGTATAAGCAGGTGTACTGTCATGCAACAGCCAACAATCAGAGAGTTCCTAATCTTGATTTCTGCACTTAGCAACAAAATTTTCATGCAGTAATGACTGGCAACAGTCCTTCCTAGTGGAATGAATTCTTCATGATCAAATAATGTAATCAGCATAATTTTGATATTCAGACTTCTAGAAACAAACTTTTTTATTTTTTTAATTCGGTCTTGATGAACTTTATGGTTATGATTTTCAACTTTGTCATTTGGTCTCAATCATACTGGAGGCATCACTTGCTGACCCAAGTTAATACTGCTATTTAGGAAACTACATTTTCTGTCAGATGTTTGAACAAAATCATTGCAAGAATCCAGTCCAGTCAAGTGCATTTTTCTTTACACACAGTGTTGAACAAATATCATATTTGTTCAAATTTTTTCTTTTTACCAAGTGGCATTTATGGATTTCACTGATTACTTATTCATATTTAACTCACTTGATAGTAATAACAGTAATAACTTTTCTAATTAACAGTATTAGAAAAGTTGGTCATAGAGGGGACTCAGCAATGGATATCATATCATAAGAATACAGTACCCTATGTGAGGCAGTTTAATGTGCAGAAATGTAAAGTGTGAAGGGTCAGTTATGCCTTACTAATCTACTAACTTTTTATAATAGAGTTACAGCTGAGTTGGATGAAGAGAATAGTTATACAATGATACTACTGGATTTTGCAAAGACATTTGACAGAATATACCACATGGAACTCTGTTATGTAAACTGCAACAAATGGGGATGGACATGAACCTGGTGATATGAATATGAGAGTGGCTGATACACAGATACCAAAAAAGAAGTATATGGAGGAGCAGAATCCAGGAAAAGCAGATGACTAGTGGTGTGCTGCCAAGGCTCTGCACTTGGACCACTACTGTTTAATTTATACATAAATAATCTGAAGGGAAATATTCAGCTGTTCGCTGATAATGCAAAATTAGGTAGGGTAATAGTTAATCAAGACAATATGGAGAACTTACAGAATGATTTAAATAGGCTGTTAGTATGAGAAAAAAGATAACAGGCAGTGGAGTAGAAAAAAGAGATTTTTGCTACTTGATCGGATATATACTTCCAAATTCTATTATTTGTTCTTGATTTTTTTGTTGATCATCAACCCAACACCACTGATTCTTTCCTTATCTTGGTCTCTATAGTGCACAATCTCCATTTTTTAATTGAAGAATTCTTCAACATTACATCTAATTTTGCATAATCCAAGAATGTCCTATTTTAGTAACTTTAGCTTTGGTCACTTTAACTAACTGCATTTCAGTTAATTCAGTTTAGTCGTGCTTCATTGCTTGGAGTCCTGCGGTTTAAAGTTCCAAACTACCAAGAAATACCTGCCAATGACTGTGTGATCTAATTACCCAGGGATTCTTAACACTTTCTGCCTTCTTGTATAACTTTTTGCTGCCAAAGGTAGTAATAATTTTTTGTTCATATTTGAAATTATGGATTCTACAACCGTGTTAAAATAGCTCTTTTTATTATCCCAACGTTTCGATCTTCGTATCAAGATCATCATCTGGAGCATACATAAATATACAAGACAAGCTACATTACATTTCAAACCGTAAGCTAGATAAACAATGATTTTTTTTTTTTTTAATTTTTTTTTTTCACTAGAGGTTATGCCAGTGAGTAGCAGGTGATCAAATCATTGTTTCTCTAGTTTACGGTTTGAAATAGCACAGCTTGTTTTGTATAGTTATGTATGCTCCAGATGATGATCTTGTATGAAGATCGAAACGTTGGGATAATAAAAAGAGTTATTTTAACACAAGAGCCTGTGTAGCTCAGTGGATGTGGCGTTTGCACACCACCACGCTAGGCCGCACAAAGGAAGTCTTGGTTTCGAGTCTAGTCGGCGACTAGAGGAAATTTTTCTAAGCCTTTTTTCGACCGGTTCCCGAGTTAGTCGATCTCTGGCACGGGCAAGCAGGTTTTTCCTCCCGGAAACTCGGGTTTTTCGTCCTGTAAACTCAAGAAAATCGACCGTAGAACCCACATTATTTCAGACATTAAATATATTGTGTTAGGGTTAGAGACCACGAGATGGCGGCACATTTGAGCCGTCTCTCTTCACTGCGTACCGCTTAATTAGTGATAGCCTTGGGCCATCTGTCTCTGATTGGGTACCAGTGGAGATTGAACTGCCCACTCAGTGTCCAAAAGTTAGATAGGGCTAAATGGCCTCGCCTACTCCCGTATATACGGGAATAAAAAGGCGTGAGCTGATTTTAACACAGTTGCAGAATCCATAATTTCAAATATGAATGCTGATCACCGCGTAATGCTAAAAGAAAGAATCTTTTTGTTCCTATTTGATTCATCTTGGAAGTTTTGGCCATAATTCATAACACATCAAATGTTCAAGAAGTGTTCTTGTATGAGGCCTTAATCAAGCCACATCTGGACTACTAAGAGTTTGGAGAGAGTTCAGAGAAGAGTGACAAACATAGTGTTGGGTCTTTAGAATGTTGGGTGTGAGAGAAAATGAGAGAATGATATCAACAAAACCAAACAGTTAAGCAGGGAAAATGGTGTAATTGAGATGTAATTGAGACATACAAGTTAGTGAAGGGTTTGTATAGACAAGATTATTATTCATGGAGGAGGGGGGAAGAAATCATCCCTGGAAGATGAAAAAAAAAAAGATGATATGAGCAAGGGAGTGTAGAGCAGTGTCTTGCTTGGAGAGTGGTAGGGGTATGGAATACCTACCAAAAAAAAAAGTGTGGTAAGTGCAAAAACATTAAATGAGTTTAAGCTGAAAGGTGAAAAGAATCATGTTAGATAACTGTATACTTTTTATAATAAGTCTCGTGACTCCGTGGCTGTATGATGATAATATGATGATAACAATAACACTATAAATCCTCCTCTCCAACCCAGCATTGTATTCTGAATGCCAACTTCCAAGTTGGGTGAAAAGATTCTATCTCTAGACCTAACTGATGAACTTTCACCACAATTGTTCATATTGAGAAAGGTGACTGGTGAAAATCATTCTCTGATTGGGTTATGGAATAGATTTTATCAATGTTAAGGTGATATCTCTTGAATGCTGCTTAATATGGCATCAAGGACCATTTAGATCATTATATTAAATTTAATATCTTGCTATGAATGAAGGCAAGTAAAATGAGTCTGAACCTGCTTTGCAGGTTCAGACTTGTTCCCTGTTTTATGGATCAGGATTACGAGAGTCTGTTTTTAGTCACTTGGAAGAATGCACTTATAACAACATTTATTAACAAGCACTTCTTGCATGTTCAGGAAATTTGCTGGAATTCTTAAATATATGAGAACGAATGCTGAGGTTTGGTCTATTTGTGGAGTTTCAAAATTTGGAGAGCATTCATCTCATGCAAGAGAAAGAGATTACAGAAGTTTGTGTCATTATCAAGAATTTTTAAGTCTTTCTTGAGTTTTCTGGACAGAAGGAGGATGCTGGTCTCTGAGCATGAAAGAATGAAGTGGAAAAGTTGAATTGTCTTGGGATATAAGCACATCTTTCATAAACACTTTTTACATATGGACTAGTTGTTCTGCATTTCAAAAGTCACTGTCTGCATCTTAGGCCAAATCAGTGCTGTAACTGAAAATGTTAAAACAATATTTCACAAGAAATTTACTCTTTCAATGGATTCTGAAAGAAATTCATTGAAATTTATTTGTGAATATTTTTTTTTTTGATCAATTGCATTTGCGAAGAATTATCATACAATGAATTGTTGTTTGATGAATTGCCATTCATTATTCAAGGTTTATTCAACAAATTGCTTTTTTTGATGAATTGCTGTTTGATTAATTGCCATTCTGTAAATTGCCTTTTGGTGAACAGTTTTTGATTAATTTCCATGAAACTGCAATGAACAATCCAAGATAAAACTGGTAAGCTAATTATAAAAGGTGAAAAGTAGACCATAAGATGGCAATTTAGTGAAAAACCCTGGATCCAAGCCTTAACAAATGCCTCGGAAATGCCAAGCAACAACACAATTTTTGGCAAACCTTTCATGGCATGTGTCCAGAGGTGGGTAATGCAGGCAAGGATCTACTGTGGATTTCTTTGTTTGAAAGAATCTATATTGATCACAGATTCTGTGACAGTTCTCAGTTTATTGAAGAAGTCAATTGTTGATGATCTTGTCAATTGCTTTAGACAGCACAGAGGTGAGAGCAGAAGGTCAATGTAGTTTTATGGTAGATATTCCTTTTTTGGAATCAGCTGTATATGAGCTTCCTTCCATACTGTAAGGTGGATGTCAGCTTAGTATAATATAGCTGAGATTAAAGGAAAGGTATTAGTTTGTGGAAAGGAAAAGTATCATAATAAAAGTGAGTGAGCTGCAACTAAAACTGAACTGTGCAGAGAATTTCTTGTATGTTTCTCAAATCAAACACATTTTTTGTAACAGTTTCGAATACCAAACCAGAGTACAATTCATCCCATAATAATAATAATTATTATTATTATCTTTAATTAGGAATGTGAAGATTCTATGTGATGAATACCATTAAAGATAAGAAGCCCTTTTGGTATCCAGGTTGAGTAAAGAATTTTCTGATGTCTCTCTAACGAAAGGTCAAAGGAGATATGATACACCAGTAAAGTTGTGTGTGTGTGTGGGGGGGGGGAATTTAGCTTTGCTTTAGTCATCTATGCAGGAACTGGATTAGAAGAATGATGCCAGGAGTCATCTTTAGGTGATGATGTTTCAATATTGCAGTCTTGGTGTAAAGAGAGAGGTGTAGCACAGATGGATAAAAACTTCCCATGTGTGCTCTTGTTAATAAAAGTTCATCTCTCTTAAAAGTCTCAATTTTTCCTACTTGCCACTACTATAGTGCTACAGGATGTGAAGTAGTGAATGGTTGTTAATTAGTGTTATTTTTAAAGAGAAACATAAGACAATATAAGTAGGTGATCACTGAGACTTTTTTAATTATTATTTTATTGTATTTTAGAACATTATTTTGTAAGTGTATCTTCTACCTCAATGTGCAGGTGGTGATTTATCTCTATGCAAGAAATTTCATTTCTAAGTTTTACAACAATAGTGGTCAGATTGAAATCAAAATTGATAAATTTTAATATAGATTTAAACTACAAATGTCGTTAAATTTCATCCAGCCATAGTGGAACTATTAATGTGATTTGCCAAAATTTTCCAATAAAAGTGAGTGAGCTGCAACTAAAACTGAACTGTGCAGACAATTTCTTGTATGTTTTCCAATCAACCTATTTTTTGTAGCAGTTTCAAATACCAAATAGAGTAAAATTCATCCCATAATAATAATAATAATTATTATTATTATTCTCTTTAATTAGGAATGTGAGGATTCCATGTGATGAAGCATCCAGGTCAATATATTATTGCCAGTGAACCATCTGGATTGATTATTAGTAATGTATTTACACTGCAAATTACAAAATGCTAATATTCTGATGTGAACAGTAAAAAAATAAAACTGGTAAACATGGTATGATGATAATTTGCAAGGCACTACAAAACAAAACAGTACTGTTTTTCATAATAAAAATCAATATTTGTGTTCTTTGGTTAAATATAGCTATGGTAAAATTTTGTATAGTATGTGCATATTTTTGCTTTTGGAGTTTATAATATTTTTGCTCTCATTTTTGAATAGCTGACTAATCTCTCATTCTTTCTTTCTTTCCTTTTTTTCATCCTTAATATAATTTATTTCTTTTGGCACTTAAGTAGTGAAAAGAATTAAGCAAAGTAAATCAACACTGCGTCCCATAAAATTATTCTGCAAATAGCCAGATTCATTGGTACCTTGATTAAAAAACAACCCCTCTCTCAAAAAGTATCTAAGTATTTCATCACATCCTTCAAAAGTACTTCATACATAAATCTGAAAATGTAATATGTGTAGTCATTGACTTCTTGAATAGAGAAGTCAATGACTGATTAGCTGAATTTTCTATTCATACAATGCATTTAGTTACAGTTTCGAGAAATAATAATTACCCTTCCTTTGTTCATTAATCCAAGTTGTTTATACATTTCTTCATCATCATCATCCTCTACATTCCTGGGCCCATAGCAACATCCAACTAAATATGTCCTGTCAGCCTCCATGTTACACCACGCTGCCTCATAACCAATGCCATTATTTCCCTCTTTCATGTCTACCTTATGTGGACATAATTCTCCTGCTCTCATCAGCAGCACTCCCCTCTCTTCCTGTCCTTTTTGTTTTTGTGAAAAATACTGTATCCTTCCATTTCTATTCTCGTTAGAACATTCAACGTTTCACTTATTCCAATGATTTTGAGTGAATAAAATTTGATCTACATATTTGGTTTCCAGATTTTATTTTAACTTATACGGTATTTCAATAATAATAATAATAATAATAATAATAATAATAATAATAATAATAATAATAATAAACTGAAAGACTGATATGTCTGGTGATGTGAAACCGTAAAATTAAACACTAACAAAATAGTTAACAAATTAATTGATAGATAGATGCAAATAATAGAAGAATAGATATTCTACCACTAGATTACTACAAAACATAACTAGAGCACCATCCAACTAAATATATCTCCGGTCAACCTCCACATTACACCAAGCTACCTCAAAACCATTGCCACTATTTCCCTCCTTCATGTTTACTTTATGTGGACATAATTTCCCTACTATCATCATCAGCAGCACTCTCCCTCCCTTCTTTTCCTTTCTATCCCTCATGAAAAATACTGCACCCACATGAATATCATCTTCATTCAACTATATTTCACTTATGATTCAATGAGTTGAGTGAAACAATTTAATCTCCCTTATTTATGATACTCCTTGCATTTGTAAATAAACACAGCAATTCACTTTTAGTTCCATAACCAGCCCTACCCAAGCCACTTGATGTTTGTGATTTTTCCACCACAGCTGTCCTTGCCCAGTACCCTTTATTACCACTTATCACGTGCATCTGCTGTGTCCCAATCATCTCACTTGCATCTTGATCTATTCCATTTCTATGATCATCATCCCATCCACACATTCACTACTACTCTATTTATACTATTTATACAGTAAATTTTTTTAAAAAATTCAATACATGACAGAGAGAGAGAGAGAGAGAGAGAGAGAGAGAGAGAGAGAGAAAGGCAATCATGTGGATAGTAAAGGCATGAGAATTTGAGTTTTTGCTTAGAAGGAGATGAGTGAGAGAAATGGGTTGCAGAGGTAGTTGTGAACTTAAATGAAAGATGCCCAGAAATTATATTCCTGGGTCAGTGAATAATGGTTACCATGAGTCTCTCATGATGAGTTTTAAACTCCATGGAAACACATAAAACTCACTTTTAAAAGTCTCATAGCCATCTTTCAGTTCTGGTATATAATTTGATGGTTTCACCACAAAGCCCTCTTCATCCTGTTAGAAATACATATGTAATAAATAAGCAGTAATATACCACATTTTAAGTTATATAATAAAAATTTTAATTTCGTTCTTATAGATATTAAAATATGTTCCAGTAGAGGAAAAAGATTAATTTTATAGGGTGTTAAATGAATAAAATAAATCCAAATGCTTTTATGTTAATAAGAGAAATTAATGCAAAAATATGCAATAAAGATAAATTTACGATGAGAAATTGTGGGGGAAATCATCTTAATGAAAATGAAGGGAAAAAAAAGCATTAATAGCTTTTACATCCTATAATAACTCACAAATAAGAAGTAGCTTTTATTCATACAAAAACATCAATAAATTTATTTTGGAAGCTAAAAATAGAAATCAATTATTGACTATTTATTATTAATAATAAATAAGGAGGTATCTCCATGGTGTCTAAAGACTCATTACAAGTGACTCAGACTAATTTTTATCCATAATACCTATCATACCTCTGATAAAGCACTCACAAGAAACTCTGTCAACCCATTGCACTCATTCAGCACTCTCTCTCCAAGCAAAAAATCTTGTTCTGATGCTCTTGCTAACTACATTCTTACTTGATTTCCAGGGATGATCCTTTGTTTCCTCTCCATTCAAGTATTGAAAAATTTCTTCTTCATCAATCCTATGAAACCATTTTATTAAACTTATATTTTATATCTTATCATATAATAAATTTAGTTTAATCCTTTATCCAAGTGTGAGCAAACAAAGTTTGTGGCTGAAAATATCTTCAGGACTGGGGTAAGGTAGTACAACACTGGACAACTCGTAGCAAAGGTGGAGCAAGTAACCATCATTCCTATCCCAGTATCTCCCATAATACAAAACACATCTCCTTGCGGATATGTATACTGTTATGCATTAAGGGAAGGGCCACTACCCAGACTAGTTTCGACCTTTATTGAGGTCTCTTCGGTGGGAGCCAGGCCCAGAGGTGGAGATACCAGACAGAAGCAATAGCGAGGTCATCTTTACCTATAGGAGTTGCCAAACGGTGTGCCAACTTTTTTATTAAATTACTCTGGATTTAGAGAAAGATGGTGAAAGTTTGGCAACTCCTATTGGTAAAGATGACCTCGCTATTGCTTCTGCCTGGTATCTCCACCTCTGGGCCTGGCTCCCACTGAAGAGACCTCAATAAAGGTTGAAACTAGTCTGGGTAGTGGCCCCTTCCCTTAACATAACAGTATACATATCTGCAAGGAGATGTGTTTTGCATTATGGGAGATACTGGGATAGCAGTGATAGTACTTGCTCCACCTTTGCTACGAGTTGCCTGGTGTTGTACTACCTTACCTCAATCCTGAAGATATTTTCAGGCGCAAACTTTGGTTGCTCACACTTGGATAAAGGATTAAACTAAATTTATTATAGTCTAACCAAGTGAAAAATAAACTCTCAACATCTTTATATCTCATCCTCTCTTTTCTAACTGAAAAATTGCCTACCAAGATCCCAAAATTTTAATTGTATCAATTTCCTGGAGTACAGCTCCATCAATTTAGTAGGTTGCAATCTTTTCATCTCAAAGTGACCTTACACTTTGCTATATTAAACTGCAATCATTATCCTTTGTCCATACTGCCAGTCTATTTAAATCATCCCATAGAGTCTCAACATCACCTTTGTTAGCTACTGTTCAGTCCAATTTCACTCAACTCATCTCCTACATCACTAATGTGGAAATCAAAGTAGTGGCTATGTAATGATCCCTGTGGCATAGTGTTAGTCGCTCACCTTCTCCCAGATTCAATTTCTTCATACTACTCTTTGTCTGTCCATCAACCACTTTTTTCATATCATTGCTTTAATACCCATTACCAATTTACATAATAGATTTCCATGCAGTACATCCTATCTGACAGTAGTTATTTCCTTTATCAAACTCAACTGTCACTATATTATTAAAAAAAAAAAAGAAAGAGTAAATTACTAGGGAAGGACCTACCCTAGTGATTTACTCAGTGATCTATCCTAGATAACACAAGTGTGTTTCACAATGGACAGGTACTTTGTAGCATTCAGAGGTCCATATGGAGGAGGCTACATTAGATTGTGATCTGGGAAACATTGCCATTTATCCCCTGGTTAAATTACATGGTTAGCCATTCAACAGTTTATCATCTCTGAACTTGCATGTGGTGAATGCAGGGGTACAACCAGCTATTCACAAGGCTCTCTCTCTCTCTCTCTCTCCTCATATCTGACACTAACTTTGTAAACCTTCTCCAATACAGCCTCATTCCCCCTGAAAACCAGGTAACCAAATCTGTGCACAGCTGTACATAACATTTACCCACTTACATAGTCTATTCAGATCGTTCTGAGGCCACATTTACTCTACTTCTCTTGGTCCTGCTCAACTCTGCATCATCAGCGAACAGCTGCACATCTTCAGTTAAGCTGGTCCCAGTGTCATTATTGAACAAATTAAACAATAATGATCCCAAAAACAGATCCCTGAGGCACTCCACTAGTGACCCTCTTCTTCTTCTTTTGAAATAGCACTCTTCCATATACAACCTACTGATACCTATCCAACAGCCAATCAGCTATCCAACTTACTGATCTGTTATCTAATCCCATCTGTTTCAGTATAGCTACCAGTTTGTCATGTGGCAGTCTATCAACGGCCTTTGAAAAATCCAAGTACATTAAAGTATATGCATCCCCTTTATTGAATGAGTTTGTCACCTTGTTGTAATACATAAGCAGATTGCTGAAACATGACCTCCCTCCCCTAACAAACTCATGTTGACCATCATAAAGAATACTGCTATTATCAGCTCACGTCTAAATCCCAGTCCTCACCAACTTCTCTACTCCCTTAACAACCGTCCTAGACACACACACACACACACACACACATACACACACATTGGCCTATAATTTGTAGCCTTAGTCTTATCCTCCCCTTTCATATGGAGTGTAACAGATGTGGTATTTTTAGAAAGGACAGAAGATATAGGAAGGAAGGAAGGCAGGGGTACTACTAATATCAGTTGATTCGAGTTCAGCTAGGGTAGAAACTCATTAAAGCAATAATAGTAATAATGTTCAGTGAGTTCCAGGCTATCTAGTGTGAAGTGAAAGATAACAAGATGAAATATATAATGGGAAAACAATTCGGTAGCTGGGCAGGAAGAAATGCATCATTAAATTATCTTGATAGGTACTAAATGAGCAATCATTATGGGCTACTCAAATTATCTGAACACTGATTGGGTAACAGAGAAAACTCACAATAAGTATGATAAGTATGAAGGAGAATTTACTCAGCTGTTACAAGGTAACTTTCTCAAGCAGCATGTGAAAGAAGAAACTCAAGGGCCAAAGAGTGTTAGATTTCATCAAACTCTCAGAAAGTGTCTTAATTAAGGATGTGACTGTTTTGCCACTATTTGGTGAGAGTGGTAATTGGCGTACCTCTGCAAGAGATAAGTATATGAATGTTCCAATTAGGAAAGGCTATATGCAGAACTACAAAATTAGCAATTATGAAAAATTCAAGAGAATACTATGTTTGGTCTTATGATATTTACTGAATGGGAAGAATATCAGCAGTGCATGGGAAGCTTTGTAAATATGCTTAAATGAGGCAATATCTGAATGTCTCTAGACATTGCATTTGAAGCATAAATAGGATGGGCATGAAATGGATGTGAAACTTAATTAAGCCAAGAAATCCAGAAGATGATGTGGAAGGAATACATGAGAATCAGGACTAGAGGAGTTATGAAATATATAAAACACAGGAATTTTATCATTATGCTATTCAAGTTGAAGAAAGAATTAATGTGGAAGAATAATTCTACTGTTTGCAAAAAACATTATCTGTTCAAATAATGAGTAGTACTCACTTTGCCAAGTTCTATCAAATGGGAGTTTGATAGATCTTGGCAAAATAACTTTATATTGGTAATATACTGCATGTATGAATGTTTAGCCAAATTGGTTAGCCTCTTGATCTGGTTGTATAATTTGAGTCTCAGCTCAGGAATGATCTCACAGAAATGGAAAGAATGTATGGGAGTTCCCTTGTACAAGAATGGTGCAAAACCTGATGTGCTCAACAAATAACCTATTAGTATCTCTGGAGCGGTGGTGAAAATTTTAGAGAAGATGGTAAGAACCTGCATACAGAAATAGTTTTAAGTTGTGAATGAAGATATTTTATATGTTTTAATACTTCATTCACATTTAACATAATCCACCATGTCATAAGCAAGACTTGTAAATATTATTTGTTGTTAGTCTCTTGCTTGTAATATATTATTCATATAAATGCTTTGAGTTTTGTTTGTTATTAATTAATCTTAGAATATGTAATAATAATGAAAAGACTCTATATAAACATGTCATTCATTTTATTTTATTTTATTTATTCCTGTGTTAATATCATAAGAAGTTGTGCATATATATTATAAGAATTTGTATTTATCATATTTAAATGTATATTATATGAATTGTAAAATACCCTTTTATTTTGTTTCTGTATGTAAGAGTGATTTTATGTAATTCTTCTGATTGAATTTGATTGTCTACTGAAGGAGAAACGGAGCTTGTTTTTAGTCAGTGCATGTTTAGAACATGAAAAGGCAATGTATATGGAGAGAAGCCAGTAGGTGTAAGCTAAACTGGTTAGAACCGGATTTGGGCGGGAAGAATGAATGTATTTAATTGGAAAACGAAAGTAAAGAGGGGGAAGAAGCGTTCAGGACAGCAAGAAGGAAGTAACGGGTGGCTGTAAGGGGATTTGGAAATGTCGTAAATTGATTAAGAAAGGACTGGGAATTAATAGGCAATTCGGAATATTTCTACGGAATTCTAAAATTAAGACGAATGCCAATTGTTTTGAGGAAGAATAGTGCTAAGCTGAATTTAATGCATAGAAGAAAATAAGGAATAAATAGATTACTTAAAACGAGTGCGTCAAGATTTGTGAAACTCTATGTTTAATATTTCAGTTATTATAGTGAAGATTTCTTTTGAATAGTGTTACTTCAAAGTAATAGTTAACTACTGTTTTAAGTGTGCCTATAGTAAATCCATGTGTAAAAGGTGTAACCCGGTACGAGCAGTCCATTTTATATTTCAGTGTGAAGAAATAAGAGTTAGCTCTGCCTGATATATCTTAACATTAAGTGTGGCGTTCTACTAAAAATAGCCGAAGTATGGAGCTTTAAAGTGTTTCTCCCTTGAAATGATAACTGCCTCATAATTAAATTAAGTGTTTGTTGACTAAGAGAAAATTAGAGAATTCTACCTTAAGAATAATTACTGTAAAATTCTGGAACATTGAACTGTGTGAACCATTTTCAATTATTTGGAAGAATATAGAATTGACAGCTGAATGTTTAATGCCTGACGTTTTATGTTTGTTATGAGTATTTGAACTAAGCTGATTTGCATTATCCTATTTTCAAAGTTATACTTAAATGTACATGTTCTATAACCCTGTATTAAATGTTTATTTTATTGAATTCAATTTGTTGTTTGCAGGTTCACAGACAAGCTATATACTAGAAACAGCATGGGTTTACTAAATGAAGGTCATATCTGAGCAATATGCTCATATTGTATAATAATGTTACAGCTGAGTTGGATAAAGAAAATAGATACACTGTAATACCATGGGACTTTGCTAAGGCATTTGGTAGGATACCACATGAGAGGCTGTTGAATAAACTGGAAAATATGGGATTGGAATGTAAACTATAGACTTGAACAAGTGGATGGCCGAGAGTCAGGTATGGGAAAGGGGCGGGGTGAATCTGCCAGATTTAAGGTGACCAGTGTTGTACCGCAGGGATTATGTAAAAATTCGATGTTGCCAAAATAAATTATATAAAACATCGACTTTTTACAGTAGGAATTCACCTAAAATTTCTTGTACAAATGTATATTTTGTTTCTCTATGATAACTGTCTAAAGATGTCTGTATAAAGAGCAAAATAAGCCCAAAGGGAATTAACTCGCTCATTGTTTAAAAAGGGATATAGAAGTATTGAAAACAAGAGCATTGCCCAAAATTTGGGCATGTCTTTTGAAAGTTGTTTGCAAGTCCCATCGCAGGTGACCTTCAAGATCAATATTGAAAGGATGTGGCACGAATCAAAAGGAATGGCCTGTAGGCAGGATTAAGGTGGTAAAAGGAGAAAGTAAGATTGTCGGCGAATATTCGAGAAACATTATCCAGGGTTCTAAAAACTATTAGCAAGACTCGCACAGGGATGCTAGGGGTCCCCAAAACTTAATCCAAGGTGCAGGGACTCTGGTGTTTAAAAGGTTTGGTTCGGAGATGAGAGGGGGCTTCCTTTTCTTCATCTGGAGTGATCCATCCACGAGAGATCAAGGACGAGAGGTGCCATAAAGTTCCGGAGGGGAAGGCAGAGAGACCCATCTACCAATAGCTCTCCAGTTACAGCCGAAGATATCCGGAGGCAATAAGTTAAGGAGAAATCTTGCAGTAAAGGTCCTGAAGTCGAGTAAGTGCGACCTGACCTACGCAGAAATCCTTCGCCGGGCAGTTCAAGATGCCGGAAAGCCTACCCTATATCCCACCAGCTGCTGCGACTATTCATCGGTGCCCTGTATCGCTTTGAGGAGAATTCCAAAACACGGAATGGAGGAGAGAAACCCCACTCAAGCAGCGGAATAAGAAAAAAAAAGGACGGAAGACACATGCAGGATAGGAAGAGACCCATATGAGTCTATATATTCATTAATTGTTTGTGAATTAAGAAAGAATTCCCTATCGAACTGTTAAATTGTCTAGTTTAAGGAGATAGTATTTAGAGTGTTAATATTTCTAGTAAATGTGTGTAATCGCTAATGAGTGAAGCACAAGAGCAGTTAATTTCCCTTGGAGAAAATATTGAGGCTATTTAAATTTCTTTAATTAATTATATGTGTACTTACGATTGAATTTTATGATAGAGTATGTTCCTGCTATCATATCATTGGAATGTTTGAAACTCAATGAGGTGGATTGTATAAATATAATTGCCTAGATTATGATTAAGTGTTTGAAAGGAATGAGATTCTGAGAGATATATTTGTATACATGTATGTTGTATTTTGATTGATGCTAAATTAGGAATGTCAAGCGCACCTAACGAATTCATGTTACGTGTATAACTTCCTGATAGTTGTAATATAAATTATGCTTATTGAAAGTCTAACTAAGTAAGTGTGAAAGAATTTAATAGAAACCAAGTTGAGTGATTGAGAAAGACTAAGAATTACCTTTCATAAATGAATCTTGTGATTTCATGTGATATGTACAATTATTAAACCAGAAATTAAACTTATTGTTATTGTTGATAAAAATAGTTGTCCGATTCAATCTTTTGCAATGCACTGATCTAAAAACCACTATTCGGACCTGATAGCGGAACCCCAATGATTAGTAGTGATTTAAGATAAAAAGTGAGTAATTTTTGCCATGAACCTTGGCTAAAATAGGATATAAGTGATTATTTGATCTACCTGGGTATAAAAACTTTCTTTTGCCTATAGGGGAATTTCAGAGGTGCAGCCTTCAATTAAATAAATATATGGAGATCCCAGGCATGAAAAAAAATACTTAAGGTAGAAATAGAATAAGAAAGAAAATACAAAAATATTAAGATAAAATATTATGTTAAAGGAATATTGCTGATAAGAATATTGCATGATAAGATACAACTAAGATATAAGAGACAGGATAAGATAATATAATATAAAGAAAAATATAAATAAAAAAACCCTATTCCAATGGCACAGCAGGACCTAATATTACAATTAGTCCTTGGACCACTATTGTTCAATCTATACATTAATAATATTGGAAAAGACCTGACAGGACATTCAAAGATAAGCAGGGCAATCAGGAATGCTACTAATATGCTGCACTTAGAAAAATATAATTTGAACAGACTAGCACTGTTGGGAAATGATAACAGATGTCAGTTCAATGCACTTTGGTATCAAGAGATTTCCATCAATATATTCTATTGGTGGGATTTATGCCAGCAGAAATTGATAAGATTAGGAATCTTCAAGTCAAGGTGGATGGGAAGTTGAAGTTAAAAGGTAACATAGCAAACATTACAAATACACCTCAGAAAATAATTGCGATGCTGACACAAACACTGATGCATATGGTTAAGGAAGTCAGTTTTGACTGTTACAAGGTGGATTTGATATGACAGCACCTGCATAAATGGGTGAAGATATGGTCTCCCGAATTCCAAGGGAATGAAGAAGCTGTGGAGAGGATGCAAAGAAGAATTACAAAGATGATATCAGGATGATGAAATATAGAATATGAGGACAGACTGTAAAGGGTGTTGTAGGATACTGGTTGATGGAATTTTTTGTTATGTGAAAGGTGAAGAGATAACAAGGGGTAACATCCATGGAAGTTGAGTTTGTGTGTGGTTAAGAATGGGATGAGAGCTAGATTTATCTCTCACAGAGCAGTCAGTGGAACAGTTGCATGTTGAAGTAGTGAATGCTTTCAGTGTGAAAGCATTTAAGAGAAGGTACGACAGATGGTTCTTGACTCCCTAGAGATTTCATCTGATAGTAATAATAATGAATTCAATTCCTACATTTTCTTCCTTTCTTCTAGTCTATTCTATGTCTCTATAGTTGAAGTCCCCTATAAGTGTAGTAAGTACAGAAACTGTGAATGGATTTAATTGACAATTGACATTTATGTCTTTAGGGGTGAAGCAAGATGCTTTTCATATTCCCCGCTATCTGTTGTGGTTACAGTGAGGGTAAAATTTATGCGCGATTTGCTCACCCTGAATGGGCATGGAGATTATGCATCGCTGCAGGAGGCTAATATAGCTTTTGGTCTTCTATATTTGAATATGTCCATTGGATCGTATGCTGCAGCTTTCTGAACCAAATCGTTGGGATGTGTGGACGTCTTTAGGAAAAACTTGGATGCTAAGGATTGTAGAAAAGAGAAAATATAGGGAATATTTGTGTCTCTGTGGAGTTGATTGTTTCTAACATACCATGGGGCATTCAGAATCATTCTCAAGCACTTGTTCTGCACTCGCTGTATTTTGATAATGTTAGCATTAGAGGTGTGGCTCCAGGCTGGAGAGGCATAGGTGATTATAGGATGAATCGTCATCTGGTATAGTTGCAATTTGATTCTGTTGCTGAGCTTGCTATTTCTATTAATCAGTGGATAGATCTGAGCTATGGCTTTAGATGCCTTTGCACACGCAGACTTGATGTGTTGGTTGAAAGATAATTTTGTCGAGAATTACACCCAAGTAATTTGTTTCTGTCTGCCAGGGAATTTTAGTATTGAATAGTAACACATCTCCTGCAGGAGACATTGGCCTTTTTGAGAAAAGAACGGCTGAGCTTTTCAGGGGGGTTGACTTCCAGTCTCCACTTGGAGAACCAACCCTCCAGCTTTAGAAGGTTTTCTTGAAGCTTCCTGTTAATGAAATGGGGTCTGAGAGATCTGGTTACTATTGTCGTATCATCTGCATACAGGGCCAAAATGGAAGTCATCGGATTGTGTGGGATGTCTGACATATATACAGAAAACAGCAATGGAGCCAGTAGAGATCCCTGTGGCACTCTAGCAAAGATATGACGCTGGGACAATGTAGAACCGTTGATTTTAACTTGCATTGATCTATTCTGAAGATATGAATGGATTAGATGAACCATTTTTAGTGAGATACCGGCTGAGATAAGTTTGTGCAGGAGACCAAAATGCCAGATTTTGTCAAATGCTTTGGATAGGTCTAGGAAAACAGCTCCCACATGCTGGCGCCAGTTGTAGTTGGTGATGATGTATTCCACAATTCTGTGGATTTGCTGGGTAGTACTATGGTGTTGCTGAAAACCAAACTGTTCTTTAGGGAGGATGTTTAGGTCATTTACTGAGGTTTGGAGTCGTGAGACGATGACCTTCTCTGCAACCTTACCCAGATTAGAGATAAGACTGATTGGACGATAATTTTGTGGTAGGTGTGAGTCCTTGCTTGGCTTATGAATAGTAATTACATCAGCCAGTTTCCAGGTGGAAGGAAATTATTGAAATCTTAAGATTGCATTTATTATACTGGTCAGGTGCACTACAGCTTTCTGAGGCAGCAGCTTGACCCTGTTTGAGATGCCATCTGGTCCAGGAGCTTTATTGTCCAGGAGCTTTATTTAAGTTTTTTAATAATATCATATAATTCAACAAGTGATGTGAGTGCAATATGGTCAGCGCTGGTATCTGGAGATTTAAAGCGTGTCTGACCTGTCTGTGGATTTTGTACAAGTGATTGAAATCTAAGTTGTTATAAGAGGGTTTGCACTGCTCCTCTAAAGTCTTTAGTATGGTCGTAATTAGTGAGGTCGTAATAACAGCTGTTAGATTTTTAGGTGCTGTTGGTTGATTTTGTTCCGGTATTGGTCTATTTGTACGGTCACATCAGCATAACTTCCTGTTTGCTTTTGGGTGTCTCTATTTTTGGAGGTCTCTGACTGTGGTCGCTGAGTCTCCAGTTTTGATGCCTGGGCCTCTTAGAGATGCACATAAAACTCATAGAAACCAAGTTTGGAATAAAAAGTTATATTCTATCTCTCCTATTGATCACTCTATCTGGGGGTTACTGAGAAACATCAGAAATAAAAACAGTTTCCTCCCCCCTATAATCTCAAACCAGGTATTGGTTGGGTGGCTGTCCCCACATTTCAAACATCTATATTCTGCTCTACAAAGATTCTGGGCATGGCCAAACTTCTGGTACCTGTGGCACTGCCCAGGAGATGATATTTTCTGGAGTGGTTCTGGTGTGACGATGAGACCACAAACTGTTTTTAAGTTGTAGATATCCTTGTATATTTTATGAATCTCAACTAGGACTAATGGCATGGGAGTCTTGTCTGCTTTGTACATTCTGCTGACCTTGACTGGAGGCAGATCCTGAAAATTCAGGTCAGCAGCCATTTCTGCTTTGTCAATGTCTTCACAGACACCACGAAGGACCACTTTTAAGTTTTTTTCAGAACTGAGTGCAAAGGTATGATACTGGATGCCTCTGTCGTCCAGTTCTTTGGTCAACCTTCTATAATCTGTCACTGTTGCTGGCTGGATCTTTATGCCTTCATCCATGTTTTTGGCCTTAATGAAGCCAATGTGCAGATTGGACATTGTAGATCTTAAAGCTGCCCACTTCTGCTTTTCTCTAAGGATGATGATGAAAGGCACCTTTTCTTTGGGCAGCGTCCGAACCCTGAGAGTCCTGTTCCATTTCATTATTGTCATTGTGCGGTTCTTCTGTTGTTCTTCGCTTTTTGTGTGCTCGCACTTCTACAAAGTCTGAAGGAGTAGAAGGCACTGAATCTGACTGACCTTCTGCGATAACGTCTGTGACACTTTCCGGGGGGGAAACGTGTCGTACAGTTTCACTTTTCCCGGCCAATTGTTGTTAAGTAGTTCACCTAGTCTTATAAATTCTTTACATACCTCCTCGAATATTGTCTCATTTAGCTGTTTTTCCAAAAAAACAGCTTACCGTGCGGTTGTAGTCTTACTGGCACTGCTACAGGACTCTGTACTGTTTTGGCAAGAGCACTGAATCAAAAATTGCACGATATTCAAGACACATAATATAATAAACGCACCACAATTTCAAAACTGACTGAGCGGTGGACATCACTATTGCGCGAACTCTGAGTGGGTTTAATGCACATGATTTGATGATTTTATTTTATTTTATTTTTTTTGTGTGTGAGTGTGTGGAATGTGTAATATGAATCTTCTGACTTCATGGAAGTCTGACATTAATAATAACACCATCAATAATATATTCAAAGATATATTACAATTATTTAGGCATTGAGTGATTTAGGAGTTTCCTCTGTGAGTTCTGAGGCTCCTTGGATATAATAATAATAATAATAATAATAATAATAATAATAATAATAATAATAATAATAATAATAATATTTATCCACAAACCTCTGAATCTGTGACTAAGGAAAATGTTTTTTTTCTGCTAACACTCAGTACTTTTTTTGTAATATATTAATCACATATACAAGAGGTGGAAGAACCTAAAGCACAATTTCTTGGGATTATAGGCATTTGGAAAGATTTGTGAGGAAAGCTGCTCCAAAGTACAGAGATAGATATAATAAAAGAGATACAGAAGAAGTATGTTCAGTGCATTTGCAGTTGGATTGTAAAGAGATGCTGGGCATCATTCTTCTACTTTCCATTGAGCTTGCTAAAACATGAGCAGCAAGCAAACTCAATGGAAAGTAGAAGAATGATGGATACAGTCTGGTGTAGATACCTGTAGAAAAGGAATAGAGCTAACACAGATCTTCTGTGAGACAGTGACTGAAGTGAGCTGGAGAGGAGAATTATCTGTTAGCTTAACTGCTCTTCTCTGAACACATCAGGAATTTTTTGGGAGATTTTTGGTGTATCTCGTCAAACATGGGAATAGTATATTATGGAAGGGAAGATTTGGGATTTGTAGCTTTCCAGCTAGAGTTAGTGGCTGGACAAGTAAGCATTTGAAGAGAAAACAGGTGCCTAGCTTTTTTTTAGAGGCCAAGGATGTTCGTCCAGAGAGAGAGAGAGAAAAATTTGATATATGATATGCATATTGCTGAGGTAAAGAAGGCAGGAGAGCATCTTTGGTATTACTGAAGGCAATACCAAAATGCAACTCACCTCACTAATGAATTATGGAGATCAATGTTTGAGGTAGTGATTATAGAAAATCTTGAAGCTTGGGATATTTGTGCAATGCGGGATTTGTCACTTGCAGAGTGTAGTGGAATGTACTATCATTAGCAAAGTTATGGACAGGATTATTGATCAGCGAGCAAGGTCATTTAATGTATGGAAGAAAGAGGATAGGTGAAAGAGTCCTGTTGTACTTTCCAGCAATACTTGAAGTATTGCTGGAAAACTTGAAGAACAGATGACCTCCCATCATGACCTACAGGGAATGAATGGATGAATGATCAGAGAGAAAGATGACCACCCAATTGCATGAAGTGAAAGCTAGACCAAAGAATGACAATTTATTTATTTTTATGTGGTTACGAAAGGTTATACTAAACCTATAGTACATTTGTACTGTGGGTGGGCTGAGGATTTTTTTCCCATTTTTATCAATTTTATATATTTTTTTGTAATTTTTTTATTTATTTTTACATTTTTGTAAAACAAACATAATCAAATGCTCTGGAATGTCAAGAGCAACAGCATATATTCCATTAAACCTTTCTATGATATATGTCCAGCAGTGGATGAAGTAGGCTAAGACAGAGAGAGAGAGAGAGAGAGAGATCTAGAGGGACAAAATCCATACTGGTGGTAATAATTGATTAGCTGGTGGACTTCTACTTAGTAAAGTAGTTGACCATTGATGACTATCCCCCATTCTTTTAGAGAGGAATGAGCTGAAGATGATAGTCAGTAATTTGACAGAAGACTTATCTCTTTTTTTTTTGGAATTTGCCAGTATTTGCTGGCAGCTCAGGACAGGTTATAGTTCTGGAGTTCAGATTTTAAATACGATTGGAGATATACCATCAGGACCAAAATACATCGTGGCATCTAGGTTATTTCTGAAATCAGTAAAGAAATCACAAAAATCTCGAGTTACTGGGATGCAAAAATGTTTTGTAGTTTTGACTATTTTTCTATTTCATCTCAAAACTTGTGTTTCATTGCTAATTTCTATCTTTTATTTTATTTATTTATTTTTTTTATTAATGGATCTGTTTTGACTGGTATTCATCTATTCATAAGAGTCTGGAAGCCAGCCATATCAGTTCTATACCCCCCCCCCTCCAAAAAAGGAAAATAAATCTGTACTGTTTAGTTCAGTCATTGTTCATTGTTCTTATATCTGTTCTTATCAAACTAATGGAAATCCATCAATAGCCAACATCTGTATTATCTGGAAGTCTCCCACTTAATCAACAATCAATCAACCAACATCTACTTTTTGTAGAAATTAAAGATGGAACTCAAACTTAAATGGAAGTAAATTTAATATATGTAAAATTTTTGCCTAAGTATCAAAGGCATCTTCAGTACATTAACAATGGAATGCAAAATAAAATGTGTTCTTTTAAAATGAACTTTTAAAATTAAAAGTGGCACCTTTAATTATTTTCTTTTAGGCTTACATGGTGATTCAGAATACATTTTGGGAAAATTATGGAGACAACTACCATGTTTGAGTAAAACTTTAGTTTAATATAAACCAAAATCAACACTCGACGTTTTGACCTTCATGTCAAGGTCATCTTCTGGAGCATATACACTATATACAGAGAAACATGCTGCACTACCATCTACATGGTTTGCTAAAGTTACCGACCAACCGTTACAACAATTATTGGCCTGACCTCTGGTGAAAAAAGCCGATAAAATTCGATTAGAAACCAGCAATGTTCTGAATAATAAGAAAACCTTGCGTAGCAATCTTACAAAAACAGAACTAGCAGCAATCAAGTCATTGAAAGCTAATCAAGACATAATTATAACGAAATCAGATAATGATAATGCCACTGTCGTCCTTGACAGGTCAACATCCATCCATCATATGAATCAACTAGTCTCCGATAACAGCACCTATCAGCTTGTAAACTATAACCCAACTAACAGAATAAAATAAAAAAAAAATAAAAAAAATTACTTAAGTCTGTCACTTCTTGGCCATCAGACACAGTGAAAAAACTTATACCCCCATTACACCCGTTCTCCCAGAATATATATATGGTGTTCCTAAAGTACACAAACAAAATATGCCACTTCGACCGATAGTTGAAGGAATAGATAGCCATAATTATCACCCAGCCAAGAAATTAGTGTCAATACTCAAGGAGTTGGTAGGTCATTCCCCCTCCTACATAAAGAACACACAACACTTAATAAACAAAATTAAAAACATAACACTCGGCAAAGATGATTTATTAGTCAGTTTTGAAGTCTCTGCCCTTTCACAAATGTCCCAATCAATGACACAATTCTTCTCCTACAGAACAAATTTCTGTTTGATTATGGCCCTCTTTGTCCACGTACTATGTTCTGGTTGCTTCATGTGGCAAAATAAATTTTACCTACAAAAAGAGGGTATGGTCATGAGCTCACCACCATTCTCCTCCCCTCCAATTGCTAACTTTTATATGGAAGCTTTTGAACAAAGTGCTCTTGATTCCTTCACTCTGAAACTTACAGTGTACATGGCTTAGATACATTGACAACATTTTCATTATCTGGCCACATGGGCAACAAACATTAAACACACTCCTTAGCCACCTGAACAAACAACATGAACACATACAATTTACTATCGAAATTGAAAATCAGAATTCGCTCCCATTCCTGGATACACTGGTCACACGTCTTCCTTCAGGCAATCTGTCATTCACGGTCTACCACAAACCAACACATACTGGCCAATACAAACATGCTAAATCATACCACCACCCCATCACAAAAATATGGAGTCATTAACACCCTTAAAAACAGAGCTATAACAATTTGCTCTAATGAGCAAGCTCTTAAACAAAAATTAAAAATTATTAGCAACACATTTATAAATAATGACTACAACAAAAATACTATTAATAAAGTTCTTCATAAAACTTCATCAAAAAAAGAATTTAGATTACAGTAAAACCATAGCCATCCCATACATTAAAGGGTTATCAGAAAAAAGTCAACAGAATGAATCCTATACAATTATAATCTCATTGCCACCTTTAAACCACCTACAAAACTAAAAAAACATATTCAACTCCTCTAAGGATCCTCTCCTCGCATTGGCACATCCTGGAGTTTATTGCATCTACTGCACCTGTAACTGACCTTATATTGGTGAAACTGGATGTACAATCCCTATACATAAAAAAGAACACATAAGACACATTAAATATAATAATTCTGGTGAAGCAGGCTTCTCAGATCATGCTCTCAACACCTTACACCAAATTGATTGGAAAAGTACCTGCTCTTTACACCATACAAAAACCTGGTATGAAAGAAAATTTAAAGAAGCCTGCGAAATTCTGATTAACCACTCTAATATCAACAATAATAATGGCATGAAAATTCCAAGAATCTGGATGGCACATATTTAGCCTACTTAATATTTAGTATCTAGCATACTTTAGGACTGGATGCAACTTTCAGCTAGTATTGGAAACTATTCCATACCAACTGGTTGAAATTTAAATGTATAATCATGTTTTTATATATATATATATATATATATATATATATATATATAAACATGTTGCTCTCCAGCCCAATGTAATTTTGTAACAATAAATAATAATAATAATAGGACTCTAGTGTTGATGTAATAAAGGTTTTTTTTTTTTCACCAGAGGTCAGGCCAATAACTGTTGTAACAGTTGGTCAGTAACTTTAGCAAACCATGTAGATTGTAGTGCAGCGTGTTTCTCTATATATAGTGTATATGCTCCAGAAGATGATGTTGATATGAAGGTCGAAATGTCGAGTGTTGATTTTGGTTTATATTAAACTAAAGTTTTACTCATACATGGTAGCTGTCTCCATAATTATCCCAAAATGCACCTTTAATTGCTTTTAAAACTGCTGCTAACAGCAGAAGTAGGGCAGTAGATGGTCAGTAAATTCCTATTAAAATAAAATAAATAAATAAGATACTAATCAAGAATTTAAATAAGAATGATACAATGATATTTCCCATAAAGGGGAATAATTGAAGGCCATTCAGATCTGTTTAAGTTCAGCTGGTGTAGAAAGTATGCTTTACATACTTTTATGTAAGAGTTTAGTTTCTTTCAAAGAACTCTGCATTTAGTCAAGATAGCATGTTCTGCTAGGTTAGACTACTCCACTTCATGATATGTTACTGGATATATGATTTATGTTTCTATATAACAGACTGCACAAAGTAACGTAAATAACAGGAGCAAGGGATCTGGTAGACATCTGGAAAGCTGAGTGGAGAAAACTTGCCTTTAGGTGAGGAAAGAAAGGCAGAAAGCTTCCTGACAAGACAAAAATAAACTTAAATTTACTTCCACATAAGTTTCAGATTGCATCTTTAATCCATACAAACTGGACAGCTTATGTACCTACTTTAAAGCAATTGACATCTATTTCTGGTATAGCAAATGCACTATATCTTCATTTAATTTCCATAACTTTATTAATGCATTTTGAATTAATTTAGACATCACTGTCACCACTCACCTTGTTTACTGGAAGTTCAAAGTGGCATGAAAGGACTGCTTGGCTTACAATCTTTTGTGGATGAGATTTTAAATAAAAATAATAATTATACTGCTAAATGCAATTTGCATATGGATTACTGTGTATACATTTAGTCACTGGGTTTTCTATGGGATATAGATATTTTGCAAAGGATCCATAAAAGAGTGAACGAAAGTGGTTGAGTCTCTGAAATGTTGATTCTGAGAACATCTGAGGTCATTCCTTCATATTGAAGGAATGCCATTTGCAGAGTCTGGGTATGAGTAAGGGATTAAGGAGCTGGCTTTTTTTTTTGCATGAAGAGTGGAATGCACTGCTTCAGTGAGTGGTAAGTTCAGAAATAATGAATGGACTTAAGGCATGGTTTGATGAGCTTTATGTAATAGTGAGAACTTCCTATAAAGAATTTGACTCTGTTGAGATCTGATGATGATAATACCTCATATTCCTAATTGTATAGTACAAGAACAAAAACAAAAAAAAAGGACAAATAACTAATTTTCAAAGTTCATTTTAATTATGTTTAATAACTCCCATAACATTAATCAGTTCAACAATTTCTGTTTTTGTAAACAAATAGAATTAATACCTCCTCTCTTGCTCTTTTATCTTTCGCTGCTTTCTTGTCCTTTGTTCCTTTTTTTTTCTTGTCACCATCCTAAAGATTATTTAGACCTGATTATAGTAAATTATTTTGCAAGGTATTTACAGATATGGAGAAACATTTTTTACGACATTTTGATTATTACAAAAAATATTTTATGTTTTTTCCTCATTCTTTTCAATTTTCCATTCTTTATCATATGGAAAAAAAACATCATGAAGTGAATAAACTAAAAATAGTATGTAACATGTTGGTTGTGAATATACATAAAAATATGCAAAATAAGAAATAAACATCTGTGCATATTACATAAGTTCTTCTGATATTATTTTAGACATATCAAGAATATGAACAAATGTGTCAAACTATTGGCGTGTGGAATGGAATGTTCAAGCACCAATTAAAATTCACAGTTTTGCTTAACAGACTGAAGCATATATACAAAGCATAATATTTAACTATACTTAATTATTATGCCAATACTTTGTATCTGTCATAAGGACATCTTCAAAGGCAGGATGAAAATGTGTGTGTATATACAGCCACTAGATGGACAGCGAAAAACAAGAGAATGCATTTTGTTGTAATGCCTGCATGTACAAAGCAATGCTTTATTTTCCAATAGCAAAAATCAGTTGCATCTGTTATACATCTGGACTGCAGAAAATCAAGCCATTAGAGAAAAATAATCAAAGTAGTCAGTGCTTACAAGCATTTGGACAGTGATGAAGACAATGATTGAATTCAACAATGCATGGAAAGGAAATGTTGAGCAAGAGTAGATCAAACAAAGTAGGAGATTTAGGTTTAGCATGCTCTGTCATGGATTTCCAGATCTGATGAAAGCACAGATACTGTGCATGTGGCAGAGGGAATTGTATAAAGTGTAGTTTAGAAAGTGAAAGTACATGTTAGTTGTTGACATTACCAGATGAGCTCAAAAAATATTATCTGTGTGGAGGTTCCATTAGGAATAACATGTCAGGTTTGGATGAGTTTATATGGATGATTTGGATGATGTATGTCATTTACAAGAATAGTATACTAGTGTTAGGGCCCAAATGTTAACTTAATATGGATTTTTTTTATGGGTTTTATTGCTTGTTATGTTGGATTTTTGTGTTTTTCTACAATTTTTTTGTTATTTTTTGTTATCAGGAGAAAAACTCTATTTCATTGTGTAATTTCATTATTAACAGGGAGGAAAAGTTAAATAAGGAGTAGTAGCATCTAGTGGGAGGTGAAAGACTCATGAAATGTCACCTACACAGTGGGAAAAAATCTTGTGTTCATCTATGCCTTAAATATCATTGTACCCTTAAATACCACTAAATTCAGCCATAATCTGGCAAAATAAGTGACAGAGATTAATTTACTAGCTAGTCAGAAAACATTCCTGACATACTATCAAGTTACTCATATTTACTATCTACACAGAGGTGCATAACAAGAATTTGCCCAATTTAATAACAAAATTAAAATATAGATGAAAATATGTTTCTTTTCTAAATCACTTAGTGGAATTGAAACAACGTAGATCCGAATATAAATTAAATTATACTTTAATAAATATTTCCGATATTTCAGCAATGTCACATTGCCATTTTCAAAAGGAACTTACAAAAAGGCAGTTGCACACAGGCACTAACAATACAGTAACTGAGAATGAAGATATGAAGCTATCGTTCTCCTAGAAGTCCTGATGGTGCCCTCTGGTGGGCTAAGTAGGTGTTCTTGGCTGTTGGGTCAGTCTGTATAACTGCAGTTGTGGCCAAGGTGTTGGAGAAATTGATAAGGAATAGAATACAGAATTGGGTTGATAGACATGGCATTCTTTATGAAGGTCAGCATAGATTTGTAAAGGGTAGATCCTGTTTCAATATTTACTTGCGGCCAAGAACGCCTACTTAGCCCACCAGAGGGCACAATCAGGACTTCTAGGAGAACGATAGCTTCATATCTTCATTCTCAGTTACTGTATTGTTAGTGAACGTGTGCAACTGCCTTTTTGTAAGTTCCTTTTGAAAATGGCAATGTGACATTGCCGAAATATTGGAAATATTTATTAAAGTATAATTTAATTTATATTCGGATCTACGTTGTTTCAATTCCCTAAGTGATTTAGAAATGCATAACCAACGTATAAGCCTGTCTACGAAGATGAAAATATGTGTTTATACTTGATATGACTATGAAACATAATGTATAAACAATACTTTTGAATATGCAGTTAGCCAGGAAGTATTTCTTAAAACATATGTGAACTAAATAAGTTTCAAACACCAAACAGTTTAGAGTTTTTGATAGTAAAAGGAGACTAAAAAAATACACTGCATAAATGTAAACTCTATGTATAAAAATACTCCAAGTGTGCTTCAGCATGAAGACTAAGTTCTACCCTGGATTTTTTCCAGTATATGCATCGCGAAAATTGCTTCATATATACATTGAAAAATGTGAAAGATTTATGGACTGTTAGAGTAAAGAAAAAAAAAGAAGGAAAATGTTAGATAGGTGGTGTGCTTCCTATGATGAATCCAAAGACTCATCGTAGGAGGAACACCACCTATTATTCACACAATAGTTTTTCACATCTCCTTAAACTCATTTACTGAGTGAGCATCTGTGACCACCTTGGCAACTCATTTTACTTGCTTACCAATCTCCAAGTATAAATCTACTCCTCATAGCCATACTGATCACATCAGAACAACT
This sequence comes from Typopeltis vanoorti, assembly GCF_054136105.1. NCBI lineage: Eukaryota > Metazoa > Arthropoda > Arachnida > Uropygi > Thelyphonidae > Typopeltis > Typopeltis vanoorti. The sequence continues at coordinate 84,490,355 of NC_143551.1, read as the reverse complement.
TCTAGGGATGACCTTTTTATTCTTTCCCTTCATGCCATCTAATTGAGCATTTTGTAGCATGCAATGCATGTGGTTCATTTGCAACCCAAGGATTAAAATTGTAGCAGATGAGGGACAAGAATGTATGTGTTTAAGGGCACTCATGAGGCAAGCATAGTGGCAGTGTGTAAGAAGAGCTACAGATTCAGATAAGTTATTCTTGATATAATTAATTAATTATAATTAATGAATTACTTGTATAAGTGTATATATTAATTATAATTAATTGTATATGAGTGATTGTTTGAGTAAGACCTGCTATAAAAGTTGTGCACCACAAGTATTATTAGTGTGTGGGATATTTTGCCTAAACTTAATTACAAATTCGTTGTTATTAGACCTTAGAGTAGTACCCGGTAGAGGAAAGATGGCAGCAGGTTTGTTATTGCATGACTTTAACTTAGATTTCAGTCATTTCGTGAAGTGCGAGGTGTGCTACATGTATTCTTTTGATTACATAGATGATTTGTGGATATTTAGGGAAGATGGAAGGAGTGTGTGTGCAAAGTATGAGCTAAATGAGGATCTGACGAATGCTAATATGAATTTGATGAGAGAAAGTGTCAGTAGCAAGAATGGCATGGGAAGAATGAGTGCTCGTTTGAAAGAGAAGGATGGTATGAAAGAAAGCTGAAAAATTGTTAAAAAATTGTTGAAAAAGAAAACAAGTGATTTGAAAACCATAATGGATGGTAAAAAGGACAAAAGCAAGGCGAATGTGGGGGAAACGCAATGAAATTGAGAGAACAAAAGAAATCAGAAATAGAGTCACAAAAGGTTTGAAAGTTGTAAAAATCGAAAGAATGAATGAAACTGGAAATAGTGTGATGCAAGGATCGAAAGTGGGAAAAATTAAAAGAACGAATGATAGCAAAAGTTGGACATATGGACCAAAAGTAAGGAAATTCAAAGTATGAATGAGAGTGAAAGTGTGAAGCGGGAGGTCGAGAGTTCGAAATTTAGAAAGACTGAATGATGGAGAGAATGTGATGCGAGATTCGAAAGTTGAATTGGGTTGGATGAGGCAAGAGATGAAATGGATGTGGAGTGAAATTAAAATTTGGGCGAAAACAATTAAAACAAATGATGTAGGTACAAAGAGTTAATGAAGGATGAGCAAATGGCGTTGTATGGCAACTCCATTATTAAGGGCATGCTGGATGAGAGGATGCACAAGATATGTTTACCAGGCAGTAAAATGAATAGAGTAATTAAGGCACTGGATATGAGGAGGGAGCGAGCAAAGGAGTTGATGGTTTTAATAGGTACGAATGACTTGACAGAGGACAAAGAGCCCGTCAGAATGGATATCAGGAGGATGCTTAGACAGATAAGAGAATAGCGTGACAGGAAGGATGGTAAGCATGTAGCCTAGGTATGACTGTGGTGAGTGAGGCACAGAGCAAGGATTATGAATGATATGTTGGCTGAATGTGAGGAGAGGGGAGTAGAGTTTGTTAATGTGTGTGGAAGGGGGTTTGAAAGATGAAGTGAACTATATAAGAGAGATGGACCGCATTTGAGTGGTTATAGTGTGAGTCGCTTGGAGAGACTCACACTATAACCACTCTGCTGTAGATCCAGGATTGAGCTGTTGTGTTTGTTGTATACAAATACTAGCAGTGTAAGAAACAAGGCAGATGAAATGGTTGCACTAATTGAGTCTGTTCACCCAAAAATTGTTGAATAAGTGAGACATGGTTAGATGAGGATGACATCCTGACAGGAATAGGGATGGAAGCGTATGATGTGTTTCACGAGGATAGAAGGGGTAAAAAGGGAGGGGGGAGTGCTATTGATGACAGAGAAAGAGTTATGTCCATACAAAGTAGAGATGCAAGAAGGAAATAGTGCCAGTTGTTTTGAGGCAGTATGGTGTGAGCTAGAGGTGAATGGAATGAAATACTGGTTGGATGTTGTTATAGATGAGGTGATGTGGATGGTAGTGACTATGAAATGTATAATCAAATTAGCCAAGCAAATAAGAAATGAGTGATCATTGTGGGCGATTTAATTATGGTAATATAGATTGGAATGATGATATAGCAACTGGAAATAAAGAAAATTAGTTTCTCGAGTTTTTGAGGGATAACTACCTCAGACAGTAAGTAACAGAGGGAACGCGAGGATTGAGGGTCTTGGATTTGGTCATCACATCAGAGGATGTAATCATAAATGAGGTGTCAAATCACCCACCAATTGATGAGAATGACCATGAGGTGATTACCTGGGTGGTTGCCAGCAGTGTGAGGACCTCTGTAAGAAAAGGGTATATGTGGAACTACAAGGGAGGGGGGGGGGATGATTATGAAGATCTCAGGAGACAGCTTGCAGGTGTAGCATGGAATGAGGAGTTAGCTGGAAAAGAGATCAATGCAGTTTGGGGGATTTTCAAAAACTATCTAGTAGATGCAATGTCTCAATATATTCCAAGGGTGAGAAGGTTAAATAAGGTAAGCGTGAAATGGATGAATAAAGCATGCAATACAGAGAAAAAGGGGATTATGGAGGCAGCATAAGAGAAGTGGAAATAACCAATTCCATGAGGACTACAAAGACAGGCAAGGTGGGTGACTTGGTTGGTGAGGATAGCTAAAGTGAGGTATGAACAGCAGTTAGATAATGAAGTCAAAAAGAATCCTAAGGAGTTCTTTCGATATGTAGCCAGCAAAAGAAAGAATGATTATGGAAGGATGACATTGATTGGAGAAAATAGTATCAGTGTGTTGCAGAAAGTGTGGTGTACTTAATGAGAAGTTCATAAAGGTTTTTCAATCTTGTGAATGTGACTTCATGAAGAAATTGAGAGCAATTGATGATGGGGAGGAGAGATTAACTGTAAGTGAGCAAGAGGTGTATGGGGAGTTGAGCAAACTAGATGTAAATAAGTCTGTGGGACTTGATAATATATCACCACATGTTCTATTCTGAAAGAATGTGCCAGGGAGTTGATGTCGGCCTTGACATATTTTTTTAATATGAGTCTTGCACTGGGTCAAGTTCTAAGGAGTAGAAGGAGGGCAAGATTGTGCCACTTCATAGAGGTGATCGAACTTGAGCATCAAATTATAAGCCTATCCGTGTGTTACGTGTTGTAGTTAAGTTGTTGGAGAAGCTTGAGAGAAAATTAAGATCCAGAATTGGGTTGACAAGAATGGAATTATTTTTGATGGACAGCATGGATTTGCTAAAGGGAGGTCATGTTTTAGTAATCTACTTACTTATTACAATAAGGTGACAGCTTCCTTGGACAACACATTAATATACTTAGATTTTGCAAAGGCTTTTGATAAATTACCACATAATAGTTGATAGTCAAACTAGAGCAGATGGGTTGGATATTAGATTGGTGCATTGGATTGGAGACTGGCTATCTGATAGGTATCAACAAGTTGTGTATTTGGGAGCAATATCCAGGAAAAGGAAAGTCACTAGTGGTGTGCCTCAGGGGGGGGGTCTGTTTTAGGGCCATCACTATTTAACTTGTATATTAATGATATTGGTGAAGTTTTTATGGAGATATTCAGTTGTTTGCAGATGATACAAAGTTGGGATGAACAATGAAGAGCAGAAAAGATGTTGTAGCCATACAAGAAGACTTGAATAAATTGAGTGATTGGGGATGTGAGTTCAATTTTGGAAAAAGAAAGGTTTTAAAATTTGGAAAACAAAGATGGGATGCAGAATTTATGCTTGGTGAGGATATACTGTTTGATGTGGAGGAAATAAGAAATGTGGGGGTGATAGTGGATAAGAATATGAAATTTAGGGGACACATAGCCAAAATTGTGAAGACAACACAAAGGCTTCTGGGAATGATGCTGAGGACACTGACTTGCAGAAGTAGGGAGATTGGAGATTCATGTTCCATGGTATATGGCTTTGATTAGGCCATACATGGACTATTGTGCCCAGATTTGGTCACCTAGTTTTCAGAAGGATGAAGAGATGTTGGAAAGGGTCCAGAGGTGAATGACTAAGATAGTTTCTAATCTCTGGAGTGTCGACTATGAGGAAAGATTGAGAAGATGCAACTTGCAGAATGTTGTGGACAGGAGGAAGAGGGGAGATATGATAGAGACCTATAAGTTAGTAAGGGGTTGTTATAGGATCAATACTGGAGAGGTTCTAGAGAAAATAGTGGAAGATCAGGGGAGAACCAGAGGTCATCCCTGGAAACTGTATAAAGAAGATGTGATTAGGGCAGTGAGAAGCAGGTTTTTTGTATGCAGAGTTGTGAATGATTGGAATGCCTTGTCTGAGAGTGTGGTGTCTGCAGAGAATTTGAGTGTGTTTAAAGCACAGTATGATGAGATGTGTGTATGATAAAAGAACCTCCTAGATGAGTCTTTGGGATCTTGGGTAATAATAATATATAATTATTATTATATAACACAAGAAGACAACACAAAGGCTTCTGGGAATGATGCGGAGGACACTGACGTGTAGAAGTAAGGAGATATAAGGCTTTGATTAGGCCACACATGGACTACTGTGACCAGATTTGGTCACCTGGTTTTCAGAAGGATGAAGAGATGTTTGAAAGGCTCCAAAGGCAATCGCCTTTGGACCCTTTCAAACATTTCTTCTCCTTCTGAAAACAGCAATGGTGAGAAATTTCAGGAAACTCTGGAATGTCAAGTATGAGGAAAGATTGAGAAGATGTAATTTGCAGAGTCTGGTGGACAGGAGGAAGAGGGGAGATATGATAGAGACAAGTTGGTAAGGGGTTGTTATAGGATCAATGTCCGCCTGGTTAGTCTAGTGGCTGTGCGCTTCACAACCATATGACTGTGGAAGGAGTGTCCCAGGTGCGATTCCTGTCGAAAATGTGAGGAATTTGAGGATTTTCCTCAGCCATAGCCAAGTTAGCCGGTCTTGGGTGCAGGCAGTAGGGTTTTTTCCGCCAGTTTATTTTTCCGGTATTTTTCATCCCACAAGCAGGCAAACCGGCCCCAAACACACATCTGGATCTACAGCCATAAATACTTAATTCCCCCCCATGAGGGGGCTCAACTCGCCCCAATAGGGATGGGGGAGAAAAAGGGAGGAAACTCCATACGAATAAATAAATAAATAGGATCAATGCTGGAGAAGTTCTACAGAAAATAGTGGGAGATCGGGGAGAACCAGACGTCATCCCTGGAAATTGTATAAAGAGGGTGTGAATAGGGGGATGAGAGGTAGGTTTTTTTCATGCAGAGTTGTGAATGATTGGAATGACCTGCCTGAGAGTGTGGTGTCTGCAAGGAGTTTGAATGTATTCAAGGCATGGTATGATGAACTGGTTATGTGATAAAAGGACCTCCCAGATGAGTCTTTGACACCATGAGGTCTTGGGGTAATAATAATAATAATAATAATAATAATAATAATAATAACAAATGTAGACAGTGGGAAGGTCTGGGTGACTTTAGCATCATCAGAGGTAGTATATCAGAAATGATTGAGCGATGACTTGTGGATATCAGCAGTGTGTTAGAGGATGAAGAGAATGCGAAAGAGGTGTCTATGGATTTGGTCTTTGACAGTATGTCAGGGAGGAAATGTTTTGACAGATGGTCATGATGGTAAGTGAAAAGCAGGATATGTACAGAATGAAATAGAACTTCTGAGATGTGAATTGAAAGGCATGAAGACAGAGTTCAAGAGGCTAAAGAGAAAGATTAACAGACTATTGAGGTTAGTTTGTGCAGGAAGAATACAGTAGGTATGAGAGAAGTCATGTAAATATATCAGGATGGAAAGAATTTATGTGGAATTATAAGAAAGGAAACTATAATAGACTTAGAAACCATCATGGAATAGTATAATAGTTGAAAGAATATGAAGGAAGAGAGGTCACTACTGAATGAGAGATAGTTAAGCTGTTCATAGTGATCACAAATTGTATACCTCTACTAAAGAAGAAAGCTATTTGAAGTAAATAGATGAATAAGGAAATCAAACAGGCAGGAAGAAATCAAACAGTAAGGAGAAAAAAATTAGAATACTAGAGGAGACTAGCACTTCAATCCAACAAGAATTTCAAGGTAGTTCTTTTACTATGTGACCAGCAGGAGGTAAAATGATTGTGGATGGATTACCCTGTTAGATGGAGATGTAGTTGGATGACCAAAGCAGATGACATACTTGATATATTAAATGTTCACTTTATTAGGGTGCTCGACCTGGTAAAGCAGGCTTTATTCCTAGAGAGGATAAAGAGGAATGAAAGATTAGAATGAATGAAGAAGATATATTCTCAATACTAAGCACTCTAGATGTCAGTGAAATTAGAAGCAAGTTCCTGAGGAGTGGAAGGAGGGAGCTCAAGTTATTGCCATTACATTGTATTTCTTCTGTGTCATATATACCATTTATATCATATATATACCATTTATATCATTTTGTTTTTGCGTTTCATTCTTGGGAGTAGAGCAGTTCAGCTTTGTATGACTCCATGGCACAACTGAAAGAACAACTGTATGTTGCACCCTTCGATTGGAAAAGGCCTAAATTCAATTCTTGTCATCACATGAGGAATCTTTAAATGGTTTTTTTTTTTTCAACTGAAATTAGAAGCAGGTTCCTGAGGAGTGGAAGGAGGGAGCTCAAGTTATTGCCATTACATTGTATTTCTTCTGTGTCATATATATACCATTTATATCATATATATACCATTTTGTTTTTGCATTTCATTCTTGGGAGTAGAGCTGTTAAGCTTTGTATGACTCCATGGCACAATTGAAAGAACAACTGTATGTTGCACCCTTCGATTGGAAAAGGCCTAAATTCAATTCTTGTCATCACATGAGGAATCTTTAAATGGTTTTTTTTTTTCAACTGAAGGTGAGTTAGCTGATCTACACGGTAGCAGGGTTTTTTTTCTCTCAGAAACTTGGGATTTTCATCCTTCATACAGACAAATTGGCTTTGATAACACATGTAATTTACAGACAAAAAATACTAGTGGTGGATAGTAGATGGCGTTGGTATAAATCATGATGGTGGTAGCAGTTTGCTGTATTTGGTGAAGATGAAGAGTTGTAGAGTAGGTTCCCCTCCCTCGATGAGTCTTTGGACTCCTTGGAGGTGTTAGGTAATAATAATAATAATAAGGGGTGCTTAAGGGTCAAAGCTGTATAACTGAGAGGAGACCCCTACATAGGGCTTCTGACCTAATGTCCAATCCTCACCTTCTTGTGGTGCACCCTGTTGGGTATCTATTTGGATACTGAAGGAATGAGGATGGGCTGGCAATTTGGGATTTAGCCGACCAAATTGTATACTTATTGGCTTAAACCAATATAGAAAATGATGGTACAACATGACAAAATTTCATGCTGGCTGGGTCATCGTCCGGTTAAGCAAGGGCTTCCCATTGTTTTCACCAGGGGAACCAGGGCGAACAGTGAAAAGTCAGCTACTGGAACAAATCTGAAAGCATACCCCCAAGTCAACATCACCAGAGTTAAAGATCGGTACTATCAACATAAGAAGCCTGAATGACAAAGAAATGGAGCTAGCTTAGGAATTAGATAAGTACCAGATCGACATAATAGGGGTGACTGAAACAAAAAAGACAAAAACAGGTGAGATCTTTCTGAACAATAAATACAAAATGTTATATTCAGGAAATGACAATCAAGGAAAATAAGAGGTAGCCATAGTATTCAACACAAAATGCGAGGCTAATCTTCTTGAATGGCAGGCAGTCTCAAGTAGAGTGATGTGGGCAAATATCAGAATGGGGAATTGGACAATGAGACTTATTTGTGCATATGGTCCCACAGCAGGTTCTACCAACGTAGAAGTGGAGGACTTTTTTGATGCTTGAGAAAAAGCAACTCACACAATAAAAAAGGAAAGGTGGTCCTTGTTGGGGATCTAAATAGCAGAGTAGGAAACGATTGTCAGACATACAAAAATATTTTGGGAAAATTTGGAGAAAAGATCAAAGCCAATAATAATGGCAAATACTTACCAACACCATGTTCCTACATAAAAATGTGCACAAATTCAAATGGAGAGAAGAGGCAAGAAATAAGAAAAGTCTCATTGACTATGTTATTGTTGATAGTGATGTTTTCTCCCTGGTGCAGAACACCAGAGTGTACAGAGGATTTGAAATTGGAAGCGATCACTATTTAGTCTTGAGCAGGATAAAATTGAATTTCATATTGAAAAGAATGACATGTAAGAAACTTTTAAAGCGAGTAAAAGTTGAGCAGCTTTCAGACGTGAACTGTAGACTAAAATACACAAAGATTATTGATGAAAAAATTATTATTATTATTATTATTACGGGCAACTCCAAGGAGTCCTTAGACTCATAAAGGGAGGCCCTAAACATCATATCTAGAACAACTATTCAGCATTTACACAGTATCTATCATACTTTGCATTGAACTGATTTACAGTCATGGCACCCACAACAAACTCTGGCAGCATATTCCACTCATTCACCACTCTCCAAGTGAAAAAAACCTAGTTCTAACCCCCTTGCTAACTACACTCTTGCTCAGTTTCCATGGATGGTCCCTAGTTGTCTCATCACCAGACTTCTGAAAAATTTCCCTCTGATTTAATCTTGTAAAAACGCTTCAGTAATTTGAATGTCCCAATCATATCCCCCCTTTTCTGCCTATCAACCAATTTCTGTAACCCACAGATCTTCAACCTGTTCTCGTAAGGTTCATTCCATAGACCAGCTATCATCTTGCTCATTCACCTCGGATCCTCTCTATCTCCTCTCCATCAAGAAGCAACCCAGAGGCTCAGATCTGGGCACAGTAGTCAAGATGGGGTCTTATCAAGGCTCAAGAAAGAGGTACAATAACTTGCTTATCTCTGCTCATCAAAGTATTCTTCAGTAACCAAGTGATTTGATGAGCTGATTTATCCACTTTTGTAATGTGCCCCCTAAACTTCAAATCCCTATCCACCAACACACCCAAATCTCTGGCTTCGTTAACCTCCTGTAGTACAGTTCCACCCGTGATACAAAATTTTTTTGCCATAATATTACACTTTGCTACATTAAACTAACATCCATTCTCCTTAGCCCAGTCCTTCTATCTATCCAAATCATCCTGCAAAATTTTGACATCATGTACTTTCACTATTGCTCTATGCAACTTTACGTCATCAGCAAATGAATGAACAGTTCCTCTCAGATCTTACACCACATCCCACGCACAGCCACTGTCATGGGAATCATAAAAAATGTGAAGACACTGTATCGCGATAGATTGGTACACTGTATCCTTGAAACAACAAGAAAATCTACTGATGTGATAACTATCACGTCAGTAGACTCACTGTTCTCAAAATGAAAGAGTTTGAGAACAGGAACTAAACCTTGGAGATTCAGTGGCAAGCCTTGAAGAAAACCCTGATTGATTCAGCCAGAGAGGCATGTGGTGAGGTTGCCTGCAAGGATAGAAAAATCAGAACTCCATGGTGGACACAAGAAGTTAAAGATGCAGTGAAGGAAAAGAAGAAAGTATATCAAAAGTTCCTGGCAAATAAGTCAGCTTTTGCTCTTAGAGAATACAGAGGAATGAGGGCTATAAAAGGCGTTAGAGATGATAAAGGTGACATGAAAACAAGAGAAAAATATATCCTTGAAGTATGGAGTAATTACTTCGAAAAATTGCTAAATGAAACAAGCAGTGATAGCACATTGGTAAAAAAAAAAACTGGCATGCAGTCAGGAATACATATCCATACTTGAAGTAGAAAAAGCCATCAAAGGCTTGAAATGTGGAAAGGCAGCAGGAGTAGATGATATTCGACCAGAAATGCTGAAGTATGGTGGTATAAAAGTCTTACAGTGGCTGCACTACATAGTTCAGAATGCCTGGATAGAGGAACGAATTCCTGATGATTGGAGTAGAGCTCTAATAGTACCCATATATAAAAAGGGAAATAAAACTGAATGTGAGAATCACAGAGGTATTTCCCTATTGAGTGTTCCTGGCAAGATCTATGTAAGTATACCTTGAGAAACGGTTGAGAAGAATTGTGGAAGAAAAGCTTGGTGAAGAACAAGCTGGATTTAGGCCAAATAGAGGCTGTCAGGATCAGATCTTCACTTTACGACAAATAGTCGAGAAAGCATGGGAATATAAAAAAGATCTGTATTTAAGTTTTGTCGATCTGGAAAAGGCATATGACAAGGTGCCAAGAGAGAAGCTATTTGAAACGCTACAGTTATATGGTGTCGATGGGGCATTATATCAAGCAATACTTAGTCTGTATTTGAGTTGTAAGTCGGCAGTTAGAATTGAAGGAAGTACAGGAAGATGGTTTAATGTTAAATCTGGTGTGAGACAAGGATGTACATTATCCCCTCTGTTATTCATTATCTATATGGATCACATTATGAAGGAAAGTGGTATTAAACATGATATCAGAATTGGAGATGTTAATGTCAGTTCTTTGCTTTATGCGGACGATGTTATACTTCTAAATAAATCCGCTACAAGTTTGCAAGATTCCCTGACTAAATCGATATGGTATGAAGGTCAGCATTAAAAAGACAAAGACAATGAAAATAGGTAGAGTTGTTGAAAATGTCAACTGTGTTGTAAACGGGAAACCGGTGGAACAAGTAAAACATTTCAGTTACTTAGGCACGATTTTTACTGAAGATGGTAAATTAAATATAGAAATAGATAACAGAATCAGCAAAGCTGGTATGGTGGGAAGTCAATTCAATAAATTCATATGGAGAAAGAGAGAAATTAGTTGGAACACTAAATTAGCTGTATACAAGACAGTGTTCAAACCAGTTTCAACTTATGGATCTGAGAGCTGGGTCAGAAGTAAAACATTTGACCAAAGACTAGAGACTGCAGATATGAGAGTCCTGAGAAAGATTAGAGGCGTGAACAGATGGCATCAATGGCAATATCATATTAAAAACGAGAATATTAGGAAAGAACTTGACATTGTCAGCATCCAGGAATGCGTTAGCAGAGCTAATCTCAGGTGGTATGGTCACTTAAACAGAATGGGCAAAGAAAGATTAGCAAAACAAGTGTTCTCTGCCAGGTTGGCAGGAAAACGACTCAGAGGAAGACCAAGATATAGATGGATTGATATGGTACAATGTGCGTTAGACGATAGAAATATAAGATCTGATAATGTTGGAGTCTTGACAAGTAACAGACTGATTTGGAGGAAAATTGTAGATAGGAAGTTAGCAATGATGTATTTTCATGTAGTACTATCATATCCTGTACAGCCCTTGAGGGTACTTGTCAGGAATTTGATGATGATGATGATGATAATATTAACATATTAAAAAGGAATAATCACTTCCTTATCCATACTAAATGGCTAAATTAGCTCATCAGATCATTTGGTTACTGAAGAATACTTTGATGAGTAGAAATAAGCAAATTATTGTTCCTCTTTATCGAGCCTTTATAATACCCCATCTTGACTACTGTGTCCCCTGGGCTTCTTCTTGATGGGGAGGAGGTGGAGAGGATCCAGAGGCAAGTGACCAAGATGATAGCTGGTGTATGAAATGAACCTTACAAGAACAGGTTGAAGATCTGTGGATTACAGAAATTAGTTCATAGCAGAAAAGGGGTGATATGATTGAGACATTTAAATTACTGAAGAGTTTTTACAAGATTAATTCAGAGAAAATTTTTCAGAACAGGTCTGGTGATGGGAGAACTAGGGGCCATCCATGGAAACAGAGCAAGAGTGTAGTTAGCAAGGGTGTTAGAACTATGTTTTTACTTGCAGAGTGGTGAATGAATGGAATAAACTGCCAGAGTTTGTTGTAGGTGCCATGACTGTAAATAAGTTCTAAGCAAAGTATGATAGATACTGTGTGAATGCCGAATAGTTGTTCTTGATATGATGTTTAGGGCCTCCCTCGATGAGTCTAAGAACTCCTTGGAGTTGCCCGTAATAATAATAATACTTGTCAGTGTGCATTTCTTAACACTGTAGTAATCCTTTCAACTGTTTTGCCCACTTTTTCAAAATGTTCTTGGAATTTAACTCTCTTCCCAACATCACCCCAAAATTCCTAACATCATCAGTTTCTTATAGTGCAGTATTATCTCTGTAATAAAAAAAAATTTAAGCTTCTTATTCCATATTGCAAAACCTTACATTCTATCATGCTGAAATGGCAACCATTTTCTTTGCCTAAAACTGACAGACATTCTGTGATTTTCCTTATTGACTACTTGTATAAGAAACTAAAACACATTTTAGAAATATTAGTGAAGTGAGTGTTATTATCATACTACTAGTTCCACCAATTTTTGCTATCAGCATCTTCAGGGATTGGTAAGCGATATGAAGGTAACAGACTAGGTTTTAACTGACAGTTCTAATTCATACAAAATTAGTACTATGCGAGACAATGTGCGTGTCTTGGAAACATGATTTATTTGTTACAAGACATAATGTAATTGGTGTGAAAGTTCATTTCTTTGATGTTTAGTGATCTAATTAAAGTTTTCCAAATTTCCAGTAGGATTAGACCTTGATTCTTATTCAGATTTCCTGTTGAACGGGTGACTATAGCAGCCTCCTTGAAGGTTCTGGAATGGTAGTTCTCCTCTATATAGGGCATGTGACTCTTATCCCACTCAATAAGATGGTTGGTAGAGGCAAAGTGGGAAGAAAGGCCTGAAATATCTTGTCTGTTGTTTCTAACATAGTCTATGTGTTCCTTCTGCTTGTTTCGAAACTTCTAGAGGTCTGACCAACATAACTAACACTACAGGAACAAGGTATATTATATACTCCAGGGTACTTGTAGAATGGATGAGGGTCTTTCGGTGATCTTAAAAATTTCCGAATAGTATTGACTGGCTTGAATGTTACTCTAATATTGTGTGGTTTTAGAAGGATAGCAAATTTTTTGGAAATGCTGCTGACAAATGGAATAGTTATAGTACTGATGTATTGGGTGTCATCATGTTGTCTTTGTGGTATATCCAAAAAGAGAATCTTGTTGCAGAGTCTTTTAGGATAACTATTTAAGAATAGCTTTCTGGATATTGTAGTTAATTCTTCTTGTAAGTCATCTTGGTCTGTGGTGTACTGTATAGCTCTTTTCTTAAGCATATGGATAATGCTAAGTTTCTGGGATATATGATGTGACGAGTTGAAATGGAGGTAACGTCCAGTATTCGAAGTTTTCTATGCACAGACAGGTTGATACTGTTATTGGTTTGTTTTTTATTAGGATGTCTAGGAATGGAAGTTTTTCATCTTTTTCAATTTCTAATGTGAATTTGATGGTATGGTGGAAATTATTACTATTATTATTATTACTATTATTACGGGCAACTCCAGGGAGTCATTAGACTCATCGAGGGAGGCCCCAAATCATATTCATCACAACTATCTGACATTCATACAGTATCTATCATACCTCGCCTTAAACTCATTCACTGTCACAGCATCCACTACAGACTCAGGGAGCGCATTCCACTCATTCACTACTCTAAAAGTAAAGAACCCAGCTCTAACACCTTTACTAACCACACTTTTGCCCAGTTTCCATGGATGTCCCCTAGTCCTTCCACAACCAGCCCTGTTCTCAAAAATATCTTCTGAATTAATTTTATGGAAACCCTTCAGTAATTTGAATGTCTCAATCATATCTCCCCTCCTTCGCCTATCAACCAATTTTTGCAACCCACAAATCCTCAACCTGTTCTCATACGGTTCATTCCACAGACCTGCTATCATCTTGGTCACTTGCCTCTGGATCCTCTCCACATCCTCCCCATCAAGAAGAAACCTAGGTGACCAAATCTGAGCACAGTAGTCTAGATGTGGTCTTATCAAGGCTCGATAGAGAGGAACAATAACCTGCTTGTCTCTGCTTGTCAACGTATTCTTCAGCAACCAAGTGATTTGATGAGCTGTTTTGGTCACTTTTGCAATGTGTCCCCTAAATTTCAATTCCTTATCCACCAACACTCCTAAATCTCGTGCCTCATCAATTTCCTGGAGCACGGTTCCACCAATGCAGTAAACTGCCGCCAATCTTTTCACCCCAAAATGCATAACCTTACATTTTGTCACATTAAACTGACATCCATTCTCCTTAGCCCAGACCTCCAATCTATCCAAATCATCCTGCAAAATTTTGACGTCATCTGCATTCACTATTGCCCTACCCAACTTCGCATCATCCGCAAACAAATGAACTGTTCCTCTCAGATCATTTCCTATATCATTTATGAACAAATTAAACAGCAGTGGTCCAAGAACAGATCCTTGTGGCACACCACTAGTCACAGGCCGTCTTGTGGACTCTACTCCCGAGTAAACCACTCTCTGATATCTCTCCGTCAACCACCCTCCTATCCATCTCACCAACCCTATGTCCATTCCCATATGCTGCAATTTACTGATTAGAATTCCATGTGGAATGCTGTCAAAGGCCTTGGCAAGGTCCAGTAGAATCACCGTAAACCCATTACCCTTATCCAGTTCAGCCGTCACTGTGTTATAATACGTGAGCAAGTTACTGAGGCATGACCTACCCTTCACAAAACCATGCTGTCCCCGATACAGTATCCCATTTTCTTCAATCCAATCTTGTATTTTCCTTTTGACTATTTTCTCTAAGACCTTGACAATGATTCCTGATATGCTAATCGGTCGGTAATTTACAACAGCAGTCTTGGAACCACCTTTATGCAGTGGAACTATTTTCCCCTCTTTCCACCCGCTCGGGACTAACCCAGACCCGAGACTCAAATTAAACAAAATGGTCCAGGGTACTGACAATTCTTTAGCTGCTTCTCGTACAACACGAGCTGGTATACCATCCAATCCCACAGATGTATTGACATTGAGGTTATGCAATAGACTACTTACCTCCACTTCATTAACCACAATTCCCGTATAATCTACTGGTTTATTCGTTTCTGCAATGTCACCACCTGGATGATATACTTTTGCAAAGTGCTCACTCAGTAACTCAACTATCTCAACTGATTCAGTTACCTCCCTACCATCGGCATTCTTTAAAATCAATCTGCCATGTACATTTTTCCTTTTACTTGCTACATATCTAAAAAACTGTTTAGGATTCTCTTTAGCCTGCTTGGCCAATGTTCTTTCGTAATCCTTTTTTGCTTTTCTTACCACACTCGTCACCCTTCTGGCCTGCTGTCACCCTTCTGGATTATCTCAACCAAATTATTGATTTGGTTGAGATAATCCATTAGTTCTTCTTTCGTATGATTCCAAATGATAAAGATGTCATCTAGATATCTGTACCAAGTTTTAGGTTTTGGGGTAATTTGAGATAAGATTTTATCTTCTAGGTCTTCCATGAATAAGTCAGCACAAGAAGGAGAGAGGGGCTACCCATGGCTAATCCAGTAAGTTGTTTGTAGACGGTTTTTTGCCAAACGAAATAGTTCGAAGTTAAACAATGATTGAACAACGTAGTAATGTTTCTTGGGAACAAGTTGTATAAGATGTTGATGTCTTCCAGAACTGGAATGTTTGTAAACAGAGATGTGACGTCAAGGCTTGCTAGTATATCATCTTCAGAGATAGGGATGTTTTTATTTTTCAATAAAATGTTGTGAGTTTTTGATGTGAGTATCCGAGTTGTGAATGTGTTGTTGTAAAATCTTGGCTAGATATTTAGACAGTTTGTAAGTTGGAGAATAGATTCCATCAACTATTGGACGTAATGGTGTACCTTCTTTATGTATTTTAGGAATGCCATACAATCTTGTAGTCAACGGGTGCATGGATTTTAGCTTTCTTATTAAGCCTATAGGCCAGTTAGTCATTCCACGTAATAGTTCATTGGTGTCGTTATGGTTTTTTTGCTTAGGATCTGTACTGAGAACGTCATGTCTATGACGTGTCTGATAATAGATTGTTAATTTTTCCTTCATAATCTTTTGTATTTAAGATAACGGTATTATTGCTTTTGTCAGCTTTAAGTATGATGATGTCTTTATTATTCTTTAATTTGAGTAGTGTTCTTCTTTCCATTTGGTTAGAGTTGGTGTTAAGAGATCTTGATGGAGCTGAGAGGATTATGCTGCTTTTTAATCATAAGTCATTAGCTATTGGGTGTGGTAGCAATGAGATGGCTTTTTCTAAGTTGCAGATGAACTCTATTTTAGGAATAGCAGCAGGTTTTAAGGCGAAATTGAATCCTATTTTGAGAATTGATATCTCAGGTTTTGTTAAAATGTGATTAGATAACTTCACTATCATTTGGTTATCAGGTAGAGACGGTTTAGAGTTAAGGTAATTTTCATATAGAAAGTTGAATTTATCAATTTGCGTCTTTTTGCTGTAACTGAAGGTTTTGGCATAACTGTTGCTAATCATATTATCTAAAAGTTGCAAGGTATCTAAGTCAAGGTTATTAGAGATGTCTGTGAACAAATCATAGCATTGAGAGTCTATTTGGCTGAGGAAGGCTCTCGTATGGCTAATTCTTTCTCGGAGAAGGGCGAATGAAGTTTTGTGGTAAATAATATTAGCTTTTTTTTGTTTGAAAATGTTGTTTGAGATGAAGAAATTTTGGGATAATGTTATTGTCTCGATACCTTTTTTAAAATGTCAGATGGTTTAAACACCTAGCCTTTTTGCATTTTAAACCTTCAAGATTGCGTGCCTTTCATTTAGTGATCTCGTCGATCCTGTTCATAGTGCAATTTTCTTTCTTCTTGACTACTTGTATAAGAAACTAAAACACATTTTAGGAATGTTAGTCAAGTGAGTTTTATTATCATCCTACTAGTTTCACCGATTTTTGCTATCGGCATCTTCAGGGATACAATTGGTAAGTTATATGAAGGTAACAGACTAGGTTTTAACAGCCATTCTGTTTATGAATCATCCTGCAGAATCAATACATAAACTTTAGCATTATTAGCAAACAACTGGATATTCCCCTGAAATCCTTTGTATTATCATCAGTGTACAAATTAAACAGCAGAAGTACAGAGTCCTGTGACACAACACTGCTCACATGCTTTTTCTTTCAGTCTATTCTACCATACTATCTAATGTCTGTCCATCAGCAATCCTGTTATTTATGTCACAGTTCATATCTGTCCCCATTTGATCTAATTTATTTAAATATTTTTGTACAGCATCCTGTCAAATGCCTTTGTTATTCTAAAAAAGTAATTAAATTATTATGACAAATTGAACCTCCCCTTCATAAAGCTATCCCCCCATATAGTATCATATCCACTATGTCATGGCTTGAATCAAAAATTTCAGTAGAATGATTACCACTTCTAAGATACTGATCAGCAGTGCTTTTTTTCTGGTGGTACGCAACAGTATGCAGTACCGGCACTTTTTTTTTTCTTAAGTTTTTAAAAATTTGCGATTTATTGACAGCAAAATGTATTATAAATATTCCGGTAGATGGTATTGTGTTCACGAATTTAATTTTCAGTTTTGATTACTCATAAGTTGGTACCCTGCTTTCATGTTTCATAGGTTGGTACGCAACCGGAAACAAGAAGTTGTGTTCATTTCCGATTGCTTCCGATATCAGTTTATCAATTCTATATTCATTCTGCAACAGGCAGGTGTTCACGTGAGTTTTGAATTAATCTAAGTTAAATCAGTGCAATCATTGTTCAAAATGAGTAAAATAAGTAGTTACTTTATGCCAATGAGTAAAAAAAGGAAGGCTGAAGAAGCGGAAATTGTTGAATCTACTCGTGATCCTGTAAAACAGAAAACTAGCACTGAAAATACACTTGGTGAAGAGGATCACGAAACCAAGACCAAAGATCCACATGGTCAAAAGGAAGCAGATTCTGGTAATGATTGGTCTGAATGTTGGACATTTTTGAGAAAAATGACTTCTGCGAGAGAAACAAGCAGCTGTATGTCAAGAATAAAATGATGGGCTGTAAAGTGTGTCGTGATGTTGGAAGTCTTGCCGTCAATAAACATATGGAAACGAAAATTTCAGCGGAGTGGACAAATGGTAAAATCAGTCATTTTGGAGAATCTTGCAAACAACAGTTAATGTCATTAAGAAAAAAGATTTACGATCATAAGGAGAGTGCAGAGCACAAAATGTGCCAAAAAATAAAATCTGAAGCAAAAAACGAAACATTAGAGAAAGTTTTCCTAAATACTTTGTCTCATAATAAAGATGTAACAGGAAAAGTGTTTCGAAACGCTTACAAAAGTTGTGAGGAGAAATCAATCATTTAACATAACAACTTTGAAGACAAAATAAATTTACAGTAACTTAATGGCCTAGACATGGGATATATTCTTCATTCTGCAAATGCTCGAATTAACATTGTGAACCATATCGCAAATGAAATGAGAAAAACATTAATAGACAAAAAGACTTCCTGTGAGTCTTTTCCTAGATTTCATTGAATTATCACATGTAACTGCTAGAGGAATTCTAAACTCTTTATATAGTCATTTTGAGTGTCTAGGATTATCTGAAGATTACTTAAAGGAGTGTTTATTGTCTGTAACTTGTGATGGTGCAGCCGTGTTGTTTAGTGTGCGTAATGGTGTGAGGAGGCTAATGCAAGAGAAGTTTCCTAGTGTTATTTTCTAGCATTGTGCTAGCCATTGCCTTGAATTGTCTGTTAGTGACACAGAACAATGTGCCAGGACTGAATCACTTTAAGAGTTTCATGGATAAACTTTATGATGCTTCACCCAAGAATGCTAAGGAACTACAGGAATGTGTAGCAACTCTAGAACTTCAACTTCTTAAAATTGGCAGAGTTTTAAGCACTTGCTGGGTTGCATCTAACTTTCACACTGTTTCTGCAGTGTGGCAAGACTTTGAAGCTCTCGTCCATCACTTTCTGGAGGCAGAAGAAGACAGCAGAAGAAGCAAATCAGATCACTTTCTTTATGAGGGCCTTTTAAGAAAAATAACGTCATGAGAGTTTGTTCTTGATTTGGGCTTTATGTGTGATGCTCTCTCCAAGAACTTAGTGAACTAAGTCTAGATTTACAAGAGAGAAATCTTGACTTGTACAAAGCAGTCAGGAAGATAAAGAATATAGTTCAACTTTTTGAAGAAAGAATTGAAAATCCTGGTCCGTACTACAGTATTTCTCTTCAAAGTCAGAAGAACATGAAGTTCAAAGGGATTGAGCTCCATAAAACTGAAAGACACAGTCCTGCAATAAGTTCACCTGCTTTCTATAAAAGTCTGAAAGAAGCTGTTGGAAAGCGTCTGCTTGAAGGAGATGATGCTGATTTGCCTGAATGTGCTAAGATTTTAGATTCTAAGTATTGGCCAGAAAATCCTGGAAAGCATCTAACATTTGGTGAAGCTGAAATTAAAAAGTTAGCATGCAAATTTCGCTTAAATGAAAGAGAAGTAGTTTATGGTTTCCGTGAATATCTTCAAGAAAATAAAGTCCCGGACATACTACTTCCTCTAAAGCACTTTGGACATAATTGCAATATCTTCCAGTGAATGTGTAGGGGGTTTCTCTCAGATGAATCTTACAGTAACTTCATCTAGGTCGATTCTCTGCTTGTACAGACAACTTCTGCACTGATGTTCATCAGGATAGTAGGATCTCCTCTCGCTCAATTCAATCCTAGCAAACATGGGACTCATGGCTGCTCCAAGGTCGTCATTCTGCAGTTGATACCAAAAGCGATATACCCTCATCATATAGAGACGATGAGGGGTATATCGGAGGATATGTTAAAAATGTGGAAGTTACTGTAATAACACCTTCATCGTGAGTACTGGCACTTTTTTTCCAGAAAAAAGCACTGCTGATCAGTATATAATTTTCTACCACTGTCTTGGGGTCTCCTTTATGTAATGGATCTATCTTTCCACTTCTTTGAGAACATGCTAGTACTAAGGCTTAAATTAAATACGAAGGTGTTGGGCACTCCTGTTGCTCTTGCACTTTCTCATAACACATGGGCTGATATCCCATGGCTACATTCACTTTGTGATTTCTTAATCATTTTTATTTATTTATTTTTATGTGACATCTCCAATGAGGGTTCAAGGGCTCATGACAGAGGACATTCTACACTACCTACACACTACATTAACCACTGTCTACACATTACACCATCTACTAATTGTATTTGTCAGTTAAATGTGTAAACTGACAAATACAATTAGTGGATGGTAGATGGTGTAATGTACTTAATTAAGGTAATTAACTGGCCAGTTTGCATATATGTGGAATGAAATACCCTGTTACCATATGAGATTGTTACCATATGGGATTATTGGTCATGGAAGCTTATGCAGTAAAATGTGTAGGCCTGCACAAAAGTGTAACATACAATGACGACATATATATATATATATATATATATATATATATATATATATATATATATATATATATATATATATATATATATATATATATATAAGGAGAAATATGAATACCAGGCTAAGTACCAGTGCAAAGCACACACAAGGAGAGTAATGATCGTGGTAAGAAAAGCAAAATCAGATTATATGATGAAATTAACTGAGCAGGGACCAAAGGAGGAGGAGTTCTTTCACTATGTAGCAATTAAAAGAATGAAGGATACGGATTTCCAGTGGCTGATGTGACAGGAATCAATGTCATAATAGAATTACATGAAGTCAAAGCGGGACATTGGTACTCCAAAGTATTTATGATTGAACACTTCAAGGTGTTTAGAGCATTAGCTCCTCAAAGTATTCAGGACCGTTACTGGTCCTAAAATTCTTCCATATATTTGGAAGAATTGCAGGACAATATACAAGGGTGATATGAAACGTTCTTGGCCTCGACCATAGATGGCAACACTATCGGCACGATTTTTTTTTCCAAGTTGGTACATCTGTCATATGCATCCATGTGAAATTGCAAGTCATTCTATCAAGTAGTTTGTTTTATAAAGCTGTCTGAAGTAAAAGTGTTGTCTGTATCCCTTGAAATGGATAAAATTGAGTATCGTGCGGTTATAAAATTCTTTGTAAAAGAGGGTTTAACACCAAAAGAAATTCATTTGAAGTTCATAAAAGTTTATGGTCACTCTTCTCCTTCATTTTCGACAATTAAGAAATGGGCTCCCGAGTTTAAACATGGCCATATACCAGCCTTGAAGATGATCCATGTGAAGGACGTCCAAAGAGTGTAACAATACTAGAAATCATTGATCAAGTGCATGATATGGTATTGGATGACCGGCGAGTCAGAGTGCATGAAATTGCTGAGACTATAGGCACTTCAAAAGAATGTATAGGGTATATTTTGCATGAAGAATTGCAAATGAAAAAGCTCTGAGCAAGATGGGTGCCATGCTTGCTGACAGCAGATCAAAAACGCACTCGCATGAAAATCTCTAAACAGTGCTTGGAACATCTTAACAAAAATAAAACTGATTTTGTGTGTCGATTTGTTACTATGAATGAGATTTGGATTCACCATTATACACCAGAATCCAAACAGCAGTCAAAACAGTGGACAGAAGCCGGTTGTTCAGCGCCAAAGAAGACAAAGTCGGTTCCATCAGCAGAAAAGGTCATGGCATCGGTGTTTTGGGATGCTAAAGGCATTTTGTTTATTAATTATCTTGAAAAGGATAAAATCAGGGAATATTATTCTGATCTTTTAACCAGAATAGATGAAAAACCGGTTTGCAGAAGACAAAAATCATCTTTCATCAGGACAATACACCTGCCCACAAAGGTGTTATGGCAATGGGAAAATTAAGGGATCTGCACTATGAATTGTTGGAAAATCCACCCTATTCTGCAGATTTGGCTCCCTCTGACTTCCATCTCTTTCCAAAACTAAAACTCTTCCTCAGTGTTCAGAGTTTTCTTCAAATCAAGAGGTGATTGCAGCTGTAGAGGTGTATCTTGTAGTTCTTACTGAGAACCACTACAGGGATGGGATAATGGCACTGGAGCATCACTGGAATAAATGTATTAGCCTTAAGGGAAATTATGTTGAAAAATAAAAATAATTTTGAAATTATAAATTTGTTTTTTCATTGTTAGGCCGAGAACTTTTCAGTCCACCCTCGTACACTTTGATTACAAAAGATTTTGAGTCTTGCCTGACAAAAGAGGAATCTTTATATTGACTTTTTCATTTGAAGGTAACCAATAAACCCATGTGGTAACAATCTCATATGGTAACAGGGTATTTCATTCCACATATATGCAAACTGACAAATACAATTAGTGGATGGTAGATGGTGTAATTGTAGACAGTGGTTAATGTAGTGTGTAGGTAGTGTAGAATGTCCTCTGTTATGAGCCCTTGAACCCTCATTGGCGATGTCACATAAAAATAAATAAATAAAAATGATTAAGAAATCACAAAGTGAATGTAGCCATGGGATATCAGCCCATGTGTTATGAGAAAGTGCAAGAGTAACAGGAGTGCCCAACAGCTTCCTATTTAATTTAAGCCTCAGTACTAGCATGTTCTCAAAGAAATGGAAAGATAGATCCATTACATAAAGGAAACCCCAAGACTCTGTAACCAATAATCCCATATTGCAACAATCTCATATGGTATTCATATTTCTCCTTATATATCGTCATCGTATGTTACACTTTTCTGCAGGCCTACACATTTTACTGCATAAGCTTCCGTAACCAATAATCCCACAGAACAGGTTGGTTGCTCCTTATTCCAGGTAGTGTCCCTTGTCTGTCAAAACATGTGTTCATGGGGCCTGTTTGCCTGCTTTGCGGGAGGAAAAACCCCACGATAAACTAGGGAAAAAAAAACTCTGCTGTCCACACCCAAGAATAGCTAACTTGGCTATGACCGAGGAAGATCCTTAAGCTCCTCACGTCGTAGACAGGAATCGAACCTAGGATACTCCTTCCCCAGGCATATGGTTGCGAAGCGCATAACCACTCGGCTAACAGCACAGACATATGAAGGATATATATATATATATTTTTGTAATTAGGATTGACTCGGGATGTATACATTTATAAAATTAAAATTTAACTGACTAGAACCCGAAAAAGTATTACAAAAACCTTTAATAAATCACGACTGATTTCATCAGTGTTCTGACTTCTTCAGGTGAGTAAGAAATAACATAAGACTTATAAAATAACAAGGTAAAAAACATGGACTTTCCAGCTTAATAAAAAGAAGCAGAATAGTAACAGTCATATTTGAATAAGTGACCACGTGCTACTGTTGGCATGAGTTGAATGTGTGTGACAGCTAATTTTAGAGTGCCAGTATTGGATTACTGCGCTATGGGAATCAGGTAAATTGTAGCTTAGATTGTTGTTCAAGTATGAAGGGTCCAGAACTATTTCTTTTGATTCTATAATTCATCTTTCAAATTCATCCTTGCATATATATAAATTGGTTGTGCGGTCCCAATCAACTTGGTGTGGCCGTTCTTCGAGGTTAGAGTTTGCAGAGAAGAGAACGTGACTGGAAAGGGCGCTCACTCGTGTTCCACTGTAGGAGATGTCACATCTATGTTCCTCAAGACGAAGTGAAACAGATTTATCTGTCTGGCCAAAATAAGGTCGACCACAGTCGCACAGAACTTTATAAACACCAGGAAAATGCAGTTGGTTGCGTTTTGGTTTTGGTCGACTCAGAAAAGAACGAAGTTTTGGCAGAGTAGTATAGTCGGTATTTATGTTGAATTTCTTCATAATCCTAGATAGTTTTGGGGTAAGAGAGCTGATAAATGATAACTGCATTTGTGTGATAGGGGTGGATTCATCTTATCGAGGTTGTTGGCGTGGTCTGAAATGTTTAGTGATGCTATGAGATGAATATCCATTATTTAAGAAGGTGTTTTTCATGAAGTTAAGCTCTGTTTGAAGGTCTTCTTTGTGGAAGTGAGATATCTTGCTCGATGGGCAAGGGTGGAGATGATGCCCAGTTTCTGAGGAGGGAAGTGATGAGAAGAGCCATGCATCTGAAAAACCACCCACACTGATCGATATTTGCATGGCTCTTCTCATCACTTCCCTCTTCAGAAACTGGGCAATATCATCTCCACCCTTGCCCATCGAGCAAGATGTCTCACTTCCATAGAAGAAGACCTTCAAACAGAGCTTAACTTCCTGAAAAACACCTTCTTAAATAATGGATATTCATCTCATAACACCACTAAACATTTCAGACCATGTCAACAACCTCGACAAGAAGATGAATCCACCCCTATTCCAAAGAAAATCCTGGGGAATTTTTTAGCTATGTGGCCAGTAGGAGGAGAAATGACTGTGAAAGAATGATATTGTGGGATAAAAATGGGAATAGAGTGACTGATGCAGAGGACATAGTGGAATTGTTCAATGACCACGTTATTGGAGTATTTCATCCTAGAGGAGTCAGTTTTAATGCTAGAGGGATAGAGCTGGTTCGAGGTTTAGAGGTACAGGAGGAGAGTATGTTTCAGATACTGAGTACTCTGGATGTCATTAAAGCTGTGGGATTGGATGGTATTTCACCACAAGTTTTGAGAGAATGTGCAAGGGAACTGACAGTGACTTTAACCTGGCTTCGGCAAAGGTGCCCAGGGAATGGAAGGAAGGTAAGATAGTGCCATTGCATGAGGGTGGTAACAGACTGGAAGTGTCTAATTATAGGGCAGTATGTGTGTGCCATCAGTAGTTGTTAAGATCTTGGAGAAAGTAGTGAGGGACCATATACAGCATTGGACAGATGAGGGTAATGTTATCTATGAGAGTCAACATGGATTTGTGAAAATGTGCTCTTGTTTTAGCAATATGCTAGCCTTTTATAATAAAATTACAAGAACATTAGATGAGGGAAAGGCATATACTGCAATTATCTTAGACTTAGCAAAGGCATTTGACAGGGTGCCACATGATAAGCTGATATTTAAGTTGCAGCACATGGGTCTGGATGTCAGATTGGTCAACTGGATTCAGGATTGGCTGTCTGATAGGTATCAGAGAGTTGCGTATGGCGGGGCAGTTTCAAGGAAGCAAAGGGTTACATGTGGGGTCCCACAGAGCTCAGTGCTAGGACCTATATTGTTTAACCTTTATATTAATGACATTGCCCGTGGATTGCAAGGGGATATTCAGTTGTTTGCAGATGATGCAAAGCTGGGAAGGATTATTAGTAATAGTGCAGATGTGGTAGCCCTGCAAGAGGATTTGAATAAGCTAGATAGATAGGAAAATGATTGGGTGGTGTCAGTTTAATGCAGCAAAATGTAAGGTCTTGAGGTTTGGGAAACATCAATGGGATGCTGCATACTCTATGGGAGGAGTTATACTGGAGAAAGTAGGGGAGACAAGAGATCTGGGGTTGATGATTGATAGAAACCTGAAGTTTAGGGGACATATTGCAAAGGTGGTGAAGGTAACACAGAGGATTGCTGCAATTATGAGAAGGACACTGACCTGCAGAGATAAGAGGGTTATCATTCCATTGTATAAGTCTCTGATCAGATCACACTTGGACTACTGTTCTCAGATTTGATTCCCAGGATTTGAAGGGGATAAATTAACTGTGGAAAGGATACAAAGACGGATGACAAAGATGGTTTCAGGACTGTACAAGGATAGTTATGAGGATCGGCTGAGGAAATGTGGGCTGCAGAGTTTGGTGAATAGAAGAAGGAGAGGTGATATGATTGAGACTTTTAAACTGTTGAGAGGTGGTTACAGGGTTGACACTGGGGAGTTCTTTCGCTTGGTTGAATAGCGGGAAGGAGTGATGACAAGAGGCCATCCCTGGAAGTTACGAAAGGAAACTGTGAGCAAGAGGGTGAGGAGTGGTTTCTTTGCATGGAGGGTGGTTGAACCGTGGAATGCATTGCTTGATGGAGTGGTGAGAGTGAGAACGGTCAATGAGTTTAAGGAGTGGTATGATATACTTTGTTTTTCTTAGGAAGGACCTCCCACGATGAGTCTTTTGACTCCATGGAGGCCTGAATAATAATAATTTATGTACAAATTAAACAGCAATGGTCCCAGCACTGAACCTTGTGGCATACTAGTCACCTGTTTTTGCCCTCGATTCTGCCACCCAATATACCACTTTTTCATATCTGTCTAGGAGCCACCCTCTTATCCACTTAACCGGTGTCATGATATCTATCCCCATTTGTTCTATTTGCATAACAGAGTTCGATGCTGTCAAATGCCTTTGCAAAATTCAGCAGAATAATCATTTAGTGATTTTTTTTATCTAACTGTGCTGTTACTCTATTATAAAAAATTAGTAAATAACTAAGGCATGACAGATCCTGTTGCCCCTCATAGAGTATCATATTTTAATCCACCCATTTCTGAATTCTCCATTTGATCAATTATTCCAGTACTTTTACCACCACATCAGAGATACTGTTTGGTCTATAATTAGCTACTTTATTTATTTATTTCGTATCCAAACACAAGTGGTACAGTAGTAAGTAAGTGGAGCAACATTATTTACAACAAATTACGATACATTACAAATGAGAACTGCTTAAATTTGGAAGGTGAATTATACAGGAAATAGTAAGTAAATTATTAAGGAAAAAGAAACTATACATAAGTTGTATACAATAAATAAGGTCAGAGATGTTCCTCCAGTATCTTGCGCAATCAACTGCTCTTTCTGTGCAGGATATAAGATCCTCTTTTGTGGATGGTGCTTGAAGAAGGGCACTTGTTCCATGGATTGGGTTGTCCCATATTCACAATTATCTGGTCCAGTGAGGTAGCCCCATTTGATGAGGTTTTGTTTGCAGTGTCCTTTTGTTCAAAGTCTGTTGAGGCGTTTCCAAAGTATTCCAGTACAAGTGGGTACCACATAGAAGATGTTTGGCTGTTGGAATAATACCAATATTATTCTCAGGGTATAGTGCAAACCATTGTTGAAGTCTTGTCACTGGAGAGATTTTAGGTGTTCAAGAGTTGCTAGGAAGCTACGTTATGATCTTAGTCTTTGGGGCACTATGGTCTGGCCGAATAATGGGTGGCATTCATCATTCATTTGTCTGCTTCTTTCGTCAGCTGAGAATGCAGATCTTCGAATTGAAGTGGGTGCAATACCAGCCAAAGTATACAGGTCTCTTAGGGTGTGTTGGTTTCAGGCATCCTGTAATTAAGCAGCAGCTTTCATTCAATGCTGGGTCAGGTTTTTCAGCATGGCAAGATCTGGACCATACCGAGCAGGCATATTCAGCAGAAGAACAGCAAAGGGCCAAGGCAGAAGATCTCAGTGTGCTAGGGTCTGCACCACATTTAGAGGAGGTAAGCTTTCTTAGTATACTGTTTCTTGCATTTACTTTTACCTTTGCTTTTTCTATATGTGTTTTATATGAAAGAGTGTAATCGAGAGTCACACCGAGGTAGAGTGGGTTCCAGGAATGTTCTAAATTAGAGCCTTCCCAAGAAATCTGTAGCTTCGTGTTGGCTTCCTTATTGTTAAGGTAGAAAAGGCCAGTCTGGGTTTTCAAGGGGTTTGGTTTTAATTGATTACTGCTATAATATGTGGTTAGACTATTTGAGGTGATAGAGTAGTTTCAATGGACTTGAAATTTTTTGATTGAGTAACCTATGGCAAAGTCGTCATCATCATCATAGATAAAATTTCTAGTTACTGGAAAGATGAGGAGATCATTGACGTGATGTAGATGTTGAAAAGTAATGGAGATAACACACTTCCCTGGGGGAGGCCATTTTTTGGGGGGATACCGGAGCCTCTTCCTACCTCCCAGGTCCACCAAAAAAGCATCTGTTTTCTAAGAGTGATTGGATAGAAATTTGATCAGGAGGACAAGGCGATAGTCTCTAGTTATTCTGTATATTTTATTTCTGAGTGCGAGATGGTTTATGGTATCATATGCTGCAGTTAGGTCAACAAAAACTGGCCTGTGGCTAGTTTTTGCTCATAACCATTTTCTATACATTGAGTGAGGTTGAGAATCTGTGATGCACAGAATTTGCCTGGTCTAATACCAACCTTCTCAGCAATAAGATGGGGGTTCGATTATGAATTGTAGCCTATTCAAAATTAATCATTCATAGAGTTTAAAGAAGTTGCTGAGTACTGATATAGGTCTGTAATTTTTTCCTTTGGTTGGAGTTTTCTCTGGTTTCAGAAAGACAACCACTTTAGCATGTCTCCAGATAGTTGGTATTTTTAGGGTTCTGGGGAAAGTGTTGTATAGATTTAATAACCACTCTTTAGTCCTGTTTAATTTGTTCATTACAGATAACATCAAGACCTGCAGATTTTCTAGGTTTTAATAGGTCTATGGCAGTGTTGAGTTCAGTGATGGTGAAATCTGAGTTAATCATATTTTGTTCCTTCACTTGGGGTTCTAAGTATCTTAGTTTTTGTGTACTTTTCAGGGAATTTTCCATTCAGCAGCAGGTGAGCAATTTGATTAGCTGTTACCTGTGGAAACTCATGGCTTAGTGAAATATTTTCTAATTCTGTTGATAAAGTTCCATGCCTTTCTGCTACTATTAGTGATGTTAAGAGCTTCTATTTCTTTTTTCCATGAGAAACGTCTTTCCTCTGCCACCTTGGAACATTCTCCTGCATGGATAGTCTCCTCTGAGAAGGGGTTGGTGTTGTAAAGCTGTAAGTAATTAGTATACTGGGCTTGTATGTCTGGAAAGGCCTGGATTGTAGTTTGTGTGGCATCCTTGGGAGATTTTTTGGTGGAGATTTTCCTCAGAATTTTTATGAAATGGGGTTACTCTTGAGAGTTTGGAGGGACTGGTTCTATGGGACGGTCAAGATCTTCCATGAAACCCTTCCAATTAGCTTTTTTGAAATTAAATCTTCGTCTGTAAGGGACTGTATTAGGCGTAATGGTTGGGTTGAATGAAAGTATTATAGGTTTATGTTGAGTATGTGGAATTGAATTTAAAACCTTTTTAACACAAATGTTGGATATTTTTGAGCTAACAAATATGAGGTCAGGGTTATAGCCTTGCTTCCATCTGCCACTGTTGAAAGATGCAGGGTTTTGGATTATGCATCAGGTTTAGAGAAAGATTTTCGGCCCTTTTTCAACAACTGGAATAGAGTGGCTGATGCAGAGGAGATAGTAGAATTGTTCAATGACCACTTTATTGGAGTATTTCATCCTGGAGGAGTCAGTTTTAATGCTAGAGGGATAGAGCATTTTCAAGGTTTAGAGGTACAGGAGGAGGAGAGTGAGTTTCAAATACTGAGTACTCTGGATGTCAGTAAAGCTGTGGGACTGGATGGTATTTCACCACAAGTTTTGAGAGAATGTGCTAGGGA
Source organism: Typopeltis vanoorti (assembly GCF_054136105.1). Lineage (NCBI taxonomy): Eukaryota > Metazoa > Arthropoda > Arachnida > Uropygi > Thelyphonidae > Typopeltis > Typopeltis vanoorti. Next base: position 84,461,106 of record NC_143551.1, on the reverse strand, counting down.
ACTGACAGTGCCTTTGACCTAGCTTTTCAATGAAAGTCTGGCTACTGGAAAGGTGCCCATGGAATGGAAGGAAGGTAAGATAGTGCCATTGCATAAGGGTGAAACCAGACTGGAAGTGTCTAATTATAGGCCAGTTTGGATGTCATCAGTAGTTAGTAAGATCTTGGAGAAAGTAGTGAAGGACAGTATACAGCATTGGGCAGATGAGGGTAATGTTATCTGTGAGAGTCAACATGGATTTGTGAAGGGGTGTTCTTGTTTTAGCAATATGGTAGCCTTTTATGATAAAGTTACAAGAGCATTAGATGAGGGAAAGGCATATACTGCAATTTTCTTAGACTTAGCGAAGGCATTTGACAGGGTGCCACATGATAAACTGATATTTAAGTTGCAGCACATGGGTCTGGATGTCAGATTGATCAACTGGATTCAGGATTGGCTGTCTGATAGGTATCAGAGAGTTGTGTATGGTGGGGAAGTTTCAAGGAAGCAGAGGGTTACAAGTGGGGTCCCACAGGGCTCAATGCTGGAACCTATATTGTTTAACCTTTATATCAATGGCATTGTCAGTGGATTGCAGGGGAATGTTCAGTTGTTTGCAGATGATGCAAAGCTGGGAAGGATTATTAGTAATAGTGCAGATGTGGCAACCCTGCAAGAGGATTTGAATAAGCTAGATAGATAGGAAAATGATTGGGTGGTGTCAGTTTAATGCAGCAAAATGTAAGGTCTTGAGGTTTGGGAAACATCGAAGGGACACTGCATACTCTGTGGGAGGAGTTATACTGGAGGAAGTAGGAAAGACAAGAGATCTGAGGGTTGACGATAGATAGAAACCTGAAATTTAGGGGACATATTGCAAAGGTAGTGAAGGCAACACAGAGGATTGCTGCAATAATGAGAAGGACACTGACCTTCAGAGATAAAACAGTTAACATTCCATTGTATAAGACCTTGATCAGACCACACTTGGACTATTGTTCTCAGAATTGGTTCCCAGAATTTGAAGGGGATAAATTAACTGTGGAAAGGTACAAAGGCAGATAGCAAAGATGGTTTCAGGACTGTACAATGATAGTTATGAGGATCGGCTGAGGGAATGTGGACTGCAGGTTTTGGTGGATAGAAGAAGGAGAGGTGATATGATTGAGACTTTTAAACTGTTGAGAGGTGGTTACAGGATTGACACTGGGGAGTTCTTTCGCTTGGTGGAACAGCGGGAAGGAGTGATGACAAGAGGCCATCTCTAGAAGTTACAAAAGGAAACTGTGAGCAAGAGGGTGAGGAGTGGTTTCTTTGCATGGAGGGTGGTTGAACCATGGAATGCATTGCCTGATGGAGTGGTGAGAGCAAGAACGGTCAATGAGTTCAAGGAGTGGTATGATAGACTTTTTTTTTTTAGGGGGGGGGGACCTCCCCTCGATAAGTCTTGATAGACTTTGTGTTTCTTAGGAAGGACCTCCCACGATGAGTCTTCTGACTCCACGGAGGTCTGAATAATAATAATGATAATAACTTCTCCATCTTCATTGGACTTTGTGTAACCCCGGTTAATTAAGTTTTCTTTTGTAAACATTACGCTATCATGATAAATATTTTGTAAATATTTATCATGGTGGTGTATCTTTGATGAGTTTCATGCCATGGATGTAAGGTCTTGCAGCACTTTCCCCTCTGTGATTTTCTTACAGGCAGAGCACATCTCAGTCATCATCTCTGCAAATATTTGCAATGAAATCCTGCTTGACACTAGAGAAACCTTCAATATTAAATGATATTATTTTTAGGCCTGGCCCAGGTGGGATCCATTAGGGCTGGAATTTGGGAGCATTTTAGTTCGATCACTTGCATTTGATTGATAGCAACTTTTGATAGCAATTAGCTAATGTAGTCTTAGAACTCCCTTATGCAACGGAATTATTTTGCTCTTTTTTCAACTCCCTTGGATCTGAACCAGAGCTGAGATTTAAACTAAATAGCCTAGTCAGAGGCATTATCAACTCCCTTGCACATTCTTGTAAAACTCTTGCTTATATTCCATCTGATTTCACAGCTGTCTTTACATTGTTATTCTGCAATATCCTATGAACTTCCAACTCATCCACCTGTATTGCTACATTAGTGTGTGTCACATAGATTAAAGCAATAACCTCACTAGGATGATATACTGTTGCAAAATGGTCACTCAGTAACTTAGCTGTTTTATCTGCTTCTGTCTCTTCTTGAACATCACTCATTAATGTTAATTTTCCGTATTCATCCTTCCTCTTACCTGCCGCATAATGGAATAATTCTTTGGGATTTCCTTAAACCTGATTGGTTAGATTCTTCTCATAGTCTGATTTTGCCTTCCTTGCAATGCTAGTCAATTTTCTTGCCTGAGCCTTGTACTGTTCACGAATTTGCTGGTCACCTTCTCTTTATTTACTCTTCACAGCATTTTCTTTCTCCGTGGTTAGTGCTTAATGACATTACTTACCCATCTAACTCCTACCTGATTAATCTTTCTTATCTTCTTCTTCTTCTTCATGTAGCTTCCTCAGTGAGAGGGTGCAGCACCATGTCCTTCCAGTTCTCTCTGTAGGTGGCTTTCTTTTTTTGCTTCTTTTGTGATCCTGTCCATGATCTTATATCTTCAAGCCATGTGCTTTGTTTTTTACCTCTTGATCCTTTTTCCCATGATTTTTCCTTCTAAAACTGTTAGTATACTCTGTCCTGCTGAACCTCTCAGTACATGTCCTGCCAATCTTATCTTTCTCTGGATCATTTCCTGCAATAAAGATCTCTGTGTTCTCATTCTCTGTAGGATATCTGTATTTGTCATGTGTTCTGTCCATGAGATTTTCAGAGCTCTCCTATAGCACCACATTTCAAAGGCCATTATCTGTTGTCTTACACTCTTCATGAATATCCAGGTCTCACTTCCATATGTGAAAACTGGCCACACTAATGTTCTTATCATTCTTTTCGTTGCCTTGATACCCACAGAACTTCTGAGCAGATCTTTATTTTTCCAGAAGGCATCTTTAGCTATGGCTGTTCTTATTTTTATTTCTTTATCTTGCTTTCCATCTGCAGTAAAGTAGGTGCCTAAATATTCATATTCTGTTGTATGTTCAATTTTTATATTGTTTACGAATATATCTGGCTTGGATCTGTTTTCTTTTGAGATTTTCATAAATTTTGTCTTTTTTTGCATTTATATCTAATCCAAATTCTTTACCTTCTTCAATTAGTAGCTGCAGTAATTTGATTTATTTATTTTGGTTTTCTGTTATTAGAATGGTATCATCAGCATATCCAACATTGTTGTATTTTATACCATTAATACTAATTCCTATTTTTTGTGTTTCAATCTTTTTTTCATCACTGTCTCACTATACATATTAAATAGATTTGATATACAACCTTGTCTAACTCCTCTTTTTATTTTCACTACAGAAGCCTCAGAGTTGAACAACTGCATTTTCTGTTTGGTGTAAATCATTTTTATAATCTTAAGTACATGATCTTCTATGTCTAATTTATCCAGTATATTGAACATTTTATTATGTTTTACCTGGTCAAAGGACTTCTGAAAATCTATGAAGCATATGTAAATGTTCCTATTTCTTTCAAGTGATCTTTTTATTAGTATTTTTAGTTCCAGGATATCATTAATTAATGGTTCCCATTCCTCTTCTGAAGCCTTTCTGTTGTTCACTCAATTCACCAATTAAGGCTCTTTCAATTTGTTTGTTAACAATGGTTAAAATAATTTTAGATGCATGGGATATTAGGCTCACAGTTCTGTAATCCTTGCAATTTTGTGCATTATTTTTTTTTTTTAGAATTGGTATGCAGATAGATGTTGTTAAAACTTCAGGAAATTCTATTGTTTTATAGATGTCCTGAATGGATTCCACTAAATAGTTGTTATTATTGCCAGTCAAAGCTTTCAGCATCTCAGTCAGGATGTTATTGCACCCAGGGGATTTATTATTAGAAAGATTCTTAATTATATGTTCTACAGTATCTCCTTTCTTGTCGGTAGTGGTATCTGTTGTTATGTTTAACTTAAGCTGTCCCGAATCATCTATCACATTACCATTATCATCATCATCATAGAGATCTGATAAGTACTCCACCCATCTTCCATTTATCTTTTCCTTATCAATGATTATGTTTCCATCTTTGTCCTTGATGTTATTAGACTGTGTATGTTTTGCTTTTCCATTAAGTTCTTTCACTTTCAGGAATGCTTCTCTGGTTTTGTTCTTATTTTGTAATTCTTCTATCTCTGTGCACTGCCTATTTATCCAGTTTTCTTTCAATCTTCTGCATAACTGTTTGATTCTTTTATCCAATGTTTTATATCTTAATCTTTCTTCTTCATTTGCTCCTCTTTTCCATGTTCTTCTTTCATCGATAAGGTTGATTACTTCTTGTGTTATCCATGGTTTTTTCTTTCATTCTTCTTGTTTATTGATATGGTTTTTAGCAGATGTTACGATAGCTGCTTGTAGTCTATTCCACTGAGAGGGTTCATTTTTGTTTTGCAACTGTGCAAACAGCAGTTCTGAAACATTTTCATTGAATTTTGATTTTACTACTGGATTGTGTACCATTTGTAGATCTTGTTTTAGGGGTTGACTTCTTTTAATTTTTATTGTTTTCAGGCAAATATTCATCTTCATTAAGACCAGTCTATGATCAGATCCACAGTCAGCACTTGGCATCACCTTTGAGTTCCATGATCCACTGAAGTAACGTTTACTGACCACAATATAGTCTAATTGATTTTTGTATCTTCCATCTGGACTTTCCCATGTGCATCTTGCTGTTGATTTTTGCTCAAAATAAATGTTGGTTACGATGAGACTGTGCTTGTTACAGAAATCAATCAGTTTTTGTCCTCTCTCATTCTGAATTCCAAGTCCAAATGGACCCATGTGTGTAGATGTTCTCTCTGATCCAACTTTTGTATTCCAGTCACCCATAGTACAAATAACTCGATCTTTCTTGCCTCCAATTTCCTTCATACACCATTCTATTTCATCATACATGTTATCTATTTCTGTCTCCTCATTCTGATCTGTAGGAGAATATACTTGAATGATCAGCATATCTCTAGGTTTAGACTTCACTAGCATTGCCATTGCCATTCTTATCTTAGATACATAATTTAATACTGCTACTTCTATATGACTCTTAACTATATCCCATACACTACTAACATCCTTACCCTGTAGTGTTTTATGCCATGGTACAAATTTAAGCTTCTTCCTAATCAGGTCACAATCACTTGCCTTGTAGTTCCACATAAACCACTTCTTGATGGAATATTCATCATGTTTTACAATCTCCCATGTCAAGACCGCATGGTCACTTTCACCAATAGGAGGCAATGTTGTTACCTTGGTTATGGATAGCTCTTCTGATCCTATGACCAGATCCAATACTCTCCCATGCCTAGTCCCTTCCATCATATACTGCCTTAAGTAATTATCTCTCAACAGGTATATAAATTCTATTTCCTTCCTGCCATGTGATCTTTCTTCTTTCCAGTCTATATCTCCATAGTTGAAGTCCACCATAATTATCACTCAACCTGTTCTCATTGTACTAATTTGGTGATGCATGTCTTCCAGATCATCTGTGGAATTCCCTGGCCTATAGCAATGACCAACTGTATATTTTGTCTTACTGGCTTTAATCTCACACCAGATTGCTTCAAATTAACAGCCACCCTCTTGCCTGTCCCCTATTCTTTTTGACTGCAGTTCAGCAGTTCATCTGCTATCATCAGCAGTACCCTCCCCCCCATCCTATCTTTCCTGAAAATACTAAACCCTTCACATTCAATCTCTGTAACTACATCATCTGCTGTTAGCCAAGTCTTACTAATGCCTATAACCTTTGGTGGGCTTGCACTAACCAATGTCAAAAACTCCTCCCTCTTGTTCCCGATACTTTTGGCATTAACATATAAAAACTCAGCATCCCTTTAGTCCTCCATTCACCTTTACTTTCTGAATAGACCACCCTATTCAATATTTTTGTTTGTGAGACAAGATTCTACACTTGGTCATTCCCAAACTCACTCGCCTCATGGATGCCTTCACACAAACTCACTTGTCTTATGGGTTCCTTTACACAAACTCACTCGCCTCATGGGTGCCTTTACACAAACTCACCTGCTTCCATCCTAATTGATTAAGTTTTCCTGAATTTGCATTTCAGCATGCTAGGTGAACAAAGCTCGCTCTCTCTCTCTCTCTCTCTCTCTCTAGACACCTAACACCAAAACTATTTAGATGCAGTCCATCAGCATTGTACACTTCTTTCCATCAAACACAGATTGCAGATCAACAAATCCTACATTATTTCTTCTGCACAATCTACATATAAACTCATTGGCTACCAACACCCTGCTCCTCATTTCACCTCTATCATAGTGTGGTAGGAGACTTACAAACTTCACCTTCTCACTCTTCAGTTTATGTCTCTTCTAACAACTGTTTCACATCCTCCCTCACATAACAGAATACTTCTTGCCTCTGAAAGCATTTGTACCAACCAAGACAATCACTTCCTTCACCTCACCTTTTTGTATCCAGATGTCATGGCTAATATTGTGAATTTCTGCTCCCATGAAACATTTTGTCATACTTTTGTTAAGTACTTCCCTGATCATTAAGTCTCCAAACATAATTTTCTCCTTAACTTGTTTTTCTTGTTTGTTTGGTCAGTCTTTATTATTCCTTAGGATCACCTGCATGTTTCTCTTTTCAGCTCTGTTAATCTTTTGCCACTTCGGCAATTTTTTTTTAATTTCGCACTTCGTCCTATGAAGGATAACATTTAAGCGTACTATTTCTTTATTAATGCCCATTTCATTCTCCTCTATTTCCATCGCCACACATTCCACATTAATAACATCATTTTCCATCTTACCATTGGTATTTGCTGCATTTTCATCACCTAACAGATACACGCTTTTGAAACACTTAATATATACTCTCTCTCTGGTTTCAATTTCCTTCCACATATTCTTTAATTTTCTCACATACACTGCACTGAATAAAATCCTGAAAATTCAAACCACTAGACAACGTGGTCTTTGCTGCCAATGTTCATCGCACTGGTGCCATGTTGACAATATCATAATAAATATCACAATAAAAATGTTATAAATACTCAAATACCCCTAAATACTCGAAAAACATGAAATATACACTAATACACTATAATACACTAATTTTCTAAGGAAAAAACGAAATGAAACTGATAAAAATCACCAATTTTACATGAGCACTAAATTACATGTGCACTCAATAAAATATATTCTCGAAAAATATCATTAAGTGACAGTTTTAAAAAAAAAAAAAGTAGAGGATATATAAGAAGAAAGGTGATCAGCTAACTAACTTGTTAATAGTACAATAAACAGGCAAGAAAGGTAACTAGCATAGTAAGGAAGGTAAAATCAGATTATGTGAAGAAGTTAGGAAATCCCAAATAGTTTTTTCATTATATGACAAATAGGAGGAAGAATGACTATGGAAGGATAACTTTAATGAGTGTAGATGATAAAGAAGTAACAGAGGCAGACAAAATTGTTGAGCTACTGAGTGACCATTTTGCAAGGGTATATTATCCCGACTAAATTTCCCTTTCAGTTGTTTCCGACCGTAACTGACTTTGTAGGCATTACTCACAAAATATTCTTGGTGAGATTTTTACAGAGTAGTTCACCATTGCTTTCCCCAACCCCCAATTTTATCCGGGCTTGGGAACCAGCATATGGCTAGGATGTATTCATGACAGTAATCCATGTGTGTTCACAGGGCCAGTTTGCCTGTTCTGGGAGACAAAAACCCGAGTTTCCGGGTGAACAAAAAATCCTTCGTCTGTATGAGACTGGCTAACTCACCTTTAGTCAAAAGAGACCAGATAAAGATTCCTCACATCACTGATGGGAATCGAACCCAGGTCTCTCCGACCAAAGGGCTTCATCTATACTGACCCAGCTACGGAGGCTCATATATCATCCAAGTGAAGAAATTGTTATGGCAGAGGTGATAGGGACTGATGTGAGAACAGAGGCTGATGGATAAGAGGAATACGGCTGTGGGATTTAATGGGATATTGGCTCCAACTTTAAGAGAATGTGTAGGTGAACTGATAATGCCTTTGGTGATGTTAAATATAAATCTCAGTTCTGGTCAAGTACAGAGAGAGTGGAAGGAGGACAAAAAAATAGAAGGAGGACAAAAGGAGGATCTAAGTCTGTAGTATCAAATTATAGATCAATCAGTATCTCAGGGCTGGTTAGTCAAATTGGCCAAAAAGAGAATTTAGGAGAAGGTAGAAAAGAATATAATCTATGAGGGGATAACATGGCTATGTGAAAGATGCCTTTAGAGTGACAGTTGAGTTGCTTAAAGGGAATGGCTATGCACGACACTGTTGGATTTTGCAAAGCTGTTTGAGAGGATACTACATTGAACTCTGTTATGTAATCTGTAACAAATGGAGATGGATATGAAACTGGTGATATGAATAAAAAGCTGGCTGATGGACCAAAACGTAGTATATAGAGGAAAAGAATCCAGAGAAGGCAGGTGACTAACTGTGTGCCTCAGGACTCTGTGTTTGGACTACTGCTGTTTAATTTTTATGTGAATGATTTGAGGGTAGTTGTAGATAGACACTTGAAGTTTAGAGGGCATAATGCTGAAGTAGACAGTATAACTGACAGATTTACTGGTTATTCTGACAAGCAGAGATTAAAGGAGTCACCATTCCTCTTTATAAAGCCTTGATACGACCATATCTGAATTACTGTAGGCAGGTCTTTTCACCTGGGTTTCTTAGGGATGAGGAAGTGGCAGAGAGGATCCAGCAGTGAGTGACCAAGATGGTGAGTGGTCTGTGAATGCTTCCTCTGAGGATAGATTGAGGGTTTGTGGGTTGCAAAAGTTAGCTAATAGGCCAAAAAAGGGGATATGATAGAAACATTTAAGCTTCTTAAAGAATTTTATAGGATTACTACAAAGAAAATATTTCAGCACACAGCTAAAGGGTGAATGACAAAGGGTCATTGGGTAAGAGTGTGGTTAGCAAGGGTGTAAGGACTAGATTTTTTTGCTTGGGGAGTGGTAAATGAATGGAATGAGTTGCCAGAGTCAGTTGTGTGTGCTTTGTCTATAAATGGTTTCAGGAAAGGCACAGTAGATATTGTGTTGATAATTTTCATCTTCCATCATGAGCCTTAGGGACTACACAGATTTCGGAAGGATAACTTTAGTGGGTGTTGATGGTATTGAGGTGACCAATTCAGATATAATAGTAGAGTTACTGAGTGATCACTTTCCAAAAGTATCACCCAAGTGAGGATATCTCTGTACCTGTAGCAATAACTAATGTGAGTATTGATGTTTATAAATTAGAGGTACTTATTATATTGCAAAATTTAATGCAAGCACTGCTGTAGGTTTAGATGGAATATCAGTTCAGATGTTGTGTGAATGTGAAAAGGAATTGTCAACACCTCTTACTTGGTTATTTAACTTACGTTTGAACTCTGGTATGGTCATTAGGGAGTGGAAGGAAGGCAAAGTAGTTCCTTTGCATAAAGGTGGCTCTAAAACTGTGGTAGTTAATTACAGACCAATCACCATCTCGGGAGTGCTGGTAAAAGTATTGGAAAAGTTGGTTAAAGACAAAATTCAAGAATGGGTGGATCAGAATATGATACTCTATAGGAACCAACATGGTTTTGTTAAAGATCAATCCTGCCTTAGCAATTTATTAACTTTTTATCATCGAATGACATCTGAGATGGACAAAGGAAATGGCTACACAGTGGTACTTCTGGATTGTGCTAAAGCTTTTGACAGGATACTCAATGGAATTGTTGTGCAAATTGGAGCAGATGGGGGATGGATACTAAACTGGTGATATGGATAAGAGAATGGCTCAGGAAGAGATACCAGAAAGTGGTGTATGGAGGAGCAGAGTCCAGGATGAGGGAGGTGACCAGTGGTGTGTCTCAGGGCTCTGTGCTTGGGCTGTTATTGTTTAATTTGTATATAAATGATATAGGAAATGACTTAAAGGGAGATATTCAGTTGTTTGCTGATGATGCAAAATTGGGTAGTGCAATAAAAAAATCAAGCTGATGTTGAGAGTTTACAGGATGATTTAAATAAGCTGGTAAAATGGGCAAAAGGTAATGGATGTCACTTCAATGTGGAAAAGTGTAAAGTTATGCATTTTAGGATTAAAAGATTACTAGCTGTGTGCTACATTATTAATGGAATGGTACTGCAAGAGATTGATGAGGTGACTTGGGGGTGTTGGTGGATAGGGAGATGAAGTTCAGGGAACATATTGCTAAGGTGTCCAAGATTGCACATAGGAAAGAGGTTATTATCCCCCTTTATAAGGCATTGATACTTCCACATTTGGATTACTGTGCTGAAGTCTAGTCGCCTGGATTCCTTGGAGATGAGGAGGTTGTGGAGAGGGTTCAGAGGAGAGTGACTAAGTTGGCGAGTGATGTAAAAAATTCTCCCTACATTGATAGATTGAGAGCTTGTGGATTTCAGTGGTTGGTTGATAGGTGGAGAAGAGGGGATATGATAGAAACATTTAAATTACTAAAAGGTTTTTATAAGATTGATGCAGGGGAAATGTTTCAGCTGTGTGATAGTAATGGAAGAACAAGAGGTGATTCCTGGAAATTAAGGAAAAGTGTGGTTAACAAGGGTGTGAGAATGAGGTTTTTCGCCTGGAGAGGGTGAATGAGTGGAATGCACTGCTTAAATCAGGTATGAGTTTTTCGTCTGTAAATGAATTCAAGAACAGATATCATAGATATTGTTTTGATAGTTTGGGTCTCCCGCAATGAGTCTACTAACACCATGGAGATAACCGTAATAATAATAATAATAATTTCCCTCCAAATTAGTCTACTGCTTGTCAGCTATAATACTGTCTTGTTTTTTTTAATATTTTGGTCTTCTAGGGCACTTCTAACTGAATCAATTTATCTAAATTTTGGTTTTCCTTGTGTCTTTTCCTGCTATCTTTCTACCGAATACCTGTTTTGCTAACTTTTTCTCTCCCATTCTATTTAAATGACCAACCTTAGATTAGCTCTACTCACATATTCTTGAATACTAATAATGTCAAATTACTTCCTAAAATCTTCATTTTTAATATGATTGTACTATTTATACCATCTATTCATTTCCACCTCTAATTTTTCTCAGAACACTAATAGCTGTGGTCTCTAGCTTTTGATCAAGTGCTTTATTTCTAACCCAACTCTCAGATCTATAACTTAAAACTAGTTTAATCATTGTCTTATACTGATAGTTCAGTGTTTGGCAAATTTTCTCTCTTATTCCATATAAAATTACTCATCTGGCACCTCATCATATCAGTTTTATTTATTCTGTTGTCCATTTCCATAGTGAATTTGCCATCATCATCATAATTAAAAACTGTGCGTAAATAGCTGAAACATTTTATTTGCTCTATAGGTTCTCCATTGAGAATGCAACTGAAATATTCTTTGGTCCTGTCCATTTTAATAGTTTTGGTCTTTTTATTGATTTTCTTGCTAAATTTGTTACAGCTATTATTTATTTTAGTTAGAGAATCCAGGAGACTAGTACTTGATTTTTTAGGAGTACAATGCCATCATAAATCAAGAGCTACGTTTGATATCTCCAATTGTAACATCAGATTTCATGCCACTTCCTTTCATAATGCGATCCATATAGATGATGAATAAGAGTGGAGATAGTGTGTACTGTTAATTATATAAAAAATAATTACAATAAACTATGCTTCTCAAGAAATCTAGTCAGGGACACTTCCAGTTCTCTTGCACTTACTTACAATACACAGGCTGATATCGTATCTAATTCAGGCTGTATATATATAATAATAAAAATAACTTAAATTAAAAAATAACTCTAACTAGTCAAACTAGTCAATTGGTGAGAGTGACCATGAGGTGATTACCTCGGTGGTTTCCAGCAGTGCGAGGACCCCTGTGAGAAAAAGGTATATGTGGAACTACAAGGTGGGGGGGGGGGATTATGAAGAGCTCAGGAAACAGCTTGCAGGTGTAGCATGGAATGAGGAGTTAGCTGCAAAAGAGATCAATGCAGCTTGGGGAATTTTCAAAACTATCTAGTAGATGCATTGTCTAAATGTATTTCAAGGGTGAGAAAGTTAAAAAAGGTAGGTATGAGATGAATGAATAAAGAAATTAAGCATGCGATACAGAGAAAAAGGGCATTGCAGAGGCAGCATAAGAGAAGTGGAAATAACCAATTTAATGAGGTCTACAAAGATCAGTCAAGGAGGGTGACTTGGTTGGTGAGAGTAGCTAAAGAGAGGTATGAATAGCAGTTAGCTAATGAAGCCAAAAAGAACTCTATGGAGTTCTTTCGATATGTAACCAGCAAAAGAAAGAATGATTATGGAAGGATGACATTGATAGGAGAAAATGGTATAAAGATAGCTGTTGCAGAATGTGTGGTGGAGATACTTAATGAACAGTTCATAAAGATCTTTAAATCTTGTGAATGTGACTTCATGGAGAGATTGAGAACAGTTGATGATGGGGAGGAGAGACTGACTGTAAGTGAGCAAGAGGTGTTTGGGGAGTTGAGTAAACTAGATGTAAATAAGGCTGTGGGACTTGCTAATATATCATCGCGTATTCTGAAGGAATGTGCCAGGGAGTTGACACCTCCCTTGACATATTTTTTTTAATAATACGAATCTTGCACTTGGTCAAGTTCCTAAGGAGTGGAAGGAGGGCAAGATTGTGCCACTTCATAAAGGAGGTGATCGAACTCAAGCATCAAACTATAGGCCTATCTGTGTGTCAGGTGTTGTAGTTAAGTTGTTGGAGAAACTTGTGAGAACTAGGATCCAGAGTTGGGTTGACAACAATGGTTTAATCTTGATGGACAGCATGGATTTGCAAAAGGGAGGTCATTTTTTAGTAATCTACTTACTTATTACAATAAAGTGACTGCTTCCTTGGATAGAGGAGAAGGCTACACAGTAATATACTTGGATTTTGCAAAGGCTTTTGATAGAGTACCTCATGATGAGTTGACAGTCACACTAGAGCAGATGGGGTTGGATATTAGATTAGTGCATTGGATTGGATACTGACTATCTGATAGGTATCTCAACAAGTTGTGTATGGGGATGCGATATCCAGGAAAAGGAAAGTCACTAGTGGAGTGCCTCAGGGGTCTGTTTTAGGGTCATTACTGTTTAACTTGTATATTAATGATATTGGTGAGGATTTGGATGGAGATATTCAGTTGTTTGCATATGATCCAAAGTTGGGACGAACCATAAAGAGTAGTGAAGATGTTGTGGCCTTGCAAGAAGACTTGAATAAATTGAGTGATTGGGTACGGAAATGGGGATGTGAGTTCAATGTTGCAAAATGTAATGTTTTAAAATTTGGAAAACAAAGACGGGATGCAGAATTTATGCTTGGTGAGGATATATTGTTGGAGGTGGAAGAAATAAGAGATCTGAGGGTGATAGTGGATAAGGATCTGAAATTTAGGGGACACATAGCCAAAATTGTGAAGACAACACAAAGGCTTCTGGGAATGATGCGGAGGACACTGACGTGTAGAAGTAGGGAGATTCTTGTTCCGTTGTATAAGGCTTTGATTAGGCCACACATGGGCGGGCTAATGTGCCCAGATTTGGTCACCAGGTTTTCAGAAGGATGAAGAAATGTTGGAAAGGATCCAAAGGCGACTGACTAAGGTAGTTTTTAACCTCTGGAATGTCGAGTATGAGGAAAATTTGAGAAGATATAATTTGCAGAGTCTGGTGGACAGCAGGAAGAGGGGAGATATGATGGAGACCTACAAGTTGGTTTGTTATAGAATCAATGGTGGAGAAGTTCTACAGAGAATAGTGGGAGATCAGGGGGAGAATCAGAGGTCATCCCTGGAAACTGTATAAAGAGGGTGTGAGTAGGGGAGTGAGAGGCAGGTTTTTTTCGTGCAGAGTTGTGAATGATTGGAATGCCTTGCCTGAGAATGTGGTGTCTGCAAGGAGTTTGAGTGTGCTTAAGACATGGTATGATGAGATATGTGTGTGATAAAAGGACCTCTCAGATGAGTCTTTGACTCCATGAGGTCTTGGGGTAATAATAATAATAATAATAATATTCACATTGGGATTTGAGAATCATATTCTAAGCATTTCCAATTCATTTTTCTCTGTTCTCTCATGACATCAGTTCCCTATTCCACATGCTGTTTTAGATAATTATCCTTCAGTAGCTGCATTAATTCCATCTTCTTCTTTTCTCTTTCCATTCTATGCATCACTAGTTGTGGAAGGTGATAAGAATTATTTATCCAGTGTCGTTAGATTAATTTCTTAGTAAATGGTACATACATCTTCCTTTGTACTTCCAGCTTACAGCAACAATGATGTATTATGCCCTGTTAGTCTCTACCTGACACTGGATAACACCAAATGTATTTTTCTGAAGATACTGTCTTCCTGCTGTTTCTATTCTTGTTAGGTGCACTTTTACTATTATCAGCAATTGATTGCAATATTTCCTTCGATTCAAATGTGCCTTTTAATAGCTACCCAGTTCAGATTTTGGTTCTGAGAAACTACATTTAGCATTTTTTCATCATTAATATTCACATCTTCACTGATATTAAATGTTCACACACACACACACACACACACACATGCATATTCACCTGCATCCCACACTCTCAATAACCCTGATTCTGCACTTCTATTTCAGAATGAACAACACCCTTCCCCAAAAAAATCTAACTCCAAGTCCGATCAATTGCAAGTAATCAATCATGTATGAGTCCTTTCCTGCATCAAATTTACTGCAAAGATCTATAACAACGACTCTTATGAATTCCATACATTTTCCTTCTACCCATTTTCTTCCTATCCTATTGCACAAGAAACTTGCAATCCATACTCACTCTTATTTTTTACTTTTTTTCAATAACTGTTTCATTTCCTCTCTGATTCTGTACCTGAAACTTTTGAAATCAATTGAACCTGTCAAACTATCCACTCTTTCACTTTCTTTCTTTGCATTCTCTAATGGCATCACTAATATCTTTAATCCTTCACCTTAGGAAAACTTATGTCATTATCCTCTCATCAAGAAAAGCCATGATCATTGAATCGCCATAGACCAGGGTCTTCAATGCATGGCCCATGGGCCACCTGTGGCCTGCAGAACTCTTTGCCATGGACTGCTGGCCATTTTGAAAAAAATAACTACTTAACATTAAAACGCGATTAAATAAAAAATAATTTCAATGAAGCCCGCAGGCCACTAAGCTATACTGCAGTATTTAAAATCGTAAGATGCTTTCCAGATTCACAAGGATTGCTGTACATTTGATACTTTACATAAAATCCTATAAAAATAAATGTTAAATAGACATGCTTCTTCAGCCATATACCAGCGCCAAGCGGTACTTAAGTACTAGTACTAACGTCGCAGGTAGATGGCTAAAGCAGTAGTTAGTTCGAGTGTGCTGTCTAGTGCCTTCCAGATACATGTCAAAGGTTCTTGATACCTCGTTATTTTCATATAAATAAAAAAGGAGCTCATCCACAGTCAGTCAGTCAGTCATGAACAGTGTGATATTCATCATAAGCGCATGCAGGTTCGTCGTGTCAGCCATAGCCTATTGTGGTTTTATATTGCCAGACTTTTTTCATTAGTGTGAGATATATTCTGTGGATAATAACCATTACAATGCCATTTTGGATCATTTCTTGGGTTCACCTTCCATCACTATGGCATCTACGAGTAAAAAGTGTAAATCAAGTGATCCTTGTCGGGTTTTTAATGAAAAGTGGACCAATTTGTACTTTTTTTGTGCCAATCGACGATAAGCCAGTGTGTTTAATTTGTCGTGAGTCAGTGTCAGTATCAAAGGAATACAATATAAATCGACACTATGAGACAAAGCATGCATCCAATTTCGATCATCTTCAAGGGCAGCTTTGTGTGGACAAAGTGAATCATCTCCAAATTGATTTAAAATGCCAGCAGGGTATGTTTAAAAGGCAGAGGGAAGAGAGCAAAGCATGCATCAAAGTAAGTTATACAAAAACTAAAAAAATTGCTAAAAAATCAAAAGCCTTCTTGGATTCTTGGACAGCGAGTTTGTGAAAGAGTGTCTCATCGCTGCTGGGGAAATTCTGTGCTCAAATGATAAGGAAGTGTTTAAAAAACCAAGTTTGTCTGGGGTAACTGTAGCATGATGTGTCAAAGAACTTGCCAATGACATTGAAGGAACTTTAAATAAATGATTGTCCGAATTTACGTCATATTCACTTGCTTCAGATGAGAGCACAGATGTGAAGGATACAGCACAACTGGCTATCTTTGTCCATGGCATTGATCAACAATTCACTGTGACAGAAGAACCGCTAGTACTTGTACCTATGAAGGGAACGATGAGAGGCACTGATATTCTTGAAGCCGCCAAGAAAACGCTCCAGCGTTTCAACCTCAGCTTAACTAACCTTGAGAGTGTGGTAACTGATGGTGCCACTGCTATGGTGGGAAAGAACGAAGAGTTTGTTGCGCTCCTACAGAAAGAATCGGAACTAGAAGGAAAAGATTTCGTTCATTACCACTGTTTAATCCACCAGGAGAATTTGTGCACAAAAATTATTGATATGAGAATGTCATGAAAGTTATTGTGATTGTCGTCAACATTATTAGGACAAGAGGATTGAATCATCATCAATTACAAGAGTTTTTGACCCAAGAGTGCGAAGCAGATCATGGCGATGTGGTTCATTATGGTGATGTGCGTTGGTTGAGCAGAGGGAAGGTTCTTAAAAGTGTCTGACTTAACCTCTTCACGTACCAATTAAAAATCAGAAAGCGGTCATTTTTCTGCCACTTTTTTGGGCAAGGGTGATTTGCTGGATCAAATTCATCATTATTTTTCAAATAATGATGAATTTGTGCAAATGCAAACGAAATAGCTGATACAAGCCGTCAGCAACTTTTCTCGGCTGAAAGGAAATAGGCACAAGATTGTCTAGCGTCTACATTCGGTTGTATTTATATGTGAAACTAAAATTCAAAATCAATTTTGGTACAATAAACAAAAGATGTGTCACAGATGTCTTTGTATGTTAAGGGGTTAAGGAGCGAAATATAGCAGTTCATGCAAACCAAGGGGAAGTTGATTGCGGAATTCAATGATCTGAAGTGGATGACAGACTTTGCCTTTGTGACCGACATCTCGTTGCATATGAATGACCTAAATACGTGGCTACAATCCAAAGATCAACTGGTGCACACTCTCTTTGATCACATCAAAGATTTTGTGGCCAAACTTTGGGAGGCACAACTCGCAAAAAAAGACTTAACTCATTTTTGGCTTCTCGCTGAGTCCAACTGTTCGTCTCTTGATGAATATGCTACAAAAATTAGTCGTTTTGCGAAGTGAGTTCGAAGAGAGAGAGAGAGATTTAGTGATTTTCATAACCAACAGTCTTCTTTAGATTTATTTTCAATGCTATTCAGTGTCAATGCTGACAAAATGCCAGGCTCAGTACAAATGCAGCTGCTTGAACTCCAAAACAACTCTTCTTTGAGAGAAAAATTATTCATTGTGCCCTTGCTTGCATTTTACAAAGACTACATTTCTGAGGACGCATTCCCTATCTTCGCTGGCATGCTTTGAAGATGTGCACTTTGTTAGGAAGCACATACTTATGTGAGCAGTTTTTCTGCAGAATGAAGCATGCAAAGTTCAAGACAAGAACTCAGATTAAGGACCAACATCTCGAGAATACTCTGCACATAGCGACTCCCAACATTGACAAGCTGGTCAAGGAAAAGCACTGCCATGTTTCCCATTGAACATTGTAAAAAATGAATGTTTTCTTCATTAAATTATCTTTTTTTCAAGTATTGATTGTATTTACTTATCATGAACCCGACTCCTACCTACGCTCTTAAAGTTGAGTTTGTTTATTTTTATAGGATTTTATGTAAAGTATCAAATGCACAGTGTTCCTTGTGAATCTGGAAAGCATCTTACAATTCTAAATACTGCAGTATAGCTTAGTGGCCTGCGGGCTTCATTGAAATTTTTAATGCAGCCAGCACTGTCTGAAAGGTTGAAGACCCCTGCCAAAGACTATTGCCTTGTTTCTCTTTTTCTCTATTTTATACCATTACCATTTTCTATACCATTTTCCTATATTTCATTTGCTAATCCATTTTTCTGATGTTTATCTAGTCATTCAAGCTCATGTTTTGTCCTGTTAAGACTACATTAAGCAAAGCTGTTTCTTTCATTACTGGTATACCTTGCTACTCTTCTTGTCCTCCATCACTTCTTTCTTGTGTCATTTTACTTTTCTTTCAACTCACTCTCCCATTATTTGCACGTATGGTGGAGTGGAATCTAGGAGAATCAGCTGTTCTATCCATGCTACCAGCTTCACATCCTTTCCCTCTCCAACTTTTGGAATAGTTTTTCACATGGTATTCTGTCAAATACCACTGCAAAGTAGTATAATGGTGTAGCCATTTCCTTTTGCCAATTCTGCTGTCACTCTATTCTAAAATGCAAGTAAATTACTAAGGCAGGACCTACTTTTTTTACATAACCATACTACTTACCATGGAGTATCATGTTCTTTTCCACCCACTGCTGAATTTTTACCTTTAACTAACTTTTCCAGAACTTTAACACGTTCGCTACCAACTACAAGTATACTCGTAGTTGGTAAACCAGCTACACAAGCCAGCTACGAGTATACTCGTATGAGGCTTACCACTGGCAACGAGATTACTGTACTGACCTTGAAGAAGTGAAAATGCTTGACTTGTGGAGCTAGCATCAAAACTGTGTATGCTCATAGATGGTACATGCTCTGCACAAGCCAACTACGAGTATACTCGTATGACGCTTACTACCGGCAATGAGATTACCGTATTGACCTTGAAGAAGTGAAATTGCTTGGCGTAGGGGAACAGACTATGCCGAAGTGGTGTGGCAGCGAACGTGTTAACCACTACTTCTGAGATACAAATTGTCTGTAATTTTCTACTTCTGTCTTTGAGCTGCCTTTATATAATAGAACTGTCTTATCCTCTTTCCACTCCCTTGGAACCTTGTCAGAGCTGAGATTAAGATTAAACAACTTCATCGGAGACACTGCTAATTCACTTACATATTATTATCATAACAAATGGGTTGCCAATGCAGGTCATTCACATCTTCCTGTAGAGCCCCCCCCCCCCCCCAATTTACACAGCAACCAACGATATATTTCATCCTATTAGTTTCTATCTCACACCAGATTGCCTCAAATGAACTATTTCTCCCAAACTTGAAATCCTTTTAAACTTCTATTACTGTTGGTTGAAGTCCTTTAGCTATCATCATCAATACCCCACCTGCTATCCTATTTTATCTTTCCTGAAAATGCAATACTTTTACATTCCTTCCCTATAACTGCTGTATTTACTTGAATATAACTCACACTTTTTTTCGCACCAAAAATTAAAGTTAAAAAATCATGGATATTTTTGTGGATATTTTTGGAAGCTAAAGTTTTTTCAAAAAAAAACAAACTAAATTGACATTTATAATTAAATCCTCAGTATTCATTATAATTTATACTTGCTCACATTGTTTATGAAATGAATGCATTTAAAGTTTTATTATCAATGTTATTTATGAGACAGCTGATCACCTTCATCATGTGATATATTTGAATCTTTTGCTACAGTGCTTCTGTAATTAAATTAATTTCTGGCAAAATCATGTCCCAAGCTCTCAAAATCCAGTTGCACAATAGTTCTAATGATGGGCTCTTAATCTTAATCCCCCCCCCCCCAGTGCAATCCAAGCTCGAGTAGAAGTCAATGCTATCACTCCCACATTTCCTCTACTGGTTGCCTCCGTCTCTATGCATATGATTGGTGCGGTATTAACAAAAGATGGTGTGACTCAACAACAAAGGCAAGCCAATGATTGTTGAGTTAAAATGCTGATTCTCTTCAACCAAATTCCGAAATATCTGAAACTGTCATAATAACATTCACTATCTATTTCTTCAAGTTTTAAACTTTTTTTGTGTGCAAACTATGTGCGAAATGTTTAAATTTCTTTTTTCGTAAAGTAAAATCAGGGGTGCAAGATATACACGAGGACGAGTTATATTTGAGTAAATATGGTGTATCATTTTCTGCCAATCAGGTCTTGCTAATGCCTAATAATTTTTGGCCAAGTCGAGCTGACTAATGGTAAAAACTCCTCCTCTCCTTTATTTCCAATATTTCTAGCATTCATGTACATGCATTTCACTATGGATCCATAGTTACTCTTGCTAATGTTATTACTAACCTATTTGGACTTGAAACCTGTGAAACTGAATTCAGCACTGCATTATCATTTCTGTACACATACACATTTATTCTAGGGATGGCTGAACCAACATTTGACTGCATCTTCTCTACCACTACTTCTAGTTTCCCTGATTTTGCATTTCTAATCTTCTACTTAACAACACCGTCTGCAAATATCTACTCCAAACCATTCAAATGCAGTCCATCATGCATATACAAATCCTTTCAACTATCTGATAGACTCCATACATCAATAAAGTGCATACCATTCTTCCTGCACAATATTCTCATTTGGCACATTAGCAACATGGTGCTTCTTCTGAATTTAGTTCTATCAGCAACTCTTTCATATCTCATTTCATATTTCTCACCTATTTATCCAATGTATCCTCTCTACTGCTGTTAATCTTCAGAATCTCTAGAATTTCTTTGTTTCCACATACTATGTTCTCCTTCCAATCTGCATTCTCATAATTAAAATATCCCTTTAGAATCAACCTCCTATTATTTCTCATAGTTTCATTGCACATTATCAGATGCCATATGATCACTTTGTCCCTCAGTGATGTGTCACATAAACTCTCAGCAGTTGTGCTGTTGTAAGCTTTTCTTGAGGCTGCAACTCTCCAAAGACCAGTTGCTCTAGAACCAACATCCATCTGTCCATCTCAGTGAGGGTCTGCCATCTCCTCTTTTTCCAGGAACTTTACCCTTTATTAGTGCTTTAAGAAGTCCTCCTTCCATTCTTCCAATGTTTTCAAAGTATTTCAGCTTTTTTTTTTTTTCTGTCATTACCCTTCTGGAGCGTTAAAGTGCTATCAATCCTTTCTAGCATCCATCCATTTGTTCTGTCTTTTAGTATACAAGATCCTCAACAGTCGCCTGTAAGACCAAATCTCAAAAGCAGTTATCCATAACCTGCCAGACTTTTTTAGATTCCTTTTATGTGCCAAACCAATTTGTTTTAACCGTTCACAATCATTACACTTTCCAAGGACTATAATGACATCCTATAGGATGTACTATTATATTTATTTCAACTTCACACCACCAAATATCCTTGAAACCCATTAAACAATGCCATTTTACACTTCCTCTTTCCTTAGTGAGCACAATTCATCTGCTATCTTTAACAGTACTCTCTCCCTTTTTTCCCCACTGATTTCTATTCCTGCATGTATATCATCCTCAGTTAACTAAGTTTGAGTTATGTTATTTATCATTGGACATAATGACTCAATTAATGACACAAATTCAGCTCTATTATATCTTACACTACAAATTAGCATACAAGCATAACAGTCCATGTGCAGTTGAATAAGCCTTTCTAATGTCATTAAACCTATATTACCTCACAAACTCCCCTTCCCAACACTATACTTCCATGCTTTTCCACTTGCAATTAAAATGAAAGAAAATAAAAAAAAATGTTCAAAATAAAAATTAAAAATATACAAAGATAAATTATTTTGTGAGAGACAAAAAAGTAATAAAAATTGTTTTACTGTATTTCTTTAATAATGAATGAAACAAATAATGAGATTTCAAAACTAAAGTTATGACAAATGAGGATAAATACAAATTTAACTTTTTGAATTTTCTGAATATCTCCTTTTGATTCTGCTGGATTGAATATTAACAATGATCCTCCTTCCTCTTCTTCTGGAAATATTGGATACTGCTCATTTTCTTTTCTGCAAAGCACATACAAATAAAACAGTGAATGTATTTGAAATCTGACATTGGATATTTTAATATATAACACCTGATGTAAAATGTAAATTATTTTCGTATAGGAGAGTTAAAGCTGAAATTGCAACATGCCAATATCAAGAGCAAGTCCTGTTTTAAAAACTTAGTAACAATATCACAAAGGTAATATTATAACATTACAATATTATCGAAATATTATATAATAATAGTATACTGTAATATAATATAATATTATTACAATTGTAATTATAATATAATATTATACTATTATTTTAATATTATATTATAATCAATATTGATAGTGCCTTTGTTTGAAAAAAACTGTGTTCAAATCCTATCTAATTGTGAAGAATGTTTATGAAGGATTTTCAACTGAAGACAAGTTAGTTGGCCTCACACAAAGGTGGAAGGGTGTTTCTTTCTGGACACTTGGGTTTTTCATAAAACACAAAACAGGCAAATTGGCTAGAAGACCTACATAACTGATAGACATGCAGGTAGGATTAACTGTCAGGACATTAATTAGGTGTCAATGAGGCCATAGTTTCATCATCAAATTTCTGACATGTACCCTCAAGAGTTCATTTTTAAAATTTTTATGGAATTTACAACCGTGTTAAAAAACTTTTTTATTATCCCGACGTTTCGATCTTCACATCAAGATCATCATCTGGAGCGTACATAAGTATACAGAACAAGCTGAGTTACATCATTAACTGTAAGTACTTACAGTTAATGATGTAACTCAGCTTGTTCTGTATACTTATGTACGCTCCAGATGATGATCTTGATGTGAAGATCGAAACGTCGGGATAATAAAAAAGTTTTTTAACACGGTTGCAAATTCCATAAAAATTTTTAAAATGAATGCTGATCACCGTGTAACCCTAAAAGAAAAAAAAAAAGTACCCTCAAGAGGTATACAGGATATGATAGCACTACATAAAAAACTTACATCATTACTAACTTCTTATCTACAATTTTCCTCCAAATCAATCTGTTACCTGTTAAGACTCCAACATTATCAGATCTTATATTTCTGTCTTCCAAGGCACTTTTTACCATATCAATTCACTTAATTTTGGTCTTCCTCTGGGTCTTTTTCCAGCTAACCTGGCAGAGAACACTTGTTTTGCTAATCTTTCCTCTCCCATTCTGTTTAAGTGACCATACCACCTGAGATTAGCTCTGCTAACACATTCCTGGATGCTAACAATGTCTAGTTCTTTCCTAATATCCTCATTTTTAATATGATATTGCCATTGATGCCATCTGTTCATGCCCCTAATCTTTCTCAGGACTCTCATACGTGTGGTCTCTAGTCTTTGGTCAAGTGTTTATTTCTAACCCAGCTCTCAGATCCATAAGCTAAAATTGGTTTAAAAACTGTCTTGTATACAGCTAATTTAGTGTTTTGACTAATTTTTCTCTTGTTTCATATTAATTTATTTAATTGACTTCCTACCATACTGGCTTTGTTGATTCTGTTGTCTATTTCCATATTTAATTTACCATCTTCACCGAAAATTGTGCGTAAGTAGCTGAAATGTTTTATTTATTCTTTAGGTTTTCCATTCACAATGCAGTTCATATTTTCAATGTTTCTGCCGATTTTCATTGTCTTTGTATTGTTATTGCTAACTTTCATACCATATCTATTACAACAGTTATTCAATTTAGTCAGGGAATCTTGCAGACTTCCAATTCATACAAAAAAATGGTTGACCATTTTTTTGTATGAATTGGAACCATCAGTTATAACCTTCATTTTAGCTTACTAGTTTGTATTCCCTGAGGATGCCAATAGAAAAATTGGCAAAACATGTAGGAGGATTAAATAAAGCTACTTGAAAGATTATATAAAAAAAGTGTAATAGTCTTATATATAATAGTCACGAAAATATTGCAACACAAGATATTACTGTTTTGCTTCTATTTAAACAGAGTCTCCATCTATTAAAATATTCATCCAGTATAATTAAGTCAGCTTTTAGAATTTCTTCTGTATGACTTATGCATTTATGCTGTATAGCTATTGCAATATCATCAGCATAACAAAATTTTCTTGATGTAGTGATGGGAAGATCAAATATATACAGATTGAATAATAAGAGAGATAAAACAGATCCCTATGGCAATATTTAAATTCCATTATTTAAATTCCATTCACTGCTAATTTTATTACCATGTTCCAATATTAGCATATTGTTAATGATATGGACTATTGTGTTTACATGGGATGATTTTATATAATTTATATAGAAGGCCTTGTCTCCAGACAGTGTTGAAGGCTGCTGACAAATCGATAAATGCTACTGAAGTTTTTAAACATTTTTGAAAACCAGAATTCTATGTGAGTCACTAAAGAGAGAACCTGGTCACAACACCCATGATTTGGTCTGAAGCCAACTTGTTCTACTGGAACATATTTAAAAATTGTGGAGCTTATTCTATTATAAATAAGTCTTTCAAAGAGTTTATAACAACAAATGAGGAGAGTAATAGGTCGGTAACATTCCAGTTTATGATTAGGCTTACCAGGCTTTAAAATAAAGTATTTTTGGTTTTTTAAAAATAGTGGGAAGTTTACTGGTTGTAAGTATGCCAGTATAGAACTTAGTTAACCAAGATCTTGCATTTCTTCCCAGATTAATCAAAAATTCCAGACGATGTTGTCAAAACCAGGAGCCTTACCAGGCTTTAATTCCTTTAAGGCTGCTTCAACTTCTTGCTGCATAAAAGGGCATGCGAAATTAGAAGTTATAGGTGAAGACATGTTAAATTCTTTTAATTTTCTCTTAATATATCTTGTATCCTTTTTATTGATTGGGTTACATGATGTGTTAACAATATGTATGGCTAGTTGATCTGGGGAGATTCTTGGTTGTTCTTTAATCAATGGAGCAACACCACCTAGTTTCCTAAGAAGGCTCCCAGCTTTACAGCTGAAATGAGTAAAATCTATACCTTCAACTGTATTTACCCATTTTTTCCTTTGGGATATATCCAATTTTGCTAGAAGTTCGTCTGCTATTTTTGGGTCGTTGTTCATCTGGTATTCCTTATAGAATAATTCACATTCACCAACCATGTATATAGTTATGCCTAATACCTCTAGAAATACTTTTCTTGGCAGCAAGCAGGACTACACCTATAAATCGATTAAAATGACTACTTATTTGAGATATCCAGTGAATACATTTGTCAAGTTCATTTGAGTATTTATTCCAGTCAGACTTTTTAAACTTCCAGTGTGAAAAAGGCATTGATCTTACAAGCGGAATAGAAATACCAATGTCAATTAATACTGGTTTATGTTGACTATGAGGAAAGTCAGTTAAGACCCTTCTCAATTTTTGCATAGGATGACCTAAATTATTTTTGCTCACAAAACATTAATCAGGATTATAGTCTCCTTTCCAGACTGCAGATTTAAAAGTGCCTTTGTCTTTGGCAGCAAATACTAAATGAAGATTATTTGGTTTGATCCAATCAACTAGTTTTTCACCACATTCGTTGTTTTGAGCATAATTCCACTATTCATAGTGACTATTAAAGTCCCCAATATAAATTGTAGGATGTTCAGCAATAGGAATAATTTTTTCCAGCCAAAATGATCCAGGTGGCTTATAAATATTCGTAATTGTAATATCTTGAACTTTTATTACTGCTGTATGTATGTTTTCTTCAATATTTTGAGATAGAAGAAAAACTTCTTTAAGACAATTTCGCATGTATGTTGTTATTCCACATACTTCGTGATAAGTTGCACCAATAGCGTTGTGATCCGGAATGTGACCTCTTTTAAGGAGCTGCTCAGGATCAGCAGCACATGTTTCCTGGACAGCAATCACATCAACATTGTTGGTTAGCAATAATTTCAATAAATAATTGCATTTGGCTCTGCTAATAGATTCAATATTTAATTGACAAATATGTAGTGTAGGGCCAATGTTTCTAAACTCAGGATTCTGCAAGTCACTATATTCAGTAGACATCATGAAACTGGCCAGGAGATCCTTAGGATGGACTGGCCAGTTGCTCATTTGGCACCACCCAGGGGACAAGTATAACTTAAGGATCGCTATGGACGTGAGCAACATTGTCCCTCTATGTTCTTACCAAAGTATTCCCATTACTTTTGTTTAGCTAGTTTTACACAGTGTTTAGCTTTTTTACATTTGTCTTTGTGTTCTCTAAGAGCATCCACATTAGCCTAGTGGCTGTGCTCTTCACAACCATATGCCTAGGGAAGGACTGGCTTAGGTTCGATTCCCATTGGAGATGTGAAAAGGTGAAGGATCTTCCCCAGCTATAGCCAAGTTAGCCAGTCTTGGGCATGGCAGTAGGATTTCTTCCCCAGTTTATCCTGGGGTTTTTTCATCCCACAAACAGGCAAACTGGACCTGTGAAACACACAGGATACAGGCATAGGATATAGTATGGCAAGGAAGGCAACGGGAAACCACCTTGCTCATAGTCACTTCCGTAGTATGGTAGCATAACTGCCCCTACCATCTGTATGAATGAAAGAAACTAACATTCATCATCATCATCTCTAAGAGGATGACTTATTTCCAGAAACTTTTGACATGGTTTCTTCTTTTCCTTCACTGTCTCTTTAATTTCCTGTGTCCACCATGGAGTTCTGATTTTTCTATCCATGCAGATAACCTCACCACATGATTCTCTGGCTGAATCAATCAATGTTTTCTTCAGGGCTTGCCATTGAATCTCCACGGTTTGGTTCCTGTTCTCAAACTTTTTCATTTTTTCTTGAATAATGTTTGTGTATTTTAGTCTACAGTTCACATCTGAGAGCTGCTCAACTTTTATTCACTTTAAAACTTTCTTACACGTTCTTCTTTTCAATATAAAATTCAGTTTTATTATTATTATTATTATTATTATTACCCCAAGACCTCATGAATGTCAAAGACTCATCTGGGAGGTCCTTTTATCACACACACAGCTCATCATACCGTGCCTTGAACACATTCAAATTCCTTGTAGACACCACACTCTCACAAGGCATTCCAATCATTTACAACTCTGCATGAAAAAAACCTGCCTCTCACTCCCCTACTCCCACCCTCTTTATATGAGTATATGTGGACCTACAAGGTGGTGATGATGAAGAGCTCAGGAGACAGCTTGTGGGTGTAGCATGGAATAAAGAGTTAGCTGGAAAAGAGATCAATGCAGCTTGGTGGATTTTCGAAAACTATCTAGTAGATGCAATATCTAAGTGTATTCCAAGGAGGTGAGAAGGTTAAATAAGGTAGGTGTGAGATGGATGAATAAAGAGATTAAGCATGCAATACAGAGAAAAAGGGCATTGTGGAGACAGCATAAGAGAAGTGAAAATAACCAATTCCATGAGGTCTATAAAGACCAGCCAAGGAGGGTAACTTGGTTGGTGAGAGTAGCTAAAGAGAGGTATGAACAGCAGTTAGCTAATGAAGCCGAAAAGAACTCTAAGGAGTTCTTTCGATATGTAACCAGCAAAAGAAAGAATGATTATGGAAGGATGACATTGATAGGAGAAAATGGTATAAAGATAGCTGTTGCAGAATGTGTGGTGGAGATACTTAATGAGCAATTCATAAAGGTCTTTAAATCTTGTGAATGTGACTTCATGGAGAGATTGAGAGCAGTTGATGATGGGGAGGAGAGACTGACTGTAAGTGAGCAAGAGGTGTTTGGGGAGTTGAGTAAACTAGATATTCTGAAGGAATGTGCCAGGGAGTTGACACCTGTCTTGACATATTTTTTTATTATGAGTCTTGCACTCAGTCAAGTCCCTAAGGAGTGGAAGGAGGGCAAGATTGTGCCACTTCATAAAGGAGGTGATCGAACTCAAGCATCAAACTATAGGCCTATCTGTGTGTCAGGTGTTGTAGTTAAGTTGTTGGAGAAACTTGTGAGAACTAGGATCCAGAGTTGCGTTGTCAACAATGGTATAATCTTTGATGGACAGCATGGATTTGCTAAAAGGAGATCATGTTTTAGTAATCTACTTACTTACAATAAAGTGAATGCTTCCTTGGACAGAGGATATGGATATACAGTAATGTACTTAGATTTCGCAAAGGCTTTTGATAGAGTACCTCGTGATAAATTGATAGTCAAACTAGAGCAGATGGGGGTTGGATATTAGATTAGTGTATTGGATTAGAGACTGGCTTTCTGATAGGTATCAACAAGTTGTGTATGGGGGAGCGATATCCAGGAAAAGGAAAGTCACCAGTGGAGTGCCTCAGAGGTCTGTTTTGGGACCATTACTGTTTAACTTGTATATTATCGATATAGGTGAAGATTTGGATCGAGATATTCAGTTGTTTTCAGATGATGCAAAGTTGGGACGAACCATGAAGAGTAGTGAAGATGTTGTGGCCTTAAGAAGACTTGAATAAATTGAGTGATTGGGCACGAAAATGTGAGTTCAGTGTTGCAAAATATAAGGGTTTAAAATTTGGAAAACAAAGATGGGATGCTTGGTGAGAATATATTGTTGGAAGTAGAGGAAATAAGAGATCTGGGGGTGATAGTGGATCTAAAATTTTTTGATAAGGATCTAAAATTTAGGGGACACATTGCCCAAATTGTGAAGACAACACAAAGGCTTCTGGGAATGATGCGGAGGACACTGACGTGTAGAAGTAGGGAGATTCTTGTTCCGTTGTATAAGGCTTTGATTAGGCGACACATGGACTATTGTGCCCAGATTTGGTCACCGGGTTTTCAGAAGGATGAAGAGATGTTGGAAAGGGTCCAAAGGCGACTGATTAAGGTAGTTTCTGACCTCTGGAATGTTGAGTATGAGGAAAGATTGAGAAGATGTAATTTGCAGAGCCTGGTGGAGAGGGGGAAGAGGGGAGATATGATAGAGACCTATCAAGTTGGTAAGGGGTTGTTATAAGAACAATGGTGGAGAAGGTCTACTACAGAGAATAGTGGAAGATCAGGGGAGAACCAGAGGTCATCCCTGGAAACTGTCTCCTACTCAAGACTAAATGATGATCACTTCCAGTTTTTCAAATCCTCTGTACACTCTGGTGTACTGCACCAGGGAGAAAACATCACTATCAACAATAACATAGTCGATGAGACTTTTCTTATTCTTTGCCTCTTCTCTCCATGTGAATTTGTACACATTTTTATGTTGGAAGATTGTGTTAGTAATTACCCTTTACATCCCATAGTAGATGTTAATGACTCTACTTTTAAATTAGTAAAACAGTTAGCAAAATCTTTAATTCTAGTTATTGGCCATACTTCTTATATAAAAAATTCCACTCATTTCAAATCTTTAATTCAGAATTTAGTTTTAAGCATAATGATATCATGCTGAGCTATGATGTTGTCTCCTTATTCACAAATATCACCCTTTCTGACACCCTATATTTACTGAAAAATGCTTCCTCACCCCCCTGATATTATCAACCTTTATAATTTCGCTATCCATACTAGTTACTTCTCCTGGAAGGGTACATTATATAAACATATAGAACATATTTCCATGGACTCTGGCCAATTTGTATATAGAACATTTTGAAAAAATGCTCTTGATACTACCAGTCTCAAACTTTTTATTTGGTTAAGGTATATTGATGATGTGTTCTCTATTTGGCAACATGGCTCAGACACATTAAACCCTTTCCTCCTCCACCAAACGAGTTCACTATTGGAGGAAAAAAACAACAACTTGCTAATTGAACATCTGCCCAATGGTACTCTTTCTTTCTCTGTTTATAGAAAACCCACCCACAAAGGTAGATGAACACATTAACTTTCCTACTATTCCCTTTCGCAACAATATGGGGGGGGGGGGTCATCAGAACCTTTGTCAACAGAGCCTCTAACCTTTGTTCCACCCAAACTTTCCTTACAGCAGAAATGGCCTTTCCACCCAGACTTCCCTTACAGCATAATCTGCCTTTATAAATTTGAAGAAATATAATCTCTGCACTGTTTTCAAACTTCGTTTGAAGCTGGTGTGTGTTCTCTGCTCTCCTAAGGATCTGCTTCCTCCTTTTTCTATTTCAAATGTTTACAAGGTTCCTTGTTCTTGCAAATTATCATATTATGGTCAGACTAGGAGATCTGTGCACACCCACCTAGAAGAATGCAAAAAATGCATCTGCCTTTATGGTCAGTCAGGTCTAGCAGGCCATGTCTTGGATACCTTACATAGAATCTGATGGAAGAAAACCACCATGCTCCATTGCAGAAAATAGAAACTTGAAAGTTGCTTTTTAGAATCTATTCAGCTTAAATCTAGCCTAATCTTAATAAATATAGTTGTATTAAACTTCCCAAAATTTGGGAAACTTTAATTCTTAAGCCTTCTGCCCAACTTCTAAAATTAGCCAACAGCACCCATAGAGGACACCCCCCCCTCACAGGACTTCAGTCTTTTTATTCTATCTAATTTCTTTTGCTTATTGTTTCTTTGTGTGTTTTTGTGTGTGTTATTACAATTTTAACATTGTATTCCTGATGATGTCTCTGTGACTGAATAAAAATATTGAAATCAATTAAACTTGATGTTTAATTATTTCTCTTTGTGCTGTAAGTTATTCCATTAAAGTGCAACATGAATGTAAACCAGCACCCAAGCCTAAATACACGTTAACCCTGTTCTTGTCATCTTTGTTACTTTGGACAGACTGGCCATTCTGTGATTATTAGAATCAAAGAACATCAAGATTATATAAGTATTCAGATTTTTGGAATCTGAAGGTTCAGGCCTTGCTTTTCATGCCATCGATACTTGACATGCAAGAGAAACTAGTTATCAGGATGGATCTTAGCAGGGGTGGCCTCTTGTTGGAATTGTCATTTGGGAAAAAGGGGAACACATGATGTAATGCAGAATGTCTAGAGGATATAATGATAGGTATAGAAACAGATACAATGCATTAATGTTTCTTTATACAAATGCCAGGAGCATCCAAAATAAAGGAGATAAATTGTGGCACTGATAGTTTCAGCCTCTCTCTTAAGATTACTGGAATCGGTGAGACAGAGCTAATGGAAGATAATATACTGACAGAGACTGTCTAGCATTTTTTGGCATGATACAAAGGGCAAACGTGGTGGTGGAGTATTGTTTATAAGTGATGAGTTGTATCCTCCCAGAGGATAGATTTGGAGGGTAAGCAAGGTAGGATAGGATATTTAGTGAGGTGTTACTATATAAGCCAGGGAGCATACAAATGATTAGGCAGTTGAGCTTGCTGAGTGTGAAAAGAATAATCACTATGGGAGATTTAAACTACAGTAGTGTAAATTGGGAAGAGGAAATCACATGTAGTAGTAGTAGTAGTAAGGAAATAGAATTTCTGGAATTTTTTGAGGACAAATGTCTTATGCAACATGTAGTAGAAATAACACGGTTCAAGAGTTTTGGATTTGGTCATAGCATCAAAGGATCTGATTGTAACTGAAATGGCATCCCTGTCCCCCAGCTAGAGAACGTGATCATGTGGTTTTCACTTGGAGGATGAACAGACATGTAGGAATAGTAAGGAGAAAGGAATTTGTGTGAAATTATAAAGCAGATGATTACAGTAATCTTAGAAATCAGATTGAGGCATTTTGATGGATGGAGGAATTGGATTGGGAACTAGTGAAGAAATATTTATTGGCAGCAATGGCAAGCTGTATACCATGAGTAAAAAAGGGAACGTAATTTAGAGTAAAGTGGATGACAATCAGTATCAAATGGAAACTACAGGTGAAAAAAAAAATTATGGAAGGAATAAAAGAAGAGGGGTAGAGAGCAGATGCATGAAGAATATAAGACTCAAGCCAGGAGAGTGACTAGTATCATAAGGAAGACAAAAACTTGAATAAGAGAAGAGATTGGCCCTGAGATCCAAGGGAAATCCTAAGGAATTCTTTCATTCACTTTCTGATCTATACTGTTGAATGCTTTCTGAGAGTAACAAAGCAAGTATAAACATTTTTATTTTTACGCAGACCTTTCTCTCCAATTAATTGTAATATTAATTTTTGGTACACAGTACCTCTGTCTCTTCTAAATCCTACTTGTTCATCTTTATTTTCTTTCATTAACTTCTTGTCTGCGCAGTTAGCCTAGTGGCTTTTGCGCTTTGCAACCATATGCCTGGAGAAGGATTGTTCTAGGTTTGATTCCCGTCGGCGACAAGAGGAGCCTAAGGATCTTCCTCAGCCATAGCCAAGTTAGCCAGTCTTGGGTGTGGATAGCAGGGGTTTTCTCCCCAGTTTATCTGGGGATTTTCATCCCACAAACAGGCATACCGGCCCTGTGAACACACACAGATACAGACAGGAATACCTAAGACGATCCCTCCAGCCATAGGTCTGAATTGTCAGCTATGCAGGTCCCGAGCCCAGATAAAAATAGGGGAAATTGAGGTGATGCCATACTTCCCTGGAAAATGGGCTCACAGCCATTGATTCACCATACGAAATAAAAATTAAAAAAAAATTAACTTCCTTATTCTTCTGTTAATATCATCGTAAGTACTTTTCCCACATCTATTTTGTTTCCTATTTTGTGTGCAGGTATTACACTAAGATAAAAATTACATAGTACTCTACATGGTAAAATTATGATATTCAGTGTACTAGCTGCGAAATGTATGCTTTGCGGAGTGCGGTCAGAGTGTGGTTAGATGATAATAAAGGAGTGAATGTGTGTAGAAAATGTAGGGAGAATGAGAAATTGAAGAGTATTTCGGATCGTGAGTGTGATATTTTTGTCAAACTTCAGAATGAAGAAAATAGGGATATGACAAGAAACGGCGAGGTTGTACCAGAGAATTGTGAGAGTGTGAATGTAAAAAGTGTGAATGATAGTATTAATGGTTTTACTGAGAATAAAAAAGATCAGATAGACCCAATGAGTGAGATCGCATTGTTGAATGGTGCGATATAAAGGGCAAAACAGCAGCTAGAGTGTAAGAGCAAAAGTCGACTGAATGAACCAGCCAATAATAAAAAGTATGAGAGGAAAAATAGACGTATCAGTGTGAACATGAACAAAATGAAGGGTAGAGTGCTGTATGGAGACTCGTTAGTAAGAGGTGTGATAGTAGAGGATTTGACAAAATCGTACCAACCTGGTGCGACCATAAAGGATGTAATTGAGTCTATCAGAGAGCAAAAGGAAAGGGTGAAAGAAATGATTGTTGTGGCAGGTACGAATGATTTGAAAGGAGACAAAATGGAAATGATAGAAGACCTGAATGAATTGTTTGAGGTAGCAAAAGAAAAGAGTGAGAGTTAGAATGATTAGTCTTTTGCCACGATATGACAGTGAAATGTTTAAAAGGAGGGCCATAATTGCGAATAACTTTATGCGTGGGTTATGTATGACGAGTGGTGTGGAATTTGTGGATGTGTGAAGTGAGTTCAATGGGCGAAAGGATCTATATAAGATGGATGGCTTGCATTTGAATGGTTACGGTGTAAGAAGACTTGAGAAATTGTTGCTGAATGTAGTGGATGTGCAAATTCAGGGAAACTAGATTTATTAAGGGGGGGGGAGTAGATATACAGTCCTTAGGGAGGCAGTTGAATGTAAGATTGAATATAATATGCCCGAGCAAATAAGGACAACAAATCGGAGTGGGATAATTAATATAAGGCATCAAGGTAGGGTTGGGGTTAATCGGGGTCTTAAATTCATGTACACTAATGCTAGGAGTATTAGGAACAAGAAGGAAGAGTTTTTGGCCATGGTTGGCACTTCCAGACCACAGGTTATTGGTGTTAGTAAAACATGGCTGACTGTAGATGATATAGCTAATGGGATTGAATGTGATGGGTACAGTGTGTTCAGGAATGACAGGGAGAATAAAATGGGGGGAGGAGTATTGTTGATGATAGCTGATGAGCTGCAGCCAAGGAGAATAGAAGTTAAATTGCAGGATAGAGAAAAGAGCACGATTGAGGCCATTTGGTGTAAGATTGTGGCTAGCAGAGCTAAATATACAATTGGGTGCTGCTATAGACCAGGTGATGGAAAAGATGGTGGTGACAGTATGCACAAGCAAATAGAAGAAATGAGTGGAAGGAGGGTGATTATTATGAGAGATTTCAACTATGGTCGTATTGATTGGAGTGAGGAGAGGACACACGGGAGGAAGGAATTCGATTTTATGCGGTTATTAAGGGATAACTATCTGCGACAGCATGTAATGGAAAATACTACGGGTCAGAGAGTGCTTGACCTAGTAACTACATCTGAGGATTTGGCTGTAACAAATATGACCACATTGCCACAATCGGTGAGAGTGATCATAGGGTCTTGACTTAGGAGGTGGCTAAAGGTGTAGAATTTTCAATTAAGACAGAGTACATGTGGAATTATCAGGCTGGAAAGTATGATAAGCTTAGGAGTTTGATTGGTTCAGTGCCATGGCATGTACAACTGCAAGGACTAGAAGTTGATAGTGCATGGGAGGCAGTTAAGAAGTGTTTGCATGAAACAATGGCTGACTGTATACCTAGAGTCCGAATAATAAATCAACAAGGGGTTAAATGGATGAATAACACCATTAAGCTTGAGCTGCAAAAAAAGAAACAACTATGGAGGGAATTTAAGGAGAAAGGTGACCGGCAGGCACACAAACAGTATAAAGCACAGGCCAGAAGGGTAACGAGTGTGGTAAGAAAAGCAAAAAAGGATTACGAAAGAACATTGGCCATGCAGGCTAAAGAGAATCCTAAAGAGTTTTTTAGATATATAGCAAGTAAAAGGAAAAATGTACATGGCAGAATGATTTTAAAGAATGCCGATGGTAGGGAGGTAACTGAATCAGTTGATATAGTCGAGTTACTGAGTGAGCACTTTGCAAGAATATATCATCCAGGTGGTGACATTGCAGAAACGAATGAACCAGTAGATTATACGGGAATTGTGGTGAATGAAGTGGAGGTGAGTAGTCTATTGCATAACCTCAATGTCAATACATCTGTGGGATTGGATGGTATACCAGCTCGTGTTGTACGAGAAGCAGCTAAAGAATTGTCAGTACCCTTGACCATTTTGTTTAATTTGAGTCTCGGGTCTGGGTTAGACCCGAGGGGGTGGAAAGAGGGGAAAATAGTTCCACTGCATAAAGGTGGTTCCAAGACTGCTGTTGTAAATTACCGACCGATTAGCATATCAGGAATCATTGTCAAGGTCTTAGAGAAATTAGTCAAGAAAAGAATACAGGATTGGATAGATGAAAATGGGATATTGTATGGGGGACAACATGGTTTTGTGAAGGGTAGATCATGCCTCAGTAACTTGCTCACATTTTATAACACAGTGACGGCTGAACTGGATAGGGGTAATGGCTTTACAGTAATACTACTGGACCTTGCCAAGGCTTTTGATAGGATACCACATAGAACCCTAATCAGTAAACTGGAGCAGATGGGGATAGATATAGAGTTGGTGAGATGAATAGGAGGGTGGTTGAAGGAGAGATACCAGAGAGTGGTTTATTCAGGAGTGGAGTCTAAAAGACGGCTTGTGACTAGTGGAGTGCCACAGGGCTCTGTTCTTGGACCATTGCTTTTCAATTTGTTCATCAATGATATAGGAAAGGATTTGAGAGGAAGTGTTCAGTTGTTTGCTGATGATGAAAAGTTGGGTAGCGCAATTATGAGTGCACAGGATGTCAAAATTTTACAGGATGATTTGGATAGTTTGGAGGACTGGGCTAGGAAAAATGGATGTCAATTTAATGTGCCAAAGTGTAAGGTTATGCACTTTGGGGTGAAAAGAATAGCAGCAGTATATCACATTGGTGGAACCGTACTCCAGGAGATTGATGAGGCCAGGGATTTGGGAGTGTTGGTGGATAGGGAGTTGAAGTTTAGGGGGCACATTGCAAAAGTGACTAAAACAGCTCACCAAATCACTTGGCTTCTGAAAAATACTTTAACATGCAGAGACAAACAAGTTGTTGTTCCTCTGTATCGAGCCTTGATAAGACCCCATCTGGACTACTGTGCCCAGTTATGGGCACCAGGGTTTCTTCGTGATGGGGAGGAAGTGGAGAGGATCCAGAGATGAGTGACCAAGATGATAGCAGGTCTGTGGAATGAACCTTATGAGAATAGGTTAAAGATTTGTGGGTTGCAGAAATTGGTCGATAGGTGAAGGAGGGGTGATATGATTGAGACATTCAAATTACTGAAGGGCTTCTATAAGATTGATCCAGAAGATATTTTTGAAAATATGACTGGTGGTGGGAGGACTAGGGGCCATGAATGGAAGCTGAGCAAGAGCGTGGTTGACAAGGGTGTTAGAGCTAGGTTTTTTACTTGGAGAGTAGTGAATGAGTGGAATAAGCTTCCAGAGTCTGTTATGGGTGCTACGACCGTGAATGAGTTCAAGGCAAGGTATGATAGATACTGTGTGAATGTCGAATAGTTGTTCTTGACATGATGTTAGGGCCTTCCTCGATGAGTCTGTCGACTCCTTGGAGTTGCCTGGAACAACAACAACAACAATAATAATAATAATAAATATTTAAAGGTGTATGACTCTTTTTTAGAATTTTAGAGAATATTTTGAATAATTTGAAATATAAAGAAGTTACAAGTAAAATATAAGTTACATTATTATTTGTAAGGTCAATAAATTATATAATGAAGTTTTTCAAGATTAATAAGTCATAACACCTACATTTGTCTCACCAATCTGCACATTCGTCACTTATTAGGCAGTGAATTCCATGGTCTAACTTCCTTCCATGCAAAAAAGCTACTCTTCATGCTCCTGCTTGCTACCTGCTTTTGCAACTTCCAGGGATGGCCACTTGTCCTTGTTCTTCTCTAAGAAAAACTTCACCATATCAATCCTGTACATACCCCTCAACAGTTTAAACAGCTCAATCATATCACCCGTGTTGTCTTCTATCACTAGGCTGTGTAGTTTGCATTCCCTCAGTCTATTCTCATAATAACTAATATAGTAAAATCCTGATATAATTTTTATTATCTGCCCCTCTGTCCCTTGTGTAAGGTTAATTTATCCTCTTCAAATCTCAATGATCAGATGTAAGCACAATAATCAGATACAGCCTGACCAGGGCTTTATACAATGGAATTACTACTCTTATCTCTACTGGTTAAAGTTTTTCTTCTGCAAACAATCCACTAGATAACCTTCACTACCTTTGCAATGTTTCTGAAACTTTATTTTTATCTACAATCCCTCCAAGATTCCTTACCTCATCCACATCTTGTACAGATCAAACAATAGGAAATGCAGCCTTCTATCAGTGGATCTCAAATTTCACCTTTCAAGACAACTTATTTAGTTGCATTAAACTAACATCCTCATTTATTTACTCATCTATTCAGCTTATATAAACCCTCCTGAGGTGCTACCACATCAGCACTATTGCTAATAACTCTTTCGAGCATCACATCACCTGCAAACAATTGAAAATCTACCAGCAATCCAATGATAATAACGTTGACATAAAGGATAAAAAGCTAACATCTCAGTACTGATCCCTGTGGAACTTCACTTATTACCTTCTTTTTCCTTTATACCACTCTTCCCCATAACTTTCTGGCAGCCAATCGTTAGAATGCAGGCTTCAACTTAAATATCAGTTTATCATGCGATATCCTTTAATGCCTTTGGGTAATTCAAAAAAATTGTAGTATATACCTTTCCCTCATTAACTGCTCTTGTTACTTTATTATAAAAGGCAATCAAATTGCTGAAACAAAATCAACCCTTAGTAAATCCATGTCGACCTTCACAGATGATATTACCCACATCTACTCAATCCTGCAACAGAATCTCTCACTATTTCATTCCAATTCTTAACAAAAGAAATACAAACTGATCTGCAGTTGAAGCCTGCATTCTAACACCATCCTTGTGCAGTGGCACTACCTACTCTCCTTCCACTCAATAGGCACTTTCCCAGTAGCTAGACTTTCATTGAACAGACAGGTAAATGGAACTATCAGTTCCATAGCACATTCTCTTAAATGAAGAGGTGAAATCCTATCCAATCCTCCTCTTACTGACTTCCAGAATACTTAGTATCTGAAACACATTCAGATTCTAAGGACTTTTTTGAAATGACCTCAAGAATAGTCACATGTGCAGAAGTGACAGTAATGCTCTTTGAAGTGATCTACTGCTGTAGATCACTTCAAAGAGCATTACTGTGATTACTGCTAGGAAGATAGGGCATTTACCAAACTTTTGTGTAGGATCACATTACACCATCAATTCTGTTGCAGTTAACTGGGTTCTGTTGACTTGAGATGCCTCCAGGAATAATCTCCGTACTTTAAATTTGAAGTTGTGTAGGCTTGGCATCCTTCTACTTGATGAAAATGGTCTTTGTCCAAAGTATGTTGTGCTTGCCTGCTTTTCGGTTACCCATACTGAATGTACTTTTTATGTTTTTTTTTTCCTGACAAAAGTTCCTAGCTGGTCATTCTTAGCTGTCATAAATACTGGGTCCCGCATTGATACTGTGAGCACCTGGGAAAAGAGCGAGGATCCCAGCAGCCTTTAATTTGCATTAGGAAAATTTTTTCATAGCTTTGTAGATGTCATAATTCTGTGTGTTGTTTTAGAAGTGAATCCAGTCTGTCTATTGTGCCTTTGATGTAGGTAGGGATATGGAATAAGTTTGTCACTGGCAAACTCTGCCCCAACCATAATATACATATACCATACCTCTACCCTACATCAAAGTCACAACAGATAGAATGGGCTCACTGCTAAAACAACATATAATTAAAACAAACTATAAGCATCTGAACAAAGTTTCCACATTCTAGATGCAAATCAAGGACTGCCATGATTTTCTCTCTCCCTCTTTCTTTTTCCAGCATCTACTGTATCCCCTGTCAATGTGGAACCCAGAATTTAGAGACAGACAGGATGGATCACATTGGTCAGAAAAAACGTTCATTTGGTATGGACAACCCAGAAGTGGAATAGCACAACATGCTTTGCACAAAGAGTATTTCATAAAGTGGAAACCACCTACTGAAGTGATCACAATTTAAAGCACAGAGACTATTCCTGGAGGCAACTACAAGAAAATTAATGATGTAATCCTATACATATTTTTTTTATTTCATTCACATTGAAGTTTAGGTGGTTAATCTACTAGTTAATATTCCTTTTAAGAGAATGTCAAAAATTGAATTTCTTTACTTACTTATAAGATTGGTACCATTCTCTAATATTTTTTTCTAAATTTTCCTTTATTTTTGGACCTTCTTCTTTTACAATCTTTTCCCGAACTTTTATAAGTGCTTCTTGAAGATCTTTTTCATGTTGTTGCTGAACATATCTTCTATTATCTTGAATTTTACCACTTTCATTTTTTGAGGATATATCTTCTAAAGCAACAGGGGGAAGCTATTATTAAAATAAGATATATTTTTAACTATTTCAAAAAATAATATATATATATTATTAAAAAAAAAAAAATAATAATAATAATAATTTTAAAAAATTATATATATATATATATATATATATATATATATATATATATATTCATATTTTTATATACTGACTTAGATCGAGAGTTAGAACAAACAGTTAAATTTATTCACAACGCAACAAGTTTCGTCAGAAGGTCGACTTCTTCAGGCATTAAGAAACACAGAAAGCAAATAAAAAACACTATAAAGAAACACTGTGTCACTGAAATTCAACTATTATAAACTTCAGTTAACTTTGAACTGGAGCTACAGTCCGTGTTAAAGTTCTATTGTTAGGCATCTGTGTGCGTGTGACTTCACAATTGCGCCAATATCTGATAGCAGAGTTGAATGAGTCCAGTAAATTGTAACTCAGGTTACTGTTTATATGATGAGTGTCCATAACAATTTCCTTAGACTTGACTATGCGCCATTCTACCTCGTCGTGACATATATCAAGGTTTGAAGTTGTTGTCCGGTTTATCTCATGTTGGCGGCCTTCATTATTTGTGTTTACTGAAAACAGGACATGGCTTGACAGGGCACTTGCTCTAGTTCTTTTGTAGGCAATGTCTCTCTGGTGTTCTACAAAACATAAGAGGATGGATTTCTCAGTCTGGTCATAGTATGGCTTACCACAGTTTTGCATAATTTTGTACACTCCTGGGAACTGTAGATCGTTGTGAGCTGGTTTGTGTTTGCTTATAATTGATCTTAATTTGGGAAGAGTACGTTTTTATGTTAAACTTTCTTAAAATTCTTCGTAGTTTCTTGAAGAGCAAGCTGTGGTAAGCAGATATAACCTATTGGGGTTGTCCTGTGTTTCTGAGTTGCTTTGATGGTGGTGGTATAGATGCTTGTTAATAGTTTTGAAGAGTAGCCATTACTCGTGAATGTTCATTTTAGATGTTGTAGTTGATTTTTTAGCTCTTCATCATTTGACAGTACAGATCTGGAATGATGCACTAGAGTTGAGATGATACCCACATTCTGTGCTGGATAGTGATGTGAAGGTGCATGTAGGTATCTATCCGTGTGTGTAGATTTTCTAAAGATGGAGATTTTTATGGAGTCAGATGTCTTGGTATGTTTTATATCCAGAAAAGGAAGAGATTAGTTGTCTTCAACCTCCATGGTTAATTTGATGTGTCTGCGTGGTTAGCCTGGTTGCTTTTGTGCTTCGCAACCATATGCCTGGGGAAGGAGTGTCCTAGGTTCGATTCCCGTCAACGACATGAGGAGCTCAAGGATCTTCCTCAGCCATAGCCAAGTTAGCCAGTCTTGGGCGTGGACAGCAGAGTTTTTTCTGCCAGTTTATCTGGTGTTTTTCATCTCGCAAGGGCAAGGGCACCGGTCCAAGGGCACACATGGATTACAGTCAGGATTACTGACCCAGCCATAGATCTGATTCATCAGCCTATGCCGGTTCCGGAGCCCAGATAAAATTTTTTTTTTTGGGGGGGGGGGGGGGCTAGATGGTACCATGAACGCCCGTATAAAGGAGGAACACTGTATCATCACACAGAATTTATTTTATTATTTAATTTGATGTTTTGGTGGAAGTTGTTTAAGTAATCTAAAAAATTGTGAAGGTTATCAGTACTGTGTTCCCAGGGAAGGATTTATGTCATTTACATATCTCAGCCAGACTTTTTGGCTTAAGAGTAGATGAGGAGATTGGCTTTTGTTCGTAATCTTCAAAAAAGAT
The DNA here is from genome assembly GCF_054136105.1 of Typopeltis vanoorti. Classification (NCBI taxonomy): domain Eukaryota; kingdom Metazoa; phylum Arthropoda; class Arachnida; order Uropygi; family Thelyphonidae; genus Typopeltis; species Typopeltis vanoorti. The sequence continues at coordinate 84,419,776 of NC_143551.1, read as the reverse complement.
GTTGGCTAGTATCGAGGATAGGGGGGGGGGGAGTGCCCATTGCTAATCCTTTATTATGTTTGTAAATTTTCCTCTCAAATTGAAAGTAGCCGGAGTTTACACAGTGTGATAGAATGGAAAACATCTTTTTTGAAATCTTGTTGTTTAAAATATCGAGAACCTCTCGAGTTGGAATGTTTGTGAAGAGAGCAACTACGTCAAAGCTCACCATGATATCTGAAGACTTCAGTTTTAAATTCTTGATTTTAGAGATGAAGTCAGTTGAGTTTTTGATATGTGAAGGAGATTTTCCTGCAAAACCTTTTAAGGATGATGCCAGATATTTAGATAACTGATAGGTAGGTGAGTCAGTACTGTCCACAATAGGTCTCAGTGGGCAATTTTTTTTGTGTATCTTTGGGAGACCGTATAACCTTGAAATGAGTGGATGTGAAAAACGAACAGAAAAGCGTATGTTTCGTGGAAGCTGCTTTGTTTTTTGTAGGAGGTTAGTCATTTTGTTATGTATCTCTTTCAATTTCCGAGTATGTATCTGACTCTAATAAAGCTGAGATTTTGTCACGGTAATCTGTTTTATTTAAAACTACAGTTGCCTTTCCCTTATCAGCTTGTAGGATAATGATGTCCTTGTTATTCTGAAGATTTTTAATGGCTAATCTTTCGCCAAGGTAGATATTATCTGATGGAGGTTTTGCATTATTAATCGCAAGTATTGCTTCCATGCAAAGTAAACTTGCATCTGCGGTAGGAAGTAATGACGCTGCTTTCTCTATCTTAGTTAGAAACATTTCTTTGGGAATGGTTTTAGGTGCAACGACAAAATCGAGACCTTTTCTGAGAATTTGTTCTTTGTCATGATTTAGAACGCAAGTCGGCCTTCAGACGAAACATGTTGCGTTGTGAATAAATTTAATTGTTTGTTCTAACTCTCAGATCTAAGTCAGTATATATAAATATGAAGATATCACAATTTCGAGTTAATATAAGAGATAGTCATCATATTCCTTCTGACGAGGATAATTTCCAACTTAGTAAAGCTTATCAGAAAACACTTAGAAGTATTAGACTAGCTATCAACAGACTTATCTTTCTGAAATGTTGTAAGTTCTCTTCCATTCTTCCAAAATTCCTATGATTCCTACAGAAAGAGCACACAGAATCTACAATAAAGCAAAACTAGAACTTTTAAGGGAGAGGATTAGTGATATCAAACGCAATTTAGCTCTTCTCTTTACTGAAAAATCATCTTTAGAAAACAATTTAACGGCTTCTTTAGACTGCGTGGCATGGAATCACGTTAAAGAAATTAGTACACGTTGGGCATTAAGATCTCAAATCTTAAACAAATATAAGCTTATCAGAAAGTTTACTTCACTCAAGTCAACACAAACAGCCAACCCCTAACAATCTTCATGGAAGATTTAAAAAATTAGTGATAAATCAATCGTCGTACATTCTAAATCTTGACAAAGAACAAATTCTCAGAAAAGGTCTCAATTTTGTCCTTGCACCTAAAACCATTCCCAAAGAAATGTTACTAACTAAGATAGAGAAAGTGGCATCATTACTTCCTACCGCAGATGCGAGTTTACTTCGCATGGAAGCAATACTTGCGATTAATAATGCAAAACCTCCATCTGCTCCCTTGGCAAAAGAGTAGCCATTAAAAATCTTCAAAATAACAAGGACATCGTTATCCAACAAGCTGATAAGGGAAACGCAACTGTAGTTCTAAATAAAACAGATTACTATGACAAAACTCAGCTTCATTAGAGTCAGATACATACTTGGAAATTGAAAGAGATCCAATAAGAGAGATACATAATAAAATGAATAATCTCCTACAAAAAAACAAAGCAGCTTCCACAAAACATATGCCTTTCTGTTCGTTCTTTACATCCACTCATTCTAAGGTTATATGGTCTCCCAAAGATACACAAAGAAAATTGCTCACTGAGACCTATTGTGGACAGTACTGACTCACCTACCTACCGGTTATCTAAATATCTGGCATCATCCTTACAAGGTTTTGCAGGAAAATCTCCTTCACATATCAAAAACTCAACTGACTTCGTCTCTAAAATCAAGAATTTAAAACTGAAGTCTTCAGATATCATGGTGAGCTTTGACGTAGTTGCTCTCTTCACAAACATTCCAACTCGAGAGGTTCTCGATATTTTAAGCAACAAGATTTCAAAAAAGATGTTTTCCATTCTATGACATTGTGTAAACTCTGGCTACTTTCAATTTGAGGGGAAAATTTACAAACAAAATAAAGGATTAGCAATGGGCAGCCCCCTATCCTCAATACTAACCAACATTTTTTTTGAAGACTATGAACAAAAGGCAATCTCCTCATCTACTCCTAAGCCAAAAGTCTGGCTGAGATATGTAGATGACATATTCCTTATCTGGGAACGTGGCACTGATATCTTCACAATTTTTTAGATCACTTAAACAACTTCCACCAAGACATCAAATTAACCATGGAGGTTGAAGAAAATTGATCTCTTCCTTTTCTGGACGTAAAACATACCAAGACGTCTGACTCCATAAAAATCTCCATCTTTAGAAAATCTACACACATGGATAGATACCTGAAGTGTCTTCACATCACTCTCCAGCACAAAAAGTGGTATCATCTCAACTCTAGTGCATCGTTCCAGATCTGTACTGTCAGATGACGAAGAGCTAAAAAATGAACAACAACATCTAAAAAGAACCTTCACGAGTAATGACTACTCTTCAAAAACTTCTATACCACCACCATCAAAACAACTCAGAAACACAGGACAACCCCAATAGGTTATATCTGCTTACCATACATCAGCTTGCTCTCCAAGAAACTACGAAGAATTTTAAGAAAGTTTAACATAAAAACGTACTCTTCCCAAATTAAGATCAATTATAAGCAAACACAAACCAGCTCACAACCATCTACAGTTCCCAGGAGTGTACAAAATTATGCAAAACTATGGTAAGCCATACTATGACCAGACTGAGAAATCCATCCTCTTATGTTTTGTAGAACACCAGAGAGACATTGCCTACAAAAGAACTAGAGCAAGTGCCCTGTCAAGCCATGTCCTGTTTTCAGTAAACACAAATAATGAAGGCCGCCAACATGAGATAAACCGGACAACAACTTCAAACCTTGATATATGCCACGACGAGGTAGAACGGCGCATAGTCAAGTCTAAGGAAATTGTTATGGACCCTCATCATATAAACAGTAACCTTAGTTACAATTTACTGGACTCATTCAACTCTGCTATCAGATATTGGCGCAATTGTGAAGTCACACGCACACAGATGCCTAACAATAGAACTTTAACATGGACTGTAGCTCCAGTTCAAAGTTAACTGAAGTTTATAATAGTTGAATTTCAGTGACACAATGTTTCTTTATAGTGTTTTTTATTTGCTTTCTGTGTTTCTTAATGCCTGAAGAAGTCGGCCTTCCGACGAAACATGTTGCGTTGTGAATAAATTTAATTGTTTGTTCTAACTCTCGGATCTAAGTCAGTATATAAAAATATGAACATATTCCAATTCCGAGTTGATATAACAGATTGTCATACATATATATATATATATATTTTTTTTTTTATATACTAGTAGTGTGTTTATATTAAAACCTTTTTACTTAAATCTCAGTTCTAGTCATTTAATTCTTCATAAAACTATGTATGTTAACCGAGTCAATGATCATTCTGTCATATATATATATATATATATATATATATATATATATATATATATTGTAAAATAGAGTTGAATGACTCTTAAACTGAGAGTTATGTAAAAAAAAAAAGAGAGTTTAATAGTAAAACACAACTAGTTTCAGCTTATAATAGCCTTCATCAGGTGACATTATAAAAGAAAAGAATAAAAGAAAAATTTTTTTTAACACTGAAGGTTAAAAAAAAACTATGAACAACATAGAGAATCTCTATACATAATTAGCATGAAAACGTTGTAGTTGTATTTAAGGCTGTTCTTTCGTTTGTTGCATTGTTGGGAGAGTGCGTGCTTGCAGCATCATGTGAATGCCAGTACATGATTACAGCTGAATGACTATCTGGTAGGTTGTAGCTTAAGTTATTATTTAGATGTTCAGGGTTGAGGATGATTTCTCTAGATTCTACGATTTTTCTCTCCAATTCATCATGGCAACGAAAGATAGTAGATCTGTCCCAGCGGACTGTATGACTTGGGTTTTCATCATTAGGATCAGCCGAGAAAAGGATATGGCTTGATAAGGCACTGGCTCGCTGTTTCTTGTAAGCAATGTCCCTCATGTGTTCCTCCATACGTAATTCAATAGATTTGTCCGTCTGGCCAAAATAAGGAATATCACAATCACACCATATTTTGTACACACCAGGATATTTAAGATAATGATGACAAGGTTTCGGATGGCTTATTAAGGAGCGGATTTTTGGAAGTTGAGCGAACAAAGTTCTGATATTGTATTTTTTTAGAACCTTGGCTAATTTTTGTGAAACTGAACTTATGTAAGGAATAGATATATTGCCTTTAAATGTATTTATTTCTTCTGTGTGATGACTAGGAGGATTAAGAAGGAATTTTTCAATAAGTCTTTCAGAATATCCATTAAGTAAGAAAGTAGTTTTGAGATAGTTGATTTCTTTTTGAAGTTCATTTGGGTCATCAAGAAGAGAGCGAACTCTATGTCCCAAGGTAGAAATTATTCCAAGTTATATATATATATGTGTGTGTGTGCGTGTGTTAAAGATACCAAGCTATTTTAAACCTGTTTTAAACTGGTTTTTACTCCATTTCCAAAGCAAGCAAACAGACCAGGTTTAAAATAGCTCGGTATCTTTAACCTTTATTATACCCAAGGTAAAATACTTTCTGCACACACACACACACACACACACACACACACACATGTGCGCGCGCGCGCGTGTGTGTGTGTGTGTGTGTGTGTGTGTGTGTGTGTGTGTGTGTGTGTGTGTGTGTGTGCAGCTATTTTAAACCTGGTCTGTTTGCTTGCTTGGGAAATGGAGTAAAAACCAGGTTTAAAATAGCTTGGTATTTTTAACATATATATATATATATATATATATATATATATATATATATATATATATGTATGTATGTATGTATGTATTCTTGATATCTTCTACTCGGTTGTAATGATACATTTTAAAGAATAAATTTTAAATGACTTTAAACCAAGATAAAAGATTAAATTTTAATAATAATGATACAACTAGTTTCAGCCTTTTACAGCCTTTTTCACGTATCCACCAAAGGTAGAACACAGTAATAAAAAAATTGAAGTTACAAAAAACTGAGAATTACAGGCAAAAAATGCAATACATAATTGACACAAAAATGTTGTATTTTTCAAGTCGTTCTATCTAACGTGCTATTGTTTGTTGTATGTGTGCTCAGGTTCTCATGAGCACCAGTATTGAACAGCTGCAGTATGGCTATCAGGGATGTTATAACACAAATTGCTGTTCAAATGTTCAGGATTAAGGAGGATTTCTCTGGACTCCACGATTTTCCTTTCAAACTCATCACTACAGCAAAAAATGTTTTTGGATTTATCCCAGAAAACTGAGTGACTCTGTAGATCGTCATGAGGGTTATTAGAGAAAAGAACATGACTGGATAGCACAGATTCATGTGATCTTTTATAGGAGATGTCTCTCTTATGGTCCTCAATACGCAGTTCAACAGATTTGTAGTCTGTCCAAAATAAGGAATATTACAGTCGCACCATAACTTGTAAACAGCTGGATAGTTCAGGTTATGATGAATACGCTTCAGATGGCTTATAAGAGAACGGACTTTAGGGAGTGTAGTGAAAAACGTCCTGATGTTGTATTTTTTAAGGACTTTAGCCAATTTATTGGAGACTGAACTAATGCAAGGTATTGAGATGCTACCTTTGAGATGTCATGGACACACATCTCTCATGGATTTTCTTCAACATCTTAACAACCAGCATCCTAATATAAAATTTACTGCTGAACTAGAATGAAATAACTGCCTTCCTTTCCTGGATGTAATTCTTACATGATGCTCTGACAGATTTAAAATCTCTATATACCGAAAACCAACTCATATTAACAGATATCTGCACTATCAATCTCATCACTTTCCACCACAAAAGCTCGGAACTATTTCTACCTTAGGACACAGAGCACGATCTCTTTTAAATGAACCAGATGAACTCCGAAAGAAATTGAACAACTTTCTCTTATCTTTAAACAAAATGGATATTCTGAAAAAAACAATTAAGAAATTTCTTCTGGATCCTCCTAGGCAGCGTACTACAGAAACTACTGATTTTAAAGGTTGCATCTCAGTACCTTACATTAGTTCACTCTCCAATAAATTGGCTAAAGTCCTTAAAAAATACAACATCAGGACATTTTTCACTACACTCCCTAAAGTCCGTTCTCTTATAAGCCATCCGAAGCCTATTCATCATAATCTGAAATATCCAAGGTGTTTACAAGTTATGGTGCGACTGTAATATTCCTTATTTTGGACAGACTAACAAATCTGTTGAACTGCGTATTGAGGAGCATAAGAGAGACATCTCCTATAAAAGATCACATGCATCTGCGCTATCCAGTCATGTTCTTTTCTCTAATAACCCTCATGATGATCCACAGAGTCACTCAGTTTGCTGGGATAAATCCGAAAACATTTTTCGCTGTAATGATGAGTTTGAAAGGAAAATTGTGGAGTCCAGAGAAATCCTCCTTAATCCTGAACATTTGAACAGCAATTTGAGTTATAACATCCCTGATAGCCATACCGCAGTTGTTCAATACTGGCGCTCATGAGAACCTGCAAGCATGCATACAACAAACAATAGCACGTTAGATAGAACAACTTGAAAAATACAACATTTTTGTATAATAAAATTAGTTTAATCCTTTATCCAAGTGTGAGCAAACAAAGTTTGCACCTGAAGTATCTTCAGGACTAGGGTAAGGTGATACACACCAGGGCAACTCGTTGTAAAGGTGGAGAAAGCTACCAACAGTCCTATCTCAGTATCTCCTATATCCTATAATGCAAAACACATCTCCTTGCGGATATGTCTAATGTTATGCATTAAAGGAAGGGCCACTACCCAGACTAGTTTCGACCTTTATTGAGGTAGAATGGGAGTTCATGTCTCTCATCATTGGCCTTTGGAGAATAAAGCATGCTGAGGATCAGCAGACAGTAAAAGAGGAGTATGATATAAGATAGAGTAGGATAGTAGGAGGTAAAAAGAGGCCTCAGTCAACCTGTTTAGCCTTATTGGCTAATTGGTCTGTAACATGTAATCTCAATTTACCTGTTCAGAAAAGGTTAAACATAGACTTTTGTCTATAGTTCTCATATTATTTTATCTGAAGTAATGATTTACTCCAGTATTAATGGAGGTTCTTTTTATGTTACTAGATATATCCTTATTTTTATTCCAGGTAAATATATATATATATATATATATATATATATATTTTTTTTTTTTTTTTTTTTTTTTTTTTTTTTTTAAAAGGATGTAAATAATAGGACCTGTTTAAATATTTATTTTAAATCTAAAATAACGGGACTTAAGGTCCGGTAAGTAGGAATGAATAGGAACTTACTGAGGAACTTGTATACCTGGTACCACTGGGACTTAGAATGGGGAAGAGACTGGCCCGGGAGATGCCGCTCACGAGGAGCGGCACCGCCTCGCAGTAAGCCTTCGCCGCCCGGGTTCTCAGCTCTCCCCCCCTTGTTTGGAGTAAAGAAACCGTGCCAGCGAAAGCTTTGTGGCTAGGGGAAACAGAGTGGTTATTCTTTTTCCTGGGGTGGGGGGGATGGTGGGTTTTTTTTTGGGTTCTAAAGAGATATACAGGGCTTGATGCGTCCCTGTATAAGAAAGCATATTATCGGTGGTTTGCAGTATTGATTCACAAATTTAAAGTCTCCTAGTAAGTGCCTTTCTTGTGCAAGAAATTTGGGTAAGTAGAAAAAGAAACCTTTTCTTATTCTTGCATACATTAAATTTGCGTCTCGTACCTGGGATTTTTTCCGTACTTTCCAGATGTGATATTTTAGTACATTGATTAGGAAGATAGTGAACTTTTGGGTTTTTTGGACTGGTGGCGGGAATTGTAGTCGTACTACCTCTTCTACTGTCAGCATGGGGATTCCCAATGCTGTGCTGAGTCTCCGCCAGATGCGTTGGGCTGGTGGGCAAAAATAAAAGAAGTGGTCCACCGTTTCGACGTCCCGGCAGACATCGCAGAATGGGTCGCACGGGTTAGGTACATACCGGGATTTCACCTGTTTCACCGGGAGCCGCCCGTAGGCTATTCTCCAGGCTAGATCCCGATGAAAAGGCTGTCCCCAGCTATTTTTGATGTTTCTGAAGAGAATTTCATTATTTGTACTAAGATTGGGTGTATCACGCCTGGAAAGTTGGAAGAAATCCCAGTATACTGCTTTGGGTTTGTGTGTGAGGATTGCTATTCCTCTGTCTCTGAGTGTTGTGATCGATTTCACTACTGTACGGTACCACTTGGGCACCCCCCTTGCGCGGGGTCCAGCATAGTCCGTGATCCCAAAGAGGGGGAGGAAAAGTCCTATAAAATATCTAATTAGTAGGCCAGAAATGTGGTTGGAGTTTAAGGCCTTCCGTACGGTTTTGAACGTGTTTGCTTGTAGCAAGCTTCTGTGATCGGGCAGAGCATAACCCCCTTCTTCCTGTTTGAGTTGTAGATATTCTTTCTTTACTTCGCGTTTTCTCCCATTCCAGAAGAAATCCAGGAGTTCTTTTGATAATTTATTTTCTTGTGCCAGTGTGATGCCTGTGATATTGACAGTGTGCATCAGCATTGGGGTGACGATTGTTTTTATTACTGTCGCTCTGCCATAAAAGGAGAAGAAGGTTGGTTTGAACAGCCTTATCCTTTCCCTGCTTGTCTCCTGCAATTTTTGGATTGGTAGTGCTAGGGTGTCTGAAAAGGGCACGCCTAGTATAGTTAGAGGCTGTGCCTGTAGCGTTAAACCGTAGGGAAGTCCAGTGCTATGGAAATTTCCGAAACTTTTGATTTTGGTTTTTTGTGCGTTAACGCGAAGACCACTGACTATGCTGTATTTTTGCAGCGTGTGCAGATAGATATAGATGGACTCAGAGTCTCTGAGTGTAGCCACTACATCGTCTGCATATGCCACTATTTTGCATTGTCTGGAGCCTTGGGGCAGTGGAATACCGTTAATTGCGGGGGTGTTATCAATTCTTTTGATTAGGGGTTCTAATACTAGGGAGAAGAGGAGGGGGCTTAGCGGGCAGCCTTGCCTAACCCCTCTCTTTATGCGGATTGGTTCTGTTAGAAACCCATTAATAGATAGCTGGGTCGTGGCTTCCGCATACATGTTTTTAATTGTACGCCGAAGTCTCGGGCCCACGCCTGTTTTTAGTAGGATGTTCTGCAAGTACCTGTGGTTGACGCTGTCAAACGCTTTCTCCAGGTCGGTGGAGAGAAGTGCCAGGGGGTATTTTTTCTCTTTGGCCAGTTTGATCAAGTCTCTTAACAAAAAGAGATTGAATTCCATAGATCTACCAGGGATCCCATAGACCTGTGAGCTTGTTATTATTTTTTCGATACCACCCTTAAGGCGCGTGCAGATAATTTTTGCAAAAATCTTGTAGTCTACGTTGGTTAGGGAGATTGGACGCCAGTTATTCGACAAAGTCCGATCTCGGTCTTTCTTGGGGATAAAGATGGTGTGGCTCTTAACGAATTCCTCGGGGATGTTTCCCGAAGTGAGGAATTCGTTAAAGATGTTTATTAACGCTGCCAATGCAAATTCCCAGATAGATCTATAGAATTCTATCCCCAGTCCGTCTGGCCCTGGGGTCTTCTTTGTTTTCATCATTCTGTACGTGGCCTTTAATTCGGCTGCAGTTATCGGCCTGTCCTGCAGGGCACTAAGATGATCGGGAAAACGTGTTGCGTCCCACTCACTGAAGTCATCCGTGCCCTGCCGGTCAGAGAAGATACCGATATACTGCTGATGAAAGTGACCGAGTATTTCGTGGGTTGAGCGTAAAATCTGGCCCTTCTCCTCGATCTGGTGAATCGTTTTCTCATCATTAGCCGCCACCCGTTGTTGGTTGTAGAATGCGGCGGAAGGTGTTTCCAAATGTCTGAGATAGAGTCTCGTTCGAAAGTCGAGGTCCTCGACTCTACTCTGCCGCTCTTGCTGCAGTTCTATTTCTACTTGTCTGATGAGATCTCCGCAGGGAACTCCGCTCCGTTCGTTTGTCCGGTACCAGCCGAGTTCCCTGTAGAGATCCCTCAGCCGTTTGCGTTTTTGGTAGGCCCTTTCGCGTCCACATTTTTGGAACAGTTCCCTAGCCTGCCTCTTGAAGGTCAGCCAGTTTTCCCAGTCCCAGTTGGTGTTTGTCCATCCGTCACAGAGGTTCTGTAGCTGGTCGCTGAAAAGACTGGGGAAGGTAGGAGGGAGCCTCCAAGGACCTCTGGCTGTTTCCATCACCTCTGGGAGCGTGATTTTTAGTATGACCATCTTGTGGTCGGTTGTCAAGTTATGCACTGCGGTGTGACGTATCCTCTGAACATATTGTTCCAGGTTTTGGGACACGTACACCCTGTCTAGTCTTGTCGATATCTGGCCGCGGCCCCACGTAGTTTCTACTTTGGCGGGGTTATTCCGCCTCCAGATATCGACGAGGTCAAAATTTATACAGCATCGATTTAAAGCGGCAATGCCGCCAGTTCCGTTGTTTGCGTTCCCGCCTATTTTGTCTAGACGTGTGTCTTCCACACAGTTCCAGTCTCCTGCAACTATTAGGTGTTCTGCTCCCAGGAGATAGTTTTCAAGGGCAGAGAAGAAACCACTTCTGTGGTATGGATTGTTCGGGGCGTAAACTGCAGCAAGTCGGATGGTACGGCCACCGTACTTCCAGTCCACCGTTACTAGGCGTCCTGTGGCGTCTTTTTGGACGTTGAAGAACCCCCCCGCGATTGGGGGGCGAATTAGTATCCCCACCCCTCGCGAGTGAGCGTCCCCGAAGCACCAGTAGCTGGTGACCGGATAGCTTCTTGAGAAGTTCTCCACGTCCCAATGCTTATAGAAATGGGTTTCTTGTATCAGGAGGATATTAATTTTGTGTGTTAACATTAGCCTCCAGACAGCGCTTTGCGCAAAGGGGTTGCGTAGTCCGTTAGTGTTTAAAGTTGCGATTTTAACTTCCATGTTGGTGTTAGAATGAGGGGGGGGCGTTATCTGGTGTTTGTTTTATGAAACCCGGTTCTGGTTCCTCGTCGGAGCTGGTTGCACTTTGAGCATCCGAGACAATGACAAGCCTGTCTGTAGAGTCCCTGTCTTCGTCAGAGTCCATTTCGTGGACTTGGGGTTGTGCCAATTGATCCATTACTGGGGGTAGGCTCTCTAACATTGTAACGTCATTGTCGAGGGGCTTTGCGCCTATTGTTCGACGTTGACCTGTGGTCTCTGTTTCGTCCTCCGATGACATCATGCTGCTTTGTTTCGCTTTTTTCTTTTCCTGTGATTCCGTTTCTCTTGCGCGCTTTGTTGGGGCGCTGGGTGTGACCTCTTCCTCTTTCCTGCAAGCTTCATGGTTTGCCACATTGATGCTGGTGATGTTCTGTGTGTGGCGGCTTGCCTTGGGTATCTTTGGGGTTTTCGTTTCCGTTGCTGCTTCCTTTTCAGCCTGCTGGCCGAGCTCCGGAAAATCGCTCCTTGATATTTTCTCAGGGTTCCCGATGGGCGTTGCCCTAATCGGTGTTATGGTCCCTCCTGTTGCTTCTGAGTGTGTCTTGTACGGACATGTGTCCAATTTGTGGGTCAGAGCCCCACACTTAATACAGGGTTCTGTACAGCTTTCCATTTTATGCTTTGACGATTTGCAATTTCTGCATTGTATTCGAGGGCAATCTGCCCCAAGGTGTTCCTCCGAATTACATCTAAAGCACCTTTTTTTCACACCTGGGTAGTTCACCATTACCCTCGTTCCCCCCAAAAAAACAAAATTGGGGACTTCTTTTTTCATGTCAATCTGGATTTCAACGTCTCCTGTTTTCCATCCTTTATAGTCTGCATATTCCATTGCTTTAATCTCGTGAATTTCCCCCCATTGGCTAAAGAATTTCTTGACTTCAGGTTCGTTCTCTAGGTATTCTAGTGGAAACCTGGTTATTTTTAGCGTTTTTCGCAGGCTCCCTACTAGAAACGGTCTGATTGTTTGTCCACAACAAATGAAACCCTCTAATAATTTCTTTTTTGTTTGTTCGCTTTTGACCACTATTTGAAATCTATTGTTCCCATAAGGTATAAAACCGTATATATTTTCAGCCCCTACTGTTTCGATTAGAGCTCTCGCTAACGCCCGCTGATCTACGGGCTTCGTGAGCTCGATACCGAGCGTCCTAGTTCTAGGCAAAAAATGCGACATGGTTACAGAAATTCCTGACTACTGGGTGTAGAAAGGGAATGTAAGGAGGGGGGGGGGGGCAAAATCGAGGAACGTTGGGCGTTCCTCGCTGCAAACAAAGCGATACCAGAATAGACGGATAAAACAGGCAATAAAAAGAAAAAAGGTCTTACCAAAGCTGGGGTACTACTGCGGAATCTGAGCATGGAGCTCTCTTTTCGGGCCGTTGAAACTGGATCTTCTTGAGAGGTAGACGTCTGCCTTCGGCCGGAGCTTTCTCGGGGGTCCTCGGGAACTGTCTCTGGAATCCGCTGCGTTCTGTCGATGTCGATATTGAGGTCTCTTCAGTGGGAGCCAGGCCCTAGTGGAAATACCAGGCAGAAGCATTAGCAGGTCATCTCTACCTATAGGAGTTGCCAAATGGTGTGCCACCCTTTTTTAATAAATTACTCTGGATTTAGAGAAAGATGTTGAAAGTTTATTTTTTCACTTGGTTAGAGTATAATAAAATTAGTTTAATCCTTTATCCAAGTGTGAGCAAACAAAGTTTGCACCTGAAGTATCTTCAGGACTAGGGTAAGGTGATACACACCAGGGCAACTCGTTGTAAAGGTGGAGAAAGCTACCAACAGTCCTATCTCAGTATCTCCTATATCCTATAATGCAAAACACATCTCCTTGCGGATATGTCTAATGTTATGCATTAAAGGAAGGGCCACTACCCAGACTAGTTTCGACCTTTATTGAGGTCTCTTCAGTGGGAGCCAGGCTTGATGCAAGTCTAACTGATCCGCAAGGAGATGTGTTTTGCATTATAGGATATAGGAGATACTGAGATAGGACTGTTGGTAGCTTTCTCCACCTTTACAACGAGTTGCCCTGGTGTGTATCACCTTACCCTAGTCCTGAAGATACTTCAGGTGCAAACTTTGTTTGCTCACACTTGGATAAAGGATTAAACTAATTTTATTATACTCTAACCAAGTGAAAAAATAAACTTTCAACATCTTTCTCTAAATCCAGAGTAATTTATTAAAAAAGGGTGGCACACCATTTGGCAACTCCTATAGGTAGAGATGACCTGCTAATGCTTCTGCCTGGTATTTCCACTAGGGCCTGGCTCCCACTGAAGAGACCTCAATAAAGGTCGAAACTAGTCTGGGTAGTGGCCCTTCCTTTAATGCATAACATTAGACATATCCACAAGGAGATGTGTTTTGCATTATAGGATATAGGAGATACTGAGATAGGACTGTTGGTAGCTTTCTCCACCTTTACAACGAGTTGCCCTGGTGTGTATCACCTTACCCTAGTCCTGAAGATACTTCAGGTGCAAACTTTGTTTGCTCACACTTGGATAAAGGATTAAACTAATTTTATTATACTCTAACCAAGTGAAAAAATAAACTTTCAACAACATTTTTGTGTCAATTATGTATTGCATTTTTTGCCTGTAATTCTCAGTTTTTTTGTAACTTCAATTTTTTATTACTCTGTTCTACCTTTGGTGGATACCTGAAGAAGGCTGTAAAAGGCTGAAACTAGTTGTATCATTATCATTAAAATTTAATATTTTATCTCGGTTGAAAGTCCTTTAAAATTTATTCTTTCATATATATGTAGGAAGTATTTTTACCTTGGGTATAAATATGTTAAAGATACCAAGTAATTTTAAACCTGGTTTTACTCCATTTCCCAAGTAAACAAACAGACTAAAAGTCAAGTTTGCGCCTGCAATTGATGCAAGTCTAACTGATCCCCACAGGTAGTGCAGGACCAGGGCAACTCGTGGCAAAGGTGGAACAAGCTCCGATCACTAATCTTAATATTTACCCTTAATGCCAAAACACATCTCCAAGAAGGGGATGTATGATGTTTTGTATTAAAGGCAAGGGGCCACTACCCAGACCGGTTTCGACCTTTATTGAGGTCTCGTCAGTGGGAGCTAGGCTAGAAATACCAAGATTTAGTCATACTCAGCTTGTAAGTATTTCGCCAAAACAAGTTACCATAAGGTGTATTAACCTTATTAAATAAAAATCTCTGGAGGAGATATAAATGTAGGAAGTATTTTTACCTTGGGTATAAATATGTTAAAGATACCAAGTAATTTTAAACCTGGTTTTACTCCATTTCCCAAGTAAACAAACAGACTAAAAGTCAAGTTTGCGCCTGCAATTGATGCAAGTCTAACTGATCCCCACAGGTAGTGCAGGACCAGGGCAACTCGTGGCAAAGGTGGAACAAGCTCCGATCACTAATCTTAATATCTTGGTATAAATCTTGGTATTTCTAGCCTAGCTCCCACTGACGAGACCTCAATAAAGGTCGAAACCGGTCTGGGTAGTGGCCCCTTGCCTTTAATACAAAACATCATACATCCCCTTCTTGGAGATGTGTTTTGGCATTAAGGGTAAATATTAAGATTAGTGATCGGAGCTTGTTCCACCTTTGCCACGAGTTGCCCTGGTCCTGCACTACCTGTGGGGATCAGTTAGACTTGCATCAATTGCAGGCGCAAACTTGACTTTTAGTCTGTTTGTTTACTTGGGAAATGGAGTAAAACCAGGTTTAAAATTACTTGGTATCTTTAACATATTTATACCCAAGGTAAAAATACTTCCTACATTTATATCTCCTCCAGAGATTTTTATTTAATAAGGTTAATACACCTTATGGTAACTTGTTTTGGCGAAATACTTACAAGCTCAGTATGACTAAATCTTGGTATTTCTAGCCTAGCTCCCACTGACGAGACCTCAATAAAGGTCGAAACCGGTCTGGGTAGTGGCCCCTTGCCTTTAATACAAAACATCATACATCCCCTTCTTGGAGATGTGTTTTGGCATTAAGGGTAAATATTAAGATTAGTGATCGGAGCTTGTTCCACCTTTGCCACGAGTTGCCCTGGTCCTGCACTACCTGTGGGGATCAGTTAGACTTGCATCAATTGCAGGCGCAAACTTGACTTTTAGTCTGTTTGTTTACTTGGGAAATGGAGTAAAACCAGGTTTAAAATTACTTGGTATCTTTAACATATATATATATATATATATATATATATGTAGAAAGTATTTTACCTTGGGTATAATAAATGTTAAAAATACCAAGCAATTTTAAACCTGGTTTTACTCCATTTCCCAAGTAAGCAAACAGACATTAACATTTATTATACCCAAGGTAAAATACTTTCTACATTTATATCTCCTCCAGAGATTTTTATTTAATAAGGTTAAAACACCTTATGGCAACTTGTTCTGGTAAAATACTTATAAGCTCTGTATTACTAAATCTTGGTATTTCTAGCCTAGCTCCCACTGATGAGACCTCAATAAAGGTCGAAACAGGTCTGGGTAGTGGCCCCTTGCCTTTAATACAAAACATCATGCATCCCCTTCTTGGAGATGTGTTTTGGCATTAAGGGTAAATATTAAGATTAGTGATCCAAGCTTATGCCACCTTTACCATGAGTTGCCTTGGTCTTGCACTACCTGTAGGATCAGCTAGACTTGCATCTCTTGCAGGCGCAAACTTGACTTGTTTGTCTGTTTGCTTACTTGGGAAATGGAGTAAAACCAGGTTTAAAATTGCTTGGTATTTTTAACATATATATATATTATGGAACTGTATCCAGGAAATTGACAAAGCCAGAGATTTGGGAGTGTTGGCGGATAGGGAGTTGAAGTTGGGGCACATAGCAAAATGGCTAAATCAGCTCATCAGATCACTTGATTACTGAAGGATACTTTGATGAGCAGAGACAAGCAGGTTATTGTTCCTCTTTATCGAGCCTTAATAAGACCCCATCTTGATTACTGTGCACAGATCTCCGGAGGCAGGTGACCAAGATGGTAGCAGGTCTATGGAATGGACCTTATGAGAACAGATTAAAGATTTGTGGGGTTACAGAAACTGGTTGTTAGGCAGAAAAGAGGTGATATGATTAAGAGATACACATTACTGAGGGAATTTTACAAGATTAATTCAGAGGAAATTTTTCAGAACAGGTTTGGTGGTGGGAGAACTAGGGGCCATTCATGGAAACTGAGCAAGAGTGTAGTTAGCAAGGGTGTTAGAACTAGGTTTTTTACTTGGAGAGTGGTGAATGAGTGGAATAAGCTGCCAGAGTCTGTTGTGGGTGCCATGACTGTGAACGAGTTTAAAGCAAAATATGATAGATACTGTGTGAATGCTGAATAGCTCTTGACGATGTTTAGGGCTTCCCTCGATGAGTCTAAGGACTCCTTGGAGTTGCCTGTATTAATAATAATAATAATAATAATAATAATAATATATATATATATATAAAACAATTCAGTAAGAACTTTATTTCTGATGAGAAAGACCTCATTTTCTGGATTAGACCTTCTCACCTTTTGCTTTCTTACACATTTAGCCTTTTCTAGTCAAAACACAAAACATTCATAGCCTTCTCAGCCTTCAAAATCTCTTTCATCAAACACTACTTTCCACTAATTCACTCACACTGATTCCCTTCATCCTTTTTCTCATATATGCTCTGTTTATACATTATGCCATTATTATTAATAGCATCAAATCTCCACGAAGTCAAAGTACTCAATGAAGAAATCCATATTCTCTTATGCAAAAAGATTATCAAACTGTGCAGAAACTGTGCATTAAACCAATCACAATTTCTGCATTCCCCAACCACTCTCCATGCAAAGAATCTGCCCCTCACTTCCCTGCTCACACTCTTCCAGGGATGCCCTCTTGTTCTAACCTTGTCTAACCCTCCTCTATGAAAAACTACTTTACATTAATCTGTAACAACCCCTAACCAACTTGTATGTCCTAATCATATCCCTCTCCTTTTTCTATTCACAAGACTGCAAGTTGCATTCTCTCAATCTCTTCTCATATCTGACATTCCATAAACCTGACACTGACTTACTAAACCTTTTCTGGGCCCTCTCCAATACATCCCATCCTCATCTCCTTGAAAACCAAGTGACCAAATTGGTACACAGGAGCCATATGCAGCCAGATCAAGCAAAGAGGTTATGATTCCCTTCTTCAAAGGAACCATAACCTCTTTCCTTCTGCATATTAGTGTCTTCCTCATTATTACCATAAATCCAATGCGATGTTCTTACAAATTTAGCAATGCAATCCTTCAACTTCAAGTCTTTGTCCACCATCACTCCCAGATCTTACATTCTTCTATCTCCTTCAAAATTTTCCCATTAATGGTATATTCTGCATCACTGCCTTGTGTACCAAATTTCAACACCTTGCAATTTGCAACATTAAACCAACAGCTCACTCACATAGTTTATTGAGATCCTCCTGCAAGGTCAAACATCTACTCTGCTTCTTGTAGTTCTTCCCAACTTTAATTGTTGGGAATTAAATCATTGGCAAACAGCCTATCCCAGTATCATAACATACAAGCTAAGCAATAATGGCCACCAAACAGACACCTGTTGAACTCCACTAGCGATCTTCCTCTTTTGAGATACCACTCACTAGTTTGTTATTCAATCCCATCTGTTTCATGACTACTAGCTAGTCATGTGGCAGTCTATCAAAGTCCTTTGAAAAATTCAAATACACCACAGACAGCTAATTCTCTTTTTACATAGCTTTTTTTACATGAAATAACACAGTTTAGTAAAAAAAAGCAATTCTATTTTTACACTGTATATTTTGATTTAACACTGTTCAATAGCACTTATTTTTAAAATTTGTTTGAATTCAGTTCTGTTAAAAAGGATATTTCCATTATAATTATCATTTCCTAGTACAGTACATATATACTTAAACTTGAATTTTGGGGAACCCTTGATGTTTTAAATATCAGGGATTACTCTATGCTACAGAATGTAGACAAATGCCAAATAGAACTTATATAGCGAAATCCCAAAAAAGTGCTGGTGGCTTTAAAGCAGCTAAGGATCGTGTGACTATTATTTTGCAACAATGCCTCAGAAGATTGTATATTAAAACCATTACTCATTAATTGATCCCTAAGACCACAGGCAATGAAAGATTTTAACATGTTACCAGTGCACTGGAAGGCAAACAAAAAAGGTTGGGTTACAAAAGAAATTTTCAATGAATGGTTCCATCATTGTTTTGTTCCAGAAGTCAAGCGCTATTTGATGGGAAAAAATCTGGACTTGAAAGTTTTATTGATTATAGACAATGTGCTTGACAATCCTGTTTTAGAACACCTGAATGTGAAATTTTGTTTTCTTCTACCTAATACAACATCCTTAATACACCCACTAGACCAGGGTGTGATCACTACCTTCAAAATTTACTACATAAGAACATTCCAATACATTTTGGATAAATTAGATAAGGATAATGTACTGACAGTTATTGATGTGTGGAAGAAATTTTCTATTTTGGATTGCATCAAACTTGCTAAGTTGGCATTATCAGAATTGAAACCATCAACTTTAAATGCATGTTGGATAGCTACTGCCAGAATGTGTGAAAAAGAAAAAACCCCGTACCTTTGCATACAACTGAATATCCCGATATCATCAGATTAGCACATGCAATTGGCGGAAAAGGATTTGATGATTTTTTGTCTGCAGATGTTGAAGAATTGATGGTTGACAAGGTTGTTAGTGATGACGAAATAATAGAAGTTGTCCTTGATACCAGCCTGCTGGCCAAGTGGTTAGCGAACTCTCTAGCCAAAAGGCTGCAGGTTCGAATCCCACAGTAAGTATGGATGTTTGTGATTGTCTTTGGAAATATTAGTGGTGGTAGTTGGCGGTAGATGGTGTTGGTGTAGTTGCGGTCAGTTGGTGGATTGAGCAGCGGAGGCAGAGTTATGGAACAGAGCCCTGTCCTGATGAGTCTTTGGACTCCCTGGAGGTGTCTAATAATAATAATAATGATGATGATGATGATAAAGAGATTCTACTCACTCACAGGATTAATTAAAAAAGGGCTTGAAATGACTAGTAGAATTGCAAAGTAATTTTCTTACACATGATCAAAATACTGAATGAGCTGAACAGTTTAAATGTGAACCGAAGTCATGTATGGTGCAATATGAAAAATTATACAAAGATCTAGTCAAAACAAGATTACAATGATTAATTACAGAGTTTATGGTAAAAAAAAAAAAAAATCAACCTTCAGAATTATTGGAAATTAGTGCTAATTTAGTTCCTTTTACTGAAGGAAATGTTTCACCATTGCAGTATGAACAGGACAGCCAAAGTGTTTCAAGTGATGGAAGTGATTTAATTCCAGTCTCACACAAAAGAATGCGGCTACTGTCAGAAAGTAATGGCAAGTAAAATTTAACTATTATTATTTTTCTTCTTATTATTATTACAGGTATCTTCATGGAGTCAGTAGACTCATCGTGGGAGACCCAAACTATCAAAACAATATCTATCATATCTTTTCTTGAATTCATTTACAGACGAACTCACAACTCAGTCAGGCAATGCATTCCACTCATTCACCACCCTCCAGGTGAACAACCTCGTTCTCACACCCTTGTTAACCACACTTTTCCTTAATTCCCAGAGATGACCTCTTGTTCTTCCATCACTATTACACAGCTAAAACATCAATCTTATAAAAACCTTTTAGTAATTTAAATGTTTCTATCATATCCCCTTCTCCACCTATCAACCAACCTCTTCAATCCACAAACTCTCAATCTATCAATGTAGGGAGCATTTTTTACATCACTCACCAACTTAGTCACTCTCCTCTGAACCTTCTCCACAACCTCCTCATCTCCAAGGAGGAGATGAGGAGGTCAGGTGACCAGACCTGAGCACAGTAATCCAAATGTGGAAGTATTAACGCTTCATAAAGGGGAATAATAACCTCTTTATCTCTGGATGTCAGTGTGTTCCTCAACAACCAAGTAATCCTATGTGCAATCTTGGACACCTTAGTAATGTGTCCCCTGAACTTTATCTCCCTATCTACCAACACCCCTAAGTCCCTAGCCTCATCAATCTCTTGGAGTACCGTTCCATCAATGTAGTATACAGCTGGTAATCTTTTAATCCAAATGCATAACTTTACACTTTTCCACATTGAACTAATATTCGTTATCCTTTGCCCACTTTACCAGCTTATTTAAACCTTCCTGTAAACTCTTAACATCAGGTTGATTTTTTATTGCGCTCCCCAACTTTGCATCATCAGCAAACAACTGAATATCTCCCTTTAAGCCATTTCCTATATCATTTATGTATAAATTAAACAACATTAGCCCAAGCACAGAGCCCTGAGGCACACCACTGGTCACCTGCCTCATCCTGGACTCTGCTCCTCCATACACCACCTTCTGGTGTGTGGAGAAGAGAGTCCATTCTCCTATCCATATCACCAGTTTAGTATCCATCCCCATCTGCTCCAATTTGTGCAGCAGTATTCCTTGGGGTATCCTGTCAAAAGCCTTAGCAAAATCCAGAAGTACCACTGTGTAGCCATTTTCTTTGTCCAACTCAGATGTCATTCTATTATAAAAAGTTAATAAATTGCTAAGGCAGGATCGACCTTTAACAAAACCATGTTGGCCCCTATAGAGTATCATATCCTGATCCACCCATTCTTGAATTTTGTCTTTAACCAACTTTTCCAATACTTTTACCACCACTCCCGAGATGGATTGGTCTGTAATTAACCACCACAGTTTTAGAGCCACCTTTATGCAAAGGAACTACTTTGCCTTTCTTACACTCCCTAGGGACCATACCAGAATTCAAACTTAAATTAAATAACCACGTATGAGGCGTTGACAATTCCTTTGCAAATTCATGCAACACCTGAGCTGATATTCCATCTAAACCTACATTTAAATGCAAACCTACAGCAGTGTTTGCATTTAAATTTTGCAATATACTAAGTACCTCTGATTACTAAACTTCAATTCTCACATTGGTTATTTCTACAGGTAGGTACAGAGATATCCTCTCTTGGGTGATAGACTTTTGGAAAGTGATCACTCAGTAACTCTACTATTACATGTGACATCTGAATTGGTCACCTCGATACCATCAGTACCCACTAAGGTTATCCTTCAAGTCATTCTTCCTTTTACTTGCCACATAGTGGAAGAACTCTTTGGGATTACTCTTGATATCCTTAGCTAAGGTGTTCTCATAATCTGATTTAGCTTTTCTTACTATGCTGGTAACCTTCCTAGTTTGAGCCTTGTGCTGCTCATGGGTGTACTGATCGCCATTCTCCTTGTAAATTCTCCATGACATTTTTTTTTTTTGCAGATCAAGCTTGATGCCACTACTCATCCATCTAACGCCTACCTTGTTTGTCTTTCTGACGATGGGGACACAATCTGATTTTGCCTTTCTCAGATACTCGTTGCTTTTATCCCATGCACTGCTAACATCTTTCCCCTGCAATATGTTCTGCCATGGGACTGCTGCAAGCTCACTCCAAAGCTTGTTATAATTGCCTAACCTGTAGTTCCGTATATATCCCTTCTTAAGAGAGAAATCCACAAATTTTGCAACCTCCCAAGTCAATACCACGTGATCGCTCTCACCAAATGGAGGTAACGAGAACACCTTACTTATGCATATGTCCTCTGAACCAATGACCAGGTCCAACACTCTCTCACACTACGTATCCCTTCAGTTATATGCTGTTTCAAGTAATTATCTCTTAGAAAATGCACGAATTCCATTTCATTTTTGCCACGTGATATTCCTCCTTCCAATTTATATCACCATAATTAAAATCCCCCATAACAATCACTAACCGTGCACTCATTGCATTAATTTGCTGATGCATGAATTCAATATCACCCACTAGACCCCCTGACCTATAGCAGCAACCAACTGTATATTTGGTTACGTTGGTCACTATTTCACACCAGACCGCCTCAAATGTACTATCATTCACATGACTATCATCTTGATATACTACTTTCTTTGGCTGCAACTCATCAGCTATCATCAACAGTACTCCTGCCCCCGTTCTATCTTCTCTATCCTCCCCGAAAATACTGTACCCATCACATTCAATTCCAGTGACCACATCTTCTGCTGACATCCAAGTTTCACTAATGCCTACAACTTTTGGTGAGATTGCCAAAATTTTTTCTCTCTTATTTTGAATGCTTCTTGCATTTGTATACAAAAATTGCAGATTCCCTTTAGTTCTTGTACCAACTTTAGAACTGATATACATGTCACTAATTTCAGTAGTCCCATGCCAATTTTTATCCCCTCTATTCTGCCATTTATTCTGCGAATAAGGATCAACAAATATACAATCACAGCTTAAGTTTCTCTCTCTTACATTCAACCTTTTCAATTTTAGTTTCCCTGTCCAATTACTTCAACTTGTTCATAAAACAGTAACTTCTTCAATCGCTTATGACCTTCCATGTTCAGATGCGACCTATCTCTTGCATACAGCTGTCTTTTGCCTTCGAACGCACTCCAGACATCAACAAATTCCAGACCTCTTTTTTTGCACATTCTTGCAATCATATCATTCATTATCATTGTTCATCTACTTAACTCATAATTGTCAAAACGAGGCAGCACACACACAATATCCTCCCATTGACACTTTTCTTCTTCTTGATATCCAATAATGTTCTTAAATCTTTTGCTACCCGATTTATACTACCACTCAGGTTGTACCCACAATAGCTATCATCTTTTCTGCATCATGCCCTCTCTTTATTGTTAAAAAGCCACTCTCTCTATTGTTCCACCAGCCAAACACTCCTCAGGTATACCACTCTCCATACCCTTAATCATAGAATCGCCATATATTTTACCACTCATAACTTCATTGAAATCCAAACAAGAGTCACTCAGGGCCTCATTTTCTATGTTGTTCAGCATGACTCTCCCAGTTTCATTACTCAATGCTCTTTTACTTACTCCCTCACTCTCACGACATCTTGTTTCTTCTAGACCTCTTGTGCTTTCATTCTGTTGACTCCCAACGACTCCAATACTATTTATTACTTCATCAATCACCAAAGACTTTCCCATACTTAATCCTTTTCTAGTTACTTCAGCTAGAGTAATCTCTATAGTCCTAATTTCTCTATTCAACCCATTTAACTCAGTTTTAATTTCTAGAACCTCCTTATTGAGCACCTCCAATCCCTCTTGCAAAAGATGAAGGTCACTTTTCATTTTCCCGAACTCCTGCCGAAGTTCATCCGCTACGGCCCTGACGTCTGCTTCCATTCCTAATAGCTCCAGCCTATCCTGACACTTCTAACATATGTCGACGTTTTCATTCTTCTCATTTAGCCAAACAGTCCACAGATCCTTCACATCCCTCGGTGCATGCATATAACAGTTTCCGCAACGCATCCACTGTGAAAAATATGCGTGGGCGTATTTGGATCTTTTAGAATTTCTGTTTTATTAGTGACACACTATTTTCTTTAAGAGATGTGTATATATGTGTGTGTGTGTGTGTGTGTGTGTGTTTTGTTTGAAAATAATTTATTCTTTGTATTGGGTTTTCACATCTGCAACCATTCTTCTGTTTTTTTCATATGTGCTTTATTCTTTTTTACACAGTTTTCATTTACACGATTTTTTCTGGAACCAATCTACCATGTAAATGGAGATTGGTTCCAGAAAAAAGGATATTGGGTGTATATGCATCTCTCTTATGTAGTGGATTCATTACCTTATTGTAATATGTAAGCAGATTGCTAAAACATGACCTCCCTAATAAATCCATGGTTTTCATTTACTCAATAACATCATCATAGAGAATATTGTTATTATCAACCTAATTCTTAATCTTAGTCCTCACCAACCTCTCTAACAACACCTCAATAACAACTACAGACACACAGATTGGACTATGTAGCTTTAGTCTTAACCCCTTCCCCATCCTTTGTGAAGTGGAATAATTTTTTCACTTTCCATTCCTTTGAGACTAGCCCTGTTGCAAGAATCATGGTAAATGGGTGTGCCAATGGTTCTGTTAATTCCCTACAGCATTCCTTCAAGACATGCAGAAGTAAGAATACTTATAGGAAGAATAACATTTGAGAATGGTGATAGTGACAAAGTGATTACTATACAGGATGCAATAGAATTTTGTAGAATAATAATGCCATAATTTTCAGAAGAGCAGCAAATATTACAGTTACTCAAAGTGAATGAACCAGAAGTGCACAAGGTGATAAGTACTCTTTCTTTTAAATATGAAGGTGATAAGTAGGCTAGATATTCTTGATGATGTAGATCTGGATGATATATCATCTTCCTGTTTTTTAGGAATGTGAAAATAGTTATAATGAGGTATATTACTTGACAGTGGTATACTGTCAAGTAATACTACCTTATTAACATCAAGCTTAATTAATTGCTCATTTACCTACTGCTCATTCACCATTAGCCCCTCCTCCACTATATTCTCTACACTCCAAGCTTCTCATGTTATTGCCTTCATGAGGATTGAAATACACTGATAAATTGCTCACTGAATACAAAGAAGTTCTGTTTCTTCTTTGTTCCTTATACCTCATTATAATTATTTTCACATTCCTTAAAAACAGGTAGGTGATATATCACCCAGCTCTACATCATCAAGAATATCTAGCCTACTTATCACCTTCATATTTAAAAGAAAGGGTACTTATCACCTTGTGCACTTCTGGTTCATTCATTTTGAGTAAATGTAATATTTGCTGCTCTTCTGGAAATTATGGCATTATTATTCTACAAAATTCTATTGCATCCTGTATAGTAATCACTTTGTCACTATCACCATTCTCAAATGTCATCTTTCTATAATTATCTTACTTCTGCTCACCATAGAAGTATAACAGAAAACACCTTATCACTCTTCTATAATTAATGTTCTTATTCATCACCCCATAGCAGAAATAATTCCTTTGACTCAACTGGCAAATGGATTGCCACACTGCATTTTTGATTATATCTCGTTTAAAACCACTTATTTATCAGCACTCCTTGGTAATTTCATTGTTCATCCATTTTATTTGTACCAATTTGTACATTGTCTGTGGCATATGTGTCCTAACCAATTTCTGAGCTCTGTTAACATCCCTCACAAAATGATGGCCTGGTTGGCCAAGAGGCTAGCATATCCAATCTTTTTTTAATTTTTTTTTTTTTTAAGTTATATGTCTGATCCACACATAAGGCTACAAGATCTATAGTACATTAGTGTTGTGTGTAGGCATAGAGGATGGGAGGAATCTGTTTATATTTTGCTTGAACAGCTGAGAGTTGTAATCTTTGGGTAAGGCAGAATGGGGGGAGACTCTTCCAAAGGACAGAACAGAAGTATAATTATAGATGGAATAAAAGAGGAGTAAGTGAAGTTGGTTCGGTGAGTTTCAAAATGGACTGCAGAAGGGTATGGGTTAGCAGTGGCTCTTGTTTTAATAATTTTGGAGGAGAGTGGAGGAATAATAGTGTCCAGAAGATTGTCCATGAAAGCAAAAGGCAGAAATTGATTGTTTGTGAGAGAGGAACTGAAGTGGGTATGAGAGAGAGAGAGGGATTGTTAATTAGCTGGATTTTTCTGTTCTGGATAGAACTGAGCAATCTTAGAGAGGATTTTGGTGCACCAACCCAAATATGGGAGCAGTATATTCCATGACTGGGCAGATTTGGGCTTTGTATAGAGTTAGCAGCTGTGAAGGTCTTAAGTAGTGTCTTGTGCAAAAAAGTACACCAAGTTTTTTGGTGGCTGCAGAAGTTATAGTTGAAATGTGGTTGTGCCAAGAAAGATCAGAGCTGCAGGTCAGTCCAAGAAGAGAAGTCTGATTGTGTTTGGATATTTCAGTATTACTGAAGGTAAGAGGGAGGGATGGAAGCTCTTCCTTGCAAGAAATCTAACAGAACTGAGTTTTGATGGCATTGAAGTCTATAATGTTGTCCTTGCCCAACTGTGATATAGCTAGAAAATCCTCAAGATCTACCATGATCGTGTCCCTGATCATGGTAGATCTTGAGGATTCTAATACTTGAGCACTACAAGGTTTGTCAAATGAAAAGGAGGAATGGAGTGTACTGTCATCAGCAAAACTATGGATAGGATTGGTAGTCTGTGAGAGCAGATCATTTATATACAAGAGGAAGAGAGTAGGTGAAAGAACAGAACCCTGGGGTACTCCTGCATTGGTGGGGAAATCTGGGGAGAGGGAACCATCCATCATGACATGTAGTGAATGACCAGCGAGAAAGTTGGTGATTCAGCTGCAGAGTGAGGAAGGCAGACCATAGGATGGCAGTTTGTTAAGTAGGCCCCTGTGCCAAACCCAATAAAATGCCTTTTAAATGTCGAGGGAAATCACATGAGTTTCTACAAATTTCTCCATGACCTGAGTCCAGAAGAGGGTGGTGATGGCAAGTGGTGGAATCCATACTGCTGGTCACTGATTAGTTGGTATGTCTCTAGGTGGTTCATTGAATTGGTTGTTGATAACCTCCATAATTTTAGAGAGAACAGAAGTGAGAATGACTGGATGGTAGTTAGAATTGAAGGAAATACAGAAAGATGATTTGATGTTAAGACAAGGATGCACATTATCTCTACTCTTATTTATCATGTATATGGTTCAAATTATGGAAGAAAGTGGGATTAAACCTGATATTAGAACTGGAGATATCAAATTATCTTAAACACATCCAGTACAAATCTTGAGGATATTCTAACTAAATTGAATAACAACTGTAACAAATTTGGCATGAAAATCAGCAATAATAAGCCAAAACTATGAAAATAGGCAGGAATATAGAAAACCTCAGCTGCATTCTAAATGGAGAACTTATAGAACGAGGGAAATCTTTCAGCTATTTAGGCACAGTTTTTAGTGAAGGTGGCAAATTAAATTAGGAAATAGACAACAGAATAAGCAAAGATGGTATAGTGACACAGTTGACTAAATTTATATGGAAGAAGAGAGAAATTAGCCAAAACATCAAACTAGCAGTATATAAGACAGTGTGTGTTTAAAGCAGTTTTAAGTTATGGATCTGAGAGTTGGGTTAGAAATAAAGCACTTGATTAAAGATTACAGACCATTGATATTAGAGTTCTGGAAAAAATTATGGGCCTGAAACAGATGGCATGTATGGCAGTATTATATTAAAAATGAAGATGTTAGAAAGAAACTTGACACCGTTAGCATTGAAGAATGTGCTAGCAGGACTAATCTAAGATGGTATGGTCACTTAAATAGAACTTAAATAAAACAGGTTTCTGATGCCAAAACAGCAGGAGAAAGGACCCAGAAGAAGACCAAGGTTGCAGTGGATTGACTCAATCAGAAGTGCTGTAGAAGACCAAATTGTTAGACATGAAAATATTTGAGTGCTGACAAGTAATAGACTAATTTGGAGAAAAATTGTTGATAAAAGATGGATAATAATGTAAACTGTAATAGTGCTCTGTACATTCCTTGAGAGTACATATCAAAAAATAGATGATGATGATTCATCATATGCTGCCTACAGTAGTTTCCATCACATCTTTCCTTATGTGTTCTCCTAAAGTTCTCCAAGTCCTAGGCTCAATAGATTGTCATAGCATCTCAGAAACTTCCCTAATGATCTGATATGGTAACCTCTTTATCTTCTCTGAATAGTGTATTTGTCTGTTATTTGTAAGTTCCTTCTCACTAGTTGCCTGTTTTGCAGAATGAATAAGCCCAAGCTTCTGGAGGAAAATCCTGCAGCCTTGATATGAGACTGGCTAACTCATCTTCAGTTGAAAACTTCTGATAAAAGTTCTCCAAGTCCTAGATAGGATTCAAATCCAGGTCTTTCAACCTAAGGCATCATCATCATTATCAACTAAGCTACAAAGGGACTCTTAAGTTAGTTATTCTCTAGAAATAATAAAGATACATACACACATACTCTCTCTCTGCTTCTACTACTATCTCCTTTTTGTAATCTATATTTATATGATTAAAATTCCCCATAGAATTACCTTCTTTTTATGAGCTCAACTAATTTGTTTAAGCATTTTGCAATTACTGTGTCCTTTACATTGGTCTATATGAAACTATTATATATAATATGCTATTTACTTCGCCCTCACACCTATTTAGTGTGAGGATGAACAGGACTATCACATGCAATGCCTATTTTTTTATCTCCATTTTCTGGGTACAATTCCTCTGATATTCTCAGTTAAATTACTTTTACTATGCTTGCTATCATTAGGCACAATGGAACAAGAATAAGAAGTGCAACAAACTCATGTCCCTTATTATTGACACTCCTTGCATTTGTATACAAAAAAACAGTTTGTGTGAAGTACCAGAAGTCACAATCATGTTAACTTTCCCTTATCTATGAGCTCAGTTATCCTTCCTTCTGATCACCATCCTTCCATACTACTCCAGACATAACTCATTTAAAGTTTTGTTATCCATGTTGACCATGTTATCTTCTCTTTACAAAAATATTCATTTCATCTATTACTTATGAAACAAATCACGATTGCATCCAAGGCTCAAATGTAATTTATGACAAAATATAAAAAGCAAAACGTGTATACTCTGTAAAATGACTCCCTATTAATGCTGGTGATTGAAATTGGAGAGATTATTCTGCAAATTTTTAATGTAACCATTAAAACTGTATCCTTACCATTCCAAGTAAACGTAATTCATTAAGCCTATCCTCTTCAACTTTTCTGCGAGCAATGACACCTCTCCATAACTGCAATATAGAAAATTTCAATGTTCAAGAAATAAAAGACAGAAACATAATTTTGTAAAAACAAAAAAATGAATATTTATTATTTTTATAGCAAATCTCCATGGAGTGAATGGACTTATTGTGGGAGGTCTAAATCAGCGAGCAGCATATCTATAATATGGAAGCTTAAATTCATTCACACTCCTTGCATTCACAACACATTCTGGCAACATTTCACTCACCCATCATTCGATATGTAAAAAAATTCACTTTTCTGACCCCTCTTCACCACATCTTTACACAACATCCATGAATTGCCTTCCCCCCCCCACTTCCACTCTATGTATAATCCTATTTGCATTAATCCAGTTAGATCCCTTCACTGACTCAAATGTCTCATATCAATTCTTTTCTATCTATCTATCTATACTAAATGCAGCAATTTAAATTTTCTCTACTCCTCTCCGCAATTGACATTCCAGGGTCCTGACACCCTTCTTCACCCGACCATTATACAGCTTCCTGAGATGGTCTGTTGTTCTTCCCCACTTGCCTTCTACTCTTTTTATAATGTCTTCTGTATTAATCCAGTAAAATCTCCTAACTAACTTTAATATTAGTAACAAATCACCTCTCTTCCTCCTATTCACCAAACTGTAATTTACTTTCCTTTAACCTCTATCCACAACCAATACTTCATAGTCCTGATATTATTATTATTATATGTGACACCTCCAGGGAGTCCAAAGACTCATCGAGGGAGAGTGTGCCAACAGCATTGAAAGATTGATCACCTTCCAACTACTAACCGCGCTCCAACTTGCTTAACTTTTTGCGAGCCATCAGTAGCAGATGCTCTACCAATCGATCAACCTTTGATTGTTTTAGTTACTCATCTGTGGACCATCTCTGATGTTTCCACATCACAAAAAAAAAAAGACTTGATGACCAAATCTGAGCACAATAGTTGAGTTGTTCTTTGATAAGTGCTATATATATACTGCACAGCCACCTCCTTCTCTCTCTACATGCAAGTGTATGTACTCCATATCATAGCAGCAATGCAATATGCAGTCTTCACAATACTTACAAGATCATCTGTAAACAACATCAGTCCACTGTTTAACACCATTCTCAAGATCTTGAATCTCATCCACTTTATGGTGTACAGTTCCATCAATAGAATATACAGACTTAAATTTCTGCACTCCAAAATGCAATACCTTGCACCTATGCTGTCCATCAACCCAATTCTGTATCTTATTCTTAACCAACCACTCCAATAATTTGACTACAACCGCAGATATACAGACTGATCTATAATTGGAACCTTCTGTTCTAGAATCATGCTTGTGGAATGGTACTATTTTGCCTTTTTTTCACTTAGGAACTTTTCCAGTGCAAGACTTTCATTAAATAATCAGGTCAAGGTCATAGTTAACTGTTTTGCAGGTTCCTTAAAAATATGTAGTGATGTGTTATCCATTCCTACAGCCTTATCTTGCACAGCATCACTTTCACCAGTGTGATATACACTGATTATATTATTATTAAATAACTCCACTACATCCTTTGCAATGATTATTCTGCTACCATACGAGGGTAGTCTGAAAAGTTCTCAGCCTAACAATGAAAAACGAATTTATAATTTCAAAATTATTTATATTTTTCAACATAATCTGCATTAAGACTAATACATTTATTCCAATGATGCTCCAGTGCCATTATCCAGTCCCTATAGTAGTTCTCAGTAAGATCTGCAAAATATCCCACTACAGCTACTATCACCTCTTGATTCGAAGAAAAATGCTGACCAGCGAGGAAGAGTTTTAGTTTTGGGAAGAGATAGAAGTCAAAGGAAGCCAAATCTGGGGAATAGGGTGGATGTTCCAACAATTCATAGTGCAGATCCTTTAATTTTCCCATTCCCATAATACCTTTGTGGACAAGTGCATTGTCCTGATGAAAGATGATTTTTTCTTCTGCAAACCGGGTCTTTTCGCACGAATTTTTTCATCTAGTCTGGTTAAAAGATCGGAATAATATTCCTCAGTTATTGTTTTACCCTTTTCAAGATAATTAATAAACAAAATGCCTAAACACCGATACCATGACCTTTCCTGCTGATGGAATCGACTTTGTCTTCTTTGATGCTGAACAACCGGCTTCTGTCCACTGTTTTGACTTCTGTTTGGATTCTGGTGTGTAATAGTGAATCCAAGTCTCATCCATAGTAATAAATCAACACACAAAATCAGTTTAATCTTGTTAAAATGCTCCAAGCACTGTTCAGAGATTTTCATGAGAGTGAGTTTTTGATCTGCTGTGAGCAAGCACAGCCCATCTTGCACAAAGCTTTTTCATTTGCAATTCTTCATGTAAACTATATCCTACACGTTCTTTTGAAATGCCTATAGTCTCAGCAATTTCAACACTTTGACTCGCCGGTCACCCAATACTATATCGTGCACTTGATCGATGATTTCTGGTGTTGTTACACTTTTTGGACGTCCTTCCCATGGATCATCTTCAAGGCTGATATGGCCATGTTTAAACTATGCAGGCCATTTCTTAATTGCCAAAAATGAAGGAGAAGAGTGCCCATAAACTTTTATGAACTTTAAATGAATTTCTTTTGGCGTTAACCCTTCTAACCCTTCTTTTACAAAGAATTTTATAACTGCACGATACTCGATTTTATCCATTTCAAGGGATACAGACAACACTTTTGCTTCAGGCAGCTGTATAAACCAAACTACTTGATAGAATGACTTGCAATTTCACATGGATACTTATGACAGTTGTACCAACTTAGAAAAAAAAAAAATTGCCGATAGTGTTGCCATCTATGGTCGAGATTGAGAACTTTTCACTTCTTAGGAACTCTCGTAACTATCCACCAGAGTGGAATTCGTATTTTTTAAATTCGTAAATATGGCTGCCATAATTATTCTTCTTCCTACAGCTTGCCACACAGGGAAAGAATTCCCTTGAGTTAATCTTGGACTGATTGGCCAATCTCCTCTCATAGTGCACTTTTTCTTTCTTGACCATGCTGTCACCTTCCTAGCCTGCACTTTATAATCCTCATGCATCTGATCCCCACCAGCTATCTTGTACCTCCTCCATAATATTTCCTTTCCTAAAACTCCTTACTTGATTTCACTCCTACACTATTTATTCAGTTACATCTTGACTGTCTTATCAATTTCCATGCTCTATCAGCATCTCTTCTCTACAGCTCATTAACCCAATGTATTAATGCTAGTTGACTATAGAGCTTCTAATAATTACCCACCTAATTTATCATATATATTTTTTTGAAAGTAAACATTTCTTCTTTCACTACTTCCTAAACGAGTACTTCTTCATAATCCCTCTCACTAACCAGAAGCAGTGTTGATATTTCATTAACTACCACATCCTATAATGATACCACCAAATCTAACACTCTAAATCCTTGAATTGCTTCTATCACACTGCTTAAGAGAGTTATCCCTCAGAAATTCAACAAATTCACTTTCCTTGTCCCCATACACTATCTCCTCCTCCTTCTAATATACATTACTGTAATTAAAATCTAACAGTAGAATCAACATTTTACATGACCAACCAATATGCTTAAATATTTCACAATCAGCAATGCATTCCCTGATAAGAGGGTAAAGCCCATAGCTAATTCTTCTTTCTGTTCAAAAAAATAGGCTCACTCCTCTCTCTCCTATGTTAGCTGACCTATTCATGAAGTGGTTTAAAACAATAGCTCTCCAGCATCAAGGAACAAAAACAAAAACACGTTAATGATATTTTTATCATCTATCCCAGTTCTACTACCCAATTAGAAGATTTTGTTACCCTCCTGAAAAACATCCATCCTCAAATCAAATTCACAGTTGAATTAGAAAGAAATAGGTCTTTACCATTTTTGGATACATTACTGTTTTTCATACATTTGTTGAAATAGAGCAAAACATTCTCAACTTCTCAGTCTACAGGAAACCAAGTAACACATCATGTTATCCACATGTAACTTCTCATCACCAAACAGCACAAAAAATAAGTATCATCTGTTCGTTAAGTGATAGAACCTACAGAATTTCCACAAATATAGGTAAAATAAACCGAGTGCTACAGCATCTTAATTCTGTCCTTCCAAAAATGACTACAACAGAATATTAGTCAAAAAAATTCTATCTTAGACTTCAAAACAAACAGCAGAACAAATAAACCAAGAATATAAAGGAGCAGTGCTTCTCCCATATGTACAATCAATCATGGATAAAATGACAAGCTTGCTTTGTCAAAAAATTTTAAAAGTCACTTTCTACCCAATCAACAAAATCTCCAATCATCTGAAACCTCCTAAATCAACACATCTGATACTTAAAAAACTAGGCATCTACAAGATCAGTTGCAGTTGTGGGCTACACTACACAGGACAAACTGGAATACTGTCCTGTGTAGATTGGGAAAATTAGGGAGATATGCCAATCAGAACACATCAAGGACATTGAGAATGAAAGCATAAATCAGGCTGGTAGCACATACATCAGATACAAAACATCCAGTAGAATGGCAACAAAATGAAATTATTATTATTATTATTAAACAAGACCTCATGGAGTCAAAGACTCATCTAGGAGGTCCTCTTATCTCACACACATCTCATCATACCGGGTCTTAAACACATTCAAACTCCTTGCAGACACCACACACTCAGGCAAGGCATTCCAATCATTCACAACTCTGCACTAAAAAAACCTGCCTCTCACTCCCCTACTCACACCCTCTTTATACAGTTTCCAGGGATGACCTCTGGTTCTCCCCTGATCTCCCACTATTCTCTGTAGAACTTCTCCACCATTGATCTTATAACAACCCCTTACCAACTTGTAGGTCTTTATCATATCTCCCCTCTTGCTTCTCTCCACTAGACTCTGCAAATTACATCTTTTCAATCTGTCCTCATGCTCGACATTCCAGAGGTCAGAAACTACCTTAGTCAGTTGCCTTTGGACCCTTTCCAACATCTCTTCATCCTTCTGAAAACCAGGTGACCAAATCTGGGCACAATAGTCCATGTGTGGCCTAATCAAAGCCTTATACAATGGAACAGGAATCTCCCTACTTCTACACGTCAGTGTCCTCCTCATCATTCCCAGAAGTCTTTGTGTTGTCTTCACAATTTTGGTGATGTGTCCCCTAAATTTTAGATCCTTATCCACTATCACTCCCAGATCTCTTATTTCCTCTACTTCCAACAATATATTCTCACCAAGCATAAATTCTGCATCCCATCTTTGTTTTCCAAATTTTAAAACCTTACATTTTGCAACATTGAACTCACATCCCCATTTGCTTGCCCAATCACTCAATTTATTCAAGTCTTCTTGCAAGGGCACAACATCTTCACTACTCTTTATGGTTCGTCCCAACTTTGCATCATCTGCAAACAACTGAATATCTCCATCCAAATCTTCGCCAATATCATTAATATACAAGTTAAATAGTAATGACCCTAAAACAGATCCCTGAGGCACTCCACTAGTGACTTTCCTTTTCCTGGATATTGCACCCCCATACACAACTTGTTGATACCTATCAGATAGCCAGTCTCCAAACCAATGCACTAATCTAATATCCAACCCCATCTGCTCTGCTTTGACTGTCAACTTATCATGAGGTACTCTATCAAAAGCTTTTGCAAAATCCAAGTATATTACTGTGTATCCTTATCCTCTGTCCAAGGAAGCAGTCACTTTATTGTAATAAGTAAGTAGATTACTAAAACACGACCTCCCTTTAGCAAATCCATGCTGTCCATCAAAGATTATACCATTGTTGTCAACCCAACTCTGGATCCTAGTTCTCACAAGCTTCTCCAACAACTTAACCACAACACCTGACACACAGATAGGTCTATAGTTTGATGCTCGAGTTCGATAACCTCCTTTATGAAGTGGCACAATCTTGCCCTCCTTCCACTCTTTAGGGACTTGACCAAGTGCAAGACTCGTATTAAAAAAATATGTCAAGGCAGGTGTCAACTCTCTGCCACATTCCTTCAAAATACGCGGTGATATATTAAAGTCCCACAGCCTTATTTACATCTAGTTTACTCAACTCCCCAAACACCTCTTGCTCACTTACAGTCAGTCTCTCCTCCCCATCATCAACTGCTCTTAATCTCTCCATGAAGTCACATTCACAAGATTGAAAGATCTTTATGAACTGCTCATTAAGTATTTCCACCACACATTCTGCAACAGCTGTCTTTATACCATTTCCTCCAATCAATGTCATCCTTCCATAATCATTCTTTCTTTTGCTGGCTACATATCGAAAGAACTCCCTAGGATTCTTTTTAGCTTCATTAGCTAATTGCTGTTCATACCTCTCTTTAGCTACTCTCACCAACCAAGTCACCCTCCTTGCCTGGTCTTTGTAGACTTCATGAAACTGGTTACTTCCACTTCTCTTATGCTGCCTCCACAATGCCCTTTTTCTCTGTATTGCATGCTTAATCTCTTTATTCATCCATCTCACACCTACCTTATTTAAACTTCTCACCCGTGGTATATATTTAGACATTGCATCCACTAAATATTTTTTGAAAATCCCCCAAGCTGCATTGATCTCTTTTCCAGCTAACTCCTCATTCCATGCTACACCTGCAAGCTGTCTCCTGAGCTCTTCATAATCACCTTGTAGTTCCACATATACCCTTTTTTCACAGGGGTCCTTGCACTGCTGGCAACCACCCAAGTAATCACCTCATGGTCACTTTCACCAATTGGTGGATGATTTGATACCTCATTGATAATTACATCCTCCGATGAGATGACCAAATCCAAGACCCTTAATCCTCTTGTGCCCTCTGTTACATACTGTCTGAGGTAGTTATCCCTCAAAAACTCAAGAAACTCATTTTCTTTACTTCCAGGTGCTATCTCTTCATTCCAGTCTATATTGCCATAATTAAAATCACCCATAATGATCACCCTTTTCTTATTTGCTTGGTTATTTGACTATACATTTCACTATCACCATCATCCACATTACCAGGTCTATAACAACATCCCACCAAGTATTTGATTCTATTCACCTCTATCTCACACCATACTGCCTCAAAACCACTGGCCCCATTTCCCTCTTCCATCTCTACCTTGTATGGACATAACTCTTTCTCTATCATGAATAGCACTCCCCCTCCCTTTTTACCCCTTCTATCCTCACGAAACACATCATACCTTTCCATCTCTATTCTTGTCAGGATGTCATCCTCATCTAACCATGTCTCACTTATTCCGACAATCTCTGGGTGCACAGACACAATTAGTGCAACCATTTCATCCGCCTTGTTTCTTATACTTCTAGCATTGGTACACAAACACAACAACTCATTTCTGGATCTACAGCTAGTTCCACTGATACCACTCACTCGATGTGATCTCTCCATGCTGGACTGGGGCCATTTCCCTTTCTTCTTCTTCATTTTAGAACCCTTTGCAATTCCATCTGTTTCCTTTTGATCCCTGATCATCCCATTTCCTGCCTACACATGCTCTCACCTCCTCTTGGAGCATCCACCTTTCTCACACTGTGTATCCCTGTCCACCCTGAGCCTCCCTGTCTCCCTGCTCCTCTTGCACACCCATTCTCTCATTTTCTATACTCATACCACTCACTTCCCCATTCATTTCCACTCCTTCAATCTCTCCTGTCTTACTCTCCTGCTCTTCCACATCACTCCCCTCTCGATCTGATTCATTCTCTCTATTCACTTCTCCACTTTCCAGCAGCAGTCTCTCCAAGCGACTCACACCATAACCACTCAAATGCAGTCCATCGCTCCCATACAGCTCACTTCGTCCTTCAAACTCATTCCACACATTAACAAACTGTACTCCCATCTCCTCACACATTTCAGCCAGAATATCATTCATAATCCTTGCTCTCCGCCTCATTTCACCACAATCATACCTAGGCAACACACTGACCACCCTTCCTGTCACACTATTCTCCTTTATCTTTCCAAGCAGTCTCCTGACATTCATTTTGACATGCTCTTTGTTCTCTCTCAAATCATTTGTACCAATTAATACAATTAACTCTTTTGCTAGTTCCCGCCTCATATTCAATGCCTCAATCACTCTACTCATTTTACCTCCTGGAAAACATACCTTGTGCATTTTATCCTCTAGCACACCTTTAATAATGGAGTCGCCATACAACGCCACTCGCTCATCTTTTGTTAACTCTTTCATGCCATCATGATTTATTTTAATAGTTTTGACCTGAATTCTCTTAATTTCATTCCGCATCCATTTCATTTCTTGCTTCATCCAATCCAATTCACCTTCCGAACCTTGTGACACATTCACTCTATCATTAAATCTTTCTAACTTTCTAACTCTCGACCCCCTCTTCTCACTTTCCCTCTCATTCATCCTTCTTTGTTTCCGTACTTTCGGTTCAACATACGTCCAACTTTCACTATCATTCTTCTCACTTTCACTCTCACATATCTTTCTTTGTTTCAGTACTTTCGGACTAACATGCGTCAAACTTTCGCGATCATTCTTCTCACTTTTACTGTCATTCATCTTTCTTTGGTTCAGTACTTTCGTTCCAACATGGGTCCAACTTTCGCCATCAGTCATTCTTTTTTCGCTATCATTCATTCTTTCGATTTTTTTTACTTGCGATTTCTGCATCACGCCATTTCTACTTTCATTCGTTCTCTCAATTTTGTTTCTTTCCGCCTCACTCTCCTGCCTTTTAACATCCATTACGGTTGTCAAATCGCTCTTTTTCTTTTTTCCTGATTTTTTAAAATTTTTTCGGCTGTCTTCTCACCATCCTTCTCTTTCAAACGTGCACTTGCGACACAATCGGTAATAGCACTTTCTGTCATCAACTTCATATTCGCATTCATCAATTCCTCGTTCAGGTCACATTTCGCGCACACCCTTCTTCCATCCGCACTAAACATCCACAAATCATTTATGTAATCGAAGGAATACATATAACAGACCTCACACTTAACGAACCGACTGAAATCCAAATTAAAATCATGGAATGACAATGCCGCCGCCATTTTTTTTTTTTCTCTGCAGGTTACTAGGTCTAATATTAATGTTTTCGTATTTAGTTTAAGCAAGAAAAAAAACACACTAATAATATCGGTAGCGTACAACGTTTATAGCCGCTCTTACTTAAACAATTACGCATATATACTTATATATTCCTAGTAAAACTTGAATCAGGAGCTCTTCAAAACACGTCCGTAGCGCTTGACCCACTAGCACCCTCTTGGATCCACATGATCCACATTGATTACTGCTTTCACTCAAGAACATTCAAAGAATCAGCTGAAATGATGACGTATTCTCTACAGTGCAACAAAAAAAAAAAAACAAGCGATGATTTTACATCTAATCTGGTCTTCCTTAATCTCACAACAGCGATTGCACACTTTCCATTGTTTAAACATTTTCAAATACAGTATTCTTCACTAGAAATGTCAACTGTTATTACTTTGCTTGTAGTTTTAATTTTTGTAATATTTCTTGATAAAGTGAAACAAAGTTTTTTTCCACAAAACTAGTAGAATTAAAACATAGTTTCTTTTTGTCTTCATTGTATGTGGTACCAGAAAACGGTGATTCCTTCATCAATCAATGTAACAAACTAAGCTGTCTTATTTCTACTACTCCTTACATTAGCATATAAACATTTGTTTCAATACTGGAATACTGTGAGTTGGCATAATCATAACAAACTATAAAAATGGATGAAAATTCACTTTATTATTATTATTATTATTATTCAGGCCTTAATGGAGTCAAAAGACAGATTGCTTGAGGCCCTTCCTAGGAAACACAAAATCTATCATACCACTCGTTGAACTCACTGACTGTTTTCGCTCTCACCACTCTATCAGGCAATGCATTCCACGGTTCAACCAACCTCCATGCAAAGAAACCACTCCTCATCCTCTTGCTCACAGCTTCCTTTTGTAACTTCCAGGGATGGTCCCTTGTCATCACTCCTTCCCGCTGTTCAACCTAGCAAAAGAACTCCCCAGTGTCAACCCTGTAACCACCTCTCAACAGTTTAAAAGTCTCAATCATATCACCTCTCCTTCTTCTATCTAAAAAAATCTGCAGTCCACATTCCCTCAGCCAATCCTCATAACCAACATTGTGCAGTCCTGAAACCATCTTTGTTATCTGCCCCTATATCCTTTCCACAATTAATTTATCCCCTTCAAATCCTGGGGCCCAAATTTATGAACAATAGTCTAAGTGTGGTCTGATCAGGGTCTTATACAATGGAATGACAACTCTTTTATCTCTGCAGGTCAGCGTCCTTCTCAGTATTGCAGCAATCCTCTGTGTTATTTCACCACCTTTGTAATATGCCTCCTATATTTCAGGTTTCTAGCAATCATCAACCCCAGATCTCTTGTCACCACTCCTTCCTCCAATTGCATATGCAGCCTCCCATTGATGTATCCCAGACTTCAAGACCTTACACTTTGCTGCATTAAACCGACATTCATTTGCCCCATTCATTTGCCCATTTGTCTAGTTTATTCAAATCCTCCTGCAGGGCTATACCACATCTGCACTATTACTAATAACCTTTTCCACTTCACATCATCTGAACACAACTGAATATAACCCTACAATCCACTGAAAATATCATTGATATAAAGGTTAAACAATATAGGTCCCAGTACTGTCACAGTCCTGCGGAACCCCACTTGTAACTTTCTGCCTCCTTCATACTGCCCCACCATACACAACTCTCTGATACGTATTGGACAGCCAATCCTGAATCCAGGTGACCAACCTGACATCCAGACCCATGCTGCAACTTAAATATCAGCTTATCATGTGGCACCCTGTCAAATGCCTTTGCAAAATCAAAAAAAATGGCAATATATGCCTTTCCCTCATCTACTGCTCTTGTAACTTTATTATAAAAGGCTAGCATATTATTAAAACAAAAGCACCCCTCAAAAATCCATGCTGACTCTCACAGATAACATTACTCTCATCTTCCCAATGCTGTATACGGTCCCTGACTAATTTCTCCAAGATCTTAATGACTACTGATAACACACAAACTGGCCTAAAATTAGACACTTTCAGTCTACTGCTGCACTTATGCAATGGCACTATCTTACCCTCCTTCCATTCCCTGGGTACTTTTCGTATAGCCAGACTTTCATTGAAAAGCCAGATCAAAGGAGCTGTCAGTTCTTTAGCACATTCTCTCAAAACTCAAGGTTAAATACCATCCAGTCCCATAGCTTTACTGACATGCAGAATATTCAATATTTGGAACACCCTCTCTTCCTGCACCTCTAAACATCGAGTATTAAAATTTACTCCTCCAGGATGAAATACTCCAATAAAGTGTTCATTGAACAATTCCACTATGTCCTCTGCATCAGTCACTCCACTCCCATTTATATCCCACAATGTCATTCTTCCACAATCATTTCTCCTCCTACTGGCCACATAGCTAAAAAATTCCCTAGGATTTTCTTTGCATCTTAGGGCCAATCTCTTTTCATATTCCAGATTTGCCTTCTTTCCAATACTAGTCACTCTCCTTGTCCTATCTTCATGCTCTTATATTCTTCATGCATCTTATATTCTTATATTCTTCATGCATCTGCTCTTCACCTGTCTCCTTATATCTCTTCCATAGCCTCTTTTTCACAGTCCTCTAATTGTGTCCTCTTCTTTACTTGTGGAATAAGTGAAGTTTACTATTGCTGCTAACAAATATTCCTTCAAATCCTTAGTATTGCTGCTAACAAATATTCCTTCAAATCCTTACTACTGCTGCTAACAAATATTCCTTCACAATTTCCGAAGCACTAATGATATTCCTTGGCCTTCCAATTCCTCCCTCCATGAGACTTCCCCAAATTGATATTTAAGACTACTATAATCACATGCCTTATAATTCCACATACGTTCCCATCTCTTTGATACTCTTGCATGTCTATTCATCTCCCAAGTGGGGTGTTACAAGTTGGAGAGATGTCATCTCAGTTATTATCAACTCTTCTGATGCTATAACCAAATCCAAACTCTTGAACCTCTTGTTCCCTCTATTACATGTTGCCTAAGACATTTGTCCCTCAAGAATTCTAGAATTTCTATTCCCTTATTGCTACATGCATTTTCCTCTCCCCATTTTATACTGCTGCAGTTAAACTCTCCCATAACAATCATTCTTCTTGCACTGGCAAAGCTCAGCTGTCTAAACATCTCCTAGTTCCCACCCTCTGTGCTCCTTGGTTTGTAGCAACTCCCCCACGAAATATCCTGTCTTGCCCACCTCTACCTCACACCATATGCTTTCAAAATCATTAGTGCCACTGCCTCCACTCTTAGAGGACATGTCGTCACTTATTATAAGCAATACTCCGCCACCACCACTCTTTCCCTTCCTATCCTGCCAAAAAATGCTGCACCCTGCATACTTCTATTCCTGTTATTATATCTTCTTCTGTCAACCACATCTCAGTGATCCCAATAATCTTTGGCCAGGCTGATGCTATCAGAGCCACCAATTCCTCTCCTTTATTCCGGATATTCCTCTAGACTCCACTGGGCTCAGCGTTCCCTGATGTCGTCCCCTTTCTCCCAAGCACCCATTCCCACAAGAGGCCACCCCCTGCTACCATCCACTCTGGATATTCTAGTTTTCCTGCATTGACACACCAACTTGTTCAGAAAACAGCAATCTCTCCATATGTCTACCTCCTTCCTCATCCAAATGCAAGCGGTCTCTCGCATACAATTCCTTACTGTCCTCTAACGCCCTCGAAGCATCCACATATTTCAATCCTCTCTTCTGACACATTCTAGCTATTATGCTATTCAATATTACTGCTCTTATGCTCAGCTTATCACTATCATAACCTAGGCAACAAGCACAGTATCTTTCCTCTCTGTTTTCTTTGTACAACCTCAAGCAAAAATCTCATATCTCTCATTGCCTCTCATAGCCTCTCAATTTACATAGCCTCTCAAGTCATTCGTTCCTATCATCACAATCATTTCATCCACCTTTTCATTCTATCGTTCCCCCAGGCAAACACTCCTCATGCATCCTATCTTTAACACCTCAGATCATTGAGTCCCCATATCACTCTATCCTTCGTTCCAGCACTCCCTCGCATTCTTCTCATTCCCTCTCTTCTACTGTTCCTATTCTGTCCTCTTCTACCATACCCATAACTCTCTCTCTCATTCCCTCTCTTCTACTGTTCCTATTCTCTCCTCTTCTAACATTCCCATAACTCTCTCACTCCTACTCTGAATCGCCTTGCATTCATTTCTTGCATTCGCCTAACCTCATCTTTCACATAACTCTCATAACTCTCTTTCACTCCTATCCTGATTCACCTTGCATTCACCTAATCTCATCTTTCACACTTCTTGTCCCTAGACATTCTGCCTGCTCTTTCAGCTGATCTATCTCTCTCTGCAAGTCAGCCACTCTTGTTTGCCATTCATTCTCCCAATTGAGACCATCTCTAAAAACTTCACAATCATTCAACCTTTCCACACTTCCCACTCTTGTTTTTTATTCATATTTCTCTTGCTATTCTCACCTTCTATCATACCACTCATCTCTCTATGTGGAGAATCTCCCCACCTCTGACTCAACAGAGTCAGTTATAATCATCTCTAACTCACCAAGTTCCTTCCGTTGCCTGCATTTTGTGCATATACGTATTTCCCCCCTTCTCTCACCTGCCACATAAACAATCACCAGGATGCCTACATTTCACAAGTCCCGCATGCCACAAAATCCCTTATTATGTCACGCAAAATGGAGTCCTTAAATGGGGGAGGACTTGGTGGCAGCTCCAATTGGAGCTGCCACTGCTGCCATTATTCAAAATAGTGTCGATGAACTATTACAACTAAACTCTAAATAATTGTAAGTGAG
This sequence comes from Typopeltis vanoorti, assembly GCF_054136105.1. Lineage (NCBI taxonomy): Eukaryota > Metazoa > Arthropoda > Arachnida > Uropygi > Thelyphonidae > Typopeltis > Typopeltis vanoorti. Next base: position 84,376,684 of record NC_143551.1, on the reverse strand, counting down.
TATAATTATAAGTATAACTATAACTATATAAGAATAAGTTAACTATAAGTAAAAAACATATTTTTAAATATACTAAATATCTAAATAATAAAAACTTATGTTATCTTCTTCATCTCTTCCACTGCTATGCGTCCGATTCCGACCCCACCTTCTCGGGAACCCAAAATACACAATATAGAGACAACAACTAATTCCAAAAACAACCGCTGAAGGACACTTGTATTACAGAAAACAATCTAGCACAAATCTCGACAGAAGTCACTCTATTCACCAATTAAAAAAGTACTTTTTTTGCAGCACAGCTGAAATCCACTGCCATGTTCTTCGGCGACTCTAGCGCCCTCTTTTTTTTATTCGTATGGGGTTCCCCCATTCCTCCACTATCCCTTAGGACTGGTTCAGCCCTCTTAATGAGGGTATTAAGTATGTATTTTTATGACTGTAGATCTATGTGTGTGTGTGTGTGTGCTCACGAGCCGGTTTGCCTGTTCTGAGGGATGAAAAACTTGAGTTTCTGGGTGAAAAAAACCCTCTACCTCTGTATGAGACCAGTTAACTCACCTTTAATCAGAAGAGACCAGATAAAGGTTCCTCACATCATGGACATGAATCAAACCCAGGTCTTTCCGAACAAAGGGCTTTGTCAATACCGACTGAGCTATGGAGGCTCTTAAATTTCATGTTTGCATTTATATTTATATTTAATTTAATTTATTAATTTAATTTAGTTTATATTTAAGTATACTAAATATCTAAATAATGAAAACTTATGTTAACTTCTTCTTCTCTTCCACCGTTATGCATCCGATTCCAACCCCACCTTCTCGGGAACCAAAAATACACAATATAGAGACAGCAACTAATTCCAAAAACAACCACTGAAGGACACTTGTATTACAGAAAAGAATCTAGCACAAATCTCAACAGAAGTCACTTGATTCGCCAATTAAATTCGCTGTTTGGAGACCCCTGGCTACACCGGGGGGGGGGGGTCTCCAAACTACAGCCTGCGGGTCCGATGTGGTCCGCGATATGATTTTATCCAGCCCGCCAATTAGATTAATTTTTCAATAAGAATCCATAAAAAAAAAACACAGGGTGTTGATAGATTTCAAATGCATTAATTAAAATTGTGTTCAAAATATATTCCCGAATAGCAAAAAGTAACCGTAATCCAAGTTACGGTCTTTCTGACTGTAAAAGGTCGGTTAAAATGGACTAATGAAGAAAAAAAATTTGAATTTTACAAAATTTTACAAGCAAATTTGAAGAAATTTGCTTGTAAATTTATCTCTATTTTGGGGACAACGTATCTTTGTGAACAAACTTTTTCCCGAATGAAATATATCAAGTCAAAATACAGGGCAAATTTATCTGATGCACATTTGAAATCGCTACTTGTAATTAGCACTTCAAAATTTGAACCCGAGTTTAATAAGATTTTAAAAAAACAAACACAGTTACATCATTCACATTAATGGTTTTATTATAATTTGTGATAAAAATGATAGAATTTGCTGATAGTGTTCGTTGTCATTAATATACAATAATTTAATCTCACATACTCTGTTATCAGTTTTTATCTGCTTTCAATAAAACGCATATATCTAGTTCTAGAGTTTTTTTTTACTATGGCCAGCTGAACAGTGTTGAAGTACCCAATGTGGCTCTCACAGCGAAAAGTTTGGAGACCACTGATCTACACCAATGCCACCTACTGACCACCACCACCACCACCACTAGTATTTTCACAGACAATCACAAACATGCCAGCAAAAGTTGGTCGATTGGTAGAGCCTCTGCTACTAATGACTCACAAAATGTTAAGCAAGTCTGAGCGCAGTTAGTAGTTGGAAGGGGTTCAATCGTTTGATGCTGTTGGCACACTCTCCCTCAATGAGTCTTTGGACTCCCTGGAGGTGTCACATAATAATAATAATAATAATAATAATAATAATAATTGATGCCCATGGCAGGATTCGAACATGTAGCCTTTTGGCTGGAGAGCAGATACACTAACCGCTCGGCCAACCAGACCAGCATATATATATATATATATATTTTTTTTTTAGTTAATTAAAAACATAAAAAAAACAATAACTTATTCCTAACTTTATATATATATACATATACATATTTCTTATCTCTCGGCTTCTAGTTAAATTTATTTAATTATGTCACATAGCTGAGTAAATCCATTGCATCAAATATATACATTATTATTAAATAGAAATTATAGAAGTGTTGCAAGTGAACATAGTGGTAGATTTGAGATATGTTAAAAAAACATATTTTTAATTAGTGTATAGTGTGGCTTTTTATTGCAAATTGTGCTGCATTTTTTTTTTTCAGTTTGAATACAAGTGTCCTTCAGTAATGTTGTTGTTGTGGAATTTTTTGTTGTTTATATTGTTGTTTTTTTGCTACTTGTTTGTTCATAATGATTCTGAAAATGGCACCCATAAAGAAACACACATGTTGGCAGCACATACAGCTTCGGTACAAAGATCCACCTGTGCCTTGGATTTTTTGCAGTGGATGCCTACAAAAATTGCTATGTGTATGCACTGAAAATGTGAAAGATTTGGGGACTGTTTGGGTAAAAGAGAAGAAGGATACCATTAGGGTATGTGAAAAGTGCCTTGATAGATTAGAGCGATTAAAAATGGGAGCAAGTGTTAGGACATAGTAAAAGTACTGAGGCAAGAGTTAGTGAAAATTAAAAGTGAAATGAAACATCTGGAAAAGGATATTAAACATCAAAAGAAGAGATTGGCGGATGATAAGCGCCTCCGTAGCGGAATTGGAAAAATGATGGTATGTTGTGGCATTCGATTGGAAAAGGCCTAAGTTCGATTCTTATTATGAGGGAAGGAATCTTTATATGGACTTTTTCGATCGAAGGTGAGTTAGCCGATCTCATAAGGAGGTGGCAGGATTTTTTCTCCCAAAACTCGGGTTTTTCATCCTGCATACAGACAAATCGGACCTTCAGAACACACGCAATTTACAAACAAAAAAATACTAGCTGTGGTGGTGGGCAGTAGATGGTGCTAATGTAGATGATAGATGTAGTGGTGAAGACGGAGAATTATACAATAGTGTCCTCCCGCGATGAGTCTTTGGACTCCTTGGAGGTGTCACGAATAATAATAATAATAATAATAATGAGGAGGAAGTTAGTGTTATGAAGAAAGAGTCAAAGGACAGTCGTATATCATTGTATGAGGACTTGATCATTAGAGGTGTGTGATGACTAATCAAGAGCACAAAAAACATGCTTTCCTGGTGGAAAAATGAAAAATAACTGATGCACTGCAGAAAAGGAAAGACCGTGTGTCAAAATTAGTAGTAGCAATGGGCACAAATAACTTAGTTGGGAGAAAAAAAGAATGTTGATAGGGACTTGAAGAAGTTGTTGCAGTAAGTAAAAAAGAATAGTGTTGTTGGGAAAATTGCAGGCATGTTGTCCAGATACGACAACAGTGAACTGAAAGAAGAACAGAGGCAATGAATAGTAAGATGACTGAGTTGTGTGAGGCAAAGGGGGGTTCAATATGTAAATCTGTGGAGTAAATTTGAAAGAAAGTTGAAATAGTTCAAAGTTGATGGATTGCATTTGAATGGATTTGGTGTTGGGCATTTAGAAATGCTACTGTTTTCTGAGAAAGCACAGGGTCAAAAGTTAATGTAGCAAATGATCTGAGTCTACTTGTGGAGCAGGATAGCACAACTAAATGGATTGTTGGATATGAGGTTGAAGATGTCATTGAAGCAGTCTCATCATCTCAGCTAACTAAGATACACTTATAACTCTTATCCTTGGGTACACTGACCCAATCAGTATTATTACTAATATAACTCTAATTTCTGATATTCTTTGCATTAGTATAAAATCATAATGGTGCATGTCAAATCTCAGAATTTATGCTTACATTATTATTTCTGTGCATTATTTGATCATTCCACCTTGTCAATCTTTTCCATCATTATACTCTGCTTTGGCCATTGTCATTTCCCTGCTCCTTACCCTCCTTCTCATGCTTTGTTGCTATGCTCTACCACAATCACTCTTTTACTCCTGTATCCACCTGTCCTACAATCTGCTTCTTATGATTACCTATTTCTCTCTGATTTTTAGCCACACTCACTTCATCCTACCTTTTCCATTCTCTCTTATTCTCTATATGTCTCCATTTTCCATGTCTGACACTACATCTATTTGAATGCAGTCCATTTAACTTAAACCATTCTGAGTTTTTGTTTCAAATTCATTACATACATTCGCAAATATGCAGGAATATAAATATAAATATGCAGCAATAAGGGTCAAAGAAAGACTCTTATTATTTTTAAATAAAATCTATTCAACAAGTAATCCACCAATAGAATGGAAAAAAAAGCAGTAGTGATCCCTGTCTTGAAAAAAGGTAGTAAAGATGACCCTAAAAATTATAGAGGTATAAGTATTCTAAATTCCTGTTCTAAATATTCTGCTACATATTCTAAAATATATAGCAGAATATTAAATGACAAACTAATAAAATATTCTGAAAGCTTTATTTTAAAAGTACAAAATGGATTTAGAAAAGGGCAATCACATATAGACTTGGCCTGCCTTTTACCTAAAATTAATAATAGAAAAGAAGAGAATACAATTTAGAAACACATATCACATTTATTCACTTTGAAAAAGCATTTGATAAAATTCAAAGAAGTATCTTTATTATTATTATTATTCGTGACACCTCCTAACTATCTTATTTAACATATTAAAAGAAAGACAAATACCAAATAATATTCTAAAAGCTATCATAAGTATACATGAAAATAATCAAATACAAATAAGATTATGAACTACCATATCCGAGAGAGATAAACCAAGGAGTCCGACAGGGATACCCCTTTCAGAAACTCCTTTTAATATCTATCTAAATGAAATAATAATAAAATGGAATAAAAATTTCCATCAAGGTATTAAACTTGCTCCTACTGTGAACTTAAACACTCTCCTTTTTTCTGATGATCAAATAATAATTACAAATTCTGAAAATAACTTGCAGAAAAATATTTTAAATTTAAATGAAATAGCCAAAGATTACAAAATGATAATATCAACAGAAAAATCAAAAACGATGGCCTTTAAAGGACAAGATCCAATAGTAATAGATAACAAGATTTTAGACCAGATGAATTCATTTAACTACCTGGAATGTATGATTATATATGAAAATGAAAAAGATATAAACCTAAAAATTGCAAAAATATAAAAATACCAGGTGTAATTAACTCTATATTTAAACCTAACCTAGTTCAAAAACAAACCAGACTAAAAGTATACAATACATTAGCCCTACCAGTCCTATTGTATGAAAGTGAAATCTGAACAATAAAACAAAAAGACAAACAAAGATTAATAACAGCTGAAATGAAGTTTATGAGAAAAACTGCAAAGTATACTCTATTCGATCACAAAAGAAATGAAGAAATTATGAAAGAATTACACCAGGAATTAGTAATAGAAAAAAAATTTGAAAATATAAACATAAATGGATGGAACAATTGAAGAATGAAAACAGAAAGACTGCCAAAACAAAACAGAAAGACTGTCTTAAATTACAAACTTTTAAGAAAAAGAAAACCAGGATATCTTCTAAAAAGATTCAACAATGATTTCTAAGTCCAGAACAGGCCACTTTAGGCCTAAATCCTTGAAACACATGATGATGATGATGATGATGATGACGTTCACAAATCTACCATAATCACCTTTTAAGTTTTGTATCCATCTGTTCTTCTACAATCTGATTCTTATGATTCTCAAATTTTCTCTGATCTTTAGCCACACTCAATTCATCCTACCTTTGTCCATTCTCTCTCTCATTCTCCATATGTCTGACATTACACCTATTTGAATGCAGTCCGTTTAACTTAAATCATTCTGATTTTGTTTCAAATTCATTCCATACATTCACAAATTGCATGAATTTATATGTATAGACTTATTACTATATATGTCAATAAAATTTATTAATCTACACATACATGAATTGTATATTTTATTATTTCTGTGCATCACAAAGAGTCTAGATATCTCTTTGAAAGTATATCTGCATTTTACATGTAGATGATAGATACATAACATTAGAATAAACTGTTCAGTAAAGAGACAAAGTTAATGAGACTTATTTTACTTTCTGAAGATCAAAGAGAACCATGTAAATCTTCCAGAGATCACCATATTTATGCCAAGACTATGAATGATTTAGATAGTAGATTGGCATTATAGCTGAGATGAGCAGATGTATGAAGTCCAAACATTGGTCTAGTTTCATGCTGTCATTCTCATCATAGGTTTAGGTAGTTTGTTACCTCTGCATCTCTTTAAACTTTTATCACAGTTGAAATTTCACTCTACAGATGCCACATAAATTTCCAAAATACTTTATGTAGATGATGTCTCATGTCTTGTCAGATGTCATCTCCTTCCAGGAGGTTGACTACCATGAGCCCACGTACGGTTTTGTGCTTCTCTTTTGCATTCTTCGTAGGACAAAAAGGTCCAGTCTTTAATATTTCCCATCCAATCTGTTCTTTGTCTTCCTCTTCTTCTTTTTCCTTGTATCATTCCTTCTAGAAGTGTTTTTTGTAGGGATTCATGCCTAAGTATGTGACCGAGGTAGGTGGTTTTCCTTTTCTTAATGATTTTCAACAGATTCCTATCTTCTCCAATCATCTCTAATATTTCTAAATTAGTTTTTTTGGCAGTCCATGGGACTCTAAGAATTCTTCTGAGGATCCACATCTCAAAGGCTTTTAGTTTATTTTCACAATATTTTGATATTGTCCAGGTTTCTGCTCCATATAGCAGTGTTGACCATACATAACATTTGGACAGCCTAATTCTTGTTTTTGTATGAATTTCCCTTGTGGTCAGAATGTTTTTCATGCTAATGAAGGTTGAGCTAGCAATTTCTATTCTTCTTAATATTTCCTTATCACACTTTCCATTTCTCTGTAATTAGTTGATCCAAATATATATAACTCTCTACTTGATCTAAAGTATTTCCTCTGATCTTAATATTTATATCAGGAATTTTCCCTTTTTCTCTTATTACCAGCATGGGTTTAGTTTTTCTGAAGTTGAAATTAAGTCCACATGTTTCATTTAGCTTCAGCATCTCTTTTAGTAGGTTTTGGTTTTGAAAATCTTTTTTATTTTCAGCTAGCAGTAGTGTATCATCTGCATATCTTAAGTTGTTTATATTCCTGCCTCCTATGCTGACTCTTTTAAATTCTTTTAATTGCTGGAAGATATTTTCAGTATAGAGGTTAAACAATATAGGAGAAAGAACACAGCCTTGTCTTACACCCTTCTTTACTGGGAATTCCTCCGAGATTTTTCCTGATATTTTTATTGAGGCAATTTGTTCCCAATATAGATTTATCAGTAATCTGATATCTTTACCATATACTCCTAAATTTCTGATGCATTTGATTAGTTGTTCATGTTGTACATTGTCAAAGGCCTTTGTGTAGTCAATAAAATAAGTAGACTTCAAATTAAGGGGATAAAAATCCCTTATTATTTTACAGCCAGTATGCAAAACTCTGAGATCGAAAACTACGATCTAAGAGTTTCATGCTGAAGAACTATCGGCGAATCTAAGCGTAAGTGAACACCTGGTAGTACAACATCATTTATAAATAGATTTCTTTCTGCTTCTCTAGATATCTTTCTATAATAGTTCTAATGTTGAAGAGTCCTTCTCTAGTTCCTTTATTTTCCTGAAAACCAGATTGTATTTCATTAATTTCCATTTTGATTTTATGTTTATTTCTTTCTAGGATGATATATAACATAACTTTTGCTATCTGACTGATCAGACTGATTGTTCAGTACTTCACATTTGATTGTCTCCAAGTTTTTAAGTACTGATAGGAACGTTGAGTGCTTAAAATCTTTTGGCAAGTGTCCAGTTTCGTATATTTTGTTACATATGTCAGTCAGTGATCTTATAGCCTTGTCATCTAAAGCCTTTAGATATTCTGCCATAATTCTATCCATTCCTGGAACTTTTCCTGGTCTCAGTTTCCTAATGACATTTGTTACTTCCCAGGTAAGAATAGTAGGCTCCTCCAAATCTTCTTGTATTGGCTTATCTATTCTATCATGATTGTAGAGTTCCTTTCAATACTCTACCCATCTATCCTTTATTTTGTCTTTCTCCATTTCCACTGGTATCTTCAATGCAATGAGAGCCTACCCTTTTTGCAAGATTTGCTAGTTAGCTCCCTAACTTTTTCATGACATTCTCTGGTTTTGTGCTTTTTGCCAGAAGTTCAATTTCCTTGCATTAGTTCTTTTGCAATCCTACATTCTTTCCTGCTCCCCTTGTTTAAGTTTTTGTATTCAGGACGATTTTTGTGTTTCTTTCTTTTCTCCATCATTTTCAGTATCTTGTCATTCATCCAGGGTTTATTCATCTTCTTCTCAAATTTGGGAATTGTTTGTTTTACTGCCTTTTTTTTATGCCCTCTTTAAATTTCTGCCATCTATCTATCCTCAATCTCATCTTTGGGATACTTGGTGGAATCAGGAACACAGCAGTGGATTGTGGCAGTTCCTTTAAAAATTTATCTTGTATTTCTTGATTTTTAAGGGAGCCAAGATCATACTTTTATATGTTTATAGGTTTCATTGTTTTCTTTAATTTTATTGCTGCTTTAATGACCAAAGGGTTGTGATCTGATCCAATATCAGCCCCTCGGTATGTTTTGGCTTGTAAGATGTTATTCCAGAATCTTTTTTTAATCATTATATAGTCAATCTGGTTCTGCATGATTACTCTCCCCAGTCAGAGACAATATAACCACCTCAGCTTTGGGTAGCCCTTCTGATCCCCTGACCAAATCCAGCAATGATTTTATTTATTTAGCTAATTAGATTAATAAGCCAATATTTCACCTTGGTTACCAAGTCATCTTCATGGACACACAGAAATATGTTGAGCATATGCATACAGGCACACTAGTAGGAAGGGAAACACAGACTGATTGTAAAAGACAGGCTCTCTGATTGAAATTTGTTTCTGTATAGAAGGAAGGTTTTCCTCATTGGATTCTGGTGATCTGTATCCATAGCATGGTCTGCCACCCTAGAATGACTAGTGTTGATGAAAGATATACTTTCTGTGTTCTTCTAGATGGATATTGGAAGTTCTCATTTATTTAAGCTTAGGAGCAAAGTATACTGTAGCCAGAATACTTCAGTTGGTGGTGAGGATCTTTTGGTGAGTATCTAAGGATAGTTAATTTTTTGTAAGACCTAAAAGAGGTCTGTATATTATGAAGCATCCTGGATGTAGGAGATGACAATGGATTTTTTGGGTTCTGGATTTTGGAGGTGGGGGGGGGGGGGGAGTTGCACAGATGGATGGAGAGTTCTATTGATTTTGTTTAGGTGGGGGGAAGCCATTGGCTAACAATGTGTCTTGAATGTGATTAATTTCAGTAGAAAAGTTAATGTGGTCAAAGCAGATGGGTCTAGCTCTGTTTGCTAAGATTTTGATAACCTCATACTGCTAGGAGGATTTTATCTGGTTATCTGAAGGTGAACCTTGATTTAGAGGATAACCTGATGGTTATTCTGGATTTAGATTTAGATTTGGATGACCATCAGGTTAACCATATGGTTAACTTGATGGTTATTCTTTTCACTGTCAGTCTTTTGACTCCATAGATTGTAATAGTAACAACAGTAATAGTGGTAAGAGTAAAAACTGGTTCAGTAATGAAGGCTATTTTCAGAAACCATAATAGCATCAAAAACAAATTCAGAAAATATCACTTAAAATAAAATAAAACCATATTTACCCGCTGAACTCTAATAGCTGCATCATGAGTCATAAGAGCTGGCTTTACTTTCTTTTTCCCAAATGCCTTTTCCTCTTCTTCTTTTCTTCTTATTTCTTTCATTAGCTGTGATCGTAATCTACCTTGACGAGCTCTTTCATGAACCTGAATGAGTTTCACTGCATCTTCCATATTAAGAGCAAAGCCTTTCTAAAATAAAATTTACATCCCTGCAGTTTCATAATATAGCAGTTTCTATATAATTGCTAAAACTTTCTGTGAAATTTTTATAAACATATGTAAAACCTGTAGCAGCATAATATTAGAAATAACAATTTTTAGTTAATATGTAGTATCCACATTTTTATACTGTTTAATCTGAAATTTAATATGAGATATATTAAGAATATCTCCTTTGAAGAGATGATGTTGTGGGATCCAATAAAGAATTTTAATAATGGGAATATGGATTGGAAAGAAGCGATAGCTTATTTATGGAAGCAAAGTGATATCTAGCTCATGAGAAATAGCTGCTTTAGGCAGCATGTAATGGAAACAACACTAAGTTTTAGAGTGTTGGGTTGAGTGGCAGCCTCAGAGAATGTAGGTGTGAATGAGTTATCAACACTGCCACAGATTGATGAAAATGATCAGTGGTTGTGCAGGTTGCAGTCAAAAAAAAAAAAAAAAAAGAAGGAATATATGTGAAGCAATCAAGAGGGTGATTATGGAAAAATTATAGCCATACCATGAGATGATAAGTTATGATTTAATGAGGAAAAGAATTAATAGAGCATAAGAACTGGTTAGTACACATCTGACATGAGCAATGGACAACTGAAAACTAGAAATTATGTGAAAAAAAATAAGATAGGAGTGAAATGAACAGTGAAATTAGTCAGGCAACTTGGGAAGTTATAAAAGAGATAGTAAGTAAATAAAAAAAATGTAAAAACAGCAGGTGACTAGATGAATGAGAGAAAATTCAAGGGAGTGCTTTTGCTATGTGGCAATGAAAAGGAAGAATGATTACAGAAGGGTTATACTAATGCATGATAATAATGGCAAAGTGACCACTGTAGGATATCTGTATTGAAATTCAGATATCCCACAAATTAAAAATACAAAAATGAATTAAATTAAGAAGTTAATAAAAGGTATTTTATAAAATTAGTTAGTAAAACACATGTTTCTTTTGTGTAACAAGAGCAATTGATGAAGGAAATACCTATACTACCATTGTTTTTGGATTTTGCAAAGGGACAGGACTCCACATGATAAGCTGATATTTAAGTTGCAGCACATGGGTTTAGATGTTGGGTCAGTCAACGGGATTCAGGATTAGCTATCTGATAGGTATCAAAGAGTTGTTTGTGTATGGTGGGGCAATATCAAGGGGGCAGAAGGTTACAAGTGAGGTCCCACAGGGCTCAGTGCTGGGACCTGTATTGTTTAACCTTTATATCAATGACATTGTCAGTGGATTGCAAGAGATATTCAGTTGTTTGCAGATGATGTGAAGATGGGAAGAGTTATTAGTAATAGAGCAGATGTGGCAGCCCTGCAAGAGGATTTTAATAAACTAAACAGATGGGAAAATGAATAAGGGTTTTGGGAGGTGTTGGTTTAATGCAGCAAAAATGTGAATTCTTGAAGTCTGGGATACATCAATGGGAGGCTGCATATGCAACTGGAGGAGCTGTACTGGAGGAAGGAAGGAGGGGAAGACAAGAGATCTGGGGATGATGATTGATAGAAACCTGAAATTTGGGGAACATATTACAAAGGTGGTGAAGGTAACCCAGAGGATTGCTGCAATACTGAGAAAGATGCTGACCTGCAGAGATAAAAGAGTTATTGTTCCATTGTATAAGACCCTGATCAGACCACACTTAGATGATTGTTCTCAAATTTGGTCCCCAGGATTTGAAGGGGATAAATTAACTGTGGAAAGAGTACTGAGGAGATAACAAAGATGGTTTCAGGACTGTACGATATTAGTTATGAGGATCGGCTGAGGAAATGTGGACTGCAGAGTTTGGTAGAAAGAAGAGGTGATATGATTGAGACTTTTAAACTGTTTAAAGGTAGGGTTGACACTGGGGAGTTCTTTCACTTGGTGGAATAGCAGGAAGGAGCGATGACAAGGGGCCATCCCTGGAAGTTATAAAAGGAAGCTGTGAGCCAGAGGGTGAGAAGCAGTTTCTTTACATGGAGGGTGGTTGAACCATGGAATGCATTGACTGATAGAGTGGTGAAAGCAAGAACAGTCAATGAGTTAAAGGAGTGGTATGATAGACTTTGTGTTTCCTAGGAAGGACCTCCTGCAATGAGTCTTTTGACTCCATGGAGGCCTGAATGATAATAATAATAATAATTTTTGTATGTCATGTGTACGATGTTTTATAAGGCTATTATTTTTGACTACTAAAGCCTTGCTTAGATATAAAATAAATCTAGTTAAGTTAGATATTACAGCATAATTGTGATTTTGCATCAGCTATCAAAAGTTTCGTAATGGTGGTGCTGTTTGTATGTCGACAAATGTTTACCAACTTCATCATGTTGTTACTTATGAGAAAAGTGAAAGGAACCACTGTAATCTGCATTCCATGAATAATTAAATGAACTTACCTCAGTGCATAAAAGATTGTAGAATTAAGAAATGTTATAAATTCTGCTTGTGTCATAATGAAATTATAATTAAATAATCTTTCATGCACTATGAAAAGAAGTATCTGAATGGAATTTTATTGCTCTTCAGTTCACATAGAAATAGGTCCAGTAAAGTTTGTTTTATTTAGAAATCAATTTCAGTCCTCATTCCTTAGTTATTTCTCCAGAAGCTTTCATATAGAAGGCAAAATTTGTTCTGAAGTGGTAAACCTGTTGATAAGGTTTTAAGATGGATGTTGAAGTTTTCACATAAAACATTAATTCATTCTAAAGTGATGATATGGTTGATATAGTTTTCAGTAGTTTATTCAGTGGAGTTTGTTGTTACTTTCATATGGAAAACTGAAGTTAACGAAGTTCATTGGATTAAGGCAAGGTATGTTTTCTTCAGTCTTTTGTGATTTTAAGCTGCATAAAGAATTCAACTACTGTATATTGCTGTCATATACAGACCAGTTTTTATGTTAGTTTTTCTCCTGTGAATTCAAAAAAGAATAAAAGTTTCTGTGGGAAGCAAGAAACTGAAATTCTAAAGGAATGCCTTTGTCATTTGTCGAAAGTTTTTTTTTCCACTTAGTTATAAATTAAATTATAGATGCCAAGAAATTATATTCTTGTTTAATCCTAAAATCAAGTGTAAGCAAACAAAATTTGCATTGCATTTCAAAGATGGCCTCTTGTTCTACTTCTCTCTCTCTCTCTTTCTCTATTCTATGAAAAATTTCTTCTACTTAATTGATAACAACTACTTACGAATTATGTCTTAATCACATTATTCTCTTATTCTTATTTACAAAACTCTAAATGGTATTTCTTCAATCCTTCTTCATATCCAACATTCCAGAGATTAGACTTGACATTATCTTGGTCGACCTTCTCTTGATTCTTTCTCGCTCTCTCTCTCTCTCTTCTCTCTCCAGTAACCAGATCTGCATAATGTAATCCATATGTAGCCTCATGAAAGTGTTATACAATGGAGTCCTAATTTTTTTATTTCACATGTCAAGATCCTGCTCAATTGAGGTTGTACTCAGTGGGAAAAGCAATATGGGGGAGAGGTGTTCTAAAGAACAAAGGCCATTGGAATGAAGGAAGATGATGAGGAGTTTGTTTGGTATTGTTTGGTATGTCTATTCAGATCTTCCTATAAGGTTACAACATCAGCTCTACTACTCATAATTTCTCTTCAAATTTGCATTACCACAAACAAAAACAACTGTGTACCATAAATGAACATCCAATATCATTAATATACAAATTAAACAGAAATTATTGCAAAATGATGAGTGAAAATTCATTAATGGTGATACACCATGAGTGACTTTTCTCTTCTGTTTTTTCTTTTCTCTTCCTTATGCACAACTGGAAGATACAAGAAAGGATCCAGAGGCGACTGGTAAGGTAGTTTCTAACTTCTGGAATGTCGAGTATGAGGAAAGATCGAGAAGATGCAACTTGCAGAGTCTGGTGGATAGAAGGAAGAGGGGGGGGGGAGATATGATAGAGACCTACAAGTTATTAAGGGGTTGTTATAAGAGCTGGAGAGGTTCTACAGAAAATAGTGGGAGATCAGGGGAGAACCAGAGGTCATCCCTGGAAACTGTATAAAGAGGGGGTGTAAGTAGGGGAGTGAGAAGCAGGTTTTCTTCATGTAGAGTTGTGAATGATTGGAATGCCTTGCCTGAGAGTGTGGTGTCTGCAGAGAATTTGAGTACGTTTAAAGCACTGTATGATGAGCTGTGTGTATGATAAAAGAACCTCCTAGATGAGTCTTTGACTCCATGGGGTGTTGGGTTGGAAATATTCCGAGGAGAATAATATTTGTGAATATGTCGAAAACCTCAGACCCAGAACGTCTAATAGCATCTATGTAGCAAACGTTAGTGACCAATAATAATAACAATAATAATAATAATAATAACAGATAGCCGATTAATCAATTATTATTATTCCAGACCTCTGTGGAATTATAAAAGACTCATCATGCAAAGTAGAACTTAGATCAGGGTTTCCCAAACTGTGTTCTGCAGAAGGTGAATAAGTGTTTCACGAGAAGTTCTCCTGGAATTTGTCGTTTTAGTTTTCTAAGCATTTTTCATGAATAAATATTTTATAGTGGAAATATTCTGTGGAGAATAATATTCATGAATATGTTGAAAAGCTCAGACCCAGAACATCTAATAACATCTGTGTAGCAAACGTTAGTGACCAAGTCGTGTATTTTTAAATGTGGAAGTATTCATGAATTATTGTTAATTTTCACGCATTGAAACCTTTCAACATTTGGGAAAGGGAATACCCCTGTTTATGACCGGTCATAAAAATTGCCTGCAAGCGGATTATAACAATGGGCAGCGTATCCTCTGTTCTCAAAACTGAAGGAAATGACATCTGTGTAGCAAATGTCAGTGATCAAGCAGAATATTTTTAAACATGGAAATATTCATGAATTATCGTTAATTTTCACACATCGAAATCTTTCAACAATTGGGAAAAAGAATACTGCTGTTTATGACCGATCATAAAAATTGCCTGCAAACCAATTACAACAATGGGTGGCATCTCTGTTCTCTAAACTGAAAGAAATAACATCTGTGTTGCAAATGTTAGTGAAAAATCAGCAAGGAAGTATAAAGAAAATTTTTCCACTAAAATGAAGATCAAGATAGTCTGTATCCGGTTCTCAAATCTAGTAATACTGAATACTTTCTTCACAAGTTCGTATTGTAGGGTGAAAGTTTTGAAACTGTACTGGTGTAATTTTTTAAAAGTAATAGGCCTGCAGATTTAAATTTTAATATGAATAAGAGACAAAGGACTCTGTTTAATTTTGGTATTAAGAAATCTCTTATTGAAGGAGTTGATGACGCAACAGATAGTGATTCATCCACCTCCAGCCTACAAAGCGATCTCTCCAGGATGTACAAAAGGAGGGGAAAACTACCACCACACAGGAGAAAAAGTCTACATTCACTCGTAAGTACTCATAATAATGTTATACATTTTTGGTGATCAGAATGGGATATGTCGATGAAAATCAGCACAAATTAATTTAGTGATGTTTATAAATTAATTCTTAATTAATAATCAATTATTAATTAATAATAAAAATCCTCTAAATTAACAATTAATTATTAATTAACACATTATAAAATAACCAATGTGTTCTGTGAAAATTTCAGGATTTGTGAAGTGTTCCATCGTAGAAAAAGTTTAGGAAATGCTGCCTTAGATGACACAAAGTCTATAGTGTGCTATTTAAATTCATCCCCTGTTTGCATTCTCACCACCCTCTTAGACAATGCATTCCATGCTCCTATCACCCTTCATGCAACAAATTTATTCTCTTACTTACCTTTTTTTTATAATGACTCCACACATGAAAGATCACAAGACTGATAATACAACATCATGTGTAGGTGAGTGATTATGGAGGAAGAAGTAATCTATCGATGTGTTTCTTAAAGAGATGGAGATTGTACTCAGTGGGAAAAGCAATATGGGGGGGGGTGTTCTAAAGAACAAAGGCAACTGGAATGAAGAAAGATGATGAGAAGTTTGTTTGGTATGTTTGGAATTGTACAGTATGTGGATATTGGCCAGTAGCTGCTAGAGTTCTTACATGATTGGACAAAAGGAATGGCAGTGGCCAGTTCAGAAGAACAGTATCCAAGAAAGTATCTGTTGAAAAGGCATAGGGCAGAAACAGAACACCTATGGGAAAGTGATTGAAGAGAGTTTGCAAGAGATGGGTCACCTATTCAGCAATCGCCATCTTCTGTATATCCTCAAGAATTCTTAGGAAGGTTTTGAGGTGCACCACCCCAAATTTGCAAATAATATCCAAGATTGACTAGATCTTAAACATAAAGTGTTAGGAGTTTAGCAGAATAGAAGTTTTCTTAGACTTAGCAAAGAGATTTGAGAGGGTGCCACATGATAAGCTGATATTTAAGTTGCAGCACATGGGTCTGAATGTCAGATTGGTCAACTGGATTCAGGATTGGCTGTCCGATATGTAACAGAGAGTTGCGTAAGGTGGGGCAGTTTCAAGGAAGCAGAGGGTTACAAGTGGGGTCCCACAGGGCTCAGTGCTGGGCCCTATATTGTTTAACCTTTCTATCAATGACGCTGTCAGTGGATTGCAGGGGAGATATTCAGTTGTTTTGCAGATGATGCAAAGCTGGGAAAGATTATTAGTAATAGTGCATATGCAGCAGCCCTGCAAGAGGATTTGAATAAGCTAGATAGATGGGCAAATGAATGGGGGTTTCAGATTAATGCAGCAAAATGTAAGGTCTTGAGGTTTGGGAAACATCGATGGGACACTGCATACTCTATGGGAGGAGTTATACTGGAGGAAGTAGGGGAGACAAGAGATCTGGGATTGATGATTGATAGAAACCTGAAATTTAGGGGACATATTGCAAAGGTGGTGAAGGTAACACAGAGGATTGCTGCAATTATGAGGACACTGACCTGCAGAGATAAAACAGTTATCATTCCATTGTATAAGACCTTGATCAGACCACACATGGACTATTGTTCTCAGATTTGGTCTCCAGGATTTGAAGGGGATAAATTAACTGTGGAAAGGGTACAAAACTGTGGAAAGGGTACAAAGGTGGATAACAAAGATGGTTTCAGGACTGTACAATGATAGTTATGAGGATCGGCTGAGGGAATGTGGACTGCACGGTTTTTTAGATAGAAGAAGGAGAGGTGATATGATTGAGACTTTTAAACTGTTGAAAGGTGGTTACAGGGTTGACACTGGGGAGTTCTTTCGCTTGGTTGAATAGCGGGAAGGAGTCATGACAAGAGGCCATCCCTGGAAGTTACAAAAGGAAACTGTGAGCAAGAGGGTGAGGAGCGGTTTCTTTGCATGGAGGGTGGTTGAACCATGGAATGCATTGCCTGATGGAGTGGTGAGAGCAAGAACAGTCAATGAGTTCAAGGAGTGGTATGATAGACTTTGTGTTTCTTGGGGGGGGGGGACCTCTCCTCGATGAGTCTTGATAGACTTTGTGTTTCTTAGGCAGGACCTCCCACGATGAGTCTTTTGACTCCATGGAGGCCTGAATAATAATAATAATAATAATAATAATAATAATTTTGAACAAAAAAGAACAAGCTTTTTAGAGGCTGAAGAGGCTATGGATGTAATATTCTTGTGCTGGTATAAGCACGATGTGACAGTCAGCCCAAGAAGAGAAAGTTGGTCTTGAAAGAATAATGAAATATTATCAAAGTGGAAATGAAGTAGGATCTTTCTTGTGTGTGATAAGACATGACTGGGTTTTTATAGTATTGAAATGCACTAATTAATTAATTAGCATATGATGATACAGCAGCTGTGAGTCTCATATGGATAGTACAGCACCATCTTATGAAACCAACATGAAGCTATTGGTTCTAATGTAATTTTTTGTCTGCAATTGCATGTATTCTCCTGGCCAGTTTGCCTGTTCTGAAGGATGAAAAACTGAGTTTTCAGGAGAAAAACCCCTCTGCCTCCGTATGAGACTGGCTAACTCAACTTTAGTTAAGAGACCAGAAAAAGGTTCCTTACATCATGGATGGGAATCGAACCCAGGTCTTTCCGACCAAAGGGCTTTGTCTATACCAACTGAGCTATGGAGGCTCTAATTGAACTTCACTAAGTTATCTTCACCCAATTTGAAGATGATAAGGTGATCAGTAGTTAATACGTTCATGCCAAGTGGTGTCTACACATGTATAAATCACTGGTGAGAACTAGCTTTAGCATATGTATGCTACTTTCCCTGTAAGGCAGTTGCATTATCACAAAGTTTATATGACATGTTAGTTGCAACTTTTTCATCAGAATTTTATTTGTAAAATTAGCATTTGTGAAGTGTCTTGATGATATCAAATATCTGAAATGTAATTTGAACTGATTTCAAGTTATATATCAGGGGTGGACAACTATGTGTCCTTTTGGAACCAAAATAATTGCAGTAAGACTTAGAAGAGCCACAACCTTTGACCGAAGCAATGGTAAGGGAGTGTGCACATGGTGAGGTGAGTGGGTGGGTGGGTGGTGAAGAGGTAGGGATGTAGAAGCTATGCCCTGCCTGCCACAATATGTTAGTTACACTTCCGGTGCTCATCTATCAGTATCGTTCAACGTATTGTTAGTTATTGCTGAACTCTTTTTCAAGTGCTTAGAAATGTCACATAAAAATCATAAGTATTAAGAGGAACACAGAAGTTTTAGGCCAGAGTGGGAAGAGGAGTTTCTTTTTGTGAAATGACAAAGTAAACCAATGTGTGCCATTTGTCAAATAACACTTGTGCAATTCAATGCCAGCAATCTCAAGTATCATTATGACACGCATCACAGTAATTTTAGTAAAGAATTTCCTCTTGGCTCTGAGCTGAAGCAAATAAACTTTCAACTTTGAAAGAATAACTCCATGGTCAGAGTAAATCGATGCCCATGTTTACTAAATAGACTGATGTTACTATTGATGCTGGTTTTATTTTAGCGTTTAATATTGCACAGGCAAAATGTCCGTACACGGAAGGAGAATTTGTCAAGAAGAATATGGCACAAATAATTTCAGTTTTAGACCTGAATAATAAGAAACTACTCAAACTGATTGAAACAGATGCCAGTCTCCAGGCATACAATTGAAGGAGAATTTCCATTATCAGTGATATTATAAATAACTTACACCATAACTTGAAAAACTGTGCTGCATTTAATCTGGCTTTGGATGAATCTACAGATATTCAAGACAAACCATAACTAGCTACATTTGTCCAACGTGCATCTCATGACCTGGACGTCAAGGAAGAGCTATTGGACTTGATAGCATTGTAAGATATAATATGTGGCTCTGACATCAAAGAAGCTCTTGATGGTCCAATTACAAAAGCTTCGGTATTGTGCGACAAAATCGTCAGCATCACAACCGATGGTGTTCCAGCTTTAACTAAAGGACTCATGGGGCTCCTTGAGAATCATGATTCATATCCTGCTTTCCTACCTGTACATTGCATTATTCACATCTAGTTGCCAAGTGTTTTAAATTTGAACTCGTAATGGAAGTAGTTCTAAGAATTGTGAATTTTATTCATTCAAGTGCTAAAACAGTTGAATTGTGATGAGATTCCTAATGACGCATCATGGTTTTGCTTAGTAAGGTTTCTCTCAGTTAACAATTTTGTTGTTCTTAGACTCAATCAAACAGTTACTTAGAGAGAACAAGAAATTTTTCCCTCAGCTTGAAGACACTCTGTGGTTGTTAGACATGGCATTTTTCACTATGTTTTCCAGCATCTACAGATATTAAACGTTTCACTGCAAGGGAAAAAAAACTAATAACCAATCTTGCACAGACCATGCTAAGCTTCCAAAGCAAACTGCAACTTTTCCAGAGAGACCTGGAAAATAAAATTTTCAATCACTTTGTTTGTATGGGGAAAATACTAACAAATTCGGCAGGAGTGGAATTAGAAATGGGATCTTATGTTAGCAAATTAAATGATCTGGCTGAAGAACTCAACAATTGATTTTGCGACCTTCAAAAACTTAAGCTAACATTCACTTTTTTGGAAAATCCTTTCCTCATGAGCGTGCTTAAGTGCAGTTGTCCTATTTCAAAACCAGTTATGATGGATGTCGCAGCTGCAGAACTGAAGCTTTTGGAACTTCAAGAGGCAAAGGACTGAAGCTAGTGAAGTAAAGTGGATGTTCCATAATTGAGTTTTGGAAGCAAGTTCTGGCCCAATGGTATCCAATACTTAAGCAACGTGCTAGAAAAAAAACTGACAATTTTTGGGACCACATACTCCTGTGAAGTGCTATATTCGACTCTTAAATTTATTAAATCTAAATATAGATTTAATAAATTTAATTTTTATTTATCTGTTTTTAAATAATGAACATTTGAACGAGCTTGTAACAACTGCTTTGACTAATTAAACACCAAATTTTAAGGAGCTTACTAAGAAAATAAATACAAGGAAGGGCTCTACTAATAAATAACTAAAATTATTGTGTTTCGAGTTTAAAATTATTCTAATTGTTCAAAGTAAACTTCATTTAATGTGCTTCAAATTAAATTTTTTTATTCCAGTAATTTTTATTGATGCTGTTTTTCTCTCCCTCTTCTCTCTTTTTTTTGTTGTCTCCTCTTCTCTTTTTATTCATTTTTTTCTGATAGAGCATGAAGAGCCACATGACACGTGCTACATGTGGCTTGTGAGCCATGTTGTGGCCACCCCTGTTACACACACACATACACACACACACACATATATATATATATACATATATTCTCATATTGATTTTTTTTGCTTTACATAAACTGTGTGCATTCTGTATCCAATGACTGCATTATAAACAATGCAGCTGTTATATGTATATTCGAGAACTGAAAATTTGAAAGAGAATATCAGGACAAATGTGTTTAGTTAGCCTGCTATGTTTAGTGCTACAATAAATCTGTTTTGATTGCATTATGCAGCATAGAGTCTGTGAGAGGGGAAAATTTTTCGTTATCAGTGTCATTCCAGTTGCCTTCAATTACATTAACTGTTGTTAAATATACTACATATTTAGCAACAATTTATATAGAATGTAAAATCTATATAAACAGACATTTATATAGAATGTAAATGTCTGTACTGTACTTAGTAATAAATAAAGCTAACTTGTTTTCTTGCTTCTGCAGTATATAGCATCTGTTGAGGGTGGAATGTTTTTCACAGTATAGGAACATTTTTTATTTCAGTCTTTGGAAACAACAGACATAGTTAAAATGTATCTATTCTTGAGTAAAAACGAATATATGTATTATAAGAAGTAGTTGATCTACAACAAAGTACTAGCATATGAAAGATATCTATTGTTGATAAGACAGAAGAGCTGCTAACAAAAAAAAAAAAAAAAGTAACGAACATACGAGTCGCAAAAGGTTGGATAATTTGGATGATGATCAGAAATTATGTATCCTATTCCTATTAATGTGTAAAATGTATACTGATCCTCACTAGACAAAAGAAAATTCTCAGAAAACCAAGTGAATTGAAGTCAAAAAGAATCCTAAGGAGTTCTTTCAATATGTAGCCAGCAAAACAAAGAACGATTATGAAAGGATGACAATGATAGGACAAAATGGTATAAAGACAGCTGTTGCAGAATGGTGGTGGAGATACTTAATGAGCAATTCATAAAGGTCTTTCAATCTTGTGAATGTGACTTCATGGAGATTGAGAGCAGTAGATGATGGGGAGGAGAGACTCACTGTAAGTGAGCAAGAGGTGTATGGGGAGTTGAGTAAACTAGATGTTAATAAGGCTGTGGGACTTGATAATATATCGCCACGTATTCTGAAGGAATGTGCCAGGGAGTTAACACCTGTGTTGACATATTTTTTTAATATGAGTCTTCCACTCGGTCAAGTCCCTAAGGAGTGGAAGGAGGGCAAGATTGTGCCACTTCAAAAAGGAGGTGATCGACCTCAAGCATCAAACTATAAACCTGTCTCTGTGTCAGGTGTTGTAGTTAAGTTATTGGAGAAGCTTGTGAGAACTAGGATCCAGAGTTGGGTTGATAACAATGGTATTATCTTTGATGGACACTACGGATTTGCTAAAGGGAGGTCATGTTTAATTTTAGTAATCTACTTACTTATTACAATAAAGTAACTGCTTCCTTGGACAAGGATACACAGTAATATACTTAGATTTCGCAAAGGCTTTTGATAGAGTACCTCATGATAAGTTGACAGTCAAACTAGAGCAGATGTGGTTGGATATTAGATTAGTGCACTGGATTGGAGACTGACTATCGGATAGGTATCAACAAGGATATTGCTTCCCCGATCTATGGGGAAGCAATATCCAGGAAAAGGAAAGTCACTAGTGGAGTGCCTCAGGGGTCTGTTTTGTGGCCATTACTGTTTAACTTGTATATTAATGATATAGGTGAAGATTGGATGGAGATATTCAGTTGTTTGCAGATGATGCAAAGTGGGGATGAACCATGAAGAGTAGTAAAGATGTTGTGGTCTTACAAGAAGACTTATAAATTGAGTGATTAGGCACTGAAATGTGAGTTCAATGTTGCAAAATGTAAGGTTTTAAAATTTGGAAAACAGAGATCGGATGCAGAATTTATGCTTGTGAGGATATATTATTGGAGGTGGAAGAAATAAGAGATCTAGGGGGTGATAGTGGATAAGGATCTGAAATTTAGGGGACACATAGCCAAAATTGTGAAGACCACACGAAGACGTCTGGGAATGATGCAGAGGACACTGACATGTCGAAGTAGGGAGATTCTTATTCCGTTGTATAAGGCTTTGATTAGGCCACACATGGACTATTGTGCTCAGATTTGGTCACCTGGGTTTCAGAAGGATGAAGAGATGTTGGAAAGGGTCCAAAGGCGATTGACTAAGGTAGTTTCTGACCTCTGGAATGTCAAGTATGAGGAAAGATTGAGAAGATGTAATTTGCAGTCTGGTGGACAGGAGGATGAGGAGAGATATGATAGAGACCTACAAGTTGGTAAAGGTTGTCATAGGATCAACGCTAGAGAAGTTCTACAGAAAATAGTGGGAGAGCGGGGGGGAGATCCAGGAGATTCTACCGGATCTCCCCCGATCCAGTAGAATCTCCCAGGAATCTACGGGAGGTCATCCCTGGAAACTGTATAAATAGGGTGTGAGTAGGGGAGTGATGGGCAGGTTTTTTTCATGCAGAGTTGTGAATGATTGGAATGCCTTGTCTGAGAGTGTGGTATCTGCAGGAAGTTTGAATGTGTTCAAGGCACGGTATGATGAGCTGTGTGTGTGTGTGTGTGTGTGTGTGTGTGTGTGTGTGTGTGTGTGTGTGTGTGTGTGATAATAGGACCTCCCAGATGAGTCTTTGACTCCATGAGGTCTTGGGGTAATAATAATAATAATAATAATAATAATAATATAACAAACAGAACAAATTTTAAAGATGATTTGCTGTTCCATCAACCAACATGTATTCCTGTCATCACCTCTTTATAGCTATTTACTGAACTACCAAATGTATACAGCAGCTATTTATCATTGGTTAGTTATTTATATCTTGCAAACAAATTTCTTTCCCTCACCTTGTAATTTTTTCAATTCAAAAATTCAATTATGCATGCCTAGAATTTATAGGATCACATATGCTATTTGCTCCACAGAGCAATTTATATGACACACATTTAATATCACAAATGTTAATTATGAATCATTTGTATGCCAGTAATGAAAGCATTTCTACTCATACCGGTTCTGTCCTGTATATTTCCCATTCTCACATGACTTATTAACGATGGTTCAATATTTACACCTTTCACTAAATCAAATATACCAAATGCATGATAAGTTGATAGTCAAACTATTGCCGATCGGGTTGGATATTAGACTGGTGCATGGAATTGACTATCTGATAGGTATCAGCAGGTTGTGTATGGGGGAGCAATATCTCAAAAGAGGAAAGTCACTAATGGTATGCCTCAGAGGTCTGTTTTAGGGCAATTGCTGTTTAACCTGTATGTTAATGATATTGGGGAAGATTTGAATTGGTATATAGAGCTGTTTGCAGATGATTCAAACTTGGGACAAACTATGAGGAGTATAGCGGATGTTGTGGCCTTACAAGAAGACTTGAATAGACTGAGTGAAAATGTACAGGAGTGGGGATACCAGTTCAATATTGTGAAATGTAAGGTTTTAAAATTTGGAAAACAAAGATGGGATGTAGAATTTACTCTTTGTCGGGATATATTGTTGGAGGTGGAGGAAATAAGAGCTCTTGGGGTGATGGTGGATAAGGATTTAAAATTTAGAGGACATATTGCCAAAATTGCGAGAACAACACAGCAAATTCTGGAAATGATGCAGAGGACACTGACTTACAGAAGTAAGGAGATTTTGGTTCCATTGTATAAAGCTCTGATTAGGCCACATATGGAGTACTGTGTACAGATTTCATCAACAGGTTTTCAAAGGAATGAATGGGTATTGGAAATGATCCAGTGGCAATGGAACAAAATAGTCTCTGATCTCTGGAATGTTGAATATGAAGAAAGGTTGAGACAATGCAATTTGCAGTCTAGTTGATAGGAGGAAGAGGAGGGGTGATAGGATAGAGAACTACAAGTCGTGAGTGGTTGTTATAGGATTAACATTGAAGAAGTTTTTTATAAAATGGTGGGAGACTGAGAGAGAAAACAAGAGATCATCCCTGGAAGCTGTATAAGGAGGGTGTGAGCAAGGAGTGAGAAGCAAGTTTTAGCATGGAGAGCTGGGAATGACTGGAATGTATTGCCTGAGAGTGTGGTGTCTGCAGACAACTTGAATGTGTTTAAGGTGTGATATGATGAGCTGTGTGTATGTCAAAGGGACCTCCTAGATGAGTCTTTGACTCCATGCAAGTCTTACGATAATAATAATAATAATAATTATTATTATTATTATTATAGGCGACTCCAAGGAGTCCTTAGACTCATCAAGGGAGGCCCTAAACATCGTGTCCATCACAACTATTTGACATTCACACAGTATCTATCATACTTTGCCTTGAACTCATTCACTGTCATAGCACCCACAACAGACTCAGGCAGCTTATTCCACTCATTCACCACTCTAAAAGTAAAAAACGCTCTAACACCCTTATTAACCACACTCTTGCCCAGCTTCCATGGATGTCCCCTGGTCCTGTTCTCAAAAATATCCTCTGAATTAATCCTATAGAAACTCTTTAGCAATGTCTCAATCATACCCCTTTTCCACCTGTCAACCAATTTCTGCAACCCACAACCTGCTATCATCCATGACCTGCTATCATCTTGGTCACTCGCCTCTGGATCCACTCAACCTCCTGCCCATCAAGAAGAAACCTAGGTGACCAGATCTGGGCACAGCAATCAAGATGGGATCTTATCAAGGCTCGATACAGAGGAACAATAACTTGCTTATCTCTGCTCGTCAAAGTATTCTTTAGCATCCAAGTGATTTGATGAGCTCCACCAACACTCCCAAGTCCCTGGCCTCATCAATCTCCTGGAGTACAGTTCCACCAATGTGATATACTGCTGCTAATCTTTTCACCCCAAAATGCATAACCTTACATTTTGCCACATTAAATTGACATCCATTCTCCTTAAGCACAGACCTCCAATCTATCCAAATCATCCTGTAAAATTTTGACATCTTCTGCATTCACTATTGCCCTACCCAACTTAGCATCATCAGTGAACAAATGAACCGTTCATTTCAGATCCTTCCTTATATCGTTAATGAACAAATTAAACAGCAGTGGTCCAAGAACAGAACCCTGTGGCACACCACTAGTCACACAGGCCGTCTTTTGGACTCTACTCCTGAGTAAACTACTCTGTGGTATCTCTCCATCAACCACCCTCCTATCCATCTCACCAACCCTATATCCATTCCCATATGTTGCAGTTTACGGATTAGACTTCCATGTGGTATCCTGTCAAAGGCCTTAGCCAGGTCCAGCAGTATCACAGTAAACCCATTACCCTTATCCAGTTTAGCCATCACTGTGTTAGAAAACCTGAGCAAGTTACTGAGGCATGATCTACCCTTCACAAAACCATGCTGTCCCCCATAAAGCATCTCATTTTCATTAATCCAGTCCTGTATTTTTCCCTTGACTACTTTCTCCAAGACCTTGACAACGACTCCTGATATGCTGATCGGTTGGTAATTTGCAACAGTAGTCTTGGATCCTCCTTTATGCATTGGAACTATTTTCCCCTCTTTCCACCCCTTCGGGATTAAACCAGACCCGAGACTCAGATTAAACAATAAGGTTAAGGGCACTGACAATTCCTTAGCCGCTTCACGTAAGAACTGTGCTGATATACCATCCAATCCCCCAGCTGTATTCACATTAAGGTTCTGTAATAGACTATTCACCTCCACTTCATTCACCACAATTCCCATATAAACTAATGGTTCCTTCATTCCTTCAACATCACCACCTGGATGATATACGCTTGCAAAGTGCTCACTCAGTAATCCCACTATATCGACTGATTCAGTGACCTCTCTACCATCGGCGTTCCTTAAAATCATTCTGCCGTGTACAGATTTTCTTTTACTAGCAGCATATTGAAAGAACTGTTTGGGATTCTCTTTAGCTTGCATGGCTAATTTTCCTTTCATAGTCTGTTTTTGCTTTTCTCACTACACTCATTCCTTCTTTTTCTCACTACACTCATTAGCCTGTGCTTTATACCATTCATATGCCTGCAGGTCACCTTTCTCCTTAAATTCCTTCCACAGTTGTTTCTTTTTTGCAACTCAAGTTTAATGGTGTTATTCATCCATTTTATCCCTACTTGATTTACTATTCGGACTCTTGGTATGCAGTCAGCCATAACCTCCTGCAAATGCTCCTTGACCACTTCCCATGCCCTATTAACATCCAGCCCTTGCAGTTTTACATGCCATGGCACTAAACCAAGCAGTCTCCTAAGCTTGTCATACTTGCCAGCACGGTAATTCCACATGTACCCTGTCTTAATCGAAAATTTCACACATTTAGCCACCTCCCAGGTCAAGACCCTATGATTACTCTCACCAATAGGTGGCACCATGGTCATATTCATTACAGTCAAATTCTCAGATGCTATTACTAGGTCAAGCACTCTCGAACCCCTAGTATTTTCCATTACATGCTGTCTCAGATATCCATCAGTAATTGAATAAAATCCAGTTCCTTCCTCACATGTGTCCTCTCCTCCTTCCAATCAGTGTTACAATAGTTGAAATCCCCCATAATAATTACCCTCCTTCCACTCATTTCATCAATTTGCCTATGCATACTATCGCCACCATCTATTCCATCACCTGGTCTATAGCAGCACCCAACTGTATATTTTGTTCCGTTAGTCTCAACACACCAAATAGCCTCAAATGAGCTCTTTTCACTATCCTGCAATACAACTTCTATTCTCCTTGGTTGCTGTTCATCAGCTATTATCAATAACACTCCTCCCCCCATTTTATTCTCTCTATATCTCCTGAACACACTATACCCTACACATTCTATCCCACTAACTACATCTGTCAGCCATGTTTCACTAATGCCAATAATGGCCAGGAAGAGCCAACCAAGGCCAAAAATTCTTTCTTCTTGTTCCTAATACTCCCAGCATTAGTATACATGAAATGCAGTCCATTTGTCCCACCCCTATCTTGGTGCGTTATATTAACTATCCCATTCTGATTTCTTGCCCTTTGTACTGGCTCGGACACATTATAAATATTCTTACACTCAAATGCCTCACTGATGTCTGCATATCCACTTCCTCCCCTCCTTAATAGTTCTAGTTTCCCTGATTTTGCACATCCATTCTCACTTCACTCAGCAACACTTTTTCCAGTCTTCGCACACTAAATCCATTCAAATGTAAGCCATCCATCTTGTACAAATCCTTTCGCCCATTAAACTCACTCCACAAACTCCACACCACACCATCTGCATAACCTGCGCATACAGTCATTTGCGATTATGGCCCTCCTTCTAAATTCTTCTCTGTCATATCGTGGCAACAGACTCACTATCCTAACTCTGTCACTCTTTTCTTTCGCTACGTCTAATAATTCCTTCACGTCCTCTCTCATATCAAATTTATCTCCTTTCAAGTCATTCATTCCCGCAACTATCATTTCTTTCACCCTCTGCTTCTGTGCTCTACTATATATATGATATAATATATCATATAGCTTGCAAACTGCAAAGCTTGGTGGATAGAAGACAAAAGAGTGACACAACTGAGACATTTAAACTGTTAAGAGGTATTTACAGGAGTGACACTGGGGGAGATTTTTCATAAAATAAAACAAGGGCCACTCATCAGGGGAGACTCCCTTGATGAGTCTTATAACATCATGCTAAAATGAACTATTTTATGAGATCCATTTGCATATAATTGCATAATAAGTCTCAATTATAATTATACTGTATGAGTGAGTGAATATTTTTTAGATATTTTCTTTGATCTTTCTATAGCTGTTATATTATTTGAGATGTACTATCTCTGAGTTTCAAAGTATAGTATCTTACATTTAGCAATACTGAGTAGATATCTCCACTTACTGTTAGAGTGCCAATCAATTCAAATACTGCTGAAGGGGCCACACATCAGCCACATTTCTGATAATTCTTCCAAGCGTTGCATCACTGTAAACAACTTAATAACTCTCTCTTAACCATTCGCAGTATCATTTATATTGACTCACCATGGGAAAACTTACCTAACTAGGACACTGGAAGGACTGACAGGTTAAGAGCTCTTTCCTGATTCAGTAAGTGTGTGTGTGTGTGTGTGTGTGGTGGGGGTGGGTGCATGGTCATTCTTAGTTGGTAGAAATGATCCATCTGATTAATTCTGATAGTGAATGAGACTATTGTACTAAAGAGGGGGACTGATCACTGAAGTCAGTTGAAGAGGGATAAACAAAGCAAATGGGAATGGGTATGAAGCTGGTGTAATGGTGAGGGAGTAGCTAACCTAACAGACAGACAACAGAGAGCAATATGTGGTTCATTAAGTCTAATTAATTCTGGTAATGAATGAGACATTGTGCTAAAGAGGGAGCTGATCACTGAAGTCAGTCCATCTTCTTTGAGGGATAAGTAAAGCAAATGGGAATGGATATGAAGCTGGCTAGTTCTTCTGGATATGAATCCAGGAGAACTAGTTGAGTACCTCATGGCTCTGTACTAGGACCACTGTTCTTTAATTTGTATATTAATGATTTAGGGAATAATTTTAGGGGCAGATATTTATTTTATATTTATATTAGTTTATATTAATAGATTATTTGCATGCTCATGATGCAAAACTGGGGAGAACAGTTGATATCCTAAATAATAGTTTAAATTAATTTGCAATGTGGGTGAAGGATAATGGTTATCAATTTAATATTGCAAAATGTAAGGTAATTCACTCTGGGTTGAAAAGATTATATAATGTATATCACACACTGATGGTACTCAATTGCTGGAAATTGATGAGGCTAGAGAATTAGGGATTGAAGTTGTTATATATATATATATATATATATATATATATATATATGAATGGAATAAGTTGCCAGAGTCTGTTGTGGGTGCCATGACTGTAAATGAGTTCAAGGCAAACTATGATAGGTACTGTGTGGAAGCTGAATAGTTGTTCTTGACATGATGTTTGGGGTCTCCCTCGATAAGTCTAAGGACACCTGTAATAATAATAATAATAATAATAATATATATATATATATTCCAAAAGTTGGTAAAATAGCTCAAAAGATTACTTGGATTTTGAAGAACACATTCAAAAGTAAAGATAGGGAGGTTATTATCCCTCTTTATAACGTATGATTTGGCTATGTGTTGACAGCTGTGCAGAGATTTGGTCACCTGGGTTTCACAGGGATCAGAAGTTGGCAGAGAAGATCCAGAGACATGTGATCAAGCTGGTAACAGATTTGTGGAATGCTCCTTATGAGGAAAGTTTGAAGAAGTGTGTTGCAAAGTTGACTTGATGGGGCAGAAAAAAAAAAGGGGAGGGGAGAGACATGATAGAAACTTATAGTTTACTAAAGGGATTATATAAGACTAACACAAATTAAATTTTTCAGTACATGAAGAATGAAGAGAAAATGAGGAATCACTCTGGAATTTGTGTAACAGTGTAGTAAGTGTGTGTGGGGGGTGCATTGCATGTGTGTGTGTGTGAAAGGGGGGGGGGGGGACTAGAATATTTGCTTGGAGAGTTACAAATGAGTGGAATGGATTGTCAGAAATAATTGTTCCCTGACAGTGAAAAAGTTTAAGGAGAGGTATGGTAGTTATGGTCTAATCTTTAGAGGTACCTGTGGCATAATAAATTAATCACTTAATACATATAACACCAACAATAATAACTTTAATGAATTAAAAGTACAAATATTTTGTACTGAAAATAACAGCATCATCAGTGTAGAACAAACATTTAAAAGAATGGAATACAAAGTACAGAACAATCAGTGGATCACCAATTAAATTGTTGCTGCATGCCAGAAGATTAATCTTCTGGCATGCAAAATATTTGTACTTTTAATTCATTAAAGTTATTACTGTTGGTGTTATTCGTGGCCATTATGGATCAAATACGCATCCTCATACACTTCGCTTTGTATCCATCATATATTTTAATATAATATCTGTGGTAGTACAATTTTAATATGCACTTCGCATCCATGATAACTTTCACGTCTATAGACGTCTTGGCCGGTAGGGTGGTTAATGGTAGTTATGGTGTGAATAATGGTTAGCGTATCAAGATATGTCTTCTAGACTACATGAAGATACCCATATAATAATATTAAGGGTAGGATCAAGCAGTACCCTGAAGTCAATCCACATACAACTTTTTGTACTTTTTTCTCAACCTCCACTAATGTCCTGCTCAAACATTTGTTGCAATTTAACACTAATAACCCATGATGTAATCTGTCAAACAGAAATACCAAAAGTATATATTAGCTAAGTGGTGAAACACTTTCCCTGCATTAATCCTATAAAACCATCGAAATAACTTAAATGTTTTTATCATATCCACTCTTTTTTACCTGTCAACCAACTTCTGCAACCCACAAACCCTCAATCTATCCTATCTATCTAGGGTGCATTTCAGAAAAATCATTATCTTGGTTGTTTGCCTCTGGATCCACACTACTGTTTACTCGTCTGCAAGTAATCCAGGTGACCAGATCTCAACACAGTAATCCAGGTGTGGACATAATCAAGGCTTTTATACAAAGGAATAACAACTTCATTGTCTCTATCTCTATTCAAGGAGGATAGAGAAGATAGAACGGGGGGAGGAGTACTGTTGATGATGAAAGTTTATTTTTCACTTGGTTGTACTATAATAAATTTAGTTTAATCCTTTATCCAAGTGTGAGCAAACACAGTTTGCGCCTGAAAATATCTTCAGGACTGAATATGGTGTTGCACTACCTTACCGGGGTAAGGTAGGTGTTGTACCACCTTACCGGGGTAAGGTGGTACAACACCGGGAAACTCATAGTAAAGGTGGACCAAGCTAACAACACTCCTATCCCAGTATCTCCCATAATGCAAAACACATCTCCTTGTGGATATGTATAATGTTATGCATTAAGGGATTGGCCACTACCCAAACTAGTTTCGACCTTTATTGAGGTCTCTTCAGTGGGAGCCAGGCCCAGAGGTGGAGATACCAGGCAGAAGCAATAGCGAGGTCATCTTTACCTACAGGAGTTGCCAAAAGGTGTGCCACCTTTTTTATTAAATTACTCTGGATTTAGAGAAAGATGTTGAAAGTTTATTTTCAACGTCTTTCTTACCCTGGTAAGTTTATTTTCAACATCTATTACAACACCTACCTTACCCTGGTAAGGTAGTGCAACACCACACTTAATCCTGAAGATATTTTCAGGTGCAAACTGTGTTTGCTCACACTTGGATAAAGGATTAAACTAAATTTATTATAGTCTAACCAAGTGAAAAATAAATTTTCAACACCTTTCTCTAAATCCAGAGTAATTTAATAAAAAAGGTGGCACACCTTTTGGCAACTCCTATAGGTAAAGATGACCTTGCAATTGCTTCTGCCTGGTATCTCCACCTATGGGCCTGGCTCCCACTGAAGAGACCTCAATAAAGGTCGAGACTAGTCTGGGTAGTGGGCAATCACTTAATGCATAACATTATACATATCTGCAAGGAGATGTGTTTTTGCATTATGGGAGATACTGGGATAGGAGTGTTGTTAGCTTGGTCCACCTTTGCTACGAGTTGCCCGGTGTTGTACTACCTTACCCCGGTAAGGTAGTGCAATACGATATTCAGTCCTGAAGATATTTTCAGGCACAAACTGTTTTTGCTCACACTTGGATAAAGGATTAAACTAAATTTATTATTAGAGTACTGTTGATGATAGCTGATGAGTTGAGGCCAAAGAAAGTAGTATATCGAGATGATAGACATGTGAATGATAGTACATTTGAGGCGGTCTGGTGTGAAATAGTGACCAACGCAACCAAATATATAGTTGGTTTCTGCTATAGGCCAGGGGGTACAGCGGGTGATATTGATTTCATGCATCAGCAAATTAGAGCAATGAGTGCAGGGTTGGTGATTATTATGGAGGGATTTTAACTATTGTTATATCAATTGGAAGGAGGAAATATCACATGGCAAAAAGGCAATGGAATTCATACACCTCTATGAGATAATTACTTGAAACAGCACATAACTAAAGGGACATGTGGTGTGAGAGTATTGGACCTGGTCATTGGTTATGAGGATATATGCATAAGTAAGGTGTCCTCGTTACCTCCAATTGGTAAGAGCGATCATGTGGTATTGACTTGGGAGGTTGCAAAATTTGTGATTTCTACTACAGGTTAGGCAATTATAACAAGCTTCGGAGTAAGCTTGCAGCAGTCCCATGGCAGAACATACTTCAGGGGAAAGATGTTAGCAGTGCATGGGATAAAATCAGTGGGTTTCTGAGGAAGGCAATATCAGATCGTGTCCCCATGGTCAGGAAGACAAACAAGGTAGGCGTTAGATGGATGAGTAGTAAGTATCAAGCTTGATCTGCAAAAAAAGGAAATGTTATGGAGAATTTACAAGGAGAAAGATGATCAGTACACCAATGAGCAGTACAAGCCTCAAGCTAGGAAGGTTGCCAGCATAGTAAGAAAAGCTAAATCAGATTATGAGAAGACCTTAGCCAAAGAGATCAAGGGTAATCCCAAAGAGTTCTTCTGCTATGTGGCAAGTAAAAGGAAGAATGACTTCGGAAGGATAACCTTAGTGGGTGCTGATGGTATCGAGGTGACCAATTCAGATGTCAGATGTAATAGTAGAGTGATCTTACTGAGTGATCACTTTCCAAAAGTCTATCACCCAAGTGAAAATATCTCTGTACCTGTAGCAATAACTAATGTGAGAATTGAAGTTAAGAAATCAGAGGTACTTAGTATATTGCAAAATTTAAATGAGAACACTGCTGCAGGTTTAGATGGAATATCAGCTTGGGTGTTGATATGTGAATGTGCAAAGGAATTGTCAATACCTTTTACTTGGTTATTTAACTTAAGTTTGAACTCTGGTATGGTCCGTAGGGAGTGAAAGGAAGGCAAAGTAGTTTCTTTGCATAAAGGTGGCTCTAAAACTGTGGTAGTTAATTACAGACCAATGACATCTCGGGAGTGATGGTAAAAGTGGAAAAGTTTGTTTAAGACAAAATTCTAGAATGGGTGGATCAGGATATGATACTCTATAGGGGCCAACATGGTTTTGTTAAAGGTCGATCCTGCCTTAGCAATTTATTAACTTTTTATAATAGAATGACATCTGAGTTGGACAAAGGAAATGGCTACACAGTGGTACTTCTGGATTTTGCTAAGGCTTTTGACAGGATACCCCAAGGAATACTGCTGCACAAATTGGAGCAGATGGGGATGGATACTAAACTGGTGATATTGATAGGAGAATGTCTCAGGGAGAGATACCAGAAGGTAGTGTATGGAGGAACAGAGTCCAGGGTGAGGTAGGTGACCAGTGGTGTGCCTCAGGGCTCTGTGCTTGGACCATTGTTGTTTAATTTGTACATAAATGACATAGGAAATGACTTAAAGGGAGATATTCAGTTGTTTGCTGATGATGCAAAGTTGGGTAGCACAACAAAAAAATCAAGCTGATGTTGAGAGTTTGCAGGACGATTTAAATAAGCTGTAAAATGAGCAAAAGGAAAATGGATGTCAGTTCAATGTGGAAAAGTGTAAAGTTATGCATTTTGGGATTAAAAGAGTACCAGCTGTGTACTACATTGATGGAATGGTACTCCAAGAGATTGATGAGGCTAGGGACTTAGCGGTGTTGGTAGATAGGGATGAAGTTCAGGGGACACATTGCTAAGGTGTCCAAGATTGCACATAGGATTACTTGGTTATTGAGGAATACACTAACACCCAGAGATAAAGAGGTTATTATTCCCCTTTATAAAGGGTTGATACTTCTACATGTGGATTACTGTGCTCAGGTCTGGTCACCTGGATTCCTTGTAGATGAGGGGGTTGTGGAAAGGGTTCAGAGAAGAGTGACTAAGTTGGTGAGTGATGTAAAAAATGCTTCCTACATTGATAGATTGAGAGCATGTGGATTGCAGGGGTTGGTTGGTTGATAGGAAGAGAAGAGGGGATATGATAGAAACATTTAAATTACTAAAAGGTTTTTATAAGATTGATGCAGGGAAAATGTTTCTGCTGTGTGATAGTGATAGTAGAACAAGATATCATCCCTGGAAATTAATGAAAAGTGTGGTTAACAAGGGTGTGAGAATGAGGTTGTTCACCTGGAGGGTGGTGAATGAGTGGAATGCATTGCCTGACTCAGTTGTGAGTTCTTCGTCTGTAAATGAATTCTGGAAGGAAGTCCGCAACAACAACAATAATAATTTGTTGGTGTGTTCTTCAAGAGCCAAGTAATCCTTCAGCTACCTAGGCAACCTTAACAGTATAGCCTCTAAATTTCAAGTCTATCTTCTACTACCCCCAAATCCTGAAGTACAGTTTTACAGACGAAGAACTCTGTTTTGTTAGTACAGCACTTGTAATCTACTAGTCCCAATTCTTTCTTTCAAAATTACACAGTGGTCAGCATTTGTTGTGTAGAATTTATAGAGGCAAAAACACACATCAGAGCAATTACTTTACTTATAATTAAGAAAATAACACTTGATGTTTTGACCTCTGTATCAAAGATCATCATTAGGAAAATATATATATGAACATGATACCTCACAAAAGTAAGATAAATCTAACTCTTTTATTAAACGTTTACACTAGCCTGACCTCTGGTGAAAAAAAATTAAATTAAATAACTAAATACATAAAAATTAAAATAAATAAATAATACATATATCATTAAATGAAATAAAAAAATTATACATAATAAATACAATAATACACTGATGATTAAAAAATTACAGTGGAACTACACTAAATGCATCTCTATCCCATTGTTCTTATCACTCACCTTATCTCAAAATGAGTCACAAGAGTCTCACAACTCTTCCTTGGAAACAGATAATGTTGAAAAAACATAATAATAAAACATTCCATAGGCATTAATGTGTCTTATGAAGATGATATGAAACTATAGTAAGTAAAATAAAATTGTTTTTGTATCATGTATGGTTCTCTTGAGAGCTTCCGTAGCTCAGTTGGTATAGATGAAGCCCTTTGATCAGAAAGTCCTGGATCAATTCCTGTCTGTGACATGAGGAATCTTTATCTGGTCTCTTTTGATGAAAGGTGAGTTAGCTAGTCTCATATGGAGGTGGGGGGGGGTCACCCAGAAACTCGGGTTTATCATTCCCCCAGAACAGGCAAACTTACCCAGTGAAGGCATGCATTTTCAGACATATAACACATCAGGAGGCATAGCGCTAACCATCGTCGAATTATGGCTACAGTTGCGAAGTCCAAGATTAGTTGGAAGGTTGTGGGTGCTTAAGTGCCTGTTAGGACCACTGATGATGATGATGATGAATGGTTGTCTTCAAAATGCTATATATAATTTTATAGTCTTCTGCATAATTAAGGTTTAAAAAAATGTGTCCCATTTCTGTTAAATTTATTTTATTAAATTTTACTAATGATTAAAAATAATAAATTTCATTAAAATCCTCCAACGAAAGTCATGCTATCGTAGTGCATATATAGACATATAACTGATGTGAAATTGATCACCACTAGTACTTTGAGCACCATTGTAAAATGCATCAAAAGAGTGCTGTATCTACATGCTGGTTTCATTAATTAACAGATCGCACTACTAAACTGATAACAGATCACAGAAACTATATTGCAGTACACTTACTAGGCCTTTTCATTTTCCCCCCATTCTGTCTAACAGCTTCTTTCCAATAATTAAACTTGTAGCATCTGCCTTCTGCATCTTTATTATTTTCATTTTTTTAAGAGTGAGAGCATGTAAAAACCAAGGAAAAAGAAATTTAAAACATATAGGTGCAATGACTTAACAACTGGACTTTTTAAACTGCTTTTATATTTAATAGTTTTATTAGTTTAATATATATTTTTCTTTTTTAAAATTTAATTTATCATATTATATTTTAAAGAAAGAAAATACCATACCTTTTCTGCATCTGGAGGAGAATATTTTTCTAAAATTTCTTGTAAAACAGCATGCTTTTCTTTTTCCTCATCAGATTTCTCTCCAAGGAAATAGAAAGGAATGGGAATTTCCAAATTTTCCTAAATAATCATGCAATGTCAGTTTTTTTCATAAAAGTAAATATAGTTTTAAACAATTATTATTATTATTATTATTATTATTATCTCAAGACCTCATGGAATCAAAGACTCATTTGGGAGGTCCTTTTATCACACACACACACACACACACACACACACACACACACACACACACACACACACACACACACACACACACACACACACACACACACACAGCTCATCATACCATGTCTTAAAGACACTCAAACTCCTTGTAGACGCCACACTCTTCAGATAAGGCATTCCAATCATTTACAACTCTTCATGAAAAACAACCTGCCTCTCACTCTCATACTCACACCATCTTTATATAGTTTCCAGGGATGACCTCTGGTTCTCCCCTGATCTCCCACTATTTTTCTGTAGAACTCCAGCACTGATCCTATAACAACCCATTACCAACTTGTAGGTCGCTATTATATCTACCCTCATCCTCCTGTCCACCAGACTCTGCAAATTACATCTTCTCAATCTTTCCTCATACTCGACATTCCAGAGATCAGAAACTACCTTAGTCAGTCGCCTTTGGACCATTTCCAACATAACTTCATCCTTCTGAAAACCAGGTGACCAAATCTGGGCACAATAGTCCATGTGTGGCCTAATCACAGCCTTACAATGGAACAAGAATCTAACTACTTCTACACGTCAGTGTCCTCCGTATCATTCCCAGAAGCCTTTGTATTTTATTCACAATTTTGGCTATGTGTTCTCTAAATTTCAGATCCCTATCCACTATCACTCCCAGATTTCTTATTTCCTCCACCTCCAACAATATATCCTCACCAAGCATAAATTCTGCATCCCATCTTTGTTTTCCAAATTTTAAACCCTTATATTTTGCAACGTTGAACTCACATCTCCATTTCCGTGCCCAATCACTCAATTTATTCAAGTCTTCTTAAGGCCACAACATCTTCACTATTCTTCATGGTTCATCCCAACTTTGCATCATCTGCAAACAACTGAATATCTCCATCCAAATCTTCACCTATATCGTTAATATACAAGTTAAACAGTAATGGCCCCAAAACAGACCCCTGAGGCACTCCACTAGTGACTTTCCTTTTCATGGATATCACTCCCCCATAGACAACTTGTTGATAACTATCCGACAGTCAGTCTCCAATCCAATGCACTAATCTAATATCCAACCCCCATCTACTCTAGTTTGACTGTCAACTTATCACGAGGTACTCTATCAAAAGCCTTTGCGAAATCTAAGTATATTACTGTGTATCGTTGTCCTCTGTCCAAGGAAGCAGTTACTTTATTATAATAAGTAAGTAGATTACTAAAACATGACCTCCCTTTAGCAAATCCGTAGCGTCCATCAAAGATAATACCATTGTTATCAACCCAACTCTGGATCCTAGTTCTCACAAGCTTCTCCAATAACTAAAACCACAACACCTGACACACAGACAGGTTTATAGTTTGATGCTTGAGTTCAATCACCTCCTTTATGAAGTGGCACAATCTTGCCCTCCTTCCACTCCTTAGGGACTTGACCGAGTGGAAGACTCATATTAAAAAAATATGTCGACACAGGTATCAACTCTCTGGCACATTCCTTCAGAATACGTGGTGATATATTATCAAGTCCCACATCTAGTTTACTCAACTCCCCATACACCTCTTGCTTACTTACAGTCAGTCTCTCCTCCCCATCATCAACTGCTCTCAATCCCTCCATGAAGTCACATTCACAAGATTGAAAGATCTTTATGAACTGCTCATTAAGTATCTCCACCACACGTTCTGCATGAGCTGTCTTTATACCATTTTCTCCAATTAATGTCATGCTTCCATAATCATTCTTTCTTTTGCTGACTACATATCGAAAGAACTCCTTAGGATTCTTTTTAGCTTCATTAGCTAACTGCTGTTCATATCTCTCTTTAGCTACCCTCACCAACCAAGTCACCATCCTTGCCTGGTCTTTGTAGACCTCATGGAATTGGTTATTTCCACTTCTCTTATGCCACCTCCACAATGCCCTTTTTCTCTGTATCGCATGCTTAATCTCTTTATTCATCCATCTCACACCTACCTTATTTAAACTTCTGACCCTTGGAATACATTTAGACATTGCATCTACTAGATAGTTTTTGAAAATGCCCCAAGCTGCATTGATCTCTTTTCTAGCTAACTCCTCATTCCATGCTGCACCTGCAAGCTATCTCCTGAACTCTTCATAATGTCTCCTGAACTCTTAAACAATGCAGACATTTCTATGAAAAAGTGAACACTACCAAGAAGTAACCATCAATGAGATGCATTTTGCTGTCTAAATTCCTTTAAATACTAGAATGATACTTAAATAGCATAATGATAATAATCTCCCTCCATAATGTACCATGTGTCATGGTGGAGGTGTTTGTGTGTTCTGAGGATGTGGAGGGCTATGACATAGTGGCTACCAGCAGGGCCTCCTATGCCAAACAGGCCTTAATAGGTGACAGATCGAGTTTGCCTTATTTCTTTACAAGAAAGAAATCATACATGCCAGATCAGTTGAAGTCTGGGTAAGCAACAACCATGGTTGATGCTATAGCTCCTAACTGCTGGAGCACTAGACAATAAATGAACTATAGGATTTAGCCTCCTTTCAGGGTCATGAGAGAGTGAGGAACTGTAAAGTGATGGAAGAATAATCATGGTTGCTTTTGGTTGAATTTGCAACCAAAGCAACCTTGCTTTGGTTGAGATAGATTTCCTGAATACAAATAATCCAAAGAATGACAAAAAATATCACTTAACTGCTACAGAACAACACATATAATTACAGAACAAATACCGAAGAAAGCCACAGAAAGAAAATCAAAGAAAGAAGATGATGACAACCCCCCCCCCCCCCAAAAGACAAGATTTAGCCCCAATATAGAGAAACACTAACTCGGCAACAGAAACAATTCCTACAAAAACAGCCAGAGAATCAAATCAGCTGATGTCCAGTTGATGTGTAGTTACCAGTCTCAAGACATCTCTTGAGTGGTCTTCCTGGTAGTCTCCGTCCTCTAGGGATGTCAAAGAACCTGCTGAGGTATCCTAGTAATGTTCATTTTGTTTGCAAGCTATAACCATTTTTATCTATATTGCTGATTATACCATATTATAGGTATTATTTGGTTTTCTCATTCTTTGAATGAGATCTTGTAATGTATATCCTGCAGTTCTTAGCATATTCAAGTAGTGAGGCTTATACAATTGTGATTCATAATGATATTACTTCAGGAAGTTACAACATACACTATATATTAATTAATTAGAACTGATTAATAATTCTCATAAATTTTATATCAATTGATGTAAGCCATAGTTCCTCTTACTTCCTGATGGTTCAGGCTTCACTTTCATAGGTAAATATCAGTCTTACTATGGTTGAATTCTGGCATGCTTCTGTACTTCTGCTAGATTATAAACTTGATTAATTATTCTAAGTTATCTATTCTACTTGTGAATTATATTATTAGCATATTTCTTCTTTGCAATTCAGACAATAACCAAGATAGTTGAAGCAGCTTAATAACTCAAGTATTGTATTTTCAATACATATTTTACTATGAACTAGTTCCTTTCCTTCAAAGACTATAGTTTGGTACATGCAGTTGATATTTCCATATTAAGTTTTCAGCAATAAGATTTAAACTGCACAGAATATTGTAATCCCTTTTCATTATTGGCAAGGAGTACTTGATCATCAGCATACTTGATCATCAGAGTACTTGATCATATAACAATGTGTCAAGATAGATGGAATATTTTCATGAACTGTCAATCTCTAATGTCTGATGATATTGTTAATATACACATTAAAGAGTAATGGTTATAAAGGACAGTGTTGTCAGATGCAATGATTTATTGGCATCTGACAAGGATGCAAATTTTCAGTTATCAATTTTACTATTATCAGGATGTATTGTAATTATGATTACTATTACCACTACTACTATTAAGAGGAGAGACCTCCAGGGGGGGGGGGGTTCAGGAACTCACTGAGGGAGGCCACATATCACCCACACCAACTGTCATACCTGTTCTTGAATTCATTTGCATTACCTGCACTTACTGCTTCCAAAGACAATCCATTCCCATCATGCACCACTCTATAAGAGCAAAATCTAGCTCTCACCTTCTTGACTGCATCTATTATTAACTTCCATGGACTTACCATTAAATGAAAAATTCCACCCACTAGTGTCCTGTATAACCCTTTCAAAAGTTTGTAAATCACAATCATATCATCCCCCTCTCTTTGTCCTGTTTGCTAGTATTTGCAATCCACAAATTCTCAATCTGTCTTTATATTCTACATTTCACAATCTTGATGTTATCTTTCAACACTTTACTTTGCATGCTCTTCACTGTATCAGCATCCCCACAGAAACTAGGAGACAAACTTGCACATAATAGTTCAAGTGCAGCTGTATCAAGGCTTTGTAAAATAGGTAAAATGACTTCCTTATCCTCAGTTATCCTCTGAGTTGTATTTGCAATCTTTGCTATATGGTCCTTGAACTTCCTACATGCTAACACTCCAAGATCCCTAGCTTGATCAGTTTCTTCTAACATAATCCCACCAACTGCTGAGTTATGACAGTAATGACTTGTGGTGGAGAGCAAAGATTATTATTATAATTATTATTATTATACAGGCACCTCCATAGAGTCCAAAGACTCATCACAGCAGACCCAATTTATCATACTTCTCCTTAAACCCATTAACAGAAAAAGCACTCACAACTGACTCTGGCAA
This sequence comes from Typopeltis vanoorti, assembly GCF_054136105.1. Lineage (NCBI taxonomy): Eukaryota > Metazoa > Arthropoda > Arachnida > Uropygi > Thelyphonidae > Typopeltis > Typopeltis vanoorti. The sequence continues at coordinate 84,335,011 of NC_143551.1, read as the reverse complement.
CCTATCCCATTCATTCACAACTCTCCAATGATATGTTAGCAAAAACAGCAAAATGTAAAGAGAAAGCAGTGCAATTTGTGAATGAGTGAAACGAGTTTGTAGGCTGAATGGAACTATAAGAGAGAGAGAGATAGGATGCATTTCATTGGTTTTGGTATGGTTTGTATTATTTGGAGAGGTTACTGCTGAAAAGGAGAGTAATGAGTGCACAGAATGGATCTGAGCAAGTAAGAAGTGATGTGGAAGATCAGAAGAGTAAGAAGGAAGGAATCGAAGTGGTGTTTATGAATGGAGAAGTGAGTAGCATGAGTCTGGAGAATGAGAACAAGTGTGCAAGACAAACAAGGAAACGAGGGAAGGGAAGTCAGGGTGGACAGGGGAACATAGCATGAGAAAGCTCAATATCCATAAATGAAGTGAATGTGTGAATGGACAAGAAAGGAATGGAATGCCTTTAGATGGGGGAAACAGTTGAGTTTGAAGAGAGAGAGAGAGAGAGAGAGAGAGGATGGCATGAAGAAGTCATCTATAATAAATGGAATCCTGTTACATATCCAGAAATGAATTGTTATGTTTGTACACAGATGCTAGGAGCATCAGAAACTAGGAGAATGAAATTGTTGCATTGATTGCGTTCATTCACACACAAATTGTTGGAATAAGTGAGATGTGGTAGGATGAGGATGGCAGCCTGACAGAATAGAGATGAAAGGTATGATATTTTTTGTAAGATAGAAAAGGTAAAAAAAGAAGGTAGAGTACTGTTGATGATAAAAATGGAGTTATGCCCATACAAGGGAGAAATAATGGCAGTAGTTTTGAGACAGCATGGTGTAAGGTAGAGGTGAAGAATGAAATACTTAGTTGGATGGTGCCATAGACCTGGTAATGTGGAGTTCACTGACCATGAAATAAAAAACAAAATTCACATTTGATGTCTATAGATGCTGTATGATCACTCCCGTACCTCATCGGATTTTGGGAATAAAGCCTTCTGCTAGAAGAAGTAGTAGGGTCGCAGATGCCTTTTCCACACAGAGTTAGTAGGACAATCACAAACATCGATGCCCATGGCGGGATTTGAACTTATTTGAACTTATTTGGTTAGCATATCCACTCTCCAGCCAAGGGGCTGGAGAGTGGATATGCTAACCACTTGCCAACCAGGTCAGTGACCATGAAATGTATAAGAAAAACAAGATAGCATATGGAAGTAAAGAAAACAAATTTCTCGAATTTTCAGAGGACAACTACCTGAAGCAGTATGTAGAAGGCACGCAAGAATAGAGCACCTTGGATTGATCATCTCATCAGAGAATGTCATTATATAGGCATCAAATCTCCCTCCAGTTGGTGAAAGTGATGTGACCATGAAGGGATTACTTGGGTGATTGCTAGCCATGCAAGGACTTCTGTGAGGAAAGGGTATATGTAGAGTACAAGGCTGGTGATTATCAAAAGCACAGATGGGATGAAGAGTTGGGTGGAAAGGAGATCAATGCTCCTTGGGTGCTATTCAAGAAATACCTAACAGAAGCAATGTCTAAATGTATTCCAAGGATCAAAAAAAAAAAAAGTTAAATAAGGCAGGCATGAAATGGATGAGTGTAGACAATAAGCATGCAATACAGAGGAAGAAGTCATTATGGAGGAGGCATAAAATGATGGGTAATAATCAGTTCCTTGAGGAGTACAAAGAAGAGGCAAGGAGGGAGATTCATTCAGGTAGCAAAAGGGCAGCATGAGCAGCAGTTGGCTAATGAAGCCAAAAATCTCTAGGGAGTTCTTTTGGTATGTATAGTTAGTTCTTTCATATGCACTTGTTTAATATGAGTATTACACTAGGTTAAGTTCCAAAGAAGTTGAAGGAAGGCAAGATTGTAGTGCTTCATAAGGGAGGCGGCAGAACACAAGCTTCAAATTGTGGGCCAATCAGTGCCAGATGTTATGGCTAAAAGTGTTGGAGAAGTTAGTGAGAACCAGTATCCAGAACTGGGCTGACAATAGTGGTATTATGGATTTGCTAAAGGGAGGTCATGTTTTAGTAATCTGCTTACTTATTACACTATGGTGATAGCAGCATTGGATGTGGGAAATGGATACACAGTAGTATGCTTAGACTTTGATGATACTTAGATGATAAGTTGATAGTCAAACTAGAGTGGATGGAGTTGGATATTAGACTAGCGCAATGGATTGGAGATTGGTTGGTTGTCTGATAGGTATCAACAAGTTATGTATTCCTCTTCCCTCTTCTGGGGAGCAGCCCAGAAGAGGAAAGAAACTAGTGGTGTGACTCGGGGGGGGGGGGATCTGTTTTAAGGCCATTGCTGTTATCTTCCCCAGTATCATTAACATACTGGGGAAGATTTAAATGGGTATATACAGCTGTTTGCAGATGATGCAAAATTTTGATGAACTATGGGTAGTAGAACAGATGCTATGGCCAATGCCCGTTCCCTCAGTCTATTCAAAAAGACTTGAATAGACTCCTCTGGGTCTGGCTTCCACTGACGAGACCTCAATAAAGGTCCAAACCAGTATGGGTAGTAGTGACCCTTCCCATAATGCATAGCATTATACATACCCATAAGGATATGTGCTTTGCATTATGGGATGCTAAGGCAAGTGATGTGAAGTCATTAGCTTCCATATACGAGTTGCCCTAGTCCTGATTATATTTCAGGCGCAAACTTTGTTTGCTTACACTTGGATAAAGGATTAAACCAAGTATATATTTCTTGATATCATTCATTTATAGTATAACCAAGTGGAAAAACTTCCAATAACATCAAGTTTATTTATTTCTTCATATATCTCCTGCTCACTCACAATTAAGCCATCCTCTCCTATATCCTCTACACTTAGGTTTTTTGTGATTTCATCCTTCTCAGGATGAAACACCCTTATAAACTGTTCACTAAATACCTTAACGATGTCTTCTACAGCAGTTACCATTCTACCATTTTCATCCATTAACATCATCTTACTATATTTGGTAATTTCTACAAATACTATAGTTTTGCCGTTCTTACCAACTGAGTCACCTTCCTAATATGTTCTTTATACTCCTCATGCAACTGACTGCTTCCATTATTCATCTTGTGCTGCCCCCCCCCACCTCATAGAATCCTCTTCTTCCAAATTTCATGCTTAATCCCTTTATTCATCCATTTGACACCTACTTTATTCAGTCCTTTGACCCTTTGGAGTATATTTGCATATTGATATTGTTAAATATCTTCTGGTCAGTTACAACATAGCATTTATCTCCCTCCTGCTTAACACCTCATTCTAAGCTATGGCACCAAGCCATCTCTTAAGCTTTTCATAATCACTAGCCTTGTAATTCCACAATCTTTCCTCACAGAAGTCTTCATGTGGCTAGTCAAAATCCACATGAGCACTTAATGATCACTCTCACCAAATGAAGGGGGTTCAAAATCCCAATCACATCGTCTGATAAAATGATCAGATCGAAAACTCTTAATCCTTGTGTGCTCTGTTTCACATACTGTCTGAGATGGATGTCTATCAAGAACTCAAGGAATTCATTTTCCTTATTTCAAAATGTTATCTCTTCGTTTTAATCTGTACTGCCATATATACAGCTGTACATCTATACTGTCATAAATACAGCTGTGGGATTAGATGTGGATTGGAGGATGGAGAAAGGAAAAGAGGGCATCCTTGGGCTGAGAATGAATGCCACTAAGAAGAGGGTGAGATCTAGATTTTTCTCTCATACAGTGGTGCATGACTGGAATGGACTGCCTTTGGAAGTTGTCTGTGCAAGCAGTGTATATGAAGAACAAGTATGATAGCTGGTACATGTAGTATGTGATCTCCTTGGATGAGTCCCTGATATTTTTTGAAGTCTCAGAATGGCACGGGTTTTGCGAGAAGGTGCAAGGATTAAATTAAAGGTCAATGACTTTAATTTAAGTCTCAGCTCTCTAGTAGAATTCCAAGAGAATGGAAAGAGTGCAAAATAATTCACTTCCATAAGGAAGGTTCTAAGACTGCAATAGAAAATTATAAATGAATAGGTATGACAGGCATTGTGGTAAAAGTACTAGAAAAATTGGCTAAAAAAGAGAATTCAAGAATGGATGGATAAAAATATGATACTATATGAGGGGCAATGGAGTCAGTTATGCCTTAGTTATTTACTAACTTTTTTATAATATAGTAATAGCTGGGTAGGATAATGGAAATGGCTGTATGATGATTCTGCTAGATTTCGCAAAGTCATTTGACAGAATACCACATGGAACTCTGTTACACAAATAAGAACAAATGGGGATTGATATGACAGTGGTTATGTGGATAAGAGGGTGGCTGCTGGACAGATATCAAAAAGTGGCATATGGATGGGAAGAATCAAAGCGAAAACAGGTGACTAGTGGTGTTGCACGGTTCAGTGCTGGGACCACTACTGTTCAATTTGTACATAAATGATATAGGTAATAACCTGAAAGGAAATATTCAGTTGTTTGCTGATGATGTGAAATTAGGTAGAGTAATAGTTAATCAAGGTGATGTGGAGAGCTTGCAGGATGATTTAAATAGGCCATCGACAGTATGGGCAAAAGATAATGAGCATCAGTTTAATGGGGAGAAATGTAAAGTTACGCACTTTGGGAAAAATAGATTACATGCCATGTATCACATGGATGGCACTGTACTCCAGGAAATAGATGAAGCTAGAGATTTAGGGGTGGTGGTAGACAGAGTGAAAGCTTAGAGGACATATTGCTAAGGTATCCCATAAGATTACTTGACTATTGAAGAACACATTAACAAGTAGAGATAACGAAATTATTCCTCTTTATAAGGCCTTGATACATCCACATCTGGATTACTATGCTCAGATCTGGTCTTCTGGGTTAGTTAGGATGAGGAAATGGTGGAGAAGATTCAAAGGCAAGTGATCAAGATTGTGAGTGGTCTATGGAATATTCCATATGAGGATAGATTGAGGGCGTGAAGTTGATTCATAGGAGGAAAAGAGGGGATATGATAGAAACATTTAAGTTGCTTAAAGGGTTTTATTATAGCATTGATGCAGGGAAAATGTTTCAGCACCTGGCTAGAGGGGCCAGAACAAAAGGTCATCTCTAGAAGTTGAATAAAGGTGTGGTTAGTAGGGATGTGAGGACTAGATGTTTTGCTTGGAAGTTGTGAATGAGTGAAATGGGTTGCCAGAGTCAGTTGTGAGTGTTCTGTCTGTTAATGGGTTCAAGGAGAGGTATGATAGATTGTGTGGATAGTTTGGGTCTTCTGCAATGAGTCTTTGAACTCCATGGAGGTGCCCGTACAATAATAATAATAATACTAATAATACTAATAATATATTTATATATTTCATTTCATCTGCTGCTGAAATGATCCAATTTAAAAGTCTTGATCCTTCTGTGTCCTCTTTCACATACTGCCTGAGATAGTTCAATCTCAAGAAATCAAGACATTCATTTTCCTTATTCCAAAATGTTATCTTTTCATTCCAACCCATACTGCTATAATTAAAATCACCCATAATAATTACCTTTCCCTTGTTCACTAATCCAAGTTGCTTATATATTTCTTCATCACCATCCTCCACATGCCCTGGCCTATAGCAACATCCAACTAAATATCTCTTCATGTCAACCATTACCTAACATCATACTGAATCAAAATCACTGCCACTATTTACATCTGGCATTTCCATTTTGAGTGGACATAATTCACCTTCTGTCATCAATAACACCCCCCCCCTCCCTTCTGTCCTTTCTATCCTAATGGAAAACATCACACACTTTCATTTCTATTCCCATCAGGATATCATTATTATCCAACCATGTTTTGCATATTCCAGCAATTTTTGGGCGAGTAAACTCTTAGTGAATACTAAATAAATGGCCATCCAAATGTTTCACAATTATCTATATTATGATTGCTTTTTTAACCCAAATTGAAAGTATAAAATAAGAAATAAAACATAAAATAATAAAATATATCCAATTATTAATTTTTAAGGGATTCAATTTTTGTTGCCCTCAAAACTCTTCCCCCTTAGTTGCTTGGTGGGCTACACCAGACCTAGATCTTACTGCTGAATACAGTTTAAAAAACTAAATGCCCTGGTTCGATCTAAGGAATATTTTGTCAGAAAGGGTACTGCATCATTAAAATAAACTTCTAGAAAGTCTACTCCAATAATATAGAACCTTGAGTACTGTGGAGTTGCACATCCTAGAAATTAAAGACACTCCTGTATGTATACAAATGACAATAATTTGTTATCACTGGATTCCTAGTTTTTTGGTGCACTTTCTTGCCGATGATTAATATACAATATTATCAAGGGCATTTAACATTTAAGAATTCTGATAGTTTTGTATCTTCACTGGACTAAATATTTAAGGGATTCAATTTTTGTTGCCCTCAAAACTCTCCCCCCCCCTTTCCTGGGGAATTGCATCAGCTGCATAGTAGGTTACACCAGCCCTAGATCATTGATGAGGATAGAGATCTTGGAGTGTTAGTAGATAGTAAGTTGAAGTTCAGGGGGACCATAGAGCAAAGATTGCAAGTACAACCCAAAAGATAAATGCAATGCTGAAATAAACATTCACATATAAGGAAGCCTCTTTACAAGGCCTTGATAAGACCTCACTTGGATTATTGTGCACAGGTCTGGTCTTCTGGTTTCCATTGTGATTCTGATATAGTGAAAAGAAAGAGCGAGAGAGAGAGAGAGAGAGAGAGAGAGAGAGAGAGAGAGTGCAAAGGAGAGTGTTAAAAATGATATCAGGATTGTGGAATACTGCTTATGAAGACGGATTGAGAATTTGTAGACTGCAGACTAGCAAACAAGAGAAAGAGGAGTGATATGAAAGGGGTCATACAGGATTTGAGTTGATTGGAATTTTTCAATTTATGAAAAACAGAAGATATTCATATGAGCTGTATTCGTGCCTGCGCATCCATTGTAAAAAATGTGAATACAAGGATATACAGCAATCCCTCGATTAATGTCCCTAATTGCATTCTTTAAAACAGGCGCATTAATTGAAAATGCACTAATTGAATATAATAACCTATGGGAAAATGTATAATTCATTCCTAGATTTCTTTTTTGTCCTTTAATTTTTTTATAAAAGAATTAGGGTATGTCTCAGGGCCTAGTTAACAGAAAACCATGAAGCTGAAAGACAATAAAACATATTCAGAATATAAATTTATTATTCTGCTTCTTAACAAAGAATTGAGCTAATGTAGTTTGGCGGGCATTTTGTTTCTTTTTTTCATACAACTGACGTTATGGACCTATTGCCTCTTCTGTAAATTTTACTGGTTCTCTCTTCACCAGGATCAGTCTCTCAGCATTGCTGCTTAAAAACTTTGATCGTACGACAAAATATTTTCAAATTGTTTCTGTGAAACCTTTTTGGGCTTGGCAGTGATTAAATTTTCTTCATATTCTTTGGGATCTTCCTGCTGTGCATCTAAATTTAGCAAGTCAAAATCACTTGACTTCTCAAAATGAGATTTAATTAATTTAGATTCATTTGAAAAGCCTCTAAAATCATTTGTACAATGAGGAAGAATGTGTGCTTCCAAAACGGCTTGCATATTGCTAGCAGTAATTTCATTCGACTTTGCGACTTTATAACCAGGCTGAGATTTCTCTGATTTGACTAGAAAAGTCTTGGAAGGCATTTGCTTCCAAAAAAAGGCTGGTTTCATTGACATTAAATATTTGTTGATCACAATAGTCCTCTTCTTACATGATTTTCTTCAAAATCTCTGGATATCTCCTTATCTGCACTTGCAGCTTCGCCTGTGATTAGAACATTATGTAGGCTATTTCGCTTTCTGAAACGCTCAAATCACCCAGCACTAATGTGGAATTCTTCTTTTCCATCATTGATAGCCCTTTCTTTCTAGGTTACAAAGAGACAATGCTTTTGATTTAATAAGGCCAGTGTTTAGCATTATCCGTTTTGGTTACAATCTTCGATCCATGTAGAAAGAAGTCTCTCTAATTCGATCATTATAATACTTTGGTTTTGAGTGCATGCATGATGAACTTGAAGCAGCCTTGCCTTTCTCTTTGTATTCAGCAGTTGACTCACCCATTTTTGTGTTCTTGTCCTATCTTTGCTCTGGACTCGCCTGTTCATTTTTCTTTATTATTTCAAGTTTTTCTTCCAATCAGATTACTTTTCGAATAATTTTCACACTTCTATTTTTTGCTCACTAATTCTTTTACTCATGATTAAAGGTTAGGAAAATAATTTAAAATAAAAAAAGTAAGGAAAACAATTGCACGAGATATAATCAGCAAAATGCTATGTAAAGCAGATGACATAAATTTTGGCCATAAATTTGGAACATAGTGTACATGGAAATAGTGTGGTATGCCATTAAAAAATAACTTTGTAAAATGTTTCAAATCGGTAACTAAATTATTTCATCTTTTTATGGTTAACAAATAATTAGCCATAAAAATGTATAGATCGAAAATTTTTTAAATCTGTAACATTTATTTTTAAGATGTATATAGGTGCACTAATTGAATTTGGGTATCGAAAAAAATGATGCACTAATCGGGGGTGCATTAATCGAGGGATTGCTGTACTAAAACTGTAATTCTATGATGGGGGGAAGGACAAGGGCATACTTGGAAGCTGAGAATGAATGCAGCTAAGAAGAGGATGAGGGCTAGATTTTTCTCTCATAAGATGATGCGTGATTGGAATGGATTGCCATTGGATGTTGTGAGTGCAAGCAGTGTAAATGTATTCAAGAATAAGTATGATAGCTAGTACACGTGGCTATCATGCCTGGCTTCACTCAATGAGTCCCTAACTCCCTGGAACTCTATCGTAATAATAATAATATCAATATAACGTTTCTTGCAGATACTTTTCAAAATTGTTGTCTAGTCTGTACCTCAAGTCACATCTACTTAATTTAGAAGTTATTAACGTATAAATCCGCCAGTCAAATTTATGATACAATAAATAAAAATAAAAACAAACACACATACAAGACCATGCATAATATAATTATCATTGTAAGCTATAATCTTATTATTTATAAAAAAATAATATTTACTCACAGGTGCAAGCTTCTTTTCAAGAAGAAGATCATCTAAGTAGTGAAAATCTGAAAATTCCAGTGTTACCATTTCTCCTTTAAGCTCTAAGATACGTCCTATGGTGCCATCAAGAAGTTTTCGAACAACATGCCTTTTTTGTGGATGTAGCATCTGATCATAACAGTCTTGTAATACTCGTGATATTTTAATATATTCAAGATAAAGCAGTGCTACTTTTCTGAATGCTACATGGTAATCCTATTAAAAAAATAAAACATTTCTGAAAGAGTAAGAAAGAAAGAAACTATAAAAATAAAATGTAGTTGTGAAAAACAGAAGATATTCATATGAACTATATTCATGTCTGCACATCCATTGTAACAATGAATACAAGGATATACTAAAACTGTAATTCTATGCAGTCAACAGTAGAACATGGAAATAAACTGCATTCCCCCCCCCCCCCATTCCTCACTCATCAGATAAGGAAGGAGATGAATTTATTTAATGAGTTATTGCATTGGGTGTGCCACAGAGGTCTGGTTTGTACTACTATTCAACTTATTTGTTAATGATATTTCATGTTGACTTACACAGAATTACTATTATTATTCATGGAATCCAAAGACTCACCATGGAAGGTCCACAATAACCATTATTCATCCAATACCTAAAATAGCAAAAATATTGAATGGGAGTAGTCAATTCAGAAAGTAAAGGTGGGTAGGGAACTAAAGGGATGCTGCAGTTTCTATATACTAATGCCAGAAGTATCAGGAAGAGGGAGGACTTTTTGGCATTTGGCTAGTGCAACCTTGCCAAAAGTTATAGGCATTAGTGAGACTTGGCTAACAGCAGATGATGTAGTTACAGTGATTGAATGTGAAGGGTTTAGTATTTTCAGGGAAGATAGAGAAGACAGGATGGGTGAAGGAGTACTGCTAATGATAGCAGATGAATTGCAATCAAAAAGAATAGCAGATAGGCAGGAGGGTGGGTGTTCGTTTGAAGCAATTTGGTGTGAAATTGAGGCCATTAAGATAAAATATACACTTTATTGTTGTTGCTATAGGCCAGGGAATTTTAAAGATGATCTGGAAGACATGCATTGCCAAATTAGTACAATGAGAACAGGTTGAGTGATAATTATAGGAGACTTCAACTATGGAGATATAGACTGGAAGGAAAAAAAAAAAATCACATGGCAGGAAGGAAATAGGATTTATACACCTGCTAAGAGATAATTACTTAAGGAAGCATGTGATGGAGAGGACTATGGATTGGAGAGTATTGAACCTGGTCATAGAATCAGAAGAGCTATCCATAACCAAGGTGACAGTAATGCCTCCAATTTGTGAAAGGTCTTGACTTGGGAGATTGTAAAACATGAGGAATAGTCTATCAAGGGTATTTGTGAGACTACAAAGCATGTGATTATGACATGCTTAGGAAGAAGCTTAAATCTGTACCATGGCATAAAACACTGCAGGGTAAGGATGTTAGTAGTGCATGGGATATAGTTAAGCATCATCTAGAGGAAGTAGTATTAAATTAAATATCTAGGGTAAGGAGGGTTAATCGGATATCAGTTAGATGGATGAGTAATATCATTAAGTGCAAGCTGCAGAAGAAGAAAATGCTGTGAAGGGTATATAAAGAGAAAGGTGACCAGCAAGCTCATAAATAGTACAAGAAAGATGATCAGTATGGAAAGGAAGGCAAAATCAGATTAAGAGAAGAATCTAGTTGAGCTGGCCAAAAGAAATCCCAAAGAGTTCGTTTGTTATGTGGCTTGCAAAGTGGTCACTCAGTAACTAAACTAATTTATCTGCTTCTGTCTACTGGTAACAATCATCACTCATTAAGATTAATGATTGTTACCAGTAGACAGAAGCAGATAAATTAGTTTAGTTACTGAGTGACCACTTTGCAAGGATATATCATCATAGTGAGGTTACTGCTTTAACCTATATGACAGACACTAGTGTGGGAATAGATGTGGATGAATCGGAGGTTCTTAGGCTATTGCAGAATCTCAATCTAAATACAACTGTGGGATTAGATGGGATATCATCTAGGGTTTTGCGAGAATGTGCAAGGGAACTGGCAATGCCTTTTACTAGGCTCTTTAAGTCTCAGCTCTTGTAGAGTTCCAAGGGAGTGGAAAGAAGGCAAAATAATTCCTTTGTATAGGATAGGTTCTAGGACTGCAGTAGCAAATTATAGACCAATCAGTATCTCTGGTGTGGTGTGGTGATAAAAGAACTAGAAAAATTGGTCAAAAAGAGAATTCAAGAATGGATAGATAAAAATATGATACTGTATGAGGGTCAACATGGCTTTGTGAAGGGTTGGTCATGTCTTATAATAGAGTAACAGCTGAGTTGGATAAAGGAAATGACTACACGATGATTTGACTGGATTTTGCAAAGTCATTTGACAGAATACCACATGGAAATCTGTTACACAAATTAGATCACATGGGGATGGATATAGCACTGGTTGTGGATAAGAGGGTGGATGTGACTAGTGGCATGCAGGTGACTAGCAGTGTGGCTCAAGGTTCACCATTAATTAAATAGTAATGGTCACAGCTTAATTTGTACACAAATGATATAGGAAATGACTTAAAATTAAATATTCAGTTGTTTGCTGATGATTTGAAATTAGGTAGAGTAATAGTTAATCAAGGTGATGTGGAGAGCTTGCAGGATGATTTAAATAGGCCGCCAACAGTATGGGCAAAAGTTAATGGGTGCCAGCTTCATGTGGAGAAATGTAAAGTTATGCATTTTGGGATAAATAGATTACAAGCTATGTATCACAATGATGCACTGCTCTAGGAAACAGATGAAGTTAGAGATTTATGGGTGGTTGTGGAAGTGAACTGAAGTTTAGAGGACATACTGTTAAGGTTGCTAAGGTAGCCTATAAAATTATTGGCTATTGAAGAACACATTAACAACTAGAGATAAGGAAGTTGTTATTCCTCTTTATAAGGCCTTGATAGGATGACATCTGAATTACTGTGATCAGGTCTAGTCCCATGAGTTTCTTGGGGATAAGGAAACATTGGAGGATTGAGAGGTGAGTGGCCTGTGGAATGTTCCACATGAAAATATATTGAGGGCATGTAGATTGCAAAAGTTGGTTAATAGGAGAAAAAAGAGGGGATATCATAGCAACATTCAATGGGTTTGCTTCATGTATTTAATGGGTTTTATAGAATAGATGCAGGAGAAATGTTTCAGCACTTAGTTCGAGGGACCAGAACAAGCAGTCATCACTAAAAGTTGAATAAAGGTATGGTTAGTAGGGGAGCGAGGACTAGATTTTCTGCTTCGAGAGATATGAATGAACGGAATGGGTTGCCAGAGTCGATTCTGAGTGCTTTGTCTATTAATGGGTTCAAGGAGAGGTATGATAAATTATGTGCAGGGCCTGCTCAGATGTTGGTTTTTCAGACCTCAGACAGAGGTCCCATGCTCAGAGGGGCCCCCACACTTTCAAATTTCTAAGAAAATTTGATAATAGAATTTTTGATGTTTCAGAGATGTATTGATATGGGAAATATTTTAATTAAATTTATATTGATTCCTTGTCCTTTTATCATTGTTAGTACCCGGTACTGGCAATCATAAATGGTGCCGGTGTCCCTTTTCTATATCCCCTTTTCCTATTCTCCATGAGGTTTTGCAAATTGCATTTAGAGAGAGTAAGCAGAAAGCAGCAAAAGTTCCACTTTTGCTGCTTTCTGCTTACTCTCTCTCTCTCTCTCTCTCTCTCCTGGAAAGAGAGAGAAAAAAAAAAAACTAGGCCTTGTGGATCCTCTCATTTATTGTGTCTCTAATAATGGAATCTCCATACATACTGTCCAGTCATTCATCATCTCTTTTTTTCTGCTTTCCTTCATTCTATCCTTTCCTACTTTTTCATTCCTATCTACAAAATTTCTAATCTCACTGGTCATATTTTTAATCTCATTTCTCATTCTGATCAACTCATCTTTCAAGACTTGCATCCTAGCAATAAAGCTCCAACTTAGTTTGTCAATATTTTTTTTTTGTTTCATCATTCATCCTTTCATTTGCATCCACAGTGCCACACACTTTCATCAACTAGGCTTTCTTCCATTTTCACAGTTTTTCTTGTTTTGTTTCATGATTGATACAGCCATATGCAATTAGTCTCACTTTCATTCCTTTAGTCAGTTTCAAATTTACCAATAACTCATAGTCCAATAGATATCATATTTTTGTCATACATCTCTCATCTCCTGTTCAGTTTCTCTCTCTCTCTCTCTCTCCAAAAACACACATTCTCCACATTATGCCATATATACATGCTACACTCATGACAATGAACTATTCTTGAACGTGTGGACAGACTTATGTGTTCGTCGAACATGTTGTTTATTATTTTAACGGTATAATAGAACACAGAAACTAAGTAAATAATTAATTTATTAACTTGATGCTGATATTTCGCTGGTATTATAACCAGCATCTTCAGAGCACAAAAACACTGTTTGTCACAATACGCGAGACTAAAACAACATGGTGTACTTAAACAAAATTGTAGCAGCAACACAAAGACTAGAGTCCTGAATTTGGCGCCCTCTATCTGAGAAAAAAAAAAAAAAAAAACGCTATCATATATTACTAGAGTCCTAGAAAAGTGCTAGTTTTTTCTTAATATGACTGTCTCCCAGATCTTCGGCAAGTTAATACAGCCATATTTGTTGAGATTTGGAGTGTGTTTTAGGGCTTCTGTCGCCTCTAAGAACAATCTCTCTGATTTATATGGGTTTCTGTGTAGTACTTTTGTGTTTTTCCAGTTGATCCTGTGTGCAGGGGTATCCAGAGCATGTCTGCTAGGCCCGACTTCCCATAATGATAATTCCGGACGTATCGTTTATGTTCGCTGATGCGGATATTCACAGTTCTTCCTGTTTGACCGTAGTAGGCTTGATTGCATGAGCAGGGTACTTGGTAGACTCCTGGATGTGATAAAGGAGGAATGCTGTCCTTGGGTGAGCGGATGAGGGTGGCTAATTTGCTACATGGTCTGAATGTAGTGCGTAGTTTATGTTTATTGAGAATTCTTGAGATCTTTTCGGATGTGCTTTTAATGTAAGGGATGGTGACTATTTTGTTGTAGTTCTCTGTGGTGGATGGTGGGAGGGGTTTCTTAGGAGTGTTTAGTATTTTGTTAATTTTTTGTGGATTGTAGCCGTTGGCCAAGAAGGTGTGGCGTAAGTGAGTCAGTTCAGCAGTAAGGGCCTTGTCATTTGAACAGATTGCTCTCGCTCTATGGGTTAGCGTTTTTAATATGCCATATTGTTGAGAAGGATGATGGTGTGATTGTTTGTGTAAGTATCTGCCTGTATGTGTGGGTTTTCTGAAAACTGAAAATGATATCCAGGAAGGGCAGACAGTTGTTGGCTTCCAGTTCCATAGTACTATTCTTGAAAAATTCAAACTGCTAATTACATTTCATTTGGCTAGGCATAGTGCACAGATCTCATTCATACTGCCATTATTCACTGCAAGCTTTAAAAATTAGTAAAAGTAACATTTGTATCAAACATGAAAATATCCACAATCATGTAGTTATGCTAAGCTACCTTTGTTACATACATGCTACGCTTATGACAGTAAACTATTCTTAAAAAATTCAAACTGTTAATAACATTTCATTTTCACGATGCACAGATTATTATTATTATTATTATTATTTAGGCCTCCAAGGAGTCAAAAGACTCTTCGTGAGAGGTTCTTCCTAGGAAACATGTCTATCAAGACTCATCGTGGGAGGTCTCTCCTAGGAAACACAAAGTCTATCATACCACCCCTTCAACTCATTGACCATTCTCGCTCTCACCACTCTATCAGGCAATGCAATCCACGGTTCAACCACCCTCCATGCAAAGAAACCACTCCTCATCCTCTTGCTCACAGTTTCCTTTTGTAACTTCCAGGGATGGCCCCTTGTCATCACTCCTTCTCGCTGTTCAACCAAGCAAAAGAACTCAGTGTCAAACCTGTAACCACCTCTCAATAGTTTAAAAGTCTTAATCATATCACCTCTCCTTCTTCTATCTACCAAACTCTGCAGTCCATTACATTCCCTCAGCCGATCCTCATAACTAACATTGTACAGTCCTGAAACTGTCTTTGCTATCTGTCTTTGTACCTTTCCACAGTTAATTTATCCCCTTTAAAGCCTGGGGACCAAATCTGAGAACAATAGTCTAAGCATGGTCTGATCAGGGTCTTATACAACAGAATGATAACTCTTTTATCTCTGCAGGTCAGCATCCTTCTCATTATTGCAGCAATCCTCTGTGTATCTTCACCACCTTTGCAATATGTTACTTGAATTTCAGGTTTCTATCAATCATCAACCCCCAGTTCTCTTGTCTCTCCTACTTCCTCCAGTATATCTCCTCCAAGAGGGTATGCAGCATCCTGTTACATCGTCGTTTTCTTAAATATTTTACCTCTATTGTTTTCCTTGTGCCTACTGAGATCTGGCTTCTAAACTGACTTTTTGGGGGTCGTTTCTCTCTTCGAACTCTGACAAAATTTATTTGTTAATGCTGCACCAGTCAGAACTCTAGGATAGAAATTCTTATCCGAAGAAACTTTCCCAGAATTCAAGTAACTTATATAGATTAAGTAGCCAGGTAGATTGAGTTCTCAGTATACAGTCATGGCCTTGACAATCTTAAATTCCCTTTTTTTCCTCTAAACATAGGTTTGATATTTTTATGAGTGGTAAAATTCAATCTCTTACTCAGACAAATTCAGGTATACATGGGAAAACACATTTATTATTTATCTAAGAACATTACAATTTAAACAACACATATATTCAAGCAAATCAAGGTTAATACTAAAATACAAGTAAAGCAGGGTAATAATAATCATACAGACTGGCTATTCAAATACACTCATGAGAATCTTGTGTTCATCTATATCACAAACATGGATGTCGGTATTAAACTAGATTACTGCTGGTAACGACCCATACACATTAAACTTAGTCTAGACAACTTATGAACATAGACTACCAGTCCAGTTCGACTAACATAACACACAAAACTGTCTCAAAAATCTCTCTTTCTTCTTTTCTAAACTCTGTCTGTTTTACACCTTCGTCACCAATAGATAACACATAAAAAGGAAGATTTGTACATTACCACCTTGTTAGATGATTTCTTGATCCTTCCATCTGTTCTTTGTTATAGATTGTCCCTCTGTACGATGGATTGCCACCACGTGGGAGTCACGTGCTCATCACGAATTTGCCACTTGTTTCTTTTGGGCTTATGAACTTTTCGCATTGCCACTTCTAACATGATTTACCTTCAAAGGACTCCTTCGCTGCTTTCTCATCAGTTTAGATCCACGCCGATGGTCTAAAACTCGAACACTGCCGTCATCTCATGTTATACTTTCTTCGACTTGCATCGCTCAGCAATGGGAACACGTTGTGGCTTTGCCGTCTTTACATGTCTTGTCAGATACCAGGCATGCTGATCCACTTGGGAACTTCGAGCAGGAGACCCATGGGGAGGGCACATGCGACCAAGGAATACCACAGGAACCAGGAGAAAAATGTAAAAGAAAGCAAAAGGAAGTCCTCTCTCAACGATGTGAATCTGTTTTAAAACCCCTTATAGGGACTCTTTCCGCACTCCAAACTTGTCTACGATGCTCTCCCATTTGCTGTCACCAAGTGACGTCACCTCCTTGCTGTATGCGCATCACTTTTTTCGGTGAACACGAATTTCTTGCACTTTCCACAAATGACTACTCATCACTCGTTACGTCATCTTTGGTGGTCAAACTGCAACCTTTGAACTTTCTTTTGCACGATGATACACGACTTTATACATGGCATATTTTAACATTGATTTTTTTTGACAAATTAAGATTCCATCTATTATAGACAAATAATCTTAAACATAGTAATTTAATATTTATTTCCTCCTTCAATTTCATTTTAATTTAAGATTCAACTTCTCCTTTTATATTTTAATTCCTTTTTAAGCAAAGTTAATATCTGCATCTTCACATATTATGTCTGGTTTGCCAAGAGTACAAAAGTGCTTTTGCTTGATACTGTTCTCTTGCTAAATCTTGAATGGAGCAGTTCTATTCTTGATAGAGCCATCATTTAAGATCTAACAGTCCCATCAATGTGTCCCAAACCTCAAGACCTTACATTTTGCTGCATTAAACCGACACACCCATTCATTTGTCCATCTGTCTAGCTTATTTAAATCCTCTTGCATGACTACCACATCATCCGCAAACAACTGAATATCCCTCTGCAATCCATTGATAATGTCATTGATATAAAGGTTAAACAATATAAGTCCCATTACTGAGCCCTGTGAGACCCCATTTGTAACCTTTGCCTCCTTGAAACAGCCTCACTATACACAACTCTCTGATACCTATCGGACAGCCAATTCTGAATCCAGTTGACCAACCTGACATCCAAACCCATGTGCTGTAACTTAAATATCAGCTTATCATGTTGCACCCTGTCAAATGCCTTTGCTAAATCCAAGAAAATGGCAGTATATGCCTTTCCCTCATCTACTGCTCTTGTGACATTATTATAAAAGGCTAGCATATTACTAAAACAAGAGCGTCCCCCCTCACAAATCCATGTTGACTCTCACAGATAACATTACCCTCAGCTGCTGAACACTGTATTCGGTCCCTCGCTAATTTCTCCACGATCTTAACAACTACTGACGACACACAAACTGGCCTATAATTAGACACTTCCAGTCTGCTACCACACTTATACAATGACACTATCTTCCGTCCATTCCCTCGGCACCATTCTCATAGCCAGACTTTCATTAAAAAGCCAGGTCAAAGGAGCTGTCAGTTCCTCAGTACATTCTCTCAAAACTCATGGTGAAATACATCCAGTCCTACGGCTTTACTGACATCCAGATTTGGAACATGTTCTCCTCCTGCACCTCTAAACCTCGAACCTATCCCTCTAGTATTAAAATTTACTCCTCCAGAATGAAATACACCAATAAAGTGTTCACTGAACAATTCTACTATGTCCTCTGTATCAGTCACTCTATTCCCATTTTTATCCCACAACGTCATTCTTCCACAATCATTTCTCCTCCTACTGGCAACATAACTAAAAAATTCCCTAGGAATTTCTTTATATCTTAGGGCCAAATCTCTTCTCATATTCCAATTATGCCTTCCTTACCATACTAGTCACTCTCATGGGATGTGTCTTATATTCTTCATGCATCTGTCACCTTATATCTCTTCCATAGCCTCTTTTTCACATGCAGCTCCTATTTAATATTGTTTGTCATCCACTTTACACCAAATTGTGTCTTCTTCTTCACTTGTGGAACAGTTTACTATTGCTGCTAACAAAAATATTCCTTCAAAATTTCCCAAGCACTAATGATATCCCAGTCTTCCAATTCCTCCCTCCATGAAACTTCTCCAAGTTGATGTCTAAGACTATTATAATCACCTGCCTTATAATTCCACATATGTTCCCATCTCTTTGATACTGCTGCATGCCTATTCATTTTCCAAGTGGGGTGTTACAAGTTGGAGAGATGTCATCTCAGTTATTATCAACTCTTCTGATGCTATGACCAATTCCAATACTCATGAACTTCTTGTTCCCTCTATTACATGTTGCCTAAGACATTTGCCCCTCAATAATTCTAGAAATTCCATTCCCTTATTGCTACATGCATCTTCCTCTCATCAATTTATACTGCTGTAGTTAAAATCTCCCATAACAATCATTCTTCTTGCACTTGCCAAGCTCAACTGTCTCAAGGTCCACACCCTCTGTGCTCCGTGGTTTGTAGCAACACCCCACTAAATATCCCATCTTGCCTATCTCTACCTCACACCATATGCTTTCAAAATCATTAGTGTCACTGCTTTCCAAAGCCTCCACTCTTAGAGGACATAAGTTGTCTTATAAGCAGTACTCCACCACCACCACAATTTTCCTTTCTATCCTGCCGAAAAATGCTGTACACTGCTACTTCTATTCCTGTTATTATATCCTCTTCTGTCAACCACGTCTCAGTGATCCCAATAATCTTTGGCCAGGATGATACTATCAGTGCCACCAATTCCTCTCCTTTATTTCAGATACCCTGGCATTAGTATAAAGCATAAAAATGCCACTATTGCTATACCCAGCATTATCCCTTCTAGACTCCACTGGGCTCAGTGCTATCTGATGTTTTCCCCCTTCTCCCAAATACCCTTTCCCACAAGAGGCCACCCCTGTTACCATCCACCTTGGGCATTCTAGTTTCCCTGCATTGACACACTAACTCATTCAGAACTCTCTCGCATACGAACAGACTCTCTCGCATACAATTCCTTTCTCTCCTCAAACGCCCTCCAAGCATCCACATATTCCAATCCTCTCTTGTGACACATTCTAGCTATCATGTTATTCAATATTACTGCTCTTCTGCTCAGCTCATCACAATCATACCTAGATCTCATTCATATTGTCATTATTCACTGCAAGATTTAAAAATTAGTAAAAGTAACATTTGTATCAAATATGAAAAGATCCACAATAGTAGTTATGCTAAGCTATGAAAAATAAACAGAATTGCATCAAAATGCAATAAAAAAAAACACACTCAAGAGTGTGTTTTTTTATTGCATTTTGAGAGTGTCTAGTATGGTGAGGAAGGCAAAACTGGAATATGAGAAGAGATTGGCACTAAGATCCAAAGAAAATCCTAGGGAATTTTTTAGCTATGTGGCCAGCAGGAAGAGAAATGATTGTGGAAGAATGACACTGTGGGATAAAAATGGGAATAGTGTGACTGATGCAGAGGAGATAGTGGAGTTTTTCAATGAACACTTTATTGGAGTATTTCATCCTGGAGAGGTAGGTTTTAATTTGGAGAAGGATAGGGTAGGTTCGAGGTTTAGAAGAGTGTGTGTGTTCCAAAATTTGAGTACTCTGGATATCAGTAAAGCTGTGAGACTGGATGGTATTTTACCACGGGTTTTGAGAGAATGTGCTAAAGAACTGACAACTCCGTTGACCTGGCTTTTCAATGAAAGTCTAGCTAAGGGAAAGGTACCCAAGTAATGGAAGAAAGGTAAGATAGTGCCATTGCATAAGGGTGGTAGCAGACTGGAAGTGTCTAATTATAGACCAGTTTGTGTGTCATCAGTAGTTGTTATGATCTTGGAGAAATTAGCGAGGGACCGAATACAGTGTTCGGCAGCTGAGGGTAATGTTATCTGTGAGAATCAACATGGATTTGTTAAAGGGCGGTCTTGCTTTAGTAATATGATTGCCTTCTATAATAAGTTACAAGAGCAGTTGATGAGGGAAATGCATATACTGCTATTTTTTTTTGATTTTGCAAAGTCATTTGACAGGGTGCCACATGATAAGCTGATATTTAATTTCAGCACATGGGTTTAGATGTGGGTTAATCAACTGGATTCAGGATTGGCTGTCTGATAGGTATAAGAGAGTTGTGTATGGTGGGGCAATATCAAGGAGGCAGCAGGTTCCAAGTGGGGTTCCACAGGGCTCAGAACTGGAACCTGTATTGTTTAACCTTTATATCAATGACATTTTCAATGGACTGCAGTGAGATATTCAGTTGTTTGCAGATGATGTGAAGCTGGGAAGAGTTATTAGTAATAGAGCAGATGTGGTAGCCCTGCAAGAGGATCTGAATAAACTAGACAGATGGGAAATGAATGGGGGTGTTGGTTTAATTCAGCAAAATGTAAAGTCTTGAAGTCTGGGATACATCAATGGGAGGCTGCACACTCGATTGGAGGAGCTGTACTGGAGGAAGTAGGGGAGACAGAAGATCTGGGGGGGGGGGTGATGATTGATGGAAAGCTGAAATTCAGGGAGCATATTGCAAAGGTGGTGAAGGTGACCCAGAGGATTGCTGCAATACTGAGAAGGACGCTGACCTGCAGAGATAAAAGAGTTATCATTCCATTATATATGACTCTGATCAGGTCACACTTAGACTATTGTTCTCAAATTTGGTCCACATGATTTGAAGGGGATAAATTAATTGTGGAAGGAGTACAGAGGTCGATAACAAAGATGGTTTCAGGATTGTAAAATGCTAGTTATGAGGATCGGCTGAGGGAATGTGGACTGTAGAGTTTGTTGGATAGAAGAAGGAGAGGTGATATGATCGAGACTTTTAAACTGCTGAGAGGTAGTTACAGGGTTGACACTGGGGAGTTCTTTCACTTGGTGGAACAGCGGGAAGGGGCAATGACGGGGGGGGGGCATCCCTGGAACTTACGAAAGGAAGCTGTGAGCAAGAGGGTGAGGAGTGGTTTTTTGCATGGAGGGTGGTTGAACCGTGGAATGCATTGCCTGATAGAGTAGTGAGAGCAAGAACAGTCAATGAGTTCAAGGAGTGGCATGACAGACTTTGTGTTTCCTAGGAAGGACCTACCATGATGAGTCTCTTGACTGTATCGAGACCTGAATAATAATAACATCAATAAGAATAATAATATCACTAATTACCATTTTAATTATCATTATTATTAGTGGTGTATTATTATTGTAGTGACAGTTAACTCTTGCTATGACTTTGCATTCTGGCAAAAGAAAAATAATAAAATTGTGACACAACCTAACACTACACCACTTAATGCTGCATCTGCCAGATCATGTCATTATCTACAAGCTATACCAACTACCATCCACTAACAGTACTTTTGTCTGTTAGTTGTAGGTGTTCTCTAGCCAAATTGTCTGTATGCAGAATTAAAAACCTGAGTTTCCAAAAGAACAACCCTGCTATCTCCATAAATCAGAGTTTCTGGAAGAAAGTTATCTTCATAAATCTTAGTTTCTGTGAGAAAATCTCTGCTACTTCCATACGAGATTAGCTTACTCACTTGCAGTTGAATATGTCCATATAAAGAATCTTCTCATTATGATGAGAATTGAACTTAGGTCTTTTTTCATTTGAAGGGTGCATAATCCAATTATTCTTCCAACTGGGCAATGGAACTCGAACCTGTTAACTACCTGTTAATTGACAGAATCACTTTAAGCGCTAGGTAAGGCCAACCAAGGTGCTGCATTTTTTTACTTGGTTATATTATAAATTAAAGATGCTAAGAAATTATATTCCTTGTTTCATTCTTTATCCAAGTGTAAGCAAACAATGTTTGTGAGTGTAGTTACTTCACGTGCAAACTTGATGGACTGCATTGGAGGGCTCTAGTGGGTCAAGCGCCACGAACGTGTTTTGAAGAGCTCCTGATTCAGATAAGTTTTACTAGGAATAATTAAGTATATATGCGTAATTGTTTAAGTAAGAGCGGCTGTAAACGTTGCACGCTACCGATATTATTAGTGGGGGGTTTTTTTTCTTGCTTAAACTAAATACGAAAACGTTAATATTAGACCTAGTAACCTGCAGAGAAAAAAAAAAAAAAAATTGCGGCGGCATTGTCATTCCATGATTTTAATTTGGATTTCAGTCGGTTCGTTAAGTGTGAGGTCTGTTATATGTATTCCTTCGATTACATAAATGATTTGTGGATGTTTAGTGCGGATGGAAGAAGGGTGTGTGCAAAATGTGACCTGAACGAGGAATTGATGAATGCGAATATGAAGTTGATGACAGAAAGTGCTAGTACCGATTGTGTCGCGAGTGCACGTTTGAAAGAGAAGGATGGTGCGGATGACAGCCGAAAAAATGTTAAAAAATCAGGAAAAAAAAAAAAGAGCGATTTGATAACCGTAACGGATGTTAAAAGGGACGAAAGTGAGGCGGAAAGAAACGAAATTGAGAGAACGAATGAAAGTAGAAATGGCGTGGTGCAGAAATCGCAAGTAAAAAAAATCGAATGAATGAATGATAGCGAAAAAAGAATGACTGATGGCGAAAGTTGGACGCATGTTGGAACGAAAGTACTGAACCAAAGAAAGATGAATGATGGTAAAAGTGAGAAGAATGATAGAGAAAGTTGGACGCATGTTAGTCCAAAATTACGGAAACAAAGAAAAATATGTGAGAGTGAAAGTGAGAAGAATGATAGTGAAAGTTGGACGTATGTTGGACCGAAAGTACGGAAACAAAGAAGGATGAATGAGAGGGAAAGTGAGAAGAGGGGGTCGAGAGTTAGAAAGTTAGAAAGATTTAATGATAGAGTGAATGTGTCACGAGGTTCGGAAGGTGAATTGGATTGGATGAAGCAAGAAATGAAATGGATGCGGAATGAAATTAAGAGAATTCAGGTCAAAACTATTAAAATAAATCATGATGGCATGAAAGAGTTAACAAAAGATGAGCGAGTGGCGTTGTATGGCGACTCCATTATTAAAGGTGTGCTAGAGGATAAAATGCATAAGGTATGTAAGGTATGTTTTCCAGGCGGTAAAATGAGTAGAGTGATTGAGGCATTGAATATGAGGCGGGAACGAGCAAAGGAGTTAATTGTATTAATTCGTACGAATGATTTGAGAGAGAACAAAGAGCATGTCAAAATGAATGTCAGGAGACTGCTTGGAAAGATAAAGGAGAATAGTGTGACAGGAAGGGTGGTCAGTGTGTTGCCTAGGTATGATTGTGGTGAAATGAGGCGGAGAGCAAGGATTATGAATGATATTCTGGCTGAAATTTGTGAGGAGATGGGAGTAGAGTTTGTTAATGTGTGGAATGAGTTTGAGGGACGAAGTGAGCTGTATGGGAGCAATGGACTGCATTTGAGTGGTTATGGTGTGAGTCGCTTGGAGAGACTGCTGCTGGAAGGTAGAGAAGTGAATAGAGAGAATGAATCAGATCGAGAGGGGTGTGATGTGGAAGAGCAGGAGAGTAAGACAGGAGAGATTGAAGGAGTGGAAATGAATGGGGAAGTGAGTGGTATGAGTATAGAAAATGAGAGAATGGGTGTGCAAGAGGAGCAGGGAAACGGGGAGGCTCAGGGTGGACAGGGATACACAGCATGAGAAAGGTGGATGCTCCAAGAGGAGGTGAGAGAATGTGTAGGCAGGAAAGTAATGGGATGATCAGGGATCAAAAGGAAACAGATGGAATTGCAAAGGGTTGTAAAATGAAGAAGCAGAAAGGGAAATGGCCCCAGTCCAGCATGGGGAGATCACATCGAGTGAGTGGTATCAGTGGAACTAGCTGTAGATCCAGAAATGAGTTGTTGTGTTTGTATACCAATGCTAGAAGTATAAGAAACAAGGCGGATGAAATGGTTGCACTAATTGCGTCTGTGCACCCAGAGATTGTCGGAATAAGTGAGACATGGTTAGATGAGGATGAAATCCTGACAGGAATAGAGATGGAAAGGTATGATGTGTTTCGTGAGGATAGAAGGGGTAAAAAGGGAGGGGGAGTGCTATTGATGATAGAGAAAGAGTTATGTCCATACAAGGTAGAGATGCAAGAGGGAAATGGGGCCAGTGGTTTTGAGGCAGTATGGTGTGAGATAGAGGTGAATAGAATCAAATACTTGGTGGGATGTTGTTATAGACCTGGTAATGTGGATGGTGGTGATAGTGAAATGTATAGTCAAATAAGCCAAGCAAATAAGAAAAGGGTGATCATTATGGGTGATTTTAATTATGGCAATATAGACTGGAATGAAGAGATAGCACCTGGAAGTAAAGAAAATGAGTTTCTTGAGTTTTTGAGGGATAACTACCTCAGACAGTATGTAACAGAGGTCACAAGAGGATTAGGGGTCTTGGATTTGGTCATCTTATCGGAGGATGTAATTATCAATGAGGTATCAAATCATCCACCAATTGGTGAAAGTGACCATGAGGTGATTACTTGGATGGTTGCCAGCAGTGCAAGGACCCCTGTGAAAAAAGGGTATATGTGGAACTACAAGGGGGGGTGATTATGAAGAGCTCAGGAGACAGCTTGCAGGTGTAGCATGGAATGAGGAGTTAGCTGGAAAAGAGATCAATGCAGCTTGGGGGATTTTCAAAAAATATTTAGTGGATGCAATGTCTAAATGTATACCACGGGTGAGAAGGTTAAATAAGTTAGGTGTGAGATGGATGAATAAAGAGATTAAGCATACAATACAGAGAAAAAGGGCATTGTGGAGGCAGCATAAGAGAAGTGGAAGTAACCAATTTCATGAGTTCTACAAAGACCAGGCAAGGAGAGTGACTTGGTTGGTGAGAGTAGCTAAAGAGAGGTATGAACAGCAGTTAGCTAATGAAGCTAAAAAGAATCCTAGGGAGTTCTTTCGATATGTAGCCAGCAAAAGAAAGAATGATTATGGAAGGATGACATTGATTGGAGGAAATGGTATAAAGACAGCTGTTGCAAATGTGTGGTGGAGATACTTAATGAGCAGTTCATAAAGATCTTTCAATCTTGTGAATGTGACTTCATGGAGAGATTAAGAGCAGTTGATGATGGGGAGGAGAGACTGACTGTAAGTGAGCAAGAGGTGTTTGGGGAGTTGAGTAAACTAGATGTAAATAAGGCTGTGGGACTTGATAATATATCACTGCGTATTCTGAAGGAATGTGCCAGAGAGTTGACACCTGCCTTGACATATTTCTTTAATACGAGTCTTGCACTTGGTCATGTCCCTAAAGAGTGGAAGGAGGGCAAGATTGTGCCACTTCATAAAGGAGGTGATCGAACTCAAGCATCAAACTATAGGGCTATCTGTGTGTCAGGTGTTGTGGTTAAGTTGTTGGAGAAGCTTGTGAGAACTAGGATCCAGAGTTGGTTTGACAACAATGGTATAATCTTTGATGGACAGCATGGATTTGCTAAAGGGAGGTCGTGTTTTAGTAATCTACTTACTTATTACAATAAAGTGACTGCTTCCTTGGACAGAGGAGAAGGATACACATTAATATACTTGGATTTCGCAAAAGCTTTTGATAGAGTACCTCATGATAAGTTGACAGTCAAACTAGAGCAGATGGGGTTGGATATTAGATTAGTGCATTGGATTGGAGACTGGCTATCTGATAGGTATCAACAAGTTGTGTATGGGGGTGCAATATCCAGGAAAAGGAAAGTCACTAGTGGAGTGCCTCAGGGATCCCTTTTAAGGCCATTACTATTTAACTTGTATATTAATGATATTGGCGAAGATTTGGATGGAGATATTCAGTTGTTTGCAGATGATGCAAAGTTGGGACGAACGATAAAGAGTAGTGAAGATGTTGTGGCCTTGCAAGAAGACTTGAATAAATTGAGTGATTGGGCAGCAAGCAAATGGGGATGTGAGTTCAATGTTGCAAAATGTAAGGTTTTAAAATTTGGAAAACAAAGATGGGATGCAGAATTTATGCTTGGTGAGAATATATTGTTGGAAGTAGAGGACATAAGGGATCTGGGAGTGATAGTGGATAAGGATCTAAAATTTAGGGGACACATCGCCAAAATTGTGAAGACAACACAAAGACTTCTGGGAATGATGAGGAGGACACTGACGTGTAGAAGTAGGGAGATTCTTGTTCCATTGTATAAGGCTTTGATTAGGCCACACATGGACTATTGTGCCCAGATTTGCTCACCTGGTTTTCAGAAGGATGAAGAGATGTTGGAAAGGGTCCAAAGGCGACTGACTAAGGTAGTTTCTGACCTCTGGAATGTCGAGTATGAGGAAAGATTGAAAAGATGTAATTTGCAGAGTCTAGTGGAGAGAAGCAAGAGGGGAGATATGATAGAGACCTACAAGTTGGTAAGGGGTTGTTATAAGATCAATGGTGGAGAAGTTCTACAGAGAATAGTGGGAGATCAGGGGAGAACCAGAGGTCATCCCTGGAAACTGTATAAAGAGGGTGTGAGTAGGGGAGTGAGAGGCAGGTTTTTTTCGTGCAGAGTTGTGAATGATTGGAATGCCTTGCCTGAGAGTGTGGTGCCTGCAAGGAGTTTGAATGTGTTTAAGACCCGGTATGATGAGATGTGTGTGAGATAAAAGGACCTCCTAGATGAGTTTTTGACTCCATGAGGTCTTGTTTAATAATAATAATAATAAATAATAATAATAAATCATTTGCCTCTATATACAAGTAGTCCAGTCATAAAGTTAGTTCATGATCAAACTTTGTTTGCTTACACTTGGAATAATAGATGAAACCAAGAATATGATTTCTTGCATCTTTAATTTAACTAACCATGGCCATGAGTGTCAATTTGTATTGATACCATCACTATGATATGTGTATGGGTGCACATGTTGCATGGTTTGCTTCTCTTTTTTTTTTTTTTTTTATATAGGATAAAATTCATATGGTTCCATGTAAAAAAAAATTTGCACATATCTGTCCTAAAAAGTCTCTTGAAGTATCTCAATTAAAATGTTTGGAATTAAATCAGGTGTGCAAGAGATGCCTAAATAAATTTTTAAGTAGTACTAGTAAAATACTAAAGTTTAAATTCATAGAGATTGAATTAGAAAATAAAATCAGTCAAAGATATAAAAAAAATTTAAATTTTAAATAAAAAAAGTTAAACATTAAAATTGGGGAAGATGCTTACTCGTTCAGGAGGTACTTCCTCAGTAGGTGTTTCTTGAATTAGCAGAGATTTCAAGTTATGTTGTGAAACTGCCCATTTTTCATCATACAGCCTATAATAAAACAAAATATTTCTCAATAAAAAATATAAACAAGGATATATTAACAGTATTTGATATTTTAAGAGAAAATAATTATCACATTATTGACATCATATTCTTGTCATTGAAAGCGTAATGAATTAGCGGTAGTCAGATAAAAGAGAGAAAATATCACAATAGATTAGAAGAGAAATCCAAAAACAAATATGAAATGGATTTAAAAATATAAGCTAAACTGAAGTCAGGTAACGGTATCTGGATCTTTCTCGTTTATTATTAAATGAGGGAAGGGGTTGTTGATTATAGTGAGGGAATTATGCCTACAGAAGTTGAGACAAAAGGGAGAAATGGTGGCAGTGGTTTTGAGGTACTATAGTGTGAGGTAGAAGTTGACAGGATGAGATATTTAATTGGATGTTGCTATAGGCAACAGAATGTGGAGGGCGGAGAAAGAGAAGTGCATTGACAAATCAGTTTGCAAGTGAAGGATGATCATTATGATTGGTTTTGATTATGTAGCAGTATTGATTGGCATAAAAAAACAGCTCTGGGAATAAGGAAAATGAGTTTCTCAAATTCTTCAGGGGCAGCTATCTTAGGAAATATCTAATAATGGAGGGTACATGAGAGCTGAGAGTCTTAGGTCTGATCATATCATCAGAGGATGTGACTGTACATAGGATGTTTACTCCTGCTCACTTTGTGAGAGTGACCATGAGATGATAAAGCAGTATTTACAAGATATTTCTGAATTATCATATTTTTAATTCATTCAACATGATTTTAGAACGTAGGCACGAGATATCTGATGTGCAGTGTATTATTACAAGATCTGGCATAGCTTGTCTCATAGACTAATTCACTAATATGAAAGTTGACATATATAATTGTTAAATTATATGTATGGCATTTTAGTGAATCCACTTATCTTGATGTTTTTTGTTGGTGGTATGATAAACTAGTCTAGATTTCATTTATGTGTCTGTTTTTTCTTCACATCTTTGATATGTCCTTTTTAATGGATTTCTCCAGACTGTCCCATCTGTCCAACATAACAAATGCCACAATTACAAAAGATTTTGTATATTCCTGTCTCTTCATAGTGTTTTGATGATCTCAACATCATGGAAACTTTTCATAGTTATCAGAACCTTTTAAGTTAACTTTAATTAACTTTTAATTAAAGTTAACTTAAAAGCCAACTTTTAAGTTACATTGTTATAGGATTTTTGCTATTTTGTTTGTAACATTTTTGATGTAAGGTTTTGATATAAACTCCAAGGATTTCATTGCTTTGAATGTAAAAAGTTTGTTTACTAATGTTCCAAGGGAAGAGACAATCTTAATTTTAGAAGACATCTTTTGACCTGATACTGTTAAACTTTTCAAACATTATCTAGAGAACACTTTCTTCAAATTTCTGGGCTACTATTTTGAACAATCTGAAGGCTTAGTCATGGATGCAACAATTTCTCTACATTTAGCTAATTTAAATAAGGAAAAGTTTAAACAAAAAAGCTAGTGAGAGATACTATACCAAACCAAGATTGTGGGTATAATTATTATTATTATTTGACACCTCCAGGTATAGCCGGGTACGAAACTCGGATCAAAATCCATAGAGTTTCCTGCCGAAAAAACTATCGGCAAGCCCAAGGGTAAATAATCACTTGGGTAGTACAACACCAGGACAACTCCATGCAAAGGTAGAGCAAGCTTCATCACTAACTTTAATATTCTCTCATAATGTAAAACCCAGCTCCTAAGAGATGTATAAATATTGTTTTACATTATGAGAAGAGGTCACTACCCAGACCGGTTTCAACCTTTTTTGAGGTCTCATCAGTGAGTAGGTAGACCTGGAATATCAAGGTTTTAAGTGAACATGAACTTACATACCTCTACTATCGAATTGCCGAAGCGGTGTACTCCCATATTTATTGTTAATTACTAATTTAATAAGCCGAAAGGCTATTTTACCGGTGAATATGTTAATAGAAAGGGGGATGGTAAATCCCTTTATGTTTTTATAGCCGGGTACGAAACTCGGATCGAAATCCATAGAGTTTCCTGCCGAAAAAACTATCAGCAAGCCCAAGTGTAAATGATCACTTCGGTAGTACAACACCAGGGCAACGCCATGCAAAGGTGGAGCAAGCTCCGTCACTAACTTTAATATTCTCTCATAATACCTTAATACTTAATACATGATACTTTAATATTCTCTCATGTACTACCCAAGTGATCATTTACACTTGGGCTCGCCGATAGTTTTTTCAGCAAGAAACTCTATGGATTTCGATCCGAGTTTCGTACCCGGCTATAAAAACATAAAGGGATTTACCATCCCCCACTCTATTAACATATTTGCTGTAAAATAGCCTTTTGGCTTATTAAATTAGTAACTGAATATTTCCTTTCAGATCATTTCCTATATCATTAATGTACAAATTAAACAGTAATGGCCCAAGTACAGAGCCCTGCAGCATGTCACTAGTCATACTGGACACACTCTTGAATAAGCTGCTGTCTGGTATCTCTCCATCCACCACTCTCAAACTCACTGCACAACTTCATATCCATCCCATGTACTGCAATTTATTGATCAGAATTTTGAATCTTGTCAAAAGCCTTTGCAAAGTCTACCAGTATCACCGTGTACCCATTACTTTTACCAACTCAGCTGTCACTGCATTATAAAATGTAAGTTACTGAGGCATGACTGCCTGAACAACAAAATCATGTTGTTCCCTTATAGTATCCTATTCTTTCTGTCCATTTCTCGATTTTTCCCTTAATCAACTTCTCCAATACCTTGATCACCACTCATGAGATGCTAATTGGTCGGTAATTTGCTACCTCAGTCTTGGAGCTACCTTTGTACAATGGAACTTTTTCCCTTCTTTCCATCCCCTTGAAACTAATCCAGACCTGAGACTTAGATTAAACAATGTGATCAAAGGCTGCCAATTCCTTGGCACCTTCTCATAACACTTGAGCTAGTATGCCATCTAATGCCATAGGCTGTATTTACATCCAGGTTCTGTAATATCCTATGAATTCCACATGCTTCTGGCTTGTGCTTTGTACTGCTCATGCACAAGATAATCACCTTTCTCTTTGAATTCCTTCCACAAATATTTCTTTTCTTGCAGATCCTGTTTAATGATGCTATTCATCTATTTATCTTCCTGAGTCTAGGTATACAGTGTACTATTACTTTCCCCAAACACTCCTTTATCACTTACCATGCATCATCAACATCCAATCCTTGCTTCCAGCCATGAACATCCAATCCTAATGCCATTGCATTACTCCAAGCAATCGGCAAGTTTGTCATAGTTATCAGCCCTGTAATTCAGTATACACTCCCTCTTAACTGAAAATTGCACACATTAGCCACCTCCTAGCAGGTCAAGATGACATGATCACTCTCACCAATTGGTGGTAATGTGATCATCTTGGGTACAGACAGATCCTCTGATGTAATTAATAGATCTAGCACTCTCAAACCCTTGGTCCATTTCATCATATGCTGCCTCAGGTAATTATTCTTAGTAACTGCATAAATTCCATTTCTTTCCTTCCATGTGTCCTTTCTTCTTTCCAATCTATAGTTGAAGTCTTCACCATAATAATTACACACTCTCCACTCATTGAGCTGATTTGTCAATACATACTATCCTCATCATCTTTCACATCCACTGATCTATAGCAGTAATCAATCAACTGTATATTTTATTATGTTGGCCTCTTCCACCAGATGGCCTTGAATAAACTATTTTCACCATTAAACTCCTCTCTTTGGTTGCAGTTCATCAGTTATCATCAAGAATACTCCCACTTTTTTTTTCTCTTTATCCTCCCTGAAAATACTATGCCATTCTTTCTATTCCACTAACTATATCACCTTCTGTAAGCCATCTCACTAATGCCAATAACCTTTGAATAACCAATAACCAAGAAGAACTAACTAATGCCAAAAATTCCTCCCCTTATTCAGAATGCTCCTGACATTAGTGTACAGAAAGTCCAATAGCCTCTAGGCCCACTGCTATCCTTACACTTTATGCTAACAATCTCATTCTGGTTTGCTACCAGCAAACCAGAATGAGATTGTTAGCATAAAGTGATGATTGTTAGCATAAAGTGTGAGAATATAGAAAAAATGCACTTAGCATTTTTTCTATATTCTCACACTCAGTTGCCTCACTGGTATCTCTGGATTCACTCAACAGCTTCCCTCACCCCACCCCCAAATAGCTCAAGTTTCCTGATTTTGCAACTCCAATCTCACTTTATTCAACATTCAACTCACTTCAATCTTTTTTTAGATTCCGAGTATGAAATCCACCCAAGTGTAAATGATTCACCTTGCATAAGTCCTTTCGTCTGTCAAACTCTCCCCCACACATTCAAGATCTCCACATCAATATTCCTGAATAACCTGCAGATTGACTCATTTGCTATCATGGTCATTCTTCTCAACTCATCTCAGTTCTATCACACTGGGGTAAAATACTATCTTAATTCTCTCACTCTTCTTGTTTGCTACTTTCAATAACTCTTTCATGTCCTCCCTCATACTATAATTGTCATTTTTCAAATCATTCATTTCAGCCAAAACAATGAACTCTTTCACTTTGCTGAAAGTTTTTTTATACTTGGTTATACTATAAATTAAAGATGTCAATAAATTATATTTTTGGTTTCATCCTTTATCCAAGTGTAAGCAAACAAAATTTGTGTTGAAGTATCTATATGACTGGGCTACTTGTATACAGGGCTAATGACTTCACATCAATTGCCTTAGTATCCCATAATACAAGGCACATATCCTTGTATAATGTTATGTATTATGGTAAGGGCCACTACCCAGACCATTTTCACCCTTTATGGAGGTCTCAACAGTGGATGTCAGACTCAGAAGAGATATCAAGGTTGAAGTAATGCAGAAGTCATATATTTCCAATATACAAGTAGCCAAAAAGTGTCATACCTTATTACTAAAATACTCTGACTTGTAGATAGATAGATCTTTCACTTTGCCCGTCAGTATTCTAAAAGCCTCGCTAACATTGTTAATCTGTGCACATGGGGAAACAAAATTTCATCACTCTCTCATCAAGCACACCTCTTATAATGGCATCCTCATAACTTTTTCTCTATTTCATTTAGTCCATTCTCTTTTCTCACACCTCTTTATTTCTGTTCTCAGATGAACCATTCATCAAGTGTTTCTCCATTTGCTCTAGCTTATGCTTTGTCCTGTATAACACTGCAGAAGTGCACTATCTCCCTCATTACAGCCAACTCTTCATTCTTCACATCTTTCATACTATTATTCTTTTGATAGTTATTTTTTTCTCTATCAATTCTATCAGTTTTACTCTCTGTCTCTCTCAATTCTATCTTATGTTATACCATCACATATATTTTCACGTGTATTAACTTATACTTCTGCTGTTTCAATATCTCAACCCAACCCACACTTCTGACACTCACTTTTGTGACATTCTTGACATGTTCTCTCACCAGTCTCAAATTCAAACCAAAGTCCACTCAGCTTCGTTAACAAGTACATTTTACAGACATTTCATAGATATTTAAAGAAAAATAATCCTTAATACCCTTTTAATTAACCCTAATCTGGTTTGTGCTGATTAACACAGATCAGATTTAGAAAAGGTAATTTCCCCATTATCATCCTCTAATGCTAAGGTAACTGTTATTTTTTAATGAAATGAAATGAGCATGAGAAGGAAGTTGTTTAGGTCAGAGACAATATATTTCCAAATGTTGAAAATATCATTGAAGGGTGAGCATGAAGTGACAAGGGACTTAACATTAGGGAGTATGACTGAAGGTTTAGGGATTCTGATAAATGGTGTTGATTATGTCAGTGAATATCAAATGATGATAGGATGCTTGAATAGAAAGAAAGAGAGAGAGAGAGAGAGATAGACAGACAGACACAGAGTGGTACTGAGGGAGGAAGATATGAAAAATAAGTTGAGAAGTATATAAGGAGAGATGAAAGGAAAGCAGGCAACTGAGAGACCAAAGAGGAAAACAGTTGGAGGAGCAAAGAGTGAAGTATAGGAGCGAGCAAGGAATGAATCAATCTCTGAGAGGTGTGATGTGTGACAATTCAGTGATTCATGATGTATAGAATTATTATTATTATTATTATTATCATGGGCAACTGCAAGGAGCAATTAGATTCATTGAGGGATGTCCTAAACATCATGTCAAGAACTATTCTGCATTTGTGCAGTATCTATCATACTTTCTTTGAACATTCACAGTCATGACACCCACAACTGACTCTAGCAACCTATTCCACTCATTCACCACTCTTCAAGTGAAAAACATAGTTCTAATACCTTTGCTAACTACACTCTTACTCAGTTTCCATGAATGGTCCCTAGTTCTCCCATCACCACCACCACACCTGTTCTGCAAAATTTCCTCTGAATTAATCTTGTAAAAATCCCTTAGTAATTTGTATGTCTTAATCATATCACCTCTTTCTACCTAACAACCATTTTCTGTAACCCACAAATCTTTAATCTGTTCTCATAAGGTTCATTCCATAGACCTGCTACCATCTTGGTCACTTGCCTTGGGATACTCTCCATCACCTTCCCATCACCAAGAAACCCTGGCAGCCAGATCTGCATGCAGTAGTCAAGATGGGGGTGGGGGGGGTCTTATCAAGGCTCAATAAAGAGAAACAATAACCCGCTTGTCTCTGCTCATCAAAGTATTCTTCACTAACCAAGTAATCTGATGAGCTACTTTTGCTATGTGTCCCCTAAACTTTAACTAGCTATCCACTATCCACTAACACTCCCACCAAGTGTCTGGCTTCATCAATTTCCTGGAGTATTCCACCAATGTGGTATACAGCTGGTAATATCCCCCCCCCCCCCCAAATGCATAACTTACATTTTGCCACATTAAACTGACATCCATTCTCCTTTGCCCAGTCTACCAATCTGTCCAAATCATTCTGCAAAATTTTGACATCATCTGTATTAACTATTGCTCGACCCAGCTTTGCATCATTAGCAAATAAATGAACAGTTTCCCTCAGATCCTTTCCTATATCGTTAATGAACAAATTAAATATTTGTTCATTAATGATATAGGAAATATCATTAATGAACAAATTCAAGAACAGAACCATGTTCTCGAATTTGTCCATGGTCCAAGAACAGAACCATGCAGAGAATAGAATGCTGCAGCATAGAATATTAAAGGAGTGCTTGCCTAGAGAAATAATAGGGAGTGGAATTATGGCAATGAAGAGGTGAGAATGTAGTGATATAATAGTGATGAATGATATGAATGAACTGAGAGGTGCCATGAATCAGATGGTGAGCAAAATCTCAGGTTAATGTTAGGAACTGTGTAACAGAAAAGTGTGAGAGGGAAGAGAGTAAGCATAATGTCCAGATATGAAAATGCAGAATTGAGGAGGAGGAGAGCAGCAATAATGAATGACATGATGGTGAGAATATGTCAAAAGGGAGTTCTGGAATATACATAGATGCTTGGAGTGCATTAGAAAAAAATAGAAGAGAGCTGTATATGGAGAGAGAGAGAAATCAGAAGAACCTGGGATTTGGTTCGAAATCAGTTACTTATGGCAATGTCATATTCTGTTTCTTAGATTAGGAGAATAAATAAAGTAAGAGCAAAATATGGGAATCACATGTAAGTAAGAAGGATGTTAAAGAAGGGTAAATTCCCAGAAATATCCTTTTCCATGTTAAATGAATAGGTGGATGCAGGCTATTGATTCAGTGTAGGAAAGCAGTTAGTTCATTTCAGAATGAGGCCAGATGGCAAAATATATCATCTAACATCAAACACAGAAAGAAGGCTTATGATGAATGATTGAAAATGAAGTATCATCTAAGTGGTTTAAATTATAATACTAATAATTATTATTATTACATGACATGTACAAGGAATTCAGGAACTCATCTTGGGAGGGGACATTACTCCACTATGACTCACTGTCGCCGTTACTTAATCCTCCAACTATATGACACAACCAGCATCAACAATAGTATATATATTTTGTCTGTAAATTGCATGCATTCTCTTGGCCAATTTGCCTGTATGTGGGACGAAAATCCTGAGTTTCCAAAAGAAAAAACTCTGCTGCCTTCATATGAGATTGGCTAACTCACCTTCAATTGAAAAAAAAAAACCAAAGATTATTCCCATCTCAACAGGAATTGAACTTGGATCTTCTCCAATTGAAGGGTGCAATGTACCATCATTCTTCCAACTGTACTATGCAGGCTTCATACACCTGTTTGCCCACCAAAGGTGGGGAAGTATGGCTGTCATTGGCTGTAGCTTCAATCTGCTTATATATCTTATTTTTCCAGATAAAATGTTTTGATTGTATAAATTCAAATATCTTCACAACCTTTGCTAACAGATATATACATCAAAGTTCTCATGTACATCTCCCAAAAATTGGAGTTGACTAAATTTAACACACGTGAACCACAGTAGTAGGTTTTTTTATTACGTAAATATTTCAAAAATTGGAATTATCAATTCCTTAAGCAACAGAGGACAATCTTATTCATCCTTACAATAAAAGTTTCACCTCTGTCAAGCTGGTGTTTACCAGCTTCCTTGTCAATGTAATCTACTTTGGACAGACAAATTGTTCTGTGGAAAAAAAAAAAACGCAGCAAACATCAGTACTACAATGAATATTTTAAACCTGAAAAGTCTGGTCTCGCACAACCTAATATTGATACTAAGCAGTATCCATATACAGGGGAACTTGTCTTCTCTATAGAAGCAGTTGTAAATATGAATATCTCTTGAGTGAAAGTTCTGAAGTCTCATAATACTGGCTCTAATTTGAATCTGAATGAATGTCCAATTCTCCCAAATGTTTGGGTGATCATTATTATTATTACAGGCTACTCCAAGGAGTCCTTAGACATTCGTGACATCATGTCAAGAACTATCCAACATTTGTGCAGTATCTATCATACTTTGCTTTGAACTCATTCACAGTCATGGCATCCACAACAGCCTCTGGCAACCTACTCCACTCATTCACTACTATCCAAGCAAAAAACCTAGTTCTAACATCCTTGCTAACTACACTCTTGCTCAGTTTCCATGGATGGCCCCTAGTTCTCCCACCACCACCACCACACCTGTTCTGCAAAATTTCCTCTGAATTAATCTTGTAAAAATCCCTTAATAATTTGTATGTTTCATATCACCTCTTTTCTGCCTAACAACCAGTTTCTGTAACCCACAAATCTTTATTCTGTTCTCATAAGGTTCATTCCATAGACCTGCTACCATCTTGGTCACTTGCCTCCAGATCCTCTCCACCTCCTCTTCATCACCAAGAAATCCTGGCACCCAGATCTGCGCACAGTAGTCAAGATGGGGGTCTTATCAAAGCTCGATAAAGAGGAACAATAACCTTCTTGTCTCTCCAGCTTCATCACTTTCCTGGAGTACAGTTCCACCCCTTCCTCCACACAAATGCATAACCTTACGCTTTGCCACATTAAACTGACATCCGTTCTATTTTGCCCAGTCTGCCAATCTATCCAAATCATTCTGCAAAATTTTGACATCATGTGTATTCACTATTGCTCTATGCAACATTGCATCATCGGCAAATAAATGAACAGTTCCTCTCAGATCCTTTCCTATATTGTTAATGAACAAATTAAACAGAAGCGGTCTGAGAACAGAACCCTGTAGCACGCAACTAGTCATCATAGGCCTTCTTTTGGACTCTACTCCTGAATAAACTACTCTCTGATATCTCTCCATCAACCACCCTCCTATTCATCTCACCAATCCTATATCCATCCATACAGAATGATGAACTGTTAATTTCTGTAGAAAATATTTTTGCTACTTTCATTAAGTTATTCAGTGTGTTTAAGATATTTTCCATTCGTGATCGCAATATCATAGGTTCTATTCAAATTTATTTTGTTTGTGTATTTCATGTAGGGAAGTAGTGTTGAATAATACGAATGAGAACGAGAACACAATATGGCTTCAGGAATGTTAGAAGTTTATGTAAGGTTG
The DNA here is from genome assembly GCF_054136105.1 of Typopeltis vanoorti. NCBI lineage: Eukaryota > Metazoa > Arthropoda > Arachnida > Uropygi > Thelyphonidae > Typopeltis > Typopeltis vanoorti. The sequence goes on along the minus strand of NC_143551.1, from coordinate 84,297,199 downwards.
ATGTTAATAATGATGTGGGACTGAAAGAATATTATTACATATATCAAAACAGTGATTTCCAGCTAGGAGAATAAATAAAGTAGGAGAAAAATATAGGAATTTTATATAGGAAATATAGAAGCAAAATATAGGAAGTCTTTCCAGTGATTTCCAGACTTTCTACAATGGAGAAACCCATAAAATATTTTTTCATACACTGAGGAACCCCCAATTTATGTAAATATGTACATGTTCATACAAACAGATTCTATGATATACTTCTAAGCCAAAATGTAAATGTGATTCCAAATAATGTTAATAATATTTATTCCAAAAAGATTACAAAAAAAAAAAAATATATGAGCTTCAATGACATGCTTTATTTCCAAAAACTTTTCAATGAGTCAATAAATGCTATTTTACCACAGAAAAAGAGGTCTCTAAAAAAAGTCACAATTTGTTCGCTTTCATTCACAAATAATGGCAAGAACACAATTATTGTGGATTTATACTTTTCAATGGAAAAATATGAGCGGTCCATATATGTTCATTAAAAATGCACACGTGATAGTTGTGGGAGAGACTCTCATGATGTGATTTGTCCCTCAAGTAGGTGATAATGAAGCGTTAATCAAGCTTTGCCCATACATATAAAGCTGGAATAACCAATATTTATTATTATTATTATTATTATATAAGCGCCTCCGTAGCGCAATTGGAAGAACGACGGTACATTGCGCCCTTCGATTGGAATAGGCCTAAGTTCGATTCTCGTCGCGACGGGAGGAATCTTTATCTGGTCGATTTCAATCGATGGTGAGTTAGCCGATCTCATACGGAGGTAGCAGGGTTTTTTCTCCCGGAAACTCGGGTTTTTCATCCCGCATACATACAAATCGGCCCTTCAGAACACACGCAATTTACAGACAAAAATTACTAGTTGTAGTGGTGTTGGAGGTGGGCGGTAGATGGCGTTGATTCGTAGTAGAGGTAAGGTGTAGAGACAGTTGAAGATGTCCTCCCGCGATGAGTCTTCGGACTCCTTGGAGGTATCAGGAATAATAATAATAATAATAATAATAATTATTCAGGCCTCCATTGAGTGAAAACACTCATTGCAGGAGGTCCCTCCAAGGAAACACAGTCTATCATACCACTCCTTGAACTCATTGGCCGTTCTCGTTCTCACCACTCAATCAGGCAATGCATTCCATGTTTCAACCACCCTCCATGCAAAGAAACTACTCCTCACCCTCTCACAGTTTCCTTTTGTAATTTACAGGGATGGCTTCTTGTCATCACTCCTTCCCGTTGTTCAACCAAGTGAAAGAACTCTGAAGTGTCAACCTGTAACCACCTCTCAACAGTTTAAAAATCTCAATCTTCTTCTATCCATCAAACTCTGCAGTCCACATTCCCTCAGCCAATCCTCATAACTAACATTGTACAGTCCTGAAACCATCTTTGTTAACTGCATCAGTACCCTTTCCACAGTTAATTTATTACCTTCAAATCCTGGGGACCAAATTTGAGAACAATAGTCTAAGTGTGGTCTGATCAAGTTTTTATACAATGGAATGATAACTCTTTTATCTCTGCAGATCAGTGTCCATCTCAGTATTGCAGCAATCCTCTGTGTTACCTTCACCACCTCTGCAATATATCCTTTGAATTTCAGGTTTCTATTAATCATCAACCCCAGATCTCTTGCCTCTCCTACTTCCTCCAGTACAACTCCTCCAATAGAGTATGAAGTGTCTCATTGATGTGTCCCAAACCTTAAGACCCTACATTTTGCTGCATTAAACCGATACACCTATTAATTTGCCCATCTGTCTAGTTTATTCAAATCCTCTTGCAGAGCTACCAAATCTGCACTATTACTAATAATCTTTCCCAGCTTCACATCATCCACAAACAACTTAATATCCCCCCCCCTACAATCCACTGACAATGTCATTAATACAAAGGTTAAACAATATAGGTCCCAGTACTAAGCCCTGTGTGATTCCACTTGTAACCTTCTGCCTACTTGATACTTCCGCACCATACACAACACTCTGATACCTATCGGACAGCCAATCCTGAATCCAGTTGACCCATATGACATCCAAACCCATGTGCTGCAACTTAAATATCAGCTTATCGTGTGGTGCCCTGTCAAATGCCTTCACTAAATCCAAGAAAATGGCAGTATATGCCTTTCCCTCATCAACTACTCTTATAACTTTATTATAAAAGGCTGGCATATTATTAAACAAGAGCACCCCTTAAAAAATCCATGTCAACTCTCACAGATAACTTTACCCTCATCTGCCCAATGCTGTATATGGCCCCTTGCTAATTTCTCCAAGATCTTCATGACCACTGATGACACACAAACTGGCCTATAATGAGACACTCCCAGTCTGCTACCGCCCTTATGCAATGGCACTAACTTACCTTCCTTCCATTCCCTGGGCACCTTTCCCATATCCAGACTTTCAATGAAAAGCCAAATCAAAGGAGCTGTCAGTTCTTTAGCACATTCTCTCAAAACTCGTAGTTAAATACCATCCAGTCCCACAGATTTACTGACATCCATAGTACTCAGTATTTGGAACATACTCTCCTCCAGCACTTCTAAACCTCGAACATACCCTCTAGTATTAAAATTCACTCCTCCAGGATGTAATACTCCAATAAAGTATTCACTGAACAATTTCACTATGTTCCCTGCATCAATCACTCTACTCCCATTTTTATCCCACGATGTCATTCTTCCACAATCATTTCTCCTCCTTCTGGCCACATAGCTAAAAAATTCCCTAGGATTTTCTTTGGATCTTAGGGCCAATCTCTTCTCATAGTCCAGTTTCACCTTACTTACCATACTAGTCACTCTCCTGGCCTGTGTTTTATATTCTTCATGCATCTGCTCTTCATCTGTTTCGTAGCCTCTTTTTCACATTCAATTCCTGTTAATATCGTTTGTCATTCACTTTACCCCAAATTGTGTCCTCTTCTTCACTTGTGGAATACAGTTTACTCTTGCTGCTAACAAATATTCCTTCACGATTTTCCACTAATGTTATCCCAGTACTAATGATATCCCAGCCTTCCAATTCCTCACTCCATGAAACTTCCCCAAGTTGATATTGAGAATATTATAATCACCTGCCTTATAATTCCACATATGTTCCCTTTTCTTTGATACTCCTGCATGTCTATTCATCTTCCAAGTCAAAACCACATGGTCACTCTCTCTCTCCAACTGGTGGGAGAGAGTGATCATTTGTCCCTCTATTACATGTTGCTTAAGACATTTGTCCCTCAAGAATTCTAGAAATTCCATTCCCTTATTGCTACATGCATCTTCCTCTCCCTATTTTATACTGCTGTAGTTAAAATCTCCCATAACAATCATTCTTCTTACACTTGCAAAGCTCAGTTGTCTAAACATTTCCTGATTCCCACCCTCTGTGCTCCTTGGTTTGTAGCAACACCCCACTAAATATTCTGTCTTGCCCACCTCTACCTCACACCATATGCTTTAAAAATCATTAGTGTCACTGCCTTCCAAAGCTTCCACTCTTAGTGGACATGTTGTCACTTATCATAAGCAGTACTCCACCACCACCACACTTTCCCTTACTATCCTGCTGCTACTTCTATTCCTGTTATTATATCCTATTCTGTCAGCCATGTCTCAGTGATACCATTAATCTTTTGCCAGGCTGATGCTATCAGCGCCACCAATTCCTCTTCTTTATTCCAGATAAAGGAGAGGAATTGGTCTGTCCTGGCATTAGTATAAAGCATAAAAATGCCACTGTTTCTATACCTAACATTATCCCCTCTAGACTCCACTGAGCTCAGCATTAGCTGATGTCACCCCCCCCCCTTCTCCCAAGCACCCATTCCCACAAGAGGCCACCCCTGCTACCATCCACCCTGGGTATTCTAGTTTCCCTGCATTGACACACACTGACTCGTTAAGAAAACAGCAATCTCTCCAGATGCCTACATCCTTCCCCATTCAAATGCAAGTTGTCTCTCACATACAATTCCTTTCTGTCCTGAAATGCCCTCGAAGCATCCACATATTTCAATCCTCTCTTCTGACACATTCTAGCTATTATGCTATTCAATATTACTGCTCTTCTGCTCAGCTCGTCACTATCATACCTAGGCAACACACACAGTATCTTTCTTCTCTGTGTTTTCTTTTGTATAACCTCAAGCAAGAATCTCATATCTCTCGCCACCCAAATGATATTGCCTCTCAAGTCATTTGTTCCTACTATCACAATCATCTCATCCACCCTTTCACCCCTCTTAATTGCAATAGCCACTCTTTCTATCATTCCTCCAGGCAAACACTCCTCACGCATCCTATCTTGCACACCACGGATTACTGAGTTCCCATAGATTACACCTCTTACCACCCTGTTACTCGATTGCTCACATGCATCCCTCTCTCTCTCTCTACTCTAACACTTTTTCTCTGTGTTCCCCTCCTTACCTGACATCACTCTATCCCTGGTTACAGTGCTCCCTTGCATTCTTCTCATTCCCTCTCTCTCCTACTGTTTCCATTCTCTCCTCTTCTATAATTCCCATAACTCTCTCTCTTCCACTCATCCTATTCTCTCCTCTTCTATCATTCACATAACTCTCTCTCATTCCCTCTCTTCTACTGTTCCTATTCTCTCCTCTTCTACCATCCCCATTACTCTCTCTCTCATTCCCTGTCTTCTACTGTTCCTATTCTCTGCTCTTCTAACATTCCCATAACTCTCTCTCTCTCTCTCTCACTCCTACTCTGATTCACCTTGCATTGCCTAATCTCATCTTTCACATAACTCTCATAACTCTCTCACTCCTACTCTGATTCGCCTTGCATTGCCTAATCTCATCTTTCTCATAACTCTCTCACTCCTACCCTGATTCACCTTGCATTGCCTAATCTCATCTTTCATATAACTCTCATAACTCTCTCACTCCTACCCTGATTCACCTGATCTCATCTTTCACACTTCTCATGTCATTCCCTAGACATTCCACCTGCTCTTTCAACTCATCTATCTATCTCTCTCTCTGCAAGTCAGCCACTCTTGTTTGCCATTCATCCTCCCAATTGAGACCATATCTCCGAAAACTTCACAAGCATTCAACCTTTCCACACTCCCCACTCTCATTTTTTTTCATTCATATTTCGCTCGCTATTCTTGCCTTCTATCATACCACTCTTCTCTGTATGTGGAGAATCTCCTGCCGCTGAATCAACAAGGTCAGTTATAGTCTCAGCGAGGTCAGTTATAGTCATCTCTAACTCACCAAGTTCCTTCCATTGCCTGCATTTTGCGCATATACGTATTTCCCCTCTCTCACCTGCCATAAATACTGCTGGGATGCATACATTCCACAAGTCCCGCATGCCACAAAATCCCTTACTATGTCATGCAAAATGGAGTCCTCAGATGGGGGAGGACTTGGTGATACACCATTTGCAATTGGAGCTTCTGCTGCCATTATTCAAAATAGTGTCGATGAACTATTACAACTAAACTCTAAATAAGTATAAGTGAGTATAACTATAGGTATAACTATAACTATGTAAGTAAAAGTTAACTATAAGTATAAAACATATTTAAGTATACTAAATATCTAAATAATGAAAACTTATGTTATCTTCTTCTTCTCTTCCGCTGCTATGCGTCCAATTCCGACCCCACCCTCTCAGTAACCAAAAAATACACAATATAGAGACAACAGCTAACTCCAAAAACAACCACTGAAGGACACTTGTATTACAGAAAAACAACATAGTGCAAATCTCAACAGAAGTCACACTATTCACCGATTAAAAAAGCACTTTTTTTGCAGCACACCTAACTGATCTTCAAAACACTGACCGTTTTTTTTTTTTTTTAAACCAAATTTATTTGCTCTTGATGCAATATAAAATATTTTATTGCAGTTTTTGTTCCTATATAATTCTTGTGAACCTAGTTTTGGGAATCGCTGTATTAAGGGATGTGTACACTGTTATTGACAGAGTTGTTCAAGAGTCTGGCAACAGATATAGTCGTGGAAGAGCAGAAAGAGAGAATAATCAACGTCAATGGCATCCAATTATAAGCCATATACAGGGTGGTCCAAAATATACCTACCAAATTTAATGCTGTATTATTCCTGTGTGAGGCAGCATACAAATCTCATCTAAAGTTATTAAAGTCTACATCTTATGCCATTTATATTACATGTTCAATATGTTTACCTTCAACCAGCTTATTGCAGAGAAAATTAGATTTAAACTTGGTAGATACATTTTGGGCCACCTTGTATATTAGATATATGGTGAAGGTGTTAACGAATACAAATCTCAATTAGTGGGAATGGAAATCTTTTGAGAAAACAGCATGGGCTTGTTGAGGAGATGTTTTGCTTCAATAACTTGTTAATTAGGATGCCAAGTGAAGTGGGCAGAGGAGATGCTTATACAGTGATTTTTCTCGATTTTGCTAAAACATTTCATAGCATATGACATGAGAAACTGCTGTTGAAACTGAACAGGTTGGGCTAGATAGTTGGTAACTTGGTTAGAGAGGGGCTAATAACAGGAGCCAGTGAATGGTGTATGTTCTCAAAGAGGAAGGCGACAAGTAGGGTACCACAGAGTTCTGTTCTAGGGCCATTGTTGTTTAATTTTTATATATATCAATGATATATACTTCACAGTTTGAGAGGAATTAGGGAGAGCAATGTTAATGTGATCTTGTCATAAGAGGATTTTGAATAGGTTGATACTTTAGCCAGTTTCATATATTATTATTATCTTGGAGGGACTTTGTTCTAAGAGGTGAGGGATCTAGCAATCTTGGTGGATAGGAAGGTGAACATCAGGGAATAGGTCGCAAAAGTTGTCAAGGTTAACTAGAAATTGCTGCTATAATGTAAATGACCTTGACAAGTTAGATAAGGAGGTGATAATTCCATTATATAAGATACTAATTTGGATAGATTGATAGACTGGGCTAAGGAGAATAGATGTCAGTTTAATGTGGCAAAGTGTAAGGTTATGCATTTTGGAGTGAAAAGATTAAAAGCAGTAGACCACATTGGTGGAACTGTACTCCAGGAAATTGACAAAGCTAGACACTTGGGAGTGTTAGTGGATAGGGAGTTAAAGTTTAGGGGACACATAGCAAAAGTGGCCAAAGCAGCTCATCAGATTACTTGGTTACTGAAGAATACTTTGATGAGCAGTGACAAGCAGGTTATTTTTCCTTTTTATAAAGCTTTGATAAGACCACATCTTGACTACTGGGTGCAAGGATATCTTGGTGATGGGGAGGAGGTAGAAAGGATCCATAGGCTAGTGACCAAGATAGTAGCAGGTCTATGAAATGAACCTTACGAGAACAGGTTGAAGATTTGTGGATTACAGAAACTGGTTGATAGGCAGAAAAAAGGTGATATGATTGAGACAATTAAATTACTGAGGAATTTTTACAAGATTGATTCAGAGGAAATTTTTCAGAACAGGTATGGTGGCAGGAGAACTAGGTGCCATCCATGGAAACTGAGCAAGAGTGTAGTTAGTAAGGGTGTTAGAACTAGGTTTTTGCTTGAAGAGTAGTGAATGAGTGGAATAGGTTGCCAGAGTCTGTTGTGGATGCCATGACTGTGAATGAGTTCAAAGCAAAGTATGATAGATACTGCACAAATGCTGAATAGTTCTTGACATGATGTTTAGGGCCTCCCTCAATGACTCTAAGGACTCCTTGGAGTTGCCTATAATAATAATAAGTTCATTTGGATTTCTATGCACAAATATGACCTAGATATCTGGTTAACAAGGAAATATTTGAGAGAGAGAGAGAGAGAGAGAGAGAGAGAGAGAGAGAGAGAGAGAGAGTGAGTGCAAAGAAATGACTAAGACAGTCTCAGGATTCTGGAGTATATTAAGCATGAAGACAAATAAGGGAAGAATGTGGTCTACAGAACTTAGTAGATAGGAGAAGAGGTGATATGAATTAAATGTACAGGTTGATAAAGGGGAATTACTGCATAGCATAACAGAAAGTAGGAGAAAGAGAGAGCCTCCTTGGAAATATAAAGGTCCCATGAGTATGGAAGTGAAAAGGGGATTTTTTTGTAAGGCAAATGGTGAATTAAGTTAAATATCACTCATTGCCAGAGTGGGTGATGAATGCTGCTATGCTGAATGATTTCAAGTCTGGGCATGATAGGTATTGTGGTCAGTGAGTATTTTGTCTCCTATTATCAGGTTTTCTGATTCAATGAAGACCTCAAAAAAATACTATTTATTTAGACAAGTTGGTTGAGATTAAAATGTGATTTCAGTTGTGAATGAGTTTTAATTAATTAAATGGAGAGGTGACAGAATATGTAAACAGACAGAGGGAATGAATGTGTTTTTAATAGCACTTGTGACATGTAATGATTATTAAAAACACACATTCACAACAATAAAGAATAATTTTATTATAAATATTTTGACCTGAAATTTACAAGCCATCATCAGTGCATTCGAATGATTACAAGATGAAGCTAGAACAAAGGAATGTTATTCTTTTTTTTTTTACAGAACTATTAATTTTGAGGAAATTACAATGCACACCGAGTATCAAATATAGAGCCTTTGTATCTTAATCAGTATAGACAAAGCCCCTTGGTCAGAAAGACCTTAGTTCAATTCCCATCCATGATGTGAGCAACCTTTTTCTGGAAGTGGAGAATTTTTTCTCCCAGTAACTTGGGTTTTACATCCCTTAAAACAGGCAAACCGGCTCTGTGAACATGCACATCTACAAACATAAATTAATTCCTCCCCCCAACATCAGACTCTGCAACAAACTGTTTGGGATCATTTAAAGTTGCATCATGTAAAATAGCTGACTCTGCCCCAAGCAGGATATAACACATATACAATGATATGCGTACACAAGCATTAACACTGGGTGAACGAAGCTGAAGTTGGGCCTAGTCCTAAATGAAGTCTCCTAGCAGGTTAAATTGCATGGTCTTGGTCATTCCTTTGAGAACAGTACTTCTGAAATTGGGGTAGTTTCATGCACTGAAATTTGCTGAGGTTTAGAGAGGGCTGAGATGGATTCCAGGAATAGCCTCTAATATTTGTATTTGCTGTGGTGGAGTAGAGTAGCTTCTTCCAGTGCATCCTGTGGTGGGTGTCAAAAGCATAGTCAGCAAATCCAGAGACCATAATGGTGGAACCAAATGTAGTTCATGCATTCAGAAATGCTGATATTGTCTGTCCTGCCTGTTTGGTCATAGTAGGACAGCTTGCAACTGCAGGGGAACCTTGTAAATACCTGGCAGTTATAGAGAATTGATGGTGTTTGGTGGAGCAGATAACAGATACCAATATTTTATGTAATCTGTTTTTTTTTTTTTTAATATTTATTTTTATGTGGTTCCCACTCATGAAAGGTTATTAGTAAACCTATAGTACAAGTGAACCATGGGTGGGCTAAGGATTTTTTTTCCCCATTTTTCTCAATTTTATATCTTTAGTTGTAATTTTTAGATAGTCCAGAAACCTCATTCTAGAGACTAAACATGGAACCTTTTCAAGCCATTTCAGGTCTCTAGTAAGTGGGATGGTGCGCTCACACCAGGTGATCAAATTCATCTCTCACCTAAAGACAATCATGGGTTTTGAATCCTGCCATACCACTGGCATGGCAGGATTCAAACTCATGGTTGAAGAGTGGGTATGATAACCACTCGGCCAACCAGTCCAGCATGAGTTGTAAAGTTGTATTTTTTTAGATTGGATTTGGTGAGGATTGCAGCTATTGGCTAGAAAGTGTTGACAATGTGGTCAAGTTCAATAGAGAGGGCAGTGTTATCTGAACTAATTAATTTATCCCTGTTATGGAGAGTTTTAATAATCCCATACTGTTGGAAAGGAGGGGGGGGGGGGGAGTCACAGTTTATGAATTTATCAACCGATGTGTGTGTGGGGGGGGGGGTCTTCAAACAGAGAATGCCAAGGTTTATCAGGCTGGCTTGTAATTAAAGTGTCTAGGAAGTGGAGATTGTCATTTTTGTGACCTCCATGGATTCGCAAGACTCATCGTGGGAAGTCAGTACATTCCTTAAACTCATCTGCTATTTGTGCTTTTACCAACCGCTTAGGTAATGTATTCCATGCTCCTACCACTCTCCATGTAATACTATCTCAATCATATCCCCCTTTTATCTTCTATCTACCAAACCCTGCAGTTTGCATGCCCTCAGTCTGTCTTCATAATCAACATTGTACAGTCCTGATATCATTTTTGTTATCTGTTACTTCATCCCCCCTCCCCCTCAAATCCCAGTGACCAGATCTCAGCACAGAAATCCAGATGTGGTCTGATCAAAGCTTTATACAATGGGACCAATGCACTTTTATCTCTTATAGTCAATGTCATCCTCCTTAACACTGCAGCAATTTTCTGAAACGTCTTCACAACCTTTGCAATATGTCCTCCCAGTGGCACACCCAGAGGGGGGGGGACTTAATTTTTTGGAAATTTTTCTAGTGTTTTTTCCTTTTCTTTAGGAGGCACCCCCTAAAGAAAAGGAAAAAACACTAGAAAAATTTCCAAAAATCTTTTCCTAATTAAAATTCATTTTTTTTATTTATGTTGTGTGCTACTTATGAATTAGCGATCACTGCAGATGCTCAGTTATAGGTCGTACATGATGTGTAGTGTGTATTCGCAAAACGTCTACTCAACTCGGCACCCCCAAAGGTTAAATCCTGAGCGCTCGGCCCCCTCCAAGATTAAATCCTGAGTGCGCCACTGTGTCCTCCGAACTTCAAATCTCTATCAACTATCAACCCCAGATCCCTTGATTCCTCCACTTCTTCCAGCATAGCTCCAAGTGAGTATGAAGTATCCCATCTATGGATCCCAAAATTTCAAAACCTCACATTTAGTTGAATTAAACTCTTATCTCCATTCATTTTCCCATCTTTCCATATTATTCAAATCCTCTTACTTCATCAATACAACAGACTAATAAGAGCAATGGATTAGGGTAAGTCATACAATGTCATTTTTGTTTTATTTTTAAAAGGCATTTGACAGGGTGACAAATGACAAGTTGGCTTTTAAGTTGAGACATATGGGTCTCTGCACTGAACATCTCCTTATGGCAATATCATTGACATAAAAACTGAATAGTAATGGTTCCAGTATTGAACCATATGGGACTCCACTTGTAACCTTCCTATTTTCTGATACTACTTCCCCATATACAACTGATATCAGAGAGCCAATCACCAATCCACTAACCTGATATCCAAACCCATGTGTCTCAACTTAAAAACCAACTTGTCATTTGTGACTCTATCAAATGCCTTTTAAAAATCCAAAAAAATGACAGTATATGACTTATCCAAATCCTCTGCTCTTGTTAGTCTATTGTAAAAGGTAACTAGATTACTAAAACAGCACCTTTACAAATCCATGCTTGCCTGCATAAATAATATTGTCTTCATCTGCCCAATTCTATATACAAGTTCTTATCAGTTTCTCCAAAATCTTAACAACTACAGAAGAAATGCAAACAGGCCAATAATTTGATACCTCCATTCTAACTGCTACCACCCTTATGCAATGGCACTATCTTACCCTCCATCTGCTTACCAGAAACCGTCCCATTGCAGGACTTTCATTAAACAGTCAAGTTAATGGCATAGTCAGTTCCATAGCATATTCCCTTAAAATTCATGGTTAAATTCCATCATTCCATCTAATCCCCTGCCTTATTGACATTTAGTGCACTCATTATGGTGGCCGGGATAAGAATAGCACTACTGTAGCTCATGCATGTCGTAAGAGGTGACTAAAATGGGACGAGAGTTTCACTCTTAGGTTTCTTCTGAAATTTTGCTCCCGGTGAGGGGTGCTTAGATTTTTTTTGGGGGGGGGGGTGACCTGAGTTGTTGTTTTTTTTAATAATGCCTCCGTAGTGCAATTGGAAGAACGACAGTACATTGGGCATTTCGATTGGAATAGGCATAAGTTCAATTCTCGTCGTGATGGGAGGAATCTTTATGTGGACTTTTTCAATCAAAGGTGAGTTAGCTGATCTCATACGGAGGTAGCAGGGTTTTTTCTCCCGAAACTCGGGTTTTTCATCCTGCATACAGACAAATCGGCCCTTCAGAACACACGCAATTTACAGACAAAAAATACTAGTTGTGGTGGTGGTGTATGGTAGATGGCATTGATGGAGATGATTGGTAGTAGAGGTTTGGTGTAGTGGTGGAGACAGTTGTATAGTACATGTCCTCCCACGATGAGTCTTCGGACTCCTTGGAGGTGTCACGAATAATAATAATAATAATTATTATTATTAGGAATATATCCTCTTCATTCACTTCTAATACTTCAATACTCATTATCTTTCTAGGAATGAAGCCTGCTGTACCAGGATGGAACACTAATAAAATGATCATTAGGTAGATCAACTATGTCATCTTTATTCAGCAAGGTAATCCATCCACTATAATTTTTTCTCCTACTCACCACATAGTACAAAAAACTTCTTGGGATTCTCCTTGGATTGCAGCACCAGTCTCTTCTCATATTTTAATTTTTCACTCCTTACAATACTACTCACTTTCCTAGCCTGAGCCTTGTATTCCTCTTGCAACTGTACTCCACCTCTCTTTATGCCTTCCATAATCTTTTCATCTGCAACAATTCCTCTTTTATTTCTCTTTTCATGCATTTAATTCCAAATGGCTTTTTTCTTCATTCAAGATATACAATCTGTTATTGCTGTCAACAATTTTTTTTCTTAAGTATTTCCTATGCACTACTAACTCCTATTCCTTCAAATTATTTTATCCATTGTACTGCTGCAAACTGATTTCTAAATCTACAATAGTTGCCTGCCTTATAATTCCACATAAATTCTTTCTGTTTTGATATCACTGCACATGCCTATTCATCCTCAAGTCAGGACCATGTGGTCACTCTCACCAACGGGGGGAGGCAAATAGAACATCTAAGTCACAATCAAATCCTAAACTCTTGATTCTCGTGTTCCCTCCACCACAAGCTGCCTAAGACAGTTGTTCCACAAGAAATTCAAAAAATCAGTTCTCTTATTACTGTATGCTGTCTCCTCTGCCCAGTCTCCACCACAGAAAGAGACAGTAACCTGTTTATCTTTTGTAGATGGTAACCAGGAATAGATTTTGTTGATAAGGAAGAATGTAGGGACTAAATTGTATCTCTTCAGGATCTTTGCAATTGCCTCCAAGATGCTGCAATATGTGGAATTGGGACTCACCACATATTCAGGGTTCTTAGGGAAAAGCCTGGATTTCCAGGCTTTCAACTTCATTGAAGTGAAGCCATTCTGTAGTAAGATGCTTTGGATGGTATCTAGTTCATGTTGGAGATCCTTGGGATTAGAGCAAGTAACATGTGCTCTATTGAGTAAAGATTTGATGATGATGATGCCCATTTTTTGAGATGGACAATGGGGTGAATCTTGTTGTATGTAGCAGCCTGTGGGAAGTAGGTTATGGTGGTTGGATGTTGTAAGTATTCCAGATGGAGTATGGAAAAGGAAGATGTCAAAAAGGTTAATAATTATATGTCCTTTTCTTTTTTCCGTCATGAAGTTAATTTTGGGTAGGAAGGTCAGTAGAGAGATGCTTCTGATTCTGGCCAGATGGTGAATACATCATCCACATACCATACCCGGAAAGGAAGGTTGAGGTTGTATTGAGAAAAATAGGGGAAGTCTTCAATGCTCTATGTAGAAACTGGCTAGTGCAGGAGGCAAAAAGGATTCCCACTGTAGTTCCTTCAAACTGTTTGTAGAGTTGACTTATGAAAATGAAGTTGCCTGAATGCATAACAAAGTTGACCAGTTCAACTACATGTGGAGGGAACTCCTCTGATAATAGCTGGAGAGTATTGGCAAGAGGTACGTTAGTAAATAAAGATTGGGTATCAAAACTGACCATGATATCCATAGGCTGTAGGGTTTTTTTTTGTCAGAAATTCTAATGAATTTTTCATAGAAGCTTGTGGAAAGCTATACATCTTATTTTCATATATAATCATTTCTTATAATTATCTTATTTTGTAAATACCTGTGTGATGGCTCTAGCACATGGCTTAATTCTGTAGAATAATAACTCCTTTGTTATTAGTCTACAGTGTCCTACAGTGAACACTTTACCCTGTGATCATGCTAATACACTGAAGATTGTGTGTTAATTTTGGGATGATATTATTTATTCTTGTGATTGAGTTTCTAATAAAGGAGATGAATTTCTTGCATTACTAAAGAATAGCTACCATTCTCAAGCAGAAAGAATATAGAGTAATTAGAGAGGAATGATAGTGGTTGTGGCAAAGTGACCACTGCAGCGGCTGTTTTTTTTTTAAATGTGTGGTTCATCCTCATGAGAGGTTGTCAACCTATAGTACTGTGGGAGGGCTAAGATATTTTTTGAATTTTTATTTATTTTCATACAATCTGGAACCAAAGTCTCTGTAGCTCAGTCATTATAGACCGAAAGACCTGGGTTCGAGTCCTGGCAGTGATGTGAGGAACCTCTATCTGGTCTCTTTGGATGAAAGGTGAGTTAACCAGTCTCATATGGAGGAAGGATTTTTTTTTTCACCTGGAAACTCAGGTTTTTCATCCCTCAGAACAAGCAAAAAAGGCTCCACGGAGACATGATCAACAGACATAGGACACACTGGGAGGAATAGGGCTAACCACCTTATCCTTGTTACAGTTGCAAGAATAAAAAACCTCGACACGGTAAAAGGTAAAACAGAAAGGATTAAGAAGGAAAAGTAATCTGGAACCCTGCTCAAAGAGACCAAACATGGAGCTTTTTCAAGCCACTTCAGGCCTCCAGTAAATTTGGCAGTGGTCTCGCAACAGTTGAAGACATTTATTTCTCATCTAAAGACATTCACAAACATCCATTCACATACTGAGATTTGAACCTACAGTCTGGTGGTTGGAGGGTGGATAAGTTAATCACTCAGTCAGCCAGACCAACATATGTAGTGGAATTATTTGTTGAACACTTTCAGTGAATATTGCACTAATGTGAATGATGCTGTGCAACCCCAGAAAGAAGGCAAATGTTAATGGGACTAAAAGTGAAAAGTTCATATGTACCAGGTATCAAATAGGTCAGGTGTTAAAAAAGGCTATGGGGTTGGATAATGTATCACAGTCAACTCTTTTTTAAAAAAAAGTACAAAAAAAAAGAGTTGGCTGTTCCCTTCATCTGAATGTTTATTGAGTGTCCCAAAGGAGTAAAAATAGGGCAAAATGGTGCCACTGCACAAAATGATACTAAGATAGATGATATCCTGCAGAATGTCCCTGTTTTCCCATGACAGAGCATATGTCATTTGTGTTCCTTTTTTCTGAGTACTCTGATTGGGTTGGAGAGAAAATTGCAGCATTTACATCCAACTAGAACTTTCTTGAGAGAAAGTTGAATGATTTTTATTACTAAACAACCAAATCTAAACAGAAATGATGGTTTGATCAATCTGTCTCTTGTCCCAATAGCAGCTCACTTCATCAGACAAATTAGACTATTATGTAACACTATTATTATCAAAGATAATACCATTGTTGTCAACCCAATTCTGGATGCTAGTTCTCACAAGCTTCTACAACTTAACTACAACACCTGACACACAGATAGGCCTATGGTTTGATGCTTGAGTTTGATCACCTCCTTTATGAAGCGGCACACAATCTTACCCTCCTTCCACTCTTTAGGAACTTGACCAAGTGCAAGACTCGTATTAAAAAAATATGTCAAGGCAGGTATCAACTCTCTGGCACATTCCTTCAGAATACACGGTGATATATTAACAAGTCCCACAGCTTTATTTACATCTAGTTTACTCAACTCCCCATACATCTCTTGCTCACTTACAGTCAGTCTCTCCTCCCAATCATCTATTGCTCTCAATCTCTCTATGAAGTCACATTCACAAGATTGAAGGACCTTTATGAACTGCTCATTAAGTATCTCCACCACACCTTCCACAACAGCTGTCTTTATACCATTTTCTCCAATCAATGTCATCCTTCCATAATCATTCTTTCTTTTGCTGGCTACATATCGAAAGACCTCCTTAAGTAAGAATCTTTTTCGCTTCATTAGCTAACTGCTGTTCATACCTCACTTTAGCTACCCTCACTAACCAAGTCACCCACCTTGCCTGGTCTTTGTCGTCCTCATGGAATTGGTTATTTCCACTTCTCTTATGCACCCTCCATAATGTCTTTTTTCTCTGTATTATCACATGCTTAATCTCTTTATTCATCTATTTCACACCTACCTTATTTAACTTTCTCATCCTTGGAATACATTTAGACATTGCAATCTACTAGATAGTTTTTGAAAATCCCCCAAGCTGCATTGATCTCTTTTCCAGCTAACTCCTCATGCCATGCTACACCTGCAAGCTGTCTCCTGAGCTATTCATAATCATCCCCCTTGTAGTTCAACATATACCCTTTTCTTACAGAGGTCCTCGCACTTCTGGCAACCACCCAGGTAATCACCTCATGGTCACTCTCACCAACTGGTGGGTGATTTGACACCTCATTTATAATTACATCCTCTGATGAGATGACCAAATCCAAGACCCTCAATCCTCACGTGCCCTCTGTTACATAATGTCTGAGGTAGTTATCCCTCAAAAACTCAAGAAACTCATTTTCTTTACTTCCAGTTTCTATCTCATCATTCCAGTCTATATTGCCATAATTAGAATCACCCATAATGATCACTCTTTTCTTATTTGCTTAGCTAATTTGATTATACATTTCATAGTCACTACCATCCGCATTACCTAGTCTGTAACAACATCCAACCAAGTACAGGCAGCCCTCGGTTTAGGATGGTTCAATTTACACTGATTCACAATAATGCCAGATGCCTGCGCATGCTTTCTTACTGTAGTGTGGTCTGACTGAGAAATGACGCTAGCAGGCACTGTAGTGTTTGAGCGTTTACCGAGCTACTACGACGTATATGTATCAAACCTAGTTTTACTGTTGAATTTACCTAATTGTTCTATTTAATTTTTTTTTATATAGATATGTATTTAAATTGATAAAGTATGTAATTACATACCATATCTGATAAAAGAAGTGCAGAAACGTCAGCAGAACTTGATGTTAAGAAGGTGTGGAAATCAATCACACTTGAAAAGAAGATGGAGCTGATTCGAAGAATGGATGATGGGCAGACACTTGCTAATGTCTGTAGAAGTATGAACTTACCTTCATCGACTGTCACTACAATTATGAAAAATGCAGATAGAATAAAACAGTCTGCACAACAATCTATGGCAGTACTAAATGCAAAACATGTATGTTATAGCAGGGGCAAACTTCATGAAAAAATAGAAAAATTTATTATCATTATGGGTGGATGACTTGAATCAAAAAACATTCCTCTGATGTAGGCTGTTATAACTGAGAAAGCAAAAACAATTTTTGAGGATCTTAAAAAGACAGATGGAAACAAAGAAACATTTTTAGGAGACAAAGGTTTTTTCCATGAGATTTAAGTCTCAAAGTAAGTGCCATAGTGTCAACTTATGTGGTGAGGCGGCAAGTGCAGATATTGCTGTAGCGGCTGTTTTTCCTAAAGAATTTCAAGACTGTGTAGAACAAGGAAGTTATCCTCCTGATCTCATTTTTAATGTTCATGAGACTGGGATCTACTGGAAAAAATTGCCATCGCGCAGCTTCATTTCCTGTGAAGAACGTTCTGCTCCAGGTTTTAAAGCTGCAAAAGATAGACTTACACTTTTGTTGGGTGCAAATGTCTCTGGAACTTTGAAGCTTAAACCAATGTTGGTGTACCATTCACAGACACCACTTTCCTTCAAGGGTCTAAAAGCCATGCTGCTAGTCTATTGGAAATGGAACAAGAAAGCTTGGGTTATACAAGACGTTTTTATAGATTGGTACACAAGTTATTTTTGTCCTACCGTGCTTCTTCTGTAAAGAAAATGATTTGCCAGCCAAGGCATTGCTTCTCTTGGATAATACTCCTAGACATCCTCATAACCGTGCTAAAGTAAGAACACCATTGGATGTCAAGGTTGTTTACATGCCCCCAAACACAACATCGCTTTTGCAATTGATGGATCAGGGGATTATATCAATCTTCAAAGCCTATTACCTCCATATAACATTTATGGAAATGGTAAGAGTCTTGGACACTTTGGGAAAAACTATTAAAGACTATTGGGGGTTATTCGATATTTTGAAAGGCATTAACAACATCAAGGCAGCTTGGAATGAAGTGTCAGCAAAGTGTTTAAAAGGAGCATGGCAAAAACTTCTTCCAGCATTTATGCACGACTTAGAGGAATTAGAGCAAGAGGAGAATGTTATTGAAGACGTTACCAAGCTTGTGCGAGAGGTGGGATTGGATGATATTACAGCTGAAGATGTGACAGAAGTCTTAGAGAGCCTAAACAGCTTTCCAATGAAGACTTAAAAGAATTAGCTGAACAATTAAGTTAACATCCAAAGGAGGAGAAAGAAAACGAAGAAGGTCCTCTGAGAGATATAAAAATCGGCCGATTTACAGCATATGCTTGCAAGCATAGAGACATTGACTGATAAACTCTGTGAAATGGACCAAGATTGGGAACGGAGTGCGAAGGTAAAAAGGAGTGGGAGCGCATCTATTCGATCTTACACTGAACTCCTTAAAGAAAGAAAAAGAAAATCTAGGCAGTTAACACTAGGTACTTTTTTCAAAAAAAATGCAGTGATCCAAAACTAGGAACTTAACATAGCAATATGTAATATCTTTTCGAAGTTTCTTATTTTTTGTATATAATTTTGTTTTGTTTACATTATTAATAATTTTATTTTAACAAATATATATGTATGTATTATCAAAGCTTCAAATATAATAATGTTACACATACTTCATATCTGGGCAAGCACCAAAGCAATGGCCGACAGGCATAATAATACCAGTCTTCAAGAAGGGGGACCAGAAGGATTGCAGTAATTATCGTGGCATATCTCTGCTCAGCCTGCCTGGGAAAGTGTATGCTAGGTGCTTGGAAAGATGGTGCAGGAACAGAGTTGAGTCAAAGTTCCAGGAAGAACAATGTGGCTTTCGTCCTGGTAGAAGCACAACTGACCAAATCTTCACTTTAAGGCAAGTCTTTGAGAAATCTTGGGAATATGCCAAGAATGTCTACACATGTTTTGTGGACTTGGAGAAGGCATATGACCAGGTTCCTTGGGATAAGCTTTGGCAAGTAGTACAGGAGTATGGAGTGGATGGCCAACTATTATCAAGTCCCTGTACAAATGCCCAGAGTTTTGTGTCAGGGTAAACAGCACAAAGTCTGACCCTTTCACAGTCTCCATTGGCCTCTGCCAAGGGTGTGTTCTGTCATCCCTCCTTTTCATAATATTTATGGACTGGATTGATAGGCACAGCCGAGGCAGCGAGTGTGTCAGAATTGGAAGATGTAGCATTAGACGTCTGCTTTTTGCAGATGACCTAGTTCTGCTTAGCTCTTCCACAGATGACCTCCAGCAGACCCTGGATAGGTTTGTAGCTGTTTGTGCAGATGCCGTAATGAAGATCAGTGTGGCCAAAAACTGAAACATTTGTGATCTCAAGACAACCATCCGATGCACTCTAAATGTAAGTGGAGTCCCAATGAGGCAGGTGGAGAAGTTTAAATACCTTGGGTCCATATTCACGAATGATGGAAAATGGGACGTAGAGCTAGATACTCGAATTGGCTTAGCAAGCCCAATATTGTGGGAAATTCGGTAGTATTGAAATGGGAGTTAAGCCAGAAGGCAAAGCTGGCTGTCTTCAATACAGTCTATGTCCCCATCCTTACCTATGGTCATGAGAGTTGGGTAATGACAGAAAGAATGCGGACACAAATCCAAGCAACTGAAATGAGGTTCCTTCGAGGGGTTGCGGGGCTGAGAAGACTCAACAGAGCCAGAAGCTCTGCAATTTTGGAAACCCTCAATACTCAACCATTGCTTCTCCATGTTGAGAGATCACAGTTACATTGTACGGGCACCTGGTCAGAATGCCATAAGAGAGGCTCCCTCAGCAAGCCCTCTTTGCCAAGCCAGAGAGTGGGAGGCCACGTGGAAGGCCAAGGACCTGCTGGATAGATTATATCCAAAACCTTGGGTGGACACGTTTGGGAATCCCACAAGAACACCTGAGCTTGGTGGCAGAGGATTGTGACCATTGGAAGTTCCTCTTGCAGCTGTTGCCCCCACAACCCAATTAGGAAAGGTGGGCCTTGAAGATGTATGTATGTATGTAGACATACTTCATGTGCATATTTTTTGACTGCATGGAACATAACTTTGTACCTCCCATTAAAATTGGGTTTGTTTTATGCAAATTCGGTTTACACCTGTTTTTTCAGGAACGGAAGTGAGGCGTAAACCGAAGGCTGCCTGTATTTCATTCCATTCACCTCTATCTCACACCATACTGCCTCAAAACCATTGGCACTATTTCCCTCTTGCATCTCTACTTTGTATGGACATAACTCTTTCTCTATCATCAATAGCACTCTCCCCTCCCTTTTTACCCCTTCTATCCTCACGAAACACATCATACCCTTCCATCTCTTTCCTGTTAGGATGTCATCCTCATCTAACCATGTCTCACTTATTCCAACAATTTTTAGGCGAACAGACTCAATTAGTGCAACCATTTCATCTGTGTTGTTTCTTACACTGCTAGCATTTGTATACAAACACAACAGCTCAATCCTGGATCTACAGCTAGTTCCACTGATACCACTCATTCAATGTGATCTCTCCATGCTCCACTGGGCCATTTCTCTTTCTGCTTATTCATTTTAGAACCCTCTTCAATTCAAACGGTTTCCTCTTGATCCCAAGTCATCCCATTCCTTTCCTGCATACACATGCTCTCACCTCCTCTTGGAGCATCCACCTTTCTCACTCTGTGTACCCCTGTCCACCCTGAGTCTCCCCGTTTCCCTGCTCCTCTTGCACACCCATTCTCTCATTTTCTATACTCATACCACTCACTTCCCCATTCATAACCACCTCTTCAATCTCTCCTGTTGTACTCTCCTGATCTTCCACATCACTTCCTGCTTGATCTGATTCATTCTCTCTCACTCTACTCAATTCTCTACCTTCCAGCAGCAGCAGTCTCTCCAAACGACATCATAACCACTGAAATGAAATCCATCTCTTATTTATATAGTTATTCTTATATAGTTCACTTTGTCCTTCAAACTAATTCCACACATTAACAAACTGTACTCCCCTCTCCTCACAGATTTCAGCCTACATATCATTCATAACCCTTGCTCTCCACCTCATCTCACTACAGTCATACCTAGGCAACATGCTTACTGCCCTTCCTGTCACACTATTCTCTTTTATCCATCTAAGCAGCCTCCTGATATCCATTCTGATGTGCTCTTTGTCCTCTGTCAAGTCATTCAACACTAATGTCAATTAAAGGCAAATCTCCCAATCCTTACATATTTAATTGAGAAAACCACAACTTTATCTTGCAAACTACAGGACTTAATATAAGAACAAAAAATATCAACAAAAAGAAGCCTCTGTTCCCCTCCCCCACTTTTTCAGTAAGGAATACTGAATCCTATCCTACACAAACAGGACTCTAGAAAATTACAAATTAACAAGATTTCAGATGAGTTCTAATAGCAAAGAATAAATATAACTTGGCTGAAATAATTATAAAAATTCCTTTTTTTTTTCTTTTTTCAACGTGAGATGTCAGACTAGACAGGTCATGAGTTCTAGATATGTAGCTTATAGTAGTGCTATGGTAAAATAGCTTTTGCAAAGTTTGTGTCTATATATACATTTCAAAGGATGACATTGATATAATGGTCAAAATATAGAACGTAATTTTCATTTCAATTATTGTTATTATTTTCTCAGACATTATCTTCCATGATGAGTCTTTGACCACATGAAGACTTATTATGAGCAGCCCACACTAACCATCACTCACAAAATACTTTTTATACTTCTTGAGCTCATTCACTGACAAAGAACTCACAACCACCCCCTCAAAGAAAAATTCTCTAACTATTCTCTTGAACAGTTTCCAAGGGTGACTGATCCCTTGTTCTTTCCCTTACTGCCAGGTACTGAAAAAAAAAAGTCTTTGGTATCAATCTTATTAAACCCCTTGCATAACTTATATGTGTATATCATGTCCCCTCTTTTTTTTCACCTATTGACTAGTATTTGCAACCCACAGATCTTCACTCTATCCTCATAGGAAGTATTCCACAGTTTGCCTTTGAATCCTTTTCACCACGTCTTCATCCCCAAGCCACCAGTTGTGCATGCAGTAGTCCATGTGTGGCTTTATTAAAACCTTATAAAGGAAAATAAACTGTCAAACAGGAATTGAGAGGTTTCTCTCAATTCCTGTTTGACAGTTGTATTCAACTATCAAGTAACCTGATGAGTTGTTTTGGCTACCTTGCACTATTCCCTCTAAACTCCAACTTTCTATCCTCGATTACCCCACATCTCTGGCTTCCATCAGTTTCCTGCAGTTCAATTCCATCATTATAATACACAGTTTGTGATCTCTTCATCCCATACATGACTAAACTCAGCCACATTAAACTAGTATCCTTTATCCTTTGCATATATTGCCTGTCTGTCTATTTAAGTCATCCTGCAACATAGCTATCATTTCCATTGAATATTGCTCTTCCTAATTTTGTATCATCAGCAAACAACTAAATATTTCTTTCTTCATTTAATAGGATACTACATGTAACAGAGTTCCATGTAGCATCCTATTAAATGCCTTTGCAAGTTTCAGCATTATCACTGCACAGCTGTTTGTTCCATTCAACTCAGTTGTTACTTTATTATAAAAAGTAATCAAATTACTAACACAAAATCCTAAAACCAAGCTGCTCCTATAGAGCATCATGTCCACCTAGTCCTGAATTCTGCCTTTTATTAACTTCACCAATACCTTAAGTTCCTCTCCTAAGATATTGGTTGGCCTATAATTTATTGCCTCTGTCTTGAAGCCTCCCATGGGCAGTGGAACTATTTCATTCCATCCCCTAGATACCTCTCAGAAACAAGACTTAGACAGCTTGGTCAGAAAAACTGCCAACTTCCTTCTAGATTCTTGTAATATACAGACTGATATCCAATCTAATCATATGGCAGCATTTGCATTAAGGTTCTGCAATATTATACACACCTCCAATTTATGTACCTAAATTCCCACATTGGTCAATGTCATGTGTGTCACAGCAATATATTCACCTGGATGGTGAATCCTTTCCAAATGATGATTCAGTAACTCCACTGTTTTGTTTGATTTTGTTACCTCTCTACCATAAGCACTCATTAAAATCATTCTTCCTTTTAATCTTTAGAGATCTGTGGCATAATTAAAATTAATAACATAACACGTATAAAACCAACAGTAATAACTTTAATGAATTAAAAGTGCAAATATTTCGTAGTGAAAGTAACAGTACATCATCAGTGTAGAACAAACAGTTAAAGGAATGGAATGCAAAGTACAGAACAGTCGGTGGATTACCAATTAAATTGTTGCCACATGCCAGAAGATTAATATTAATAAAATATCATTAAATAATTCTTAAAAACTATTTCATTGATGGTTGCATAAGATAAGAATCTCCAAAACTTTTGGGAGAGAGAGAGAGACTGTCATTTTGATTCAGACTTGGCTGATGTAAAAGACTTTACAACTTTCTTTAAAAAGGCATTCATATTTAAATCTGCATCTGTGGAGAAGACAAGCTTTATCCCACAGGATATTATGTTCAGTATCAATGCTATGTTGTGCCAGATCAGACTTATGAGGTTTCATGAATTCGATATAATACTGATATTCCTTCATATCTTTTTCCACAGAACGGCCTGTTTGTTCCAAAGTACGATAAATGACATTCACATGTATCTGGTAAACACCAGCTAATTAAAGAGGTGCCAGTTTGTCTTTTGTAGATGGCAACGAGTGAGAAATTTTGTTGATAGGAAAATATGTGGGAATAAGATGATACTGCTTCAAAATTCTGCCAATAGGTTCTGAGATGCCTGAAATATAAGGGATTGGAACTCTACGGTCTGTTGAAGAATCCTGAGGTGTTGGAACATAGGAGTCAATTATCTGCTGGATTTGATTAGGGTTGTAACCATTAGATTCTATTAACTTTTTTTATAGTAAAAAGTTCTTGTTGTAAGCTTAATGGGGAGGAGAAACTTTATGTGCTCTATTAATTAAAGATTTGATAATGACAATTTTTTGAGAGGTGTGATGAGCAGACTTTTGATGAATGTATCTGCCAGTATAGGTAGGTTTTCAGTAGACACTTGTTAACAAAGTACCAGAGGATGTGTGTAAGGAGGATGCCCAAGAATGGTAAACTACCAGACTTTTCTTTTACCATGGTGAACTGAATGTGTGGGTGAAGGCAATTTATCTGTTGTGGAAATGTGGTAAAAGTTCCTCTTCAGCATGTGGCCAAATAGCAAAGACATCATTGACATAACGAAAACAAAGAGAGGATTGGGGATGAATGAGGGCTACCCATGGCAGTACCTTCAACTCGTTTGTAAGATATTGCAAAGATTTTTGAATTTGTTATACATTCAGGATATTTCAGCTGGAAAAACAAGATCTACAAACAAGTTGAAGGTACTGCCATGGGTAGCCTTCTGTCTCCACCGTTGGCAAACTATTTTTTGAAACATTTGGAAGACACCTTATTTTCATCCATTCATCCCCAATCCTCTCTTTGGTTTCGTTATGTCGATGATGTCCTTGCTATTTGGCCACATGCTGAAGAGGAACTTTTACTACATTTCCACAACAGATAAATATCCTTCATCAACGCATTCAGTTCACCATGGAAAAAGAAAAGTCTGGTAGTTTACCATTCTTTTACATCCTCCTTACACACATACATCGTCTGGTATTTTGTCAACAAGTGTCTATTGAAAACCTACTTTTACTAGCAGATACATTCATCAAAAGTCTGCTCATCACACCTCTCAAAAAATTGTCATTATCAAATCTTTAATTAATAGAGCACATAAAGTTGCTCCTCCCCATTAAGCTTACAACAAGAACTTTTCACTATAAAAAAGCTAATAGAATCTAATGGTTACACCCCTAATCAAATCCAGCAGATAATTGACTCCTATGTTCTGACACTTCAGTATTCTTCAACAGACTTCAGAGTTCCAATCCCTTATGTTTCAGACATCTCAGAACCTATTGGCAGAATTTTGAAACAGTATCATCTTATTCCCACATATTTTCCTATCAACAAAATTTCTCACTTGTTGCCATTTACAAAAGACAAACTGTCACCTCTATAATTAGCTGGTATTTACCAGATACCACGTGAATGTAATTTATCGTACTTTGGACAAACAGGCCGTTCTGTGGAAAAAAGAATGAAGGGACATCAGTATTATATCGAATACATGAAACTTCATAAGTCTAGTCTAGGACAACATAGCATTGACACTGAACATAATATCCAGTGGGATAAAGCTTGTCTTCTCCACAAATGCAGGTTTAAATATGAACGCCTTTTTAAAGAAAGTTGCAAAGCCCTTTTACATTGGCCGAATTTGAATCGAAATGACTCTCTCTCTCTCTCTCCCTCTCTCCCCCCCCCAAAGTTTGGGAGATTCTTATCTTATGCAACCATCAATGAAATAGTTTTTAAGAATTATTTAATAATATTTTATTAATATTAATCTTCTGGCATGCAGCAACAATTTAATTGGTAATCCACTGACTGTTCTGTACTTTGTATTCCATTCCTTTAACTGTTACTTTCAGTATGAAATATTTGTACCTGTAATTCATTAAAGTTATTACTGTTGGTTTCATACGTGTTAAGTTATTAATTCTTCCTTTTACTCAGAATGGTGAAAGAAAACTCTTTTGAGATTTCCTTGGTGTCATCAGCTAGCTTCTCGTAATTAGTTTTGGTTTTCCTTCTTTCTTGTACTTTTTATTGTTTATGGGATTGCTGATAACCTTTTCATATATACTGTCTAAAACTTTTTTGTTTTTTGCAACATCTGCTAATCATATTGCGCATCCATCTAACTCCAACTTAATTGTCCTGACTTAATTATCAGACTGGATATACAGTCTGATAGTGCTGACTTCAAACATCCATTGACCAGCTCTCGTGCTAACAACTTTACCTCTTCAAATTCTTATTGTATGATACTGCTCTTAGCTGGTTCCTCAGATTGTCATAATCAACTAGTTTGTTATTCCTCATATACTCTTTCTTAATTAAAAATTCTGCATGTCTGTTAATCTCCCACATAAAGATTACATGATTGCTCTTTCCAGTGTCGGAGGGAGTGTAGGCTACCCTGATTACTGCACCAAGTTCTCTGATGCTATTCACCAGATCCAAAACTCTCAAAACTCGAGTCTCATCCATTACATGTTATCTCAGTTAATTTCTCTTAGCAGCTATATAATTTCACATTTCTTTTATTTCCTGTATCCTTTTTCCAATCTATGTTCACCATAATAATTAGTCATCCTGCTAATTGGCTGATGCATGCCATTTTCCTTTGTAACCTCTGGTATACAAAAGCAACCAACTATATATTTTATTATTATTATTATTACTAACAGCATCTCCATGAAGTCTATAGACTCATTGCAGGAGATACCTCTTCTTGAATCCATTCACCATCAGGGAACTTATAACCAATTCTGGCAGTCTATTCCACTCACTCACCACTCTCCATGCAAAAATCTGGTCCGCACATCCTACTAACCACACTTGTACACAACTTCCATGGATGGCCCCTAGTTCTCTGACTATTTGTCATATATTGAAAAATTGCATTAATTTCACTTGCATCAATTTTATAAAATCTCTTTAATATGAATAAGCAGAAAGGGAAATGGCCCCAGTCAAGCATTGAGAGATCACATCAAGTGGGTGGTATCATTGGAACTATCTGTAGATCCAGAATTGAGCTGTTGTGTTTGTATACAAATGCTAGAAGTATAAGAAACATGGCAGATGAAATGGTTGCAATAATTTCGTCTGTTAACCCAAAGATTGTCGTAATAAGTGAGACATGGTTGGAAGAGGATGACATCCAGACAGGAATAGAGATGGAAGGGTATGATGTGTTTTGTGAGGATAGAAAGGGTAAAAAGGGAGGGGGGGGTGAGTGCTAATGATGACAGAGAAAGAGTTATGTCCATACAAAGTAGAGATGCAAGAGGGAAATAGTGCCAGTGGTTTTGAGGTAGTATGGTGTGAGATAGAGGTGAATGGAATCAAATGCTTGGTTGGATGTTGTTATAGACCAGGAAATGTAGGTGGTGGTGGCGGTGATAATGAAATGTATAATCAAATTAGCAAAGCAAATAAGAAAAGGGTGATCATTATGGGTGATTTTAATTATGGCAATATAGACTGGAATGATGAGATAGCAATTGGAAGTAAAGAAAATGAGTTTCTTGAGTTTTGAGGGATAACTATCTCAGACAGTATGTAACAGAGGGCATGCGAGGACTAAGGGTCTTGAATTTGGTCATTTCATCAGAGGATGCAATTATAAATGAGGTGTCAAATCATCCACCAATTGGTGAGAGTGACCATGAGGTGATTACCTGGGTGGTTGCCAGCAGTACAAGGACCCCTGTGAGAAAAGGGTATATGTGGAACTACAAGGAAGTGGGGAGGGGATTATGAAGAGCTCAGGAGACAGCTTGTGGGTGTAACATGGAATGAGGAGTTAGCTTTAGCTGGAAAAGAGATCAATGCAGTTTGAGGATTTTCAAAAACTATCTAGTAGATGCAATGTCTAAATATATTCCAAGGGTGAGAAGGTTAAATAAAGTAGGTGTGAGATGGATGAATAAAGAGATTAAGCATGTGATACAGAGAAAGAGGGCATTGTGAAGGCAGCATAAGCGAAGTAGAAATAACCAATTCCATGAGGTCTACAAAGACCAGGCAAGGAGGGTGACTTGGTTGGTGAGAGTAGCTAAAGAGAGAGGTATGAACAGCAGTTAGCTAATGAAGCCAAAAAGAATCCTAAGGAGTTCTTTCAATATGTAGCCAGCAAAAGAAAGAATGATTATGGAAGGATGACATTGATTGGAGAAAATGGTATAAAGACAGCTGTTGTGGAATGTGTGGTGGAGATACTTAATGAGCAGTTCATACAGGTCTTTCAATCATGTGAATGTGACTTCATGGAGAGACTGAGAACAGTAGATGATGATGGGGAGGAGAGACTGACTGTAAGTGAGCAAGAGGTGTATGGGGAGTTGAGTAAACTAGATGTTAATAATGCTGTGCGACGTGATAATATATCGTCACGTATTCTGAAGGAATGTGCCAGGGAGTTGAAACCTGTTTTGACATGTTTTTTAATACAAGTCTTGCACTCGGTCAAGTCCCTAAGGAGTGGAAGGCGGGTAAGATTGTGTGCCACTTCATAAAGGAGGTGATCAAACTCAAGCATCAAACTATAGGCCTATCTGTGTGTCAGGTGTTGTGGTTAAGTTGTTGGAGAAGCTTGTGAGAACCAGGATCCAGAGTTGGGTTGACAACATTGGTATCATCTTTGATGGACAGCATGGATTTGCTAAAGGAGGTCATGTTTCAGTAAGCTACTTACTTATTACAATAAAGTGACTGCTTCCTTGGACAGCCTCTCTGTCCAAGGAAGCAGCCCTCGGAGTGCCTCTCTCTCTTTCAAGATACTGTTCCCACACGTATACAACTTTCTGATACCTATCTGATGCCAGTCGCTGATCCAACACAGAAGTCTGTTATCCAATCCCATCTGTTTCAATTTATTTAAGAGCTTGTCATGTGGCAGTCTATCAAAAGTCTTTGCAAAATCCAAGTACACCACTGTCTATGCATCTCCTCTGTTCAAGGTTTTTGTATTTGGGGGCAAAAAAACTCAATCACTGAAACCATTTCATCCCCTTTATTTCTGATACTTCTGGCATTTGTAAAAAAACACAACAGTTCATTTTTAGGTCTGTAGCCAAGTCCTATCCAAGCCATATGTTGGTTGTGATTTCCCCATTACACCTGCCAATTAACCTTTATCATCGCTTACCACATATACCTGCTCAGTCTCCACTTCTCCACCCACATTGCAATATACTCCATCTTCATGCACACATATTCACTGCCACTTTCAACATTCACTCTCTATGCCATGTCTCCCTGTCCACCCGAGCTTGCCGCATTTCCCTGTTTCTCTTGTATTCCTGTTCTCTCTTCCTCTCTCACACTATTACTGTTTCCACTGCCAAGCACTTCTGTCTCTTCAGTACCACTCTCCTGATTTTTCTCTTCACCTCTTCCTTCTGATCTCTGGCATGCATCACACACACTTACTTCCACACACTACACTTTCATCCAGCACACTCACTCCAGCACACTTACTCCATTTAAATGCAACCCATCACACCTGTATAATTTCATTCTTTCCTCAAAAACATGCCATTCATCCAAACCTCCACTCCCGTCTCCTCACACAGCTCCACCAGCATACAATTCATGATTTTGGCTCTCCGTCACAACTCATCATCATCATACCTGGATAACACACTGACAACCTTTTCTACTACACTGTTATCTTTCACTCTTCTCAATAGTCTCCTGTATTCGTCCTCACATCCTTCTTATGTCCAGTTAGATCATTCATCCCTACAATCACAACTAACTCTCTCACTCATTTCTTTTTCATGTCCAACACCTTATTTATCATACTCATTCTCCCACCTGGATAGCAGACCTTATGGACTCTGTCAATAACTAGCCCTCTAATTATGGAGTCTCCATATACTGCTATCCTGGAATTTCTCGTGACTTCATTTACTCTTTGTTCTTTCATTCTGTTTTCTTGCATACTTTCATTAGTTTCCACTAGATGCCTAATATCACTCAATATAATTTTCATTTCCAATATTCTGTTTCATTAAATCTTGCATTCTGAAAATTTCACTCTCTATCTCGCTACCTCTCATTCAGCCTCACTTTACGTGCTTTTCCTCATTGATACTTTCTTTCGCTCCCTTATCACTAACTTTTGCTTGTACATTATTATTATTATTATTATCAAAGACTCATCTAGGAGGTCCTTTTTATCATACACAGCTCATCATACCGTGCTTTAAACAATCTTAAATTCTCTGCAGACACCACACTCTCAGGCAAGGCATTCCAATCATTCACAACTCTGCATGAAACAAATCTGCCTCTCACTCTCCTACTCACACCCTCTTTATACAGTTTCCAGGGATGACCTCTGGTTCTCCCCTGATCTTCCACTATTTTCTGTAGAACCTCTCCAGCATTGATACTATAACAACCCCTTACTAACTTGTAGGCCTTTATCATATCTCCCCCCTCTTCCTCCTGTCCACCAAACTCTGCACGTTGCATCTTCTCAATCTTTCCTCATACTCGACATTCCAGAGGTCAGAAACTACTTTAGTCAGTCACCTCTGGACCCTTTCCAACATCTCTTCATCTTTCTGAAAACCAGGTGACCAAATCTAGGCATAATAGTCCATGTGTGGCCTAATCAAAGCCTTATACAATGGAACAAGAATCTCCCTACTTCTACAAGTCAATGTCCTCCGCATCATTCCCAGAAGCCTTTGAGTTGTCTTCACAATTTTGGCTATGTGTCCCCTAAATTTCAGATCCTTATCCACTATCATCCCCAGATCTATTATTTCCTCCACCTCCGACAATATATCCTCTCCAAGCATAAATTCTGTATCCCATTTTTGTTTTCCAAATTTTAAAACCTTACATTTCACAACATTGAACTCACATGTCCAATCACTCAATTTATTCAAGTCTTCTTGTAAGGCCACACTTCTCTACTCTTTATGATTCGTCCCAACTTTGCATCATCTACAAATAACCGAATATCTCCATCCAAATCTTCTCCAATATCATTAATATACAAGTTAAACAGCAATGGCCCTAAAACAGACCCCCCCCCCCCGAGGCACACCACTAGTAACTTTTCTTTTCCTGTATATCACTCCCCCATACACAACTTGTTGATACTTATCAGATAGCCAGTCTCCAATCCAATGCACCAAAGTATGGTGCCAAATCAATGCACCACATCTTCGCATTCTTTCACTCCTTCAGTTTCTCTAACTTTTGTTTCACTTCTGTTTTTCCCAACTTCTTCCATACCTTTCGCTTTTACATCTTTGCATTCTTTTACTACCTCAGTTTCTCTTGCTTTTGTTTCATTTCTGTTTTTCACAACTTTTTCCATAACTTTCACTTCTACATCCTTGCATTCTTTCACTCCCTCAGTTTCTGCTGTTTTCGTATCATTTCAGTTTTTCGAAACTTTCACTTCTACATTCCTGCTGAACACCTCCTGTTTGTCTATCTGAATGTTGATATACATCTCTGTAACATCTGTAACTGTAAAATCACCACCTGGATGAACAACTTTGCAAAATGATCATTCAGGAACTCAACTATTTCTTTTGATTCAGTCACCTTCCTTCCATGAGCATTGTTAAAGTTATTCTACCATAGTCATTTTTCCTGTTACTTGCTACATAATGAAAAATTTCTTTTGGATTTACTTGCATGTTTGGCTAATTCTCTCTCTTATAGTCTGATTTGGCCTTCCTTACGATACTAGTCACTCTTCTTGCTTGCACTTTGTACTGCTCATGAGTATGCCGATCACTTTTTTCTTTATATTTCCTCCACGGTTTTCTTTTTTTGCAGTTCCTGCTTTATATCCCTACTCATCCACTTAATTTCAACTTGGTTTATCCTCGTGACCTTGGCTATGCACAGTCTGATACTCCACTCTCAAGCAATCTCTGACCACTTGCCATGCACTACTGACAGTGCTGGCACTAGGGGTGCTGGTGTCCCAATGCAATTTTAAGTTGAGTGCCCCTTAATTTTTTTTTAAATGTAGTTAAAATGTAAAGGTTAAAAACTCAGAACATATAGTTTTACGTAAAATTGTGTATTTTGAAATATTATAAATTAACAATTCCTCAAAAATTGCAAAACATACAAAAATGCACATCGACTAAAATTATAGATACATAAGTTGCCGATTATTGGGCTAGGAGCTATTATAGAGATGTACAAACTAGAAAAATTGCACAATGACAACTATCATTTAATTTTTAATGGAAAAAGAAATATATAAAAAAATTAAATGTTTTAAAAGTTTACTATTATTGATTTTATTATTATTATTATTATCCAGGCCTCGATGGAGTCAAAAGTCTCATCATGGGAGGTCGTTTTTAGGAAACACAAAATTTATCATACCAATTCTTGAACCGATTGACCGTTTCTGCTCTAACCACTCTCTCAGGCAATGCATTCCATCGTTCAACCACCCTCCATGCAAAGAAACCACTCCTCATCCTCTTGATCAGAGACTCCTTTTGTAACTTCCAGGGAAGGCCCCTTGTCATCACTCCTTCCCACTGTGCAACCAAGCAAAAGAACTCCCCAATGTCCACCCTGTAACTGCCTCTCAACAGTTTGAAAGTCTCGATCACATCACCTCTCCTTCCTCCATCCATTAAACTCTGCAGTCACCATTCCCTCAGTCGATCCTTGTAACTGACATTGTAAAGTCCTGAAACTATCTTTGTTATCCACCTCTGTACCCTTTCCACAGTTAATTTATCCCCTTTAAATCTTGGGGAGCAAACCTGAGAACAATAGTCTAAGTGTGGTCTGATCAGGGTCTTATACAATGGAATGATAACTCTTTTATCTCTGCAGGTCAGCATCCTTCTCAGTATTGCAGCAATCCTCTGGGTTATCTTCACCACCTTTGCAATATGCTCCCTGAATTTCAGTATTCTATCAATCATCACCCCCCCAGATCTCTTGTCTCCCCCTACTTCCTCCAGTATAACTCCTCCAATTGATGGTTCCCAAACTTCAAGACTTTACATTTTGCTGCATTAAACTGATACCCCCATTCATTTATCCATCTGTCTAGTTTATTCAAATCCTCTTGAAGGGCTGCCACATTTGCACTATTACTGATAACCCTTCCCAGCTTCACATCATCTGCAAACAACTGAATATCCCCTTGCAATCCATTGACAATGCCATTGATATAGAGGTTGAACAATACAGGTCCCAGTACTGAGCCTTGTGTAACACCTTGTAACCTTCTGCCTCCTTGATATTGCCCCACCATACACAACACTCTGATACATCCATACAGCCAATCCTGAATCCAGTTGACTAACCTGACATCTAAACCCATGTGCTACAACTTAAATATCAGCTTATGCTGTGGCACCCTGCCTTTGCAAAATCTAAAAAAAATGGCAGTATATGCTTTTTCCACATCAACTGCTATTGTCACTTTATTATAAAAGGCAATCATATAACTAAAGCAAGAGCACCCCTTAACAAATCCATGTTGATTCTCACAAATAACATTACCCTCATCTGCCCAATGCTGTATATAGTCCCTCACTAATTTCTCCAAGACCTAAACAACTACTGATGATACACAAATTGGCCTATAATTAGACACTCAGGGGTGCACCGACCATATGTGGAATATGTGCGATGCACACAGGGACAAGGATAGTAAAGGCACCAAAGAGGAGGAAATACTTTAAAAAAGTTTTTTTAAAGTGATTTTTTTATTGGAGGGGGGGGGGATAGGGGTGCCAACTAAAGTTTTGCACACAGGCACTGGACACTATTGGCATGCTACTGGGTATAGGGGCACCAACTGAAGTTTTGCACACAGGCGCCAGACACTACTGACACGGCCCTGTAGACACTTCCAGTCTGCTACTACTCTTGTGCAGCGGCACTATCTTACCTTCCTTCCTTTTCCTTGGGTGCCTTTCCCACAGCCACACTTTTATCGAAGAGCCAGGTCAGTTCTTTAGCACATTCTCTGAAAATCCGTGGTGAAATACCATCCAGTCCCACAGCTTTACTGGTATCAAGGGTACTCAGTATTTGGAACACACTCTCCTCCTGCACCTCTAAACCTGCCCTGTCCCTCTAGTATTAAAACCATCATCTCCAGGATGAAATACTCCAATAAAGTGTTCACTGAACAATTGCACTGATGCAGAGGACTATGTCCTCTGCATCAGTCACTCTATTCCAATTTTTATTCTGCAATGTTATTCTTCCACAATCATTTCTCCTCCTACTGGCCACATAGCTAAAAAATTCCCTAGGATTTTCTTTGGATTTTAGTGCCAATCTTTTCTCATATTCGAGTTTTGCCTTCCTCATCATACTGGTTGCACTCCTAGCCTGCATCTTATATTCTTTGTGTATTTGCCTTCCACCTCTCCTCCTTATATCTCTTCCATAATCTCTTTTTCAACTGCAGGTCCTGTTTGATATTGTTTGTCATCCACTTTACACCAAATTGTATCCGCTTCTTCACTTGTTGAATACAGCTTACTATTGCTGCTAACAAATATCCTTTCACAATATCCCAAGCACTAATGATATCCTGGCCTTCCAATTCTGCCCTCCATGGAACTGCCCCTAGTTGATACCTAAGACTATTATAATCACCTGCCTTATAATTCCACATATATTCCCTTTTCTTTGATACACCTGCATGTCTATTCATCTTCCAAATCGAAACCACATGGTCATGCTCTCCAACTGGTGGGAGAGATGTCATCTCACTTATTATCAGCTCTTCTGATGCTATGACCAAATCCAAAACTCTTGAACCTCTTGTTTATTCCCTCTATTACATGTTGCCTAAGACATTTGTACCTCAAGAATTCTAGAAATTCCATCCCCTTATTACTACATGCATTTTCCTCTTTCCAGCTTATAGTGCTGTAGTTAAAATCTCCCCCTAATAATCATTCTTCTTGCACTTGCCAAGCTCAACCGCCTAAACATCTCCTGCCCCCCCCCCACCCTCTGTGCTCTCTGGTTTATAGCAACACCTCACTAAATATCCTGTCTTGGCCACTTCTTCCTCACACCATATGCTTTCAAAACAATTAGTGTCACTGCTTTCCAAAGCCTACACTCTTAGAGGACATAAATCATCACTTATCATAAGCAGTACTCCAACAACACCACCATTTTCCTTCCCTATCCTGCCAAAAAATACTGTACCCTGCTACTTCAATTCCTGTTATTATATCATCCTCCATCAACCACGTCTCAGAGATCCCAATAATCTTTGGCCAGGCCGACGCTATCAGTGCCACCAATTCATCTCCTTTATTTCGGATACTCGTGGCATTCATCCAAGATTTCACTAGCTTTTAGTTTCTCACAGATATCACCTTCTGTTGTGATCATTGACAGTATAACCAATCTTTCCTGTGAAATACTACATCTTAGATATTTTTTAATTAGTCTGAATCTTGAAAATGAACAGAAACTGAAAGTGTCAAAAATATTCAAAGAGAAATTGTTAAATTAATAAAAAGGTGTTTTAAATAATCTGTGTATATACATTGCAATAGTTTAAGTGGATCTAAAGCTGTCACTGTCCTGTGTGATGTCCTTTAGAATATTTGTATTTCATTATATGATTTAGTGGCACAAATATCATTTTCTTTGCCATCAGGCAGCACAACTTGTAAATCATCTCAGTGTTTTCTTAAAGTGTCCTCACCTATATAGCAGAGAGCAAGGATTATGAATGATATGCTGGTTGAAATGTGTGAGGAGATGGGAGTACAGTTTGTTAATGTGTGGAATGAGTTTGAGGAATGAAGTGAGCTGTATGGGTGTGATGGATCTCCTTTATTTCGGATACTCGTGGCATTCATCCAAGATTTAACTAGCTTTTAGTTTCTCACAGATATCACCTTCTGTTGTGATCATTGACAGTATAACCAATCTTTCCTGTGAAATACTACATCTTAGATATTTTTTAATTAGTCTGAATCTTCAAGGGGGGGGTGATTATGAAGAGCTCAGGAGACAGCTTGCAAGGGTAGCATGGAATGAGGAGTTAGCTGGAAAAGAGATCAATGCAGCTTGGGGGATTTTCAAAAAATATTTAGTAGATGCAATGTCTAAGTGTATACCATGGGTGAGAAGGTTAAATAAGGTAGGTGTGAGATGGATGAATAAAGAGATTAAGCATGCAATACAGATAAAGGGCATTGTGGAGGCAGCATAAGAGAAGTGGAAGTAACCAATTTCATGAGGTCTACAAAGACCAGGCAAGGAGGGTGACTTGGTTGGTGAGAGTAGCTAAAGAGAGGTATGAATAGCAGTTAGCTAATGAAGCCAAAAAGAATCCTAGGGAGTTCTTTCGATATGTAGCCAGCAAAAGAAAGAATGATTATGGAAGGATGATATTGACTAGAGAAAATGGTATAATGGCATTGAAAGTTTATTTTTTTCACTTGTTTGGACTATAATAAATTTATTTTAATCCTTTATCCAAGTGTGAGCAAACAAAGTTTGCACCTGAAAGTTCAGGACTGGGGTAAGGTGGTACAACACCGGGCAACTCATTGCAAAAGTGGAGCAAGCTAACATCATTACTATTCAGGTGCAAACTTTGTTTGCTCACACTTGGATAAAGGATTAAACTAAATTTATTATGGTATAAAGACAGCTGTTGCAGTATCTTCCATAATGAAAACCACATCTCCTTGCAGATATGTCTAATGTTATGCATTAAGGGAAGGGCCACTACCCAGACTAGTTTCAACCTTTATTGAGGTGTCTTCAGTGAGAGCCAAGTCCAAGTGGCAATACCAGGCAGAAGCATTAGCAAGGTCATCTCTACCTATAGGAGTTGCCAAATGGTGTGCCCCTTTTGATAAAGGATTAAACTAAATTTATTATAGTCTAACCAAGTGAAAAATAAACTTTCAACATCTTTCTCTAAATCCAGAGTAATTTATTAAAAAGGTGGCACATCGTTTGGCAACTCCTATAGGTAGAGATGACCTTGCTAATGCTTCTGCCTGGTATCTCTACTTGGGCCTGGCTCCCACTGAAGAGACCTCATTAAAGGTAGAAACTAGTCTGGGTAGTGCCCCTTCCCTTAATACATAACATTAGACATATCCGCAAGGAGATGCTTTCTGCATTATGGGAGATACTGAGATAGGGGTAATGTTAGCTTGCTCCACCTTTGCAACGAGTTGCCCGGTGTTGTACCATCTCACCCCAGTCCTGAAGATACTTTCAGGTGCAAACTTTGTTTGCTCACACTTGGATAAAGGATTAAACTAAATTTATTATGGTATAAAGACAGCTGTTGCAGAATGTGTAGTGGAGATATTTAATGAGCAGTTCATACAGGTCTTTCAATCATGTGAATGTGACTTCATGGAGAGATTGAGAGCAGTTGATAATGGGGAGGAGAGACTGACTGTAAGTGAGCAAGAGGTGTTTGGGGAGTTGAGTAAACTAGATGTGGGACTTGATAATATATCACCACGTATTCTGAAGGAATGTGCCAGAGAGTTGATACCTGCCTTGAGATATTTTTTTAATACGAGTCTTGCACTTGGTCAAGTTCCTAAAGAGTGGAAAGAGGGTAAGATTGTGTGCAACTTCATAAAGGAGGTGATCGAACTCAAGCATCAAACTATAGGTCTATCTGTGTGTCAGGTGTTGTGGTTAAGTTGTTGGAGAAGCTTGTGAGAACTAGGATCCAGAGTTGGGTTGACAACAATGGTATAATCTTTGATGGACAGCATGGATTTGCTAAAGGGAGGTCATGTTTTAGTAATCTACTTACTTATTACAATAAAGTGACTGCTTCCTTGGACACAGGAGAAGGATACACATTAATATACTTGGATTTCGCAAAAGCTTTTGATAGAGTACCTAATGATAAGTTGACAGTCAGTCAAACTAGTGCAGATGGGGTTGGATATTAGATTAGTGCATTGGATTGGAGACTGGCTATCTGATAGGTATTAACAAGTTGTGTATGAGGGTGCAATATCCAGGAAAAGGAAAGACACTAGTGGAGTTCCTCAGGGGTCTGTTTTAGGGCTATTACTATTTAATTTGTATATTAATGATATTGGTGAAGATTTGGATGGAGATATTCAGTTGTTTTCAGATGATGCAAAGTTGGGATGAACCATGAAGAGTAGTGAAGATGTTGTGGCCTTGCAAGAAGACTTGAATAAATTGAGTGATTGGGCACATAAATGGGGATATGAGTTGAATGTTGCAAAATATAAGGTTTTAAAATTTGTGAAACAAAGATGGGATGCAGAATTTATGCTTGGTGAGAATATATTGTTGGAGGTAGAGGAAATAAGAGATCTAGCGGTGATAGTGGATAAGGATCTAAAAGTTAGGGGACACATCACCAAAATTGTGAAGACAACACAAAGGCTTCTGGGAATGACGCGAAGGACACTGACGTGTAGAAGTAGGGAGATTCTTGTTCAGTTGTATAAGGCTTTGATTAGGCTACAGATGGACTATTGTGCCCAGATTTGGTCACCGGGTTTTCAGAAGGATGAAGAGATGTTGGAAAGGGTCCAGAGGTGACTGACTAAGGTAGTTTCTGACCTCTGGAATGTTGAGTATGAGGAATGATTGAGAAGATGTAATTTGCAGAGTCTGGTGGAGAGGAGGAAGAGGGGATAGAGACCTACAAGTTGGTAAGGGGTTGTCATAAGATTAATGGTGGAGAAGTTCTACAGAGAATAGTGGGAGATCAGGGGAGAACCAGAGGTCATCCCTGGAAACTGTATAAAGAGGGTGTGAGTAGGGGAGTGAGAGGCAGGTTTTTTTTGTGCAGAGTTGTGAATGATTGGAATGCCTTGCCTGAGAGTGTGGTGTCTGAAAGGAGTTTGAGTGTATTTAAGACACGGTATGATGAGATGTGTGTGTGTGATAAAAGGACCTCCACGATGAGTCTTTGACTCCATGAGGTCTTGGGGTAATAATAATAATAATAATAATAATATATTAGAAACTGGATAAAAATTTAAATATCTTAATGTGACTTGTCAAGAGATCAAACCTTTCGGCCAAAGAATTAATAGTGTGCACAATTGGAAGAAAGAAAAAAAAATTAACTTTCAAGTTATATTTGCAGATCAGCTGGTGCTTTGGCCAAACATTCCTAACCTGACAATCTCTTCTTACATCTGCATAATGTACTGCTTTTGAACTCAGCAGAATTTTCTAAATGTAATGCTAACATCTGTCAATCAAGTATAACATTAAAATTTTCATCCGATCTAAATTTTTTAGTAAAGTCAATTACATTATTTAACACGTTTATAGATTCACTTAAATTTGTGTTTGGATTCTGAAGCATTTTGATTCTGAAGCACTCTTGATCCTGCACAAAATGCATACCTGATTATGAACACTAAAATCCATAATCTTTAATTTTCAAAGCCAATGTTTTTGCTTCATATTTTGTGCTATTGTCAATTTGAATATTATAAATTTCCATAAAAGAATCTAAAACTTCTCCAATATTATATTTAGTAAATGAAGAGTGTCAATCCTCATTTCCTATCTAGTATCATAAAGTTTTCAGTGCAATTTTGGTGTACTTTTTCAGTATATTCCATCACTTAGTCAAAGCACTAAAGAAATTATAAATTTCTCGTATAGTGCTAAAAAAAAAAAAAATCACTGTTTCAGTATTAACTTGAACAGCATCAGCGATTACTAAATTTAGTGTGTGCTGCGCATGGGACAAAGATTGCTTGAGGGTTAATATTTGATATGGGTTTTAGTAAATATTTGTCTTAACTGGTGAATCCATGCTGCAAGTAAAAAAGAAAGTCAGCACTGTAACACGACGCCCCCAAACATGCGCCCAGCTCTATACCACACATAGTGAAAAATAACTTGCCGTTTTGAAACATGTTTTTTTTTTCCTTCTCACTTCAGTGCCCATTGAAGAAGGTGCCCTGATGCGATGCATTGCCTGCTTACCGTGTTAAGCAGGCCCTGACTACTGACATTCTTTCTTTGTAGCTTCTCAAGCTATGACACTGTTCCAAGATGACTCCTGAGTCTCTCATAATCACCAGCCTTATAATTGAACATAAACCTCTTCTTGACATAGAACTCCATGTGTTTGGCAACTTCCCAGAACAAGAAGACCACATGTTCATTCTCCCGAATCAGAGGCAGATCCAACACCTCAAACCCCCTTATCCCTTCTATAACATATTGTTTCATGTAATTATCCTTTAGTAAGTGTATAAATCCCATTTTCATCAAGCCATGCTCCTTTCCTCCCTCCAATTGATGTCCACATAGTTAAAGTCTACCATAATAATTGTTTGGCCTACATTCATTGTGATGATTTGCTGATACATGGTATCTACACCTTCCTGTGCTCCCTCCAGTCTATAGCAGCACCCAACCACATATTTTGTCCTATTTGCCTCTATCACACTAGACAGCCTCAAATGAACCATCTCTCTCAGACCTAATATCCTGTTTAACTTTTAATTTTATTGGATGTAATTCTGCAGCTATCGTCAGTAATACCCCAACTCCTGTCCTGTCCTGTTCCTTCTATTCTCCCTGAAACTATATCATTTTATTAGTATCTAGCTTACATCAGATAGCCTCAAATGAACTGTCCCTCTTGCATCTATGCCCTACTGATGTACATCTGCTCTTTTTGGTGTAGTCAAGATTTTAACTCTAACTCAAAAATGGTAGTTTTATCCATAAATCTATCATAGTCGCGGACAAATTTCTTTTTGCCAGCAAAAGTTGGTCGATTGGTAGAGCCTCTGCTACTAATGGCTCCCAAAAAAAGTTAAGCAAGTTTGAGTGTGATTAGTAGTTTGAAGAGGATCAATTGTGCGATGCTGTTGGCGCACTCTCCCTCGATGAGTCTTTGGACTCCCTGGAGGCGTCTAATAATAATAATAATAATGATTGTGCTCAACATTTATTCAAATTTCTTATCACGATTCTTGAGATTCTGTGTTAATAAGAACGGTATTAGTAGTGGTAATCATTGTAATACTGTCTGACCACAGATACAAGAACCTCAGTTGGTTTGGTGCCAAGAAGAGTCAATTCATGTTGAAGGGGGAGAAAGAAATAAGGCAATATATGAATTGGTCACCAACACACGAAATAACCTGCTTTATACGTAAAATTTTTGAACTGTTATACAAGCAAAATAGTTACCACTTTATAAACTACAATATTCATAAAAGAGAATTTAATTTTCCAATGTGTAATAATAAACAACTCATCCCACAATATGGATTGATTACCCTAATATCGGAATGATTTCTCCTACTTCTGACATGTGCAGAAGTGTCGAAGGGTCTTGCATCCGTGAGCATACAGTAATTATAACAATACAGCAAGCTATATTTATAAATGCAGAATTACTTCACTGTAATGCATTTATAAATATACTAATAGCTGTCTACAATATTGCAATTTAAAACATAAAAGGAAATTATTATTCGTAGTTTGTAACATGTTAGATAGATAGTTTGGAAAATATGATGATAGCATAAATATTTTAGGTATTTTCTTATCCTACAACCATAATTCTCTTAAGGTGTGACAAGTTAAAGATGCTAAGAAAACATCAAGCATAATACTTCAATATGTTAATTATATCCTGTATTCTTTTTGACATATCCTTTCTAGGATATGTCAAAAAGAATACAGGATCCACCTCATTTGTACCCACAGTTTATAAAATAACACCAGAAATTATGATATAAATTCAAATGCTGAAGATTGATACAGAACTGATGTTTCAGCAGGTGTTTATTAAATAATTTTTTATTCAGTTGGTAATAAAGTTTTCCAAATTGGATATATTAAAAATGTAAGAAAAATATAAATAAACAATTTCATAAATTAAAATTCACCCTCTTTATTTCTTGGATTCCATCCTCAAAGTGTATTATGATGATTTCCAGGATTTATCAGGTCACTAACTTTCATTAGCACTTATATTTCTGTTTTGCTACAACAAAACAGATGTTTGATGCCAAGATTGGCAGGATTGAAACCCAGAAGAAGACCAAGGTGTAGGTGGATTGATTCAGTCAGAAGTGCCTTAGAAGCATGAAATGTTAGATATGACAATATTGGAGTTCTCACAAGTAATAGATTGATTTGGAGGAAAATTGTTGATAGGAGATTAATAATGCTGTAAACTTAATCATGTAGTGCTATCATAATAACCTGAACACTCCTTGGGGGTACATATCAGGAAAGTGATGATGATATGACTTATATTTCTTTCTTTTGTAACATTAATATATTATCATCATCTCAAATTTTCTTTGCCATATGTGTTTACAGTCCATTTTATTTAAATGACTATATTTCCTTATGCTTAAACATTATTGAATGCTAATAATGTTTCTTTTTGGCATCCTTATTTTTAATATATTTCTGCCACTGATAGCATTCCTGCCTTCATTTTATATTCTCATGCCTAATGTATGGGGAAAACTTAAATATTCATTCATATGCACATAAGATTGTAGGTTATATAGATTATTTGCATATTTACTCACTTAACAATCTTGAAAAGCCATCCTGGCATTGTTACATTGGATTTCTTTATATCTGATACTTAATGACCACAGAAAGATTGAATGTTAGCTTGCATTTTTCTGCTCGTTTTTTCAATTAATGTAATAATTAATTTCCCTAAATTAATTATTTCATTTAATTATTACATGATTTATTTAGTGTGTTAAGGTTTCTGAAGTTAGTGCAATCCTGAAAAATTAAATATGAGTTTACAGTCAAACCATCTTAACAGATATGCATTGATCTCATATGATTTCTTTAACACTTTTTCTCTCTCTCTCTCTCTATATATATATATATATAGTGCTATATTTGGATGAATAAAAAAAAACACTTACCTGGTTGACATAGTAAGTCAATAAGTGATATTTTTAAATACTTTGTTCAAAGAGTTTTTTTTTTTTTTTTAGTGGTTAATTCTTAAACATAATATTTTATTAAGTTATGCTATGGCATCCCCCCCCCCACCTCTCCCTACATATTCATGTTTAATTATTAAATGATTACACAAATAACTAAACTTGTAATTTAATACCTTAATATAAAATTATATGCAATATTTTTGTTATCGTTATGTTTTTCTTATTATATGACCAGAAAACTATTAATTTAAAAGTGTTTGAACTTGTTCGTCATTCAGCACATTTGATCTATGGGGATACAAAGCAGCTGATAATTTAAAATAAACAAATTTGTTCCGTTTAATTGCCTGTAGTTGTGCTTCTTCTATTGTAGTTTCTGTAGTAGCTAAGGAGATCGGTGACTCGTTGCTAAGG
This sequence comes from Typopeltis vanoorti, assembly GCF_054136105.1. Taxonomy (NCBI): domain Eukaryota; kingdom Metazoa; phylum Arthropoda; class Arachnida; order Uropygi; family Thelyphonidae; genus Typopeltis; species Typopeltis vanoorti. Next base: position 84,253,779 of record NC_143551.1, on the reverse strand, counting down.
AAGAAGAAAAGGTTTCATTTCCGGTTGCATTGTATAAATCATTTTTATTTTGAATATGCACGTTGATGATTATTTTCCATTGTCGTCTTAGACCATAATAAATTAGCAATCATTAGTACTCTTTTTTCTGTTAAGTATCTCGGACATAACAAAAAGTAAAAGTAATTCTTGTATCGTTAACATTCTAAATGTGAGCATGAGACCTCACAAGTGGCTTAGTTGTTTTTGACAGTTTAACATAGTGACGTTAAGCGCGATTCACCAGAGCTGTGTTGCTATATTTGGATTGGTAGGTCGTTCCAGAAGGTTGTGCATTTTTATTTGTTATATTTTACTAATATTAGGAATTTCTATACATGTGATAAAAATTTGAATCGGTTATGCTAATGGCAGTATTTAAATAGCGTTTGATTTGTATATACACTTCCTCCCATACATTGTATTTTTTTTTAAAAAAATAGGAATAGTAGTGTACACGCTATTCTTTAACAACATGCTAATATTTATGATAATATGATTATCAGCTCCCTTTTTTTTTCTTTCATCATAGTAAAAGTTTAGATTAGATAAATATTCACTTTTTAAAGAATATTCGTCACTAACGGTTATATTCTCACAAAGAATGCTCCTTCTGCGCAGCTTAGTACTTTCATTTTAGAATTGTATATTGATTGGAAAACTCACCATGTACGTCATCTTTCTATAATGATTGTCAAATTAAGTGTCCGCCCGACATTATTGTACATTAATACAAAGCGAATCGCTTATCAATCCATACAGATTTGACAGCACTCATAATGCTAATATCCCCCCCCCCCCCACACACACACACAAGACACTACACCAACAATCCACTCCTCAAAGCATTCGCCAGTTGTTTGTAGTGTCCTGTTTCGCATGTGAATTGTGTTAGCCATGCTAGTTTATACTGTCATTGTCATTTAGTGTATTCTGCTTTCATTCAGAAAGCGGATGAATTTCTTAAAATCCCATATAAATAAATGCAATAATATAATCCTGCCGTGGTCATGGATGTTAGTGATTGTTTATTAAAATACTAGTGGTGGTGGTGGACAGTAGATGATACGGTTGGTGGATGATGGAGACAGAGAGTGTAGGTGCCCTCTCTGGATGAGTCTTGGACTCCCTGGAGGTGTCAAATAATAACAATAACAAAATAAATTTGTTATTTTCGCACAGCACAACATTCAGATAATGCGATTTGAATAAGTTAAGAATTAATGGTTATATAATGAGCCATCTTTAAAAAATTCTAAATTGTTGCCATTTCTTGAACAAATTATTAACAGTTATTTGGTAAATGGTTGATAATGAATGCTTTCCTCAGCTATTTTTGTGCTTTACATATGGATACTATGTGCATGCATTTTATACTATATTACTTGCATGCACTTACATGCATTTAAAAAAAAAAAAGTAATCTCAAAGACAATTTTCACACTTGAAACTAACCTTTACCATGAATATATATATATATATATAGTGCATGAAATTGGAAAATGAGATTTCTTGAACTGAGAATGAGGAGAGGATTGAAATATGGCTGGTGATTGGTATACATGTAAAAAAAAAAAAAAAAAAAAAAAAGGTGACAAGAATGAGAAAAAAGTTGATCTTGGTATACAGAGGAGAATATCAGAACAGAAGATAGAGAGATTCGTGAGACCTTTGCATGAAGCTCGACAATGAGCCTCACGTGAACTACAAATACCCTGCTTCACTGTTCACAAGCTCATCCATCATAAGTTGTGTCTACATGCATACAAAGTGCAGGTGTTGCAGGAAATCAAGCAGAATGATAAGACAATGGGTAATGTTTGCAGCTGAAATTCTGGAATGTGTCGACAAGAATACAGATTTGCTTTTCGGAAGAAGCCACTTTTCATGTCAGTGGAAAAGTAAACAGGCACAATGTCAGGATATGGGAGAGTGAAAATCCTCAATTTGTCATGGAACACATGTGACAGTCCCAAAGTAAATGTCTGGTATGGTGTAATGCAAAACACTATCATTGGCCTTTTTTTTTTGTGTGTGTGTGGAAAGCAATATTTTACCTAGACTGCTGGAAAATTTCATCTTTCCACAACTAAAAAAGACTTGCAACCACACATCCTCTTTCAACATGATCGTGCCCTACCACACTGGCATTTGGAGGTACAACTCTTGACAGGATCTTCTCTCAGCAGCAGATCATACATAGAGGACTAATTCCCTGGCCACCATGATTATAGATCTTACTCCACTTGATTTTTTTCTTGTGGGGGGGGGGGGGAGGAGTATGTGAAGAACACAGTCTATGCAACTAAAGTGGACAGCCTAGATTGCATTTCTGCTGACGTCCTCCATCATCCCAACATGCTTCAGAGAACCTGATTGTTTGTGCTACTAAAGGAGTATTCATGTAAGTATACTGTTTTTTTTTTTACGAAAACTTGGTGAGTGTTCCTTTTCATTTGTATGATTTTGACACCATGATCCATACACTTTAGTAGTAGTAAAACATTGAAACTAGGGAGGTCCAGTGTGGACACCCTGTATATCTCGTCTCACTAAATATTTAAAATCTGTACTAACCTCTCACCAAATGGCTTCAAAGCTATTATCATTATTTCTTTCTTCAATTTCCACATCGAGAGGACACAACTATTCTGAAATCATCAGTAATAATACCCTATCTCCTCTTTTATCTTTTCTGTTATTTAAAAATATTCTTATACAGATAAAAATTTTAAATTTTCCCAGTATGTTGAAAGTTTATTTTTCACTAGGTTAGACTATAATAAATTTAGTTTAATCCTTTATCCCAGTGAGAGCAAACAAAGTTTGCACCTGCAAATATCTTCAGGGAAAAATCAACGGAAAAATCAAAAAATATGGCCTTTAAAGGACAAGATCCAGCAAGAACTAAAATAGTATTAGATAACAAGATCTTAGAACAGGTGAATTCATTTAACTACCTAGGATGTATGATCACTTATGAAAATGAAAAAGATATAAACATAAAAATTGCAAAATATTTAAAATTAACAGGAGTAATTAACTCTATATTTAAACCAAACCTAGTTCAAAAACAAACCAGGCTAAAAGTATACAATACATTAGCCCTACCGGTCTTAATGTATGGAAGCGAAATCTGGACAATAAAACAAAAAGACAAACAAAGATTAACAACAGCAGAAATGAAGTTTATGAGAAAAACTGCAAAGTATACCCTATTTGATCACAAAAGAAACGAAGATATTATGAAAGAATTAAACCAAGAACCAGTAATTGAAAAAATTAAAAAATATAAACATAGATGGATGGAACACATTCAAAGAATGAAAACAGAAAGATTACCAAAACAAGCCTTAAAGTACAAGCCATTAGGAAAAAGAAAACCAGGACGTCCTCTTAAACGATGACTTCTAAGGCCGGAACAGGCCATACTAGGCCTAAATCCTTGATACGTATGATGATGATTATTATATTTTGTCATTTCCATTTTCGTTTTCCCTTTTCCATTCCAGGGTCGTTTCCCATAGATTCAATCCGATTATCTTTTTCTGTCAGCTTACAAGTATGGTTATGTTCTCCATGTCAGGGGACTAGCCTGACGATGGAATAGTTCAGTGGTAGGGCTGCTACCTTAAGGCTTCTGAACTGGCCTTTTTCCGGATTTAAACCCATAGGAGGAATAGGGTATATTGAAGGGGAAAGGGTAGACATTTACTACCAACACTCCTATCCCAGTATCTCCCATAATGCAAAACATATCTCCTTGTGGATATGTATACTGTTATGCATTAAGGGATTGGTCACTACCCAGACTAGTTTTGACCTTTATTGAGGTCTCTTCACTGGGAACCAGGCCCAGAGTTGGAGATACATCTTTCTCTAAATCCAGAGTAATTTAATAAAAAAAGGTGGCAAACCTTTTGGCAACTCCTATAGGTAAAGATGACCTTGCTACTGCTTCTGCCTGGTATCTCCAACTCTGGGCCTGGCTCCCACTGAAGATACCTCAATAAAGGTCGAAACTAGTCTGGGTAGTGGCCAATCCCTTAATGCATAACAGTATACATATCTGCAAGGCGATGTGTTTTGCATTATGGGAGATACTGGGATAGGAGTGTTGGTAGCTTGCTCCACCTTTGCTACGAGTTGCCTTGGTGTTGTCTTACTTACCCAGGTAAGATAGTACAACACTATATTCAGTCCTGAAGATATTTGCAGGTGCAAACTTTGTTTGCTCTCACTGGGATAAAGGATTAAACTAAATTTATTATTTTCCCAGTATGGTTGGCTGAATAGTTAGCATACCCAGTTTGCAACCAACAAGCTGAGAATTTGAATACTAACATGGGCATGAATATTTGTGAATGTTTTTAGATGGGAAGTGAATATAATCACCTGGTGTGAGACCACCATCCTACTTATTATAAGCCTGAAAAGGCTTGGGAAAAAAGTTCCCTATTTGGTCAGAGTAGATTTCAGATTATGCTAATTAAAAAACTCTTAGCCCGCGTACAGTATTAAATGTACTACAGGTTTTCTTGGGTCACATAAAAAAAAATCTGAGATTATTTTATGGAATTTACCACTTGTTAGCTTTCCCTTTAACCACCTTACCGGGTCATTATGGATCAAATACGCATTCTCAAAAGCTTCGTGTCCATCATATATTTCCATGTAATATCAATGGTATTACAATTTTAATATGCACTTCACATCCATGGCAACTTGGATGTATATATACGTCCTGGCTGGTAGCATGGTTAGTAAATATGGTTGCCTCGCATCACCAACAATTTTGGAAACTTATATTATGAACCCCATCAGTCCTAAAATCAAGATCTTGCCATGCTCATAGAAGGGCAGTAATTAGTACTGTCATGTTATGCCATTTAGTACTCAGGCCTCTGATGTTTCATCTTCAGGGAAGTTAAATAAATTTGCTAATTATTATTCATGGATATTTGTTTCTTTTCATTTATATTTCTGTTTTAGTAGCATAGGGAAAGTTGGAAGACTGGTTGTAGCTGGTTTAGCAGAACAGTGTGGCAGTGAAAACAGCTATAGAAGAGACATAAAAAATATTTTAAAAAAAATGGAACATTTCTGAAAAAGCTGGTGGGAATTTGTAAGACATCTTACAGATTGCCCTTCGTCTGTATGGTGTCAAGCATTTTTATGGAGGTTTTACTGTACCCCAGATGCGAGAATAGTATTTCAAATTGGTATACAGGAAAGTATAAGCATTAGGAATACAGGTAAGAATGGATGCCAGCTTAAATCCTGAATTTTGAACTAAAGATTGTAGGTTCTGTATCATACTGGTGGGAGTCACTGGGTACGTATTCAACAAGGTATGATAGTGGACAGGAAAGCAGATGTTCAGGAGGCATATTCACAATGATTGTAAAGGGAGCACATAGGTATAAACACTGTTGAATATGTTATTTTTCTTTCTAAAGACTTGATCTGATCACATCTATATATACAAGTCTGGTAAGATATCAAAATTATGGAATGTTGAATATGAGTAGTACAAATTGCAAAATTTTTAAAATAGGCAGAAAGGGAGAGATATGATAGCATATAAACTGAAGAGATTTTTCATGCGAGATGTAAGCGAGATTTTTCAATATATGGTAGGATGGAAAGAGTAAGAAGATTTCCTTGTAAGTTGAGAAAGAGTGTTGTAGTTAGGCATAGAAATATGGGTCAGATTTTTCTCATGGTGAATAAGTGGAATATGTTTCCTGAAGAAGTGTTGAGTAAACAGTCAGTGAATGACAGGTATCTGTAAGATAGGGTAGACCTCTTCCGATGAGTTCTTAAGACTGCATGGAGATGCCTATTTAATAATAGTTTGGTTGATGCTTAAACTTACAAAAAGATGAAAAAATTCATCTTTATAATATAAGCCAGAAGTTAAAGTGAAGACGTGAAACTTCAAGATTTTTCAAAATTATTAGTAGTATACAGAATATAATCCTCAGCATAAGCTGCATCAGTACACATCACTAGACTGAAGAATGAATGCATTACGAGGATGGTCTGAAAAGTTCTTGGCCTCAACCATAGATGGCAACACTATTGGCACGATTTTTTTTTTTTTAAGTTGGTACATCTGTCATAAACATCCATGTGAAATTGCAAGTCATTCTATCAAGTGGTTTGTTTTATATAGCTGTCTGAAGCAAAAGTGTCGCCTGTATCCCTTGAAACAGATAAAATTGAGTATTGTGCAGTTATAAAATTCTTTGTAAAAGAATGTTTAACGCCAACAGATTTTCATTCGAAGTTCATAAAAGTTTATGGGCACTCTTCTCTTTTGTTTTCAACAGTTAAGAAATGGGCTGCCGAGTTTAAATGTGGCTGTGCCAGCCTTGAAGATGATCCACTTGAAGGACATCAAAAAGTGTAACACCACCAGAAATCATTGATCAAGTGCACGATGTGGTTGGCGAGTCAAAGTGCTGAGACTATGTATTTCAAAAGAACATGTATATGCATGAAGAATTGCAAATGAAAAAGCTTTGTGCAAGATGGGAGCCACGCTTGCTCAAAGTAGATCAAAAATTCACTTGCATGAAAATCTGTGAACAGTGGTTGGAGCGTTTTAACAAGAATAAAACTGATTTTTTGCTTCGATTTATTACTGTGGATGAGACCTGGTTTCACCATTACACACCAGAATTCAAACAGCAGTCAAAAGAGTGGACAGAAGCCAGTTGTTCAGCGCTAAAGACAAAGTCGGTTCCATCAGCAGGAAAGGTCATGGCATCAGTGTTTGGGATGCTAAAGGCATTTTGTTTATTAATTATCTTGAAAAGGGTAAAACAATAACCAGGGAATATTATTCCTATTTTTTTTACCAGACTAGATGAAAAAATTTGTGAGAAAAGACCCAGTTTGCAGAAGGAAAAAATCATCTTTCATCAGGACAATGCACCTTCCCTTTGTGGGTAGGTGTTTTGGCAATGGGAAAATTAAGGGATCTACATTATGAATTGTTGGAACATCAACCCTATTTTCTCCATGATTTGGCTCCCTCTGACTTCTATCTCTTCCCAAAACTAAAATTCTTCCTCGCTGGTCAGCATTTTTCTTCAAATCAAGAGGTGATTGCAGCTATAGAGGGGTATTTTGCAGATCTTACTGAGAACCACTACAGGGACGGGATAATTGTGCTGGAGCATCGCTAGAATAAATGTATTATTCTTAAGGGAAATTATGTTGAAAAATAAAAATAATCTTGAAATTATAAATTCGTTTTTTCATTGTTAGGCCGAGAACTTTTTAGACCACCCTAGTATATGGATTCAAAGTCCATATAATTCCTTAATTAGTCATAAAACCTTCAAAGTATTTTTCTGGTCTAGGCTCTCATGGAATAAACCAAATATGATGACAGCCTGATAACATTTCATGATAGTTGTATCAGGAGAGCATGAGCAAGGGAATGAAGAATAGGTTTTTTTTTTTCTGTGGAGAGTGGTAAGTGGTTGAAATGCATTTCTCAAGAGTTAGAGACACAAATGTATTTGTCATGGTATGACGTGCTGTGTGTGTGTGTGTGATAGTGGAACCTCCTGCAATGAGTCTTTTGACTTCATGGAGGCCTGATATTAATAATAATACACCAGAATGTATGACTTTATATTTCTAACATTGAACTAATAGCCATGTTCATCACATGCCTGCAGTTCCAGATTATTTGAGTCACCCTGCAATCACTGCATATCAGTAAATAGCTCTGCTCCTAAATTATATATTTAGTTTAATCCTTTATCCAAGTTTCAGCAAACAAATTTTGCTCCTGAAGTATCTTCAGGACTGGGGAAACTCGTGGCGCAAACTTTGTTTGCTTACACTTGATAAAGGATTAAAGTAAATATATAATTTATAGTCTAACCAAGTCAAAAAAAACTTCCAACATCTTTCTCTAATCCATAGTAATTTAATAATAAGGTGTGACACCTTTTGGCATATGGAAATATGACTTCTGCATTGCTTCAACCTTGGTATCACCTCTTGGTCTGGCTTCCACTGAAGAGACCTCAATAAAGGTCAAAACCGGTCTAGGTAGTGACCCTTCCCATAATGTATAGTGTTGCACATGTCTGCAAGGAGATGTGCTTTGCATTATGTGGAATACTAAGGAAAGTGATCAGAACTCGGTCCACCTTTGCCACGAGTTGTCCCAGTCTAGATGTGCTTTGCATCACATGCCTGCAGTTCAAGATTATTTGAGTCATCCTGCAATCACTGCATATCAGTAAATAGCTCTGCTCCTAAATTATATATTTAGTTTAATCCTTTATCCAAGTTTAAGCAAACAAATTTTGCTCCTGAAGTATCTTCAGGACTGGGGAAACTCGTGGCGCAAACTTTGTTTGCTTACACTTGATAAAGGATTAAAGTAAATATATAATTTATAGTCTAACCAAGTCAAAAAAACTTCCAACATCTTTCTCTAATCCATAGTAATTTAATAATAAGGTGTGACACCTTTTGGCGTATGGAAATATGACTTCTGCATTGCTTCAACCTTGGTATCACCTCTTGGTCTGGCTCCCACTGAAGAGACCTCAATAAAGGTCAAAACCGGTCTAGGTAGTGACCCTTCCCATAATGTATAGCGTTGCACATGTCTGCAAGGAGATGTGCTTTGCATTATGTGGAATACTAAGGAAAGTGATCAGAACTCGGTCCACCTTTGCCACGAGTTGTCCCAGTCCTGAAGATACTTCAAGCAAAAGTTTGTTTGCTTATACTTGGGTAAAGGATTAAACTAAATATATAATTTATAGTCTGAGTGAAAAAACTTCCAACAGTTCTATCTCCTATTAAATTCTTCCCTTTAATAATCTCAGGAAAGCTAACTGGTCAAAATTCAATGAATTCATTGAAAATAACATCAACGTAATTCCGCCTAAGGTTGATAACTGTAAAAGATTCACTAAACTCCTTATAGCATCTGGCAAAGGACACATCCCCAGAGGATGTTAAAAGATCTACACACAACGCTTATCACTGAGAATAGTATTCTTCTGGCAGAACATAACGGAACCATCTTGACACTACTTTTGCCCTGTTGAAGTCCTTGAGTGACAGTAGAAAACTCTCTGGCATGAAGAAATGAAAAATCTTAACTAATTTCTTCTCCTCAATAATAAATGATGAACAACTCCCAAAACTTTGGAATGAATCAAAGAGAATAGCCATGTTTAACTCCAATAAGTCAGCTGACAATTCTAATAACTACTGCCCTATAGCATTGCTCTGCACTTCTTACAAACTTTTTTGAAAAGATTATCCTCTAAGATTTCTTCAAAAATAGAAGTCATCTTAATAATGAACAGGCTGGATTTAGACTAGGCAGAAGCTTCTGCAACCAGGTCCTAGTCCTCATAGAAGCTGAGACATCAAACGGGTTTAAAAACAGTTATTGCATTTACAGACATAATATTAGCTTATAACACTGTATAGAAGAAAGGCTTACTGTATAAAAACAGCCAAAATAGTCAACTGCTAAAAAAACTCTAAAACTACTAAAACAAATGCTTTCCAATAGGAAAATAAAGGTTCATCTGAATTTGCAAAAAAAAAAAAAAAAAAAAGCAGAACATTTATCCTATAGGATTGACTGCCACAGAGTTAAGATCCATCCTCACCCCACCTCTGTTCAACTTGACTACAAGTGACATCCTTCCAACAGCCAGTCAAAAATTTATCTATACTGATGAAATAGCAATTGCCACCTAGAATAATACCTGTCAAGCATCGAGGAAACACTGAGCAAAGATCTGAGCTCATTGCAAAAATACTTCAAAACCTGGGGACTATCTTCTAATCCCAGCAAAAACTGTTGTTTCAGCTTTCCACATAATTACCTGGAGGCCACACAGAAAATTAAACTCCCATGAAAGCAACCTTTGCTTTCAATGCTATCAGTACAGGAGACCGTAGTCTCGTGTACTGATAGCATTTGGATCAAACTAAGTTTAAGATATTGTTCCTGGCAGATATCTTTAACTCACAGACACAACTTGGGGGGTTGTAATGCTTTGATCTTTCAAACAGCAGCCCCTGGCTCACGTCTTTCAAGTTGCTCACCATTTCCGAGCTGAAGTCACCACGACTTGTGGGCAGGTAGCTCAACATAATGAGAACCATCTCTTGTACCTTAAGGTCTACTACTCTCTCATAGCTGTCTTTTCCCACATCACTACTCCGTTTTTCAGAAGACAAGACACTACCACCAAAGAAAATAAAATCAAAATTAACATCCATCTTCCCATACATGAAGATATCCCTCCACCTCCATTTCACCATCTTACTTCCAGATCTCCTATCTTGCTTGTGGAAATGCCAGATGATGGTCCCTAGGACTGGTGGAGAAGACTCTGGAATGAACTACAAACAGTATCTGATCACAGTTTCCATCTATCAGACCTCTAGGGTTCAATCTATCTCCAACACCTCCAGAGCTAGCTAAACAAAATTAGGACTAGATAAGGCTGATATACGCACTCATTACATCTGAAGAATTTCAGTCACCTTTTTCGTGTATGGTGCTGTGAAGATTATGCATCACATCACTAATTATCCTACATACTCCTTTCCTCCAGGTATCAGGAACTTACACTTATTTTCAGATAGCGCTATGAACTGGTTAACTGAACTGCTGATCTGTTTATAGTTTTGCTCATTAATTTCTTGTATTTTTTACTCATATGCTAAATAAATAAAGTTTTATACCTTATATTAAGCATTACCAGCTTTAAAATCCCTATCATATTAGCTTGCTCATCCTGTTGTCTGTTTCCATATTTAATTTGCCATCTTCACTAAAAACCACTGAAAGATTTTACTTATTCTGTAGGTTCTCCATTTAGAATGCAGCAGACATTTTTATGTTCCTATTTTCATAGTTTTGGTCTTTTCGTTGCTGATTTTCATGCCAAGTTTATTATAGTAATTATTTAGTTTTTCCAGGGAATTTTGCAGACTTGTACTGGATTTATTTAGTAATATAACATCATTTACATAAGGAACTGAGATTAACATGCTAAATTTTGATATCAGGTTTAATGTTACTTTCCTTCATAATGTGATCCATATAATGAATAACAGATAATAACAATGGAGATAATGTGCACCCTTTTCTCACACCTGGTTTAATATCAAACCAACTTCCTGTGTCTCCTTCAGTTCTAACAGCTAACTTGCAACTCAGATATACACTAAGTATTGCTTGATATCCCATTAACACCATATAGCTGTAGCATTTTAAACAATTTTTTTGTCTTAGAACCTAGTCATATGCCTTTTCCAGATCTACAAAACTTAAATAATACATACAGAGCCTTGTTATATTCCTATGCTTTCTCAACAGTCTTAAAGTAAAAATGTGATCCTGACATCTGTTTTGCCTGAATTCAGCCTGTTCTTCTCCAAGCTTCCCTTCCACAATTTTTCTTAGCCATTTCTCAAATATACTCATATAAATCTTATCAGGAACACTCAGTATGGAATTATTTGTACAACAGTGCAAACAAGTTGGCTCCATTTCCGTCTGCTGAAAACTAACTTTTTCAGGTCGTTGCATCCATAATACATCAGCTCACCATCCATATCAAAAATATTGCATCATAAAATCAATATCCAGATCACACAAGATTTGTTCATCTGAAGAATTCCTAAAACAAGAATTGGAAATTATCAAAGAGACAGCCTTACTAAATGGATATAATCCAGTAACCCAAAAAATAATTATCCACTCTTCTACAAATCAACCCAGACAAGAAGAAGAAGTCCTCAGGACTCGCATTTCATGTATTAAAAGGCATCTCTGAACACGGTAAAAATAATCAGAAAATATAAACTCGTTGCTACTTACAAACCTATCAACCAAATTCACAACTTGCTACCTGCAAAAGACAAACTCTCACCATTGATGCTACCTGCCATATACTAAGCACCATGTTTGTGTAACTTGTCTTACTATGGACAAACAGGAAGATCTATAAATAAACATATCTCTGAATATCAAGATCACATCTGTCTTATCAAACCTCACAAATCTGGCTTTGCACAACATGCAATAAAAAATGCTAACCATGGGATCCAATGGCCAAATGCTAAGTTACTACATAGATCCACATATAAACATGAATGGTTATATAAAGAAAGTGCTGAAGCCTTACTTCATAGATGTAATCTTAATTGAAATGACCGTCTCACTATTCCAAAAGTGTGGGAAATTGTTATCCTCACTTGTAGTCAATAATTTCTTTGCTATATTTTAATTTAAGCTCAGTAATTTTTAATCCATGAACATGTGACTGTATACATAGAGAGATTCTAATTTAAGCATGCACACTACTGTTTTTTGAATTCAATTCCTATTGTTGTTCATTAGTTGTACTGATGATGTCTTATGATATATAAGATGAAATATTTACATAAGAAAGTTATTTACTGTGGCATACGTGTTATTCTATAGTTATATATTTTAGCTCCAACATTATGAAAGCCTTTTTTCTCTCAAATTTGTTGAAGATTTTACAGATTTGGCATTGCTTCTGGGACACAGATCTGGTCACTACCTGGGTTTTTGGGGATGAGAAAATGGTGAAGAGGATACAGAAGAAGTGAGCAAGATAGTGAAAGAGCTTTTGAATTCTCTCTTAAGAATAGATTGAAGTTTGTGAGCTGCAGAAGTTGGTTAATAGGCAGTAAAAAAAGGGATATGATAGAAACATGCAAGTTAGTATAAGGATTTTATAGGATTAATGCAGAGGAAATTTTTGAGTACTTGGTTAGAGAAAAAGGTCAGAATGAGGATTATCTCTGGAAATTCAGTAATAGTATAGTTAGTAAGATATTATTGAGGAATAGATTTTTTGCTAGTGAATGAGTGGAACAGGTTGTCAGCGGACATAAGGCTTTGTCATTGAAAATAAAGTCAAGGAGAGGTATGATAAGTACTGTCTGAATACAGTTAGTGTTGGCCTTCTGTGATGAGTTTAACTCCATGAAATGCCCATGTAATAATAATGTCTTTAACTAATGTTTCTGGTAAAATTACTTTGGATTTCCAGGATACTATGTAGCTAGTTTGAGAGTTTAACAATAATGTGATAGTCTTATGTTATGTAACTTATTAAATGTGGAAAGTACTTTCACTTATTAAGTTATTTTAATGTTTCAGAATTTGATGTAGTTGCTTTATATCTTTAAGGAAATGACAATTCAGTGGACCTTAGTAGCTGGATTTCTGTATGCAGAAATTATTTTTATTATTCTACTTGTTCTTCCTTTTATTTCACCAAAGACGTAAGTATATTTTTATTAATATGATTAAATTTTAAATATTCATATTTCTCTGGACAATAAATACTTATATTTTACAGCTCTTTTATTAAGCATAGTGATTTTTAATCTACTCATGAGCTGGTGAAGGGAATCGGGAGTTATGAAAATCTTGGAATGGACAAGATTGTATAACACACAGTTGATAATCTGTGATTATCATGAATGATTATCTTTTTGCATTTACTTGACTTGAGATACATCTGCATTGATAGGTGAAGCAGAATTTGTTGGGAGGTTAAGAATTACGCACTTGAATCCACATTTGATGGGTGTATGGTTTAGTGATACATTGAAACTGTAATACAAAGATTAACAATTCCCCAATTAGTAAGCAATAGCAATCATAGTATTGATAGATTCAATCCATCTGAATAAAGCAAAGTTTATGCAGCATTGATATTGCAAAATTAACTTCTAATATCAGTGCTGCAGCATTCTCTTTCTCATATACCAACAATTATCAATTAAATAATCATTAGTATCTGTCACAAAGGATATCAGTTAAACTAAAACCTTCCAAATACTTGTTCAGGAACTAAATGTCCTTCCTCTATTCCTTTTGACAAAGTTTGCTGGCCTGGTTGGCTGAGTGGTTAACGTATCCGCTCTTCAGCCAAAAGGCTGCAGGTTCGAATCCCACTGTGGGCATGGATGTTGTGATTGTCTGTGAAAGTACTAGTGGTGGTAGGCGGTGGTAGATGGCGTTGGTGTTAGATGAAGAAGTATATTATAACTGAAGGTTGGTGGAGTAGTGAGACGAAGAGTTGTAGACTAGATGCCCTCCCTCGATGAGTCTTTTGATTCCCTGGAGGTGTGATGTATTAATAATAATAATTAATAAAAAGTTGATTTCAATGATTGACTGCCTTCACTAAATTATTATTTCCTTAATTCTAAGCCACATTTGCTCTTCTTTAGTTTGAAACTGTCTCTTTGTACGACAGTTTCATCAGTTTTCCAAAAATGTAAAACTATCCCTATAATTGAATTAAATAAACCTTGTATTGTTTTGCAAATTTCAGTTAAGTCTTCTTTATTTTTCTTCTTTCTAAGAATTTTGTAACTTGCAGAATCAGTCTTCAAACATAAGAATAGTAACTCAAACCAGTTATCTGATCATTCTTTTACCTCAGAATTGTTTTATAGTTTACTCCAAACTTTTGCACATTATAAGAATTTTTCTCTGCCTATAGACAAAAACTCTTGCATTTAACTAAAGAATCCCATTTATAGTTCTTAATGCCTTACTTAAATAATAAAACACTAATGGCAATTAAGTAACCATTACAAATAAACTTCTGTTTCTCCTGAACTTCTTTAATACACATCCATTATTTTACTAATATTTGGAAGATTTTGTAATATCTTCCACTTTTCCAACTTATTCACCTATATTCTCTCATCTGCTTTCTTTTTGGCATAAAACATTGTATCTTCACCTACATGATTACCTAGACAAACTGTTCATTCAATAATTAGTTTCTTCAGTCATCTCAGTCATCTTTCTACAGTCAACATTATTATTATTCTTTTTACTTATCATATAACAAAAGAGCATTGCAGGTTCCTTTATTCAGCTCAGCTATTTGCTTCTTATAATTTGACTTTTCATTTTTATGTACCTTGTGAATGAGCATGTACATTCTCTTGAAGTTCTTTAAGATTTTCACTTTGTGTTCTTGCTTAATATGCTCCTTGACATGATGTTTTCCAGTGACTGTTCATTCATTCATGTTGCATGAGTCACTGATGATCCTTGCTGCAGAACTTAATTTATACATCTATAATGTACAGTATATTATATATTTATAAGATTGCAAATAACATTATTATCAAAAACGTGTGACAATGAGTAAGTGAAATGATTCAAATTGCAATGGACAAAAGATCTGAAGTCCTAATTTTGCAACCTCTGTGTTGTAAAAAAAGAAGTATTATGTATATGTAGGAGTTGATCTTAAGATAAATCTCCCAAATTTTTGGCAAATTAATGCATCCATACTTCAAGTTAGGAGAATTCTTTATAGCCACGGCTGACTCTAAAAATAATCTTTCTGATCTGTAATGACTTCTAAATAGCACATCTGTTTTCTTCCATCTAATCCTGTGTGAAGGGGTGTCCACAGCATAGTTTGCCAGTCCTGACTTGCCATAATAATGGTAGTGAATGCATTTTTTTATGTTCTCTAAGGCAAATATTAACAAATCTTCCTCTCTGCCCATATTAGGCCAAGTTACAGTCACAAGGAACTTCATACATTCCAGGATATGCTAGAGGATGGAGTTTATCCTTTGGAGAGTGGATCAGCATTGCTAATTTAACTGCTGGACTGGCTGATGATGTGATTGTTTATGCAGATATCTTCCTGTGTGTGTGTGTGTGTGTGTGTGTGTGTGTGTGTGTGTGTGTGTGTGTGTGTGTGTTGGCTTCCTATAAATGGAAAAAAGATAGCGATCCATCTGAAAGGCGGGTGACTAACGTGTCAAGAAAAGGCAAACAGTTATTAGATTCTTTTTCCACTGTGAAGTGAATTTTGGAGTTGGCTGTTTAGGTAGGTGACAAATGCATCCAAAGTGTCTTGTCCATGGGGCCAAATGGCGAATACATCATGAACAAAGTATAATCACACTAGGGGGCTTATATGTAGCTATGGTAAGTATTTTGTTTTCAAAGTGTTTCATGTAAAAGTTAGCTTGGTGGGGGGAGGGGGTTGGACCATAGCAGTATCATTAATCTATTTGTAGATTTTTTCTCCCCATGTAAAGTAACCTGCATACGTTGTAAATTTGAATAATTCAAAAATATCAGGAGGACATTTCGACTTCATTAAATTTAGAGTGTCTATCAGTAGTACATTAATAAATAAAGAAGTGACATCAAAACTAACATTTATGTTTGAATTTTTAAGGATATGATTTTTAAGTAATGATTTGAAATGGACTGAATTTTTTTACAAAAGTAGGAGTTGATTGACAGCAAGGGGGCAAGAGACCTAGCTGGACCAAACTGAATATATAATCAGGCTTGGTAATACCTTGTTTCCTGTTACATTGATTAAGGGTTAAAATTTCTGTGGATTCTTTGAATGTCCTGACAAAGAAATTAATATTTGATTTTTCTCTGTTATGTGTTGCTAGTTCTTATTTATGCTTTATTTTTTAACAAGGATGTGTTCTGACTGACCCGATTGTCCCACATAGCAAATTCTTTATAACAGCTGGTCTTTGTATCCTGCCAGTTTTTCACGTCATGATTGGAGAGGTTTTAGGAATCAAGGCGACTTAAGAGATCTTGTTGACTATGTAGAAAGCCACTTTTATTCTTTCTTGATGTAATATTTTTGAGATCTTGTTAATGAAGAACAATAAATAAGGGAGATAAATAAATAAACAAAAAATATTCTCCACCATTTTATTATAAGTATTATAACTTTATTTTATTTTACTTATTTTATTATTCTTCACTATTATTATTATTTTTTTTTTAGAGGATAAGACTTGAAGTTCTTGGCTTCTTTTCTCCATATTGCTAGAAATGGTAATATCTTTCTCACAGGATTTCATAGTAACATTTTTTTGTGATGGATAGTGGTGGGATGTTACATGGAGCTGTCTTCCTGTGTGTGTGTGTGTGTGTGTGTGTGTGTGTGTGTGTGTGTGTGTGTGTGTGTGTGTGTGTGTGTGTGTGTATGTGTGTGTGTGTGTGTTGGTTGGTTTTCTCTAGACTGTAAAGCTAAGTTTATTCTGTTCTGAAACCTACTGGAGGGAGGGGGGAAAGAAAACAAATGGGAACTGTTGTTTTTTAATTCAAGATTCAATCCAGACATCACATTGCTAATCATCCTAATACATCATGAATTGTGCATGTTCCATATTGTTTATTTTGAATATGGAAAAAAAAGTTGTTTTTTTAATGTCATTCTCCTGAAGTGCACTATAATACACAAGAAAACGAGAGATTAACCTTGAGATTGTCTAACAGACAATTTCCATGTGGCATACATGTATACTGAACATAATGCTTCAACAAAGAAGATAATAATCATCTTTGCATTTTACTACGTACAGTAATGCAACTCTTTTCAATTATAAACAGCACCCATTTATGCAATTTTATATTCATTCATACAATGGTTTTGACCAATAAAATTCAATGTAAGGTTGTGTTGCTTCTGTTGAAAAGAAGGCAATGCAAAAATCTATTACAATTAAATACTAATACTAAAATTGTTAAATTTAGTCATGATGGTTTGTGAACTCTGAGATAGGCCACAGGCTAAACTTACTTTATACTACTGTTGTTACACTTGTCCAAAACAATGATAAGTTTTTAGTCAAAAGTGCTACACTAGTTAATACTACAGTTATCCATAAACGGTGACAATCTTATTACCGAAATGGAAAAACTTTTAATGGTGTAGATTGATGACTAAATTGATTGGTGTGTTCCCTTAAGCCAATCTATTGAATAACTTTTTCATTTGCATTTCTGATGTAAATAAATCATTCATTTATGTTATTTATGCACATAGATGATGACTGCTTAAAAACATTATTAAACCATTGCATGCATTTGCAGGTGTGTGTGTGGGGGGGGGATGCTGTGATTCGCTGCTCAACGAAATTCACTATATGAAGGTGGGCTGGAACCTCGCATGCCATACAACCAGGGTGTGCCTGTATCTTTTTGGTGTTGGCATGGATAAATTTTTGAAAACATTCCTATTTGATCATCAGTCAAGAAAAATCAACTGCCAACTGATGTTTATGGTATTTATATTATATTTACATTTTTTTTAAAACAATTTCATATTTTTAGGTTTCTAATATTCATTCAAAGTTATAATCTTTATCATTATATATTATATCCAGATGGCAGAAGCTGTTCAATTCTGGAATTTGTCAAACAGTAGCTCAGAGGGCAAACATCTATTTCACAGTATTTATTCTTATATTGGTATTATTTTTCCTTGGTAAGTATTCTCTCTCTCTCTATATATATATATATATTATTTTTTTTTACATATTACGTATTATTTTTTGTTGTTGTTCAGTTAAATATATTAAGTGATTTTTTTTATTCCTTTTATGAGTATTATATCAGCAGAAGATATCTGTTTGAAATTTTGAAATAAATTTCCAAAAGTGTCATGAAGGAAGTATTGATGCCTACTTTTGGCATTTTTCCATTTGGAACAAAAATTGGAAAGTTTATTACATATACAAGACAGATCCAAGGTATAAAAATAATACTAAATCCCTGAAAAAAGTAAACTTAGAATACTGTTGAAGACAGTACCCTTGGTTTACTTTTTCAGAGATCTAGTATCATGGAAAGACTTCATAATATTTATATTTACTTTACAAATATTTACTACCCAATATGTTTTCCATAAGATAAAAGTGTTAGTCATTGTTTTCAGATTTTTATTTTGACTAAAAAACTTGTTGCATTAAAAGCAACACAATGTGATAAGATAAATGTGACATTTTGGTATTTAAGTGGAGATACCCGACTTCTTTCCCTTAATGAATTAGGCTCACTGGCCTGACACATCCACTAACTTGCCTTTGTAGAAACTTAATTAATACTAGATACTTTTATCCTATCTCTGCATTCTGTATGGCTGTTAACTACCCTGGCTAGTTTGCTTGTGAGAGGAAAAAGCTGTTATAAAGGTTCTTCACATCCTAGATGGAATTCAACTCAAAGTCTTTTCCAGTCACAGGGCATCGTCATTATTTGAGCTACAGAGACTTTACTTTATTTAAGTCACATAGAAGTCTTTAGAACCAGATTTTTACTTTAAGACAAATAGTAGAAAAAGTTTGGAATACCAGAGGAACTTCATCACTTTCATTCCAAAGAAGTAATGATGGTATCATTATTTCTTTCATTTATAGGTGAAGCTTCTTTTAATTAATCCTACAAAACTGTACCAGGTAGTTGTTTTACCAATATAATTCCTAAAGTCAAATTCTCTTTCAACTGAAATACCCAGATCTTTGCATTCCATCAACTTTTCTGAAGCCTGTCCATCGTTATTAACAAATTCCTGGTATGTACCTAGGGGGGGGGGGGGTATAGAATTAATATTATGAGTGCCAGATTGAAAGTTTGCATCATTACCATCTTTTGTATCAGTCCATCTAGATCTTGATCTTCCTATTACTTTTTTTTTTTTTTTTTTTTGCCATCCTGAATTTTGCAAAAGCATTTGACATGATACCGCATTGAGCTCTGTTACAAAAACAGGAAGGAACAAATGGAGATGGATAGGAAGCTGGTTCTGTAGATGTGGGCGGGACTAATGACAGATACCAAAGAATGATATATGAAAGAGCAGATCCCAGGAGAAAACAGGTGACTAGTCACAGTTCTGTTTAGTTTGTACAGAAATGATATAAAAAATGGAGGGAAATATTTGGTTGTTTGTTGATGATGAAAAATTGGGTAGCAAAATAGTTAAGGCAATGTAAGAACTTGCAGGATGATTTAAACTGCAGGTATGGACAAAAAGTATTATGTGCTGGTTTAATGTGGAAAAGGATAAAGTTATGCATTTTAGAATGAAATAATTACCAGCTATTTACATTTACAGAGCTGTACTCCAAGAAATTGATGACAATGTTTTGAAGAAATAACCATATTAGAAATTATGGTGTTTGAAGCAAACACTTTCATTTCTAATATGGTTCCTGTTGTTATTATCTCAATTTTCTATAACTTTCATATCTTTAGTTTCTGATTTTAATCAATTGTTTTAGTCCTAAATCTCAGCTCTAATATTAAAATTGGTTTGACTGCTTTATTTTTATAGTATTGGTAGGTGAAAAAGTTGAAGTTTATATGGTATATTGCTAAGGTGGTCAAAGTTCATTGGAGTACTTGGTAATTAAGGAAAACACTAACAAGTAGATATAATGAAGTTATAATTCCTCTTTATAAGGCTTTGATGTATACAGATCTGGATTACTGTGCTCAGCTCTCATTACCTGATTTCTGTAGGATGAGGAACAGTGGTGGAGATGATCTGGAGGTGAGTGATCAAGATGATGAGTAGTCTGTGGAGAGGAGACACTAACTGGGATGATAGATTTAGGATTTCTGGGTTGCAGAAGTTAAAGAACTTATGTGGAAAACAGTGGATGTTATAGTGTTTGAAGCATTTAAGTTACTGAAAAGGTTTTCTAGAATTAATTAATGCAGAAAAAATTTTTCAGATTTCTTAGAGGGGACAAGGGGTCATTCCTAGAAATTGAGTAATGATTAGCATGGGTGTGAGAACTTGATTTTTTGTTTGGAGAGTGGTAATGAATGGAATTCTTTGCCGAAATAAATGTTTTTTCAATCATTGAGTTCAAGTGGGGTGCAACAGATGTCGTGTAGATAGTTTGAGTCTCCCACAATGAGTATTCAGATTTCCATGGAATTTTCCATGCAATAATAATAATAATGAGATTATTCATATTTGGTCTTTGTATATTTAATAAACACAAAACTTATTCTTATATAAGACCATCTATTTAATACAACTATGCACAAGAACGCCTACTAGTTTTGCTAGCCTACTGTCTAGCTTTGTCAAGACTAAAAAAGGTGAACAAAAAAATAATAAATGCAAAAAAACGAACTAATACAGAACCATTTACAATGGTTAGTCACCAAATTTAACAGCTCGCATGACAATGTGTGCATGTAGCGAGATGCTTCAGTTATTACTGTTAACACGCGCTACATAGTTTTTAGCATACTGTAGTTCTGCTATACTTAATGAATTAATCAGATTTTTCCATTAATCTTTTAATACTGCTCCTTGATTTCGATTGAGGTTGTTTCCTGTTCGTAGGACCACTGCTGCTTCTTTGAATATTCTGGATCTGTAACCATCCTCTATATATGGCATAAAGCTGTTTTCCCAATCTATCGCTTGGTTAGAAGTTGAGAAGTGGAACGCTGTCTTTAGGTGATCTTAAAAATTATCTAATGGTTGTAGTCGGTTTGAACACAACTTTGATGTTGTAAGGCTTTAAAATTCTAGCTATTTTGGTGGAGACTGAACTAACATAGGGGATGACAACTGATGAAATGTACTGAGTAGCTATTCTATGTTGTTAAAGGTTATTTTTATAAAGCAATTTGTTGATTATGTTCGAAGGATAACCATTTTGAGAAAGGGTTTTCGATATTTAAGAAAGTTCAGTACGAACATCTTCTTCATCTGTGACTAGGTTTTGGGCTCTATTCTGTAACATATATCTGATTAATCTGATTAATTCATTCATTAAATATAGTGGAACTACAGTATGTTAAAAACTATGTAACGCGTGTTCACAATAATAACTGAAGCATTTCGCTACATGCACACATTGTCACACGAGCTATTAAATTTGGTGTATTAACCGTTGTAAACGGTTCTGTATTAGTTAATTTTTTTGCATTTATTATTTTTTTGTTCACTTTTTTAGTCTTGACAAAGTAGGCTAGCAAAACTAGTAGGCGTTCTTGTACATAGTTGTATTAAATAGATGGTCTTATATAAGAATAAGTTTTGTGCTTATTAAATAATAATGAGACTTCTTTTCTCTTAATTTTGGAAAAAATAATATTTTGTATTTACTCTCTCTCTCTCTCTCTCTCTCTCTCTCACACACTCAAAAGTATATAGATATATACACAGGTTTTTTTTTTATTTTTTATTTTTGCAGATTCTATCAGGGAGATGAACAAATATTCAGCATCAATGGAACTTGAGAATAAACATGGACATGTAGATGCTGAAATACAGAATAGCATGAAATTGTTCCGATCCCAGAGAAACTTCTACATAGCAGGGTTTGCTTTATTTTTGTGGCTGTAAGTAATGTTTTTATGTTATAAGAAATATATATTCTTGTTTCAGACCTGTATGCAAACAGAAACTTGAATATAAACTCATATTCATGAGAGTGTTTAGTGTGTGTATGAGCATTTACTTTCACCAAAAGTTGTTCTTTGTTCAGGGTCAGCAAAATGTAGCCTGCAGGCCTATTCAAGCTTACAGATTATTGTACAGCCGATTAGCTAAGGACAGTTTTTAAATGAATTTCTTGGCAGAATCATGAAATTGCTCTTTCAATATCCATAGAGTAGTGTTAATGTAATGCATCATGCCCATTCATTTGCATATTGTCTATGGCTGCTTTCGTACCATGTATAGTTGTGGCAGTCATGTATGTTGCATTCTTTTTGCCCTGCATTGCCACAAAACCTGCTTGTAATCACAGTGCTAACTTCACAATGCTTTTAGTCACACACATCACAAGATTATGTGGCTGATATTTGTGCATATTTGTTAATGTACAAATTTGGTAGTTTGGAAAACATTTTCTGAGAGGAAATGAAAAATTTCATTGCAAATCAACCTTATTTGACATGCATTTGCAATAGATTTTGATGATTTGGAACACCAACTGTGAACTTCAATTAAGTGAAATTATGTGCTTAAAAAAGAATTCCACACTTTCACTGAATTCCCCAAAACCTTTTGTAAGCAATTGTGTTCTCTATTTTGTTAATAAGAATTGTGTACATTTTGTTTTCTGTCTTATAAGTAGATGATATCCTCGATTTTACCCTTAGCCTGCAAAATGTCCCTTCACAGATCTCTACTCTACTACAATGAAAAACAAATACTCAGAAGGTGTATGTTGCTTTCCATTATAATGTATTAGGAGTTGTCATCTGCATGCATTTTGATCCTTAATAGATCTTGTTGCATGTGACTAAACTTGAAAGATATTATGATTTAATAATAGACATGATATGATTTTTTTTTATAGAGAACAAGCTGGTATGTAATCATATTCTAAATTTTGAATATGATATAGTTTGAGAAACATAATTTTGTTTGATTTTTGATATAGCATACAGTTCTAGTCTTGTTTTTTATCTATATTAATTTATCTCAGTGTGTGCGTGTGCACACACACACACACACCAAGATAAATTAATCAATATAGATAAATAAATTTTAAAAATATATATATATGAATTGCTTAAAGATCAAAGCCAAATAACTGAGAGGAGACCACATCCCCTTTCAGGAATGTGGAGAACTGACTGGACATTTTGACCTAATGCCCAGTCACTTGGTGTGTGCCCTGTTAGTATGTGTCTACTGTGTAATGAACAAACAAAGATGGACTAGCAATTTGGGACTTAGCCAACCAAATTGTACTGCATTATTGGCTTAAAACACACATACATATGATGGTACAACATGATGAGATTTCGTATCGGTTGGGATGTTGACCAGTTAAACAAGGCCCCCTGCTGTTTTCTTTAGGACTTAGTGTGTGCCCTGTTAGTATGTGTCTACTGTGTAATGAACAAACAACGATGGACTAGCAATTTGGGACTTAGCCAACCAAATTGTACTGCATTATTGGCTTAAAACACACATACATATGATGGTACAATATGATGAGATTTCGTGTCGGTTGGGATGTTGACCAGTTAAACAAGGCCCCCTGCTATTTTCTTTAGGACGAACAGTGAAAAGTCAGCTACTGAAACAAGCTCCAACTCAACATATAGAAGAAGAAGAATAAACCGAACATCAGAAGAACTAAAAATAGGAACCATCAATATAAGGAGTATTAATGGAAAGGAAATTGAACTTTCATCAGAATTCAAAAAGTACCACATGGATACAGTTGGCATTACTGAGACAAAGAAGAAAAAAACAGGTGAGATTTTACTAAATAATAAGTATAGGATTCATTTCAGACAAATTATGGAAACTACAGCTGTGTTAGAAATAACTATTTTAATTTCCTGACATTTTGACCTTTATATTAAGGTCATTATCTGGAATACACACACACACACATATATATATACACAGAGACAAACTATACTACATTTCACCTAGTATGCTAAAGAGACAATGATTTAATAAATGGTTATTCTACTGGCCTGAACTCTAGTGAAAAAATAACTACATCAAAGCTATATTCTGTTTATGACAACATACGAGAAAATTTTTTTTCCACATAGTTTTATTACAGCAAAAGTGATGTCCTAATTTAACATGAGAATTTTTATATTAGATTTAAGATCCCGGATTACCTGTAGTCCTATTTATAATTAACTCTTAGGAAATAAGCACGATAAGTTATTTTATAACTTATCATGCTCGGTTTTACAGGGGTCTTAAATCAGAATATTAAATAAAAAAATTAATGTGAAGTTGATGTAAAGTATAAATGAAAAATTCAGTTATAATGTGTAATGTATATGTATGATTAAGTATTACCTGTAAAATTATCGTGTTCAACACAAAGGAAAAGAATTATTCTTTGTTAAAGTAATGAGCCAGCAGGAAAGTTGTCCAGATTAGCAAAGAACAAAGGAAACATCCTGAAAGAAAAAATCGCAGAGACTTGAGAAAGTTGAAAATCTTCAAGAACAAAGACTTCAGTAAAGGCATGCAAAAGTGACATCGACACGCCTGAGGATAAGATGTGAAAATTGCAGAGAAAAAGACAAAGAATGGGAAAGGATATTTAAGTGACTTGATGAGTAGGAAATGGTTTCACTTGTTCACCGGAGGCTCACTGCAGTTTTCATGGAGCTCCAGTGTTTCGAGAGTTGAGAAGTTTTGAAGTACAGAAGTTGCCATGTTTCTCTGCAACCACCGGCACCTGTGATTGGCAACCGATAGAAAAGTCTCACAGATGAAGTCCAGGTCTCCCCCAGTGAATTTTCTGGTAGAAAAGCTTCCAGGCGCCGACTACAGAGAAAAAGAAATGGAAGGACATCACTCGAAATTCGCATAGAGCCACCATTAACGATGAAATGCATTGCCGAGACGTCCTAGTGAGAACAGGAAATGTTCTGATCAGGACAAAGGAATGAGATGTCTTAATGGAACTTTTACTGAATGCGATGGACTGTTTGTGAAGGAAGATCTGTGTGTAGCTGTAATATGTTGATACTCTTGTACTATAGATAGATATATTCAAATGTGTAAAGGTGTGAAATAAGTTATCTTAATTATGTATAAATACTGTATTGTAAAATAGCGTAGCATATAGAATTGTATTATAATATAGGGGATGATAATCAAGATAGTAGGAAGGTAGCCATAACTAAATATTTAATTTCAAATGTACATGTATTTCTTGGTTAAAATAAATGACTTGTAAACAATATGCTGATCTGATACTTGTCAATGCACTATCTCCAAAAAAATTATGAATCTGTGTGCTGATAGGAAATTGCTATGATTAGCTTAAGTTTTGAGTAAGATAATTAGAAGTTTCTGTTAAAGTTATGAGCCCCTGCATTGCTGTTATTCCACAGTTCAATCCCTCATGCTCAGAACCACAGTCTGGCTGGTCAGTCAAAAAACAAATACATTTTGCCAGACCGAAGAGCGTAAGGGGTTGATTGAATCATAGACATATGGCTGGTGGCAATTTGAATTAAAGTCGGTACGTATGATAAGGATTAAGGCAAGGTAGTAAGGGGAGGGGAGGGGGGCGTCAATTCAGCATAAGTGCGTTTAGGAACTTAGGAAGGAAAACTTTAGCTCCGTGTGGTACATATATAAACAATAATAAAAAAAAAAAAACTATTACACAAATTTTACAAAAGGTTATGTGGGTAGAATACGTGCCTTCCATATTCTTGGAATTTTTAAGATTACGGTGGCTGATAGGAATTTCACAGGCTTCCTTAAATTTATGTTCATACAAAGTTTTCGTGTGATGTAAACAACAGATGCTTTTCCAGTCAGTTCTATGTAAAGTATTCAGGGCATGATCAGAAAGGCTAGCTTTACCATAGTTATTAAATTTATCTGCCATTTATGTTCTTTTTTCTGATAGGCATTGTGTGTCCCGTTTCCCCTATATAGGGGCAAATTATAGGTGCACTGAATATGGTATACTCCAAGGTGGGCCAGTGGAGGAAGTGGATCCTTGGATGAGTTGAGTAAGTTCCTTAATTTTGCAGGAGGTTTAAAGGTGGATTTAAGGTTGTATTTCTGTAGTATTCTGTTTATTTTGTCTAATATCCCTTTAATGTATGGAATGGTTACAGTTTTATTGTAGTCTAGTTTATTTTTAAGTGAGGTCTTGTGAAAAATTTTGTGGATAGTATTTTGGCTGTAACCATTGTTTAGGAAGGTATTGCTGATAACTTTTAATTCATCTTTAAGTGCTTGTTCATTGGAGCAAATCTTTAAACCCCATTTTTAGCATGTTAATGACACCTAGCTTTTGTGTTGGGTGGTGGTAAGAGTTTTTGTGTATATGTTGGCCAGTATGTGTAGGTTTCTGCTAAACAGTGAAGGAAAGAACTGCCAGAAGGAAGACGTGTGACAAGTGTATCTAGAAAAGGAAGTGTGTGTTCTGCTTTTCAATCTCAATTGTGAATTGTATGCATTTGTGTTGTTTGTTTAGGTGGATGAGGAAAGTGTCTAATGTCTGATGACCATGGTACCAGATAGCGAAAACATCATCAACGTATCTAAGCCAGACTTGGGGTTTTAAAGGAGAGGAATCTAGAGCACGTTGCTCAAAATATTCCATATAAAAGTTAGCAATTGGGGAGGATAATGGAGAGCCCATGCTGTGTCTTCTTTTTGTATGTAGAAAGTGTTTTGCCACACAAAATAGCCAGAATGTAGTACATGTGCAAAGAGCGCTGATATTGGGAGGGAATTTGTCCTGCAATAGAAGTATTGTGTCATTGATTGGGACGTTTGTGAAGAGGGCAAGACATCAAAACTGACTAATAAATCACCTTTTTCCACTGTGGTGTCTTTAATTTTGTTTACAAAGTGTTGTGTGTTTTTAATATAGGAGGTGGAATGACCTACCAACTCCTTGAGTGTTGACGCTAGTTTGTTGGCTAGGTGATAATTGGGACTGTCTCTGCTTTCAATTATCGGCTGGAGTGGTACGTTCTGTTTGCGAATCTTTGGGAAATGAGCATAGCATGGAATTAACTTTTTAACTGTTTCTTCGGGCCAAGAAGTGACTGATTTAAGTAACTTTTCCATTTTCTTTTTTATTTGATTGGTTGGGTTAACAAGTTGATAGATGCTGTTGTTTGAGACTATTAAATTCAGTTTTTCTAAACACCGTTTAAAATAACTGTGGTGCTGCCTTTTGTCAGTTCTAGTGATTACGATTTAATCTGATGTCTGGATTTAATTTTAGCAATTTCAAAACTGCCAATTCAGATTTGGTTAGGTTGCTAGTTATTGTTTTCGTATAATTTAAATTTAAAATGTTTGAGATTTCCAAACGTATTTTATCAGCTATGGTGGTTGGAAGAAATCTTAAGGCTTCTTTCAGTATGGTAAATAAAATCTAGTTTGTTAATCTTCCTGGGTGCCACAGCAAAGTTTAAGCCTTTACTGGGTAGCGAGAGTTCATCATTGTTCAGGGCGTGGTTAGATAGGTTGATCATGTGACTGTTGGCTGAAGGCTGTTGTTGTTGTTATCCCTTAGTTCTGGTTGGTTGTTATCACTGGCTTGTGATTGGCTGTTTTCATTCACTGCAGATAAATTCAAATTTGTCCATTGGCTTTCTGAATATTGTAGATCTTTAAGTTTAAGAAATTTGGATATGAGATTTACTTTCTTTGTTTCAAGGATATCCTTGAACAAAAGTGAACGAATGCAGTTAGAATTGAAGGAAATACAGGATGCAAAATTAAGGGTAAGACAAGGTTGCATGTTATCGCTACTCTTAATCATCATCTAATATGGATCACATTATGAAAGAAAGTTGCATTAAACCAGATGTTAGACTTGTAGATGTTAAACTTAGCTCTTTGCTTTATTGCAGATGATGTACACCTAAACACATCTAGTGCAAGTCTCCAGGATTTTCTAACTAAATTGAATAATAGCTGTAACAAATTTGGCATGAAAATCAGCAATAAAAAGACTGAAAATAGGCAGAAACATTGAACACATCAACTGTATTCTGAGTGGAGATCCTATAAATTAAAGATATACCAAGAAATTATATACTTGGATTAATCCTTTATCCAAGTGTAAGCAAACAAAGTTTGCACCTGAAGTATTTTCAGGACTGGGGGCAACTTGCATATAGAAGCTAATGACTTCACATCACTTCCCTTAGTATCCCATAATGCAAAGCACATATCCTTGTAGACGAGCCAGACTAGAGGTGATACTGGCTCCCACTGATGAAACCTCAATAAAGGTCGAAACTCATCTGGGTAGTGACCCCTCCCATAATGCATAGCATTATACATGTTTGCAAGGATATGTGCTTTGCATTATGGGATACTAAGGAAGTGATGTGAAGTCATTAGCTTCTATTATACAAGTTGCCCCAGTCCTGAAAATACTTCAGGTGCAAACTTTGTTTGCTTACACTTGGATAAAGGATTAAACCAAGTATATAATTTCTTGGATCTTTAATTTATAGTATAACCGAGTGGAGATCCTATAAAACAAGTAAAATATTTCAGCTATTTAGGCACAGTTTTTTAGCAAAGATGGTAGGTTAAATCCTGAAATAGACAACAGAATAAGCAAAGCTGGTGTGGTAGGTGGCCAGCTGAGTAAATTCATATGGAATAAGAGAGAAATTATCCAAAACACCAAATTAGCAATATACAAGATGGTGTTCAAACTAGTTTTAAGTTAATCTGAGATTTGGGTTAGAAATAATGCACATGATCAAAGACTAGAGATCATGGATATGAGGGTTCTTAGAAAAATTAGGGGAGTGAACCGATGGCATCAATGGCAGAATCATATTAAAAATGAAGATATTAGATAGGAACTTGACATTATTAGCATTCAATTATGTGTCAACAGAGCTAATCTAAGGTGGTATGGCCACTTAAGTAGAATGGGTGATGATAATTTAGAACAATCATCACCTATTCTACTTAAGTGATGATGATGGTTTAGCAAAACATGTGTATAATGCCAAAATGTTATATATTGACAATATTGGAGTTCTCAGAAGTAATAGATTGATTTGGAGGAAAAAATGTTTATAGGAGATTAATATAATGTAAACTTAATCATCTAGTGCTGTCATAGTCATTGTAACCTGATCACCCTTTGCTGGTATGTATCAGGGAATTGATGATATGTGATTAAATAAATTTAATGACTAGAAGCCAAGAGATACCAAAATAGAACAAATACTATTTATTATTTGAGCACACAACTAGTTTCGTTTTCTTAGAAAACTTCATCAGGTGCTTAACGTGAAAATGAAATAAATTGTGCACTCAAATAATAAATAGAATTTTTTTGTATTTTGCTATCTCTTGGCTTCTGGTCATTAAAGTTATCTAATTATGTCATATAGCTGAATAAATCTGTCGCATTAAGTGTGTGTGTGTGTGTGTGTGTGTGTGTGTGTTAAAGTGTGATTTTGAGAGAGAGAGAGAGATGTAGATGGATGTGACAATGTTTCTATGACATCTACAAATTAAGTCATTCTTTCATGAGATATACAGTTATATGTTCTCTGATCCCACATGTGAGATCAGAGAACATATAATTAATTTAACAGAATGGATAAATTTTCCATTACTATGGAAAATTTATCCATTTTCCATAGTAATGATTTAATCATGATTCATCTTGTACTATTACTAAATAGTCTTAGATGAACACATCTTTAAAGTACCTGTGGCATGACTATAAACAACAAATTACACGATAACCACAGTAATGTGGTTTTAATTGGGTTCATGAAATGTTTAAATATGTTTTTATATTACACCATTCATCCAAAAATTAAAGAAGAAATTTGAAAAGCATTGAAATGATAACATGACTACTGAAGAAAGGTACTTTGTTGAAAGTGGAACAGTGTTTCTTAATAGTAAGATTTTAGCATCAGGGATCCTACCCATGTTCACAAACTTCAGTGGGATCCCTGATGCTAATATCTTATTATTATTCTATATCATCATCATCATAACACTAATTACGGGTATTGGTCTGTTCCGGTCTCATTATCCATCCAATATCCTTTTTTGAGGTCTACCCTGCCTTCTCTTTCCAATTGGCTTATATTTGTTTTGGATGTCGACCATTCGGTTTACATGTTCAATCCATTTTTGTTTATAATTGTTTAGTTTTTCTTCTATTGATTTTGTTTTAAGTTCTTTTAAAATATCTTTATTATTCTATATCTGTACTGTTATCATAATTGAGACACAAACTGTGTTCTATTTGTCCCCTCTCTCTCTCTCCCCAAATTCTGATTTATTTAAATTACTTTCATGGTTTACACATGTAACTAAAAACATGGAATTTTATTCAAAAACTCCAATATATTTCATCCAATGTTATGTGAACATGATCAGGGAGACATGTTCACATAACTTTTATGCATTTAGCAACATTCAAAACATGAATCACAATGAGTCATAATTCATGTGTATATTAGCCTGTTTCTCAGTCAGCTGAATTCATGTTTTCAATGTAGTTAACAGGCTGTTTCCCTGATGATGTCCATGTAATATTGGATGAAATACATTAGAGTTTTGTTACATGTGTAAGCTGTGCAAATTATTTAAATATGTCTAGTGCATATGTTCCTTAAAACTATTTATTGATTGAAATCTGATTGTTCCATTTAATTTTTTTCCCCAAGAATTGTAGATTACCTGGCTTATTACAACAGTCCTGTTAACAGTTAATATATTTTTAAATTAACAACTCAAAGAAAAATGGAGAGGTTGATGCTAGGCATCAACCTCTCCATTTTTCATGTCATGTCACGTCAGTGATGCCAGACTCGCATCACTGACATCATTCTTCACCACAAGCGACTAAAATGGAAATGGGCCAGACATGTATCCAGAAGAGAAGATGAGCGATGGGCCACCACACTGATGAACTGGATCCTAAAGATGGGAAACAAGGCCGAGGACGTCCTAAAAGAAGGTGGAGTGATGAATTGTCAAATTTTATTGGGGAAAATTGGTCAACCATTGCCAAGAACAGAGAAAGGTGGAAAGAACTGGAGGAGGCCTTTGTCTAGCAGTGGACAGAAAATGGCTGAAAAGAAGAAGATATTTTTAAATTATATATATATATATATATATATATATATATAAATAGTAATCATTCTATTTAACTATGCTGGCTTGGAACTGCAAAATTTTATTTAATAGATCTAACAATAATGAACAGCTCCATATGACTGGAGGAAATCCATTATTTTGCCTATTTTCAGAAAAATGGATAAATTTAAAGGTTCAAATTATAGAGGAATAAGTCTATTGCATTCTGGATACAATATATATATATATATATATACAGCAATATTGAAAAAGAAAACAACTATATAGAAAAACACTTTGTAGAAGAACGCAATGGATTTAGAAAGGGTTGTTCATGTATTAATTCAATCTTCTCTTAATTGAAAATTTACAGTTAATTAAAAAACTAAGACTTAAACACTCGTATCCTATTTATAGATTACAAAAACACCTTTAATTTAGTAAAAAAAAAATATATATATATATGCAGCGGGGGGGGACCAGAGCAAGTGCTCTGTCGAACTATGTCCTGAATTCTGCTGGTGCTAATGATGAGAACTTTATCTTTCATCCAATCAAATGGGACAAATTGGAAAACATCTTTTCAATGCTATGATGAACTAGAAACAAGAATTGTAGAATCTAAAGAAATTGCCCTCCATCCAGTACATCTCAACACTAACCTCAACTATAATCTCTCAGACTGTCATTGTGCTGCTATCCAACTTTGGTGTGTACACATCCAACAATGAAGAGATACAACAGATTCCAATGTTAATACATTAACGCTTTAGTGTATAGATTTTTTTCTATGCCAATGTTTGTTTGTTTGTGGTTTTCTCATGTCATGCACCCAAAGTAGTTTTCTAAGAAGAAGAAACTAGTTGTGCAGCATTTCTATTTATTATCTCTCAGCTTACAGTAATTTAATCTGTTAAAAAAAAAAATATATATATATATACACACACACATCAAGTGCTTTATGTATCCTCAAGGGATTAGTCTATTACTTGTCAAGACTGCAATATTGTTATATCTAAAATTTTGTTCTTCTAAGGCACTTTTGACAGAATAAATACAACTAATACAAATAACAAATAAATACAAATTGATATTCCTTACTGGGTCTTGTTTTTTGCCATCTTGGTATCAAAAACATGTTTTATTGATCTTTCTTCTCCCATTCTGTTCAGGTGACCATACCTTCTTAGATTAGCCTCACTCACACTTTCTTGAAGTGTGAGTGAGGCAAACAATGTCAAGTTCCTTCCTGGTGTCTTCATTTTTAATATAATTCTGCCATTGATACCATGTATTCAAGCTACTAATTTTTTCTCAAAACTCTCATCTGCGGTCTCTAATCTTTGAGCAAATGCTTTATTTCACCAAACTCATGAACCCATTACTTAAAACTGGTAATTGAACATTGTTTTGTAAACTGCTAGTTTATTAATGTTTCCACTGAAGTATCTCTTATTCAATATAAATTTATTCAGCTGGCTTCCCACCATACCAGCTTTGCTTATTCTGTCATCTATTTCCATATTTAATTTGCCATCTTCACTAAAAACTACACCTAAAGAGCTGAAATATTTTTTCTGTTCTATAGATTCTCCATTGAGAATGTGGCTGAAGCTTTCATTGTTTTGGTCTCTTTACTGCTGATATTAATGTCAAATTTTTTACAGCTGTAATTCAATTTAGTTAGAGAATCCTGGAGATTTACACTGGATGTATTTAGGTACAGCATCATCTGCATAAAGCAGAGAGCTGAGTTTGATATCCCAGATTCTGATATTAGGTTTAGTGTTACTTTCTTTCCTAATGCAATCTATATAGATGAATAAGAATAAGAATAGAGATAATGTGCATCCTTGCTTACCCCTGGTTTTATATGAAACTATCTTTCAATATTTCCTTCAATTCTTACTACTAACTTACAACTTAAATATAGACTTGCTCTGTATAATGTTCCATTTATCCCATATAACTGTAGTGTTTTGAAAGGCTTTTCTCTGGGCACCCTTTCATGTCCCTTTTCCTGATCTACAAAACTTAGTACAGATCCTTCTAATATTCCCATGATTTCTCAACTATTGTCTTAAAGTGAAAATCTGATATTAACAACCTTTATTTGGCTTGAACTTGGCTTGTTCTTTTTCAAGTTTATCTTCCACACTTTTCCTGAGCCTCTTCTCAGGTAACCTTGCTTAAATCTTACTTGGAACTTAATAGAGAAATTCATCTGTAATTCTTAGTCAGCTTTATTTCCTTTCTTACTGATGGGAACCGTGAGAACTCTATTCCAGTCTATTGGCATTCGACATTCTGAATTATGCATTGCAGCCACTGTAAAACTTTTATACCTCCATGTTGCAGCATTTCTTGTCAACTAGCATATACTCTAGCTGCCATCCCACATTTCGAGTTTTTGATGGCTTTTCCACTTCAAGTAATAATAAAATATATATATATATATATATATATATATATATATATATATATATATATATATATATATATATATTCACACTGTAATTCTTAGTCAGCTTTATTTCCTTTCTTACTGATGGGAACCATGAGAACTCTACTCCAGTCTATTGGCAATCGACATTCTGAAGAGCCATTCTGAATTATGCAGTGTAGCCACTGTAAAACGTTTATACCTCCATATTTCAGCATTTCTTGTCAAGTAACATACTCTAGCTGCCATCCCACATTTCAAGTTTTTGATGGTTTTTTCCTTTTTTATTTTGTTTTTTATACTCCTTTTTTTTTTTTGCATTCCTCTTGAAAATTATCCACTACTGTCGCTGCTTGTTTCGTTTAACAATCTTTCAAAGTAATTACTCTAGACATTGGAATATCCTTATCTTCAGTTTTCATGTCACTTTATCATAATCGATTCATTTTACAGTACTCTGTTTCCTATTTCTAAGCTTTTTCATTAGCCTCCAGAACATTTTGACACATTCCTCATGTTTGCCTTCCATATTCTAACTGATCTTCCCATTCCTTCTGTTTAGCTACTTTTTCACATAGCTTAGTTCTCTTACATTTCTCTACTGTATTCTTTTAGGACATCTGCTGACTTATTAGTTTTGAATTTTCAGTTTTATTTCTACTTTTCTGGGACTGCTTTAACTTCTTGTGTTCACCATGGTGTTCTTATTTTTCTATCCTTGCAGACAACTTCATCACATCCCTCCCTAGCTTGAATAAGCCAGTGTTCTCTTCAGAGAGCTTGCCACTGAAAACTCCAAGGTTTGGTTTGTTTTTTTAACTGCTTCATTTTTCTGCGGTAATATTTATATAGTTGATTGAGTCTACACTCTACCTGTGAAAAGCTGCTTAACCGTAATTCTTTTTAAAGCGTTCTTACATACTCTTCTTTTCAATGCAATATTCATTTTTATCCTACTTAAAAGTATGTGATGGTCACTTCCAATTTCAAAACCCCTGTACACTCGTATCCTGAACCAACATGAAAATATCACTATGAACAGTGACAGGATGTATACTTATTTGCTTGGCTGATTTACATAATAGGCTTCACAGTGACAGTGTAGTGGTTGATTAGGCATGTCAGATGAGTTTGAAAAACTGCTTTTCAAACTCAATGATGAGATGAGTGCAAAACAGAGATGCATACATCTCTGATTTGCTCCTTGTATTTACACAGAGATGAAAGGATCATGCTTTGAAATCTGCCCCTAAGAATTCAGGACCTACAAGAAGTTGCATCATGAAATTAAAGATTGAGTGCTGGAAATTTCAACCCATCGACAAAAAGGGTAGCTGAGTAGATAAACGAAAAATGAATTATTGTAAATGTTTAAATTTGTTACATGGAATTAAAAATTGTGAAACTGTAAATCCTACCTTCTGCAGAATTTACTATTTAAAAAAAAAAAAAATACAAATTCCTTTGAATTCTTTAAAATATATTATTACCAGATGAAAAAAAAAAAAAGATGGATTCATGACTAGATTTTTCACATATGAGTGGCTATATTAATTCATATTAAAACTAGAAATGCAGAAAGCGTATCGTAAAATTTAATTGTCGTTAAAGAGAAATGAAAAGCGCAATTATAAATCAAAGTGACATACAAATATGTTTCTACAACTTTCTCTCATATAAGTTAACAGATTCCCAATTGTATCAGCCCTTTAGAACACACGCAATTTACAGACAAAAATACTAGCTGTAGTGGTGGTTGTGGGCAGTAGATTGTGTTGATGTAGGTGATTGGTAGTAGAGGTTTGGTGTAGTAGTGTAGACGGAGTGTTGTATAGTAGGTGTCCTCTCACGATGAGTCTTCGGACTCCTTGGAGGTGTCATGAATAACGATAATAATGTCTTAACAGATAAAGTATAGCTTATTTTCATCAAGTAAATAAAGTTTTCTAAGCCAAGTTCTCTTTTCTAGAAACAAAAATGCATAAAAAACATTCAATTTTTTCCTAGTAGTTTATAGTCTGCTGCTCATAGTTCATTATCAATTCAAGTTATTCAACCTGAATAAAAAAATGTAAATAAGAGACTAATCTAGGAAGAGAAGGTTTATTAAGTTTATATTGAAATCTGAAATATTTTTTACATAAGCAAATGTTACAAAGAGAAGATAACACGTAAAAAATAAACTAATAGAAACTACAGACATTGGGAGAAAATGCTAGTTCAAAATGTGGCACACCCTAAGCTACTGTGTGACAAAGATTGCTCAACATTTTTAAAACAAGTGATAAGGCAGATAATTAGAGATAATCAGATACTGTTTTAAGATTTTCTGCCAGAACAGTTTTCTCAAAATGCAATCGTTTATTCATTACTAGTTTTCATCACAGAAATTGATCCCATACACAAGAGGTTGGATCTATAAACACACCAGTACTGTCTGGGGTGCAGGTGAGGAGTCAGAAGTTTGTCCCCCCCCCCCTTCCCCTTTTTTGAAGAGTTGCAAGTTGTTGCTTGGATATACTTTCTTTGGTAGGCTGTTCCAGAAGACAGAGGTAAATGGAATGAAAGAGGAAGAAGAAAAGTAGGTTTGGTGTGTTTGCAGGTGTCAACAAAGGGTGCTGGGCAGCTGCTGTTCTTGTATTAACAGAAAGTGGAGGAATGATGGTTGTCAGTTCAGTAGAGCAATGACCATTGAAGTATCTGTAGAATAGACACAGAGCTGAAACATTGCATCTGTGAGGTAGAGATTGAGAGAAATCTGTGAGAGAGGGATTGCCTATGAGTTGAATTGCTCTCTGAATGGCATTAAGAATTTTTTAGAGAGGCTTTAGGTGCTCCACCCCAAACATGTGAGCAGAATTCTAAGCATGAGCAGATTTGGGATTTGTATATTGGTAAGCATTAGTTGGATGTAAAGTAGCCTGTTGAAGAAAAGAGAATGTCCTTTTTTGATGTTGAGGAAGCTATTGTTCATGTGTTCGTGCCAGGAGCATCTGGAGGTGTATGTTAGTCCAAACAGAGATATAGTCTTGTCTGGTGATTTGTGTATTACTGAGGGTAAGGGAATATGAGCTGAGATTTCTTTTGCAAGAGAAGAGGCAAGATGTGTTTTGCATACTTTGTCAAAACAGCCATGCTATTCTATCACTCATACATCAACACTTGCACAGGTGTTGATGCATGAGTGATAGAATACCATGTGTCACCTTAGGGAGGGAGGGAGGGAGGGTGCAAAAGAGTGCATGCAACCTATAATAGGAATGATGAATGTTAACATGATTTGATAAAGGGTTCAGGTTCAGCATACAGGAGCCAAAAATATTATCTTTCAATTATTTTGCTATTATTTTACACCATACACAACATATTAATATAATTAGCTTAAGCAGCAACAATGATAATAAAATGAAATTTTCATCATTTTCATCAAATTCCTGCTAGGTATCCTCAAGGGGTGTACAGGATATGATAGTACTACATGAAAAATTTACATCATTGCCAACTTCCTATCTACAATTTTCCACCAAATCAGTCTGTTACCTGTCAAGACGCCAACATTATCAAATCTTATATTTCTATCTTCTAAGGCACTTTTTACCACATCAGTCCACCTATATCTTGGTTTTCCCTCTAGGTCTTTTTCCAACCTCTGCAGAGAACGCTTGTTTTGAAATGAAATTTTCTTAGTTCCTAATTTCTGACCAATATTATTCCTATTCAGGAAAATACAAGAATCTTCCTTCAATTTTAGCACCTTTCACACTAGACTGTTATAAAGTAGTTTTAAAGATAGCACTTTTAAAATCAGACCTTGACATTTTTATTCTAGATACTTGTTTGTATTGATATTTGATTTTTGCATATTATTTTCTCTTTACATGTTACTCATGTGCAGAATTTTAAAGGGAGTTCCAGCATGAGTTCATTTGAATATTTTTCTTCATGAAACAATCTAGAATTGTGTAAGAAAAAAAAAAAAAATCCATCCTTCAGAATAGTGACATTGAAAATACAAAATTTATTTTCCTTTTCAAGTCATAAAATTACAATCCTACCATCCATTTTGAATTCTGTATAAAACATCCTTGCATGTGAAAATAACTTAAATCCTTGGTCCAAAAGTAACAGATAGCAGAAATTTTCATTTCTTGACATTTTTAAATATTCCAGCTTGCTTCAGAGTGAAGAAAGTAACATTCTGAGATGAGGAACTGATTTAAATCAAGTTTTATTTTTTATGTAATTCCATGCATCATGGATGAAGTGGAAGAAAAATTTGTTTTGTGAATTTAGTTCCAGTTCTGATGAACAGTAACCCTAGAAATATTTAGAAAATTCAAGAGCAGAAATTGAATGGCTATATTAAAGAGAGAGGTATGAATTGGTCAGTGATCGATCATTAAGCTACCTGACTACTCTTATCTGTACTGTCAAGTAATTTTATGAAACTCTTAGGATACCACCTTAAATGTGACAATAGTATTCAATGGTTCAACAGATTTTATGATTTGTATAGACTTAATAACTGTTCAGAAATAAAGTAATGCCTTGAGCAAAAGAGATTCTAATTTCTTCAATGCAGATTGAGAAGTATTTATAATATGTTTATTATAAATAAACATATTATAAACGTTTATGCCAAGCAGGATTAGAGCCTAAAGTTATCCTAAGCAGACTAATGTTATCTTGTCCAGAGATTTGGGTGGTATTGAAAGTAACACCAGAAGAAAAGTTTTTGTGAGAAATAAGACAGGATTTTTACATCAACATTGGAATTAATGAGGTTATCTGATCCCCCACTTGAATGATCAGTTCTATGGTTCAAGGTTTGTCAAATGAGAAAGAGTAGTACAGTCAGCTAAAGGGCATTGATGTATTGAAGGATAGTAGATGAAAGAACAGAGCCTTATGAGGTATGGATAGTAGTTGCAAAGTTACAGGATAAAGATCAGTCTACAATTTATTTTTTCGTGTAGAGTTTCCTCCATTCCTCGACCACCGCTTAGTACTGATTGAGACCTCCTAGTGAGGGATTAAATATATATTTTATGACTGTAGTGTGTTCACGAGGCCGGTTTGCCTGTTCTGAGGGGTGAAAAACCCTCCACCTTGTATGATACTGGCTAACTCACCTTTAGTCAAAAGAGACCAGATAAAGGTTCCTCATGTCATGGCGGGAATAGATCCCAGGTCTTTCCGACCAAAGGGCTGCGTTTATACTGACTGAGCTATGGAGGCTCTAATCTACAATGCACATATAACATGTATCCAAACAGAAAGCTCACACCCTGTTGCAGGTCAAAAGATATAGATCATATGATAGAAGTGTTTTAATAGATCTTAGCACTAAAACTGAATCAAATGCCTTAGTAATTTCAAGAACAAGCACTTGAGATTCCTCAGAATTTTCTGTGGCATTTATGCAATTCCAAAGAATTTGTAGTTCAAAGATGGTGATATAGGCAAGAAGATTCCCAGTTGATTGACAGCAGTAGAATCTATGGTGATTGTTATTGCTTATTAGTTGAATGGCTTCAAGGAAAGCTAAGTATGAATAATATTTTCCCCTTTATTTAGATACGATGAGTGAAATTGGCTGGTAGAGATTCAACCTTTCTTAGGAATGGACTAAATATTTAAAATTTTTCAGGCTGCCAGATCGATATTAGTCTAATAGGAGAGAATAAAAAGGCAACATAGAACAGGAGTTGACGCTAGAGCATAAATTTTCAGAACAGTTGAAGAAATTTCATGGGAATCAGGAGATTTTATGGTATCCAGTTTGGACGATTCTTCTCCTATCTTTCTAATGTGAGGAAAGAAAGGGGGGAAATCAAATGTATATGTGTGCAATAGTAGAAAGACATTTGTCAAGATTGCCTGTGCAAGAATTTTAAGAAAAATAAGAAGCCAGCAGGTTTGGCTTTTCTGTGGCAAAGATGCATGGTTTTTGCAAAGAATCCCCAAAGTATAACTGCCATTTGAAAATGATGTAAGTTTCCTACTTTTATTTCTTTTAAAATCAGTTTTCAATGTGGTGATGATTTACTTGCAAAAAGGAAGTTAGAAATTTCAATGAAAGCTAATTGTTTCCTTGTACAGTCTTGGCACATTTCTCAAAGAACTCAGATATTGGACTACAATTTAAAGTGAAATATGGAATAAATATCTGCATACCAATAAGAATTGCTTCTGTAATATTATTTGCAATTGTAGGGCCCAAATACTGAAAACAAAAATCCAACCAGTGAAAGTCATATCACTTGTCAATCTTATGATGCCAGACAACACGAAGTTGCTAGATCAATGCTGGTCCATTCGAGAAGAAATCAGCACTAGATCGTGGTTCAGATTTGTATAGACAACAAAGAAGAGATTTAAATTGTCTGGAGAATGCTGAAAGTTATCTGGTATTCTGCATATGAACAATTTGTGTAAATGACTGATGATAGCAAGTTTGCCTTAGCATATCACTCTTTTTGATTAGTGCAGTTGAAAAAGGAAAGGTAGTTGGAGTTGTGAACATTAAAATTTCAAAGAAAGATGACCTCAAAATTAGAAAAGTTGGACTGGAGAGAAATCAACATTTAAAAAAAGGAAATCAAAAAGTTAAGAATGTTTAATGGCATTAGAAGAATAATATAGACAACAAATGAATCTGTAGAATGAGGCTGAGAGATTTTTAGTTAAAGGAGAACAAATAGAGGGAATATTCTAAGTTGGAAACTCTCTGAAATAGCATATTAGAGCATAAATGCCACCATATGAAGTTGAAAAGACAGTAATTGAGAGATCAGAGGGTTTGGCCCCTTATTTAGATTTCAGAATAACAAAACAGTAACAAATATGTACAATATTTAATAAAGATTATTAAAACATGATAAATGTTAAGCAATATAATGTTAACATGGCTGTAATTTAGCATTAAGCAGTGTAAGTAGCTATCCTACTAGGAGTTTAATAAATGTTTTGAGTGCGAATGTGGAGAGAACAGATAATATGATAGTAAAAAAAAGGAGTATTGAGAGAAGACCAGAAAATGTATACATTGCAAATAGTCATTAGAAGAATTAGTCAAAAGAGTAATGACTTTCTAATGACTCTTTTGACTAATTCTTCTATTTGCAATGTCACAAAGCTTGAGATTGAAAGACTGCAGAAACAGCAAGAGAATAGTCATGCTGAAAAACAGAAAAAAAAGCAAGAGGTCTGAAGCCAAGAAAGAAAATTGTAAGAATAAACAAAGGAAAGAGTGTAAGCATATGAGAAGGGGGAGTACTTCGTGAAAGCACTACAAAATTTGATTCCCCAGTGCAAAAATTAATAATATTAGTAATGCTGTCAGGCAGAAAGGGAAAGTGAAATAATTGATTGTTTGGGCTGGAACTGATGACCATAGAGGTGGGAAATATTGTATGAGGGAGGATGTAAAAGAGTTATTTGAAGAAGCGAAAAAGAAGAGTAACAAGGTGAAGTTTGTAAGTCTGCTGCCATGCTATTATGGAAGCAAACTGAGAAGAAGGGCAATGATAGCTAATAAATCAACATGCAGGTTGTGCAGAAGAAATGATATAGAGTTTGTCGATCTATGACATGAGGTCGATGGATGGAAAGATTTGTGCAATGCTGATGGACTGCACTTAAATGGATTCAGTGGTGTCTAGAGAGAGAGAGAGAGAGAGAGAGCTTTGTTCACTGAGAATGTGGAAGTATAAAGTCAGGAAACCTAAAGAAATTAGGGCCGACAAGAGAATGTGTTTGTGTGTGTGTGTGTGTGAGAAGGCACCATGAAGTGACTGAGTGTATAAATGAACAAAAAATGTGGAATCTAGTCTCTCATGCAACAATATCAAATGGGGTAGCCAATTCTGGAAGTAAAAGTGGTTGCGGGCCCATTGGGATGCTACAGATTTTATATATACGAGAGTGGTCTGAAAAGTTCTTGGCCTAACAATGAAGAAACAAATTTATAATTATAAAGTTATTTTTATTTTTCAACATAATCTAACTTAAGACTAATACATTTATTCCAGCAATGCTCCAGAACCATTATCCTGTCACTGTAGTGGTTCTCAGTAAGATCTACAAAATATCCCTCTGCAGCTGCAATCACCTCTTGATTCGAAGAAAAACGCTGACCTACTAGGAAGAGCTTTAGTTTTGAGAAGAAATAGAAGTCAGAGGGAGCCAAATCTGGGGAATACGGTGGATGTTCCAACAATTCGTAGTGCAGATCCCTTAATTTTCCCATTGCCAAAACATCTTTGTGGGCAGGTGCATTGTCCTGATGAAAGATGATTTTTTTTTCTTCTGCAAACTGGATCTTTTCTCACGAATTTTTTCATCTAGTCTGGTTAAATGATTGGAATAATATTCCCCAGTTATTGTTTTACCCTTTTCAAGATAATTAACAAACAAAATGTCTTTAGTATCCCAAAACACTAATGCCATGTCCTTTCATGCTGATGGAACCAACTTTGTCTTTTTTGGTGCTGAAAAACTGGCTTCTGTCCACTGTTTTGACTGCTGTTTGGATTCTGGTATGTAATGGTGAATCCAAGTCTCATCGATAGTAATAAATCAATACACAAAATCAGTTTTATTCCTGTTAAAACGCTCCAAGCACTGTTCATTTTCATGCGAGTACATTTTTGATCTGCACGGCACCTATCTTGCACAAAGCTTTTTCATTTGTGGTCATCTAGTATCATAGCATGCACTTGATCAATGATTTTTGGTGTTGTTACTACACTTTTTGGACATCCTTCACATGGATCATCTTCAAGGCTGGTACGGCCACATTTAAACTTGGCAGCCCATTCTTAATTGTCGAAAACGAAGGAGAAGAGTGCCCATAAACTTTTATGAACTTCGAATGAATTTCTTTTGCCATTAAACCTTCTTTTACAAAGAATTTTATAACCACACGATACTGAATTTTATCCATTTCAAGGGATATGACAACACTTTTTGCTTCAGACAGCTGTATAAAACATTCTATTTGATAGAATGACTTACAATTTCACATGGATGCTTATGA
The DNA here is from genome assembly GCF_054136105.1 of Typopeltis vanoorti. Taxonomy (NCBI): domain Eukaryota; kingdom Metazoa; phylum Arthropoda; class Arachnida; order Uropygi; family Thelyphonidae; genus Typopeltis; species Typopeltis vanoorti. The sequence goes on along the minus strand of NC_143551.1, from coordinate 84,210,833 downwards.
CAGATGTACCAACTTAGGGAAAAAAAAATCTTGTCTATAGTGTTGAGGCCGAGAACTTAGAAAAAAAAACAAAGGGGGATTAGTATTTGGCATTGATTAGTGCAACCTTACTATTTTTGGATTTAGAATTTTCAGGATGGGTAGAGTAGCCAGGACAGAGGATGGGGTGGGGGGGGTACTGCTGATGATATTAGCAGAATTGCAGCCAACAAAAATAGGAGTCAATCAGATGCAGTTCTTTTTGAGTCGATCTAATGTGAGATTGAGACCAATAGGACAAAATTATAAAATTGGTTGCTGCTATAGGCAGATGATGTGGAAGACATACATCAGCAGATTAGTGTAGTAAGTGCAAGTCAAGTAATTATTATGGGGGACTTCAACTTTGGAGACTGAAGGAAATGGGATTTGTCTACTTACTGAGAGATAATTACTTGAAATAGAATGTGATGGAGGTACTTACAGTTTGAGAGTGTCGGATTTGGTTATAGGATCAGAAGACCTCTCCATAACTAAGGTGCATACATAGCTTCCAATTGGGGGAGGTCGTGATCTTGACTTGGTGGGGGGGGGTATTACAATGATTAGGCTATTTATGTACCCCTTTTAAACCAGAATTTCCACATTTTGTATACCAAAATGTGGAAATTCTGGTTTAAAAGGGGGTAAGACAGGCATAATCAGACTTCAGGAAGAAATTAGCCAAGCAGGCAAAATGAAATCCTAAAGAATCTTTTTGTTATGACACAAGTAGGAGGAATAATGACTATGGAAGGATCACTTTAATGAGTGCAGATGGTAGAGGGGCAACAGAGGCAAACAGAATTGTTGAGCTACTGTTGAATTGGAGGTACTTAGGATATTGCATACTCTGTATGTAAATATAGCTGTGCGATTGGATGGGATATATTGGCTCGCATTCTGCAAGAATGTGCAGGAGGACTAACAATGATTAGGCTATTTACTTTAAGTTTCAGTACTAGCAAAGTCCTGAGAGAGAGTGGATAGAAGGCAAAATAATTCCTTTGCATAAAGGAGATTCTAAGCCTATAATAGCAAATTATGGACCAATCGGTATCTCAGGAGTGGTGGTAATAAAAGTACCAAATGAGAATTCAAGAATGAGTGAATAAAAATACGATACTCTGAGGGGCAGCATGGCTTTGCATTGCTCAGCCTTAGTAATCTACTAACTTTTTATACTAATGACAGCCAAGTTAAATTTTGCATAGACGTTTGACAGGATACCACATGGAACTCTATTATACAAACTCCAACAAATAGAGATGGATATGAAACTGGTGATATGTATGTAAGGGTGGTTGATGGACAGATACCAGAAAATAGTATATGGCAGAGCAGAATCCAGGAGAAGGCAGGTGACTAGTGGTGTGCTGCAGAGCTCTGCCCTTGAACAACCATTTTTTTTTAATTTGTACTTAAATGATATAGGAAATAATTTGAAGAGAGATATTCTGTTGTTTCCTGCTAATGTGAAACTTGGTATCATAATAGGTCATCCTGTTGAGAGCTTTCAGGATGATTTAAACAGGTATCAGTATGGGCACAACATAATCTATGTTAGTTTAATGTGGAAAAGTGTATAGTTATGCATTTCAGGATGCAAAGATTATACACTGTTGACTGATTATACAAAGATTATACCATATTGAGGAAACTGTACTACAGGAATTGATGAAGCTAGTGATTTGGGGGTAGTAGATAGAGGGCATGTTGCTGAAGTCAAGGTAGCTCACAGGATTACTTAGTTATTGAAGAACACTAACAAGATAACTGAGTTATCATTCTTCTTTATAGCCTTATATGACCATATCTGGATTACGGTGCTCAGGTTCTGAGCACCGTAATCCAGAATTGAGTGACCAAGATGGTGAGTGGTCTCTGGAATGCTCCCTATGAGGATAAATTAAGGGTTTGTGGTTTGCAAAAGTTGGTTGATAGGCAAAAAAAAAAAAAAAAAAAAAAAAAAAGAGGCTGGGAGCGGTATGTGGTAGAAGTAACTTGAATGCTTCTATCCATTTAAGTTACTTAAGAGGTTTTATAGGATTATTACAAAGGAAATATTTCAGCACTTTATTTCGATTTTTTGCTTGGAGATTGGTGAATAAATGGAATTGGTTGCCTGAATCAGTTGTGAGTGCTTTTGTCTGTTAATGGTTTCAAGGAGAGGTATGATAAATTTTGTGTTGATTGTTTAGGTCTCCCATGATGAGGCTTAGAACTCCATGGAGGTGCCCATGCTGTAATAGTAATACTGACTATTTTTAGCATGGCTGCTCAGTATGTATGTATTCTTATAGCAGAGTTCAGCTATAGTCCAGTGTTGAAAGCCACTCTGGAGCCTCCTTTGAACTTCATGTATCTTCTGCATGAAGAGGTGGTGGACACTCTTCCAATATATCTCATCATTATTCATGAAGTCAGTGTTTCATTGCCAAGATACTCCTTATAAGAAGTATCATTGCCACTAAAAGATGATCAAATATTGATTATCAAAAAATCTTTTGATAATCAAAATCAAAAGTTTATCAAATAATCAAAAGATACTCCTTGTAAGGAGTATCTTTTAATTATTGATCTTTGATCAAATGCATTTCTCACATTATCAGTCTACTTCCTACCACTATTCTCCTATCTTTCCAAACTCTTCATAAGTTTTTAAGCCATTCCTAAATCTTCTGTCCACCAATATCACACACAACTACCACAATAAATGAAGTTAGGGATTTACTCTATAGCCCATCCTTTAACATTTTCATGCTAGAGACAACACAAATTATGCCATTCATTACTCACACATAGGGTGGGATGCAAAAATCATCTCGTACTTCCTGTTTGCCATTTGTTGGGCATGCGAAGAATCATGAGGTGTACTTTCTAGAGAAACCAAGGTTTTTTTGGAAGGGAAAAGACATTGCTTTCTGCTTGTATAAATCATAGATAATTAAGAGAAATTCTATAACTATTTGTATTTTTAAATTTGTAAAAGTGTAGATATACTGTGAAGACTGATTATAATAGCAAAAATTTTAATGAATAAACATGAAGTTGGTATGCCAAACATATTGCTGAATTTGTAAAAATGTGACTGCCCATACAATACAGAAGAAATGTGCTACAAAAGTCAAGTGAGCCATCACTAAATGCATAGCATATATGAAACAATGCCTGGTGTGAACATGTTAAGAAAGATAGAAAACTGAATTTATTTTCACTGTTTTCACTACCTTTGTTTTCTCAGTATTGATAATCAAACTTTGTTACATTCCAGCATCATTCATCAATTACAGCAATAAAGAGTTCATTTCTCCCATCTGTTTGTGAATAAGACTAAATCATTGTCATAATCCATATAATCAGCTATTTTAAGATGCTTAAGCCATTTTAGTTCTCCTGTCCTTCCCTTAGTCTTGTACATACATACATACATCTTCAAGGCCCACTCTTCCTAATTGGGTTGTGGGGGCAACAGCTGCAAGAGGAACTTCCAATGGTCACGATCCTCTGCCACCAATCTCAGGTATTCTGGTGGGATTCCCAAACGTGTCCACCCAAGGTTTTGGATATAATCTATCCAGCAAGTCCTTGGCCTTCCACGTGGCCTCCCACAGCTTGGCAAAGAGGGGCCTGCTGAGGGAGCCTCTCTTGTGGCATTCTGACCAGGTGCCCGTACCAACGTAACTGTGATCTCTCAACACGGAGAAGCAGCGGTTGAGTATTGAGGGTTTCCTGAATTGCAGAGCTTCTGACTCTGTCGAGTTTTGTCAGCCCCGCAACCCCTCAAAGGAACCTCATTTCAGCCGCTTGGATTCGTGTCCACATTCTTTCGGTCATTACCCAACTCTCATGACCATAGGTGAGGATGGGGACATAGACTGTATTGAAGACAACCAGCTTTGCCTTCTGGCTTAACTCCCGCTTCAATACTACCGAACGGCCAAGCTCCCACAATATTGAGCTTGCTAAGCCAATTCGAGTATCTAGCTCTACGTCCCATTTTCCATCATTCGCAAATATGGACCCAAGGTATTTAAACTTCTCCACCTGCCTCATTGGGACTCCACTTACATTTAGAGTGCGCTGGGATGGTTGTCTTGAGACCACAAATGTTTCAGTTTTGGCCACACTGATCTTCATTACGGCATCTGCACAAACAGCTACAAACCTATCCAGGGTCAGCTGGAGGTCATCTGTGGAAGAGCTAAGCAGAACTAGGTCATCTGCAAAAAAGCAGATGTCCAATGCTATATTTTCCAATTCTGACACATTCACTGCCTCGACTGTGCCTATCAATGCAGTCCATAAATATTATGAAAAGGAGGGGTGACAGAACACACCCTTGGCAGAGGCCAACAGAGACCGTGAAAGGTTCAGACTTCGTGCTGTTTACCCTGACACAAAACTCTGGGCATTCATATAGGTACTTGATGGCAGCTAATAGTTGACCATCCACTCCATACTCCTGTACTACTTGCCAAAGCTTATCCCAAGGAACCCGGTCATAAGCCTTCTCCAAGTCCACAAAACATGTGTAGACATTTTTGGCATATTCCCAAGATTTCTCAAAGACTTGTCTTAAAGTGAAGATTTGGTTAGTTGTGCTTCTACCAGGACGAAAGCCACATTGTTCTTCCTGGAACTTTGACTCAACTATGCTCCTGCACCGTCTTTCCAAGCACTTAGCATGCACTTTCCCAGGCAGGCTGAGGAGAGAGATGCCACGATAGTTACTGCAATCCTTCTGGTCTCCCTTCTTGAAGACTGGTATTATTATGCCTGTCTGCCATTGCTTTGGTGCTCGCCCAGATATCCAAGCAGCCTGACACACTCGAGTCAGCCAGAGAACACCATCTCGATTTAAGACTTTTAGCATTTCAGGCTGAATTTCATCATCACCAGCAGCCTTGCCTGATTTTAGCGATTTTATTGCTAAATGGACCTCTTCTGCTGTGAGACTAGTCATTGCCCCGATCTGCACCTCTTGGATGTCCACAACTGCTGGGCCACCCGGGTTAAGAAGGCTCTCAAAATATTCCCTCCATCTGTGGAAGATATCCTTCTCGGTTGTTAAAAGTGCACCATCAGAGGCCTTAATTGCCCTTGCTGTGCACGATTTCCTCCCTCGAAGGCGGCGGATGGTCTGCCAGAATACTTTGTTTGTATTTGCATAGGATGAGTCTAATCTTTCTCCAAAGGATTCCCAAAGCAGAAGGCTTGGGAATCCTTTGGAGAAAGATTAGACTCATCCGATGCAAATACAAACAAAGTATTCTGGCAGACCATCCGCCGCCTTCGAGGGAGGAAATCGTGCACAGCAAGGGCAATTAAGGCCTCTGATGGTGCACTTTTAACAACCGAGAAGGATATCCCCCACAGATGGAGGGAATATTTTTACTGCCTTAGCAGCAGCTTTTCGTGCCTGAGCATACTGCAAACGTATCTCAGGTGACCTGGCTCTAAGCCATGTTAGATAGGACTCCTTTTTTGCCCGGACAGTTTTTCGGACTTCTTGGTTCCACCAAGGTGTCCTTTTCTCACTGCCTGTTGCCACGCCGAGCCGCTTTCTGCCACACCATGAGAGTGCAGAGGCAGTGACAGCTGTTCTGAACAGCTTCCATTCCTCCTCAACATCTGCAGTATGCTTGGGAATCTTTTTGAACCTGGAGGAAATGTCATCTGCAAAATTGTTCCTCACGGCCTCATTTTCCAATGTCTCCCATTTCATGCGGTATAGCTGCTTAGGCCTACCAGCGTTGATGGCAGCATCTGATTCCTAAAGCCGTAGAGTGCACACAACAAGGTGATGGTCAGTTGACAGTTCTTCCCCTCTTCTCCCAACCGCACCCCTCCATGTCTGGTCATCTGTTCCAACATGTGCATTGAAGTCACCCATTAGCAGGACTGATTCCATGTCTGCCACCCTGTCAAAAGCAGCATCCACTTCCTCTAGGAAGGCAGAATATTCTGACTCTAGATTAGGTGCATAGGCTTGCACCACAGCCAAATCATGGTTTTTCATAAGAAGGCAGAATATTCTGACTCTAGATTAGGTGCATAGGCTTGCACCACAGTCAAATCATGGTTTTTCATCTGAAGCCTTAATACACATACCCATCCCCCCCCAATGGGATCCACTCAGCAACACAGTCTGACAGCTGAGGGGGCTTGTGAGTATCCCCACACCCACCTGAGCAGACATTGTCGGGCTCACACCAGAGTAGTAGAGCTTCCACCTCTTATCCAGGTCGACAGTTCCAGAGCCTCTTGGTTGAAGAAAGCCCGACTAAGTCTAGCCGGTAGCGCTTGGCTTCCTCAACCAGTTCCGACTCCTTCCCTGTCAGAGAAAAGATGTTCCGGTTGCCTAATGCAATAGTCTGGTGCCGTTGTCGTTGCTATTTCCATCCTTTTGCAGAACTATTTCTTTGCACTGCCTCTAAACACCTCCCCAAACGGATAGCAGGCCCATTGATGAAGTTTCCTCTAGCAGAGTGCTGAGGAGTGTTGTCTAAGAGAGACTGTAACGTATTTTTCGAATGGGTCCCTCTGCCTAAAACCCGAACGCGTCCCTTGGTAACCCGCGCGATGGATGATGCAGTATGAACATTTTTTGATGGCCTGATCATGTTACAGTGTTTGATAATGTCCTGTTAGCACAAGACGAAATGACACAGAAAAATAGGAAAGATTCCCCTCGAATACTCTAATAGCATTCGGGGGAAGGAGCAAGAAGAGAAGAAAGAAAGAAAGAAAGAAGCATAGGAGGAAGAGGAGGGACCAGTCTACAGATAATATAACAGATGTATATTACATGAAGTAAGGCATGGTCCAGCATCAGGTACCTCGGGTTTGCCACACCCGTACTCACTAAAATGAGCCCCTTAGTCTTGTTCATCGCAAAAATCAATTACAAGATTAAATAGAAAAGGCAAATAGGACATGCTGCCATCTTACTCCAGTTATTGTTTTAAACCGTTTAACTATGTTTTATCAAACTTTAATATAAACCTCACTGTTATCATAATAAAGCAGCTATAATGCTGATAACTTTGTCAGATTTTCCATAAGCTCTTACTCTTCCATAAATTTTGCCTATTAACCTAATCAAAATTGTTTTTGAAGTCGTCAAAACATGTGATAAGTTTTGAAATTCTAATATTTCTCTGAGATTTGGTTTAGTCAAAATATTTGGTCTGTGCAGCTTCTTACCTTTCTGAATCCACTATGCTCATCTCTAGTTTGCTTCATCCAGGTCTTTATTCTTTTGAATGTAAAGTCCTCTACACTGTTACAATGAAATAGACAGTAAGCTAATTCTGTTATAATTCTCTTGTACTGTGCAGTCTCTTTTCTTACAAATTGGCATTATTGTATGTCTAGTGAAGTAACTAGGAATATGACCTCCTTGATAGAAAATGTTTGTGTTCTCAATTAATCAATTCAATATACTCTTTCTCTACCTCCTTTTAGCATTTTTGCAGTAATCTTATCACATCCTGTTAATTTATGAAGTTTTAATTTATTTATAGTCATTCTAATGTCAGATAGTATAATGTAACTGATATCAAATTGGGAAGTAGAACTAATCTTTTTCACCAAGGATTAGTTCACAGTACTGAATATTGTTTAAAAAATAATGAAAATGCTCTGCAAACCTTGCCATGATGGCATTCTGCCTTTCAACTTTGTTCTTATTCCTATCTTTTAAAGACTTCATTCCTTTTGTTTTCTTATGCAATATATTAATAACTTCATATAGACCTTTGTGAATATTATCTCTAGCTGCATTCTCTGCTTTTCTGCTGTGTTGTTAAACTAGAAGGTTTTATCTATTTTTAACGGGTTTATTAATTTTCCTATACCTTAGTGCTATTCTCATTATTTACATGCTGCTCCAACCTCTTGCTGCTAGAATGATTCTATCTTTGCTTCTCTCTCTAATCCCTAAAACTGATTGACTAGTTTTGTGCACCACCTTCTTGACGCTATCCTACACACTTTATCCATTTCATGATCTTGTAGGCTCGCTCTTTCATGACATCTAAGTAACCCATCCTGGTAAATTCTTGCTAAGCATTGCTAAAGACTTTTGTGTACATCTTCTAAACATCATTTACAATGTGCTCTTAACGAGGTAGTGGTCAGTTCCTAACTCTGCACCTTTGTAATTTTTTCGTGCTCTGCACAGAACTTGCCCATTTACTGTTAACTAGGATATAGTCAATCATGTTTTTATGGACACTATCACATGAGACTAGTTAAAGCCTGTAATGTTTCCTGATGCAATGGAGTTTAAATCTGTGAAGGCCGTTGCTGCTAATTAGCCATCAGCTGATAATAGATATCCTGTATGTTTGCCTGTGTGGGACAGTTTAAGCAAACAGAGGGACACAGTAGTGGCTTCTCTTTGGCAAAGGCTAGTCAGCTGAGCAATGTTTTATCCATATTGAAATCAAAAGCCATAATTAGATCCATTAAACCATGAAACGAATTGGGTAAATTTGTCGAAAAAAAAGAAGACAGTAATTTGCTGGGGAAGGAGAAGGGAATAAGGTGGATTAAATAGTAATGTGGGTTTACTAACATGGAAAGTTAGTCAGAAAGTGTTTTTTTTTTTTTTTTTTAGCTTTATTCCTTTCCCATTGATTCTTAAGTTGTTATTGAAGATTTGCTGCTTCCTTCTCATATGACTTAAAATATATATGTGTGTGTGTGTGTGTGTGTGTGTGTGTGTGTGTGTGTGTGTGTGTGTGTGTGTATTTGCTACCTTCCTTCTCATATGATTTAAAGGGTGTTTTTTTTTTTTTTCATAAATCAGGTTTTTTTTGGCTATTGTATGTGTTTTAATGAAAACAACTTATGTGACTACTATATAGCCAAATGATAAAATAGATACTAACTGATTTATTTCTAAAGGCACTACTAGTTTTGTCTTTCTGGAAGACTTCATTGAGTGCATAATATGTAGAATTAAAAAAGAGATACATAAAAACATTACTTGAGGACATCACCAAAGTTCTTAATTATTAACAGATTGCTCACATTAGAATGAATTCGCAGACGAACTGAGTTGTTGTCCTTATGCAACAACTTAGGAAATGGTCTCATATCTGCCACAGCTGAATAGTAAAGGAGTAACAATCAGGTTGTGGCCAAGGTTGACATTGCGGTGAACAGAATTTAGTGCAATTTCTGTTTATTCTAAGAGTTTTCTTTCAAGTTCATCATAGCATTTGTAAATGCTTTCAGATCTATCCCAGTTTAATGAGCATATAGTGGATTGATGGTCATTGGGATCAGAAGAATTAAGAACATGACTGGATAAGGCAGTGGTCCTTGTTTCTATCATAGGTGATATTGCTGAGATGTTCTTCAATATGAAGCTCAATTGATTTCTCTGTCCATAATATAGGGAATTACAGCCACAGCAAAAATGATACATACCTGGATATTTCAAATTGTTATTATTATTATTATTACCTCAAGACCTCATGGAGTCAAAGACTCATCTGGGAGGTCCTTTTATCACACACACACACACACACACACGTCATCATAACGTGTCTTAAACACACTCAAACTCTTGCAGACACCACACTCTCAGGCAAGGCATTCCAATCATTCACAACTCTGCATGAAAAAAAATCTGCCTCTCACTCCCCTACTTGCACCCTCTTTATACAGTTACAAGGGATGGCCTCTGGTTCTCTCCCTTCCCTCCTCGGAACTCCCACTATTCTCTGTAGAACTTCTCCATGATTGATACTATAACAACCCCTTTACCAACTTGTAGGTCTCTATCATATCTCCCCTCTTCCTCCTGTCCACCAGACTCTGAAAATTACATCTTCTCAATCTTTCCTCATACTCGACATTCCAGAGGTCAGAAACTACCTTAGTCAGTCGCCTTTGGACCCTTTCCAACATCTCTTCATCCTTCTGAAAACCCGGTGATCAAATCTGGGCACAATAGTCCATGTGTGGCCTAATCAGAGCCTTATACAACGGAACAAGAATCTCCCTACTTCTACACGTCAGTGTCCTCTGTATCATTCCCAGAAGCCTTTGTGTTTTCTTCACAATTTTGGCGGTGTCCCCTAAATTTCAGATCCTTATCCACTATCACCCCGAGATCTCTTATTTCCTCTACCTCCAACAATATATTCTCAGCAAGCATAAATTCTACATCTCATCTTTGTTTTCCAAATTTTAAAACCCTACATTTTGCAACATTGAACTCGCATCCCCATTTCCATGCCCAGTCACTCATTTTATTTAAGTTTTCTTGTAAGGCCACAACATCTTCACTACTCTTTATGGTTCGTCCCAACTTTGCATCATCTGCAAACAATTGAATATCTCCATTTAAATCCTCACCAACATCATTAATATACAAGTTAAACAGTAATGGCCCTAAAACAGACAGGTTATGTTTAAGTTTTACTTGTCAAAGCTTTATTAAGGGGGGGGGGGTGAATGAGGTACAAATCTTATATTTCTTGAGGATTTTTACCAATTTAGAAATAGAACTGATATACGGAATGGTGATGTAACCTTTCACGTCATTCATGATGTGCATGAGAATTAAACAAGAGTTTAGAAATTAACTGTTTGCGATAACCGTTGTTCTGGAAAATTGAATTCTGGAATTCATCAATTTTTCTTTGGCGATCTCTTCTTCATCACTGATGAGAGTACATGCATGGGTTCCTAAAATTGAAATAATACCAAACGTTTGAGATAGATAATGATGAAACTGAGCATGAAGATATCTGTTGGTATGTGTAGATTTTCTGTAGATTGAGATTTTTAGTTTTTCAAACAAATGAGTAAGTTTCACATCAAGAAAAAGGAAGTGAACTGTTAACTTCTAGTTCTGCTGTAAATTTTATCCTAGGATGTTGGTTGTTAAGATGGTTTAAGAACTCTTGGAGTGAATCTGGACCATGGCTCCAAATCAAAAAAATGTCATCGTATATCTTTTCCACGATCTTGGTTTCATTGAAAAGGAATTTATTGCTTTTTCTTTGAAAATTTCTAAGTATTTATTTTCTAGTACAAGTGATAGAGGGTTGCCCATCGATTATATATATTACATAAATATCCAAAATGCAAGTACAGGCGTACACCAGTATAGCAAATCATTTCCCCCCCCCCACCACCACCTCACTTGTAGATACATACAATAGTTTAATAACTGACATAAGCATTTATTTACATCAGTTACACAGACAAAAAATTAGAATAATTATTCAAAGTCTGAAACAGAAAGGGGGGGGGTGCTTATGGGTCAAAGCTGTATAACTGAGAGGAGACCTCCACATAGCCTTTAAAGTAATGCGGAGAACCGACCAGGGCTTCTGACTTAATGTCCAATCCTCACCTTCTCGTGGTGCACCCTGTTGGGTATCTACCTGGATGCTGAACGAATGAGGATGGGCTGGCAATTTGGGATTTAGCCGACCAAATTGTATTCTTATTAGTTAAACCAAAATACAAGATGATGGTACAACATGACGAAATTTAATGCCGGCTGGGGTGTCGCCCGGTTAAACAAAGCCCCCCCCCGTTGTTTTCACCAGGGAAACCAGGGCGAACAGCGAAAAGCCAGCTACTGGAACAATCCCTAAAACACACCCCAACTCAACATCACCAGAGTTAAAGATCGGTACTATCAACATAAGAAGCCTGAATGGCAAAGAAATGAAGCTAGTGGAGGAATTAGATAAGTACCAGATCGACATAATAGGGGTGACTGAAACAAAAAAGACAAAAACTGGTGAGATCTTTCTGAGTAATAAATACAAAATGTTATATTCAGGCAATGACAATCAAGGAAAAGAAGGAGTAGCCATAGTATTCGACACAAAATATGAGGCTTATCTTCTTGAATGGCAGGCAGTGCCAAGTAGAGTAATGTGGGCAAATATGAGAATGGGGAACTGGACAATGAGACTTATTTGTGCCTATGGTCCCACAGAAGGTTCTACTAAGGTAGAAGTGGAGGAATTTTTTGAGGCTGTAGAGAAAGCTACTGACACAATGAAAAAGGAAAAGTTGGTCCTTGTTGGGGATCTAAATAGCAGAGTAGGAAGTCATTGTCAGACATACAAAAATGTTTTGTGAAAATTTGGAGAAAAGAACAAAGCAAATAATAATGGCAAATACCTGTTGGATTTCTGCTCAGGACATGGACTGGTTATTACTAACACCATGTTCCAACATAAAAATGTGCACAAATTCACATGGAGAGAAGAGGCGAGGAATATGAAAAGTCTCATTGACTATGTTATTGTTGATAGTGATGTTTTCTCCCTGGTGCAGGAACCAGAGTGTACAGAGGATTTGAAATTGGAAGTGATCACTATTTAGTCTTGAGCAGGATAAAATTGAATTTCATATTGTAAAGAAGAACATGTAAGAAAGTTTAAAGCGAATAAAAGTTGAGCAGCTCTCAGATGTGAACTGTAGACTAAAATACACAAAGATTATTTGAAGGAAAAATGAAAGAGTTTGAGAACAGGAACCAAACCTTGGAGATTCGGTGGCAAGCCTTGAAGAAAACGCTGATTGATTCAGCTGGAGAGGCATGTGGTGAAGTTGTCTGCAAGGATAGAAAAATTAGATCTCCATGGTTGACACAGGAAGTTAAAGAGGAAGTGAAGGAAAAGAAGAAAGCATATCAAAAGTTCCTGGCAAATAAGTCACCTTGTGCTCTTAGAGAATACAGAGACAAATGTAAGAAAGCTAAACAGTGTGTAAAACTAGCTAAACAAAAGTCATGGGAGGACTTTGGCAAGAACATAGAAAATAAATATCAAGAAGGTGGCAAAATATTCTGGAGGTTGTTGAAGAAGCTTAGGAATGGAGGAAAGTTTGCTGTAAAAGGAGTTAGAGATGATAAAGGTGAAATGAAAATGGGAGAAAAAAGATATCCTTGAAGTATGGAGTAATTACTTTGAAAATTTGCTAAATGAAACAAGCAGTGATGACAGCACAGTGATAAAAAAACACTGACCAGGCATACAGTCAGGAATACATATCCATACTTGAAGTCGAAAAAGCCATCAAAGGCTTGAAATGTGGAAAGGTAGCAGGAGTAGATGATATTCGACCAGAAATGCTGAAGTATGGTGGTATAAAAGTGTTACAGTGGCTGCACTGCATAGTTCAAAATGCCTGGACGGAGGGACAAATTCCCAATGATTGGAGTAGAGCTCTGATAGTACCCATATATAAAAAGGGAAATAAAACTGAATGTGAGAATTACAGAGATATCCCTGTTGAGTGTTGCTGGTAAGATATATGCAAGTATGCATTTTTGGAAATTATGGAGACAACTACCATGTTTGAATAAAAACTTTAGTTTACTATTACTAAAATTTTACAATTCGACGTTTCGACCTTTATGTCAAGGTCATCTTCTGGAGCGTACAAATATACACAAGAAACAAGCTATACTACAATCATACTGGTTCGTTAAAGACACTGACTAACCGCTACCACAATTGTTGGCCTGACCTCTGGTGAAAAAAAAAAAAAAAAAAAAAATTATACATCAACGCTAGAGTCCTATTATTAGTGTTGCCTATTATATACATATATTAACATCATTCCAGCCAGTTTGAGTGGAATGGTTTTTAATACTAGCGGATTGGCTAAAGTCCTGACTTGTGCTGAATCTTTCACATTAGGTTGGCTGAATGTGTGCCATCCAGATCCTTGGAATTTTCATACCATCTTTATTGTTGATATTTGGGTGGTTTATCAGGATTTCGCAGGATTCTTTAAATTTTCTTTCGTACCATGTTTTTGTGCGGTGTAAGGAGCAGGTGCTTTTCCAGTTGATTTAGTGTAAGGTGTTAAGTGCATGGTCTGAGAGGCCTGCTTCACCATAATGGTTATATTTAATGTGCCTAATGTGTTCTTTCTTGCGTATAGGGATTGTCCGTCCTGTTTCACCAATGTACGGTAAGTTACAGGTGCAGCGGATGCAATAGACTCCAGGATGTGCTAATGGGAGGAGAGGATCCTTAGAGGAGCTGAATATGGTTTTAAGTTTAGTGGGTAGTTTAAAGGTGGGATTGAAGTTATAATGTTGTAGGATTCTGTTGATTTTTTCTGATAACCCTTTAATGTATGGGATGACTATGGTTTTACTGTAATCTAGATTCGTTTTTGTTGTGGTTTTATAGAGTATTTTATTGACAGTATTTTTGTTATAGCCATTGTTTATGAATGTGTCACTAATGATTTTTAGTTCTTGTTTCAAGGCTTGCTGGTTAGAGCAAATAGTTGTGGCTCTGTTTTTAAGGGTGTTTATGACTCCATTTTTTTGTGCTGGGTGGTGGTATGAATTCGCTATGTATTGGCCTGTGTGTGTCGGTTTTCGGTAGACCGTGAAGGATAGACTGCCTGAAGGAAGACGTGTAACTAGTGTGTCTAGGAACGGGAGCGAATTTTGGTTTTCGATTTTGATGGTAAATTGTATGCATTCATGTTGTTTGTTTAGGTGGCTGAGGAATGTGTTTAGCGTTTGTCGCCCGTGCGGCCAGATTGCGAACACATCGTCAACGTATCTGAGCCAGATTGTTGGTCGAAGCGTGGCGGAATCAAGAGCCCTTTGCTCAAAGGTTTCCATGTAGAAGTTCGCGATTGGGGGGGGGGAATAATGGTGAGCCCATGGCTGTACCTTCCTTTTGTAGGTAGAATTTGTTTTGCCACACGAAGTAACTGGACTTTAGTACGTGGGCAAAGAGGGGCCGTAATGTCGGGTGGAAATTTGTTCTGTAGTAGGAGAATTGTGTCATTGATGGGGACATTAATGAAAAGGGCAGAAACGTCAAAACTGACTAATAAGTTGTCTTTATCGAGTGTTATGTTTTTGATTATGTTTATAAAGTGTTGTGTGTTTTTTATGTAGGAGGGGGAATGACCTACCAACTCCTTGAGTGTTGCCGCTAATTTCTTGGCTAGGTGGTAATTGGGACTGTCTATTCCTTCCACTATTGGTTGAAGGGGCACATTTTGTTTGTGTATTTTCGGAACCCCATATATTCTGGGGGGGGGGGGCGTAGTGGAGTTTGAGTTTATTAACTGTGTCTGGTGGCCAAGTAGTGATGGACTTTAGTAGTTTTTCTGTTTTGTCCTTTATCCTCTTTGTTGGGTTATAATTTACCATTTTATATGTGTTGTTATCGGCTACTAGTTGGTTCATTTGTAGTATGTATGTTGACCTGTCAAGGACAACAGTGGCACTGCCTTTATCAGCTTTCGTTATTATTATGTTTTGTTTGGCTTTTAATGATTTAATTGCTGCTAATTCTGTTTTAGTCAGGTTGTTCTGTATGGTTTTCTTGGTATTTAGGACATTACTGGTTTCTAGTCATATTTTGTCTGCTATGTTGTTAGGTAGGGATCTGATGCCTCTTTCAATGTGGTAGATAAAATCTAATTTGTTTACCTTTTTAGGCGCTATTGCGTAGTTCAGTCCTTTATTCAGCAGCGTGAGTTCGTCGTTGTTCAGGGTGTGGCTTGATAAGTTGACCAACAATTGTGGTAGCAGTTAGTCAGTGTCTTCAACGAACCAGTATGATTGTAGTATAGCTTGTTTCTTGTGTATATTTGTACGCTCCAGAAGATGACCTTGACATAAAGGTCGAAACGTCGAATTGTAAAATTTTAGTAATAGTAAACTAAAGTTTTTATTCAAACACAGTAGTTGTCTCCATAATTTCCAAAAATGCATTCGGATCACCTTGCAAGCCTAAAAGAAAGGATACATGCAAGTATACTTGAGAAACGGTTGAGAAGAATTGTGGAAGAAAAGCTTGGTGAAGAACAAACTGGATTCAGGTCAAATAGAGGCTGTCAGGATCAGATCTTCACTTTACGACAAATAGTCGAGGAAGCATGGGAATATAACAAAGATCTGTATTTAAGTTTTGTCGATTTGGAAAAGGCATATGACAAGGTGCCAAGAGAGAAGCTATTCAATATGCTACAGTTATATGGTGTCAATGGGGCATTATATCAAGCAATACTTAGTCTTTATTTGAGTTGTAAGTCAGCAGTTAGAATTGAAGGAAGTACAATAAGATAGTTGAATGTTAAATCTGGTGTGAGACAAGGATGTACATTATCCCCTCTGTTATTCATTATCTATATGGATCACATTATGAAGGAAAGTGGTATTAAACATGATATCAGAATTGGAGATGTTAATGTCAGCTGTTTGCTTTATGCGGATGATGTTATACTTCTAAATAAATCCGCTACAAGTCTGCAAGATTCTCTGACTAAATTGAATAACTGTTGTAATAGATATGGTATGAAGGTCAGCAATAAAAAGACAAAGACAATGAAAATAGGCAGAATCATTGAAAATATCAACTGTGTTGTGAATGGAGAACCTGTGGAACAAGTAAAACAGTTCAGCTACTTAGGCACGATTTTTAGTGACGATGGTAAATTAAATACGGAAATAGACAACAGAATCAACAAAGCTGGTATGGTAGGGAGTCAATTGAATAAATTCATATGGAATAAGAGAGAAATTAGTCAGAACACTAAATTAGCTGTATACAAGACAGTGTTCAAACCAGTTTTAACTTATGGTTCTGAGAGCTGGGTCAAAAGTAAAACACTTGACCAAAGACTAGAGACTGCAGATATGAGAGTCCTGAGAAAGATTAGAGGCATGAACAGATGGCATTAATGGCAATATCATATTAAAAACGAGGATATTAGGAAAGAACTTGACATTGTCAGCATCCAGGAATGCGTTAGCAGGCTAATCTCAGGTGGTATGGTCACTTAAACAGAATGGGCGAGGAAAGATTAGCAAAACAAGTGTTCTCTGCCAGGTTGGCAGCAAAACAACCCAGAGGAAGACCAAGATATAGGTGGATTGATGCGGTACAAAGTGCTTTAGACGATAGAAATATAAGATCTGATAATGTTGGAGTCTTGACAAGTAACAGACTGATTTGGAGGAAAATTGTAGATAGGAAGTTATTAATGATGTAAATTTTTCATGTAGTACTATCAATATCCTGTACACCCCTTGAGGGTACATGACAGGAATTTGATGATAATGATGAACAATAAATGGTCTTTTCTTTTCTCTGTTTGTTTCTCTATAACAGGCATATTGGTTTAAAATATACCTTACCACTAAATTTAATAGTTGAATCATAGTATTTAATGTAATAAGTTTGAGTAGGTCCGTGCAGTTAGCCGAGTAGCTGTGCACTTTGCAACCATATGCTTTGGAAAGGAGTGTCCTGGGTTTGATTCTCATCGCTGATGTGAGGAGCTTAGGATCTTTCTCAGACATAGCCAAGTTAGCCAGAACATGGACTGCAGGGTTTTTCTCTTCAGTTTCTATTTTTTTTTCCCTCCTGCAAGCATGCAAACTGCCTTGAGAACATAACACTTCTACACACATAGGATACATTGGGAGGCATAGGGCCAACCACTTTATCCTCATGTAACAGTTGCAGTTATAAGAAATAGAAATTCTCGCCACTGTAAAGGTAAAAGTGGGAAAGATTAAGAAAGAAAGCCTGAGTAGTCTTCTTTTTACGGGAAGCAACAGTATCCTTACCTTGATTTTTATCCACCATTATTAACAACAATAAAATATAATAATAGTTAAAAAACAATTAATAATTCACAGTGAAACATGGAGATATACATGAGCAGCAATGTTGTAAAAGCAGTACATGAAATCTGTGCATCAGTTGATTCATGGCAATATGATATTGCTAAAACTCTTGTATGAATGGACATTGGTCATAATTGAAAATTGTCATATGAGAGGGGCAGAACTTTAATGCATTTGCATAAAAATATTAAAAATTTAAAGTTTAAAAGGCAGTACTTTGTTTCCTTTTGCAAGCACCTTCATGTGGACTGAAGAAAAACAGTAGTTTTACATCATAGCATTCTGGAAATCTTCCCTGTTTATTCTGTTCTACTATAATGTCCTGATGGGAGCATTTATCAACTTGTCGCCAAGGTTTTCCTGAAACCACGAGTAATTTAGTTGGCATTTTTCCGACTAGGCAAAGATCTCACTTCAGTAAGAAATTATTATTATTGCTTGGGCACCCCTTCATGGTGCGTATGGCTTATTGTGGGGGACTAACACTGTCAGCACAATATCTATCATACATCTCCTTGGAACTATTAACAGACAGAGCACTGACAACTGACTCAGGCAACCTATTCCATTCATTCACCATTCTCCAAGTGAAAAAATCTGGAAACAGTCATCATCATCATGAGACGGTAGGGTTGACAGGTAGAGGCTGTATATTGGGCTTCAGTGGTTCATTAATGGCCCCTGAAATTAGTTCCTTCTAAATATAGTTCAGCATACTGAATTAGTAAGTACAGGTTGCATAAAGATGGTGGTCTCAAAAAAAAAACAGAAAAATTTGCAACAGATACTCCTAACTATATGTGAGCACAGTCAGATTCTATGCAGTTACTCTTAAAATTTATGAATGGTTAGGTGCTTACCTAATAGAGGAGTGTGTTTCACTTACAATATAAACTGAGAAAATTATGTAATGAAATCAGGTGTTTATAATATAGAATCATTAATAACTTTTCTTAATATTATCTTATATAAAGATGAAAACAGCATGAATTCTCGTATGTCATAACATAACATAGTATACGAAAGTACTGAGCAGAAAATGCTCCACAGATTTGTTTAGTATTTATTTATTTTTGAAAATCAGTATTATCTTGATAATTGAAATAAGAAAATTCTTTCATTTTGACCATTTAGGGTAATTCGGCGACTTATTACTTTGATCTGTTACCAAGCTAGCCTACTTACAGAATGTGAAGCTGCAATGAAGCAAGCACAAAGTGCAACAGAAAATGCACAGAAACTTTTGAAAGAAAAGGTGTTAATCTTAAGTTGCTATATATACAATCGTAATAATTTATATTATAACAAATTATGATAATTTATACTATAACAAAGTTAAAATAGGCACTAAAAACCTCTATAAAACAGTTTTGAGATTAAATTCTGTTTTAAAGTGATCTTTATAATGATTTTTATTATTTTATGGCATGGCCATAAAATATAATATATATAATACAATAAAAAAAAATCTTATAATGTATGGCCTACAAATGTGGCCCATGCTATATGATTTTCTTTATCAATAAGAATATTGACAGATTTGGTGAACACATTATTTCCTCATGTGGGATGTACAAAATACCATGCTAGTATAATAGTTATAGATTCATTATCGCTAGTTCTCTATCATCAGCTTCTTTCAGACTAATTTGTCAAGCTTCAAATATGGTCAGCTATTACTGTCCGACCACAGATCCAAGACACTCAGCTGGCAATGTGCCAAGAAGAGTCAGTTCATGTTGAAGGAGAAAGAGGAATATGGTGATGCATGAAATCATTACCAAGACATGAAATCACCTGCATAAACTTAAAATTTTCCAAGTATTATATAAGCAAAATAGTTGCCACTTTAAAAACTTCAATGTTCATAAAAGAAAAATTAATTTTCCAATGTGTAATAATAAACAACCTATCTCACAAGATGGATTGATTATCCTATTATCGGAATGGATTCTCCTTCTGACATGCACAGAAGTTTCTAAGGGTCTCGCATCTGTGGGCATACAGTACATGTCTAAATTATGATCGATCTATTCATATCTAGGTCTTTTCCTGTCATTTTTCCTTCACACTTTTTTTTTTGCTATATTTTCAGCTTCCATCTGTTTAAGCTTCCATTCTGATTATACACATTTTACCACATTTAAACATATAAACTCTGCTTTATCATTCTTGATGTTGATAATTTCTGGCTGCTTTCCAATATCACCATTTTTAATATGAGTCTGCTGTTGATATCATCTGTTCATCCTCCTAACTAACCCTCCTCAAAAATAGGCAGCAATGGATACATGAGTTATCTTGTATCCATAATTATCCATAAGTCTGCCAATGTTGATAATTTTTTTATTTTTATTTTGTATTTTTAACATGCTTTCAAGTTCATGTGTAAATTCTCAAATGCAAATCTCATACTTGTCTATGAGACAAATAGAAAAACTAGTCATTTATGAGATGAATTTGGCTGAGTGGTTATCATATAACTCATCTCACAAACAAATAGCCTGTCTACTTGTCTCAAAGACAAGTAGTCTGTACTTGAGGATTAACATATGAATCTCAGAGTTAGATTAAAAATAAAATAGATGATTGAAAATGTGTGACTGCATATATGAGTAACAAGGTTCAAATTCCGTCATGGATATGGATGTCTTTAGGCAATAGATGAATTTCATCACCCAATGTGAGACCACTACCCTACTTTATTGGAAGCCTAGTCTTTGATCTCTAGATTTGAGTTTTCCAGATTATCTAACCCTTGCTCATCCATGCTGTTCATATACTAGAGGTTAAGCCCCTTTATTTGATAAGTTTGTATTGTAAACTTGCAAACTAAGCGGTATTTTTAAAATTGAGACTGTTGTTTTCTCTCTCTCTCTTGTGACATCTTAATTCATAAATATTAACATCTGGTGCAGAAAATTTCACTGAAAAACATTCACTGAATGACAGTTTATTGAAAAGACATTTTGCCGAAAATTGATAATTCACAAAGAAATCACAGTTCACTGAAACTGCAAATCATTGAAGAAATCCATTCACTGAAAAAATGAAACTTCAACAAACAGTGATTGACTAAGATCTAAAATCATTTTGGCTCACATTCTCTAAGTAATTGTGAACTGTATATTTTTTTTCAGATCTTTTATTGTTATGCTTCTTCTGTTTCTGGTTGTAAAGGCACTGATTTTGTTCCACTTCATAATTAACAACTCTTCTTCTTCCACCTTAGAATTGCAATCTCTTTCCACCATTTTTATGTTCTTCAAACCAGTCTTTTAGTACTTGGCTTCCATTTTTCTATTCTTCCAATTATTGTCTTTTTTGCATTTTGTTAACATTATTTGCCATTCCTTTCTTTCTTTCCCCCTGCTTGCTATCCATTCATTTACTTGTTATAAAGTACACTTTTGTGTATATCTTCATTTCTGATCTTATTAAATTTCATTCTTCTCCCAGTTTTTCCGAGTGTTTTTATTTGTGTAGTAGTGTTTAATTGTTTCAGCTTTTGTTTTTGATGCATAAGTTAAAATTGATCTTGTTATACTTTTATATATACTTTGTGTTAGTTACAGTATTTAAATTTTTATATTTATCCAGAAATCATGTGCGCCTTAAGTAACTGCCCTTTTACTTCCTTTTCTGTTATCCCTTATAGATTAATCTAAATTCCTAAGTATTTAAAATTCATTACTTGTTCTATTATTTTTCTGTTTATTTATAACTTACGCCTGAGCCATTTTTTTTTTTTTTTTTTTTTCTCCTCTGTTGATATTTCAATATAATTTTTGGTAGGTCTGTTGGAAATACTTCTCTTTGCAGATTATCTTCTGCATCTCTACCATTACTAACTGATCTGCATACCACATGAAATTTACAATATTATTACAAACTTTTATTCTATTTAACTTTTTATCAAATCAATCATTAAATTTCATTTAATGATTGATTTAAATGAAATACCCTAATTCCTTTCATTCAATTTCTTTTGTTTGATTATTATAGTACCTTATTACATGCTTATTATCTGTATAAATATCTTTGATATGCTTTTTTAAATGTATTATTTTTATTTTCATTATTATATTTAAAATACCTTGTAATTTTATATTATGTATTCAAATTACTTATTCAAATTTATAAAACCCCCAAATAAGTGGAGTGCTATTATATTCTATTGATTATATTCTATTTACAAATATTTTCTTACTGCAAATATTGTATCTACCCCAGATCTAAAACTTTGTTCATCATTTAATATCCAAGATTCATTTATATATTGAATAAATTTCTGCGGATTTTCAAGGTGGTTGGTAATAGATTAATTCTTCTATAATTATTTGGATCTGTTTTTAAAAATTAGCACATTTTTTCTCCATTCATCTGGAATCTTTCAGAAAACACAAAAGTGTTTTCTGAAAGAAATCCGAAAAGGGATTTCCCCCCCCAACACACACACACACACACACACACACACACACACACACACACACACAACATAACACAAAGTGTGTGTGTGTGTGTGTGTGTTTGTTGTGGGTGGGATTCAGTTGAAGTGATAGTCAAATACACAATTAAATTCTTTTATTGTTGGCAAGTGAAAAGAATTTTAACAACTTCTCTGGATTATTCAAAATTAATAATTTTGTGACAAAAACTGCAGACACAGAGATATATTAACTTTATGCTAGTAATTTACTAACTTTTAACCTCCTGCCATCTTGGTCACTCTGGATCCTCTCCACCTCCTCATCACCAAAAAACCCTGTTCCCAGATCTGCAAAAAAGGAATAATAACTTGCTTGTCTCTGGCTTTGTCATTTTCCTGGAGTACAGTTCCACCAATGTGGTATACAGCTAGTAATTTTCTCACCCCAAAATGCATAACCTTTATGCTTTGCCACATTAAATTGATATCCATTCTTCTTTGCCTAGTCTGCCAGTCGATCCAAATCTTCCTGCAAAATTTTGGCATCATCTGTATTAACTATTGCTCTACCCAACTTTGCATTATTGGCAAATAATCGAACCGTTCCTCTCAGAACCTTTCCTATATTGTTAATGTACAGATTAAACAGAAGTGGTTCCTAGAACAGAACTCTGCAGCACATCACTAGATAGCCTCAAATGTGCTATTTTCACTGGCCTGCAGTTGAACTTTTACTCTCTTTGGTCGAAGTTCACCGGCTATCATCAATAACAGTCCTCCCCCATTCTTTTCTCTCTCCTACCTGAACATGCTATACCCTTCACATTCTATCCCACTAACTATATATCTCCTGTCAGCCATATCTCACTAATACCAGTGGTACTAACTGAGGCATGTTATATACACATTCTTACACTCAGTTGCCTCACTGATGTTTGGATATCCACTCAACAGCTTCCCCCCCCCTTTCCCAAAGCTCTAGTTTCCCTGATTTTGCACATTCATTTAACAACACTATTTCCAGTCTCTCTGAACACCAAATCCATTTAGATGCAAACCATCCTTCTCGTATAAGTCCTTTTGCCCATCTAACTCACTCCACACATTCACAAACTCTACACCACTCCTCCTGCATAACCTAAGTCGCATTAAGTCGTTCACTATTATGGGCCTCCTTCTCAGCTCTGCTCTATCATACTGCAGAAACAGACTCACTATTTTAACTCTCTCACTCTTTTCTTTTGCTACTTCCAGTAATTCTTTCATGTCCTCTCATGTCATACTTTTCTCCTTTCAAATCATTCATTCCGGCCAATATGATCATCTCTTTCACCTTACCCTTTTGTGCTCCAATAGCCTCACCAACGTCATTAATTTTCACACCTGGAAAGCATGATTTTGTCAATCTCTTGTTGATAACACCTCTCATGATTGAATCACTGTACAAAACTCACTCCTTGATTCCTTCTCTCTTGGTCAAGCCCTCATTTCTCTTATCTCGTAATTCTTTCTGTTATCAGCAGACGTTTCTGCATTCATTCCAACTCTCGCTTCGTCCTGTGTATCACTCCTCATAATTAAGCTATCTCCCTCATTACAGCCACTGTAATGAGGGAGAGGCATCACTATTCTTTCGATCAACACTTTTACTCTCTCAGTCATGTCACATTTAATCTCTCTTTCAATCTATCTTCCCATTAATCATGCACATTTTCAACTGTATTCTGGGTTCCATTCACTACCTCAATCGCCTCCTCAAACTGAAGTAAATTAATGATGATGAATCTTTTCTCAGTGCCCATAAAACAGGATATAGCAGATACTGAAGTGAGAGAACCGGGTGTATGTAATGAATACATACACTAGTCGTTACTAACACCATGTTTCAACATAGAGATGTGCACAAGTTTACGTTGAGAGAAGACACAAGACATAAGAAAAGTCTCATTGACTACTCTTTGGTTATTGATAGCAATATCTTCATGCTGGTTCAGAATATGAGTGTGTGCAGAGGATTTGAAATTGAAAGTGGCATTACTTAGAGCAAGCAGGATAAAAATGAATATTACATTGAAAAGAACAGCATGTAAGAAAGTTTTCAAAAGAATTAAAGTTCGCAAGCTTTTACAGGTAAATTGTAGACTAAACTATACAAACATTGTTGAAGAAAAAATGAAATAAATTGAAAACAGGAATCAAACCTTGGAGTCTCAGTGGCAAACTGAAGAAAACATTGATTGATTCAGCTAGGGAGTTATGTGGTGCTGTTGTCTGCAAGAATAGGAAAATAAGAACACCATGGTGGACACAGAAAGTAAAAGAAGTAGTCCAGAAAAGAAGAAAGCATACCAAAAGTTCCTAGCAAATAAGTTCTGCAGATGCCCTAAAAGAATACAGAGAAAAATGTAAGAGAACTAAGCTATGTGTAAAAGAACCTAAACAGAAGGAATGGGAAGACTTCTATAAGAATATGGAAGGTAAACATCAGGAAGGTGTCAAAATGTTCTGGAGGGTAATGAAAAGCTTAGAAATAGGAAATAAGAGTACTGTGAAATGAATCAATGATGGTAAAGGTAACATGAAAATGAAGGATAAGGATATTCTTGATGTCTAGAGAAAGCCTGTGTTAAATGAAATGATTAGTGATAGAACAATACTAGAACATTTTTAAGAGAAATGCAGAGAGGAGTACTTGAGGTAGAAACAAGTCATCAAAAACTTGAAATGCAGAATGGCAGCTGGAGTAGATGATATTCAACTAGAACTGCTTAAGTATGGAGGTATAAATGTTTTGCAGTTGCTACAGTACATTATTCAGAGGGCCTGGTCAGATGATCGAATTCCAGATGATTAGAGTAAAGCTGTAATAGATTCCAAATTGGAAATAAGTCTGAATGAGAGAATTACAGAGGAATTTCTCTAGTAAATGTTCCAGATAAGATTTACACAAATATACTTGAAAAGAGGTTGAGAAAGATCGTAGAAGAGAAACTTGGAGAAGAACAAGTTTGATAACCTCTATTCAGGCCAAATAGAGGTTGTCAAGATCAAATTTTCACTTTATGACAAATAGTTGAGAAATCATGGGAATATGACAAAGATCTATATTTAAGTTTTGTAGATCTGGAAAAGGTATATGAGAATGTGCCCAGAGAAAAACTTTTCAAACATTAGAATTATATGGGTGAATGAAACATTATACAGAGCAGTACATAGTCTATATTTAAGTTGTAAGTCAGCATTTTGAATTGAAGGAAATGCAGGAAGATGGTTTGATGTAAAATCAAGGATGTGCATTATCTCCACTCTTATTCATCATCTACGTGGATCACATTATGAAAGAAAGTGGCATTAAACCGATATTAGAATCAAATGTATCAAACTTTGCTCTTTGTTTTATGTGGATGATGATAATGTTCTAAACACACCTAGCAAGTTTCCAGGATTATCTAAAGAATTGAATAACAGTTGTAACAAATTAGGCATGAAAATCAGCAATAAAAAGACAAACTATGAAAATAGGCAGAAACTCTAAATACAATCAATTGAATTCTGAATAGAGATCCTATAGAACAAGTAAAATATTTCAGCCTATTTATGCACAGTTTTTTGCAAAGATGGCAGGTTAAATTTGGAAATAGACAATGAAATAAGTAAAGCTGGTATTGTGGGTAGCCAGCTGAATAAATTCATATGGAATAAGAGAAATTAGCCAAAACACTAAACTATCAATATACAAGATGGTGTTCAAACTAGTTTTAAGTTAGAGATCTGAGAGTTGGGTTAGAAATAAAGCACTCGATCAAAGACTAGACCACAGATATGGTTCTTTGAAAAATTAGGGGAGTGAACAGATTTCAACATTTAATATGATCCATTTGTAGGATCATATTAAAAATGAAGATATTAGAAAGGAACTTTTCATTGTTAGCATTCTAGAATGTGTAATTAGATTAGCAGAGCTAATCTAAGGTGGTGTGGCCACTTAAATAGAATTGGTGATGAGGAAGGTTAGCAAAACAGGGCGTTTGATGCCAAGATGGTAGGAAAGAGACTGAGAGGAAGACGAGTCTAGGTGTATTGATTCTGTCAGAGGTGCCTTAGAAGTACAAAATGTTGATATAACAATATTGGAGTTCTGACAAGTAGTAGACTTTGGAGGAAAATTGTGGATAGGCGATTAATAATAATGTAAACTTAATCGTGCAGTGCTGTCATAATAGCCTGAACACCTCTTGAAGATTCATATCAGGAAATTGATGATTGATGTAGATTTTTCTCTATGCCCATAAAACAGGCAGTAGAAGATACTAAAAGCGAAATAATCAGGTGTATGTAACATTGATTAGACTGCATATTAATATGTACTTAATGTTTACAAGTTACTGCTCCTTCTGTTCGAAGAAGCAGCGACTTGTAAATAAAACATGCCTGGATGAGAAGAAAGGCTTCTGTCATCTCCTGTTTTATGCAATAATTTATGAAATGCCTTTGTGAAGTCCAATAATATCATCTTCATGAGTGTCTCTTATCCTGCACATTTGTTACCCTTTATTTATCATAAATTGCTGCAGAAGAACAATGTTTTCTATGTTCAGTATTATAGAGAACCCTGTGTATGTCATCCTAATTCCGTATTTTATTCCTAAATCTCTGTAATACTTAAATACCATAATTTACAAATGATGATGTTATACTAGCACCATTTCTATGCTGTGGCAGTCTCTCTCTTGGATTCTTTTTACGTGATTCTTATTAAATAGTAGATCAAGAGCAAGTCAACTTTTGCACATTAAAAATACATAGTAATATCATCATCATCCATTTCTACTGCCATATTAACATGTACTCCCTCAACATTATATGCACTTCGTTCTTTCACTTCTAATCCCTCTAGCATTTGGCTCTCTTCTAGTTGCACTTACATCTCACACTTATGACAGACATTTGCTGACAAAATACTTGTTAAATAATTTCTTTGCCATGGTTGCCTTGCTATTATTACCATCCATCATTGTCACTGTTCTATAATATTCCTTCTCTTGCTTGCTTTATAGCAGAAGAATTCTCTTAAATTTTCTTTGTGTGACTGCCAGTTTCTTCTCATTGCAGTCTTTCTTTCTTTACCATGCTTGTCACTTTTCTTACTTGCATAAACTTATACTCGTGCATGTTCATGCATCTTATCACAGGAATATAGTTCTTCCTCTTCTCAATACTCTTTGAAGTAGCTTGATATAGTAATGGAACAAATTACTCAGAACATTTATTGACAGTTTTTCACTCACCTGTACGTCAAATTTTGCTTTAATATCTGCTTTTCAATTCCTTAAATGAATCCTTTTACTACTTAAAAAAAGAAAATATATTATTATCGTTACACCTTCCATTGTGGGAGGTTCATTAACACAACATATTTATCATACTCAATCCTAAGTTCTTAACACTCCCTGCATTCACAGCATATTCTGTTTAAATATTTTTTAAACTTTAATCTTTAATTTTTATATAATGTATATAATTATATGTGTATATACCGGGTGATTATAAAATAACGTTAAGTGTTCAGAGCCCTTTAGCGAGTAATGTATTGGATGAAACACACCAATATTCAGTAGACGTACACAGTGGAACATGGGGATATGATTTAACAAAAAAAAAAAAAAGTACCAAAAGTCGCCAAGATGGGAAATTTTGGCGCTACCAAATTAATTTTAGTAGGTGTGACTAATGAATGACTAAATAGCAAATGAGAGACAGCACACATCAATTTCATGACGTTTATTGTTAATTACAAATGAGGTTCAATATGACCACCATTCTGATGTCCCAGGAACTGCATACGGTGCACGACATTTTCCATAGTAGCTCGCAACATATCGGAATTGATTTGTCTCACGTGTAACGTTATTCGATCCTTCAAAGTTGGAATATCAGGTACATGTCCTTAATACACAATGCTTTTAAGAAATCCCCACAGCCAAAAGTCACAGGGATTGAGATCAGGCGATCTCGGTGGCCATGACGTGGGAAATGCACGACTAATGATTCTTCTGTCAGAGAAATGTTGTCGTAAAAACACGCTGTACCTGAAGTCCGATGTGGGATGGTGCACCATCTTGCATGAAGATGGTCGAATTGCGACATCCTCTTTGCTGCAGTTGTGGAACCACAAAGTTCTGTAGCATATTTGCATACCTGTCAGCATTGACAGAACAGGTCACTGGTCCATTTTGGCAATTTTCCTCGTAAAAGTATGGACCGATGATAAAAAATACCGTAAATCTGCACCACACTGTGACTTTGGGCGAGTGGATACGCATTTACAGACACACATGCGGATTAGTTGCAGCCCAAATGCGACAGTTGCGTGTGTTAATATTGCCGTTCAAATAAAAGTGCACTTCGTCACTCCATAAAATCTGCCACTGCCATGCATCATCCACTTCCATGCACGCTAAGAATCTCAAAGATAAGTCGATTCGTGTGGTCGCATCACCAGGGCGCAATTCTTGAACATGACTGATTTTATAGAGGTAAAAGTTCAACATCTGATGTAGGATTTTCCACGCCATTGTGTATGCGATATCCATTTGCCGGGATATTGCTCGTGCACTGCTGGTACCTTGCACATTCGTCATCTCCTGTTCCACAATAGCAGTTGCAACTTGTTCAACTTGTTAGTGATTGATTGGTTTGCATCCCCTGCCTACCTGCACTGCTAGAATTCCAGTAGTTTCAAATCGCCGAATCAGTTTTTGTAAGTTTGTTACGCTAATCGGTCCTTTTCATAAATTTTTCATACGCCGAAAATCCCGAAGACAAGCACTGGCATTATTGTTCCGCTGATAATAGAGTTTGACTAACAAAGCATGCTCCCATAAGGTAAGAGGCATCAAAAAGCAGTTTGTCTATGAATGATAAGAAATCTCACAGGCTTTCCTTTTATTGCATGATCACTCACAAGAAATGCGATAATGCAAATTAATGCATTTTACTCGGTAAATAGCACCAAAATTTCCCCCTGTTGGCGTTTTTTTTTTTTTCCTCTCATTAAATCGAATCCCCATGTTCCACTGTGTACGTCTACCAAATATTGGTGTGTTTCGTCCAATACATTACTCGCTAGAGGGCTCTGAACACTTGACGTTATTTTATAATTAACCAGTATATATAATGTGTATTTCTATAAAAATGTGTATATTTTTAGAAAGAAAAGGCAAATAGTGAAGCCACAGAAAATGAAGGAAATATTCAGCGAGAAGCTTATGAATTGGAAATAAAAGAATTGAGAAATATTTTGCATAATACAGTAGAAGGTATGTGATGTAGTTATTTAAAAATTTAATTTTTGAATTATTGATGAATTTGATTAAGACATATGCACTTTTAAAAATGGAAAAACAAAACTCACACAGGAAATTCATGAACAACTAACAATGTTAAATTTGAAAAATAAGAATTGTATACTGCATGTGGATACTAGCCCATGTCAATATCGAAGACAATGAAAGAGCAGACAGTCTAGCCAAAGAAGCAAGACATTTATCTCAAAAATTACACCCACTATCACTAACTGATGGTAACTTAGTTGCCAAAATAAGATTAGTAAAACAAACACTCAAGAAGAAGAATGAAATCAGTGAAATTAATGAAAATAGAGAAATAACCACAATCATCACCAAACTAAGGATGGAACATTTTAAAGGCATGAAAATTCAGCCAGACGGTAGTAGGAGCTATGAAGCATGCAAGAACTGTCCAGGAGTTGAACTAACACCTGCCCATATCTATTCTTGTCCAGCAATTGCTGCTGCTGTACAGAAAATTGACAATAACCCTAGTGAAAAGCTCTTCTCCATCAAAGTTCAACAGATTGCCAAAGCAGTTCTACAGTTCCACGTTCATATCTAGAAGCTCTTCAATGAACTCGACAACAACATTGATGAATTTTATTTGATAATGAATGTTCAATAGGGAAGGAGTAAGTTTCTCTTGTAGTGAGGATGGGAAGAAGTAGGATTTGCAACACATGCAAAGTGTGGGTCCCACACTGCTCTGAGAATATCTCTTCTTACTAGTTCCTTGGTTTGTATATAATGGGGTATGTTGGGAGGCATTTCAGTGGCAAAAGCTACATATATTGCTAACATGAAATTATTATTATTATTATAAAAACCTCCATGGAGTCAAAGACTTGTCTTGGAAGGTCCACTGTTAAATCGAAATGCATTGAAAAAAAAAAAAAAATAGCAGTCAGTGTATTTCAAGA
Source organism: Typopeltis vanoorti (assembly GCF_054136105.1). NCBI lineage: Eukaryota > Metazoa > Arthropoda > Arachnida > Uropygi > Thelyphonidae > Typopeltis > Typopeltis vanoorti. The sequence continues at coordinate 84,180,446 of NC_143551.1, read as the reverse complement.
TAATGGTTTATCTTTTCATATAACCTGCTGTCAAAGGCTTCATAAAGTTAAGACTGTGCTCATCCTACTCAGTTTGATGTGCTATCACAAAAGACCAGTGGATTATTAAGGTTAGGAGCTTCTTTTTTTGCAAATTGATTTCATCACCATATGGTTTATATTGTTATCTACCTACTACTAAATGCTGGCAAGAGTATTCTGCATCTCAAAGACCTTGAAATTGGTTAATTTATCCCACTTTTCAAAGTATCCTCATTCAAGACAAAATATTTTAATCATTGCTGAAGAAATAGTAACAAGTCCATAATTTTCCATTTCAGTTTTCACACTCTCCTTATGAAAGGTATGATGACTCCTCTTTCCATTTCATTGTGATATTTCATGTATTAAGACACAAACATCCAAATTCTGACACTTCCCTTAGCATACTTGATATCCATTTTCGTTTCATTTTCTTTCTTGATATCCATTATCATAAAATCATATTTACATGATGATTTTATGATATTTCTAACTGATGTATCGCTGGTCTTTCATTTGTTTTCTTTCCAGTATCAAATACATCATTCTGTGCTGTTAATTTACACTAACTAAAGTGTTTATTCACTAAAGCATTCATCTATCTTCCATGTTCCCACCAGAATACCCATTACTCCACTCTCTCACCACTCTTGATCTGAACATAGTGTAAATGTCTACTCTCAGTAATTCAGACAACTTTATCTAAGTCTCCTTTCATGCAAGTCATCCCATTTAGCACTACATGATTTTTCCTTTCTTTGGACTGATTACTGTTGCTCTTCGATATCCACTTAATTGAATAACTGAAATAATTTCTACTGGAATGAAAGCTATTAGTGAAAAGAATTATGTATATTGCAAGAGATTGAGACCAAAACTCCAGTGTCCCACTCAACCTACAAGCAGCTCAACAGCTACAAAAAAGACCATTCCACTGACTTTGAAATGGCCAATGGCAAAAACCCTGTTTCCTAATCAATTGGTAGTCAAGCCTTCTAGTCCTTTGCAAAAAAGCCATTCAGCATAACTTCTGTCCATTTATATTTTCACCTCTAGATGGTGCCATTGTAACATTACCCAAAGACAAGGCTGACCTCCTGGCATCATTCGTCTCCTTCAGCTCTTGGATTGATCATCAAGGCAGAGTTCCCCACATTACTAAAATTCACTGCATGCCTTCTCTAGTTTGTCAGAAAGACAGCAGAAGAATCAAGTCTTCTGGTTCTGATGGTATCCTTCCTAATTTGTGCTAAAAACTTGTGCTCCTGAACTAACACCCATACTGTATCATCTTTACAATGTCATATTCATTTGATATCTACCCATCATGAAAATTAGCCTATATCAAACTAATCCCACATGTTCAGGGTGTTTTTGGCGTTGAGCTGCAGTTAGTAGTTGGAAGGGGACCAATCGTTTGATGTTGTTGGCACACTCTCCCTCGATGAGTCTTTGGACTCTCGGAGGTGTTAAATCATAATAATAATAATATTACTTATTTATGGCATGTCGTTTGCACTGAGGTTAAGCTTGTTAATGAATGGATGTAGCCAAAAAAAAAAAAAAAAAAAAAATTCTGGTCAAGGAATGTTGCTGATGAAATGTCAGCTGTCAGGGAAAGGGAGAAATTCCTATAATTTTCAATGTTAAACACAAAAACTTCTTGAATGGCAGGCAGTTTCAAATAGAGTGGTGTAGGTGAATTTCAGAATGAGAAATTGATTAGCAAGGCTTTTTATGCATGTAGTCCAAGAAGCTTCTACTAAGGAAAAAGTTAAAAAAAAAAAAAAAAAAAATCAGCTAATGCCTTTTTATTCCCGTATACGGGAGTAGGCGAGGCCATTTAGCCCTATCTAACTCAATCTCCACTGGTACCCAATCAGAGACAGATGGCCCAAGGCTATCACTAATTAAGCGGTACGCAGTGAAGAGAGACGGCTCAAATGTGCTGCCATCTCGTGGTCCCTAATCCTACCACAATATATTTAATGTCTGAAATAATGTGGGTTCTACGGTCGATTTTCTTGAGTTTACAGGACGAAAAACCCGAGTTTCCGGGAGGAAAAACCTGCTTGCCCGTGCCAGAGATCGACTAACTCGGGAACCGGTCGAAAAAAGGCTTAGAAAAATTTCCTCTAGTCGCCGACTAGACTCGAAACCAAGCCTTCCTTCATGCGGCCAAGCGCGGTGGTGTGCAAACGCCACATCCACTGAGCTACACAGGCTCAAAGGAAAAAGAGAAGGTTATGTTTCAGCAACTTGCTCACATTCTATAATAATGTTAACTTTGAACTAGGCAAGGGGAATGGATACGCCACGAAACTTTTGGATTTTGCTGAGGCTTTTGACAGAATATAGCAAGGAAGACTGTTGCATGAATAGCAGAATATGGGTTTGGATTATAAAATATTAGGATGGTTAAGAGGATAGCTGACTGACAGATATCAAAAAGTGGTATATGGGGGTTGTGAGTCTGTAAGATTTAGGGTAACCAGTGATGTACCACAAAGATCAGTCCTTGGTTCACTGTTATTCAATCTGTACATCAATCACATTGGGAAGGTAATGTAATGTCAGTAAATGTAATCACTGACATTGTGCATGACTAGATATCCAATGTCTTATTATATTGGTGTGATTATGCTAGAAGAAAATCAGACTAGGAATCTTGGAGTGTTAGTAGATAGCGAGTTGAAGTTCATTGCCATGTAGCAAAGATTGCAAATACGACTCAAAAGATAGTTTCTGTGCTGAAACGAACTTGAACATGCTAAGATAAAGATGTCAATTTGCCTCTTTACAAGGCCTTGATAAGACCTCACTTGGACTATTTTGCACAGGTTTGATCTCCTGGTTTCTGTTGTGATTCTGATACATTGGAGAAAGTGCAAAAGGAGAGTGTTAAAAATGATATCAGAATTGTGGAATACTGATTATGAAGACAGATTGAGAATTTGTAAACTGCAGACGCTAGCAAACAGGAGAAAGAGGAGTGATATGATTTCATCATCATCATCAAATTCCTGACATGTACCCTCAAGGGATGTACAGGATATGATAGTACTACATGAAAAATTTACATCATTACTAACTTCCTATCTACAATTTTCCTCCAAATCAGTCTGTTACTTGTCAAGATTCCAACATTATCAGATCTTATATTTCTATCGTCTAAGGCACATTGTACCATATCAATCCACCTATATCTTGGTCTTCCTCTGGGTCGTTTTTCTGCCAACCTGGCAGAGAACACTTGTTTTGCTAATTTACTTAAACAGAATGGGTGAGGAAAGATTAGCAAAACAAGTGATATGATTTAGAGGTTCAACATTCTGAAAGGGTCATACAGAATTTCAGTTGATGGAAGTTTTCATTTTATGAAGGGTGGGGAGAGGACAAGAGGGCATCCTTGGAAGCTGAGAATGAAAGCTACAAAGAAGAGAGTGAGGACTAGATTTTTCTTTCATAGGGTGGTACATGATTGGAATGGATTGCCATTAAATGTGGTGTGCAAGCAGTGTGAATGATAACTGGTGCATATAGTATGTAGCTTCCCCTCGATGATTCCTAACTCCCTGAAGGCCTCTTTTAATAATAATATCATTAGAAAAGACCAGCCTAAAGAAAATGGAAAAGTTGCTTCTTATTTAACATCTAACCAATGGCATAGGAAATGAAGACCAGACATAAGTTTTGAGAAAATATGGAGAAAAGGTGCAAAGCAAAAATGTAATAATAGTACATACTACTTGTAGAGTTTTTGTTTGGGACATGAAGTAGTCATTACTAACACTGTACTCCAGTGCAGAGATGTACACATATTCACATGCAGAGAAGACACAAAAATAAGTCTTATTGGTTGTTAATTTGATAGTGATATCTTCACACTGATTCACAATACAATATTTAAAATAGTAATTGATCACAATTTAGTATTGTGTATAATAAAAATGAATATCATATTGAAAAAAATATGTATGAAAGTTCTGAAAAGGATTAGTTAGACAGTTTTACAGGTGAACTATAAACTCAATATTATTTAAGTTAAACTCTTGGAGATTTTAGTGCCAAATTCTGAAGAAAACAGTGATTGATTCATTTGGGGGTGGGGATATAAAAATCCCAATTTCATTGTTTGAGAAGTTAGAGTTCTGTAAAGAAGTAAATCTATTGAAAGTTACTTACTGGTAAGGCAGCTTGTGTTCTTGTGAACAGTACAGAAAAAAACATAAGAAAACAATGTGTAAAAGTAGCTAAAGAAGTTATGGAAAACTATGAGAAGATTATAGAATATAAATATGAATGTAGAAAAATGTTTGAAAGGTCATTGAAAAACTTAGAAATGAAGGCTAGAATACTATAAAGGAAATCAAATGATGTGGTATAAAAACTGAAGATATTTTAAATGTCTAGAATAATTAGTTTGAAAGGCAGATGATATTTAAACAGGAATGCTCAATATCATCATCTATTTCCTAATATGTACCCTGTCCTATCCATACTTTTCCTTCAAATTCGTCTGTTACTCGTCAGAACTCCAATATTGTCATATCCTGATTTTAGTCTTCCTCTCGGTGTCTTTCCTGCCATCTTGACATCAAACGCCTGTTTTGCTAACTTCCTCACCCATTCTATTTAATTGGCCATATCACCTTAGATTAGCTCTGCTGACACATTCTTGAATGCTAATAATGTCAAGTTCCTATCTAATATCTTCATTTTTAATATGCTTCTACCATTGATGCAATTTGTTCGCTCCCCTAATTTTTCAAAGAACCATCATATCTGTTGATCTCTAGTCTTTGATCAAATGCTTTATTTCTAACCCAACTCTCAGATCCCTAACTTAAAACTAGTTCGAACATCATCTTGTATATTGCTAGTTTAGCGTTTTCGCTAATTTTTCTCTTATTCCATATAAATTTATTCAGCTGGCTACCCACAATACCAGCTTTGCATATTCTGTTATCTATTTCCAAATTTAACCTGCCATCTTCACTAAAAACTGTGCCTGAATAGCTGAAATATTTTACTTGTTCTATAGGATATCCATTCAGCATGCAGTTGATGTGTTGAGAGTTGCTGACTCTTTCAATGCCAAATTTGTTACAACTGTTATTAAGTTTCGTTAGAGAATTCTGAAGACTTGCACTAGATGTGTTTAGAAGTACATCATCATCCTCATAAAACAAAGAGCTAAGTTTGATACATTTGATTCTAATATTGGTTTAATGCCACACACTTTCATATAGATCCATATAGATGATGAATAAGAGTGGAGATAATGCACATCCTTGTCTTACCCTTGATTTTACATCAAACCATCTTCCTGTATTTTCTTCAATTCAAAATGCTGACTTACAACTTAAATATAGACTGTGTATTGCTCTGTATAATGTTTCATTCACCCATATAATTCTAATGTTTGAAATGTTTTTCTCTGGGCATATTCTCATATACCTTTTCCAGATCTACAAAACTTAAATACAGATCGAAAGCCAAACAGCTATTTTTCTGGCAACCTTAATAATAATAATGAAGGGGATACAAATCCTTTGATGTTTAACTGCCAGTAAGCGGAACTCTAAGAACTACATCGCCTAGGGGCTGTGTTTTTACATTATGAGAAAATATCAAGGATAGTGAGGGAGCTTGCTCCACCTTTGCTTCGAGTTGCCTTGGTGTTGTACTACCAAGTGGTTACTTACACTTGGATTTGCCGATAGTTTTTCAGTATGAAACTCATAGATCTTAGTCCTAGTTCTTAGAGTTTCGCTTACTGGCAGTTAAACATCAAAGGATTTGTATCCCTTTCATTATTAAATACAGATCTTTGTCATATTCCCATGATTTCTCAACTATTTGTCATATAGTGAAAATTTGATCTTGACGACCTCAATTTGGCCTGAATGCAGCTTGTTCTTCTCCAAGTTTCTCTTCTATGATCTTTCTTGACCTCTTTTCGAGTATGCTTGCGAGTTCACTTAGTATACTTTTCAAGTATACTAAGTGAACCTTACCTGGAACACTTAGTAGAGAAATTCCTCTGTAATTCTCACATTCAGACTTATTTCCAATTTCATAGATGGAAACTATTATAGCCCTACTCTAATCATCTGGAATTCGATCATCTGATCACCTGTCATTTTATATATTAGTTTCTCCAATCCAATAATACTAGCCCATTCCAACTTAATATAATTAATTAGTTACTTTTAGCTTGCACTGTGTTGATAAACTGACACTGACATCAGCAAGTTGCAGATGCATATTCGTTTAGCGTGGCTACTGTGTAGACAGTATAGTCAGTTGAACTCCTGCAAACAATGATAGATTTTTGCTGTTATGCAGATTTAAGCAAATGAATTTAGTGGGCACAGTTTTACAGGTTATAGATACACAAAAAAAAGGGGCAACATTAATATGAGAAATATTACATTTGTACATGCACACACATACATTGAGTCATCACTGGAAACTTGTGCACGAAATTTTTTCAATCACGCATGGGGTGGCAAAATTTGGAGGGAACATTGGTGTTCTCACTGTCCAGATTTTCTGGCCATCAGTCATAAAATTCGAGGGCATTTTTTGTTCTCTGGTAATTCAACCACCCTCTTTCTCTTTTATATAAATGACCTCCTCTCATTGACATCAGGAACTCCATCCTATTCGTACAGCAAACTTAGCAATACTCAAGCTTCAAGATCATCAACTATCAGTACCCTAAACACTGATCTCCTTACCATACATTAAAGGTAAGGTGACTTGATAACAACCAAGTCAAAACACAAATAATGGTTCCAAAACACTTTTACCTTGGGGGGGGATCTTTAGTTCTTCTCTTTCCTTATCTTTGATAACAATTAGCTTAACAGTCGAGACTAAATATAATCTCTTTGACTTACACTTTCTCCTAGCTTTTCCTGGAATAAATGCACCATTTTTATAGCATCCTTGACTCCTTTAAAACTGTTGGAGGATGTTTTTGTCTCAAGGCATTACTTTTCATCAGTCCTGCTAATAATTCTGCACAAAACACAAAGCTGCCCACCCAGTCTTGGAATCCTATTTTGGAATTTTTTGTAGTGCACCTAAGACCTCTAAAAATTCTTGCTGTTCAAAAAATATGGCAGTTTTGATCAATTAATAATCCCCTCCTTCCCTCTCTCCTGCTGTCTTCCAGATGTCAGTTTCTTCATTGCATCTCTTCTACAGAACTGGCAATTGTCTTATCTTCTATACAGTAATACAAGCAACAGCATAGATCTGTATTAACTTTAAAACACTTGGAAAATAAATCAAGATTCCAAATCATGGCTCATGTTTTTCAATACTTCAGGTTTTTTTTTTATTTGAAACTCCTTATGCCTTCAAATAGCTTGTTATTGTGAAAGCTATTTTTTACTTTCTAGTTGAGGGTTTATTAAACATCACAATTACCAAATTTATTAGTAATTACTGATTACCATTATATGTTTTTCATATTATCTTTTTTATTCATCACATTGAACTATCAGCATTATTAGTGCCAACTTACCATATTGTAAGTTGGTAAAAGCAATATACTTGTATCTAGATTGCTGACTGGAAACAGTATGCCAACCCAGAAGCCTCAGTGGCATGGTAACAGCACCATCCTGTGTGAACAGAATTTTAGGTATTGATGTGTGGAATTGCCATTATTCTAGACCTTGATTGAGTAATAATACTCATTACTGAAAGCTCGTTTTAGACAGCACAAAGTCAGTCATACTAATCCCTAAACCATTCACCATCTGCACGTTCACCACTCTATCAGGCTACAAATTTCATGGTCCAACCACCCTCCATGCAAAAAGCCTTTTCTCAGCCTCCTACTCACCACCTCCTTTTGCAACTTCCAGGAATAGTCTCTTGTCCTTGTTCCTCCCCTTTGTTTTACTACATGAAAAATTCCCTCACCCCCCTGTGTCAATCCTATAAATACCTCTCTGCACTTTCAATGTCTCAATCATGTCATCCCCTTCATCTTCTATCCATCCAACTTTGCATGCCCTCAGTCATTCCTCATAACTAACATTGTAAAGTCCTGATATCATTTTAGTATCTACCTCTGTACCCTCTCTAGGGTTAATTTATCTTCTTCAAGTCCCATTGACCAGATCTGGGCACAATAGTGCAGATGTGACTTCATCAGGGCTTTATACAATGGATTGCTGCTCTTTTATCTCTACTGGTCAAATTCTGGGTTGTCTTCAGCTTTGCAATATGTGCTCTAAACTTCAAAATTTTATTGATAGTCAACTCAAGATCCTTTGCCTGATGCATTTCCTGTACTAGAGGAAATGAATGAGCTTAGGTATATATAACTAGATATCTCCCTGCAACCCAGTGACATAAATGTTAAAAAGTAAAGATCCAGGTACTGATCCCTGTTGGAACCCCACTTCTGACCTTCCACTTTATTGATACAGTTCCTCCCCTCCCCCCCCCCATGATGGGCTGATAAACATCTAGAACAAAAACGATATTAAAGCACCTGATGTAATCACAATCACACTTTCATGTTTCGTCAGATTGTAATAATATGTTCTTCTTATTATTATTATCTGACCTCCATGGAGTCAAAGGACTCATTAAGGGAGATCTATACCCTCTCATGCCAAAAGATCACCAAACCATTCCTTGAACCCATTCACAGTTTTTGCACTCGCAACACTTTCAGACAATGCATTCCACTCACCAATCATACTCCATGCAAAGAACCTTCTTCTCATTCCCCTGCTCACACCCTCCTTATACATCCATGGATGGCCTCTAGTTCTACCTTCAGCATCCTCTACTCTATGAAATATCTTCTCCACATTAATCTGGTAGCAATCCCTTACCTTATCTCAGTCACATCTGTCTTCTTCTATTCCAAGGCTGTGTAAGTTGCATCCCTTCAATCTCTCCTCGTATAAGACATTCTATAGACCTGACACTAAGTAAACCCTCTCCAATACATCCTCATTTCCCCCCCTCCCTGAAAACCAGGTGACCAAATATGTGCACAGTAGGCAATGTGATCTCTAAACTTCAAATCTCTGTCCACCATCACTCCCAGATCCCTCATCTTCCTCCACCTACTTCAGAATTTCTCCATTAATTGTATGCTCTGCATCCCAACCTTGCCTACCAAATTTTAAGACCTTGCACATTACAGCATTAAACTGATAGCTCCAATCATTTGTCCACTCACATAGTCTTTTCAGATCCTCCTACAAGGCCACAACATTTGCTGTATGTCTCATAATTCTTCCCAACTTTGCATTATTGTCAAACATCTGCACATCTCCAGTTAAGCCTGTCCCAATCCAAAGGTAAGCAGGCAAAGTTTACATGTGAAGTAGCTTCATGACTAGGCTACTTCATATAGAGGCTAATGACTTCACATCAATTGCCTTAATATCCCATAATGCATAGATTATATGTATAATGCTATACATTACATGTATAATGCTATGCATTATGGGAAGGACCACTATCCAGACCAATTTCTATCTTTATTGAGGTCTCATCAGTGGGAGCCAGACCGAGAAGAGATACCAAGGTTGAAGTAATGCAGAAGTCATATTTCATATATACAAGTAGTGAAAAGGCATGGCACATGATTAAAATACTTTGGATCAGAGATAGGTGTTTAAGTTTTTTTAACTTGGTTATACTATAAATTAAAGATGCCAAGAAATTATATTCTTGATTTAATCCTTTATTCCAAGCATAAGCAAAGTTTGCATGTGAAGTATCTTCATGACTGTGCTTCTTGTATGCTCACTGATAATATTATCCTCATCTGTGCAATTCTGTATATGATCTCTTACTAATTTCTCTAATCTTAACAACCACAAAAGAAATACAAACTGGTCTGTGGTTTGATGCCTGCATTTTACCACCACTTTTGGGCAAAGTGGTGGTAAAATGTGAAGGAGTATCTTAGTCTCCTTCCTCTCATTGGACATTTTCCCAGCAGCTAGGCTTTCATTGAACAGTCAAGTCAGTGGAGTTGAGTTCCTTAGCTCACTTTCTCAAAACATATGGTGAAATCCCATCCAGTCCGACTGCCTTATTGACTTCCAGAGTACTTAGTATTTGAAACACTTTCTTCTCATTCCTTCAATCCTTCCCATTTCTCCAGGAATAAAACATGCTTTTCCAGAATGAAATGCTCCAATAAAATGATCATTAAACAGCTCCACTATATCATCCACACTGGTCACTTTACCTCCTTTCCATCTAATAGTCATTTGTCCACAATCATTTCTCCTCCTACTTGTGACATAATGAAAGAATTCCTTGGGATTTTACTTGGCCGATGAAGCTAATCTCTGATCGTGTTCTATTTTTGTCTGCCTCACTCTACTAGTCACTTTCCTGGCCTGAGTCTTATGTTCCTCATGCAACTACTTTCCACCTCTCTTTATATTTTTTCCACAACCTCTTTTTCATCTGCAGTTCCTATTTGATTTCATTAGTCATCCACTTTACATCAAATAGTTTTCTTTTTCACTTGAGGAATACTATTTGTCATTGTTGTTGATAAATATTTCTTTACTAGCTTCCATGCACTGCTGATATCTCTTCTCCCTTGCAATTCTTCCATCCATGGAACTGCTCTAAGCTAATTTCTAAGATTATTTTAGTCACCTGCATTATAATTTCACATAAATTCCTTTCTCCTTGAAACATCTTCATGTGTCACTGATTCCAAAAGTCTTAGGACAAGCTGAGGCTATCACTGCCATCAATTCACTTTCTTTATTCCTGACACTTCTGTATAAAGAAACATCAGTGCATTGCCATCATTTGTGTACCTATTATTCTCTCTGGATACCACTTGACTCTGCAATATACCATACATTCTCCCATCTCTTAAGTGATTATTCCCATAAGAGGCTACCCCCTGCCACCACACACCCTGGCATCTCTAGTTTCCTTGCCCTAACACTCTTACATGCCCCAAGAACAATAATCTTTACAGATAGTTATGCCCTTCCACTTTCAAATGCACTCCAAGCATCCACATATTTCAGGCCTCTCTTTCGACACATCCTCACCATCATGCCATTCATTATTGCTGCTCTCCATCTCACTTCTGCATTATCATATCTGGGTAAAACACTTCCCTCTCATACTCTTCTACTGTACCCGATTCACACTACTTTTTAGGTCATTTGTACCAACCATCACTGTCATTTTATTGCCATATACACATGCTCGGTTATTTCTCCAAACAAGTACTCTAACATTCCATTCTGCACACTTTGAATCACAGAATCTTCATACATCACTTCACTCACATATCCATTCATTCTTTGCTCATATGCATTCCTCGCTTTCTCACTCACCCCAACATTCTCTCATTTCATCTTCCTTTTCTTTTCCCTTGTACTCTCCAGACTTTCATTCCCTCTCTTTCCCCTGGTTTGTCCATTCTCTTTTCTCTCATTCCAATAACTTTCTCTCAAACTTCTTGTTCAGCTCGCATCAATCAGTCTTTCAAGTCTTTTAATCTCTCCCTTCACAGAAGTCATCTCATTTTTCACATCCTCCACTTTCTCTCTAAATACTTCTCTCTTTACCATTCTTCCTATCACACGATATTCATTGACACAGTGCACCATCGTTCATATATCAAGTTCTTCACCACCTGATGCTCACATCAATCATACAACCTGTAACCCTCTCCTAGCAGACAGTTTTCCTTAGTGCCATCACTGCCCTGAAACCTGAGATACTTATATCAAATCACCTAACTCCTCCAGCTGTCTGCATTTCATGCAAACATGCACTCTTCTGTATCTCACCTGCTGCATTTTTTAAATGACAGGAAGCATACATGCTGCAGGTGAATCATACTATAAATTCTATACTGTATTTGGCAAAATGTGATCTTTGAATTGTGGCAAGCTAGACGATAATGAATCAGTAAGCAGAGGTACACTGGCTGCCATAATTGAAAAAAAGGAAAAGGTATGATACACACTGGGTTAGAAAACTACTTCAAACTCAGTAACTGCAAAACATAGATACACTGCACTTATTCATAACAAAAGCAGACTAAAATTTACACCAAGTTATATGTAGCTAATAATTATTATTTATAGTATCTTCATGGAGTCTGAAGACTCATCGCCAGAGACCCAAATCAACCATTATAAACAAAAATCCTATCATACCTCTCTTTGAATCCATTCACTGTCAGGGAACTTATAACCAATTCTGGCAATTCATTCCACTCGTCCACCACACTCCATGCAAAAAATCTGGTTTGCATGCCCCTACTAATGAAAATTAATATCTAAACTTTTTTCTCAGACCACACATTGTAGGAGACTGAACCATTCATCATCTATTGACAGATTTATAAAAATAAAAAAATACAGGAAATAGAACAGAGGAAATGAAGAGTAAAAGAAATTGTGATGTAACAAAGAAAATTGCAGGAATCATAACAAAAGAAATTGCCAGAAATAGAACAGAAAAAATCATGTGAAACATAACAAAATAAATTACTAGAAATAAAAGAAATCACTGAAAACAGAACAAAGTAAATATCAGGAAATAGTACATTAGCAACAGAACACAATTGACTGACAGAAACCATAAAGCACATGAAATGATATGAAAAGAGGCAAACAATAATGGAGATAAAGGAAAGAACCAGAAGAGTATGAAACTATAAAAAATGAAAATCCAGAATTAATGTTTAAATTTCAAAATGTTACATTATCTTAAATCACTTACCTGAAATCTTCATAATAAGCTAAATTTGCAGTCTCTACCATTAAAAAAAATAAAATCAAAAATAACCTGAAAACTTGGTTCACCTCTGGTTACAAAGAGGAAATAGAAATGTTGAATATTAGTCAGCCTGAGTGGAGAAAACTGATAAGCACAGCTGGTGGCATGTCATCTTGCTGATTGGACAAACACCCAGTTGATATACAGTTAACATAAACTGATACTTTTCTCTTAGAAGTGTAAATTAAAGAAGTATTACAAAATACTTAATATATCTTTAACTCGAAGCTTAAGTAAAAATTATTGAATTTGTTTAGGTAGTAACACATTTTGAGTTTGAAAGATATAAGGTAAAAAATTCTAAATTTCTGTTTTAGAATTTTTGATATAAATTTTTAAATTTTAATTAAAAACTTAAATTTTTATAGTTTGCACATGTTTACAGTAGTTATTATGAAGATTTCAGGTATGTGACATTAATTTAAGCCAATGTAACCTTCGCAAGTTAATGTTAATTCTAGATTTTTATAATTTCATGCTCTTCTAGTTTTTTCTTTCTTTTTTTTTTCCTTCTTTCCTATTATCAGTTGCATTTGTATATGTTAGTGCTGTTTGCATTTTTATATTGTCATTTTATATGCCTTATGTACGGTTCCTGCCAGTCCTTTTATGTTGTCCTTAGTGTATGATTTCCTGCTGTTTCCATTATTCTGTTTTCCCCATTAATTAACTTTTTCTGTTTTTTAAGTTAAGGGATATTACATCCCATATTGTTTCTTAGCCGAATAAGAAACTCAAAGAGTTTCATGCCGAATATAGAAACTATATAAAGTTCGGCGATTCCAAGCATAAGCAAATACCTGGATAGTGCAGCACCTGACCCATTTGGTAGTGCAAGCTGAGGCAACTCATAGTAAGGGTGGGGCAAGCTCCGATCACTAGTCTTGGTATTTACCCATAATGTGAACTTAGCTCCTAGGAGCTGTATTACTGTTCTACATTATGAGAGAAGGTCACTACCCAGACCGGTTTCAACCTTTATTGAAGTCTCATCAGTGAGTAGGTAGACCTAGTTAATACCAAGTTTGTAGCGAACAGAACTTGCATCCCTTCTATGAGAATTGCGAAGAGGTGTCCTAGGAGCTAAGTTCACATTATGGGTAAATATCAAGAATAGTGATCGGAACTTGCTCCACCTTTGCTATGAGTTGCCTCAGCTTGCGCTACCTAAAGGGTCAGTTGCTGCAGTATCTAGGTATTTGCTTACGCTTGGAATCGCCGAACTTTATATAGTTTCTATATATTTGGCATGAAACTCTTTGAGTTTCTTATTCGGCTAAGAAACAATATGGGATGTAATATATCCCTTAACTTAAATAAGTTATGTCGCCGAATTGAAGCCTTTGGCTCTTCATATAATTAGTAATTTTTCAGTTTTATTTCCCATAATTTTCTTTTATTTCCTGTCATTTCCATTCTCTCCTGAACTGTGGCATCATTTGTTAGGAAATGGTCCTGTGGAACTTAGGCAGGGAATTTTCCATAGTTTGTTATAGCGATGTTTGCTATACCACCACATTTACTGTAAGTTTGTTTTATACGAAATGCACATGAAATAAAGTAGAATTAAAATCACTATTAATAATTTTGATGAATCTTTGCCACTAAGATCTTCGTAAACCAGCTTTTTCTGTTAACTTTTACAACTGGAGAATTGTAAAAACTTCACCAAGTTCTCAACAGCTTTAGATATTGTTTTATTCTCTAAAAGGAGAATGTTTTATAGGTTGCTGGCCTAGTTGGCCAAATGAATGGTGTATCCATCCCAAAAGGCTGTATGTTTGAATCCTACTGTAGACATAATGCTAGTGAAATTCTTTAAGTAGTAGATGAATTTCATCACCAGGTGTAAAACTAGCACTCAGCTTATTTGAATGTCTCAGGTGGATTGAAAAAGTTCAACTATAACAGGATTGCCAGATTATTTTTATCCTTATTCTTCCTGCAGCACTAACCTGCTCTAGGCTTAGTGTTTTGTGGGTGAATTAACTTTAAAAAAAAAAAAAAAAAAAATCCTTACTAAGGAGACAGGTGACAACTACTCCATACAAATTTTACTTACATATTTTTTCTTTAGCATAAAATTTTTGCCCTAGTAACAAGGGCATCTTTGACTAGAAAATAAACTGGAATATTCAACTGAAAATGTGTGAACTGCATATCCATAATATAGAGTGACATGGTCTAAATATATTAAGGTTCTAATAAAATAACTTTAACAAGAAATGTCATTATCAAATTCCTGATGTGTAAACTCATGGAGTGGACAAAATAATTATGAGAGTACTGTATGAAAAAGTTACACCATTACTAACTTCCAATCAACAATTTTCCTCCAAATTAATCTGTTATCTGTCAAGACTCTGTTATCAGATCTTATATTTCTGTCTTTTAAGGCAATTTTTACTGTATCAATCCATCCATCTACATCATGGTCTTCTTCGGGATCTTTTTCCTTCCAACCTGACAAAGAGCACTTGTTTTACTAATCTTTCTTCTCCCATTCTATTTAAGTGACCATACCACCTAAGATTAGCTCTACTTACACATTCTTGAATAGTAATAATGGCAAGTATTTTTCTAATATTGTCATTTTTAATGTGATACTGCCATTGATGCCATATGCTCACTACACTAATCTTTCTCAGAACTCTCATATCTCAAATCCTCCAGTCTTCTTATTATTATTATTATCATTCTAAGACCCCATGGAGTCAGTGACTCATCTAGGTCTTTGATCAAGAGTTTTATTTCTGAACCAACTCTTAGGTCTAAGTTAAATTTAGTTTGAACACTGTTTTGTATACAGCTAATTTAGTGTTTTGACTAATTTTTTTCTTACTCCATATAAATTTATTCAACCGATTTCCTACCATACCAGCTTTACTAATTCTGTTGTCTATTTCCATGTTTAACTTGCCATCTTCACTAAAAACTGTGCCTAAATAGCTGATATGTTTCACTTGTTCTATAGGTTCACCATTCAGGATAACAGTTCATGTTTTCAATGTCTCTAACTATTTTCATTGTCTGTCTTTTTTTTATTGCTGATTTTCATACCAAATTTATTACAATAGCTATTCAGTGTATTTAGGGAATCTTGCAGACTTGTGCTGGATTTATTCAGAACATCTTCATAAAGTAAAGAGCTAAGATGAACATTGTCAATTTTGATATCAGATTTAATCCACTTTCCTTCATAATATGATCCATATAGATAATGAATAACAGTGGAGATAATGTGCACATTTGTCATTCACCTGATTTAACATCAAACCATCTTCACATACTGCCTTTAATTCTAACTCTGACTTACCTGAAGGTTAAATAGATACTATCTATTGCTCAATATATTGTCCCATTTACACCATATAACTGTAGCATTTTGAAGTGCTTTCCTCTTGGCACCTTGTCATATACCTTTTCCAAATCTAGGAAACTTAACTACAAATCCTTGTTATAGTCTTAAGATTTCTCAACTATTTGTCTTAAAGTGAAAATCTGATCCTGATAACCTCTATTTAGCATGAATTCAGCTTGTTCTTCACAAAAGCATCCATTCCACGATTTTTCTTTTTCTTTCTTTCTGTTCTTTCTCAAGTATACCTGCATAAATCTTACCAGGTACCTTAAGTAAGGAAATACCTCTGTAAAATCACATTCAGTTTTATTTCACAGTGAAAGCTCTGCTCTAATCATCTGGAATTTGACCCTCTGACCAATCTTTCTGAATTGTGCAGCCATTGTAAAACTTATACCTCAGCATTTGTGCATTTCTTGATCAAATATCATCTACTCTAGCTGCCTTTCCACATTTCAAATTTTTGATGATGTTTTCTACTTTAAGTATGGATATGTATTCCTGACTGCATTCCTGTTGGAAATTTTCTACCACTTTGCTGACACTGCTTGTTTCATTCAGCAGTCTTTCAAAGTAATTACTCCAGACTAGAATATCTTTATCTTCAGTTTTAATGCTCACCTTTATCATATCTGATTTGTTTTACAGTACTTTTTCCACCATTTCTAAGCTTTTCAATAGCCTCCAGAATATTTTGCTGCCTTCCTGATATTTTCTATGTTCTTATTGAAGTCTTTCCATGATTTTTGTTTAGATTTTTGTTTTATCCAGTGCTTCACTTTCTTACATTTTTCTCTGTATTCTCTAAAAGCACAAGCTTACTTGCCAGTAACTTTTGATATGCTTTCTTCTTTTCCTTGATTGCTTTTTTAACTTCCAAAGTCCACCATGGAGTTATGATTTTTTTTATCCTTACAAGCTATCTCATCACATGCGTCTCTAGCTGAATCAATCACTGTTTTCTTCAGGATTTGCCATTGAATCTCCAAGGTTTGTTTTTTGTTTTCAAACTCTCATTTTTTCTTTAATGGTAACCCTCGTATAATGCAGTACTTCTACAACGTGGTTTCAATATATCTCGGTCTACAAATTGTAGTAACCCTCGTTCAACGCGGTACTTATACAACACAGTCTACAAATTGTAATAACCCTTTATCTTTTCATATATTTTTCACCGTGCGACTTGAAAATCAACTTTTATCTTCATTAAATTTGCATTTGCACGTATCGTGCATGTATCATGCATTTATGTTAGGGGAAATACCCTTTAGCATCCATGTACGGCAATTGTTTACCGTATAAAGTGTTTATTGTTGAAAATAGTTCTTCGTTTTCTGCCAGAAAAGGGCATTAGAAATCATAAGTGTGTTAATCTCAAGCTGAGCACTTTATTTTCTAGTGAGTTACATACATAATTAATATGTAATCGTTTTTTATGTGAAAAAATTATTTTTATAGTAATGGCCACAAACTGCAATGAAAGAGAAAAACCAACATTGAAAAGGAAATTTATTTCTCTTGAAGAAAAGAAAAAATTAAAATCATGGATCGGTTGAAAAATGAAGAAAAACCAGGAGTTGTTGCAGGGACTTTGAATTTAAACGAATCAACAATTTGAACAATCAAACAAAATGAACATAAAATCTAAGAAAGTGTTTATTGCTGGGTCAATGATAAGTGCAGTGTACGCAATATTCTAATAGAAAACATGGAGAAATCTGTAATGATTTGGATAGATGATTGCACTCAAACGAAAATTCCTTTGGATGGAAATCTTATTGAACACAAAAAGCTCTCAAAGTTAGCTTTGCTCCAAATGTCACCAAAACATTTCCATATGTATAGTAATCATTTCCTGCTCTGCTGTTTAGATTTCCAACAAGGACCAACTTTTCCTTTTTCATTATGCCTGCTGCTTTCTCTAATGCCTCAAAAAAATTCCTCCATTTCTTCTTTCTGTGGGACCATAAACTGAAATAAGTAATTGTCCAGTTCCTCATTTTAATATTTCTCACATCAGTCTACATGATATTGCTTGCCATTCAAGAAGTTTGTCCACGTATTTGCTGTTGAATATTATAGCAACTCCTTCTTTTTCCTGATTGTTATTGCCTGAATATAACATTTTGTATTTGTTGATTAAAAAGATCTCACCTGTTGTTGTCTTCTTTGTTTCAGTCATGCCTATTATATCAATCTGGTACTTACCCAATTCTTCTGCTAGATCCATTTCTTTTTCATTGATGCTTATGTTGATAGTACCAATCTTGATTGTGCTGATGTTGAGCTGGGATGTGTTCCAGGATTTATTCCACTAGCTGAATTGCACTATTTGCGCTGATTCCCTGATGAAAACAGTGGGAGCCTTGTTTAACCATGCAACACCCTTCTTCTTCAAGTGTCATCTCCTAGAAGGAGGTTGGCAACCATGTCATGGAACTTTCTTCTTTCTTTTGCTGCTCTGGAACATTTATGATAATTCAAGCCAGTCCAATCCTTAATGTCTTCAAACCACATTTTTCTGGGTCTATCTTTTCCTCTTTTTCCATCCAGTTTCCCTTCTAATATTAATTTATGAATGCCTTCTTGTCTAGTTAGATGTCCAAAATATTTAAGTTTTCATTCTTTAATTATTTTCATTAATGTTCTTTTCATTTCTGCTTTCTTTAAAATATCTTCATTTTTCATTTTCAACATTCTTCTGATAGTCTACATTTCGAAAGCTTCTAATTTTTTCTCTGCTTCTTTATTTAGAGTCCATGTTTCACTGTTGTAGAGAAGACTTGACCAGCTATAGCATTTTATTAATCCTTTTCCTGTGTCTATGTTAATGTCTCTGGATGTTAGAACAGTTTTCATATCAATCAAGGCTTCTCTTGCTATCTCTATTCTTCTTTTTATTTCTTTAAGGGAATTTCCTCCATCTGTAAACATTTGCTCCAAATATATAAAAGACTAAACCTGTTCAATTTTCTTTTTGTTAACAGTTATGTTTAATATCTTATTTATTGGTTCTTTTGATATAATCATGCTTCATTAATGAGGGGCCTTTTATATGTTTTCTTTAGGTTAATAATTAATCCCATGTCTAAGCTTCTGTTGTAAATTTATGTGACTAAGTTTTGAAGATCAGCTTCAGCTATAAAGACTGTGTCATCTGCATACCTGACGTTGTTGTTGAGGCCATTTGATTCCAGTATATATTTGTAATTATACATAGATCTTTTCCTTTTAACCCATTATTCTGTAGGATATGTATTAATTTCTTGTGATCTATTGAATCAAATGCCTTGTAATAAATAAAACAAAGATATATATATGCTTTTCTGGTTTTCAATCTAGGCAACGCCCCAGCCAGCATGAAATCCCATCTGTTGTACCATCATTTTATATTGTGGTTTAATTCAATAAGAATACAATTTAGTCGGCTAAATCCCACATTGTTCATCCAGTATCAGGTCAGGTACCTAACAGTGTGCACTATTCAATGGTGAGGATTGGACATTTGGTCAGAAGCCTTGGTTGGTTTTCCACATTCTTAAAATGCTATATGTAGGTCTCCTCCCATTTATACAGTTTTGACCCTTAAGCATCCAAACAAGACATTTAAAAATAAAAGAAAGTAATTCCTTAACTTGTGAAGAACTTCTTCACACGAAGTTCTTTCTTTATATAGACATTCTAAGAGATTATTACTTCTTGGAGAACCTTAATTTTCTTCCAAAAGATTTGATGTCTAGTGGTGATGGTGTGTTCTACAAGTCTCAATTGTTCTGGCTCATGGAACTTAACACAGTCTAAATGTTCATCTTGAAGTATGGCAACTGATCTATCTGTTTGGCCTACTTCACAGTGAATAATCATCTTATCTGTTTTATGTACATGTGTGTGTGGGTATGTATAGTATCTGTTAGTGGCTGGTGCTAGAGTACTGATATGAACTTATAAAACATGTAGATGTTTGCATTGCAGCAACATGCGCAGAACATGCACATACATACATACATACATACAAATGTGTGTTTGTGAACTGATATTTTCACATAATCAAGTTAATATCACAGAGTTTACTGATATATATATATATATAACATTTTTTTTCTTAACAAGAACTTCATACGGCAAAATCAGACCTCAGGATAATGAAAGAGAAAGCTGAAACAGTGAACCAAGAATATGATGTTCTTCTGAATGAACATGCCAAACTGCAAGTAAGATTTTCAAGTCATTAACAAAAATTGTTTTATTAAACTGTACTAATGAAATCCACCTTCATAGTTATACTTTCATATATAGGTCTTCTTTTCAATGGTATTGATGAAGTTTCTTGAAGTGAGTTTCTTAAAAAACTTTCTTAAAGTTCCTTAAAATTCAAATGAGTAATATGAAAAATCAAATTTCATATTGGTTGATTTCGCTCTTATTCTATATACATTTATTCAGTTATTTACGAACTATACAAGCTTTACTTATCGTATTATATTTAATAAGAAAATTTACTTTCATATTAAATTTGTCATCTCCACTAAAAATTGAGCTTAAATAGCTGAACTTGTTTTTCTGGACTTTCTTGTTTGAGAATGCAGGTGATGTTTCATATGATATATATGAAAGTTTTATTGTTGATTTTCATACCAGATTTGTTATAGCAGTTATTCAATTTAGATCGCTGAAGACTCACTATACTCCTAAATACTAAATAAATCCATTAAACGTGCATAAAGTGATATCAGGCTTTCTTTTTTTGGGAATTGCAGTGGTTTTCCTCCAAGAAACGTTTTCACTTGGCAAAACAAACTTAGCAGGACAGGACATGTAGTTAACTACAGTTGACCCTTACCATAGCAAACTCATAGAGAACACAGTAATAGTTTTTATTGTGGATGGCTTGCTATAGTGAATGCCCTTAAGAACACTATTCTATGGGAGTTTTGGTAAGAAGTTTTTTGGTAGTTTTAGTGTGTGATTTTGCTATAGTGAATCAACCATAATATAATAACTGGACTCATAGCCTTAGTGGCTTCAACCATAATTCTAAATAGAACTAAGTTTACTGTTAAATGTTGCGATTAGTTTCAGGACTCCATGGAGATACCAGTGTATAATAATAACAATAAATGGGGCATTCTACAGTAAACTCAGTTTACTGAACAAAGCATGATGACTGCCTGTGACAACCCATTCCACTTATTCATTACTCTTTAAAAAAAAAAATCTAGTCTTCATACCCTTGTTATTAACCAACCACCTTACACAATTCAGGAATAAACCTGCATTCTCTCTTGACATACTGAAAAATTTCTTAACTATAAAACCACTTTAGTGATTCAAATATTTGTTATATTTATATATCATTTTCTTGCCTGTCAACTAAAGTTTGTAACCCACAAACCTTCAGTCTGTCTTCATAGGGAAGACCAGAGGCAAGTGACCTGTCAACATTGGTCACTTGCCTCTGGATCCCCTCCACCATTTTTGCATCTCCAAGAAACCCAAAAGACCAAATCTTTGCAATTACTCCATATTTCTTCATATCAAAACTTTCTAAAGTTTGATACAAACCTCAAAACATCATTTGGATGTTAAGAAACATGCTGACAATATGGATAAGGAAGTTATCTTTTGAACTATTTTACTCACATTTGCAATATGAACTCTGATTATCAACTTGCAGTCTAATCATTCCCAAATTCCTAATATTTATTTCAGTTCAATTCATCTATATAATAAATTACTAACTTTATCATCCAAGAGTGCATAAATTTGCACTTTAATCCACTGAACTGGAACCATAATTCTTTGCTCAAATTGCCAGTCTGTTTAGATTCTACATTATCTCTTCATCACCTTTATTAAATATTGCTCATTAATGTATAGATCAAACAAGTGTTCCAAGGTCCTGTGATTCACTACTGATCACTCCTTTTCCTTGGATTCTACTCTGTCATAGGTACTTCTCTGTAATATCTCGGCATTTTATTTTCTCCACTTTACATAATAGTATTCCCTGCATTATCTTATCACATGCCTTTGCAAAGTCTAGTAGTATGTGTCATGATGTAGTTATCCACTTAACTGACACTTTATTGTAGAAAGTGAGTAAATTACTAACGAGGAAGCCGTGGAGAGGATTCAGAGGCGAGTGACCAAGATGGTTGAGTCGCCTGTGGAATGTTCCATATAGATTGAAGGTGTGTGTGTGTGTGGATCGCAGAAGTTGGTTGATAGGAGAAAAAGAGGCAATATGATAGAAACGTTTAAGTTGCTTAAAGGGTTTTATACGATAGATGCAGGGGAAATGTTTCAGCACTTGGCTAAAGGGACCAGAACAAGGGATCATCCCTGGAAGTTAAATAAAGGTGTGGTTATCAGGGAGTGTGAGGACTAGATTTTCTGCTTAGAGAGTTGTGAACGAATGGAATGGGTTGCCAGAGTAGTCAGTTGTGAGTGCTTTGTCTGTTAATGGGTTTAAGGAGAGGTATGATAGATGAGTCTCTCTCTCGATAAGTCTTCGGACTCCATTTAGGTGCCCATATGATAATAATTCTCGTGACTGTCTTCATTATTATCTTCCCCTGACATGACCATTTACCATTTCCTATGCATTGCTAACATTCTTCTCTGGCAGTTTGTCATGACACTACTCCAAACTTCTTGGAGTTTTTCATAATCATCAGTTTTGTAGTTCTCTATAGATGTATATACCGTGTTAACTAAATTTCACATTCTTAGCTATCTCCCAAGACTGCATGATGACTCCTCACTAAAGACAAAGTTGCAACCTCAACTTTGGCAAATTCTCTAATGTTCAAATCAGATCAAGCACTCTCAAACTCCAGGTTCCTCTATCACATGCTGTTTTAGGCATTTATCTCTCAGTTGCAGCATAAATTTTCTTTCTTTCTCCTATATGTCTTTTTCTCCTTCCAGTCTGTCCCTATAGAAGTAGACCCCATAATGTTTAGTGCTCATTGAGCTAATTTGCCATTGCACATTACCACTTTTGCAATCTCCCCCTAGTCTATAACAACAACAAGGTATGTGTTTTGGCATTTATTACACACCAGATAGCTTGAAATGTGCCGTCTCCCTGAATCCTACTTTTTTTGCTGAACTACTACTCTTATTGTTAAACACTCATATGGCTAACACATATAGAAGAATGTAGAATTTATTTAAAAAAAATATATTTCATTCAATGTAACATAGACATCATTGGGGAGACAAGAGAAGATCACTTAACTACATTCAAAATATGAATCAGAAGATGAGTCACGTAGCCTGTGCTTTTACCAGCTTGTGTCTCAATCATAGCTTAGTTGATAGGAGAATTCACTATTGAGTTCAAAGGAACAAGTTGGATAATTTCTATAACTAAAAATTAAATAACCTAATCGATATTTAATTGCCATATAGTCACAGTGGTCAAGTTTTGAACAATATCATAAAATTTCACATGGTTCAATGGAACAGTCAGTCAAATTTGAATCTGTTGGAACGAAGAAACTTGGTCTGGTTCCAGCGTACTCTATATCTAGTAACAATGGCATGAGAAACAAGGCCAGACTAGTCTGATTCTAAAATTGCAATATAGTCCTGATGTTCCTGGATTCTAATCTTAGCAGAAGAGCCAGTCTGTTCAAAGTAACAAAGATAATATAAACAGGCCAGACTGGCCAGGTGTGCATCAGGTATTTTGGACAGACTGGCTCTTTGCTAAGATTGACACCTTACCATACCAGCTTTGCTAATTCTAGGGTCTACTTACCAATTAATTTGCCATCTTTACTAAAACATTGTCTAAATACCTGAAATGTTGTTTTACTTGATGTACAGGTTCTAACAGTCCATTCTAGATGTTGTTGAGATTTTCAGTGTTGCAACCTATTTTCATAGTCTTTGTATTTTATTGCTGAATTTCATAGCTAATTTATTATGGCAGTTCTTCAGTTTAGTTAGGAAATCATACAGACTTGTACCAGATTTATTTAACATCAACTGCACAAAGTAAAAAGCTGGAATTAACATTTCAATTTTGATATATAATAAATTTAGTTTAATCCTTTATTCAAGTGTAAGCAAACAAAGTTTGCACCTGAAGTATCTTCAGGACTGAGACAGCTCATGGTAAAGGTGGACCAAGCTCTCATCACTACTTGTCTTAGTAACTTCCATAATGCAAAGCACATTTCTTTGCAGACATGTATAATGCTATGCATTAAGGGAAGGGCCACTACCCAGACCGGTTTTGATCTTTATTGAATGTTCAAGTACAGGTCAAACTCAAAATACTCAGCATTGTTCCCCTCAGTAACAGGCTTACCCTGCCACTGGGAAGAACTCTCAGCATTGGCTCTACCCCATGGCAGGCTGACCCACCACCGACCAGAGCCGTTCATGCTCATATGTCATCTGAGGGGTAACAGCAACAGCCGTGCCTCAGTTAACTTCATGGGCTACAGCATTGCCACTGTGCTGTCACTGTGTGTTTCATTTAGCAGTTTTATCTTTCAGTAATTACCCCACACATCTATAATATCTTTATCTTCAGTTTTTCACACTTATCTTTATCATCTCCTCAAGTACTCTTTCTCCCAATTGTAAGTTTTCAATAACCTCAGAACCCCACCGTCTTGATATTTATTTTCTGTCTGTTTTCTGCCAAGGGAGACTTTTGTTTAACAAACAAAAGTCTCCCTTGACTTTTGTTTAACACTGCTTTGCTTTCTTACATTTTTTTCTATATTCTCTCAAAGCACATCTTGAATTACTTATCTGACTACATTTTTTTCTTTTCATTGACTGTCTCTTGAACTTCTTGAATCCATCATGAAGTGAAGTTCAGATTTTTCTATCTTTGCAGACAACTTTACCACATGTCTGTTATGGCTGAATCAATCAGTGTTTTCTTCAGGATCTGCCATTGAATTTCCAAGGCTTGATTCTTGTTTTTCAAACTCTCATTTTTTCTTGAATAATATTTATGTACTTGAGTCTACATTTCACTTCTGAAAGCTACTCAACATTCTTTTGAAAATTTGCTTGCACCTTTTCAGTATGATATTGAATTTTATCCTGCTCAAAACTAAATGGTGATCACTTTCTATTTCAAATTCTCTGTATGCCCTTGTGTCTTTAATTAATGGGAAGATATTCCTATCAACAATAACATAATCAATGTGATTTTTCTTATTTCTTGTCTTCTTTTCATGTGTCATGTGAAATTATGCATATCTTTATGTTGAAACACAGCATTAGTACTGCTATTAGATTTTCTCTTTTCTCCAAAATTTTTCCAAAATATTTCTGTGTGTTTGGTGGTCATTTTCTACTCTGCTGTTTAGGTCATCAATAAGGACCAATTCACACAATGACACTTATTTGCACCCACAGGTGGGTGCAAATAAGTGTCATTGTGTGAATCCCCATTTTGGTGTTTGTCCACATCAATCTACTAGAAACTACTTGTCATTTCCTCTCCTTAAAAATTGATTTTCTCCGGTCCCACTTTCCTGACAGCGAAATCAGGAGATTTTAATGTCCACAACATCAACTGGCTTTCCTGTTATGCAGATCTAGCAGCCAGAGATGCTGAAACATTTGCCGTCACCAACGATCTTACACAACTCTTTCACATGCAAACCAGAATACCAGATAACCCTGACCACTCCCCAAACTCCCTTGATCTCTTCCTCATCAGGTGACCCTTCCAAATACACAGTGAATGTAGTGCAGTCCACCTAGATAATTCTGACCACAATCTAGTGCTCGTCTACCCCCCCATGCAACAATGCTTACACAGCCACTCCCTCCCACACAAGAGTAGTTTAGCATCATAACAGTGCCAAGTGGGATGACCTCTGTGATTTCTCTATGCCTTGTTCCCATGGTTGGACTATTGTTTTTGGTCTTCCAATCCAAACATATGCACCGAATATATCACCAAAGTAATCCTTACTGGCATGGAAACATACATTCCCCACACGACTCTGAACTACCAACCCCTGACTAAACCCTGAGTCTACAAAAGATGTGCCAAGGCTGTTCAAATAAAAAATCAAGCATACCACAACTGGCTTACATCAAAAACTCCATCCTCCTTTGGTGTTTATACTCAAGCCCAAAATAGCTGCAAGAAAACTATCAATGCTTCCAAAACAGAGTTTGAAAGAGCAAAAAGTGGAAAATTTGCAGCCTGTCCAAACAGCAGCAGAGCTTTTTGGTCTCTTGCCAAAGCAATTGGTTGTAACTTCTGCCCAACATTATTCCGACCCCTATCATACCTAGATGGCTCTATTGCATCATAATCCACAGAAAAAGCCAACCTCCTGGCTTTTTTCTGTGGAATTGGAAGCAAAGTATGTCTTCATACTTTTGCTTCCAATGCACGCATAACTGATAATGATAAATGCCACCCAACCATTCAAGATGCCAAACCTACAATGTCTCCTGTATCCTTTTGTCAGAAAGAGATCAGAAAAATACTGTCCAAATTAGACACAAAAAAAGTCTCCTGGCCCTGATGGCATTCTGAAAGTTTGTGCACCAGAACTGACTCCTATTCTATGTCGCCTGTATATGCTCTCTTACTCCACTGATATCTATTCCACAGCCTGGAAATTGGCTTATATTCAAATCGCTGCTGTCTCACTCACCTCAGTCCTGTCTAAAGAAATGGAAAAAATCATCAATTCCCAACTCCTACACTACCTTGAAGGAACCCACCCAGTTAATGACTGCTAGTATGGATTCTGTCACTGCTGATCAACAGGAGATCTTCTCACACATGTCACCCATCTTTGGGCACTTGTCTTGGAGACATTCAGTGAATCTCAAGTGGTTGCACTTGATATCTCCAAAGCTTTTGACTGGGTCTGGCACAAAGGCTTACTAAGCAAACTATCGTTTGGTCTGTCTCAGGCTTTCTGTAGTTGGATTGCCAGCTTTCTGTCTAGACATACACTATTATTATTATTTGACACCTCCAGGGAGTTAAAGGACTCATCGAGGGAGGGCTCTACAACTTCATCTCCACCATTCATTCACCAACTGACCACAACTACACCAACGCTATCTACTGCCGACCACCACTATAGTGATGGTGGATGGTTCCTTATGCTCTCACCATTCAACTAATGCTGGGGTTCCACAAGGTTCTGTCCTCTTCCTACTATATCTCAATGACCTACTTCAGTTGACCTCCAACCCAATACACAGTTTTGCAGATGACAGCACATTGCACTCCTTCCTTTCATTTGATAAACCTTATTCTGCACAACTCACTTCAACCTACAGAACATCAACCACCACCACTGCTCTCAATTCTGATCTCCAAGCCATCCTCCAATGGGGTTCAGATAACTGCACCAGTTTCAAAAGTTAGTTCTGTCTTATTTCTCACAAAAAAAACCATGTTCCAGTATTACTTTTGACAACACCCAAATTTCTCGACAAGATGAGATATTTCTTCTTGCAATTATCCTGACATCAAGCCTCTCCTGACATAAACACATCACAACTGTTGCATCCTCAGCTTCTAAAAAAAAACTAGGATTTCTCTTTTGCTCAAGATGTTACTTCACCTCTGAACAGCTATTAACCTTATACAAATTACAGATCCATTCAGCTATTGAGCATTGCTCTCACATTTGATGTGAAGCCCCTGAAAGCTCCCTCAAAATGCTTGACTCAATACAGAGGAGAGCAATTAGACCTTATTAATGACCCATCCGTTACAAACTCACTCCTCCCACTTTCACACAATGTTTTGTTTCTGCAATATGTGTATTCTATAAATATTTCTGTCGGAAATGTTCATCTGAAATAGCATCAATAATTCTCCACTCAGGACTAAATTCCATTGGAACACATGCAGTTGCTGCCCAACATCCCTTCACAGTACACCTTTGAAACCCACAGAACAAGTTTTGTTTCCTCCTCCTTCATCCCTGCTACTGCACTACTGTGTTGTGGAAGAACAGTCTTACCTCTTATGTGTTTCCCAAGGAATACAATATACAGACTTTTAAATCAATTGTAAACAAGTTTCTCTTTTCCCAATCCACTACCCATACACTGTACTAACGTAATATAAATTGATTAACCAACCTCTCGTGTGGGCTCAGTATAAAAAAAGATGATCTTCATGTTTGGTGTTAAATACTGTAGTAATTCTTGAATTATTGCCTGAGTGTAACATCTTGTATGTGTTATTTAGAAGAGTCTCAGCTGTTTTTGTTTTCTTTGTTTTAGTAACACAAATTATGGTACTTCTCCAGTTCTACTTCTTTTTTGCCTGATGCCTCTTATGTTGATGGTGCCAGTCTTTAATTTTGTTTGTCCTACTTCCCTGACAAAATATGCAGGGTGCATTGTTTAACCAGATAATATCCCAGCCAGCATAAAATTGCATCATGCTGTACCATCATTTTGTTCTGGTTTAAGTAAGTAAGAATACAATTGGAGATACATTTCTTGTTGGCTGTATCTCAAATTGTCAGCCCATTCTTTCAGTATCCAGATATATACATCATCAGTAGTATTTCTTTCACTCTTGTGCAACCTGTGAATAAAAATTTATATGAAATTTGTAGCAAATTTTTTGCCTTGGTTGGAAAGTGCTTGTCTTTATCCATTAGAAGCATTAATGATATAATGATTAAGCTTCTTATATGTGGAGGCAGATGACTTCACATCAAATTGTCTCCAAGTATTCTTTTTACAGCACTATTCCTTTTTTGATAGCAATACAAAGCTTCTAATACTGATTTATATACCAAAACATATGTACAAACTGTACCATTAAAATTGCATCACTATTAAAATAACATAAAGTGTAAGATGACTAATATATCATCCAACATGGCCATTTGGATAGTTAAGTAACTTCCCTGACTAGGCTACTTGTTATGGAGGAAGATGATTTCACAACAAAATTGTCCTAATATTCCATAATGCATAGCACGCTTTCTTTCAAACATGTATACTGCCTGTATTATGGGAGGGTCACTATCCAAACTGGTGTCAAGTTTTATTGAGTTCTTATCAGTGGGAGATAAACCCATGAAGACATTGTGAGCTGAATCAGTGGTAGAAGTAATATTTCTACATTCTATATAGCTCTGTTTGTTGACAATTTTCTGATATATACCCTCAAGTGGTGTTCAGGCAGTTGCTTGTGCCATGATCATCCAATTGGCTGTGATTGTCTAATGGTTAGGACATTGACGTGTATCACCATTTTCCCCATATATATGGAACTATTGCTTTGATTCGACCATTAATTCACTTCTCAGTATCTACAGGTTGAGCTTTCACACCCATGAGACCTTGGTAAAGGTTGAACCTGTCTAGTAGTGACCCTTCCTATAAAGTATGGCAGTAAACATGTTCAAAAGGATTTTTGAACATGTTTATTGCCATTGTGCATTTTTGAATACTAGGGCAATTTTGATGTGAAGTTATCAGCCTTTATAACTGAGTTAGCCCAGTCATGGAATTCACTTGACCACCTAACCAGATGTAGCAGGTGATATATATTAGCCATGTCAGACGTAGTATTCATGTTCTGGTTAATGGAAATATCCTGCATGGCCAATTGGGTGCTATCATGTAAACTTTTCTATGCTCATACTTGGATAAAGACAAGAATATGATTTCTTCTCAAGTATAGTTTATTTTCTGATTTGATTGATTGTTTTTTTTTTAATAAATTTTTAATAATATTGAAACAGCCTAGTAATATAATCAAAGATGATTGGATAAAACTATCAATAATATATGGTTTTCAGTACTAGAAGTCCATATCACCATCCAAGATCACTCTTACAAAGAAGCCAATCACAACACAACAGTTTCATTTTTAGGAAACAGCTGTTTAGCCTATTGATTACATTTACTCTTGGTTCATATTAGATGCTCATATCTCAGTGTATTCATTGGTGTATGCATAATCTTGATATCTGTTTTAAAATGTAGAGCTCTATATATTCATTTTTAACAATCGTTAATTTTATACACTTACTTTATTTTTAAGTGGTTTCAGTCCCAATGATTTTGTTCAACATGTATTTATAATGTTCTGACAGCTTGTATATTCACACAACATGCCATTTTTAATTCTTGTCTTATTACCAGAATGGTCTGCCATTGGTTAGTTAGACAAGAACATATTAAATACCTCAATAATACGTGGTTCTCAGTTTTGTCTACAAAAACATAAATGTTAGATTTTATTTAGAGATTATATATATATATCCACTTAAGGGTGCTTAAGGGTCAAAGCTGTATAACTGAGAGGAGACCTACACATGGCTTTAAAGGAATGCGGAGAACCGATCAGGGCTTCTGACCTAATGTCCAATTTTCACCTTCTCGTGGTGCACCCTGTTGGGTATCTACTTGGATACTGAACGAACGAGGATGGGCTGGCAATTTGGGATTTAGCGGACCAAATTGTATTCTTATTGGTTAAACCAAAATAAAAAATGATGGTACAACATGACAAAATTTCATGCCGGCTGGGGCGTCGCCCGGTTAAACAAGACCCGTTGTTTTCGCCAGGGAACCAGGGCGAACAGCGAAAAGTCAGCTACTGGAACAAATCTGAAAACAAACGCCAACTCAACATCACCAGAGTTAAAGATCACTACTATCAACGTAAGAAGCATGAATGGCAAAGAAATGGAGCTAGCTGAGGAATTAGATAAGTACCAGATCAACATAATAGGGGTGACTGAAACAAAAAAGACCAAAACTGGTGAGATCTCTCTGAGCAATAAATACAAAATGTTATATTCAGGCAATGACAATAAAGGAAAAGAAGGAGTAGCCATAGTATTCAGCACAAAATATGAGGCTAATCTTCTTGAATGGCAGTCAGTCTCAAGTAGAGTAATGTGGGCAAATATGAGAATGGGGAACTGGACAATGAGACTTATTTGTGCCTATGGTCCCACAGAAGGTTCTACTAAGGTAGGAGTGGAGGAATTTTTTGAGGCTTTAGAAAAAGCTACTGACACAATGAAAAAGGAAAAGTTGGTCCTTGTTGGGGATCTAAATTCCAGAGTAGGAAATGATTGTGAGACATACAAAAATATTTTGGGAAAATTTGGAGAAAAGAGCAAAGCTAATAATAATGGCAAATATCTGTTGGATTTCTGCTCAGGACATGGACTGGTTATAACTAACACCATGTTCCAACATAAAAATGTGCACAAATTCACACGGAGAGAAGAGGCGAGGAATATGAAAAGTCTCATTGACTATGTTATTGTTGATAGTGATGTTTTCTCCCTGGTGCAGGACACCAGAGTGTACAGAGGATTTGAAATTGGAAGTGATCACTATTTAGTCTTGAGCAGGATAAAATTGAATTTCATATTGAAAAGAATGACATGTAAGAAAGTTTTAAAGCAAATAAAAGTTGAGCAGCTCTCAGATGTGAACTGTAGACTAAAATACACAAAGATTATTGAAGAAAAAATGAAAACGTTTGAGAACAGGTTGTCTGCAAGGATAAAAAAATCAGAACTCTCTGGTGGACACAGGAAGTTAAAGAGGCAGTGAAAGAAAAGAAGAAAACATATCAAAAGTTCCTGGCAAATAAGTCTGCTTGTGCTCTTAGAGAATATAGAGACAAATGCAAGAATGCTAAACACTGTGTAAAACTAGCTAAACAAAAGTCATGGGAAGACTTTGGCAAGAATATAGAAAATAAATATCAAGAAGGCGGCAAAATATTCTGGAGGTAGTTGAAGAAGCTTAGAAATGGAGGAAAGAGTGCTGTAAAAGGAGTTAGAGTTGATAAAGGTGACATGAAAATGGGAGAAAAAGATATCCTTGAAGTATGGAGTAATTACTTTGAAAAACTGCTAATTGAACCAAGCAGTGATGAATGCACAGTGGTAAAAACACTGACCAGGCATGCAGTCAGGAATACATATCCATACTTGAAGAAGAAAAAGCCATCAAAGGCTTGAAATGTGGAAAGGCAGCTGGAGTAGATGATATTCGACCAGAAATGCTGAAGTATGGTGGTATAAGAGTCTTACAGTGGCTGCACCGCATAGTTCAGAATGCCTGGACAGATGGACGAATTCCCGATGATTGGAGTAGAGCTCTCATAGTACCAATATATAAAAAGGGAAATAAAACTGAATGTGAGAATTACAGAGATATCCCTGTTGAGTGTTCCTGGCAAGATCTATGCAAGTATACTTGAGAAACGGTTGAGAAGAATTGTGGAAGAAAAGCTTGGTGAAGAACAAGCTGGATTCAGACCAAATAGAGGCCGTCAGGATCAGATCTTCACTTTACGACAAATAGTCGAGAAAGCATGGGAATATAACAAAGATCTGTATTTAAGTTTTGTCGATTTGGAAAA
This sequence comes from Typopeltis vanoorti, assembly GCF_054136105.1. NCBI lineage: Eukaryota > Metazoa > Arthropoda > Arachnida > Uropygi > Thelyphonidae > Typopeltis > Typopeltis vanoorti. The sequence continues at coordinate 84,147,855 of NC_143551.1, read as the reverse complement.
GGCATATAACAAGGTGCCAAGAGAGAAGCTATTCAATACGCTGCAGTTATATGGTGTCAATGGGGAATTATATCAAGCAATACTTAGTCTTTATTTGAGTTGTAAGTCAGCAGTTAGAATTGAAGGAAGTACAGGAAAATAGTTTAATGTTAAATCTGGTGTGAGACAAGGATGTACATTATCCCCTCTGTTATTCATTATCTATATGGATCACATTATGAAGGAAAGTGGTATTAAACCTGATATCAAAATTGGAGATGTTAATGTCAGCTCTTTGCTTTATGCGGATGATGTTATACTTCTAAATAAATCCGCTACAAGATTCTCTGACTAAATTGAATAGCTGTTGTAATAGATATGGTATGAAGGTCAGCAATAAAAAGACAAAGACAATGAAAATAGGCAGAATCATTGAAAATGTTAACTGTGTTGTGAATGGAGAACCTGTGGAACAAGTAAAACATATCAGCTACTTAGGCACGATTTTTACTGAAGATGCTAAATTAAATATAGAAATAGACAACAGAATCAGCAAAGCTGGTATGGTGGGAAGTCTATTGAATAAATTCATATGGGATAAGAGAGAAATTAGTCGGAACACTAAATTAGCTGTATACAAGACAGTGTTCAAACCAGTTTTAACTTATGGATCTGAGAGCTGGGTCAGAAGTAAAACACTTGACCAAAGACTAGAGAATGCAGATATGAGAGTCCTGAAAAAGATTAGAGGCATGAACAGATGGTATCAATGGCAATATCATATTAAAAACGAGGATATTAGGAAAGAACTTGACATTGTCAGCATCCAGGAATGCGTTAGCAGGCTGATCTCAGGTGGTATGGTTACTTAAACAAAATGGGCGAGGAAAGATTAGCAAAACAAGTGTTCTCTGCCAGGTTGGCAGCAAAACAACCCAGGGGAAGACCAAGATATAGGTGGATTGATGTGGTACAAAGTGCTTTAGACGATAGAAATATAAGATCTGATAATGTTGGATTCTTGACAAGTAACAGACTGATTTGGAGGAAAATTGTAGATAGGAAGTTAGTAATGATGTAATTTTTTTCATGTAGTACTATCATATCCTGTACACCCCTTGAGGGTATATGGCAGGAATTTGATGATGATGATATATATATATCCACTCTCTATATATATATATAAAAAGATAAGCTGAAAATTTAAACGTTTTTATGTCCCGTTTTTTTGTCTCTTCATTGTTTTGAGCCGATTAAGCTGATAAGCCAAAATTTGAAACATTTTTATGTCATATTTTTTGTCTCTTCATTGTTTTGAGCTGGGTTAAGCCAAAATTTGAAACGTTTCACATCCAACAATGCGTTTGCCTTCATGAGACAACAATTTCTTGGACATTTCAAAACAATGGAGAACCGGCTTACCAGCCCATAACTTGTGGGGGGGAGGCCCCCCCTAGTATATATATACAGGGTGTTCGGGATAAATTTGACATATTTATAATTAATTATATTTTTCCGTAAGTTACATGTATTAACACACACTTCTCTTCATTTAAAAGGTTGGACCCTTCTTCATTCATATACAAGATGTCAGAAAGGATGGATAGCTGGAACCCACCTGAATCATGGAAGAGAATAACTTGTATCATGATGATTCGTGCCGGCCATCAAAATAAGGATATTTCGACTGCTGCCCAATGCTCCCTGAATACAGTAAAAACAATCAGGCATGAACTAGAGACTTGCAATGGTGACTACGAGGATGTAGCAAGAAGAAAGATCCCTAGCAGACGATCTGATTGCGTTCGTACAGCAGAATTCCTCGCAAATCTGCAGGAACAGGTGTTGAAGAACCCTGGCATTGGAATTCGGGCTTTGTCACGTGAAATGAATGTTGCAGCCTCTACTATGAAGCTTGCACTCAATGAAGACCTCCGCTACTACTCATACAAGCGCCGCAAAGGTCAGCTGCTTACAGAAAAGGCCCGTGAAAAACGTTTGATAAACGCGAAGAAACTTCTAAGCAGAGTGAAACATCCTGCGGAACCACAAACAATCTGGTTCTTTTCCGATGAGAAAAACTTTTGCCTGGATCAAAAACACAACACGCAGAATAACAGATGGCTTGCATACAGTACAAAGGACATTCCTCGTGTAATGCAGACTAAATTTCCCCAAACTGTGATGGTTTTCGGATGTGTATCCTCTGAAGGTAATGTGATGCCTCCGCATTTTTTCCAAGAGGGCCTCAGGTTGACTTCAGATGGCTACGTGGAGTTGCTAAACACTGTAGTCAAGCCCTGGATAACAAGGGTAGCCAATGGTAGGCCGTATGTATGGCAGCAGGATTCGGCCCCTTGCCACACCTCTGGGAAAAGTCAAAAATGGTTGTCTGAAAATTTCTACGACTTCACCAGTCCAAATGTTTGGCCTCCAAACTCCCCAGACCTTAACCCCATGGATTATTTTGTATGGGGCGCAGTTGAAAAAGACACCAATCGCACTTCCAGTAATACAAAAGCCCAGTTAATGGATAAAATTAAAACAGTTTTTGCGGCCCTTCCCAGGGAGACTGTAGCATCAGCTTGTTCGAGGTTCCGAAGCAGGATTGAAGCTGTGATCGATGCTAATGGTGGTTATTTTGAGTAAATCTTGTTGATAGTATTGTAATTAACTCTGCCTGTAATGTTTTTTATCAATTCATTAAATTTAATAGATACAAAGAAGATTTTCTTTTTCCTTACGAAACTGTCAAATTTATCCCGAACACCCTGTATATATATATATATATATATATATATATATATATCATCATCATCAAATTCTTGATATGTCCCCTCAAGGGGTGTATAGGATATGATAGTACTACATGAAAAACGTGCATCAGTACTAACTTCCTATCTACAATTTTCCTCCAAATCAATCTGTCATCTGTGTGTGTGTGTGTGTGTGTGTGTGTGTGTGTGTGTGTGTACACACTAGTTATATAATAACAGTTTTATATATATATATAACTGTTATTTAATAATAATAATAATAATATATATATATATATATATTATTAAATAACAGCTTCAGCCACAACCTCGTCCAAGCTTGTCAACTCTGCCTTCTTGTGGTGTAGCCTGTTACTACTAAGAAGGCTAGCAAAATCAGAATGCATTCCTTTCAAGAAATGTTGACTAGTGCTAAGTGGTAGATAACACCTTCATCTAGTGTAATATTACTACCTTGCTAATGGAGGCTTGAAGCTTTGCCATGTTTGTTCTCCATAGTAGAAGTTTTGACCTTTATTCTTCCACCTCTCTTCTACATGCTCTGTCAGTGATATCCTTCAATGGCTTGCCAAAACTCCTCCATTCAAGGCATACTGTGAAACAGTTCTCTGCATGATGGGTGCTGTTTAGTACACAAAATGGAATGAATGTGCCAGCTTTATGATTAACTAGAAAAAGAGAAACAGTATACTGTTATATTTATTTCTTATTAATCCCTCTCACACGCCCACACACACACTGGAGGTCACAGAACTTGTAATGCAATAAGGAAAAAAAAAGCAAACTGTTTGCTGTTTGATCATTACTGACAGCAAACAGTTCTGCTTTTTTTTTTTCCTAGTTTGGTCTCTGAAGTTAAAGACAAGGAGACTGTTAATTTAGGGACACTGAAATTTCCAAGGAAGAATATCTCACTGTTAGGGTAATTTGATGTATGTAATCATCTTTAAGAGATAAACCCTCCAAGCCATGTTACACATAATTGTTGAATACCCTGTATGATGTCCAATTCAATGCATTTTTTTTTTTTTTTTTTTGGTGGGGGGGGGGTATTTTTGATTTATTTAGAAATCTTTTTTGTTTTGTTAGCTTTGTGGGAGATGTTATTTTACCCATAGTAACTATAATTTATTATGGCAACTTTTCTGGTAATAAAGTATTGGAAAAACTTATAGAGTAGTAGCATAGGACTTGTGGACGCAAATCCCACACAGGGATTTGTGTACTAATATTACTCAAATCCCAATCCAAGCATGGCCTTGATAGTGATTTGTGTACTAATATTTCTCAAATCCCAATCCAAGAATGGCCTTGATAGTGTCCCCTACGAGCTGCTATACTCAGACTCCTTCCAAGCGCAACTGGGCAGAAGGATTATTCACCAGCTGATCAGGAATCATCCTGAAATGTTACCAAAAAAAATTTAGTCCTCTACTCTTTAGTAGCCGGCCTGATGAAACCATTTTATGCTATTCTCTTGAATGGTAGAAGTGTAGTTGGTTATGGTGTGGACGCCTAGCAAGGTTATCATTTGCACTCTATGTGTAACAAAAGGAGAGACAAGAACTGGAGACAAAACATGACAGCAGCCACTTTGTACCTCCAGTAAGCAGGGTGGTGATGTTTCTCCAAGTGATGACAGTTGCCTACCACCTAGAATTCTAAATGGCATTTCCTCCCTCCTAGGAAAGCTATGCCTATAAATTTCACTACTCACCTTGCCAGAGCCCTATTTGTGGAAACAGGCCATCCCACAAGAAGGTGGGTTTGACATTGCTGAGAGGCTATGCATTCACTCCCTCACCAGCCCATAATGGTTCAGATGATCTGTTTTAGCCCCTCCTTATTGCATGTACTTCTTTAACTTCTTCAGTATAAAAAGTAAAATAATTGTCCTGTCTAAAGAGGGATAAAAAAACATATATGTAAAAATGCTTGCACTTCGACATTGCACAATAAATGCAAACATAAATAATGTACACCACTACTTAAGATATTCACCACCAGACCTAGCCTCTGTTTTTTGTTTTTTTTTAACAACTTCAAATAGCAGCTAAAACAACCATGGTATAGCCTAACTCTCCAGACTACATTTCCTGTATGATTCTTCCTGCCATAAGCACAGCACTGGGTAGATTTTTTGTAAGAAACTTGGTGAAATTATTGTCCACAACTTCAGCTGGCTTTCTTTTTTCTAATTTCATTGAATAAGCTGGAAGAGATGCTGAAGTATTTGATGTAACCAGTTCTCCTTTCAAGTCTGGTATAGAGGTCATCTCTTCTTTCAGTAAGTCAGATTATAATCTTGTACAGCTTTCTTCTACTATGGAGGGTTCAACTCTCAGCCATTCTCAACCGTCTATCCTTTGCCATTATTGTGATGCCAAGTGGGATAACTTCTTGGATGTCTCCTTTCCATGCACTACTAGGAAACTACATGAGATTTAAACATTTTTTTGATCAAGCTACAGAAATTGTTGGAATGATATTGCCTTCATTTGTATCTTCATCAAAAATTACTTGCCCAGTATCCACTGCCTTCATCTTCCAACAGACATGAAGATAGTCCAAAAAAAAAAAAAAAAAAAAAAAAATCAGCATATCATAAATAGTTATATCAAAGGTTCCAGCTTCATTGTCATCCTATATTAAGCATGCAACACTTACAAAACATCAATCAACAAATTCAAATCTGATTTTGAAAGTGTTAAATGTATTGTGTGCTATCCATTGGGTAGAAGGCACTACTGTAATAGCACAGGCAAAGATGATCCTGTCATCATCTGTCTACTCTCCAACTCTTGCACAGATAGTGAAGGTAACCTTTACTTATAACAGTATGCCACATGCTTTCCATAGTCCTTTTGCCAGAAAGCTATCGGAAGAATCTTGACTATACTTAACTAGTCATCTGCCCAACGGAATGGACATCTCCCTCTCCTCCTCCTCAAAAAAAAAAAAAAAAAAAAAAAAAAAAAAAAAAAAAAAAAAAAAAATCATTTCTATTTCTTCTATAATAATAGAGAATGTTATTAACCATCAACTTCTTCTTGGAGGCTCACATAACTCTGAATTTCACTATTATAGATCCACAGCAAATTTCCTTGACTACATCGCAGACCTCTAATCATGGTTCATGGAAAGGTTGGAGTGTGTGCTGTTGCAATTGACCTTCTTTCTTTCTCTCTTAATGGCCACTTCACTGACCCAATACCTAATTCATAATTTTGCTGTTGATAGTGTTCTTCATTTTCTTCCTCATTGCATGAGGAAAAGGAATGAAATATGCTTCAAAATCTACATACAGTACCTTGAACACTGATCTCCACCACTCTTCAGTTGAGTCATGACAATCTGGTTATACCAAAACATGGTGTTGTCTTTTATTCTTGCTAAAATATCTTAGTTCATCTCCCTTTGTTTGATAACACCTAGCCCACAAAACAAGACTAGATCTCTCTCTCTCTTTCTTGGGCTCACATTCTTAGCACAAATACATACCATTTCTGTAGCTTCCTTAGTCCCCCCCCCCCCCCCAAAAAAAAAAATCTGATGTCCTTTTTCTGCCCACTAAATTTGTAGACATGTTTGTGTAATATGATACTAGTTGACTTAGTTATGCAATTTCTAAAGATAAAATTTTATGATTGTGTAATTAAATTAAACATATATATACAATTTCTACAAATAAATACAATTTCTAAATATAAAATTTTATGATTGTGTAATTAAATTAAACATGTTCACTGTACATAACCTTGTGATAGGATTTCATTAAGGCTATGCAGATAATGTTAACTGGTGATGAATTCTGATTACTATGATTATGTATCAAATTCATTACTCTATACCAGGCATGGCCAACTTCATTCTATATGAGGGGGCCAATATATGATGAGTGGTAGCTTCATGGGCTGCACACTTTTAGACAGAACTTAAATAAAAATAAACTCTGCATTTTTTCAGGGCAATAGTTATATGTATTGAATTACTATATTTGTTAAATCATTTTACTACTGGGAGAACAATATAAAATACTTAAAACTGAGTCTCTGAAACAGTCACTGTAACCAGAGCAGAGCAAGTGACTTTCAGTGATGCGTTACTCTGGAGCACATAGAAATCTACCATTTCCACTACTACAACTTGCACAGAGAAGCAGTAGATTTTATAAATTGAGTAATCTTTTTAAAGCGATTTTGATTCCGTGTTGAGAATATAAATTGTTTCTCTCATCAGAAATAATGACTATAACTAGTATATCAATCAGAAAATCTGCAATTGAAACTAATAGCTAAATTGATAATACATATAATTTAATATAGTTTTTATCCTGCCGCAGGCTACACAAAATCATTACGGGCCACATGCAGCCTATGGGCCTGCTGTTGGCCACCTATGCTCTATACCATGCATTGTTTTTGTGCTACAGCTGGTATTAACATGAGAAGAGATCTGTATGCACCTGCTGTGGAATAAACACATTTATAGATTTCTTTCTTTTGGAACTCAAAATCTCTAAATACAAAATAATAATAAAAAGAAGAAAAAGAAGAAGAAATCTGTAAATTACTGAAACAAAGTTGATAGTATTTTTCTGTTTTATATTTCAGAGTCCAGTAATACATTTATTTTTGATTAGTATCTTAAAATATAGATACTAATCATTTTTTTATTATTATTTTTCATTAAATTTGAATTGCCAAGAAATTATATTCTTGTTTAATACTTTAAGCAAAGATTGTGTGTAAAGTATCTTCATGACTAAGCTACTTGTATATGGAGGCTAATGACTTCATATTAATTGCCATATTATCCCATAATGTAAATTGTATATCCTTTCAGATGTATATCATGCTATGCATTATGGGAAGTGCCATTACTCAGACTGGTTTTGACCTTTATTGAGGTCTCATCAGTAGGAGCCAGACCCAGAAGAGATACTAAGGTGGAAGTAATGCAGAAGGCATATATTTCTCATATACAAGTAGTGAAAAGGTGTAACACCTTATTATTAAAATACTCTGGATTAGAAATAGTTGTAGAAAGTTTTTTCACATGGTTATAAATTAAAAAGTTGCCAAGAAATTATATTCTCGTTTTTTAGCTTACATTTTATAATTTATACTATGTTTTTTAAATGTAGGAAGAACTGAAAAGAACTTCAAGCACATGTGTGAACAAGAAAGAAGATTGAGTATGCATATTAAAAACATGTTCTAAAATTGTTTTTTTAAATGCCATAAAGTATACTTGCTATTATAGGCAGAATACATGACTGAAATACTCTGCCTTTGAAAAAAACTTAATATTACAATTTAAAACAATTGTTTAGTGTGTAAATTAGACAAAGCATTGTTACTTTAATTATATCGGTATTTGCAAAAGAACCGGACACTATTTTGAAAAGTACATCTTCATGTAAAATCCATGTATTTTTCCTGGAAAGAATAGTCTTACATGAAATAATTTTGCTTTGATTAACTACTGATCCCTTTAGATTTTATCATATTTTGATCAAGTTCTTGATCAAAATGTGATAAAAGTGCTACTTTTATCTTTGTAAATTAGTACTTTTGGAAGGAAATCTGCTAATCATCTAGTTTACTTGTTTTATTAATAATTGAAAATTTCTACATAAAAAGAAAACCTAGCTGGTATTTTTTTTTCCTTTTGCAGTTGATATTTAGTGTTATCTGATAAAGAGTGAACTTCATGCTATCAGGATATTTCTCCCAGTGCTGTATGCTCAAATAATCTTAACCTTGTTCCTATTCTTATTGTATCTAAAACTAGTATTAAGTATAGGTTTCTGAAAACTATTAGAATGGTTGAAATATTTTTTTCTTTTACAAGTGGAAAATAGGCAGTCCTGGTTCGAATACCTCATTCATTCTGTGGGACTATAATGTGGCTCAAACCTTTGTAGAAAAAGAAAATTCTTATAAAAAAATTTCCTTTTGAAACAGCTGTGAGCATCACCGATTCAGATAAATCTTTTAGTACACTGCAGTAGTAATATCCATTCACTGCACATAACACTGAGCTGGATCTTTTTTTTTTTTTGGATAACTTTCTGGCTCATAAAATGACTAACTCTGGAAACTGCTGCACTGTACAAGCCATCAGTAATGATTAATGAGTGAAAGTCTGCTACATATAAATATTCTCTTCCATTCCATTGCTCCAAATTTAAATGTCAGGTTAGCATGGGTCCTGTTATGCATGCATCTACGATGTGACTAAATAAAGCCTTGAAAATTTTTCTAGTCATAATGGGATTTGAACATTATATTATTATTATTAATATTACATGACACCTCCAAGTAGTCCAAAGACTGATTGAGGGAGGCACCTACTCTACAACTCTCCATCTCCACCACTCAAATCCACCAACTACAGTGAATCACAACTAACGTCATCATCTACACCAACGTCATCTACTGCCCACTACCACCACTAGTATTTTCACAATCGCCAAATCCATGCGCATGTCGGGATTTGAACCCACAGCTTTTTGGCTGGAGAGTGGATATGCTAACCACTCGGCCAACTTGGCTGGCAAAGATACTTCCCAACTGACAGGAAATCAACCCGGTGTGGGGAGACCCTAATGGATTTCTAGTCCATCGCCTTAACCACTTGGCCATGACTGCTTCTTAAAAGACATCAATAGAAAGCATTACTCTACAACTCTTTGTCACCAGCACTCTACTACAATCCACCAACTACAGCAAAGAGCAAACATCCATGCTCACAGCGGGATTTGAACCCGTAGCCTTTTGGCGGGAGAGCAAATATGCTAACCACTTGGCCAAAAATACACTAAATATAGATCACTTGTCAACCCAAATAATCTGTAGCCATTGCACCATGAACACATGACAGGTGCTAAGTATCTAAGTCCTGTTTTGACTGAAGAAGGAAGACAAATAATTTGAAGGACAATGATAATATGGTTACCCCTGCCCCTCCAAAAAAAATTTTAAAAAGCAGATACAATTATCAATTTTTTTTTTATTATCTACAAACACCAAACATATAGTATTAATGATCTTATAATTTATAAAAAAATGATTTCATTCATGTTATTACTGTAACTTCCATGAAGTGAGTGGATTCATCATGGGAGGTACACTTAACTAGAAACATGTGTGTCATATTAAATCTTGAAATCATTAAAGAGTCAAATACTTCAACTCTGAGATTGATTAAATTTTGGATAAGTTTTCATCTTCAGTTTCTTTAAATGAAATGACCTGTGCATTGATAAGAGCTTACTTTTCTGACAGTGTATTCTTACAATCCTCAATTTCCAGTTCCTTTGCATAATGTTCTAGTTTTGAATCAGTTGCCCACTTAATTGCAAATACTTTGAACAAAAAATAATAAACCGATTCTAAACAAGTCTGGCAAACGATTGTCTGTCCTTGCTTTGATGATAAATATTTGTTTGCTTTTAAACAAACATTCCATTGTCCAGATACTTTCAATAAATTTTTACCTTCCCAGAAGTTAACGTTTTACTGTATTTTGCAATTAACCAGAAGGATGATTGTATTCTTAGATGCAGAACCTTGTCAACTTTTAGTGGCTTTCAGTAGATCTCTACATGTGCCCTTTCCCTTCCTAGGCTGACCAATACAATTGGCTCTTAGTATAGCAAATTCTGTTAAAGTGAATTCTCTTATAATAAACTATCAAAAATTTTTAGCCAAAGCTTCATAGCTAAATGAAATTCACTGCACTAAATCATCCAAACTATTCCTTCAGTCTTACAATTTTACTATAGTACAGATTGACTACCAAAATGATGGCCAATCCTTGTCAAGTGTTTTGTAGCATGTCAGTTGTAACAGTGTCACAAGCAATGATTATCTGCTGACAGTTTGAAGGCCTGTACATCCACAAAAAAAAAGTCTGATTACATTTTGTGACTGAAGTAGATGATGCAGAATTTTTTCTCCAATCTATCTGGAAACGGCTTCATGCAGGAATTCTTTTCATCACTTATGTTTAGCTACTTTTATACAAGATGTTTTTATGTTTAAATTAATTGCAAGGTAGGATTTTATTATATCTTTATTATTTGTAAGTTATTTATAGTGCTTATAATCTATATGAACCATATTATTAAGTCAAATCGTAACTAAACCTGATATTCAAATAGCAAGTATTAAACTTAGTTCTTTATTCTATGCAGATGTCCTCTTAAATGAATATGATACAAGTCTATTAGCACTTTAACTAAATTAAATAATTGCTTACAAATATCAAAATCAGCAATAAAAATAGGCAAAACATGAACATAGGTAAGAAATTAAAAAAAACGTTAATTGAATTCTCAATAATGAACTTACAAAAGAGTTAACACACCTTAACTGTTTATGCACAATTTTTGTTGAAAATGGCAAATTAAATCTTGAAATAGATAACAAAATAAGTACTGCTGGTATTGAAAGTCTATTGAATATATTTATATGAAGTAAGGAAGAAATACGAATTACAAAGATTGTGTGCATATAAGACAATATTCAAACCAGTTTTGACATGTGGATCTGAAATTTGGATTAGAAATAAGTTGATCAGCTAAACTGGATATAAGATGTGGCATTGTGAGAAAAATTGGGGCCACATTTTATTGTTCGAATAGACGATAAAACATAGCAGGTCCATATTAAAAATGAAGATATCAGAAAAGAACTTTATATTAATATCAAGAATGCAAAATCAGAGTAATCTAAAATGTACAATTAATAATATCATCTGACGAGAAGACTATTTTCAATGAAAAATGGGAGGAAACTAGTGATGGTGTATTTATGATATGCTTCCCCTCTGGGTGATGATAGATTTCCTATATTTGTAGAGCAAAGAATTTTATTGCTTAATAGCAGCAATGGTTATGGTTGATCTCTAGATAGAACAGGTTGAGGAAAATTTATGATCTATTCTTGAAATAGTCAAACTTAATTTTGGCAAATGCTGGTGGAAAATGTTTATTCTCTTCTAAGGAATAAACATTTTGTTCTCTACAGGTAGTGTGGAAAATTCAGATTTGTACTGAGAATGAGTAGTGTTTAATCACTGCTACAGTATATTATGAGCTAATTACAGAAATTAAGATAACAGAATGCTTATTTCCAATTCGCATCTTCCATGAATATTGCACATCGCCAATGTGGTGTTGGTTCTACTCTTGAGAATAGAACCAACACCAATGTGGTTGTTCTCTGATGGTTCTTGATGGTTCTACTCTGCAAGAGTAAAACCATCGCCAATGTGGTGTTGGTTCTACTCTTGCAGAAACTGCTGTGTATATTCACAAGACAAATGCCGAACAATAAACAAGTCTTGCTGAAGAGTAAAATTAAATGTGCCTTTAAGTGAAGAAATTAAGTAGAGTGAGAATTATGGTAAGATTGTCATCTTCATCATTTTCTGGAATATATTATCTGAGGTGTATTGCAAAAATGATCACCAGTCATTTCTTGATTGACACTTAGATTTCAGCTCTGTAAATGAAATACCTGTCCACTTTTTTTTTTTTTTTTTACATTAGCTATCCAGTTTACTCTGGGTCTTTCTCTTTTTTGAATTCCCGGAATAAGTCCTTCAAGGACTTACATTGAGAGTCCCACATTCCCATCCTACTATGGTTCATTCAGTATCTAGGCGAATACCTATTAACAGAGTGAACTACAGGAAAGGAAAATTTGGAACACTTAGTCAGAATCCTTGGTTGGTGCTAGGCATCTCTTCCAGACTATATGGCAGTCTCCTCCCAGTTATCTAGATTTAACCATAAGGTTATCCTGGTAAAATTATATGTATATAATACACATATTCCTACCAAGCCAGTATCTGATCCCTCTATACAATATATAACATCACAATAGTTGCTCATATGTATCATTAGTTTACTTAGTTACTGAATGGTTATCAGATCAGTTTACCTTACACATTAATTTGCTTAATATTTTTTATGAGATCATGGCAGATACATGATCATTTCTTGAATTATATTTTTTAGTTCATTTACTAGTGCAGTCATGAGTTAAGTACGTTTGTGTGTATATGTTATTATAGTGGATTCAGTCTGATTTGTAGCAACAGTGAATATGAATGTAGCATATGAATATGTCCATGGTATTTATGGATGTTTATCCTGTTTTATTTGGCTACAGAAAATTTTTGAAGCATAATATTGATAGAAATTTTACTAGTTGAAACAATTGTAGTGTCTTTGTGCATATCATAATTTAACTGTAATACATATGTTAATTAGTCAAGATTGCACCATTTTTGTATTTGGAAAATTTTTGAAGGCATTGAAACACAAAACTTAAATTACAGCTATCTTCATGACCATCATATTATTCAGTTAAATTGAACATGCTTATTGGAATCCTGAAGTTAAGTGAAAAAAAGTTCCATGACTTAGCCCATCCCAAATTCCTAAATATACAGTTGTAAATGTACAAAAGGCTACAAAAATTTGAAAGATTTACAGCCTTTTATGGATGGTATTCACATAAAAATAAATAAATTATAAAAAATAATGGTAGTCAAGCAACTCCAATTAAAGTATCATGCTGTTTTGCTAGTACAGTGTTTGATCAACTTTTGAAGATATTGGAATTTCTCTTTCCACATGGATAAGCATTTCCTTTTTAATGTGTAATTACACATTGCTCAGAATAGTAATGTTGTAATGAGTTTGCTATTTCCAATATTTAAAAGGTATCAGATGTAATACAAGAGAAACTGTTCACAAAGTGTGAATGTACAAAAGTATTGTCATTTGATTGATGCATATTTTGAAATCCCTTCATATGTTATACATTAACAAATTATATATAAGGGCTGTATTGTTAATATATATCATACAAAAACAAATTTCGTTTTAATAATGTCTTCTGCTGCTGAATGTTATTTAGTTGATTGCTGTTAATTTTCATGCTTACTAGTGATACAGTTTATGTAAAATTCCATTTGTTGAATTTTTTGGGATAGTTTTTGTTTATCTTATTTTAATCTTTACTACATTTTTTTATAAGAAAAATGTTAAAAGAAATAGAGGAGGCTAATGTTTACATATATAGTTACTCTACAAGTAACTATTTTAAAACAGTAATCTGATGAATGTATGATAACTTTTAGCAGAAAACTGAACTGTTCATGCTAAAATAATAACTGAAGCAATGTATCATTTGTGCAGAGTAAAATTCTGTGCTTAATTCAAAATTCAGTGGAAAAAAGAAAAAAAAAAGTTAAAAACTGTTGGGAATTATGTTGGGGGGGGGACCAATGTACATAATGGCATATGTAAACTTTTATTATGCTTGCCTTTAATGGTCTAAGTTATCCTTTTGTATACAGTTTCTCAGTTTACTCTAGTCATATGAATTTTTCCTCTGCATAATCTTTTACTTTTAAAGACTACTAATAGCACATAAAATTTTGATATTCCTATTTAGTTGTCATTAATCAGTTATGTATTCCAAGTCATTTCAGTTAGTATAGAATACACATCTATATTCTGAAGCATGGACATTTCATACAGAGGATTTAGTACAACTTTCAAATACAGAAATAGATGTGAAGAGTTTTTATGGAGTATGTTATTAAAGATTAGTAATAATATAATGGCCATACAATAAACAAATTATGTGGATTTAATGGATGATAATATTGATAGGAATATGATAAACTAATTAAATTTAGTATTTTGCCAATTATAAAGGACATCAGGGATCAGATCAACATTGCTTTGATATTCTTCTCATAACCTCACCAGTGTTGTCCATATGTGCTTACCATGGTTTAATCAAATAGAATAAGAAAATATCTACTTTGAGCAGATTAATCTTCTTCATTCTTAGTTTAGAATTTGTTAATGCTATTAAATTCCTCTTTAGTATCTCCCACATAGCTTTCTACTATATGTCTCATTACAATTAGCTGAAATCACTGCATTGAACCATAAACAAGAAGTTTCGGTTACTAAAAGAATGTAGTAAAAATGTTTGTGGAAATTGACCTGTAGCTTTATGCTGTTACCAAAGAGTCTGATTTTTTGTATTTCCTAGATGCCAGTATTCTGTCAGTTTATAGCTTTTTGAAATGAACTGATAAAATAATTCAAATAAATTGATTTACTTTATTTATTTTAATTAAGGGCCAAGTTTAAAAGCTCAGTCACTTGTGGGTCACAAATCAAAATGATGATAATAAAATTATTTTTTATAAATTAATTTTTTTTTTTTTGTCTTCAATTAAACATTATTAACACCTGACCTCCATGGAGTAGGACTCGTTGTGGGAGGTACAGTATTGCACACAATGCTCATCCAACTGATTCAATATGTCTGCACATTCAGGCAATGCATTCCACTCACCAACCACTTTCCGTGCAAAGAACCTACTGCTCACACTCTCATTATAGTGTTTCCAGTGATGGCCTCTTGTTCTACCCCCCCTCTCCCATTCTATGAAAAATCTATTCCATGTCAACCTGAATAACAACCCCAAACTAGCTTATATGTCTCAATCATATCCCCCTCTTCCAATTCATGAGGCTTTGCAATTTGCATTCTCTCAATATGTCCTCTTACTCCACTGACCACCTTTGTGAATCTTCTCTGGACCTTTCTATCATATCCTTGTCACCATGAAAATCCATTGACCAAATCTGTGCACAATAATCAATATGAGGCTTGATCAAGGCCTTTAGGACACTAACATGCAGAAATAGAGGTTATGATGCCATTGTAATGCCATTATCCAATGTGACATCTTTACAACTTGTGCAACATGGCACATGAATTTCAGGTCCTTGTCCACCACTACTCCTACATCTCATCTTCCTCTGCCTTTAAAGTTTCCCTACCAAGTGTATACTTTGCATCTCATTGCTTACCAAATTTCAAATCCTTACACTTTGCAACATTGAACTGGTAGTTCCACTTACCTGCCCATTCATGCAATCTATTCAAGTCTTATAAGACCATAACATTGTGGAGAACTGATAACATGCAAAATGGGAGGGGAGCGTTACTCTCCCCAATTTTGCATCATCTACGAATCACTAGTTAACCATACCAATATCATTAATATGCAAATTGAACAATAATGGTCCCAAACCTGATCCCTGCAAAACCACTAGTGACCTTTCAGGATACTACACCATCATATACAATTACTGATACTTATGTGATCCAACTAAAGCATCTGTTATCCAATCCCATCTGTTTCAATTTAACAGTTTGTTGTGTTGTAGTCTATCAAAACTTGCAAAATCTAAGTATACCACTATTTATATGCATCTCCCTTGTCGAAGGCATTTGTCACCTTGTTATAGTACATAATTAAGTTAGTAAAACATGATCTCCCTTTAATAAACCCATGCTATCAACCACTGAAAATACTGCTGTTATCAACCCATTTCTGTATCCTAGTTCTTGCTAATCTCTAGTACCTTCACCACAACTTTAGATATACAGATTGACCTGTAATTTGTAGCAACAGTCTTAGCACCACCTTTATGTGATGGAACAATTTTACCTTCTTTTCACTCTCTTGGACCTGTGCTGTTGTAAGACTTTTATTAAACAGGCATGCCAATTCCCTGGAACATTCCCTTAAGATGCGTGGTGATATGTCATCAAACTGTATCGCTTTATTGACATCAAGTTTGTTTATTTCCTCGTATACTTCCTGCTCACTAATAATTAAGCTATCCACTCCTATGTCCAGTACACTTAAGTTTATGATTTCATCTTGATGAGGATGAAACACCTTTATAAATTGATCACTGAATACTTCAACAATGTCTTCTGCAGTAGTTACCATTTTTATCCATTAACATCATCTTACCATAATCATTCTTCCTTCTATTTGCCACATATCTGGAAAAAAAAAAAAATAGGGTATTTCTTTGCCCATTTCTGGTCATACTGCACTTTTGTTATCCTTACTGAGTCACTCTCCTGGCTTGTTCTTTATACTCTTCATGTAGCTGTTTATTACCGTTATTCATCTTGTACCATCTCCAAAGTGCCTTCTTTCAAATTTCATGCAGCATTTATTTCCTTACTGCTCAACTCGTCATTTCATGCTATAGCTCCAAGCTGCCTCCTAAGCATGTCATATAATCACCAGCCTTATATTTCCACATATATCCTTTCCTCATATGGAAAGGCTGGCCACAAACAGGTGATCACTTCATGAACACTCACCTACTGGAGGAAATTAGTTAAAATAAGAATTCAAATGAATAATTAGGTGTTAATATATATAGCATAACATTTAATCTATAAAAATTATCTTCGACCAAACTGCTGATTACTTTTCACCTATTTTGATTGTAATAGTAGTGTGAAAAAAAATTACGCAAATAGGAAAAAGAAACACCAGTTCTGGAAATTGATAGTATCTAGAGCAAGTAGAAAACTTCACCTAACTCAGAGGAATAATTGAGTACAACAGTAAAATTACAAAAGATATGAACAGATGAATCAGTCAAGCATCCCAAACTTTTGATGACTAAATAAAATATGGAAGTCAAGTGACATCAAACAAGTAATGAAAGTAAGAATCTGAGAATGGTCCACCCATTACTTCTCTGTGGAAATGAATGCTGGAATCTCAGGAAAAGCTGAAGAGAAAAAACTTAACTACTGTAATGGGTAGGCTAAGAAGATTACTTGAAGTATCTCTGCTGGATAGACTAAAAAAACGAAGGCATAAGGAAATGACTGAAACAAGAAATAATGATAGACAAAATCCAAGAAAAAAGACAGATGGTTTAGCCATGTGACCAGAATGGAAACAAAAAGGCTACCAACTAAAGCCCTGTATACAATGATGGAAGGTAAAAGATCCAAAGGGTAGCCCAAAATCAGATAGATAGACAAAATAAAAGAGGACCTGAAAAACAAATTGGACAGGATTGCTTGGACTCTCTAGGGACAGAAATGGAAGCATTCATTCAGCCTCATCATCCACATAGATGATGGAACAGAAGAAGAATGGTGTAAAGAAAAATTGTTTTCAAAAATATAATTAAAAAATTAATACACTGTAGTTGTGTAAAGTTTTTTTTTTTTTGCTTAAGTTTATTCTTTTACATCTGAAAAGAAATTATGCTGGTTTTGAATAGTTCTTTACAAAACGTAAACAATTTGCAGAAGGTACAAACAAGCAATTTGCAAAAGAAGATACAGCCATGGGCTCACCACTCCCCCCCCCCCATAGCTAACTTTTATATGGAAGACTTTGAGCAATGAGCTCTAGAATCGGCATGCCTAAAGCCCAAAATTTGGCTCCGATACGTCGACAATATTTTTGCCATTTGGCCCCACGGCCACAAAGCACTAGATACATTCCTTAGCCACCTGAACAAACAACACAAACGCATCCAATTCACCATTGAAATAGGAAAAAACAACTCTTCCATTCCTAGACACACTTGTCACACGTCTTCCTTCAGGCTGTCTCTCCTTCTCAGTTTACTGCAAAACTATACACAAAACTTCTTATCACCACTCAACACTAAAACTAGGGGTCATAAGCACCTTTAAACATGGAGCTCAAGCCATTTGTTCAAATGAACAGGCTCTTAACCATGAATATGAGACCATCAAACGTACCTTTATAAAAAATAGATACAGTATAAAAACCATTCACAAGATCCTCCACAAAGATACTACTAATAACAAAAATGATTTCAAGAATGCTATTGCTATACCATATGTTAGAGGTATTTCAGAAAAAATAGAACACTATGCAAACACAACGTTAAAACCACCTTTAATCCCCCAAATAAGACACCTACTCAATTCTAAAGATCCTCTTCCACACCTAGCCCACCCAGGGGTATACAAAATACAATGCACACGTGATATACCATACATAGGGGAAACAGGGCGAACTGTCCCAATCAGACAAGACGAACACAAACGACACATTAAATACCTCCATTTTGGAAAAACCGGCCTTTCTGACCAAGCACTTCAAACATACCACAGAATTGATTGGAAAAATACCAAGTCCCTAAACCGCACCAAAACCTGGTTTGAGAGAAAATTTAAAGAGTTGTGAAATGCTCAAACACAACCCAAATCTCAACAAAAATGATGGCCTAACCATTTCAAGAATGTGGAGGACCCATCTACGACCTGTTATAACAACCTAAACTAGCCATAGAAAAATCTCGCTACAAGAAGCCAACCTGGTGAAGTGTTTGTAACATTCAGCAGCAACTGAAGGAAATCATATAACAATCAGAACTGTACAAATCCAGAAGAATATTAATACATGAGGACTTGAGCAGTTTATTGTAGTTGTATTTATTTTTATTTATTTATTATTTTTTTTTATCACCCTTAAACACAGAGCTCTAACTATTTGTTCTAATGAACAAGCTCTAAACCAGGAATACAAGATCATCAACCAAACATAAAAAATGGATACAGTAAAAAAAAAAAAAAAAACTATTCACAAGATCCTCAAGATAGGGAAAAGGATTAACTACGTAGATTTAGTTTACCGGTATACAGGACTAGAGCATGTAGCTTGGTTCCTTATATACATACACTTGTATCTTTCCGATTATGACCTCGATACAGGGGTCGAAACGTCAAGTTTTATTTTATTAGTAATTAATAAAATAATCTGTTCAACACGTGCTTTTTGTGTCCCTAAATTTATAAATAAATATGAATGCTGATCACCGTGTAACAAAAGAAAGAATTTGCAGGTGGAATGTCTTTATGACTAGAGGCTGTAGACTTCATATCAATTGCCCCACTATCCAATAATTGTTTTGCTTCATAAGGTAGGTGCAGAGATTGGTTTGTAATTAATTTGAAACCTTGTGTTTGGAGGCGTGATTAAAGTGCTAGAGAAGTTAATGAGGACTAAGATTGAGAATTGAGTTGACAGCAACATTCTCTGTGCTGGTCAGCATGCATTTTCTAAAACATTATTAACCAGTATCTCCATGGAGTCAAGACTCATCTTGGTAGGCCCACGGCATAATTCACAGTATACCTATCATACTATCCACAATCCAATCAGAATTTTGCCATGGGAGGCAGAAGCTAACCAGTATTCACACAGTACCTATCATACCACTCCTTAAACTGATTCAATGACTAACAACTGCAGGCAACTCATTTGCCAACCTGGTAGCAAAAAATCTGAATTTCACATTTTTTCTAACTGTTTATTCAACTTCCAATGATGACCTCTTTTTCTATCTCCACCTGTCATATAGTGAATAATTTCTTCACTTCTATAAAACCTTTTCAGTAACTTGAATGCTTCTGTCATTTCACCTCTCCTTTTATTTGCCAATTTTTGTCACCCACAAATCTTCAATCTCTTTCTTCATGTGGAACATTTCACGGGCCCGAAACATTTGTTACCATCCTCTTAACCACCTCCAATCACCAAGAAATCCATGTGACTAAATCTGAGCACGATAGTCCAGATGGAGCCATATCAGAGGCTTATGAAGAGAATGATTTTTTTTGTCCCTAGTAGTCAACTGTTTTTTGCAATATATTATTATTATGTGACACTTTCAGGGAGTCCAAGGATTCATCGAGGGAGAGTGTGGCAACAGCATTGAACGATTGAACCCCTTCCAACTACTAACCGTGCTCAAACTTGAGCACGGTTAGTAGTTGGAAGGTAACTTTTGTTGAGCCATTAGTAGCAGAGGCTCTACCAATCGACCAACCTTGGCTGGCAGTATGACCTTTAAAGTTCAGTTCTCTATCAACCATAACTCCCAGATCCCTGGCATCAATTTCCAGCTAGGTACCCCATCAATAGATAGAATGCAAGGCAAAATGACAATCTTGGATAAGGACACATTCTCAGGTTGCTATCACCAAATCCAATATTCTCAAACCACAAATTCCCTCAAAAACGTGTCAAGTAATTGACTCATAGTAACTATATAAATTCTAATTCCCTTCTACTTGACATCTCATTCCAATCTATATTTGCATCATTAAAATCACCCATACCTAGCCTTTACTCATAGAGTTAATCTGCTGATGCATGTCATCTAAATCTACCCTTGCATCCCTAGGTCTATAGCAGCAACCCACAACAAACATGACTGTTGACCCTTATCTCACACTAAATATATTCAAATGCACTTATGACAACTTCAAGCATAGTTGGTTCCAACTCATCTGCTATCATTAATAACACCCAACCACCCATTTTGTTCTTCCTATCTTCTCTAAAAATGGAATAACCCTTGCAATCTATTCCTGAAACTATATCATTTTTCATCAACCAAGTTTTACTTGTGCCAATTATAGCTGGCTAAGATGTGTTAATCAAGATATAAATTCCTCACTCGCACATGTTTCTGATACTTCTAGCATTTATGTACAAACACCTGAGACAGATAAACTGGACCCACTTAATCCCTGTGATCTCAGCACATCTGATTCCCCCCCCCCCAAAAAAATCGGTTTCCTGTTTCTGTGTATCAAACCACACTAACACACTACTCTTAATTTATTGAAATGAACATCGTCCCTCGTATATAATTCATCCCCCCCCCTCAAACTCACTCCATAATCAATAAATTGTACACTGTTCATCCTACATAACCTGTGAATTGATTTATTTGCGTCCATGGCTTTTCTGTTCAGTTCATTCCTATCAAAATGCAGCAATACACTTATAATCTTCACTTTCTCTGCTGCTTCTGTAAATAATACTTTCACATCCTCTCTCATTCCATTTTTCCCTCCCTTCAGATCATTTCTACCTATAAACACTATCAATTTCACTTTTCCCCACTTGTTTTCTAATAACATTAATATCGTAGATTTTTGCTTTAGGAAAACACAATTTTGTCACATTAGCATCACATGCACCTTTTATCACAGAATTCCCCATATAATGTAATATTTTAACCCCCTTATTGACTCTTACACAATTTTCCATATTCTCCTGACTTCATGAACCTTCCTCCCTTATTCATCTGTCATAGTTATCAAGCATTACACATTAGTTAAACTTTCACACCTTTGATTATCTATGCTCTTTGAGATTCCTCTTTCATCCACCTGATTATCTCTCACTCTCACATCTGATCTAATAGCATTGGTTAATCCTATATCAAACCTCTTAATCTAGCCACGCACCCTAATCAACTGAGACTTCATACATTCCATCCCTTCTCTCACCAATTCCTTGTTCTGTTTTGTTTTTCTAAGCAGTAAATCCTACATAAAGAATGGCCAAGATGAACTGTTTTTAGAGGACACTATCTGAATTGAAAGTTTGTGAAACTGTTGAATCATCACTATCAGGAATGATTAGACATAAAGTTGGTACAATCTTCCCCTTCAATCTCTAAAATAATTGAAACCATGATCTGAGGATAATGACGATCTGATGCCACATCTTCCTTATGAAAACGTGATTCCTTCAAAATATCAATCCTTAGGATGTAATTCCAACCAAGTATGCTGCAGACAGTTATTGGTAACTGGAATTATGGATATTTCAGATGTATTCTTATTTATCATTTGACATCTACTGTCTTGATGTGAAGAACTAGCAACAGACAACAGATGATACCAGAGAGTTAAAGCTGGAATCTTGTGCCATGACCTAAGAGAGGTCTGATGCTAATGACTCAGTTGGCACAGAAAAGAATGAAATGAATGACTGTCTATCTCCAAATAAACTGAGTAACAGGTGGTTCAGTATTAATAGGAATAGCTAACTTACTAGTGACTGGAGTTGATTTAGGAGCATGGAAGACATCATATTAGATTATAATAAAAAATAGCAAATCATCTTCAGCAATATCTGATCTTACTTCAAAGAAATATCTTCGGTCATTTGAGGTCAGCCTATGCAGTGCTTTGCTTGGGTCTCAAACTGCTCCTGCCAAAATCCTCAAGTACTTCTGCTGAGCCCCAGTCTGTACTTTTAGCTAACAACTGATCACAGTGACACAACAGTTAGAAGTGCTAAAAGTGTTCAGCTAAATTGGCTGTGCCTTTGATAGCTATTTAATTTGAGTCAGTACATGTAAGATTCCGCAAGTGGGAAAAATGTATGATTAGAGTGCAAAGATTTTGGAAAAGTTGATAAGACCTCGCATTCAGAAATGCTATAATGACAGAAAACTTATTCTTTCTCTATAAACATGCTGTTTATTTCAAAGTGTTAATTCATTGTCGTCATCCATCCTTGAGTAACTCAACCATAACATGCTCACATGTAATAATTGTATGGTTGAGATAGACGGGGGGGGGGGGGGATACATCTTGGTACTTTTTGACTTTTTTTTGTTGTTAAATCCGTTTGAGGATATGGATGCAGCGTGGAAGACTACAGCATAAGGTGCATTATACAGGACTAAATTACAACTTTTTTTTTAACTAGAATGATTTGAAAAGGCTCTAATTTTAGACATATAAAAATCACTATCAGTTCACTTTAGTACAAATGCACTTTGGTGTGCAGTGCCGCGCTGTGGGTAAGAGGCGGCCTTGTGCAAAACTTTTTTCAGCGTCCGCATAAAATAAGTTTCCATGAAAAACTTCTGCGAAAAATTTTACTTTGTTAAAAGTACAAAACCGTTTATACGTTCAACCGTTTATTTAACATTAATAGAACATTGTAATCACTGAAATTCATTAATAAGGAATTTGTAATGATAAAAATTTTCCAAAATGTTTATTCCTTGATATATAAATACAACAGAATGTGTATGTGTGTGTGTGTGTATATATATATATATATATATATATATATATAAACAAAAATTACTTTTATTTTAATATAAAAAGAAATATTGTACAACAAAGATCATTTGTAGATATGCTTTTATCAATATAACAATTAGGATAAATGTAGATTTATTTTACATATTTATCCGTCTTGCTTTAGCCACCACAAAACTCGTAATGATATCTTTAATGTCTAATGAATCCATAATATTATTTTCAATTGATATAATTGATAAATCCGTTAAAAGGTCTCCAGACATTGTTGACCGCAAATAATTTTTTATTAATTTCAGTTTTGAAAAACTTCTTTCCCCTGATGCTACGGTATTGGTAATGTTAAATAAATACGCATTACAATCGCGAAAACGTGTCAGTTAATTAATTTTCGTATATATAATTTAAAACATCCTCAGGATTCAACCCTATTAATAAAACATTGCAAAGTTTTTAATTCCTCAAATAAAGTCATCCCATCAATATCGCGATTGTCGGAATCTTGATTGTCCCTCAGTTTTAAGTGCAAATCTTTACAATGTTTCATTAAATCTTCATCGCTCCAATCTTTTAATTTGCTAATGTCTCTTGTACCTTTAAAGTCCTCGCTATGTCGTTTTAAGAGTATGAATCTTTCCGTGACTTACGTTATCATCGTGGCTAAAATCGCGAAGAAAAAATTTATTTTAAAATTTTGTTTAGGATCATGCGTTGGCTCATCTGATGTTCGTAACCAAACATTTTTGTTTTTGTTCTTTTGCGAATGTCTGGAAAAAAAGGATCAATATTAAGATCGTTTGTTCGTTTGCTACTTCTTTTGCAGTTCTAATAATATTTTCAAAATACTGGTCTGTTCGGCGAGTATTTAATTCTTGCATAACATAATCAAGATTTTCTGTACTTTTTCCTGTATCAAATGTCGAATTCTGCATTATTTTGCTTGCAACATTTACGAGACGTAAGATTTCGTACCAAGCATGAACAGAGCAATAAATTTAAACGAATAAATCTTAAATTAAGTTGTCTGCCTGAACTCTAGATTCGATATCTTTAGTTTCATCTTCCGTAATATCAAAAGAGCCTGGTAAATTTCCTTGATATTATTTTTAAGTGGCTTTATTGCTTCTACTCTACTTTCCCACCTAGTAGCAGAAAGTGGTTTAAAATTTAAAACACGAATATGTTTTTTTTAATATAGCTCAACGCCTCACAGATATTGAAAAATAATTATATAATTTCTGTATTAGCCCAAAAAAAAATTTACAGTTTTACAGTTTAATAATACAGATATCTTAGCTGCATTATTAACTACCAAATTTAATGAAAGAGCAGCACACGGAATAGAAAAAGCCCTGGAATTTATTTCAAGGATTTTTTTCTGCAGTACATTATGTTTACCTCGCATATTTGAACAGTTAACATGAACTTGGTCGCGTAAATCCGAAATGTTAATATTCAATAATTTTAAATAATTTTTTATAAATTGAAATAGTCCTTTCCCAGTGGTATCTTCTAGAGATTGAAAACCCAAAAAATGTTCATGAATTTCTACTATATTTGTATCTTTATTTTGATTAACAAATCTAATAACAATAAATAATTGTTCTCTTGTGGCTTATATCCGGAGTAGTGTCAAGAATTAATGAATAATATTTCGCCTCTTTAACCATTTCTAAACTTTTTTGTTTTAAAGCTTCAGAAATTATACGGATGATTTCATTTTGTATTTTATCACTTAAATAATGAGCGATGTTCCTTTTTTGTGATGTTTGGATGCGATGCAAGTGTTCTGCCAATTATCGAATCAAATTTAGCGAATCAAATCAGTTTCTACTAACTTTAAAAAATTGCCGTTATCATTTTCAAAACGTTTTTGTGAAGAACCTCTAAAAGCTATACACTGTCTTGATAAATATTGTATTATGTAGATTAACCGTTCTATAACAGATTGCCAATATTTTTTCTCAGTTTAGTATAATCTTTGTTGTGTGCAATCAATAATGCATTTCTTAATCAACGACATTTTAAGTTCGCTGTATTTTGAACAGTTTTTATTGTACGCGGAACTTGTATCGTGTATTTTTAGTAAATGACTCATATGTTGCCAATCGTTACAACCGTATTCGTTAGTAAGTTGGGAATTTTGACTACCCAATATTTTGCAATAATAACAGAAAACCGAATTTCGCGATTCTGAATAAATTAAATAACTTCGTAAAAGTTTTTCTCCATTTGCTAAAGTTCGATAATAGTATGAATCGGAAAACTTGCGGCCAGATTCATCTTTGGGAAATTCTTTATTAACTACTTGATGCGGGTAATGCTCAAATAAACAATCTCTAACTTTGGTAGTTATATGATTCGACCTAGTACCTGGATCATTAACATTAAAATTTAAAGTAAAATTTGAAGTTTCGTGTTTCGCGGAATCGGAATCCAATATTTCTTCTGCTTCAACTTCTGTAGACAGTCCTGTCAGGCCAGTTTCATTTTCGCATGTAACATTTGTTTCTTCATATTTATCTTGTGTCCGCTCTTTTTTCTGTAGCAGATCTACACGAAGTACTTGCTTCGACAGAACTTTCTGTTCTTCGTTTTTTATGTGGTCCTGAAGTTAGAAATTTATTCAGCGATCCAGCCAATTTATGTTCCAGTTGTACTCGTTGCAACTGTCTTTTCCTGTTTTGTGTACCAGATAACTTCTTTGGCTTTTTTCCCGATATCTGGGGATTAACATACTTGGTTAGACTTTAAAATAAGAAGAGCGTTAAAAGTTGTCCACCAAAATAAATAATAATTGCTGAAATTTTCCATTAAACGTATTTTTAACCCCTATTATTTTTAAAGTGAATGACCCAAAACTTACTATTTTTTTTTTACTACAGAATTTGATTTTTCAGATGTTTTGAATAATAAATATGCTTGCATTTTAGGTATTTTTTTGAAAATTAACAAGTAGAGATATTAGGCATTGATTTCTCAATGATATTTATTTAGTATTTTTTATATTCTGGTAATTGTTTATTAATTAAGAAATTTCTAGAATATTAAAATTATTTATTAAAGAAATTAGTAAAAGGATCGCAACCCCAATGTCTTCCAACAAGAACAAGCACAAATATATAAATAAATCTCTTATTGAAAATTATTTATTTTCTAGACGTCTACCCAACATAAGATAAAAATCTTTTGTTTTGAAAATAAGATAATTAACTAAAATGAAACAATGAAACTGATTTTCAAACTTAGAAAAATATAATAGATGTACTTACTTTATGTGAATAATAATCCAAATTCATAAAAACAAGTCAAAAATTGTCCAAAGTCACTTAAACACAGAATACACAATACACTCATTACGTTTCAAATTCAAAATTGAAATGACGCTGCAAAAAATGTAAGAAGTCCATATTTGGATGGACGCTATTTCGTCTATCCAAATTCGAAGCTGAATTTAAGAAAACGAACATCGTACTATACACCCATGTTGCAGATTAAATATTTGGATAGATCAGTGTTTCTGAAACTTCAGATATCTGTGTATCCCCTTCTTTAATTTTCATTATTACCAAGTACCTTTTCAAAATACCCTTATCAAAATAATAATAATAATAAATAAATAAAAATATAGTTCATTTTAAATGTCAGTTTTATTTGAATTTAGATATACATTTAAAAAAGAAAAAGAAAAAAAAATTATTTTTAATAGAACAAAATTTATAAAGATACTATACATTTTTACTTAATATAAATAATTTATCATCAATGAGACAAATGAAATTACCTATTTCTATATCTGCTATATTGCTCTCTTATGTGCGTTTTATAAATCCAGTCTTTAACCAATGATCCATACTTAAGAATTTGAAAGCTAAAAAAATTACCGTATTTACTCGACTATAACTCGCACTTTTTACCAAAATTAAAGCTAAAAAATCGTGGTCCGAAATATATGCGGGAATTTTCGAAAACTGAAGTTTTCAGGGAAAAAAAACTGAAAATGGGAATGACTTACCAAGAAGCTTCTATTCTCCATTACTTCTTCTGTCTCCTCGAGAGCAGTTTCCTTGTGTTCAATCAAAGTTATCTACCCAAATAAAGTCATCTCCTTTCCCATTATATCAAGCAAAAATTACCAGTAATTTAAAACTTGAGATACGTAATGAACAATCCTTGACAAATTACTAATGGGAAGTGAAAGATGTGCGCGATTGTAGGCCAGTAGAGAAAAAGCAACTATTAAGAAGTGCATATGATTGGTGCGGTATTAACAAAAGATCGCACGGCCCAAACAAAACAAGCTGACAATTGCTAATTCTCTTAAATCGATTTCCATAATATCTGAAATGCATTCACTATATATTTCTTAGTTTTAACACGCTCATGACGGGATAGTGTCAAGCAAAACCATATGTTGCACCTGCAACATGTGTTTTGCTCCAGTCTACACAGCAGAGGAGATGTGATTATTAGTTAGTGTTTATATATTCCCACTTGTCTCAAATTGCACTGTTTTTTTGAGAAATATATTACACAGTCTGCAAATGTCTGTGAACCTTATATTTGACATGATAAAACGAATTGTTTTTCATGTTTCTGCAGTACAGTTGCTGTTGTGGAGGGCGTACTGTTTACTGCGGGGAGTAAAATGTGAAAGTCGGAGCGATAGTGATTCGCAATTTGAGTAGGAGAATTCATGCATAATATAATTTAATATATATATATATATATATATATATATATATATATATATATATATATATATATATATATATATATGTGTGTGTATGTATGTATATTATTATTATTATTATTATTATTTCCCGTCGTGAAATGGCGTCCCTATCTTCATGCTCCCTTGTGCGGTGCACAACCGCACGGCTCGGCCCTGTTGGTGTGGTAAGATATCGACGGTGTATTACTTGATAGCAGTGGCGACTCGTGGCTTGAAATTGTGTGTGTGTGTGGGGGGGGTGCTTCAACTTTCGGTGTAAACATGTTTAGATAAAATATCCAAATTATGGTAAAAATTTAACATGAAAAGCTATTGTTTATTGTCGATAAAATTATACAGTTTGGTATAATTCAAAATTACGTAAAAATAAAATAGTCGATCTCTGGCACAGGCAAGCGGGTTTTTGAGCCGTCTCTCTTCACTGCATGCTGCTTAATTAGTGATAGCCTTGGGCCAGCTATCTCTGATTGAGTGTCAGTGAAGATCGAACTACCCACTCAGTCTCTAAAAGTTAGATAGGACTAAACGACCTCCCTATATACGGGAATAAAAAGGCATTAGCTGATTTTTTTTTTTAAATATGTTCTTGTTTTGTTTTATGAAAAAATAGTGTTTATTATCGATAAAATTATACAGTTTAGTATAATTCAAAATGACTTAAAAATAAAATCCATTCCTTTAAATTACAATTTGAGCATTACAATTAAATCCTTTAATTGTAATGTCCAAATATTTAAAGAGACAGAGTAAAAACGATAAGCACCACGAACACTGTACTACTCGCGCAAATTGCATATAAACAACAGTGGAACTGCGCGACGGACAGTGCCGCATTACGCTAATAGCTCGCATCTCACTATGACGTGCATATTTTGAACTTGGAACTTCTTTGGGAGATGGATCAAGTCCTTGACTCTTTATCCCTTCATCTGATTTTAGCTTGTGTATGAAAGGATTATTGTGGGTAAATTACCCACTCATTGTGAGAGTTGTAGGCTGTATTAACTTTCTCTTGCGATGGAGGATTTCGGTTTTTTGTGTTTGAAATGATCTGAGGGTTTGTAGTCTGCTGCCTGTTGAATTAGCTAATTTGGGTGATTATTTGTGACTACGAAGAATTTTTCTGCAATGCCTATCATGTAGGTCTTGATATCTGTAAGGTTGGCTTCTTGGTGTAACTGGAGGTTTCTCACGAACCAAGGGGGGCATGAAATGCCATTCTCAGGCATTTGTTCTGGATCGTCTGTAATCTATTTATGTTGCTTTTAGTTGTGTGTCCCCAGGTTAGTGATGTGTAAGTGAGTTGTGGTCTTATCACTGATTTATAGAGGAGAACCTCGGTTCCTTCTTGATGAGGGAGGAGGTGGAGAGGATCCAGAGGCGAGTGACTAAGATGATAGCAAGTCTATGGAATGAACCATATATATATGAGAACAGGTTGAAGATTTGTGGGTTGCAGAAATTAGTTGATAGGCAGAAAAGGGGAGATATGATTGAGACATTCAAATTGCTAATGGGTTTCTATAGGATTAATTCAGAGGATATTTTTGAGATCAGGACTGGTGGTGGGAGAACTAGGGGGCACCTATGGAAGCTGGGCAAGAGTGTGGTTAGCAGGAGTGTTAGAACTGGGTTCTTTACTTTTAGAGTGGTAAATGAGTGGAATAAGCTGCCAGAGTCTGTTGTGGGTGCTATAACGGTGAATGAGTTCAAGGCAAGGTATGATAGATATTGTGAGAATGTCGTATAGTTGTGTGGACATGATGTTTAGGGCCTCCCTCGATGAGTCTAAGGACTCCCTGGAGTCGCCGTAATAATAATAATAATAATAATAATAAAGAATTTTGTTATTTATGTTTAGGAAGCTCTTCCTATTCAAAAGTGGATATAGTTGTGCTATTGTCTGACTTGCTTTAGTGGAAATACTATTTATGTGTGTCTTGAAATTTAGGCGTTTATCAAGATGAACTCCTAGATATTTGGTAGAGTTGTGCCAAGGGATGATTTTTCCAAACATTTGTATGCTTGTGTTCGGTTCTGCTTTAGGTCTGGTAAAAAGTACTGCAGAGCTTTTTCCTGGATTGATAGCAATGCGCCATTTGGTGTACCAATTCGCTAGTTCGTTGACTGCTCTCTGTAGCTTGTTTGTGGCCAGATATGGGTGGAGGAATCTGACTATGATAATTGTGTCATCAGTATAGAGGTGATGGATGGGGACAACTTGGGGAGATCCTCCATGTATATATGGAGAAGAGTGGGGGAGATAGCAGAGAGAGCCTTGTGGGATCCTGCCATGACTCTCCTTTATGTGGATCTGATTCCATTCAGTTTTATTTCAAATTTTCTGTTACTGAGATATGATTTAATTAGAAGAAACACACGTATAAACCACAGTGAAAATTATTTAATTGTAAATATTTCATCCTAAGTATCTTGGGACATCATCAGTATAAACAAAAATTAGGAATAACATACAGTTTCCTAAAGTATGGGAAATTATCATACAAAACTGTGTTAAATAATTAACTTTTTTTTTTTTGTACTACTTTAGCACGTTATGCACGTTTTCATGAGATTCTATTGTAATCATGCGCCCTAACTGTATGTTATTCCTAATTTTTGTTTAAATACTGTACTGATGATGTCCTAAGATACTTAGGATGAAATATTTACAATTAAATAATTTTCACTTTGGTTTATACGTGTGTTTCTTCTAATTATGAACGCACCACAGGTTTCGTTATTTAAAAAATAAAAAAAAATGAGATATGATTTGATTAGTATAACTAGTGGTATTGGGATTCCTACTTGGTGTAGCTTAAAAATTAGACCATAATGCCAAATTCTATCAAATGCTTGTGTTATGTCCGGACTGCACCAGAATGTTGGTGCCATTCATACCTTGGGTGATGTATTCAATGATTCTGTAAATTTGGAGAGTTGTTTTCTGAATACAAATTGCTCTTCTTGTATGACTTGGTTGTTATCCATTGCCTCTTGAATCCGTGTTAGTATAGCGCGTTCGGCTATTTTGCCTATATACATGATCATGATAGGCCAATAGTTTTGTGGGAATTGTGCATTTTCCCCAGGTTTTGGAATTAGGAAGACATCAGCAAGCTTCCATCGCTCTGGGAAATAATTTAGCCGAAGGATGGCATTTGTGATGGCTACCAGATGCATAACCCCTTTATATGGGAGTAGCTTGAATGCCTTGTTCCATCTGGACCCAGAGCCTTTTTTGTTTAGTTTTCTTATGATGTCATATATTTCTGTTGGTGACACGGATTTGTTGTTGGGTTGGAGTGGGGCGTTTTGAGTAATTTTATATACTTGGGTGTGAATTTTTCTTATGAAGCTTAAATCTACATTGGTATAATTGGGGCTGCATTGTCTTTCTAAGCTGTCTGCAAATGCTTCTGCCTTTTCCTCATCACTGTAGGCGACTCTATATTCTCATTGGATTGGAGGAAGCATGTTACATTTGAACGAAGTGATCTCATCATTCTCCACAATGACTGATCCTCTGTGTTTAATTGGTGTATTTTGTTATTCCAGAATTCGTTACAGTGATCCTTTAGGTCATACCGGACCTGGTTTGTAACTTTGTTAACTGTCTGCTTATCTGCAGGATCCAGTGTTCTGTGATATTTTCTTCTTAACCTGTTTTTCTCTCGGATAAGATGTTTCATGTCCTCTGGGAGTTTATTTGGTGGTGCACATTTGGTTATATATGTTACCTGTGATACTGCTGTTAGTAATTGCTTTTCAAAGGTTTTTACTGCTTTTCTATATCTTCGCTGGATGTTATATGTGGTACTGGGCCAAGGTTTTCCTGGAAGGCTGAGGGAAGTTGTTTCCAGTTTATAAAGGTGGAGGTATTTTCCGTTAAATCTTGTGTGGTTCCTAGTTACAATATGATGGGGTTGTGATCAGGACTTAATTCGTTGACTGATTGTATTTGATAGCTGTCCGCTATGTTTTTTAATATAGCTACATCGAGTACATCAGGACGTCAGGTTGCTCAGTAGTGTATGGATTCTGTGTGTCCTATTATTGCTATATTTCGTGAAGTAGTATAAGAGTTGGGTATTCTTCCGTTAATATTTGAGTTTCTGCTATTCCAGGCTGAATGTTTGGCATTAAAATCTCCAGCTATGATTACTGCTTTACCTGCATTTAGTATTTCATCCAGATCTGATTCTAGGAGTTTTTTTATTTGGTGAGTTGTAGGCTGCAAATATCATGATACCGCTTGTGTTCTCCATGTGTATTTCAATTCCTGTTGTTTCCATGTGTTCTGTTTGAGGTGTGGCTATTGCGTTGTGTTTTTATGCTTCTTTTAATGAAGATGGCAGTTCCTCCTCCTCTTGCGTAGGTTCTGTCTGTGCGGTGCATGGTGTAGTTGTTGATTCTTGTCTTGTCAGATGGACGCAGATGTGTTTTATTTACTAAGATGATGTCTGCTTGGGTCTCTGCCGCGAATTCCTGTAGTTCTATTGCTTTGTTGGGTAGTCCGTTAGCATTCCAGCTTATGATCTGTAGAGAATTTTTTTTTTTGCTTTTATCCATTAAAAATTGCAGAGAATAAAATCTGTGTGTGTTTTAGAATGATGTTATTGTCGGAGTTCTGCAAGCATCTCTCCTATGCAGCTTGTTATGTTGAGGAGATTGGTTTTGCTGGTTTGCTGTGGGCGATTTGTTTTGGGTTTGAAGTCTTGTTGTTGGGTTGGTCTTGCAACTTCTGCATATGTTCTTCCGTTTGTTGTGGAGGCTGTGATTTGTTGGGTGGGTCTGCTTTCTTGTATCAGCTTGCTGCTTCGGGGTTGTATCTTCTGGTTTTGGGGATGTGCGGTACACCCTCTGTAGTTGGCGGGGTGTGGGCCCCCGCAGTTAGCACATTTCGCAGGCTGGGTGCCTGGTTTCTTACATTCTAGTGTAGTGTGTTTTCCTCCGCATTTCACGCATTGGAATTCCGCATTTCAGCATCGCTGTGCGTGACCGAACTTCTGACATCTGTGACATTGTGTTGTTTTGGATTTGCGTCTCAGAGCCTCTACTCTTATTATTAGGTCACAGATGGTCTGGAGGTGGTATATATCTTTCTGGTCTAGAGATTTCCACTAGGATCAAGGGTTAGGGAGTCTTGTCTGCTCTGTGCATCCGACTTACTTTAATGGGTTTAAATCCTTTTTTATGTAGTTCTGTGGTGACTTCTTCTGTTGATATTGTTTCTGTGATTCCTCTTAGTACTACTTTCAGGTGTTTGTCGTTGTTGAGTTGGGATGTGTGGTATGGTAGGTTGCACACATCCCAACTCAACGCTACAACATCGGCAGACTGTAGTCTGCCGATGTTGTAGGTTCAGGACCGTTTTATCATTAGGCGAACCTAGGCAATCGCCTAGGGGCACTAAGGTTTCGATTAATTAAAAGGATTAATTTTTCATAATTTTTTTATTTAAGATGTAATAATTTTCTTGCTATACAGATATTAGGAGTAATTATATATGTATATAAATGTATTGGTTTTGATTAATAATTTATTTTAATGTTCATAATGATATTATTTTTATAAATATCCATATGTGTAGGTGTACGTGTCCTTGTATGAGTATGACAATATATATATATAGAGAGAGAGAGAGAGACAATATATAGGGTGCCTAAATTTTCTTTGCCTAGGGGCATCAGATACTCTCGGGCCGACTCTGCTTCGGTTGAATGCGTATTTCTTCTTCCGCGTTTATTGCTTTTGCGAAGGTGATTCCTGTTGTTTTTAGAGCGGTGGCAATCGACGATACCCCAGTCATCCTAAGGGCCAAGGAACACTAGTGTTCCTTGGCCCTTAGGATGACTGGGGGTATTCTTTCTTTTGTTCCTTTGTCTGTGTCTGTTTCTATTTTCTTGGGTATTTCTGTCGTATTAGATATTTTTCTTTTCTTTTGTACTTTCAGGAGGTCTGTATGCGATTCTGTTGATTGGTGGGCGTTGGCTTGTATTGCTTGTTCTTCTGATTAATGCAAAGGTGGTAAGAATTCTTGTGGTTGTGTTTCGTCTTCGTTGTTTTGGTCGTCCATAATGTCGTGTGTGACTGTTACGGGGGGAGGGGAGAATGTGTAGTACAGTTTTAACTTCCCTGGCCAGTTATCATTCAAGAGTTTTCCTAACCTTAGGAACCCTCTATAAACCTCTTCGAATTTCAGGGGCTTTTCCATGGTCGTGGTAATGCTAAGTTATACAGAGAATTGGCTGCTACCTTAGTAGGTTTTCTCATCACAACTCACAATCCTTTGCTATATTTCTGCACTCAGAAACGCTCCTGTAGTCCTTTTGTAATAAGGTTCCAATACTTGGATTGAGCTTAATCCGTAATCCTGAGAGACACGAATGTACACTATTTTCATCAGTAAATGACTACTCACTATAATCTCACAATCAGTGCGAAACACTGTCATACGTTCATATGTTTGCGCGCGTAGCAATATGGCACTGTGGTAAACAGTGTTGCTAGCGTCCTTCGCCCACCTAAGTGCTACAAGATGGATTTTTATTATTTTTTATACAAAATAAGAGAATTGTATAGGATTGTTGATGATAAAATTAAATATTACAAGCAAATATAAATAAATTAATAAATATATTTATATATCGAGAAAAATTGGGGGTGCTGCAGTGCCTATGCACGAACCGTTCCTGCTTGATAGGATTATGCCAGGAGAAACTGATCAGGCTAGGAATCTTGGAGTTTTAGTAGATATGAAGTTGAAATTCAAGGACGATATAGTAAAGATTGCAAATGCAACTCAGAGGATAATTGCCAGCTGAAACGAATATTGACATTATATATGGATAAGGAAGTCATTCCGCTCCTTTACGACGACTTGATACGATTTCATCTAGATTGTTGTACATAGATCTGTCTCCTAATTTCTATTGAGTTACAGGTATAATGAAGATGTTAAAGATAGCACTATAGAATGTAGTAAGAATAGGTTGAAATAATGCGAATGGTGAATATCGGTACCGAAAGTTAAGCACTTTTTGGTGGTCTGTCGTGTCAATTAAGTCATTCTTTTTCATCATTACATTTGCGAGTGTTTGTGTGATTAAATAAAAGGGATAGTGTGTTCATAATTTACTGATTTTTAAAGGTTTAATATTTGTTGTCTTGTACACTGTATTGTGAGGCATAGCGCTGATGCGCAAAACAATGTTGACACATTTTAACGTGCGTGATTACGTTCGCTGCACCATGAGCAAAAATGTATGGCCTTCGCAGAAGTAGAGATATTTTTGAAAGGAGAATGTAACTGGATAATGGATTTGTAGAAAGTGTTTCGTAAGCAAATTCCAGAAGTGGGAAGAGAGTAAGAAGAGTAGCAGTCAGTTGGAAGATGAAGTACGTGACAATAATGAATACGAATAAAAGTGTGCCATCAAAGGTTGGTCGTTTTTTGGTAGAGCCTCTGCTACTAATGGCTCGTAAAAAGTTAAGCAAGTTTGAGCGCGGTTAGTAGTTGCAAAGGGAAAATCGTTTGATGCTGTTGGCACACTCTCCCTCGATGAGCCTTTGGACTCCCTGGAGCTGTCACATAATAATAATAATAATAAAATTTGCATAAATTGTGTTGCAAACGGTATGAGAGAGTGTATGAATGACGCGATTGAAAATGAAGAAAATGACAAGAAGGTAATGGAAAAGATTACGGATTTATGTGGAGTTCTTCACAGAACTGAGATTGAGTGATCGGGAAAACGCCTGGTGGATGGTATGACACAAAATCGAAAGAAAGGGGAAGAAAGCGCATGAAAACGTGAAAATAATTATCACATTTTGTATGGCGATTCATTGATACAAGAGTGTGACCGAATCGTTTTTTCCTGGAGCTAAGATAAGGGATATCAGTTATACTGTAAGAGATAAGGTCAAAGAGATGTTTTTTTTTAGCTGGTACATATGATTTGGCAGGTGACAAATATGTTATTCGAGAAGACATGAAAGAGTTGCTAATGCATGCGAAAAAGAAGAGTAAGAAAGTAAGAGTTATGAGTATGTTGCCATGGTATGATAGAGGTAAGCTGAGATGGAAAGTTATGATCACGAATGAGTCAATGTGCAAATTGTACAGGAGGACTGGTGTACAGTTTGTGAACTTGTGGGGTGTTTGATGGAAGGAAAGATTTATATAAGGTTGCCATTTAAACGGATGAGGTGTCTTCAGAAAGTGTTCTTCAGTGGAAGTACAAAGACAGGGAAACTAGAATGTT
This sequence comes from Typopeltis vanoorti, assembly GCF_054136105.1. Classification (NCBI taxonomy): domain Eukaryota; kingdom Metazoa; phylum Arthropoda; class Arachnida; order Uropygi; family Thelyphonidae; genus Typopeltis; species Typopeltis vanoorti. Next base: position 84,111,317 of record NC_143551.1, on the reverse strand, counting down.
TAGGGGAACGTAGAAGAACGCGGATCCATGAAACCTAGATGTTAGTTAGTGGGAGACTGATCACATGATGCAAAATATAGCGCCTCAGGTTAACTTAAGTGGGCTAAGTAAAAGGTATAAAGGAGCTTGTGGATGGAAGGGGGAAATTGTAGTTTATGTGTACTAATGCCAGAAGTATTCGAAATAAGGTTTAGGAGTGGTTGACATTAGTTAAATATCAAATGTTTGATGAAAGGTTTACATAAAGGGGGGAATGGCTGGCATCTAAACGGATTTGGTGTCAGAAGTCTTGAAAAAGTGTTCTTCAGCAGTGAAAGTCCAGAAGTACAATGACATGGAACCCAGAATGTTTAGGAGGACACAGGCGAACGTAAGTCCACGGACCCAAGATGTTAGTAAGTGGGAGAGTGATCACATGATGCAAAATGTAGCACCCCAGGATAGTAGCGCACTCAGCATTTAATCTTGGGGGTTCCGAGTTGAGGACACGATTTGAGAATACAAACTAGGCATCGCATACGACCTATGACTGAGCATCTGCAATGATCGCAAATTCACAAGTAGTATAGAAATAGAAGACACGACACAACATAAATAAAATAACTTAATTTTAATTAAGAAAAGATTTTTTGAAAATTTTCTGTTTTTTTCCTTTTTCTTTGGGGAGCCAGGGCCCCCCTGGTACCTCTGGGTGCGCCACTACCCCAGGTTAACTTTGCTGGGCTAAGTAACAAAAGGTATAAAGGAGATTGTGGGTTGAAGGGGAAATTGCAGTTTATGTATAATATGTATACCAGAAGTATTCGAAATAAGGTTCAGGAGTGTTTGACATTGGTTAGCACGACTTGGCCAAACGTTATAGGGATTAGTAAGCTACAATTGACTGAAGATGATGCAAGGAATATAGTATCTTCAGGTAGGACAAAAAAAGTAACAGGATGAGAGAGAGAGAGAGAGGGGGGGGGTTTCTGATGATAGCTTAGAAATTATAGCCAGAAAGAGTAGAAGAACATCAGGGGGGGAAGGGATTCAGAGGACAACTCATTGCAGGCTATCTGGTGTGAAATAGAGGCCAACAGGTCTAAATATGTAATTGGCTGGTGCTGCTATAATTGAGGGTATATACATGAGAATATCGATGACATGCATTTGGAAATCAGCATGATGAGTACAGGTCGATTAATTATGAGAATTTCAACGGGAAGAGAATGCGGTCACAGACCGGGAAGGAAATTGAATTTATGAAGCTACTGTGAAATAATTACTTGAAGCAGCATGTGACGGAGTGCTGCCTCAGGTAATTATTCGATAGTGCTGGATCTCATCATTGCATTACAGAACTTAACATTAACCAATCTAACTATGCTGCCTCTGCTTGGAGAAAGTGATCATGTAATCTTGATCTAGAAGATTGACAGACACAATTTTCTGTTACGAAGGGATATATGCAAAATTACAAAGCAGCTGATTATGACAAACTGAAAAGTCACCTTTCAACAGTGTCATTTCATAAGAATTTGGAGAGAGAGAGAGAGATGGTGGTGGTGGTGGTGCATGCGAAGTGGTCAAGGGTGTGAAGAAAGCGGTATCTGAATGTATACTTAAAGCCAGAAGAATAAATCAGGTTGGAGTTAGATGGATTAAGAATAGTTCCATTAAACAGGAATTGTGCACAATAAAGGTTGTGGAGGGACTATAAAGAAAAAAGTGATTAGCATGTCCATGAGCAGTATAAGGCACAGACAAGAAGAGTGACCAGTATGGTAAGGAAGGCAAAATTATGAGAGAAAGCTAGCTGGTGAGGCCAAAGAAAAACCCTAAACAGTTCCTTCCGTATGTGACAAGTACAAGCAGAAATGATTATCAAAGGATGACTTTGAAAAGTGCTGATCGTGTGGAGGTAATATAACCAAACAAAATAGTTGAATAACTGAGTGAGAATTTTGAATGCATGTACCATTTCGGTTGTGATATTGTAATACCAACTGTGACATTGACTGATAGGATAACAGAGGTTAAAGAAATGGAGGTTCATAAAATATTGCAGTATCTCAATACGAACATAGGTATGTGATTGAATGGCACATTGGCTCCTGTATTACCACAATGTGCAAGGGAATTATCAGCTCCTCTAACCATATTATTTAATTTAAGCTTCATTACTGGGAAGAGCGAATTGAGTGAAAAGAGGGCAAAATAATTTCTTTGAACAAAGGTGGACAAAGTAGCAAATTATAGACCAATCAACATCTCAGGAGTGATGGTTAAGGTAAGGAGAAATTGGTAAAAGATAGAATTCACGACTAGGTATATAGGCATATGATACTCTATAAGAGACAGCATGGTTTTGTAATGGGTAGATTTTGCCTTCGTAATTTAGTTACTGTTTATAATCAAGTAACAATGGTGTTCGGTGTTATTGCTACACTTTGCAAAAGCATTTCAAAAGATTCCACAAGGAACGCTATTACATAATTGGAACAAATGGGGATGGATATGAATCTGGTGATGTGGATTAGAGAGTGTCTGATGGACAGATAACAAACAGTGGTTTATGGAGGAGTTTAGGCCAGGAGTGGTGTAACACATGACTCACTACTTGCTCCTCTGTTGTTTAATTTGTATATCAGTGATATATAAGAAATGATTTGACAGAAGCTATTCAGTTGTTTGCTGACGTTGCTAAACTGGGAAGAACAATACTAATTAAGTGATGCAGAGATCCTAGCGGAAGATTTAAATAGACTAGCTCTTCAGGCAAAAGCAAATGTTTGCTAGTTTAATGGCACTAAATGTAAGGTGATGCACTTTGAGAAAAGATCAAAATTGGTGTACTTGATTGATGGGAATAGACTGTGAAACTGAGGCCAGGGATTTGGAGATAACTGTGGACCACCAGTTGAAATTTACAGGGTAAATTGTGAAGGCAACAGAAAACAGCACATCAGATTGCGTGGTTGTTGAAGAATTTGCAAACAAGCAGGAAGAGATCCCTATATAATACTTTAATTAGGCTACATGTGGACTACTACCAAAGATTGGGACTCCTGGATTCCGTGGGTATGAAGAAGTTCTGGAGAGGACCTAGAAGCGAGTAACAAAGATTGTCAGGTCTGTAGAATGTCTCTATGAGACTAGATTGACGGTGTGTAGGCTTAAACAAAACTAGCTGATAGGCGAAAAAGACGACACATGATAGAAGTATTTAAGTTACTAAAGGGTTTGGTTTCATAGAATTAACACCGTGGATTTTTTTTATACATCGGAAGAAGAGAGAGAAGAAGGGATCATCTGTGGAAGAGTGTGATTAGTAAGGGTATTTGGACTACATGTTTTTTTTGCTTGCAGAGTGGTGAATAGGTGGAATAAGTTGCCACATGTGGTTGTAGGTGCTTAATCACTGAATGAGTTTAAAAAGAGGTATGATAGGTATTGAGTAAATAATGGCTAGTTTTTGAATAATGAATCTTCCACGATGAATCTTCTAACTCCATGGAGATACATGTATAATAATAATAATAATAATAAATCAGCTAACGTTTTTTTATTCCCTTATACCTTATATATCGTATGGAGAAAGCGAGGCATTCTTAATCCTATCTAGCGTTTGGAGACTGAATAAGCAGTTCAATCTCCACCAGATAGCTTGCCCAATTATAAGCGACAACCGACAAAAAGATGGAATTGAAATATCAGGAGAATAAAATTATGGCTACAGCAAAAAAGAAAGATTATTCGTTATGAAAGCAAAATAAACTAATACAAGCAAAACATTGAGTTTAGAACTAACCAGCATCAGTTTTACCAAAATATTGGTAAATAGTTTTGTAAAATATTTTCAAAATAAAAATGCTAACTGGATTAATGATGATGAAAAAACTGAATAACACCCAGATGGAAGACCTTGTTATGACCACTGAAATTATTCAAAGAGAAGAAAAGAAAATGAAGAACCGAAGTGCAACAGGCAAAGATGATCTGCATGGATTTTGGCTCAGATAATTGTCCAGTACTTATGCTTGATTGGCTCAACAATTTAACAACCGATTGCAAACGGGCTCAACTGAAGAGTGGATGACAATAGGAAAGACAATTCTAATTTTGAAAAACAAAGAAAAAGGAGCTGTTCTGGGCTTCTAGCAACTTCCATTAGTCAGCATTTATCATGGCACCACCTTCTAGTGGTGCGATGATAAATTATGGCCTATTGAACAAAAGGGATGTTGTAAAATCCAGAGGAACAAATGACCAATTGTTAAATGGCAAAAATCATTTTGAAAAATTCGAAAAGGTGACTTAGTATGGCATGGATTGATCACCTGAAAGCATTTAATTCTAATGGACTAACTGGATCATAAAATGTTTAGACATTTTTGGAGTAAGTAAAAACATAAAAAAGAATTCCTAGCAGCTATCATACCCACTTGGAAAAACTCAGTTTTAATAATCAATGGGGTAATTGGGTACAGTTAATATCAAGAGAGGAATTTTTCAAAATGACTCACTATCATCTCTATCGTTCATCTTAGCACGATAATTTCTCTAACATTAATTCTGAAGAAAACTAGCTTTGGGTATCAAACATCAAAGCAAGTAGGAAAAATATCTCATTGTTGTACATGGTTGACTTCAAACTATATGGAAATTCATCCAGGGAAATTTGAGTCACTGCTCAATACAGTCCGAATTTTCAGTGAAGACATTTATCTGGACTTTGAACTTGGGAAATGTGCAGTGCACTTTTCTCATGGAAAATTAATCCTAAAAATATCTAGGAATTCTTGAGGCAGTCAAAAAGAAAATACGGTGTGCATATATGAAAAGAATTAGAAAAGTTCTAAATTTCAAGCTGAATGGATGCAAAAACTCTAACAGCATCAATACATAGGCCACTCTGTAATCAGATACACAACAGGGGAAACTGATTAGATGCGAGCTGATTTAGATGCATTTGATCGTAAAACACCAAAATTAGTGACTTTGAATCATGCCTTTCACCCATCTGCTGGATCGGTTATATAGTACATAGCCAGGAAAAGTGGAAGAAGTGATCGTTTGCGAGTGAGACAAACGGTAAAATAAGAAAAGCAAGCAAGCATTGAATTATTACACCAAGGGAAGCACAGAAAATATGTAAACTGAAGCATACAGAGAAAATATAGTGAATGTAGTAGATTCGAACAAGCAGTACAGACAAGAAGAAATGACAAAAAGATCAGAACGTTGATAAAAGAAAGCACTCTATGGTCAGTATTTGAAAGATATTGAAAGGAAAATTGACAGTCACTTATGGCAATGGCTTCAGTAGGGCAGCATCAAGAAAGAGGCAGAAAGTATGATACCTGTTACCTTCTGCTCAAAAACATGCAATACAAAAGAAGGCAGTAAATGCGAAGATCGAAAAGATATGTAATGACAGCAAATGCCGACTATGCAGAGATAAAGAATAGACAGTGGACTATTTAATTTCTACTTGGAGTAAGATTACCCATATAGACTATAAACAAAAGGCATGATTGAGTACCAAAAGTTGCACATCGGAGCTTGTGCAGGAAATATGGTTTTCCAACTTGCAAAATCCATTGCGAACACACACAGTTGATTAAGTTATTGAAAATGAAAACGCCAAGATAGTATGGGAGTTTAAAATTCAGATTGACAGACATTTTAAACATAATATGCAGACATCACTGTAATCGAACAACAACATGTACCGTTTATTGATGTTGTTATATCAATGGATTGTAGAGTAGAAGAAAAAGTGCGCGAAAAACACACCAAGTATAGGAATCTGGAAATTGAAATTCAAGAGACTTTGGAGCAAGAAAGCAACAACAGTTCCAGTTGTTATAGGAGCTGTTGTTGAATGCCAGTTGTTCTTGGCATTGCTTCTAGCAATACCAAGAACATTTATGAAACATCTGGAAAAGATGAGGCTCCTAGATATAACACCATCTCAACTCCAGGAAACTGCACTTTTAGACACATTCACATTTTTCGACAATATCTAGTCGATTCCTAGGCTTTTGGATAAGGCCCGAATTGGACTCATTTTCCAGACAAAGATTTCAGTATTTTATTTCATGTTTCTTGCTACTCTTTGATTGTGAATTCTGTTTACTGAATATAATAATAATAATAATAATAATAATAATAATAATATTCCGGGAGCAAGATTACCTATACACACGATAAACAAAGGCATGATCGGAAGGGAAAAGCTGCTCACTGAGCACAGAACAAACTCACCTTTAGTCAAAAGACCAGATAACGGTCCTCACGTTATGGATAGGAATTAAACCCAGGTCTCTTAGCCCAAAGGGCTTCGTTTATAGCGACTGAGTTGCACAGGCTCATTCTTATATATACAGAGTAATCTTGCATCAAGCAGAAGCATTGTAATTACTTTTAACACCAGAAAACTTCCAGGTTCTGTAAAAGCTGGTTATATCAACTGCACCGTCAAGTACTATATTCTAAATACTTGAAGATGCTTCAAATGCCTTAAACTAAGCAATATTCACTCTGCCTATCCCATGACTATCACTGTGTTTTCTATCAAATGTGGCAGTAAAGAAGATAAAAACAAAACATACGTGCACAAACCATCCAAATGTACAAAGTGTGAGGGAGAGCATCTGACTTACTCCTGAGCATATCAAAGGCAGAAGTATGAAAGTTTCAAAACCTTAAAGTAGAGAAGAATATTATTTATTTTTAACATGACCTCCATGGGTCACACAAAGTTCATGTACAATGCCTTCCCTCCTCCTTCTATTCACCAGGCTTTGCAATTGACATTCTCTATGTCCTTACACTCCACATTCGAAAGACCACTGTCTATTTGTGAATCTTCTCCAGAATGTTTTTATGCAAATTCGTGCTTCAGTCGATTCTCGGAACACTGCATTCAACGTGTCAGCCGATGAATTGCGTATTTAAATATTATCCTTCGCAGTAGCCTACCGTCACGTTCGGTGAGTGTCTTGGGTCACTCACCCACTGCAGGTAGCACTTGCAGTTGATTTCCTGATCTTCTTCTTTCTCCATATGGTATCACTATTGTTGACCTGGGATGCCCCAATTTGTCAACAATTTGCCGAAAAAATAGGCCTGCTTTATGTCATCAGATTTCTGCTAGGCAAAAGCACAATGATTCAGGCAGGACTGTACTTACTTTTTTTGGTCTCGCTAAAGTGCCCCAGCTCTCCCTTATAAAATGAATAAAGACAAATAAAAACAATTAATATATACAAAACAAAATCAGCTAATACCTTTTATTCCCATATAGGAAGTAGGCGAGACCGTTTTAGCCCTATCTAACGTTTGGAGACTGAGAGGGCGGTTCAATCTACACCGGTAGCCAATCAGAGATAGATGTCCCAAGTCTATTACTAATTAGATATGGGGTCGGTGTAAGTATCCATATGAAATTGCAAGTCATTCTACCAAATAGTTTGTTTTATACAGCTATCAGTATTCCTTGAGATGGATAAAATTGAGTATCGTGCAGTTATAAAATTCTTTGTAAAAGAAGGTTTTAACGCCAAAAGAAAGTCAGTCGAAGTTCATAAAAGTTTAGGGGTACTCTTCTTCGTTTTCGACAATTCAGAAATGGGCTACCGAATTAAACATGGCCATACCAGCCTTGAAGATGATCCACGTGAAGAATGTCCAAAAAGTGTAACATCACCAGAAATCATTGATCAAGTGCAATATGGTACTGGATGACCGGCGAGTCAAAGTGCGTGAAATTGCTAAGACTATAGGCATTTCAAAAGAACGTATAGGATATATTTTGCATGAAGAATTGGAAATGAAAAAATTTTGCGCAAGATAGGTGCCACGCTTGCTCACAGTAGATCGAAAACTCACTCGCATGAAAATCACTGAACAGTGCTTGGAGCGTTTTAATAAGAATAAAACTGATTTTGTGCGTTGATTTATTACTATGGATGAGACCTGGATTCACCATTACACACCAGAATCCAAACAGCAATCGAAACAGCTGACAGAAGCCGGTTGTTAAGCGCCAAAGAAGACAAGGTCGGTTCCATCAGCAGGAAAGGTCTTGGCATCGGTGTTTTGGGATGCTAAAGGCATTTTGTTTATTAATTATCTTGAAAAGTGTAAAACAATAACAGGGGAATATTATTCCGATCTTTTAACCAGACTACACAAAAACATTTGTGAGAATAGGCCCGGTTGCAGAAGAAGAAATCATCTTTCATCAGGAAAATGCACCTGCGCAGAAAGATGTTTTGGCAATGGGAGAACTAAGTGATTTGCACTATGAATTGCTGGAACATCCACCCTCTTTCCTCAGATTTGGCTTCCTCTGACTTCTCTCTCTTCCCAAAATTAAAACTCTTCCTCGCTGGCAGCGTTTTTCTTCGATTCAAGAGGGTATTGCAGCTGTAAAAGGGTATTTTGCAGATCTTGCTGAAAACGACTACCGCGACGTGATAATGACATTGGAGCATTGCTGGAATAAATATATTACTCTTAAGCCAAGAACTTTACAGACCACCCTCGTGTGTGCGCCCGCGCGCGCGCGCGCGCGCGTGTGTGTGTGTAATTATCAGCTATATTGACTCGGTATGTACATATGTTCATATTATTTACTGACTGAATTCGAGAATTAGAAAAACAATTAATTTACTTTAACACACAACATGTTTCGTCGGAATGCTGACTTCTTCAGGCGTGAGAACATTAAAAGCAAACATAAAAAATACTGTAAAGAAACATTGTACCACTATAATAACAGACTATAAACTGGAATTAAGTTTGAACTGAAGCTACAGTCTGGGCTAAAGTTCTATTGTTAGGCATGTGCGAGCGTGTGACTTCACGAGTGTCCCAGTATCTGATAGCAGAGCTATGTAAGTCTGGCAAACTATAACTAAGGTTACTGTTTATGTGAGAAGAGTCTAGGATAATTTATTTGGATTCAACTATGCGGCGTTCTACTTCATCGTGGCATATATGAATGTTTGATGTTGTATTCCAGTCTATTTCGTGTTAGCGACCTTCATTATTTGTGTTCACTGAGAACAGAACATGGCTTGAGAGGGTGCTTGCTCTGGTTCTACTATAAGCGATGTCTCTCTGATGTTCTTCGAGAAGCAGGAGGATGGACTTCTCAGTTTGGCCATAATATGGCTTCCTACAGTCACATATGGTTTTATATACACCTAGAAACTGAAGATGGTTGTGAGCCTGTTTTGGTTGGCTTAGAATTGATCTGTGTTTAGGATGAGCGGAAAAGCACGTTTTTATATTAATTTTTTTCAAACTTCCTCTTAATTTCTGGGAGAGCGAGCTGATGCACGGTAAAGAGATATTGTCCAGTGTTGTTTTGCGCACGGTGGTATAGTTGTTTATTGATTGTTTGTTGAAGAGTAACCATTATTTGTGAAGGTTATTTTGAGATGTTGCAGTTCATTTTTCAGCTCCTCCTCATCTGACACAGACCTGGTGTAAAAATTCGATGTAGCAAGAATAATTTTTGTATAACGAACGCATCGAGTTTTTTACAGAGAGGCAGAACCCAGAACACCTGTAAATAGTCTTTTCTCTTTATATTTAGTATTGTATGTAGCATGTATATGCTACATACAATAACCCAACGAGAATTAGCTATCTCTTTAAAACAAAAGATGTAAAATTGTCAAGGCTAAAGGAAACGCCCTAGTCGGAAAGCCGTTTGAAATTTTGTTTACAACTTCAACCCTAAGTGAACTCAAGGTCAATGCAAAGAGGGGCGGCAAGATTCAAACGTTCTGCTGGCCGACTTAATCAGATTAGAACACGAAGACGGAGAAGAAAGGGTTTGTCGAAATCATATGAAGTTCGCATAAGTGCACGGGGTTTAGAAAACTGAACCCAGGGTTTTGGAACTGATGGAATATAAGACGGGACTTCTAAGGATACGGGAGATTTATTACACAGAGAGAAGAACCGAGCATACGAGGCGACGATGTGATAGAAAAGCTTAGAGTGAAGCCCTGACGTGTCAAGGAGGGAGCCGAAGGAAGGAAGCTGGTGGTTAGAGGAAGAAAAATGCTGCATGCCATCATTAGCCCAGAAGCGTAGATGACCAAGGGGACGAACAGCCGAACTTGTCCGTGGGCCGTTCCGCTTATCTAAGTCCGTGAAGGCCCTGACAATTCGCGACCCTTAGCCAGTGTGTTAACACGCCGATGAATCGTCACCCACATCCCGCGAGCCAACCTGATGAGCCAACCCCGTAACCCAAGGACCTGAAAGAAGAAAGATCCAAAACCCGAGACGAAGAAAAGGAAACATAGGAAATCGCAGCCTGCGGAATTGGAGAATGCAACCTAACAGAAGACAGCCCATGTGAGTTAAAATGTTGTTTTATTTAGACTGTGTGACCTTATAAGGATAGGTTAATGAACTGAGAAATTCATGTAAGAGGGACATTAATAGCCTGAGTATCTTTTAGAGACTTGTTCTCTCTGGAATTTGATGATTGCATCTAAGAATGAGTATAGCTAATTCCTAGGAAATGTTTTCAGTTATGATTTAATCTAATGCCCGTATATAATCATGTATGATTCTTCTTAATTAACTTTACAAATTGTTATATTGATCGTAACATGTCCTTAACGCTGATTATTAAAGTATTGAGAAGTTTGTTGATGATATTTCTTTAAGCTAGACAGGTAACATGATGTGTGCCTTGTAGTAATTGAACTAGAGATATATGCATGTTTGTTTTAGAGTTTTTTTGAGAATTACAGAGGATCATCTCCTGTCTTCTAGTGTAAAATATATGCCTATTTGTTGACTATTAAATCCTATGTTGCATGTAAGCGAAGTTTTTGCCTGATCTTATTTTCAATTGCAATGCATTGATCCTAAATAAAATCGAACCTAAGCGGGAAGCGTTGGTATAAATAATAAGTGAGTAAAGGGCCAAGACTGCAAAGCAAATTGATAACTTGGGGACGATAAAGTGATTTTGTTGTGAAGGATTTAGTAACCTACTGGAAGTGCTATATTTCTTACACCATATCGAGGCATGGATGGCGCAGTCGAAAATCTAAATAAATATTTCCATTGCTCTCAGGTGAAAGGAATATAGATTTCGGAAGGTATACATGCAAAAATAGAGAAGAAAAAGAATTTTACCTTGGGTATAATAAATGTTAACGATACCAAGCTATTTTAAACCTGGTTTTACTCCATTTCCCAAGTAAGCAAACAGACAAATAAGTCAAGTTTGAGCTTGCAAGTGTTGCAAGTCTAGCTGACCCTTCACGAAGTGCAAGACCAAGGCAACTCATGGTAAAAGTAGGTATAAGCTCTGATCACTAATCTTAATATTTACCCTTAATGCAAAGCACATCTCCTGGAGGAGATGTATGATGCTTTGTATTAAAGGCAAGGGGCCACTACCCAGACTGGTTTGCAACACTTGCAGCTGCAAACTTGACTTGTTTGTTAAAATAGCTTGGTATCTTTAACATATATATATATATATATATATATATATATATAACGTTATATACGAGATATAGATACAGATATTAATACTAAAGATACAGAAATAATAATAAAGAAAATTATAAGAACATCATATCATTACACTGGCACGATGAGCTAGAGTGGAAATGATACCTAACGTCTGTGCTGGATAGTGGTGTGAGGATGCATGCAGGTATCTATCCGTGTGAGTTGATTTTCTGAAAATCGAGATTTTTAAGGAGTCAGACATCTTAGTAAGTTTGATGTCGAAAAACGGCAGAGATCCATTTTCTTCAATTTCGATGGTAAATTTGATGTCTGGGTGGAAGTTGTTTAAGTGATTTAAAAAAAAAAAGTGAAGTTTATGTATACCATATTATCAAATAAGGAATATGTCATCCGCGTAACAGAGCCAGAATTTAGGTTTAAGTGTAGCAGTAGAGATGGCCTTTTTTTCGAAATCCTCGAAAAAAATGTTGCCTAGCATTGAAGACGGGGGCTGCCCATTGCTAATCCCTTATTTTGATTATAATTTTTTTTCTTCAAACATAAAGTAACCTGAATTAACACAATGTGACTGCAGAGCAAACATCTTTTTTGAGATCTTGTTACTTAAAATATTGAGAACTTCTTCAGTTGGAGGTTCTCAATATTGATAAACAAATATACCGCCGTCCTCAAAACAACACAGAGAAACAGGACAACCCCAAGGGTTATATCTCTTTACGGTACATCAGCTCGCTCTCCAAGAAACTAATTAGAATTTTGAAAAAAATTAGTATAGAAACGTGCTTTTCCAGTCTTCCTAAACTCAGATGAATTCTAAGCCAACCAAAACAGGCTCACAACTATCTTCAGTTTCTAGGTGTGTATAAAACCATATGTGACTGTAGGAAGCCATATTATGGCCAAACTGAGAAGTCCATCCTCCTGCGTCTCGAAGAACATTAGAGTGAGAGAGAGCTCTTATAGTAGAACCAGAGCAAGCACCCTCTCAAGCACGTTCTGTTCTCAGTGTACACAAATAATGAAGGCCGCCAACACGAAATAGACTGGGATACAACATCAAACATTCATATATGCCACGATGAAGGAGAACGCCGCATAGTTGAATCCAAAGAAATTATCCTAGATAATTTCTTTGGATTCAACTGACTCCTTGAAATAAGGGATCTCTTCTCACATAAACAGTGATCTTAGTTGTAGTTTGCCAGACTCACACAGCTCTGCTATCAGATACTGGGGCACTCGTGAAGTTACACGCTCGCAGATGCTTAACATAACTTTAGCCTGGCCTGTAGCTTCAGTTCAAACTTAACTCAGTTTATAGTTTGTTATTGTAGTGGTACAATGTTTCTTAACACGTTCATTGCCAATCACGCGATATCGCGTGTTGCGAGTTCTCACCGTGCGGCCGATCACGCGTTATCGCGTAGACGTCGCTAACTAAATAAAAAAATAAAAAAAATGTGGCCACCACACGAAATTCCAATTTTCAGCTTGGCAATGAACGTTCATTGCCAATCATGCGATGCGAGTTCCCACCAAACGGCCGAACACACGTTATCGCGTAGACGTCGCTAACTAAATAAAAAAAATAAAAAAACATTTGGCCACCACACGAAATTCCAATTTTCAGCTTGGCAATGAACGTGTTAAAGGTGTTTTTTATGTTTGTTTTTAATGTTCTCACGCCTGAAGAAGTTGGCATTCCGACGAAACATGTTGTGTGTTAAGATAAATTGTTTTTTTAATTCTTGGAATTCAGTCAGTAAATAATATGAACACACACACACACACACACACACACACACACACACACACACACACACACACACACACACACACACACACACACACACACACACACATGTTCATACTATTTGTGTATATATATATATGTTAAAAATACCAAGCAATTTTAAACCTAGTTTTACTCCATTTCCCAAGTAAGCAAACAGACAAACAAGTCAAATTTGCGCCTGCAAGTGATGCAAGTCTAGCTGATCCTACAGGTAGTGCAATATATATATATATATATATATATATATATATATATATATATATATATATATATATATATATATATATATATATATAACACATTTGTAATGTCTTTACTTAGCACTAGTTTAGCATTTGTGTTTGATAAATATTGTCTTGACTTAGCATAAGTTATTTTTTAATAAACGTAAGAAAAAGTATTTTTTTCAATATATACGAAAACTTTTTATTACGCTTATTAAAAAAAAAGTTATGCTAAGTCAAGACAATATATACCAAACACAAATGCTAAACTGGCGCTAAATATAGAGATTACAAATGTATTTTCTCCAGACTTCTCTTTCGCAAATGAATCAATAATATAATTCAGATTATCCACGTCATCAGTTACAATAAATAATTGTGATAAATTCGACATTTTATCCTGATGCAGAGTTTCGCAAATAATTTTTTACCCCTTTAGTTGGGAAGTTTAATGCCAGTTAATACATTCATTTCAAAACGAACGTTCTCCACTGGCATTGCTAATGAACATTGTTAGAAAAAAAAAATTCATTTCAGTATTGTTTTCACATTAGGAAATGTTGATCTGAGTCCGTTATTTATCAGATTGTCTACTATTATTTTCAGCCCAAATTCCAGACCCTTAGTGTTGAGATTTACAGAACACGAGGGTAATATAAATTCTGAAAATTATATATAATACTAATTAAAACCATAAACAAGGCAATATAGTAATTCCTTAAACATTTAAAGAAAGATATGATTTGTCAACAATTTAAGATTTAGCAAAAAAGAAATTTCAAACGATATAATTTACCTTAAATGCATAAATGAAAAATCAACTTAAATTAAGCTTTAAATAATTAAAAAAATAACTAACTCTGGGTTTATGGGTCATAAAGATTTAATATAATAAACCTACCAGTTTTGCCACTTAGTGACTTCATCTGGGTTGGGATGAACATGCAAATATAAGACAGAAATAAGACAAAAGGAGCATATTGGAGACATCAATAACAACAGAGAAGACAGCTCAGGCCTTTCCATTTCTCCCACACTCACCACAACATTCAATGGGAGAAGGGCTCCATGCTGTACATAGAAGACAACTTCAGCTCCCGCAACATCAAAGAGGCTACAATGGTAATCCACTCACAAGAAACTCTAAACAGAAACCAAGGGATGATATTGTATGACATTTGGAAGTCACTCATTAGATCTTTAAACACACCAGACTTTAATTTTTCTGCAAACTATTGGATGCACCTGCTGAACAATGACTGACCACGTGCCAGCATCCACGCTCCATGCGTTTCAGTTGTATTTGTATTCTTGTGTAATGGCTACTATACATTCGGTGTTTTTCAGTGATGTATTGATTCACATTTAACGCCTGTTGTATATTTGTATGTTCATCCCAACCCAGGTGAAGCTACTAGCTTAAGTGGCGAAACTAGTAGGTTTAAATCTTTATGACCCATAAACCCAGTGTTACTTATTTTTTAATTACATTAGTTTTTCAGTCGAAAAAACAACAACATACTTATAAGCTTTAAATAGATGAATAGATTATCGTCTGGATACGATATCTTTAGTGATAAATCGACAAATAGATAAGTGAAAGTAGGGTTTCAAGATTAATGACTGCCAACAGGTCATGGACACAAAAAATATAAGAAAATAAATATTTGCATTTTTTTTAAAGGCATATGATCTACTTAGATATTGACTTGAAGCAACGACATCCTTTTTCTGAGCTATACATATATTATATTATATTGATATAAGAAATTTAACAGAAAACAATTTTTTATGTTCAAATTTAATTATTTATACTTTATTAAATTAAAAAAGTTTAATGAGATTTAAAATTCTTTAATTTTAAATCTCATTGTTGGGGGAGCCCCCTTAAATTAGTCCTAATTTTTCGGAACCCCGCTAGTCTCGCACTGCTGTGCATGGCCCTAGGTTTAGGTTTCCGCAAGAGGATGTTAATATCCCTAATGTTTAGGTAGAATCCATTCTACGTATATCGTAATTACTCACGTTGGCTGATCAATGATGGAATGGTGCTTCTGCCTTTGATTTTATAATAGTTTGTTTTTATTGGCCTTGAAGTTTCCGTTTTTTTGGGGGGGATAGAAATTGTTGACATCTAGTGTCCATATCTACTTGCTTAATGTGCATGTATACGAAAAAAATATTGAACATATGGTGAAATTGAACTTTTTTTCATGGTGACATTTTTGGTGTGTTCTCTGGAATGATGTTAGATGCATTCAGGCATATCATGTTTTTTTTTATTCTTTTTTAAATTAATGTTTTAATTAATTAGTGTGAAAATCCGATATCACAGTGGTAAATATACTCTTTGCATCATAATATTATTATTATTATTTCAGGCGACTCCAGGAGTCCTTAGACTCATCGAGGGAGGCCCTAAACATCATGTCCACACAACTATGCGATTACATTCTCACAGTATCTATCATACCTTGTCTTGAACTTGTTCACCGTCATAGCACCCACAACAGACTCTGGCAGCTTATTCCACTCATTTACCACTCTAAAAGTAAAGAACCCAGTTCTAACACCCCTGCTAACCACACCCTTGCCCAGCTTCCATAGGTGTCCCCTAGTTCTCCCACCACCAGTCTTGATCTCAAAAATATCCTCTGAATTAATCCTATAGAATCCTTTAGCAATTTGAATGTCTCAATCATATCTCCCCTCCTCCACCTATCAACTAGTTTCTGCAACCCACAAATCTTCAACCTGTTCTCATATGGTTCATTCCATAGACCTGTTATCATCTTGGTCACTCGCCTCTGGATCCTCTCCACCTCCTCCCCATCAAGAAGGAACCGAGGTGACCAAATCTGGGCACAGTAGTCGAGATGAGGTCTTATCAAGGTTCGGAACAGAGGTACAATAACTTGCTTGTCTCTGCTCGTCAAGGTATTTTTCAACAACCAAGTGAGTTGATGAGCTGATTTAGCTACTTTTGCAGTGTGCCCCCTAAACTTCATCTCCTTATCCACCAACACTCCCAAGTCCCTGGCTTCATCAATCTCTTGGAGTACAGTTCCACCAATGTGGTATACTGCTGCTAATCTTTTCACCCCAAAATGCATAACCTTACATTTTGTCACATTAAATTGACATCCATTCTCCTTAGTCCAGAACTCCAATCTGTCTAAGTCATCCTGCAAGACTTTGACATCTTCTGCATTCACTATTGCCCTACCCAACTTTGCATCATCAGCGAACAAATGAATTGTTCCACTTAGATCCTTCCCTATATCGTTAATGAACAGATTAAACAGCAGTGGTCCAAGAACAGAACCCTGCGGCACACCACTAGTCACAGGCCGTCTTTTGGACTCTACTCCTGAATAAACTACTCTTTGATATCTCTCCATCAACCAACCACCTATCCATCTCACCAACCCTATATCCATTCCCATATGTTGTAGTTTACGGATTAGTATTCCATGTGGTATCCTGTCAAATGCCTTTGCCAGGTCCAGTAGTATCACTGTAAATCCATTTACCTTATCCAGTTCAGCCGTCACCTTTTTATAAAACTTGAGCAAGTTACTGAAGCATGATCTACCCTTCACAAAGCCATGCTGTCCCCTGTACAGTATCTCGTTTTCATCAATCCATTCGTGTATTTTTCCCTTGACTACTTTCCCTTCTTTCCACACCTTCGGGACTAAGCCAGACCTGAGACTCAGATTAAACAACATGGTCAAGGGCATTCATAATTCTTTAGCCGCTTCACGCAAGACCCCTGCCGGTATACCATCCAATCCCACAGATGTGTTCACATTAAGGTTCTGTAATCAACTAGTCACCTCCACTTCATTCATCACTATTCCCGTATAAACTAATGGTTCCTTCACTTTTTCAATGTCACCACCTGGATGACATGCTTTTGCAAAGTGCGCGCTCAGTAACTCCACTATATTGACTGATTTAGTGACCTCCTTACCATCGTCATTCCTTAAAATCATTTTGGCGTGTAGTTTTTTTCTTGCTTGCAGCATATTGAAAGAACTGTTTTGGATTCTCTTTTGCTTGCAAAGCTAGTTTCCTTTCATAATCCGCTTTTGCTTTTTTTACGACACTCGTTACCTTTCTGGCCTGCACTTTATACCGTTCGTGTGCCTGCAGGTCACCCCTTTCTTTAAATTCCCTCCACAGTTGTTTCTTTTTTTGCAGCTCAAGCTTAATGGTGTTATTCATCCATTTAACCCCTACTTGTTTTACTATTCAGACCCTAGATATACAATCAGCCATTACCTCCTGTAAATGCTCCATGACCACGTCCCATGCTCTATCGACGTCTAGCCCTTGCAGTTGTACATGCCATGGCACTGATCCAAGCAATCTCTAAGCTTGTCATACTTGCCAGCACGGTAATTCCACATATACTCTGTCTTAATCGAAAATTCCACACCTTTAGCCACCTCCCAGGTCAAGACCTTATGATCACTCTCACCAATAGGTGGCAACATGGTCATATTCATTACAGTCAAATTCTCAGATGCTATTACCAGGTCAAGCACTCTCATACCCCTAGTATTTTCAATTACATGCTGTCTCAGATAGTTATCCCTTAATAATTGAATAAAATCCTTTTCCTTCCTCATATGTGTCCACTCCTCCTTCCAATCAATGTTACCATAGTTGAAATCCCCCATAATAATTACCCTCCTTCCACTCATTTCATCAATTTCCCTATGCATACTATCTCCACCATCTATTCCATCACCTGGTCTATAGCAGCACCCAACTGTATATTTTATTCTGCCAGTCTCAATCTCACACCAAATAGACTCAAATGAGCTCCTTTCACTATCCTGCGATACAACTTTTTTAAATTAATGTTTCAATTAATTAGTGTGAAAATCCGATATCACAGTGGTAAATATACTCTTTGCATCATAATATTATTATTATTATTATGATGATGCGGACTGAGCAGATATACGTGGTGAGCAGTGATAAAAGGTGACTGGGCAAAGGCAAGTGTGGCAGGGAGTAAGTGGCTTGAGTAAGATTGGTTATAAACCTAAAAGTGAACTGCTGTTCACTTTCAGGTCTATAACCAATGCCAGAATTTATTTACAAATGCCAGAAGTATCAGAAATAAAGGAGATGAAATAGTTTTAGTGATTGAGTTCATTCGATTCAAAATCATTGAAATAATTGAAACATGGTTGAATAAAGATGATATCCTATATCATCTTTAGGATATCAGGAATTGAACAGAAAGGACAAGGGAAGGTGTGTGTGTGTGTAAAATTCGATGCGGTCAAATTTTATATAACGATTTTTTGGCATCGATTTTACTGAGGTCACAAACCATGAGGAAAGAAAGAATTGTAACTTAATATTTTAAAGAAGTACTGATTGTAAACTTGAAAAGCTAACTAACAAAAACAATTGAAATTGTTCACAGATTATAAAAATAATGTAAAGGTTAAAATTGTGAATAATGTTGGTTTGGTGTAACAGAATGTTAGAATTCTTTAAGTTAAGGGGATTAGATCGGATTATGCTGGCGACTTAAAAGTAAACAAAAATATTGAGGGGTCTGTTCAGAAGTTTAGGTTGGAGGCTGTTCTAGGAGTTTGTTCGTCTTGCGAAAGAGAAAGCCCAGGAGGTCATTCTATGGAGATGTATTTCCAGTAGTGGAACGTGCCACCAGATATGAGGCCTCGACAGTAGATCCAAAACGCCGACAGTGAGCTACACTACAGATCCTGGACAAGGGCTACACCAGGATGACTGCCAAAAGCCGTTCAGCAAAGGATAGGATATAGGACCGAGGAAAGCAGTCATCAGAACTGCTAAAGTCATCCAAACTGGTAGGACTGTATTTGTTTCTACGAATTTGTGAGTAATTTTAATATGTTAACCCTGAGATTGAACAAGAACTGCATGTCCGCTGAATAGCTTTGTTAAAATTAATTGTTTAAATCGCTATAAGAAGTAATTGAGGCTAAAAGTTAGCTAGTTTTACATTTGAGAAGAATGTTAGTCAATGATATTGATTGTGACAGCCAGAAATTGCCTAGAGTTTGTAAAGCAAGTTTTTCTTAGCATTGTGAATTGCAGGTCTATATTGTAAGATTACGACTTTAAGAGTAAAGCAGGAATTAGAAAGAATTTGTTTAATCTTGTATTGTGCTTAAAGTAAAATAAACATGTTTTGTTTGTTTAAAAACTATCGCCTGATTTTTGACCAATGCACTGTCTCACAAAAATAACTGAACCTGTGCTAAAAGTAGAGAAATTGCCACGAATGACTATTTAAGGTATTATTTTAGAATGCGATCTACTCTGTTATAACTATTCTTCCTGTGCCATAACATTAATTCAGGATGGTGCAGTCAAAAAAACAAATTTTCCCTGAATTATGTGAGACATGGTTAGATGAGGATGACATTCTGACAGGAATAGAGATAGGATATGATTTGTTTCGTGAGGATAGATGGGATAAAAAGAGAGGGGAGTGCTATTGATGATAGACAAAGAAGAGATGCAAGAGGGAAATAGTGCCTGTGGTTTTGAGGAAGTATGGTGTGAGATAGAGGTGAAGTGAATGGAATGAAATACTTGGTTCGATATTGTTATAGACCAGGTAATGTGGATGGTGGTGATAATGAAATGTATAATCAAATTAGCCAAGCAAATAAGAAAAGGGTGATTTTAATTATGGCAACATAGACTGGAATGATGAGATAGCAACTAGAAGTAAAGAAAATGAGTTTCCTGAGTGTTTGAGGAATAACTGCCTCACATAGTATGTAACAGAGGGCACACGAGGACTGAGGGTCTTGGATTTGGTCATCTCATTAGAGGATGTAATTATAAATGAGGTGTCAAATCATCCACCAATTGGTGAGAGTGACCATGAGGTGATTACCTGGGTGGTTGCCAGCAGTGTGAGAAAAGGGTATATGTGGAACTACAAGGCAGGTGATTATGAAGAGCTCAGGAAACAGCTTGCAGGTGTAGCATGGAATGAGGAGTTAGCTGGAAAAGAGATCAATGCAGCTTGGGAGATTTTCAAAAACTATCTCGTAGATGCAATGTCTAAATGTATTCCAAGGGTGAGAAAATTAAATAAAGTATGTGTGAAATGGATGAATAAAGAGATTAAGCATGCAATACAGAGAAAAAGGGCATAATGGAGGCAGCATAAGAGAAGTGGAAATACCAATTCAATGAGGACTACAAAGACTAGGCAAGGCAGGTGACTTGGTTGGTGAGAGTAGCTAAAGAGAGGTATGAATAGTAGTTAGCTAATGAAGCCAAAAAAAAAAAAAAATCCTAAGGAGTTCTTTCGATATGTAGCAAAAGGAAGAATGGTTATGGAAGGATGACAGTGATTGGAGAAAATGGTATAAAGACAGCTGTTGCAGGTGTGGTGGAGATACTTAATGAACAGTTCATAAAGGTCTTTCAATCTTGTGAATGTGACTTCATGGAGAGATTGAGAGCAGTGATTGGGAAGAGAGACTGACTGACTGTAAGTGAGCAAGAGGTGTATGGGGAGTTGAGCAAACTAGATGTAAATAAGGCAGTGGGACTTGATAATATATCACCATGTATTCTGAAGGAATGTGCCAGGGAGTTGACATCTTTTTTTAATTTCTTGCACTGGGTCAAGTTCCTAAGGAGTTGTAGTTAAATTGTTGGAGAAGTTGTGAGAACTAGGATCCAGAATTGGGTTGACAACAATGGTATTATCTTTGGACAGCATGGATTTGATAAAGGGGGGAGTCATGTTTTAGTAATCTACTTACTTATTACAATAAGGTAACTGCTTCCATGGACAGAGGAGAAGGATACACAGTAATATACTTAGATTTTGCAAAGGCTTTTGATAGATTCCCGCATAAGTTGATAGTCAAACTGGAGTGGATGGGGTTGGATATTACATTGGTGCATTGGATTGGAGAATGGCTATCTAATAGGTATCAACAAACTGTGTATGGGGGGAGCAATATCCAGGAAAAGGAAAGTTACTAATTGTGTGCCTCAGGGGTCTGTTTTAGGGAAATTGCTATTTAACTTGTATATTATTGATATTGGTGAAGATTTGGATGGAGATATTCAGTTGTTTGCAGATAACGCAAAGTTGGGACGAATCATGAAGAGTAGAGAAGATGTTGTGGCTTTACAAGACTTGAATAAATTGAGTGATTGGGCATGGGAATGAGAATGCGAGTTCAATGTTGCAAAATGTAAGGTTTTAAATTTTGAAAAACAAAGATGGGATGCAGAATTTATGCTTGATGAGGATATATTGTCGGAGGTGGAGGAAATAAGAGATCTGGGAGTGATAGTGGATAAGGATCTGAAATTTAAGGGACACATAGCCAAAATTGTGAAGACAACACAAAGTCTTCTGGGAATGATGTGGAGAACACTGACTTGTAGAAGTAGGTAGATTCTTGTTCCATTGTATAAGGCTTTGATTAGGCCACACATGGATATTGTGCCCAGATTTGGTCACCTGGTTTTCAGAAGGATGAAGAGATGTTGGAGAGTGTCCAGAGGTGACTGACTAAGGTAGTTTCTAACCTCTGGAATGTCAAGTATGAGGAGAGATGGAGAAGATGCAACTTGCAGTCTGGTGGACAGGAGGAGGAGGAGGGAAGATACAATAGAGACCTACAAGTTATTAAGAGGTTGTTATAGGACAGTGGTGTTCAACCTTTTTTACTACGCGAGCTACTTTTCTATAAAAAGTTATTCGGTGATCTACTCTCTTATACAGATCACGTATATAAGATACCCGATATGTGATTACGCACAAATAGACAACTGAAAACTTTGTGTTTTTAAAAATTTTATTTATCACTTTTAATTATTTTAATACAACATATATATTGGAATAAAATATTTCTCTATTTTGGAAAACCAAAGTTAGAAAAAACAACAGATTGATTACAAACTCACAAGTTACAGGAAATGCTGGTTGATTAAAAAAAAAAGTTAATGTTAAATTTGGCATTGTTTGGACCTGCAATATTTTCATAGTCAAGTTGATATGAAAAAGTGGCCAATCACAGACAATCATCCGAATGATCATCTGTAATTTGGTTTCTTAATTGGTTTTTTATGACGGTCATATTTGAAAAAGTGGATTCTGACAAGTATGTCGATCGAAACACGACAGAATTTTTTTTGCAATATCAGTTAATATTGGGAATTTTTCATTTTTCATGTGCATACTTCCAAATGACTTCATTGTTTATTGATTTTAAATGTAAACTATTCTGGATGTTTATTATCTCAAGTTCTACTTCAGCTTGGTTTTTATCAAACAGCCCACTAATTTTATTTGAAATTTCTGTGATGTTCAAGTTTTCTTGAAATGGATTATTGATAAAAGATACAACCATTTCAGCTTTATTAAAATCTCTAAATCTTGATTACGCACATTAAATTCATTTAAATCATAGCCAAGCATTTCTTGATTTTCTTCAAAAAATTTTAATAAATATGGGAGATATCTAAATTCACAGTCATTTATATTTTTCTTTAATAAAAGTAAGTATTGTTGGAAAGTTTTTATTGAACTTAACATGTCAATTAAATTTTTATCTCTACCTTGTAACTAAATTTAAATTGCTTAATTTCATACAGAAATCTACTAAAAATGATAAGTGTAACAACCATCTTTTATCACTCAATTGTGGATAAATATCTCCTTTTTCACCAAGAAAATATTTTATATTGTTAATTAATACAAGACATCTTTCTAAAAATTGACTTCTGCTGAGCCAGTGAACATTATTGTACAACAGAAGTTCCCTATCATCATCTGCTTGTAATTTAAATAACCACCATTGCAGGGCTTTTCCTCGAACAGAATTTACAATTTCAAATGTAATATCCAAAACATCTTTTGTGTTTAATCTTTTACTACACAGTACTTGTTGGTGAATAATACAGTGGTAGGTTAAAAAATCTGGATATTTTGCATCGTTTTTACATAATGAAATGAAGCCTGATTTATTATCTATCATTGCAGGAGCACCATCAGTAGTAACAGACACAAGTTTATAAAGCGGATGTTTCACAAATTCATCAAATGCCGAAAAAATGTCTTCTCCCCTAGTCCTTCCCAATAATGGTATCATTTTAAAAAGTTCTTCTTACTTGAATAATCTTGAAATACCATGTGAATAAATACCATTAACTGAGCAATATCAGTGTAGTTAGATTCATCAAATTGTAACGAAAACGCAACACACTGGTGAATGTCTGACATTAACTTCGCCCAGAAACTTTTCTCCGGCAATTGGAACTCTTCCTTTCGGCAATTTGAAACCTTGTTTGCAGCCTAGAAATAGTCTCTCTCTAGCGATATCTCGAACCGAGAAGCTCCTTTCTGAAAGCAGGAAACTCCTGTCTCAAACAACGTGGATTTGTGCAGTCTCACTTATGGCGACTCTGGACCAGGCAGCCTCCTCTCTGACAGCAATTCTGGAACCGGGACCCCTTCTGCTTGCTTCAGTCCCTTTTTATTAGGCCTCCTCTGAGACCTCACATGAAGTTTGGCAACCCCCAAAGAATCGGTATGAGCCTTTCATCTTAAGTTTCAAGTTCGGCACACCTTTTGTTCTCCTCCACTTTCTTTTGATTGTAAGTTGTCGGCCATCGGAAAGT
Source organism: Typopeltis vanoorti (assembly GCF_054136105.1). NCBI lineage: Eukaryota > Metazoa > Arthropoda > Arachnida > Uropygi > Thelyphonidae > Typopeltis > Typopeltis vanoorti. Next base: position 84,087,116 of record NC_143551.1, on the reverse strand, counting down.
TGTTTGAACTCTTTCTGACTGACTTCGAAGATGTTTACACTTAGAGCCTGCAAGCCTTTCTCATACATACAAGTTTCAATAACAGTCTTTCTAATGCTGCCATATACAGCTTTGATGACAAAAACATTGCCTTTGTTTTTAACACTAACATATTCTTATTAAAGCAGTACATACAGTTAGCTTCAAAAGAGTTATTTACAAAAACATCTAATACAAACTATACCGAGACAAACAAAGTTTATTTTTTACAATATTCACATGGGACTTAACCTAAGTAAAAAATTGATGTAATGTGCTTTGGAATATTTAATATTTAAGCTACAATTGAGTTTTTACACTTTGCTTATAATCTTATTCACTCGGCTCGCTGTTTGACTTCCACTTATCCAAATTAATTTATTTATCCAGACTTATAAGAAAATTACTGATTTGACAATTTTAACGAAAAATAAATAAATAGCAATGCACTTAAAGCGAATTAAAAATAATACAAAATAATGATAAATAAAATTTTATGTTTTCAGTTTTAATTAAATTTGTAAGTAAGGAGGAATACAGAAGAGATCAACGAGTTGAAAACCCCTGTTATAGGATCAATGTTGGAGAGGTTCTACAGAAAATAGTGAGAGATCAGGGGAGAACCAGTCATCCCTGGAAGCTGTATAAGGAGGGTGTGAGCAGAGGAGTGAGAAGATTTTTTTCATGCAGAGTTGTGAATGATTGGAATGCCTTGCCTGAGAGTGTGGTGTCTGCAGAGAACTTGAGTGTGTTTAAAGCACGGTATGATGAGCTGTGAGTTTGATAAAAGGACCTCCTAGATAAGTCTTTGACTCTATGGGGGTTTTGGGTAATAATAATTATATTCCATGGAAAATAGTTAACACTGGATCTGTGACTTGCCTATTCTACAGATCTTTTTACTAACAGCGCTAACACTTGTAGGTAGTATAAAGGATTACAAGCAGAGACTAAATTAATCGGCTTAAGTAGGAACAAGGTAAAGAGAACTTAACAGAAAGATTAAAACAAGTACAAGTAAGGTAGACATAAGAAAGACAATAAGATAAATGAAATCTTAGAATATAACTAACAGTGCAGTTAAATATTACATGTGTGTGTGTGTGTTGGGGAAGGAAGTGCTGCTGATGACAGCAGGAGCATTTTGTCCACGTAAGGTAGACATGAAAGATAGAAAAAATGGCAAATGGTTTTGAGGTGGTGTGGTATGCAGTGGAAGTTGACAGGAAGACATTTAGTTGGATGTTGCTATAGGCCAAGGAATGTGGAGGATGGTGGTGAAGAAATGTATAACCAAGTTGGATTAGAGAACAAAGGAAATGTTATTTATGGTAGTATAGATTGGAATGAAGAGATAGCATCTGGAGATAAGGAAAATGAATTTCTCAAGTCATTGAGAGACAACTATCTCAGGCAGCATGTAAAGGAGGACACGCAAAGATCAAGTTTTAGATCTGATCATTTCATCAGAGAATGTAACTGTGAGTGGGAATTTCACATTTTCCTCCAGTTGTGAGAGTGATCATGAAGTGATCACCTGGGTTGTGGCCACCATATGCAGGCTTCTGTCAGGAAAGGATATATGTGTGGACTCCAAGGCTAGTGATTATGACAAACTTAGGAGATGGCCCTGGAGCTATATCATGGAAAGAGGAGTTGAGCGATAAGGAAATAAATGCTGCTTGGGAATAGATAATAGACAAAGGTCAAAAAGGCTGAATAAGGCACTTTGGAGGCACTATATGGTAATAATCAGTCTTAAGAAGAAGAGAAAGCCAGGAGAGTGACTCAGTAAGGACAACAAAAGTGCAGTATGAGCAGAAATGAGCAAATCAGGAGAAGAAATACGTTAAAGAAATTTTATACTTCGTTTTAATCCTTTTCCCAAGTAAGCAAAACAAAGTTTTGCGCATGAAATATATTCATGTCTGAGCTACTTGTATATAGGCTAATGACTTCATATCACTTGCTTTAGTGTGTATAATGCAATGCATAATGGGAAGGGCCACTACCCAGATCGGTTTGACCTTTATTGAGGTCTCATCAGTGGGAGCCAGATCCGGGGAGAGACATCAAGGTTGAAGTAATGCAGAGGTCATATATAGCTCATATACAAGTAGCCAAAAGGTGACTGACATTAATAAACATCTCTGGATGAGAGAAAGATGTAGAAAGTTTTTTACCTTGGGTGTATTATACGTTAAAGATACCAAGAAATTTTATACTTGATTTTAATCCTTTTTCCCAGTAAGCAAAACAAAGTTTTGCACGTGAAATATATTCATGTCTATGTGACTTCTGCATTACTTCAACCTTGGTATCTCTCCCAGGTCTTTTGGTAAGCATGTACAATGTTCCTGACTGATACATACGGATTAGTTTTATGGCTGTTGTTCCGGTTTCGTTCCATGGAACATCGTGGAATGAAACCTCTTTGATATTCCAAGCAATTATTTAATTGCTTGGAACATCAAAGAGGCCCCACTGAAAATTACTCCTCTGGGATTGTTTAATGTTTTATGAGTAGTGCCTGATGAGCTGCCATCTTAAAAACTGACTTTGCATCCAAAGGCTTAAGTTAAGAGATGTTCCATTGTATGTATTTATTATTATAATACCTCTAGCGAGTTAATGACTCATCAAGGGAGGCCATATATCATCCTCACCAGCTGTCATGCTTTCTCTTAAACTCATTCACTTTAGATGCACTCACTGCTTCAATAGGCAGTGTTCTACTCACTCACAGTTCTATGAGAGAAAATTCTAGCTCTTACCTCTTTCTTAACTGCGCATAAACTTTCAGAGATGTCTGTGTGTCCTCTCTTCACCTTCCATATAATGAAAAATGTTATCAACCAATATCTCCACTGCCATCTCAAAAGTTTAGACCTCTATCATATCACTCCTCTTTCTTCTGTTTACCAGTGTCTGCAGTCCATGTACTCTCAATCTATCCTTGTAATCTACATTTCGTAATCCTGATATTATCTTTGTGACTCTTCTTTGCAGACTTTCTACAGAATCGTTATTCCTTTTGAAGCCAAAAGACCAAATCTGCACACAGTAGATCAGTGTGGTTGTATCAAGGCCCTGTAAAGAGGCAAAAGGACTTCCATTTCTAACATGTCAATGTTCATTTCAACATTACTCTCTGAGTTGTATTTGCAATTTTTGTTATGCCACTTTGAACTTTCCATCCATCATAACTCCAAGATCTCTTGCCTCGTCAGTTACTCCAAGCATAATTCACCAATATAATATGTTATTGGATATCACATTACACTAAAGTACATAACTTATACTTATTAACACTGAATTGATAGCCATTATCATTTCTTCACATTTCCAGCTTACTGAAATCAACCCTGCCTGTCTTTGCATCATTGGTCCAATACCTGTCCATTGGCCACTCACTTATTCAAACCAATATTTTATATTCTAATCCCACTTTTATGCAACAACCTTTCATGTAGTATCCTATCAAATGCTTTAGCAAAGTCCAACAGTATCATAGTGTATCCATTCCTTCATCCAACTGAGTCGTAATGTTATTATTAAATATGAACAGACTGTTCAGATATGATATCCTTTCAGTGAACTCATGCTGTTCATTGCAAAGTATATCTTGTTTGTCCACTCATTTCTGTATGTGAGTTCTTACCAACTTTCTATTTTTAAAATCTTTACAATTACTCCAGTGATAGTGACAGGTCAATAATTAGACACAGCAGTCTTTGTACCAACCTTGTGCAATGGGATCATCATACATTCTTTCCATTCCTGTGGGATCTTTCCTGAGCTAAGACTCACATTATACAAAAATGTCAAGGGCCTAGCCAGTTTCAGCTGAACATTCCTTTAGTACATTTTCTGATATCTCATCCGTTCCAATTGGTAAGAGATACTTGGTAAGGATTACACCACCCATATTCCAAAAGACAATGGCAAGAACCTTCCCTGCTGACTTTTGGGTTCGGAACTTCTTTGGCCATGGAGAAACTTTGTGTCTTCACTCAATTGACTGTGTTTGGTCTCTGGGTCATAGTGATGATGAAGCCATGTTTCATCAACAGTCACAATAAGAGCCAAAAAATTTGCACCTGATTTCTCAAAATGATCCAAAATCCTTTGAGATGACAGCACATGTTCTCTCTTTGGGTTGGCATTCAAACATTTAGGGGATCCATCCAGCTCTCTCAGAGAGCAGGACAGCTTCTGTATGTCCAGATGTTGGTGGATAATGACCCCAACTCGTTCCCTGGATATCCTCAGAGTCTTTACGATGTTTTTGGCTGGTATTTATCTATCATCAAGGATCATGGAATGCATTGCATCGATGTTTTCAGGTGTGATTCGCTGTGGAAGGTCTTCCTGACCTGGGAACATCTGTTGTCTCAGGATGTCCAGTTTTTAACTTGGCCACCCAGCTGGCAACTGATGGCTATGCTGGGGCACAGTCCCCTAAAGTCTCACACAAAGTTTGTTGAATCTCAGTTACAGACTTTTTCTTGCACCAAAAAAAACTTGATGGCCCGCACCTTTCTGTTTTCGAATTTCTTCAAATTCTCTGACATGTCTTCATGTATCCTAAAAGAAAAAGAATAAATTATTACAATTTGATGAAACATGGGGGTTAAAAAAGTTTTAAGATATGTTCTTTCCTGTGGTTATATCAGTTGCTTTAATATCATTTTTGTTCTAGGTATTTATCAGAACTTTTCAGTCCCCCCCACTCTTAATATTAGGATATGCAGATGATATATGCCTTGTTGGAGAAAATACTGAAGACATTAGAATAACATTTAGAAAACTCAAAACTGCTGCTGTAAAACTATGATTAGAAATCAACCAGATAAAACTAAATATTTAAATTTATGTAGAAATCACAATCAAGGGGAAAATGACTAGTTTACCATTGACAACCTGAAATTTAAAGGTGACATTTCCTTCAAATATCTTGGAATGTTGATTACTCAACATAATACAATTAGTACAAAAATAAAAGCTAAAAATTAAAATCATCTACCTTCTAAAGACTTTATTAACATAGTCAGTAAGGCCTATTTTGATTAGACTAGGATACTATCCTCCAGTATATAGACGAGAGCACATTAATCCATCCTTTTTTTTTTTTTCTTTACATTACTCTCAGTTATTTGGTCTCTTTTCCACTAAATGGCCACCTGGACAACTGACTTTTTAAAAGTACATCTGATCCTGCTTTCTGAAGTATAACAATATCTTAAGTATAATCAAGATGTTACTTTCAGCATAAGCTTTTAATTTATTAGTATAAAAAAAAAAAAAAACTGATATTATTAATATGATTGACATGGGCTAATATGTATTAATTAACATTGATATATATTAATCCATGGAATCAAAAGATAGTTTGAGGTATTAATGAAAGAATAAATGAGTACATATGAAATGAATAAACAGGTTATTTATTTACAAAATTTATACACTATTTTATATTTTTACATTACTGACTTTTTTTTTTTTTTTTAAAATAAGTCATTCAAAGTAATTTCATCAGTAAGGAATCATCATTATCATCCAGGCTCCACAATAAATTGTCATTTTCAAAGGTAGGGAAAAAGTATCTAAAACAAAAAATATATAAGTAAAATTTATTTATATATTTTTTTATATCAAGCAGTAAGGTAAGTGTAATTTTAAATTTAATGTTATTAAGTTTAAAATTTAAATACTACTAATAATAATCTTTGTTGATGAACTATTAACTTATCTCAATCCTAATAGTACTCTCTTCCATTAAATTAACATGATGCTTTTCATCATGATTTTCTGGAATATATTCTCACATGATGTATAACAGATCATATGCTAGTCCAATACAATTTTAGGCTTAGTTTTCTATCAATGACCTTCACTCAAATTGGCCCATTGTTCATCAAATCTCTGACTTTCTTTGCGTGCTCTTTCTGGGATACCTTTACTTAACAGTTTAGTTACTGAAGTTGAAAGTTTATTTTTCACTTGGTTAGAGTATAATAAAATTAGTTTAATCCTTTATCCAAGTGTGAGCAAACAAAGTTTGCGCCTGAAAGTATCTTCAGGACTGGGGTAAGGTGGTACAACACCAGGGCAACTCATTGCAAAGGTGGAGCAAGCTACCAACACTCCTATCTCAGTATCTCCTATAATGCAAACCACATCTCCTTGCAGATATGTCTAATGTTATGCATTAAGGGAAGGGCCACTACCTAGACTAGTTTCGACCTTTACTGAGGTCTCTTCAGTGGGAGCCAGGCCCAAGTAGCGATACCAGGCAGAAGCATTAGCAGGTCATCTCTACCTATAGGAGTTGCCAATTGGTGTGCCACCCTTTTTTAATAAATTACTCTGGATTTAGAGAAAGATGTTGAAAGTTTATTTTTCACTTGGTTAGAGTATAATAAAATTAGTTTAATCCTTTATCCAAGTGTGAGGTCTCTTCAGTGGGAGCCAGGCTCCACTTGGGTCTGGCTCCCACTGAAGAGACCTCAATAAAGGTCGAAACTAGTCTGGGTAGTGGCCCTTCCCTTAATGCATAACATTAGACATATCCGCAAGGAGATGTGTTTTGCATTATAGGAGATACTGAGATAGGAGTGTTGGTAGCTTGCTCCACCTTTGCAACGAGTTGTCCTGGTGTTGTACCACCTTACCCCAGTCCTGAAGATACTTTCAGGTGCAAACTTTGTTTGCTCACACTTGGATAAAGGATTAAACTAATTTTATTATAGTTTAGTTACTGTAATTTCTTATGGGAAAATAAATGAAAAATAATGGTAAGTAGCAAAGAAAGGCATTTCTGAAATGTAATGAATTTGGCTTATTCTTAGTAATTAAATCCAGGTCTTAACTTCATTAACATATTTACTACAAACTGTGCACCATAAAATTTTTTCATTTCTTACAATTTTACATATAAAGAGATCTTAGAAGGGATGTTCAAGTGGATTGAATTGAATCAGAGATTACCCAGACCAATTTTGACCGTACTGAGGTCTCATCAGTGGGAGCTAGACCTATGGAGATAACAAAAGGTATGTCCATCACGAAAAGCGACAACAGATTAATGTTCTCATATTTTGGAGAGATGAACCAAAATTTCAGCACTGTTCTGTTGAAATGGCCACTAGCATTTATCCATTTTATGAAAATAAAATGGATACAAATATGAGAAGTTGCTAGTCAACATCTATATGTGGTTCAAATTGAAACTTACAAAACTAGTTTTCCTCTTTTATTCTGTCGGCTTCTATTCTTTGTAACAGACACACTCAGAACATTTTCCTCAAGGACTATAATGTCTAACTAGTCAACAAACAATAAGCTTCTGTTTCCTTAAAGGTTTTGTAACCTCTGATTGTTGGGTTTGATATATAAAAAATTGTTTTCATTCACAAATATTCAAGCTGTGTCATATCCAGACAGTTGTCAGGATCTTAATTATAAAGGCAGTATTTTTTGTTTGAAGTATAAATTCCTACTGTTATCAATTTTTTTTTTTTTTTTGAGAATTGAAAAGAGTATTTTTACTTTAATTGAATGCTCAAGTGCTTGTTATTGACATGATGGTAATATTTATATAACTTGGAGTAGCGCTATTATCTAAAACAAATCACTTTATTCACTGTGGCATTAATATATTATCAATACTACAGGTTACTCTGATCTTTGAAGATTTTTACATAACCCGGAAAAAATACTGGATGTATTTAATATGCATAACTTATCTTAATTCTAATAGTACTCTCTTCCATTAAATTAACATAATGCTTTTCATCATCATGATTTTCTGGAATATATTCTCACATGATGTATAACAGATCATATGCTAGTCCAACACAATTTTAGGCTTAGTTTTCTATCAATGATTTTCACTCAAATTGGCCCATTGTTCATCAAATCTCTTGACTTTCTTTGTGTGCTCTTTCTTTTGTTTCAAAAGCACTCCAAACTGCATTAGTATACTTATGCACTGGCCAGTCTTATTCTGTATATCTGTTTTACACATCTTTTTATTTAAGTAATCGTACCATCTTAGATTAACTCTGCTTAAACATTCTAAGTTCTTTCTAGTAATCTTCATTTTTAATATGTAAATATATATGTTTTTAATATTTTTACTATGAACTAATGATATGTGTGTGATGAACTGTTTTACTTCTCACACGAATCTCACTTCCTTATGTCAAAACTAGTTTGAAAATTAGCAGATGTTATATACTGCTAATGTTGTGTTTAAGCCAAATTCTTTCTTGTTTTATATATGTATATTAAACTTGCACTCCAACATGAAATTATTTATTTGCTGAAGATTTAACTAAATGCTGGGCAGCAGTGATAAAAAAAGATGTGATTATACTGAAGGTATATAAATATTTTGATAAATAAATGTTTGGTTTAACAAGAGGAGTGCAGAACCTCTGAAATGATCCTCATGTTATCTATTTACGTCTTAGTTTGTCATCTTCCATAACACTTTACCTAAAAAGATAAAATATGCTACCTTTTTATACTGAAACCAAACTATGAGGATAACAGAAATTATACATGTAGGACTTATTTTAATAAACAAAATGTTTATGCATTTCACTGTTTGCCAGCTTTATTAGGAAGATAATATACTAGAGAATATGCAAAAAAACATAACAACTCTAACAGCAGTTGATTTGAAACATATAACATTAATTATAACAACATAAGCATGTTCACATGCATCATTTTACATAAACATTCATCATTATACAAGGTCTTTAGATAGTTATCAGCATAATGAAGATCTGACAGGTTGCTTACAAGTGAGACTTCACGAAGAATGAGTTCCTGTTTAAAGCACAATATTTTTCAGACCACAAGATGCACCTTTTTTATGTAAAGAAATCAACTTAGAATTCGGGTGCGTCTTATGGTCCAAAGGTAGGTGATAATGGGTAAGTCTTGGATTCCCACGTTTTTGATGCAAGCCAAACACCTGTCTCACTGCATATGTGGGAATCCTTGATTTTCAGACAATAATTATTAACATCTGACCTCCATGGAGTCAGAGACTCATCATAGGAGGTATACACTCACAACACACTCAGGCAATGCATTCCACTCATCAACGACTCTCCATGTAAAGAATCCTCTCCTCACTCCTCTGCTCACACCCCCCTCCTTATACAGTTTCTAGCGATGGCTTCTTGTTCTACTCTCCTCCCATTCTATGAAAAATCTCTTCCATGTCAATCTAATAACAACTCCCAACGAGCTTATATGTTTCAATCATATCTCCCCCTCCTATTCATGAGGCTTTGCAATTTACATTTTATCAATCTGTCCTCATATTCCACATTCCAAAGACTACCACCTTTGTGAATCATCTCTAGACCCTTTTTAACATATCTTTGTCACCATGAAAACCCAGTGACCAAATCTGTGTACAATAATCCATGAGGACTGATAAAATTCTTTATATTTTTCTATGATCTGTCTAAGGCAAAGGATCTGCTCTCTGGTGCCCTTACCTTTCCTGAAACCTGCTTGTTCCTTGGGCATCTCTGCCTCAGTTTCAGCCTCAATCCTATTGAGCATGATCGTCAATAAAATTTTGCTTACATGAGATATATTAAACTAACAGTTCTATAGTTCTTGCACAACTTCATATCACCTTTCTTATGTAGTGGTATGAAAACTGACTTCTTCCAGTCTTTAGGCCATGATCCTGTCTCCCATATCCTTGTAATCAAGATAAGAGTGTTTCTATGAAACACTCTTATCTCTCCATCTCCTGTGGCCTTAATTAACTCTGCTTGGATTTCATCTGCACCTGGGGCCTTATTGCTGTTAAGCTGTTTAACTGCTCTTTCAACTTCATGCCTAAGTGGAGAAGGTTCCAAATCAAAATTTTCCTGGTGAGAGGCCTCCACATTTTCTTTATCCACTCTACTGTACAGTTCCTAACAGTATTCTTTCCATCTGTTTTTGATTTCCAACTCTTCTGTTAGTAATGCTCCATTCCCGTCTTTGATGACATTCCATGTGGGCTTTAAAATTATGTGGATAAGAGGATGGCTAACTGACAGATATCAAAAAGTGGTATACAGGGGAGGTAAGTCTGCAAGATTTAAGTGTGATTCGAGTGTGAATCCAGATGTCTGTTTCTTTTTTGGAGGTGATCCTGCCACACATCCCAGCAGCGTCCTCAGGAAGAAAGTTAAAAGAAAGCTCTGCAAGGACTGTCATCGACCCATTTCTTCAAGTTCTCATCATGCTTGTTCTGGCAGTCAAGGAGTTCCAAATCTCAGACACTTCGTGTGTCAGGACTGCGATTGTGCATTCTCAACTGCAGTCGGCCTTGGCGTGCATTGCACCTCAAAACATCCAGCCGAAGCCAATGCTGCAATAAGAACTGAGCACGTCAAAGAACGTTGGACTGCCAAAGAAGAAAAGATTCTCACCACTCATGAGACCGAGTTGACGAGTCGAGGGATAAAGAACATCAATGAGACTTTATTTAAGGTGTTCCCATTAAGATCTTTGGATGCCATCAAGTGTCATAGACAGAAAGCCTTAGTTCAAGAATGGCAGCCCATCTGCCACAGGTAATATCTCCATATCTCCTGTCCCTGCCTCTCCATCTTCCAGCCACCATCCTGCTGTTGAAGAAGAGGTTTTCATTCTCAGACTGACATCATCTCTAGACGATCCTCCTCTTCCGGAATATAACCATCAAATTCTTAAATCTCTCATCCAGAATCACCTTCTGGGAATGGATATTACAGATCAGTTAAATGACTACCTCCATGCTGAATTCTCTGAACACTTGATGCGTCGTCAACACCAGCCTACGTCTCATTCTACAATGACTTTGTCAAATAGGAAGCAGTGGAAGAGGGCCTATGCAGCTATGCGGGCCCTCTATATAAAGAATAGAGGGCAATGTGCCAAGACCATCGTTGACGGTGCTTCCCCCTCCACCTCTAGCAGACTTACATGATGATTTTGTTAAATTCTGGAGTACAGTCTTTTCTGCTCCACCTCCACACTTCCCTGATGATGATGTTAGATCTGAAATAGGCGACTTCACTCTAAATGAGGTCACCTTTCCAGAGTCTAACAGAAGATATCCATTAAATGAGCATACTTATCATTTGGCACAATCTAACTATGTTTTAAAAGAAATAACAACTGGCAAATTAGAATAAGAAATGTTTGTATTGTAGTTAGTGTGTTTATATTTTAATGTAACTGTAAGTCAACAAAAAGGGCTCACATGAGAGTAATTATTAGTGAATTTCTACACGTGAAAGAATGCCAATAATTCGGCAAGAAGGAGCAAAGGTCGCCCAATACTACAATAGCAGCGTAAGCGTCCATGGGTGCTACCTCTAAGAAAACATCAAGATGCATGCATTCCCAGAATTGGAAAGCCCCGTATGAAGAACGGTGAAGTCACCCAGTCAAGGACGAATCGGAAGGGTGAAAGGAGAGATCAAACTCGTAAAGGTGGCGCTCTTAGGGAGAGTATAAAACCTGCAACACAGAATTGAAACCCCCCCCGTTTTGTTTGTTCCTGTATTCTCACCATGTGATTTGAGTGGTCATCGTGATTCAGTTCTTATCTTTAAGAGCTGATCTCCGAGAAATCCCAGTATGGCACTGCCACAAAACACGGCAAATCTTGAACGCAGGCCGTCGGTAAGAAATAGCATCAACGTAAATCCTTAGTAAAGAAACCGAGCACCCGATCCAAGGCAGCCAGAACTTCTTAAGAAGGAAGAACGGAGAAAATCCTGAAAGAACCCAAGATAGTGTAGATAAGTACTTTTACATATTCTAGCCCTTTAGAGAACATGACTGACAGAAACGGAAGAAAGTGTAACTCGAATTTATGATAGGATAAATATGAAGAATTATTATATGTGTGAATGACTCTATAACATTAGACTGAATTCTGAGAACTATTAATTTACTGGAGATTCTGTCGTGACCTACTTGAGGGAGATTAATAATGTGCCAAATACCTAGCTGGCTCCTATCAAGTTGTAAACTAAATATTTGATAAGTTAAAGGAATAGTATTGTAGAGATTAAGAATTCCATGTTTATCTAAGAATGAGAAAGTGAGAGAAATGTAAGAGTTTTAATCTAGCATAAATATCAATTTTGTCTTTGTATTGTAATTAATTATGAATTCATTAAATTTGTTTGTTACCTTCCATGTGTGCTTTTCTGACCATGTAGACTGACCTAGACCCTTCATAAAAAATACGAACCTGGTGATCATATGTATGCGCGGGGATATCCTCAGTAAGAAAGGAAAGGGGACACGACTGCAACAGACAAAAGGGAAAACCTACAGCTTCTGATTTCAAGCGAATTATATTAGTAGCATCTGATACTCTATAACCATCCTTAGGCTGAGTGTGACTCTGTCCTTAAAGCCCAGGCTGGCGCAGGAAATAAATTTGTCTGAGCGAATGTGGATGACTTGTAGAGATCAGGGAATAGGTATTTTCTGGGGGCCCAAAACTTAGAAATTGTCAGATAAGCAGTAAGATCATATACTCAATGTTAGGCAGATGATTTAGAGATATATAAGGGTTAAAGTTAGCAGACAGAGGCCAACATATATAATAAGGTAAAGGAAAGAGTAATGACCACTAAATCTAATAGCATTATACAAAAAAAAAAAAAAAAAAAAGACATAACAATGACCAACCTTATTGAGGTCCATTCCTGCCCTTCAAATATACCAGTTCTATCTCCAGCCAGGAGATCAAAGCAGCTCTTCCATCCAATTTCTTCGCCTCCGGACCTGATGGCTTTCCTGCAGCTAGGCTTCGGAAGGTGCTGTTGAAGATTCTTCAAGACTTATTGGACATTCCCCTTTCCAGTAAAGCAATACCACCATACCTACACGCTTCAAGAACCATCTCAATTCCGAAGAAAGAAACTTCAAACCGTGCATCAGACTTTAGACCTATTACCATCGAGCCCACACAGCTCAATGGGGCAGACGACTCAAACTGTAGGACTGGCTACCACTACAGTGGGACATTGTCTCATATAGCCCAATGTTGCTTCCGCACCCATGGGGGATCCGTGTGCAGAGGCATGACACTGTGGTCTCCATTCTGAACAACCGCTTTAGGAACAAAAGTTGGGAGACCATGGTGGAACCACATTATAGGACCTCTGCAGGTTTGTGTAAGCCAGACAGTGATTAAAACAGATGGTGACATTTGGGTAGTTGATGCCCAGGCGATGGGAACAGGGGACCCACTAGCCTACAGCCATAATAATAAGGTAAACTATTATAAGAATAACCAAGATCTAGTTAGTAAGATATGGGAGGAGCATGGGGCAACTCCGAGGTTTACCAGTGCAACCATCTCTTTACATGCCGTATGGAGCACAGATAGCTCTAAGGATTTAAAACAGCTTGGGCTTATGCAGAAGGATATAAAAGTTCCTTCCTTGAGGGGCCCCTACAGGGCACACTGGTGGCATGGCGTTGCCACCAGAGAATGACTACAATGATAACTAGAATAGGCATAAGGTAAAACACTTGTAAAGGCTTAGGCCTATATCAAGTCTGGACGTGATGTAAGGGTAGTAATGCCCATAACCAGTACAAAGATTAATAAAAAAAATAAATAAATAAATAAATAAAATAACCAGTGGTATACTACAAGGATCAGTCCTTGGTCCACTGTTATTCAATCTGTACATTAATGATATTGGGAAGGATTTGACAGGCGACATACAGCTATTTGCTGATGATGCAAATACGGTAATCAGGAATGCTGCTGATATGCAGTACTTGCAGAATGATTTGAAAAGGCTGAAATTGTGAGCATGGGAAAATGGATGTCAATAAATTCAAAATCAAGCACTTTGGCATGATTAGATATCTAATGTTGCATTGTATTTGTGGGATTATAGTAGAAGAAACTGATGGGTAGCAATCTTGGAGTGTTTGTAGATAGGAAGTTGAAGTTCAGGGATCATGTAGCAAACATAAGGATGACATTTTGCCTCTTTACAAGGTCTTGATAAGACTTCACTGAACTACTGTGCACAAGTCTGGTCTCCTGGTTTCCATTGTGATTCTGACACAGTTAAAAATGATATCAGGATTGTGAAATACTGATTATGAAGACAGACTGAGAATTTGCATAGTGCAGACACTAGCAAACAGGAGAAATAGTGGGTGATATGATTGAGACATAAACTTCTGAAAGAGTCATACAGGATTTCATTTGATGTAATTTTTCATTTTATGGAGGGGTGGGGAAAGGGCAAGAGGACATCCTTGGAAGCTGAGAATGAATACAGAAAAGAAGGGGATGAGGATTAGATTTTTCTCTCATAGAGTTGTGCGTTTGGAATGGATTGCCATTGGATGTTGTGTGTGCAAGTAGTGTGAATTCATTCACAATGTTTACACACACACACACACACAGTGTGTAGTTTGTGAGCTCCCTCAATGAGTCCCTGACTTCCTGGAGGCTTCTCTTAATAATAATAATGTCTTATATGGATGACTCTGTGGATTTGGGCTTTTGTTGCTTTAAGTTTTGTATGGATTTTTTTTAATCTTTTTTTTTTTTTTTTCTGGGAGATTTTTTTTATAATATGTAGTAAAACTGTGTTTCATGGAGGTGTAATTCATTATATGTGGGGAAAAAGAGATAAACATGAATAGATACATGCAATGGCTGGGTGGTAGGAGTGACAGATTAACCAACATACTATCCACACAGAGGGTACCCAATCTGCCTGTGTGGCCTCTTCTTTTTGCCTGACTAGAAGTGTGGCCAGGTTAATGGGGGGGGGGGGGGGGAATAGGGACTTTGCTTTGTCATTAATGCAGGAAAGCGAAGTAGTGAGGCCTTGTCTTTCAGTGATGTTGTTACAGTACCATCTGGATATGAGAGCATAATACTACCATACTTCCATCCAGTCATAAACTGGCAGAGTAAGTGATGACAGCAGGAATTAATACTAACTGATCATTTGTTATTATAAGGTTCAGTCCCATGTGCTATCTAATAGTCAACCTGTGGATCTGTTTTACTGCTATACACTTGAATGAGGATGGTATGGACTCCTACAGTGTGACTGGAATATCCTCAACTAAGGGTATCACCTGCACTGCACAGATTCTGAGAAGCAGGGTGTGTGTGTGGGGGGGGGGGTAAATGGAGACCAGAGCCTTTGCTCTGATGATATCAGCTGCCATCTGTAATGACTCAATAACTATACTTTTGTTAGTTTCATTTTTTTTTTTTTTTTTACAGATGTTTCTTATGTTAATAATGTTATCTTGAAATCTGTTAGGTGTGAGATTGTTTAAGTAGCTGAATTCTCACTGGTCATTCTGGGTCCCTGATAAATGCAAGAAGTATAACTGGAGATAAAATCATAATTAGCATGCTATCAGATTATGTTATATTATCATAATGTACATTGCTTGGAAAGAAGTCAATCAACAAACATTCCCCATGGAAAAGGTGCATCAGAAATGTAACAAGTCTGTCTTTGTAGCTGGTATAAATTGGAGGAATATGATGTTCCTAAGTCAGTGGAACTGTGTCTGGGTAAAATGGCTGCAAGAAGGGTTCTGATGGATTTTGAGAGGCATTGTGATAAGATGCCATGTTGAAGACTTATCCGTTTGGCCAACTGGACCATACCAGGTCAACAATCAGTGATACCAAACTGAGATGGAAGTGCAGGGGGGGTCAACTACAAGTGCTACCTGCAGTGGATGACCCATCACACTCAGCAAACATGAGTGTATTTTGCTATGAAGGATATGTGAAAACAGCAATTTGTTGGCTGACATGTTGAATGTAGAGTTCCAAGCATCGACAGGAACATGAATCTGCACAAAAACATTCGGAACAGGCTCAAAATATATGTTTCCATGGTAGGACTGAAATATACAAGCCCAACATTACCAGAACCAACATGCAGCATCATCAGTGGTGCAAAGAGCATGTACAGAAGGAATGTAGAAGCTTGGAAAACTGTGTTATGGGGCAATGAATCACACTACACTCTCCACCGAACAGATGGACGGGTGTGGTGGATGCCTAGTGAACATCTCTTACCAGAGTAAATAATCCCAACTATGAAATTCAGAGGTGGCAGTGTGATAGTATGGTACTGATTTTCCTGGTTTGGCCTTGAACCTCTATTTGTAGTGCTATGAACACTGAACTATGAAAGGTATCTGAACCTTCTGGACAATGCAATGCTTCCTATTTTGTGGCATTTCTATGGAACTGACCATTGTCTCTTTCAGCTAGACAATGCACCATGTCAAAAGGCTGCTGCTGTAACTGCATGGTTTGTGGACATGAACATCACCACACTTGACTGGCCTCCAAGAAAGCCTTGATCTTAACTGTATTAAACATTTGATACTGAAATGGGATGGACATTTGGGATGAACTGAATTGGGTCAAGGGATGTCCACCCCCCCCTCATCCAGAATAGTCCAGGACCTCATTACACACTTATAGAAAGAATGGTCCAAAATTCTCATTGATCGCTATTGTATGCTTGTGGAAGGTCCTGTAGGATTGCTGCAGTCATCGCAGCAAAAGGAGGTCCTATATCTTATTACGGCGGGTGCCATGGCTGTTTGTTCCTCACACTGTGGTGTTCAGTGACTTCTTTCCAAGCAGTGTATACGTAACGTCAGCAATATAAAATACAAGTCTGCTAAACTTCCATTTGTTAGTCCATCTTCAGTATCCAAGTGAAGATGTAATAACAGGATGGAATGCATCAGATAGACATTACGGCAGGAGTCCCAGTTGGTTATGTAGACTCAATCCTTAAACAACCCTATGCTTTTTCAGTACTACTGAATCCAATATAAATGAACTGAACTGTTGCAGTATCTGTTAAACAATTATGAAGATATTTTTATTTTTCCAGATTTTATTTTATCAGTTGTTTGTCTATAAACTACAACTAATATTATTATAACAGTAAGTTTTTGAGTGCTACAACTTTATAACAAACTTCTAATGTATATGATAAATAAAAAAAATATAAACTTACTGAGGTTGATCCCACTTGCTAGCATCTGGTAGTTGGCATATATGTCCACTTTCTGTCATATGAGCCAGGAGATTGTCATGTAATGCAAACTTTTCATTACAGAAGATACACATTTTGCAATGAAGCTGAAAAAAAGAAAACAAATACCACAAATATGTATTTGTAAAACAAAACAAGAAATTCCTCTCAGAGAATAAATTATTTCAACAGCAGACGCAAAACGAATAACCAAACAAAATGCTTTGGGAAAAATTTGGAGACAAGAATAAATTTAATAATAATGGTAAGTTGTGGAGTAAACTGATTTTCATCCAGACATAGCACATTTCATGTTTTAATAAATCAGCTGACTTTCATATTAAGCAATCTTCATCATCAGATTCCTGATAACCTTAGGGATATCAGGAGTACCCTCAGGGATGTAAGGACTATGATAGTAATAGTACATGGAAAGTTAATATTATTACTAACTTCCTGTCAACGGTTCTCATGGTAAATTATTCTGTTATCTGTCAAAGGTTCAATATCATAAAATCACACATATTTCAGTATTCTAAGGTGCTTCTTGCTATGTCAATCCATTTGGTTCATGAGGTTGATCCAGATGGACTGAAATCTGGATAGCAAGTCATTTTCTTGTTATACTAACAACAAATTTCTTTCTCTTTTTTTTTGCTAATCTTTCCTTAAACATTGTGTAAGGGACCACAACACCTAAAATTAGCACTGCTCATGCATTTGCAAATGATAACAATGTCAAGTCCCTTCCTACTATCATTAGTTTTAATAACATTCTGTCATTAATGCCATCTATATACTCCCTCCCCTAACTTTTCATAAAACTATCATATCAGTAGTCTCCAGTGTTTCATTTTTTTTTATTTTATTAATTCAGTATTTTTATTTCAAACCTAACTTTCAAATTTATAAGTTAAAACTAGTTTCAATGCCTTCTATACAGTTAGTTTAGTGTTTTGACAAATTTCTCTCTTATTCCATATATAAATTTGTTCAGTTGACTTCCTACCATACCAGCATTGCTAATTCTGTTGTCTATTTTCATATTTAATTTGCCATCTTCACTAAAAACTGTGCCTAAATAGCTGATATGTTTCACTTGTTCTATAGGTTCACCATTCAGGATAACGGTTAATGTTTTCAATGGCAAGTGGGCCAGAGAGCGACTCCAGAGATTTTTTTTTTCTCTCAAAAATCGAGTTTTTCATCTCTATACACTCAAGAAAATTGACTGTAGACCCAACACTATTTCAGACAATAAATATAGTATTAGGATTAGTAACTATGAGATAGCAGCACTTGTCAGCATCTCTTCACTAGATGCTGTTTATAATTAGTGATAGTCTTGGGCCAGCTATCTCTAGCTGCCAGTGGAGACTGAACTACTATCCTTCTGAATCCAAATGTTAATAGGATTCAGAAGGACAGTTCAGTCTCCACTGATATTAGGGCTAAAACAGCCTTGCCTACTCCCTATTAGGAGAATAAAAGGTGTTAGTGAATTTTTTTTTTAGGTCTGAACTTATCTGTAACATGGTGACAAAAATATAAAATAAAAAAAAAGAAAAAAAAAAGAAAGTGCATCAAACCCCCAAGCCCAAAGCTCTTTTGCATACCCCTGGGGAATAAGCATGCCTACCATCTTGATAACACATTTTACTAACTTTCCTCTTCCATTCTTTTTAAGTAATCATTCTATCTTAGATTACCTGTGCTTATACACATTATTAGAATTCTAACAATGTCAAGTTCCTTGCTAATAATCACCACCACAGCTAGTATTTTTTTGTCTGTATGTGGGATGAAAAACCGGAGTTTCTGGGAGAAAAAAACCATGCTACCTCCGTATGAGATTGGCTAACTCACCTTCGATTGAAAATGCCCATATAAAGATTCCTCCAGTCATGACGAGAATCGAACTTAAGCCTTTTCCAACCGAAGGGTGAATGTACCGTCATTATTCCAATTGCGCTACGGAGGCGCTTAATGCCATCTGTTCACTGCTGATTTTTCTCAGAATGCTGATATCTGTGGTCTCTGTAGAGTTTTTGATCAAAAATTTTTTTTCTAACCCAGTATTCAGATTCACAAGTTAAAATCGGCTTGAAAATGGCTTGTACTACTGCTAGTTGTTTGGATTAATTTTTCTCTTATTCCATACAAATTTATTCAACTGGCTGGCCACAGCTACACCACTTTTGCTTACTCTCTTATTATTTCCATATTTAATTGAAATCTACATTGAAAATTGCACATAATAATTCATATTTTAATTCTTTCATAATTTTACTATTGAGAAGGTGCAGTTAATAGTTTCCATGTTAATGCCTATTTTCGTAGTTTTTGGCTTTATTTTTTTTTTCATAACAAATTTTTATAGCAGTTATTCAGTTCAGTTGAAGAGTCCTGAGAATCTGTAGTGGATTCATTTAGAAGTATAACAGTATTTACATAATGGCTGAGTTTAACATCTCCAATTTTGATATGTGGTTCAGTGTCACTTTCCTTCATAATTTGATCCATATAAATGAATAAAACAGTTGAGGTACATGCATCCTTAAAATCAGATGTTTTACACATGATTCTTTTCCATTTCTAAAAAACTTAAAGGGAGAGAGAGTATTGTTATGATGTTCCCATGATTTCTCAACTGTTTGTCTTAAAGAGAAATTTTGATAGGACAATTAACAAGTCCTAAATCCAGTAGAGAAACACTCAGCAGAAAAAGTCTTATATAATTCTTGTATGCAATTTATTTTCCTTTTTTCATAGATAGATACCATGACAGCTGTAGTCCAGTCATCTGGAATTTGACCTTCTAAATTATGCAGTGTAGCAAAACCTTTATACCTTGAGCATTTCCGGTTGAATACTATCTAATCCTGCTGCCTTTCCACACTTCTGATTTATGATGGCTTTTTCTACCTCAAGTACTGATATGTATCCCTGTTTGCAATCATTTTGAATAATTTCTACCACTTTTCTATCACTCTCTAATACACTTAATTATTTTTCAAATTTATTTTTTCAGATGTTTACAATATCTTCAGTTTTTATATCACCTCTGTCATCTCCAATTCATTTTTTAGTACTATTTCCTCCATTTCTAAGCTTTCAACAGGCTTCAGAATTAGCCACCTTCAGAATTAGCCACCTTCCTGATATTTATCTTCTGTATTCTTACCAATTTGAGGTATGCAGATGATACCACTTTGCTAGCAGAATGTAAAAAAATTTGGAGGAACTTACTATGAAAATTAAAGAAGAAAGTGCTAAATATGGTCTTAAACTTAACCTCAAAAAGACAAAAGTTATGGCAACATGTGAACTTAATGATTTTGAAGTAGTGGAGAGAAAATGGAAGCAGTTAATAATTTTGTGCTCCTAGGATCCTGAATTGATCAAGATGGTTATTGTACTGAAGAAGATTATTACTTGGAAAGAAAGCAATGACAAATTTAAGCAAGATCTTTAAAGTTAAAGATATTAGTCTCACAACAAAAATCAGAATCATGAAAGCAATGTTGAAAGTTTATTTTTCACTTGGTTAGACTATAATAAATTTAGTTTAATCCTTTATCCAAGTGTGAACAAACAAAGTTTGTGCCTGAAAGTATCTTCAGGACTGGGGTAAGGTGATACAACACCAGGCAACTCGTTGCAAAGGTGGAGTAAGCTAACATCACTCCTATCTCAGTATCTCCCGTAATGCAAAACACATCTCCTTGCGGATATGTCTAATGTTATGCATTAAGGGAAGGGCCACTACCCAGACTAGTTTTGACCTTTATTGAGGTCTCTTCAGTTGGAGCCAAGTCCAAGTGGCGATACCAGGCAGAAGCAATAGCGAGGTCATCTCTAGCTATAGGAGTTGCCAAACGGTGTGCCACTTTTTTAATAAATTACTCTGGATTTAGAGAAAGATGTTGAAAGTTTATTTTTCACTTGGATAGACTATAATAAATTTAGTTTAATCCTTTATCCAAGTGTAAGCAAACAAAGTTTGTGCCTGAAAGTATCTTCAGGACTGGGGTAAGGTGGTACAACACCAGGGCACTCCTTGCAAAGGTGGAGCAAGCCACCAACACTCCTATCTCAGTATCTCCCATAATGCAAAACATATCTCCTTGCAGATATATCTAATGGTATGCATTAAGGGAAGGGCCATTACCCAGACTAGTTTCGACCTTTATTGAGGTCTCTTCAGTGGGAGCCAGGCCCAAGTGGAGATACCAGGCAGAAGCATTAGCAAGGTCATCTCTATCTATAGGAGTTGCCAAATGGTGTGCCACCTTTTTAATAAATTACTCTGGATTTAGAGAAAGATGTTGAAAGTTTATTTTTCACTTGGTTAGACTATAATAAATAATCCATAACATTGCATAACATTATTAATAGAATTTTTTAATGTTAACATAATATTAACATAAAATTATTTGTTAACATAAAATGTTAACATAAAATTAACATTATTAAAAACCTTAATGCATAACATTAGACATATCCACAAGAAGATGTGTTTTGCATTATGGGAGATACTGAGATAGGAGTGATGTTAGCTTGCTCCACCTTTGCAACGAGTTTCCCGATGTTGTACCACCTTACCCCAGTCCTGAAGATACTTTCAGGCACAAACTTTGTTTGCTCACACTTGGATAAAGGATTAAGCTAAATTTATTAACGTGAAAGCAATGGTATTCCCTGTGGTACTGTATGGATGTGAAAGTTGAACCCTGAGAAAGAGTGAAAGGAGGAAGATAGATGCATTTGAATTATGGGTTTGGAGACGCTTACTAAGAATACCATGGACTGCAAAGCAAACCAATAAATCAGTGATAGACAGAATAAAGCCAGATTTCTCCCTTGAAGCTATGATCATCAAGCAAAAATTGTCATACTTCGGACATATTATGCAAACAAATGACAGTCTGGAGAGGACGACAATGCTTGCTAAAGTTGATGGAAGCAGGAGAAGAGGAAGACCAAAAATTAGATGAGTGGATGGAGTTAAAGAAGCAACTGGAATGCGCTTGGAAATTCTGTAAGATATGGCCAGGGACAGATCTGAATTAAGGGTGTATGTTCATGGAATCACCAGGAGTCGAAAACAACTTGATGGAACATAACAACAACAACGACAATTCTTACCAAAGTGCTCTGACTTTTGTTTAGCTATTTTGTACACACTTAGCATTCTTAACTTTGAGGACACTTTCTTAGCTTTCAACTTACTGGTCATGAATTTTGACATAATTTCTTTTCCAGGACTGTCTTTTCTTGTGCCATGATTTGGATTTTTATATTCATGCAAACCTCATAACATGTGCCTCCCTCACTGAATCAGTTGGTGTTTACTTCAGACTGACCTGGAAGCTCCAAGGTTCAGTTCTTGTTTTCTAACTAGCAAGTTTTCTTCAGTAAAGTTTGTATATTTCAGTCTACAGTTCATCTCAGAAAGCTTTTTAATTGTGATTCTTTTTACAACTCTTATTACATATATTTCTTTTCAGTGTGATGCTAATTTTCATTCTTCTCAAAAGAAAATGATAACAACTTCCTATTTCAAATTCCCTGAACCAGTGTTTAGATGTCACTTGTTAGCAATAACATAGTAAGACATTTCTTATTGACCTTTTCTTTCCTCTGTCAGAAATTATACAATGTGTTTATGTTGGAACATAACATAAACCAAGCAAGTACATGCATCCTTAAAATCAGAGATGCTTTACATATGATTCTTTTCTATTTCTAAAAAACTTAAAAAAAAAAGAGTATTGTTATGTTAAGAATTTGTTTTTATTATTATTTTTTATTATCAGAGACAGGTTCACTTAAGAATCAAAGCCAAATAATTAGGAGGAGACCTCCACATCACCTTTAAGAAATCAACTGGGACTTTTAACCTAATGTCCAATCCTCACTTCACATGGTGCACACAGTTAATAGGTATCTCTTTGGTACTGAACAAATGAGGATCAGTTTGGAATTAAAGCCAATAGAGAGTACAAATTGTACTCTCTATTGGCTTAAATCACAGATACATATGATGGTGAGATTTCACACTGGCTGGGATGCCATCTGATTAAATAAGGCCCCTGCTGTTTTCATCAGGAAACCAAGGAAAACATTAAAAAGTCAGCTACTGGAACAAACTCAACATCTAGAAGAAGAAGAACAAACCCTATCTCATAAGAACTGAAGATAGGAACCATCAATAGAAGTTTCAATGGAAATGAAACTGAACTTGCAGAAGAACTGTAAAAAGTACCATATGAACATAATGAACAGAAAGGTGGCAAAATATTTTGGAGGCTATTGGAAAAGCTTAGAAATGGAGGAAAAAGTACTGTAAAAGGAATTGTAGATGATAAATGTGATATGAAAACTGAAGATAAAGATATTACAGATGTCTGGAGTAATTACTTTGAAAGACTGCTAAATGAAACAAGCAGTGTCAGCATGATGGTAGAAAACTCTCAACAGGAATGCAGTCAGGAATACATATCCATACATAAGGTAGGAAAAAAAGTCATCAAAAACCTGAAATGTTGAAAGGCAGCTGGAGTAGATTAAATTTAGCCAGAAATGCTCAAATATGAAGGTATAAAAGTTTTACAGTAGCTGCATTGCATAATTCAGAAGGCCTGGTCAGAGGTTGAATTCCAGGTGATTGGAGCAGAGCTCTCATAGTACCCATCTATAAAAAGGGAATAGAACTGAATATGAGAATTACACAGATATTTCTGAGTATTCCTAGTAAGATTTATTCAAGTATACTTGAAAAATGACTAAGAAAAATTGAGAAAAGGAAGTTGAGAAATCTTGGGAACATAACAAAGATTTGTATTTGTTTTGTTGATGTGGAAAAGGCATGTGACAAGGTGCCAAGAGGAAAGCTCTTAATGCTAGAGTTAAATGGTGTAAATGTGACATTATATCAAGAAATACATTGTCTCTATTTAAGCTGTAAGTCAGCAGTTAGAATTGAAGGAGATACATGAAGATGGTTTGAGATAACATCAGGTGTGCTACAAGGATGCACATTATCTCTGCTGTTATTCATTATCTATATGGATCGCAGATGGCATCAATGGCAGTATCACATTAAAAATCAGGATACGAGGAAAAATACTTGGGTTTGTTCTTGAACTTGCCATTGTTAGCATTCAGAATGTGTTAGTAGAGCTAATTCAGGTGGTATAGTCACTTAAACAGAATGGGAGAGGAAAGATTAGCAAAACAAGTGTTCTTTGTCAGATTAGATTGGCAGGAAAATGACCCAGAAGTCATTTTCCATCTACAGACCAATCTATCTACATCACAGATATAGATGGATTGATACAGTAAAAAGCACCTTAAAAGACAGAAATATAAGATCTGATAATATTGGAATCTTGACAGATAACAGATTAATTTGGAAGAATATTGTTGATTGGAAGTTAGTAATGGTGTAACTTTTTTCATGTAGTACTATCATAATTATCCTGTACACCCCCCTGAAGATGTATATCAGGAATTGACGACTGGAAACATGCATTATGTCTTTGTGAATGAGTTTAGACCTTTGACCTTAAAACTACCCAAGTTCTAAGTTCAGAGCAGCCAAATAATAAACATGCTGTCAATGTTTATAAGTCAAACCTTGCATATAGAAGTGAAACCAAGGAATGACAGTTTTAAATGTTTTTTCCACATGAAAGTCAGACACAAAGGTCAGATTTGGTGTGTGTGTGTGGAGGGGGTAAGGTAGTGAAGGAGTCAGTCTGTTGTCATGCCTTAATTTTGTAGGTAGTCTGTCATATGAATTATCCTGAACAAAAGTTGTGACAATATTCACTGCACTTAATCTTTTTAATTCCAGTGAAGAAGGGCCTTCCAGGAACAATGATGACTTCAACCAGTTTCTGGTATATAAAACCACATCTATATACCCCTCAAGGCATGTAAAAACAGATTTTTTCTATGCTCCAGGCATTACTTCTCATTTGAACAACTGAACATCCTTTTTACAAATTCCAGATCCGTCCAAACATGAATACTTGCAAGAAGTGACCTCAAAGTACTAATAAATCATTTCTATCAAGAACATAGTCTTTGAATTTTTTCCACAACATTGTTCTTTAAGTATTGTAACTATTCAAATGGCTAGAAAATATATGTCTTTCCCTGCTAGCCTACATGATGCCTTTTTGTGCATTTCCCAGAGTAACTGAAAATGATAACTATGGTCTACCAATTCTTTAAACGTTGTAACAGGTCTAATGGTTAGAAAATAACTCAGGTTAGCTATGTCTTCCACTACTGGGCTACATCATGCATTTTTGTGGAAAAACATAAATTGTGGCTGTGAAGGAAAATAGGGCAGAATTAATATCCATGCTAGTTATGATAGTGAAGATGTGACTCACCAGATCGTATTTGATGGTTGTATAGGTACTAGTATCAGTGTCTGATATGTAAATTTTTATTCTCTTAGCTTCTTACAGAGTACTGTTCTTTGTTCATTCTTCTTCTACTGTACATCAGTGATCTCCTTTCACTGACTGCATGGAATTATCTGTGGAAATGAATAAAACTGAAGAACATCTATAATAATTTGCATAAATGCTAATTACATATTATTCTTTAATGGGACACAAATAATCTTGTAAATCAACTTCAATATCTCCAAAACTCAATTCTTCATTTTCATAAACAATATCCACTGCACTTAATCTTTTTAATTCCAGTGAAGAAGGACCTTCCAGGAACAATGATGACTTCGACCAGTTTCTGGTGTATAAAACCACATCTATATACCCTCAAGGCATGTAAAAACAGATTTTTCTATGTTCCAGACATTACTTCTCACTTGAACAACTGAACATCCTTTTTACAAATTCCAGATCCATCCAAACATGAATACTTGCAAGAAGTGACCTCAAAATCCCTTTAATCCTTGATCTTTTGCTTAACAGAACATTTGAATGGTTTATTGACTGGCTACTGATATAATTGCTGCTCTGCCATGTAGATGGTGTGCAATATCTCCCTCTGCATGGGCAATGTTCTGTATCAACATCGATATCTAAAATTCTGCCATTCTTCTCAAAATATGTGAAAACTTGTGCAGTATTCATTCATTACCCATTTTATCATACCTCAGCACCTTAACACTGCTCCATTTTTTCATTCATCCTTTTTATCCCTGTCTATGCAAAAAGCTTTCTTCAGCAACATATTATACTACAGCCTGCAAGCATTCAAAAGATATATCAATAAAGTCTCACTTTATGTAATTCACCCATGATACTAGTTATCACACATTTGGAACTTTACTGGAAAAAACTAAAGAACTCTTCTCATAATTAATTAAGCTACTATTATCATCCCTTCCCACATCGGTCCCACACTCATAGGTTGGAAACCTATAGCGTATTTAATATCATGGATGGGGTAAGAGTTAGATAATCCAGGAACCCTGCTTAAGATCAAAGATGGAACTATTTCAAGCTGTTTCATAGTTTTCAATAAACAGTGTGACATCTCACTAGATGATGAAAATCATTTCTACCATTTTAGACATTCAGAGTGATAATAATGGAACTTGGACCCATGGTCTGTAAGTTGGAGAGTGAAGATGCTGTACACTCAGCCACTGAGCTGGTTTATCTAAGTGTCATATATAGTATATTTATTTATTTATTTATTCATATGGGTTCCCCTCTTTCTCCCCTATCCATTTGGAGGGGGGGGTCCTCCTAATAAGGGATTAGGTATATATATTTTATGACTGTAAATCCATGTGTTCATGGGGCCAGTTTGCCTATTATGAGGGACCAAAAACCTGAGTTTCTAGATGAAAAAACCCTCTACTTCCATACGAGACTGGCTAATTCACCTTTAGTTGAAGAGACCAGATGACGGTTCCTCGCATCATAGATGGGAATCAAACCCAGGGCTTTGCAACCAAAGGGCTTTGTCTACATCAAATGAGCTATGGAGGCTCTATATAGTACATTACAAGCCATACATAATGAAAAAGAAGCTCAAATATTTCACAACTCTCATCCACAAGATTATCTCAATATAAAGAATACAGTCAATGCTTAAAAATCCTCCCACAGAATCTCAGAAGGTTAATACATAATTTGACAAATCAAGACAATAGTCACAATTAAAAAAAAAACAAAAAAAAACTTCATACTACTTCAAATCAGAATGAAAAAGTTTCTCTTTACTTTGTGGCACTTATGATAGCCTATATGTGATAAAAATAGCAAAACTGTTGAGAGAACAATCTACCAGAATGATAGACTGTTCTCCTCAGATAGCATTTCACTTCAAGTTGGGTGAGCCAAATTTAATTCTACTTCTTTATTTCATGAAGTTTCGACTGCTGCTTTAACGATCCTATTACTGGATTTCTTTAATACAACATAGCAGTATACCTTCCTCTGCTAATGCTCATACTATATCGCAAATGCTTAATAAAAACTATAAAAAGTAATTTATTATGCGGTATTTCGTGAATGCATGGATGTGAGAAGTAAATTAAAGTGAATGTTGTACGAATATTGTACTTTCATTTTTTTATTCAATGCCTTTACTATGATATGTTTGAGACAGACAAACAGAACACCATGTTTTCTTCAGTAAACATTCATTTTCCTTCAAACAGTGAAAGTTAGCTACTTCAGACTCAGTTTAGGGCTTAGGCAAATTGTCAAGCAATTCAAACATTTAAAGTGCTTGAGAATGTGGCTTTACAAGCATTTACATCTATTTGCAGCTATAAACTAAGGTGAAATGCAAATTTGGAGGAAAAGATGTGCTTTGATATGTGTGTGTGTGTGTGTGTGTGTGTGTGTGTGTGTGTGTGTGTGTGTGTGTGTGTACACATTACTAAAGAATGAGGAAGAATTATAGGAAAAATTTTCAGTAGATAGGAGAAGAGGAGGAAAAAAAAAAGGATCATTCGTTGAAAGCGGAGAGTGGTTAGACAGGATGCAAGAATTACATTTTTTGCTTTGTGAGTGGGGATCACAAAAAAGAGAGATTTAGAGTGATCTTGCAGATAACTCAGAGTTTTTTGGAGAGGTACACTGGCACTTTAACATACCATAATGAAGGTCAAAATCGGTCTAGGTATAGTTCGCCCACCGTTTGTAGGTCTCTGCTTGGCGTTTCGCCAAGAATAGTCGATTCATGCTGAAGGGGAGAAAGAAATGAAGGATGTACGAATTGGTCGCCAACATGCCAAATCACGTGCTTTCTTGTCTGTTGCTGTACTAGTAGTAGCTTGATTTTTGTTGTCGCTTTTTTTGCATTATTATTTTATTATTAATTTGTATGATGGATCCAGTACAGTCAACAAGTTCTGTTGTTCAACGTTTCAGTAGCTCTTGCAAAAGAATATTGAATAATGTGCTGACATTCTGCGAAAAAGGATCGTTAAAAGACAGTCTCCTTGTTCCACTTTCTCAAGTCATAAAACGTGCAAGTGCAATTGCAGGCGTATCGGGGTCGACTATTAAAAGAATTCGTAGGGAATCAAAAGGTGAAGGTAAGCCAAAATTTAAATCTCCTAAAAAAAAAAAACGCGCAAGAGAAAGAAAACCATCGAAACCGTAGCTTTGAATGATTTTGATGTAGATATTATAAGAAGAACTATTCACGAATTTTATGTGGTCGAGAAAAGAGTGCCAACTGTTCCGAAATTGATTCCTATGCTTAAAGAAAAAATTAATTTTCCTTGGAAAAGAGAAACTTTAAGGAAAATACTTCATGAAATCGGATTTTGTTTTAATGCTATTGAGTGAGTACGTTTGGGCAGAAGTGAAAAGTTTCATTCGCTATTGCAACGTAACAGGGGATATTGACATGTCGAAACTTTTTAAGCTTTCAGAACAGGCAATTGAAAGTATTACAGTTCAAAACTGGGGAAAATATTGCTCTCATGTCATGACGAAATTATCGAAGAATTATGCGAACCTTTGGTGATCAGTTTAAGTGAAAGTGATGGCGATTCAGACACCGATTGAGATGACTATGAAGATTAAAAGGATTTGATAATGGTATTTTTTTCCAGCCTTTTTTTTTTTTTTGCATGGGTTTGTTAAAAGAGTCACAACAAGTCATAAATAATTAATCGGTTTAGGAGATTAAAGTGTCTCAGTTCTCTCAGCTGTAAGTTTAGAATATTTAAGTTCATTTGAAAAAAAAATTCTGTTTTTCTGTATAATTATTTTTATTTTATAGAAAACTTTCTTAAAAATAAATTTCGTTAAATTTTTGTTTTATGCTATACCTCTTTTTTAATTTTCTTAATACTCTACGTACATTTTTCAACTGTTATACAAGCAAAATAGTTACATTTTAAAAACTATAATGTGCGTAAAAGAAAAGCTAAATTTTCCGACCTGTAATAATAAACAAACTCATTCCAGAAGATGGATTGATTACCCTATTATCGGAATGGATTCTCCTTTTTGGGACATGCGCAGAAGTGTTGAAGGGTCTCTAATCGGTAGGCGAACAATAGTGGAACTTCCCATAATGCATAGCATTACACATGTCCAAAAGGATGTATGTTCTGCATTATGTGACACTAAGGCAACTGATTATTATTATTATCTGAGTTGGAGGTACATACTATTGCGTGCAATGCTCATCCAACCATGCCTTAAACTGATTCAATGTGTCTACATTCACAACACACTCAGGCGATGCATTCTGCTCACCAACTACTCTCCATGTGAAGAACCTTTCTCCTCACACCTTCTTTATACAGTTTCCAGCTATGGCCTCTCGTTCTACCTCCCCCTCCCATTTCTGTGAAAAATGTCTTCCAGGTCAACCCGATAACTGACTAGTTTATATGTCTCAATCATACCCCCCCCCTCACTTCCTACTATTCATGAGGCTTTGCAATTTACATTCTCTCAATCTGTCCTCGTACTCAACATTCCAAACACCACTGACCACCTTTGTGAATCTTCTCTGGACCCTTTCCAACATGTCCTCATCACTATGAAAACCTGGTGACCAAATCTGTGCACAATAATCCATATGAAGTCTAATCAAAGCCTTATCACAACCCCTCTATTTCTGCATATCAGAGTCCTATGCATCATTGCCATTATCTGATGTGACATCTTAACAACTTGTGAAATGTGTCCCCTAAATTTCAGGTCCTTGTCCACCATTATTCCAAGATCTCTCATCTCCTCTACTTCCTTTTAAGTTTCCTCACTAAGTGTATATTTCGAATCCCATCGTTGCTTACCAAATCTCAAAACTTTACACTTTGCAACATTGAACCGACAGTTCCACTTACCTGCCGATTCATGCAGTCTATTCAAGTCCTTGAATGAAGGCCATATCATCTGCTTGACTCTGCATTGCTGTCCCCAATTTTGCATCATCTGCAAACAGCTTCAAATCATTAGCTAAACCTATCCCAATATCATTAACTTACAAATTGAATAACATGGTCCCAAAACTGACCCCTGCAGTACACCACTAGTGATCTTCCTCCTTCAAGACACTGCACACCCCATATGCAACTCTCTGATACCTATCTGACAGCCAGTCACTGATCCTACTCAGAAATTTGTTATCCAATCCTACCTGTCTCAAATTATTTAACAGTTTGTCGTGTGGCAGAGTATCAAAAGTTTTTTTCAAAATCCAACTACACCACTGGATATGCATCTCCCCTGTCTAAGGTATTTGTCACCTTGTTATAGTACATAAGTTAGTAAAACATGATCTCCCTTTAACAAACCCATGCTGATAACCACAGAGAATACTGCAGTTATCATTTCTGTATCCTACTTCTTACCAATCTCTCCAGTTCAACTCCAAATATATAGATTGGCCAATAATTTGAAGCTACAGTCTTATTACCACCTTTATGAAGTGGAACAATTGTACCCTCCTTCCATTCTCTCTCAGAACATGTGCTGTTGTAAGACTTTTATTAAACAGGCATGCCAATGCTACTGCCAATTCCCTGGAACATTCCCTTAAGATGCATCGTAATATGTCATCAAACTGTATTGCCTTATTGATATCAAGGTTATTTATTTCCTTAAATACCTCCTGCTTACAATTAAGCTATCCTCTCCTATGTTGTTTAAATTTAAGTTCTTCATGATTCCATCCTGATTAGGATGAAATATCCTTATAAATTGATTACTGAATACCTCAATAATGTTTTCTGCAGCAGTTACCATTCTACCATTTTCATCATCTTATCATGATCATTCTTCGTTCTACTTGCCACATATCTAAAAAACTCTCTGGGGTTTTCTTTTGCATGATTTGCCAACTTCTGCTCATACTGCACTTTTGTTTTCCTTACTAACTGAGTCATGCTCTGTTATTTATATTTGTTATTTATACTCTTCATGTAACTGATTATTACCGTTATTCATCTTGTACTGCCTCCAAAGTACCTTCTTCTTCCAGATTTCACACATTCTCCTCATTCATCCATTTTACCCTATCTTATTCAGTCTTCTGGCCTTTGGAATACATTCACACATTGATGCTGTTATGTATTTCTTTGTCAGTTCCCAAGCAGCATTTATTTCTTTACTGCTCAACTCCTTGTTCCATGCTATAGCTCCAATTTGTCTCCTAAGATTAAGTGTCTCATAATCACCAGCCTTATAATTTCACATATATCCTTTCCTCACAAAAGTCTGCATATGGCTGGCCACAACCCAGGTGATCACTCTCACCAATTGGAGGAAAGTGTGAAACCTAACTCACAATTACATCCTCTGATGAAATGATCAGATCTAAAACTCTTGGTCTTTCTTTGTGTGCCCTTCTTTACATGCTGGCTGAGATAGTTGCCGCTCAACAACTTGAGAAATTTTTTTCCTTATTCCCAAATGCTATCTCTTCAATTCCAATCTATACTGCTATAATTAAAATCAACTATAATAATTAACCTTCCTTTGTTCACTAATCCAAGAGATGTTTATATATTTCTTCATCACCACCCTCCACATTTCTGAGCCTATAGTAACATCCAACTAAATATGTCTTCCTTTCAACCTCCACATTACACCACATTTTCTCATAACCACCGATGTGAAGGCATTAGCCTTTACATGCAAGTAGTCCAGTCGTGAAGATCCTTCACATGCAAACTTTGTTTGCATATGCTTGGATAAAGGATTAAAGCAAGAATAGAATTTCTTAGCATCTTTAATTTATAATATCTTCACTTGCATGATATACATTTGCAAAGGGTTCACTCAGCAGCTCAACAATTTTGTTGAGCTGCTGAGTGAACCTCTCTACCACCTGCACTCATCAAAGATATCCTTCCATAGTAATTTTTCCTCTTACTTGCCACATAACAAAAAAACTCTTTGGGATTTTCTTTCACCTGTTCAGCTAATTTCTTCTCATAATCTGATTTTGCCTTCCTTACTGCTGGTCACTTTTCTTGCCTGATCCTTGTACTGTTCATCAGTTAGCTGGTCACCTTTCTCCTTATATATACACACTCCACAACATTTTCTTCGTTGGGGAGTTTTGTTGTTAAGCTCATGCTTATGACACTATTCCTCCATCTAATTCCTACCTGATTTACCCTCCAAACCTTGGGTATATAGCATGATATTGTTTCCTCCATATACCTCTTGACTACTCCCCCATGCACTGTGAATATCCCATCTTCGCACCATGGTATCACTTCAAGCTACCTCCTAAGTATATCATCATCATCACCACCACCTGCCTTGTAGTTCCATATATATACTCCTTTTTAACTGGAATTTCCACATTTTGCTACCTCCCAAGTGAAGACCACATGATTACTTTTCCCCAATCGGAGAGAAAGTTAGTGGCTACTTTCCCTCCAATTGGGAAGTATCCTTCTGATACTTTCCCCAAGTGATGGATCTTGTTATAGAACCATCACTCTTGTACTCAGAGTCCCCTCCATCACATTCTGCTTAAAGTAATTATCTCTCAGTAAGTGCATAAATTCCATTTCCTTCCTGCCATGTGATCTTTCCTCCTTCCAATATACGTCTTTGAAGTTGATATCCCCCATAATAATTACTTGACTTGCATTCATTGTACTAATTTGCTGATGCATGTCTTCTACATCATCTCTGGCACCCCTGGTCTATAGCAGCAACCAATTTTATATTTTGTCCTATTGGCCTCAATATGACACCAGATTGACTCAAAAGAACTGCCATCTGCATGATTGACTCCTATCTTGTTGGTTGCAATTCATCAGCAGTACCCACTATCTACTCTATCCACCCTGAAAATACTAAATCCATCATATTCTATCCCTATAGGATAAGGATATTACATCATCTGCTATTAGCCAAGTCTCGCTAATGCCTATAACATTTGGTGAGGTTGCACTAACCAATGCCAAAAACTCCTTCCTTTGTTCCTGATACTTCTGGTATCAGTATATAGAAACTGCAGTGTCCCTGTAGGCTCTCAAATGCATTTACTTCCTGAATTAACTACCCTATTCAATATTTCTGCTTGACAGACTAGATTCTGCACTTGGTCACTCTCACACTCATCTGCTTCATGCGTGCCTGTGTGCACACACACACAGTCTGCATTTGTCCTAATTTCTTTAGTTTTCCCGACTTTGCACTTCCACACTCTCAGTGAACAAAGTTCTCTCTAGATATCTAACTCTGAAACCATTTAAATGAAGTCCATCAGCATAGCATGAATCTTTACATCCATCAAACTCTACATCATTCCTTCTGCATAATCTGTATATTGATTCATTATGCTATCATTACCCTCCTTACAGTTTGCCTCTATCATAGCATGGCAGCAGACTCTAACACTCTCCACCTTCTTCTTGCTTCATTTCCCTCCTAACTCATACAATACTTCTCACCTCTCAGGTCATTGGTTCCAGCCAAAACAATCATTCTTTCACCTTTCCTTTCTGCATTCAAATAGCATTACTAATATTGTTAATTTTTGCACCAGGAAACAATATTTTGTTGTGCTTTTGTGAAGTACTCTCTTTATCATAGAACAGCCATAAAAATTATCTGTTTATGTTCTTTCTCTCCTTTATTCTTACAATTGTCTTTTGGCTTTGGACCTCTTGCTTTTTTCTGTTCTCAGCTTGACTAATCTTTTGCTATTCCCAAAGTCTTCAATCTCATGCTTTGTCCTCTGAAGGACTACAGCAGATGAGTGTGAGAATGACCAAGTGCAGAATCCAAGCGAGCTATTTGTTTATTCAGGTCTTTTACATTCTTCTGAACTTCCACCACTGCAACTTTTGCATATGCTATCTTACTACATTACACTACATTTAATCACCTCATTACTCTCTTTCAGCATAATTTAAACCTGGAACTCCATTCACTCCAATACTTTCGATTTCATGGCTTTCAGCACTAACATCTGCTACTTCATTCTCTCACTTCTGACACTCACATTTCTAGCTCATAAAACATCTACAACACTCTCTCTCTCTCCACTGCCACTCTCATACCATAATTCATTTCCTGTTGGCAATGAATACATAGCATGTACACGCACACTACATTTTACAAAATCCCTCATGCCAAACCCCCTGCGATTGATGTCTTTGCTGCCATTACTCTCGTTCGCATTGGCATCATGAATAACATAGTTTATCCATTGTACATGGTATAAATATATCAAAAATAAATAAACAAACTCAATCACTTAGTTATGCACATGAATAGCGCAATTGCTAATTAATTATCAAAATATCATTAAATCGATATTAAACCAATGACTTAGTTATGAGCTCATGATCATGTGGTCCATTCAGTATGCACCAACTGGTATTCCTTGAATTGATAGACATAAGTACTATGTAAAACAGATTAATCATCTTATTCAGAACATTAAGTAGGTTAAAAGAAGCTAAAATACTTGGCTGTGACAACACCAAGCCAAAAATGTAAGAAAAAAATGAGAAAATGGTAATGGGAATAAACAATATAAAATAGAAATTTTAACAAATTATTTTGTTTGATGCTCTTGTTACTAATTTTAGTTTAAAAATCAATGACAGAATAAATAAAATAATATTAATTAATAAACCATGGACAGCTTAAGTATATTAAAGAACATTTTTTGATCTTTCTGCTATTTTTTTTTTTTTTATTTAATACAGTTAAACAATTTTAAGAGCAGAACCACTGACCTCAGTGGTACCACCAGTGCTTATCCACTAATATCAGAATCTTTATGCAAAATCCTGTCTTACTTGTCTTCGAATGAAATTCACCAGCTTAATCTGTTGATAAAATCCAAATGAAAATTTCTCCTTCAGAGCTAAAAAATCAAACTTGT